>NC_060119.1:167854384-169189384 GCF_021461395.2 Schistocerca americana | reverse complement strand
ACCTCGGGCATGGGTGATTGTGTTGTCTTAAGCGTAAGTTGGTTTAAGTAATGCGTAAGCCTAAGGACCGATGACCACAGAAGTTTGGTCCCATAGTCCTTACCACAAATTTCTGATTAACTCTGGTGGACAGCAAATAGTTAGCAATAAGACTTTTAAAAAAATGTCTGATGGGTATCGCGTGGTTGGTCGTACAGGACTGTTTATTCAACTAGAACATCAAGATTTTTATTTTAGCTCTATAATAATATTAGATGTCTAATTCTTTAATAATATGTGTGCCTTACAGCTCTATAAATATGCTTTTCAATTTTGTGCCTAAACGCATTTTGTTCGTGGACTAATTTCTACACTTACTGCCTATCTACTTAAGGGAAACGATAGTAAAGAAATTACGGAAATCACGAATGAGAAGTCGGAATTTTGATCTTCCCCTCCACTTCCACTATTTACTGACATAAGTCCAGAGATACGATGGTGCCCACAGCCCACTCACCGAGTGCGTTGCGTTGCATCAGGTGACGCACCAGGTAAAACAAAGGACTACTAGCATTCCAGAGGAACGGGATTCAAATCCCCATTTGCCCATCCACATTTTCCAAGTTTCTTTTTTTTTAAGGACAGAATATCCATCTTGTATAACCACTCGGCGACGTGAAGCTAAACCCTAATTTTGGTACCTGTCGAATTCGTTGCGTTCTTAGGATTCACTCCTCACTTCTTCGTAGCCTACATGGCGCAAAACATTTCAAATACTGTTATCGGCGCTTACTTCTTTCCGATCGTGAGAACATTTCATTTCGCGTATGGTTCTTCATTTGTTTTCTAACTGTATGCCAATACTATGTATTGACAATTTGACTACATTGATTTCGTCGTAATCGAAGAACTGAATAAAACATTGAACAATAAAATTTGTTAACATCATCTCTGGCGCACTGAAGTGTGTCTATTTTGCTTTGGAAATGGAAGACGTAAACAAGGCTGCGTGAGTATCAAATAAGAATTTCGCTGGTTTGCTAAGGTCATTGTAGTCAGTGCTGAGTGCTAATAGATGTTGAATTGTTGCGAATGTTGAAAATGTGATAAGTACTGCATTTTATGAATGGCAGTCACAGTGTCCAAATTGCGACTGCTCGCAATGGGAATGATTTTTAATAAAAGGAACACTGCTTGCCTTACGTATTGTGAGGTGTAAATTACATGTACCTCATCAACAACAAATAAAACTTGACCTTTAAAAACTGGTCCCAGACGTTTAGTTCGTCGCATTATATTCCACCTAACCAGTATCATATTGTGATGCAACACGAATTAGCCTCCGAACTTTTCAGTGACATTTTTACGCCCAGAATAAATCGTACTACAGGACACGTCGGTAAAACCATTGAAACATTTCAGTTTTTATGCTTTTTAGAGGTGCTTTCAGTAATTTTTAGGCGTGGTACGACACGTTTTAGTATGATATAATCAAAACAAACAAATCGTTACAAGGAGCTTACCGATGTCATTTCCACAGTCTGTATCGTTACATGAAAACTTAACGTGACTTTACTGAGAAATCGGTCGTACGGTTATTTCACCTCAGTAAGTTAAAAGTTTGGAGCGGCGCTAGTTAAGCTTCTTTATTCTCAGCCATATTGACACGTTAGAAATAAGCACCGTCATTTCTTATGAACTATACCAAATTTATGCTATTTATTTTTATAATATCTGAAGAGAATTACGCATTTTTACTTTATTTTTATTTTATCCATATTCTAAACCTATGCAGTAGATGTTATATAGTGAGCATACACACGTGAATACGTACATGTATAATGTGTAAGCTATTGTATGTTTTTACTGCTTAATCTATTATATGTATATTGTCTAGATGTAATCAAAATGACGTGTCCTATATTACAAGAACATACCTATAGGAAAGGAAGTTTACTGGACAAATAAAAGTCACGGTGACAAGTACATGCAGAATTTAATTATAAAAAATTTCGTAAATAACATTTGTTTATTTGCCCTTGTTTATTTGCCCTTGGACATTTAAATCAAAACACACAGTTGGCATGGTTGAAGATGTTGTAGAAATGAAACGTTTTTACATGTGCGTGGTTTCATGTTCCATGGATGATTCGCACAATAAATCATAATGATGTAGCCCTACAATGATTCATTTTACATTTAAATAGCAAATTAATTTGTTAATGTGGCTGTATGCAGACTTTTTTAACATAAAGTGTGAGTTAGTAATTCTATCCTTCACCTTTATGCATTATAATAACAGTAATTTTTTCTGTGGAGTAGGAGGAATTGTCAGGGAGAAACTGTTTCAATTTGTTTCAAATTTTACTTTGCTGTTGTCAGACATGTTATATCATTGGAGTAAAATTTTTTGTTACAGCATTGTGCACCCAATGTTGTGCAAAATACAACCTTAATGAGGAGTACTGAATGTCATTTTCTTCATATGGTGTTGTAATTCTACTGGTATATCATTGTTGCCTTTTAATTGCCGTACATTATTTACTGCAAACTTCATGCAGAAATAAATATTCTGAGAAGTAGTAGTCAGAAGGCCTAACTCTTTAAACAGATGTCTACAAGATGATCATGTGAGAGCACCATGTATTATTCTTACAGCATGTTCCTGAACAATGAAGACTCTCTTAAAGATAATTACCTCAGAACATAATTCCATTTGACATTATTGAATGAACATACTCAAAGTACGTCAACTTACTGCTTTGTCTTTCCCCAGGATTTACAGTGATTATAAGTGAAAATGTGGATGAATGTTGTTGTTTTAGGAATTTCAGAACGTGTTTTTTCCAGTTTAAATTCTCATCAATCTGGATACCTCCAAATTTTAAGTTTTCGCTCTATGTATTATTTCCTCAGCATTTGTTAGTGTTATCATTGGTGTAGTGCTTACAGATATGCAGAAGTGAATATGTTGTCTCTTTCTGAAATTGAGAGTGAGACCATTTGCACAAAACCAGTCAATTATACTTTTAATAACACTGTTTTCCATTCCTTCTGTTGCTGTATGTATGTTTGGATTGATTACAATACTAGTGTCGCCCACAAAAAGAACATTTTCTGCTTATTGTATATTAGGAGAAAGATCATTTACACATGCAAGGAACAGTGATGGACCTAAGATTGAGCCTTTGGGAACCTCATACATGATTTCTCCTGAGTCACAAGAATATCCCTCATTACATTGGTTGAATTACTAAGTACAACTTTCTGCATATTTTAGTTAAGTATGATGTTATCTGTTGGATGGTTACACCTACGGTTGCATAAAACATCAATTTATCTAGGAGATTATTGTGATTTGCAGAATAAAATTCCTTAGATAGAACATAGAAAAGATATTATTGTTGCTCAGGTGGGATGCTACTCTAGAATACATCACCCTCTCGAAAATTTTCGAAAATGATGTCACTAGTGAAACAGTTCGGTAGTTATTGACATCTCTTCTGTCATCTTCTTCCTCTTCTTTTTTTTCCCCATGCAATACTTTAATCTCTCTTGTGATACATGGTTTTTTACACCGCTGTTCAATGTCCTTTTTGATTAGCTGTATGTCAGCCTTTGGTTCATTACAAATTTCATCCCAGGTCATCTCTTGTAACCTGTTCTTTAAAAAAAAAATCTGTTCTGGAGTCTAATTATTTTAACTGATTTCCTCGAGGAGTATCTATACTGTAAGGCACTATCTTATTTACTCTAACTAATTGTGCATCATGATCAGAAAGAGTATTTGTCAATTGGTATACAGCTGTTTGAGTTTCATCAAAGAAAACATTATCAATAAGAGTCCTGCTGTCTATATCTACCAGTGTTCAAAAGTTAATTGCTGATATCAAATTATAGGATCCAAGCAAGGTTCCCAGATTGTTTTTCCTATCAGAATACCATAGAAAGTGTACGTTAAACACTAACCACCACCAATACCATAGAAAGTGTATGCTGCAAGCAGCACAGACTGTTAACTGCTGGTTGCTGTCTGACAGATAGGACAGTGAGGACTCTGTATTCCTCATAAAAAGCTCAAAATTTTCCAGTGATGATCTGTGTGTAGTTACAATTAAAAGTGAACAATTTTTCAGTATTAATTATCAAGCACATACCTCTATGGCTGTTCACTACACAATCTACTTGCCTTGATGTTTTTGAATTTGTGTTCTCTCTTAATATAGGCAACAATTCCTTCTTTTCCCATTGAATAAGTTCTGCTTGAGAAAGATGCTAGAGTGTAACCTTTCAAACAGTGGAAAATACAGGTTGGATTGTAATAATACTATGAAAAGGAAACTTTCTACTTGCCATATAGTGGAGATGGTGAGTTGGAGATAGGCACAACAAAAAGTCTGTCAGAAAGTGAGCTTTCGGCCAACTAGGAATTCATCATAAATAGACAACATACACACACATACTCACACAAATGCAACACATGCACATGGCCACAGTCTCTGGCTATAGAAGCTAGACACTGTAATCTTTTATATTCAGCTGTTCTAACACTCTGGTTAGATGATGCTCTGATATGCACAGGACCTCTATCTTTTCAGAGCTCTAAATTTTCCAAAAAGGCAAGAAGCCCCTTGTCTAACTATGATCTATCGTAGAGTCCTCGAACAATAAACTTTGTCCAGTTCTTGCAAAACTCACTGGTCACACCCGTCTACAAAAGGGGTAGTAGAAAGAATCCACAAAACTGCAATCCAGTATCCTTGACAATGATTTGCTGTAGAATCTTAGAACATATTCTGAGCTCAAACATAATAAGATAGCTTGAACAGAATGATCTCTTCAATGTCAATCAGCACGGATTTTGAAAATATCGATCATGTGAAAACCTACTCGTACTTTTCTCACATGACATACTGAAGGCTTTGGATCAAGGCAACTAGGTAGATGCAGTGTGACTTGATTCTTGAAAAGAATTTGACTCAGTACCGCACCAGTGCTTATTGTCAAAAGTATGATAATATGGATTATCAAGTGAAATATATGACTGGACTGAGGACTTTTTGGTAGGGAGGGTACAGCATGTTGTCTTGGATGGAGAGTCATTGTCAGATGTAGCAATAACTTCAGGTGTGTCCCAGTGAAGTGTGTTGGGACCCTCGCCATTCATGTTGTATATTAATGACCTTGCAAACAATATTTATAGTACCCTCAGACGATGCAGATATCTATAATGAAGTAGAAGTACTATCTTAAAGAAGTTGATAAGATTGGCAGCTTGATTTAAATGTTCAGATATGTAAGATTGTGCACTTTACAACATGAGAAAAATGTAGTACTATATCCTATGACTATAATATCAATGAGTCAGTGTTGGAATCAGCCAACTCATACAAATATCTGGGTATAACACTTTGAATGGATATGAAATGGAATGATCACATAAATTCAGTCATGGGTTCGGTGGGTGGTAGACTTCAGTTTATTGGTAGAATACTAGGGAAGTGCATCAGTCTACAAAAGAGATTGCTTGCAAATCACTCATGTGACTGATTCTAGAATATTGCTCAATTGTGTGGGACCCATAACAAATAGAACTAACAGGGTATATGGAACGTACACAGGAAGAACAACATGAATGGCAACAGGTTTCTCTGATCCATGGGAGAGTGTCTCAGAGATACTGAAGGAACTGAATTGGAAGACACTTGAAGATAGATGTAAACTATCCTGAGAAAATCAATTAACAAAGTTTCAAGAACTGGTTTTAAATGATGACTCTAGGAATATACTACAGTCCCCTATTTATTGCTGACATAGGGATTGTGAGGATAAGATTAGAATAATTACTGCACACATAGGGGCATACAGTTAGTTATTCTTCCCGCACTCCATATGTGAATGGAATAGGTAGACACCCTAATAAATGGTACAGTGGGACGTACCCTGTGCCATGCGCCTCATGGTGGTTTGCAGAGTACACATGTAGATGTAGAAGCTGTTCTGCCTTATTACTCAGTTCTCTAATATTTTGATGAAATAAGCGAATCTTACTTTTCTGTGTATTCTTAAGCATTTTGTGGGGCACTTGGGTCATTTTAACTTCTTCCACAACATGGTGCCTGAATCCTGATTCTAATATAAAGAAAGAACCCCACATACACCAGTAACCATAGAGATCTTATTTTGTTTTATGTGCTCCCCCCTCCATCCCCCCCCCCCCCTTTCTCTACAAGAGCCTACCTATCTTTCCTTCCCCTCTCGTATTCGGGCATAGTTCGTGTCTCGTATACCCCATCTCCCAATTGTAGTGACAGGCATTGCAGTCATATAAGATTTCATTTCAGCCAGCAGCAGCCTGTTCAACTCAGTATTCACATAGCTCACAGCAGTGTTAATCTAGGCCTGGGATTGGTACTGTAAGAGCTCCACAAAATTCACACTACTACTCCTGTTTCATCCAGGTCACTCCAAATGCTGTAATTTCTGTCTCTAACTGCACAGTTCCCTGCTATACTCACTGTAATAATCTGCCCCTCTTTGTCAAAATCTTTACACAAATTAAGTATGTTCTCTATCACCTGGCCAAGACTAGCACTTGCCTTCACAATACTTGTGACTTGGTACCCTGTTCCTAAGTTGTCCTTCACCATCTTGAGATGTGGCTGTCCACATAGCACACTCATCACATTCCTTGTTAACAAATTGGAATTATGAAGGAAAGAAATACTCAGGTAGAATCATTTAGGGTTTGCAAATCAATTATTTTCTCCTGTTGTCAATTGGTGTGTTGTGTTTCATTTGACTCTAAAAGGTCCAAGTAAAATTAATGTAAAACATGAGAGGAAGTAGCAGAGAATATTTCAGTCTGGCCTACAGCTCTGCCGTGGCTACTATATATCAGCAAGACTGTTCTCTTTTACTCCCTTTTGGTACTGAACGGCATTTAGTTTCTTTGCTAGAAGTCTGCTGCACTGTACTGTGATCTGCAGCTGGATAAAGCTCTTCTTCTCTTGCTTCAGGGAGTAAATCAGGCTTGTTAGGTATTGCGAGCTCAAATGTGGGTGAAGAAGTTAAATAACTATCCCCCTTTTGCCCATTACTTGCTATCTTTACTGAGTTCTCACAATCTTTTTACTTCTTCAGTCTGTCTGGTTGAGATTTTGCATAATGTAATTCAGCCTGAAGGGCACAGATCTTTGCCTGCTATTCAACAATTCTCTTTTCTTTAGTGCACAGCCTACAGTTCCATGGGAGAGCCTTGTTGAGTTCCCCATTCAATTCCCTGTTACAGACACCCCAGTGGACTTCTAATTCACAATCTACACATACCACTCCCTGGTTGACTACTCTACAGCAACACCCACATTTAACATCCATTGCAACACAGATTAAACACTTAAAAATAGAGTTAAATTACTTAACACATTTTACACTACACAAAGTTCCATTATTTGCAAGCCGCAAAAACTAGGCCTACAGTTAGTGTTTCCATTGTATGATGTAATGTAATAGTTATTTATTTCTGTTTTAAATAAGAACTCAGCACTCACTTTTATAGTAGGGTTTATTTCTTTTACAACATTCATTCCACCAATTTATTTCATATGTAAGACAATTAACCAAAAACAAAAGTGCTGTGTCATTGATAGATACACAAACATCCCTCACCCCACACAACAGCACTCCACCCACCTACCTCACCCCAGTACACTCACCGTGGGGCAGGAAAGAGCTGGCAGTCGACTGAGCACAGTGGAGGGAGACAGACATATGCATGTGAGTGAATGTGTGTGTCTTTGTGTGCATGTTTTTCCTACAAGCTTGAAAATGGAAGTGCATTCTGAAAGTTGGCCAAGCTCTGTGCCTTTTGTTTGTGTACCTATTGACAAGCACTTCTATTTCAGTGAGTCAGCTCTTTTATTCCTAAATAATTCATTGTTCTCAACCAGTACTTTCCATACATTATGATTTCATATTGATTTACACACATACGGATAAAAAATTCAGATCCAATGTAAAAATAACGATCAGGCAAGAAGGTTGTCAGATTCCTGTTAAAGACAGAAAGAGGCTTCATATTTGTGATTTACAACACAGGGAGTTGTAAAGTTGAAAGACTTGTTTAAACGATGAGATTTTTGAGAGAGTTGTACACATCCTTTAACTTGGAGTTTCATTATCTGTCTTGTACCATGAGCATGGAAATTCACATTTTTGCTGAATTTTGCACTGATAGTTTTTACAAACTTACACATTTCTAATGCACTGATGGGGCAAAAGTCATGGGACATTTCCTAATATCTTGTTGGACCTCATTTTACATGGCATAGTATGGCAACTAGCTGTAGCATGGACTCAAAAAGTCGATGGAAGTCCCCTGCAGAAATACTGAGCCATGCTGTCTATAGCCATCTATAATTGCGAAAGTGTTGCCACTGACCTCTTGATTATGTCCTGTACTGTCATACATATTCAATGACATTCATGTCGGGTGATCTGGGCGGACAAATCATTCACTTGAATCGTCCAGAATGTTATTCAAACCAGTTGCGAACAGTTGTGGCCTGGGGACATGGTACATTGTCATCCATAAAAATGCCACTGTTGTTTGGGAACATGCTCCAACAAACATTCCGTGTTCAAAGTGTGCTAATTCCCGTTGTGTGGCCACAATCATGTGGGAAACCTTTTCACTTGAATCACCTGAGTATAAATGACAACTGTGCCAATGCACTGCCCTTGTGTATGTGATACTGCTGCCATATGTATATCTGCATATAGCTATACCATGACATGTCACCTTAGTGTATGTAGAGGCTACCAAAAGGTAACATGAATGCTTTTTGGTAGAAAGGTCTGTACTGTCAGTTGGTTTTGTATTGTTCATAACTCTCATCTTACTCTTCCAAATGAGGAGAATATCTAACCTATATGGGGAGTTTCCCCAGAATATGATACCATACTGTGTTACTCTATGAAGCTGTGCATAGTGAACAGTCTCTTGGCGTGTGCAGCACACAAGGATGCATAAGGCATAGCACACTTTATTCAGTTATTTTAACTTATCTGTGGTCCATAGGACTAAAAATCTTGTTTCTAACATAGGATGTTTCACAGCCACACATGTTCATACAAGAAATAAACTTCGTAGTACTCAGATGAAAGGTCGGGAAGCTGGTTTTCTTTGTGCTGACTGTCAGGTTATTTCTTTCAAATTAATCATTCAACTTACATATACTCTCAGTTATGGTCTCTTGGAGCCTATGGCCATTTCTAATGCCAAGGATGGTAACTGATACCATCTGCAAATAATGTACTGCTAGTGGCACTGAAGTTGAACGGTAAGTTGTTTATGTACAAAAGGAACAGAATTGGTCCAAGTATTGAACTTTGGGGCATGTCTTATGCCATAGCTCAATAATCAGAGCAGTGACTTCAGATTATATTCTTGGTCTTTGTGTTTCATTATTACTGTTTTCTGTTTGCCAGGTAAGAGCTGACTCAGTTCACAGGGATGCCACTGATGCCATAGGACTGCAGTTTGTCTAGTATAATTTTGTTGCCTATGAAATCAAATGCCTTCGACAAATCTAGGAAGAGCCCAACTACTTATATGTAGCAGTTGTCATGGATTTATTCTTATTGAAACCATGCTGAGCAACATAGAGAATTTTGTTCTTTACACAAAATTAATTACTCTGTGATTAACTAATCTCTACAGAAGTATACCAAACATGAATAAAATTATATGGGTGTGTAATTTTCCACATTATTTTTTACCTTTCTTAAAGACTGGGATAACTTTTACAATCAGGCAATGCACCTGTCACAAAGATGTACTGTACACAATAGAGTGGGGCAGCTATTGTGTTTGGCTAAATGGCTCTGAGCACTATGGGACTTAACATCTATGGTCATCAGTCCCCTAGAACTTAGAACTACTTAAACCTAACTAATCTAAGGACATCACACAACACCCAGTCATCACGAGGCAGAGAAAATCCCTGACCCCGCCAGGAATCGAACCCGGGAACCTGGGCGTGGGAAGCGAGAACACTACCGCACGACCACGAGCTGCGCACAGCTATTGTGTTTATGTAGTTCTTAATGATAAAATGCGAGACGTCATTGATTTCAAATAGTGTTTGCTCTTAAGGTTTGTCTTAATATAATTTCACCAACAGTGGTTTCCCAGAAGAACGTGGAGGCTATAGAAATTTTTATTTTATTTTGTGTATTGTCTGTGGGTTTTTTAATACTTTGTGGTAGTTTCTTTACAGTACTTCCACAGTAGTTGTTGAATATATTTGCAATTCCTTGTGGATTAGTGACTCTGGAGTTGCTGCAAATCACAGTTGTGTTTCAATAGGCCTTTGCTTTGTTTTTATCCTTGTTGTTGTTGTCACTGCATTCTCTTTGTTTGAGAAGTTGTCATTAGCTATTCTCTTGGTTTATGCTATAACTTTTTAACGAAGTTTGACAAATTCCTTAACATATTTACCTTGGGGGGGGAGTGATTGTTATTTTTTTAAGCACTTCAGCAATCTCCCAACCTTTTGCAGGAAATCTTTGTCAGTTGTTATCTGTGCCTTCCTTTTAGATTCTTTTGATTTAACATGTTTCAGATTGAGAGTAAAAGCAATATTGAAGTAAAAGAGAAGTTTATTT
Organism: Schistocerca americana; assembly: GCF_021461395.2. NCBI lineage: Eukaryota > Metazoa > Arthropoda > Insecta > Orthoptera > Acrididae > Schistocerca > Schistocerca americana. Next base: position 169,178,737 of record NC_060119.1, on the reverse strand, counting down.
AAGGAGGACTCCATTTTTATGTCTGTATAATCAGCTTCTTATATTTCGTACCATTTCTCTGATGCTAGGAAATTGTTGAAGGTTTTCATATATTTGCTGTAGTAATGTCTTACTTCAGCTATGTGTCTTTTGTTGCAGCTTGAAAGGAGGACATTTGCAATGTACAGGACTCGGGCGCAGAGGTCACTGTAGCCTGTACCCACATGTTATATAGGCTGATGGAAACAGTTTGTAAATGTCTTATCTAGAGTTGTTTTGTTATGGTTTTTTGCATCTTTAGGAGAAGGTCATAGTAGCTTTCAGACAGAGTGAGCCTGTGAGATATAATGTAGATTCTCCCACCTGACCTGAAGTTTAAAAATCAACATTAAAGTTCCCATGAAAAATTAGTGCACATCCTTTTTTTTTCTTTTTTTTGGGAGAAGTTTTCTTAGGAGTATTGAAAGATTTTGAGAAAGATATTTACATTACCCATTGGGTAACAATAAAAACAAGCCATAATTATATTTGTGTCAAAAATTCTGATGGCACCTAGCTCAAATCCTTATTTTTTATTTAGGTAAGCAAACTGGTCAAAATTTTTATATTTTACAGATTTTTTTATGTAAATATGACAACACCTCCACCTCCTCACTTTTCCTGCAATGAGGGGATGCTAGTGGATAGTTAGGTATGTTATTTAAGCAAATTTGGTCTGATTTCAGGCAGTGTTCTGTAATGCATAGAACATTTACATATTTCAAGTCTAATCAGTGTCTGCAAGTGTATTTGTGGTTGACTGCTCATTCTCACAATATACAGTAGAGTTATTTCTTTACTTTTGGGCGGGAGTATTGGGATTTGTTGTATGCCTTCTGCAACACTGCTACACACAAATAATTAGAACAAGTATGTAATCATTTGTTTATTGCAACACTCGCTCAGACGTGCATCCAGTTCATATAAAACATTAATGAATTTATCCAGGCTGAAACTTAAGTTCCATAATGGACAGCCACTCACAGAAATAAAAAAAACTGTCCAGTTGTGGTGGTCTCAAACGTTGTCAGCAGTAGACTCCAGGCCAGTTGCTAATGTGAGCTAATGTGAGTTTCAGCCTGTGTAGCTCACTGGGTCGTGAATTATAAAGCCACATGGCTTACTGTACTGAATCTGCACAATAGACTAGTGCTGCAGGCAATAACATGTTCTCCGGTCATTGTCTCTGCAAACGGGGTGATGCCACTGTTGCGCGCAATTGGCGCACGTGACGGGATGAGGCTAAATAGAGCAGTCTCCAGTGGTGTCATCTGGGAACAACCACTGAAATCCTCACTGTTCTTGGCATTTTCTTGATATATACATGCTGACATGCTGCTACGTCAGAGGGGTGGACTACCTGGCAGGGGTAACAATGTGGGATGCAACACTTCTCCCTCTCCTCCCCCCCCCTCCCCTCCCGCCAAAAATAGAGACTCTAATCCTCTTCTGTGGTGCGGTGGATGAAGTACACCTCCGTCCTGGCCTCTGTGCTGACTCTGCTGGGTTCTGTGTCCAGTCACCCAGGTGACAAGTGGTAATTGGCGTCGGTAGGCTCCTGGAGTACTGGAGCTCCATATTCCCCTTCCAGAGCAGATGCATTGCCCACACCTAGAACCAAAACTTGACTATACTCTTGGAAGGAAGACATTTATCAACATGCAGTCATAGTTGATCAAGATGTTTCCACTGTGTCTTCATCTGCCATCAATATGGTGTATGTGGTGTTGCCCAATGACAAACCATTGTCCTCAGCCACCGTTCCTTCTTTCCTACAACTGTACTTCTGAATATGAGGCCTAGGCGTTGACCTCACCCTGCCGATGGCTGTTGTCCTATCTTCAGGTGATGGTGTTGCCCTGTTGGGTACCCTGAGAGACAGAAAGGTCCTCTTCATTTGACTGTATAACATCTCCTCTGGAGATGCATGCTAGTGGGTTGAACTGCTGTAAGAAGAAATAAAGAAACAATAGTAAAGTGTCCTCCAATCAGTAGTCAGCACTGAGTTTCTTCATTTGCTCCATCCAAACGAAGCGTTTAGGGATCCCGTTCGGCTCTGATTGGAACAGCAAGCTGCAGAGGTGCTCTATCCCATGGGTCATGCGTAATGATTGCTGTAGGGAGACCCTCTGTGGTGAAAATCTTTTCCATAGTGTGGACTTTTGAGATGTCCCAATAATGTACATTCTGACTATATAGGGATAGCTGGTGTAGGTGTTCACAAGAATGAGTCATTTTATGCTCACAAAGAGTCTGATGTAACGGAGGTGGAACTGACTCCAAGGCTCTGTTACCTCAGGCCAAGACAAAGAAGAGTACAGTGGTGCACTGACCACATTCTCATTATGACCTGGATGTGTTTGCCAAGATCTTGAAATGTGAAACGCAGCTGCTGGAAAAGATCAGTCCATGAGGTTAGCCATGGTATGTGATTTTGTTACTTGATGCAGGGCATTCACTTTTTATACTTGACACTCATCAAATTATGTTCTTTGATTTGAATTTTCTGCTCGCTATAATTTGTTAGCTCACCATGACAGTTTTATAACTGTGGAGCACCAATAAAAGTACCGTCAAACTGGTTTTGTCGTTATTTTGATTGTAACTTTTGTATATATTGTTAGATTAAATTTATTTTTATGGAAGTGGTAGGGTATATGAGTAACAAATAAAATATTCCAGAACCAGAATGTGTATGTGTAGGTATATTTATCTAAGGCAGTTAAATAAAGTGTCCGAAGTCACCCCATGGATTGGGGTGATTTGCACCCATTCTTCTCCTGGCAAATTATTATGAAATTTCTTCTCTTTTCAGCCAGATTTATCAAGGTAGCCTTTAAGTAAATATCTAATATCCAATTTAGTAAAGAGAATCCCCAATCCTGTGAATATCACGAACAGCTTTATCTAAAAGTTCCAGGTCATAATTATACCATACTGTAGCACTTCTCCTGCTCTTATACGTTCTTGGCATTGTCTGAAATCCCCAATGTGCAGCCTTCAAGATACCTCGCTTCAACATTTCTTCTTCTTCTTTATTTAGCACTGGCTGCCCTCCCATTTATTTAGGATGTGCTTTCTGCAATTTATTTTGTAGGATTGATTTAGGTATACCATACAAATCTCATGCTTTTCTGTACGATAATTTACCACTGTGAATATCATGAACAGCTTTATCTAAAAGTTTCGGGTCATAATTACACCGTCCTGTAGCACCTCTCCTGCTCTTATATGTTCTTGGCATTGTCCAAAATCACTCCACACAGTACACAGTTTTACAAAAACCGTCATTATTTTATAACCTTGCACAAGAAACTTGACAAACTTGTACAGAAGTTGTCTCAATGCTGTTAGCTACTGAGCCCATCGACAATTGTGGTTACAGTAACATCCCACTCGGCGCAACAATCGAAAGTTTCCACTTTACGATAATGCATGGATTTTTAACACTGAGACTGTTCATCAATTATTCACCTAGGGAAACAATTGATGCAAAATAAAAGTTGTGGAAATAGATATATGCAATCTTGCGCTTAAAATAACTGGCGCACAGATGTTAAAATAAGTAACTCTTTTTTTCTATGCAGTGGCAAAGAACAAATAAGCCATACTGTCCGAATTCGCCCCGGTGTCCAAAATCACCCCGTTTGGCGGTACCTGTAACACTGTTTATGGTAGTCTTTGAGGAGCCAGTGTCAAATTAAAATTGAATGCTGTGTTGATTTAGCTCAACATCTCCAAATATTACTTTATCACCTTGAGAAAGATTACTGTAAACCTTATTTTCAAAATCATAAACATTAGATGCAAACTTATCCACCATACATTCAGTGTCACCTAATCAAGCACTGTACTTGGCAGTGCAGTATTGCTTCTGTAAACAAACCCTTCCATTATGACCTTGTTTCCAATAGTATAAGCATTTCATGTTTTTGTTAAGCTCTGAACAGAAGATTTAACTGTAGAAGACTGATGTCAAGTGGATCTTGATCTGCCCCCATTTTGAGAAGCGGAACTATTCCGAGACCTATAGTAGGTTTTATCAACCCTTGACCTTTCTGACTGAAAGGTGTGTCACTACAGCGAAATTCTGTCTGAAAACCCTATATTCCTTTGTGTTTGAGAACCTGTTCCATTTGCTTAATCTTTTCACAGACTTTAATAACCAATAAACACTCTGCTAAAGTGGGATTATTTAAGCTAATAAGATCATTATGCAATCCTGTGTGTGTAGCATGAATGATAAGGATATCTCTAACTGCTGTATTGGCATATGGAAGATTGCAGTGCTGGTTTACACACTTGAATTTACAACTCTGAGTGAGACCTTGCAACATGGCAGTCCATTCTTTGAATCAGACATGGGTGATCTTTGGTGACCTGCAGGCCTGAGTCACACCCTTACTTAAACATGCGGGCCGCTTCATCGCGTGACATTATAGCAATGTTTATGGGGTAATGCATAAATTTGAATGGCACCCATGTACCAACAAGCCACACCAACAAATTTCAATATTGGCAATGTAAACACAATTTGTTGCACCATCAAGAACATATAACAACAAATTATTGTTCTCAGCCAACTCAAAAGTGTAATGAGATGAGGCACCACCAACAGTTCCCACGAGAGAAATGACCAACAAGAATGTTTCAACAAGAAAATTTCAGCAAGAGACATCTCCAATTAGAATGTTTCCACAAGAAAATTCACAAATTTCAGAGCATAGAATGGTTATTAAGTCTGCCGAGACCCCTGTCCATCATGAAGTCAACATCGCAAAGCAGCAAAACATAGAAATAGCTGATTGGAACACCAACTACAAGCACTTTTTTTGTAATGCTGGATAGTGTGTTTATTAAACTAGCTGTTGTGAGATCATTTGTTCCTGCTGTTATTATCACAACATTGGAATCAGATATTGTACTGCAGCTGCTGCACACTTTCTGTAAAATATCCGTAGTTTCTGTTTGCTGTTATACACATCCTACAAATGACATATTCATTACCTACACACAGACATGCACAGTTTAAATGAAATGACATCAGTACTTTAAGATCATTTTCAGAATACCTTTTGAATTTCTCTATTGAATAAAATGCCTTATATCCAATTCACTTTTGTGTATGGTTTCTCAACACACAGCGTGATACACCCCATGTTTCTGCTGGCACCCTGTTAAAATAACTTTAAACCCAAGATGTTTATCTATCTTGTGGTGTTTTAAGTCACAGTGGGGATATCAATTTGCTGTTTTGTGTTGCATCATGTTGATGAATTCAGTGACCCAGTTTATGGTTGTTTTGTTTTTCCTTTATATGTAGCTTTTGGTATTTTTAGTCTTTTGAACTATGCTCTGCGAGACTCATTTATTACCTTTGAATCCACAGATGCATCTGATTGCAACTTTTTACAAAGTAAGATTTTTTTCTTCTATGAGAAAACTCTGTATGTTAAATAGTTGGTTAGTTGATTGAAAAAAGTCATTATATACATTGAGTAACAGGTAGGTACTAATGCATGACCTAAGTTTACTTAATGAAAGTGTTAAACATGCCAACTTTGTACATCTTTATTTGGTGTGAGTTTTCTATCCTAATTTTGAGTCAGGATGAACCCCAAGAAGCTTAGTAAAAGCTCAGACATTCCCATCATCTCTAATACTTGAGCTGAAGATAATATTTATAGTTTTTTTGTGATTAGAATGCAGGTCATTGATTCGCAAGCAATATGTTGGCCTCACTGAGATAGCCTTTACATTGATCATTTATTGCTGCTAAGTTTTTTTTGTGTTTTTTTGTTTTTTTAAACTCTAACAAATATGGTGTCATTCTATGACTCTTGTCCATTGGCAGTTACATTTTCACAAACATATAAAGGTAATGTGGGACTGTTGTCCTACCTAATTTACTAAACTGAATGTCATGTAGTGGGGTGCAGCATGATAGGAGCTGTATAAAGAACAGTTTCACACACATTTAGAAATAACAATACTTCTATTTGAGCACTGAACTGCTACACAAAAAGAACATGAATTAGTCTCAAAAATTAACGGTCCTTGGAGAAAGTCACTGGCTAAATTTTATAACGCTAAATATAGGAGCGCATGGTAAGAGTAGGGATCACTTCATAAAGTTGCTACTTTGACTCAAGGTATCCACCAGTGAAACACTGAATTTCTTCTGGCATGAGATGCAGGATGAATGTCTCTTGTGAGAAATATTGATGGCAAGATCAAGAACAAAAGCAACACAGCTATCACACACACTTTAACAGCGGTGACGGGCAGACTCAGACAGTACCCATGTGTGTACGAAACGCATGCCGGGAATGTTTTCGATGCAAACTTTCAGCTACTCACTGGGCTCCATAATGAGCGTGGAGATGGTGTGGCACTCGAGAACCTTTAAACTTAATGGCGAGTGTATCAATATCAAGCGCCTTGCCATGTGATGTGTCCATGACGATGCGGGTGTGGGACTGAACCACTCCTGATACCACGAAGAGAAGAGCTGGACTGTGTGAAGCTAGACTGGTGGATGCCTTACCAGAACTGAAGCTACCTTCTTTGAACCGTAGCCACTGACTGTAGTATCCAGGTATCTGGTCCCATGGCAGAATCAATAGTTTGTGGCGGAAGTCAGTGTGTGAAAAATAACCTCCATGCCTTAACAGCCGGCTGTAGTGATCTAGGATTGCTTGGGATGCTGGGACTGATGTGCAACTAAGGGCTGCCACACAGTCCCTACCCCATCCCCCTATGCCCCCCTCCTGAGAGCAGAGTGCAGGTGATGAGTGAGGTGGCAGTGATGAAAGCTGGTATCAATGAAGTGGTGTCTTGTAGTCTTCCAGTGGTGAGGCAGTGGCCGGTGGTGTCAATGCTGCAGGTGCTGGTCATGCGATGGAGGTGAATGCTGGATGTTGGAGCACCACATGTGAGGTGGGCAGGGTGACTGGCTTTCAGGAGTACTGGCTGACTGTTTGGTAGCGAGTTCCAGTGTGGTGCATGTGACAAACGTGAGCGATGAATAAGTTGGTGGCACAAAGGGCGGGGTTACACCAAACATGTTTGGCTTGGGGCTGTGTCCAGTGCTGTGCACACAGCTGTGAGCAGGCACTGGGCATGTTTGCGCCACTGCGGGACAACAGAGGCAGGGTTGCGCTGGCATTGCCAGGTGGCTGTGAATACAGGCTAACAGCTAGCTGGCCATGTTTGACAGCTGAAAATGCACATGCTGGGTACTGCAAGCATATGATCCCAGTGCCTCCAGTGTGAGGGCAAGTGATGGTAGATATGCACTGAGCATGTGAAATAATACTGATGTGGGAGAGGTGGGGGTGGCGATGCAGCATCGGTGGCGCAATCAGATGCTAACGGTGGCAGAGGTGGAGTTGTTGCATCAGGTGTAGGCTACAGGGTAGATGGAGGAGCAGGCACATAAGTGTATTTGGCATTGTGGATACTGATGCCTGCATTGTCAATGGCTGGTGGGTCAGAGGTGGCACCAGTGTTGCAAGGTTGGTTTTCTGCAGTGTCCCTGGCCATGTTGTGATAGACGGATGTCTCGGTGGCATCAGTGGCAGAGGCTCTTGACTTGATGTATGAGACAAGGCTGGCATCATCATGGGCCTGCACCTGTGGGGCATTGACAAACATGACATTTCGGTTGAGTTGTGACGGATCGGGCAGTATATAGCCGGGCTTCAGCCTATGAATGTAAATGCTGGTAGGGTTGCTGTGGAGATGCACAGTAAATGTCTTGGAGTCCTACTTCAGGACCGGTTGGTGACTGGAGTAGTGTGGGCAAAGCGGGAACTGGTGAGCATTAATGTGCAGCATAATGTGGGCTTATGAGGCAAGGTCACTGTGAATGAATGTCATGCATATGCAGTGGCAGTAGGGAGGGGTGAACAGCAGACTTACAAACCAGTGATGAATTCAGGCAGGACGTCATCTATGGGCAGGTCGGCATGCTCAAGGAAGCCACCCAACATGGGGGAGTGGCTGGCTGTAAACAAGGTCAGTGGCTGACTGGGAAGGCAGTGATGGGCACACATATGTTGCAGCTGACTTTGGCATGCTGGCAGGCAAGGAAGATGCGGGGCCAGGTTCTGCAGCCCTCTGAATACCTGGCCACACAAAATGCTGCATCACCAGAGTGGTGGACGTGCACATGCTAGTGTGTGCCAGGCTGCTCATATGTGGCTTTACGAAAGGCAGCGGGATGAATGGGTGCAGTGAGCCAGTGGACACATTTCACTAGATACTGCTGTCTGAGCTGGAACCTGATGTATGTTGAAGGTGGAATCCAGCAGTGGCATCCATGCGAAGGCAAGGGAGTTCTGGGTCATGCTCCTGAGTGATGCTAAGTACATTGTAGTTCAGGGAAGAGGAAATGGGACAGGTGCAGCTGAGGCAGTCAACAACGATGACGATGTTGTGAATTCCGGTGATGTGACATGTGTCAGTAGTAAACATCAGCTGCCGGAACTGATGTGAGGAGCACTGGTCAGAGCGTTTTGTGATGGCAAAAGTGTGATATGCTTGTGGTTGGTGAAGACCATGGAGTGATGGGCTTCCACCAATGGCCGAAAGTATTTGATTGCTGTGTTGATGATGAGGAGCTGTCTGTTATTTTCACTCAGGCATTGTTGAGCGGCAGAGAGTTTGCTGGAGAAGAAAGTGAGCAGCTGCAGGTTTTGCTGGCATGTTGCTGCAGGAAAGTGCCAATGGCTGCCTGGCTGGGGTCAACCTTGATGGCAAGCAGGGTGGTCGGTGGGGATGGGCAAGCACAGTAACATCTGCCAAGTCACACTTTGCAGCAGAGAATCTGTCTTCCATTTGTGATGTACACAGCACTGGCTTGTTGCGCTTGGTTCTGGCGCCATAAAGGCAATGGTGAGTGCCTCCTGTGTAGCAGTGGCATTCCTCAGATGGCGGCAGAAAAAGCTTAACATGCTGAAGAGGTGGCTGAAATCCTTGAGTGTCTCTGAGCATGGGAATTCAAAAATAGCTTGCAATTTGTGAGGCTGGGGATGTGAACTGGCAGTGGAGGTGACGTGGACCAGGAATACCACTTCACTGGCACTGAGAACACACTTTGCTATGTTGATAATGATGCCAGTGTCCTGAAGGCGTTCAAAAATATTGATGAGGTGCTCGTGGTGTTCCTCAGGTATTGCAGAAGAAACGAATATGTCCCCCAAGTAGGCAAAACAGCAGGGCAGGTGTTACAAGATGTCGTCCAAGAAAAGCTGCCACATTTGGGCCACAGTATGTAGGCCGAAGATCATGAAGGCACTGTCATACAAGCCAAACGGCACGATGATGGCAGTCTTTTGGATACCCTTGGCTGTGACTGGAATATGGGTGAAAGTCTTGGCACAGCTGTTTTGTGCTGAAAATTGTAGCCCCCAGACAACACGTTGTAGCTGCATAGGAGTGGCGCCAGTTACAGGTCAGAGATGGTATGGCCATTTAGCTTCTGGTAATTGCCACATGGGCGCCAGGAGCCATTCTTCTCCTTGGTAAGGTGAGGGATGGACACCCATGAGCCCTTTGAAGGATGCAGCATGCTGGCGGCAAGCAGCTCGTCACACTCGGCCTTGGCGATACTGAGTGTGGCACAGCAAGCGTCATGGATGAAAAGGCACTGGTAGACTGAGGAACAGCCAAGCACGACTAATCCTAATGGTTGTTTGCATTTGGGTGCCAAGGGCAAGGTTCCCTGCTGTTTGCAGTATCCAGGTTGAAGCGCTCATGGGACCAGCAGCGGCCAGCCGTGTCATGTTAGGTATCAGCAGGCTAGTTAGAGCAGCGGTGGGGGCAGTAGCTGTCATTGCGCTGGCAAGTGGTGCTGTGTGGAGTGCAGCAGTTGGAACTGAAGCAGTCCACAGTTGGCGGCAGCGTTGCCATGCCGTCTCAGGGGCAGGCAAGCATGTCTTATACTCCTGGCTGCTGGGCACTGTACTGTGGGCCAATGGAGGGGAGGGGCGGGAAGTGCTAGTGACATCATTAACAGTGTGCCGAGTGGTTGGAGTGAGCTCATAGTGAGGAGGGTGGCATGAAGGTCAGCTGACTGTGGCAGGTGGGGGTGGAGCTGGAACACAGCAGCGTCAATGGTAGACGGGGAGGCCAGCATCTCATGCACCCTTTTAGTGAGGCTTGTGGTGTCAATGAGGGAGACATCAGCATGTGACATCCCAGGTGTCAGTATTGGGGCCAGGAGGCAAGCCAACCAGATGTTGTATAGTAAACCACCGGAGACTGTGTATGTCTTTATCGGGCTTTGGAGATGAGCAGGAGTTGCAAGAGTTGCCGGTCCTTGCAGTGCTTGAGGGAAAGGAGGACCCAGAAGCACTGCATCTCAGATGGTGAGTTGGGTCACAAGGTGGCACCAGAGTGTCTTGTAGCAGGTGGATTGACGTCAGATCTCTATTGCATATGGCTGATCATGATAGCAAACTTGGTGTCATCCTGGGTGACGTTGCAGCCAGCAAAGATGGTGGCCACAGAGGAAAACCACAGGTGCTGGTCTTGAGGATTGAAGTGTGATAAGCGAACTGCGGTACGAGCGGATGGAATGATGGCAGCAGGTTGGGGGATCAGACGTCAATGTATCACGGTTCACAGGTCCAGCGGCAGTGGTAGCAGATGCCTAGGCTGTTCGAGTGTTGGTGGGGTGTCTGGCTCTGAGATTTGGGGCACTGGCAGTCATGTCACTACGAGTTGTGGGTGTTGCAGCGTTCCAGCTCCTCAAAGCACATGGTCATGGAGGAAATGATGCCTAGCGCAATAGTGTCTGTAGCATGTTAATGAAGTTGACAGTGGGATGGGCACGTGTGGGGAAGTGACTGTGCACCTAATGGGATGAGGTGCCAGATTTGCAAATTAAGTCATCAGATTTTATCCCCTGGTCATCAGTGTGGAGATGTTTTCCTATCTAATGCACTACACAGAGTACAGTGTAGTGGAGTTCAGCAGATAGGTGCTGTATAAAGGTCAGTTCTACCCGTGTCTGGAAAAAATGACACTTTTATTTAAACACTGAATTTCTACACAAAAGGAACATGAATTAGTATTACAAATTAACAGTTCTTGAATAAAGTCACTTGCTAAATTTTACAGCACTAAATAAAGGAGTGCACAGTAAGAGTAGTAGTCACTGCAAAAAGTCGCTACCTTGACACAGAGTCTCCACCAGCACAACACTAAATTTCTATCAGTGTGAGGTGCTGGGTTGATTGTCTCTCACAGGAAATATTGACCACAAGATCAAGAATAAAGGTCACACAGCTATCACACTTGCATTAAGAACAGTGACGGGCTGACTTGGACAGTACCCTTGTGGGCACAAAATGCAAGCCAGTTGGAATGTTTGTGAGGTGAACTTGCAGTTACTCACCAGGCTCCGTAACAGGTGTGGGGACGGTGCGGTATGAGAATATCTTTAAACTCAATGGCAAGTGTCTTGATATCAAACAAGCTATGAGCTGCCACATGCTATGTCCTTCACGACACAGACACAGGACGGAACCAATGCTGAGACCACAAGGAAAAGAGCCGGGCTTGGTGAAGCTTGGCTGGTGCAAGCCTCATCAGAACCTTTGAACTGGTAGCCAGTGAACATAGTATCTAGGATTCGGTTGCATGGCAAAATTGACAAACAGACAGCTCTAGCAATCTAGGAATGTAAGGGACTGCAGGGTTGATTTGGCAGCTAAGGGCTGCGACAGCAGAATTGAAAATGTATTTCTGTCCAAGGGCATGATATTTACCAAGTATGCTGTACAAATATATAGAATTTACAAATTGTGCATAATCATATTAAGTAAAGGGGAAAAAATCACCAGCAGTAATCCACCACAACATTCACAGTAAAGACACATACATGCATCAGATGAATTTTTTTCATTACTTACCTGAAAAAAATCTTAAACAGTTATGATAAAAACCTCTGCAACACTACCCTTGTTGTTGTTGTGGTGGTCTTCAGTCCTGAGATTGGCTTGATGCAGCTCTCCATGCTACTCTATCCTGTGCAAGCTTCTTCATCTCCCAGTACCTACTGCAACCTACATCCTTCTCAATCTATTTAGTGTATTCATCTCTTGGTCTCCCTCTATGATTTTTACCCTCCACGCTGCCCTCCAATACTAAATTGGTGATCCCTTGATGCCTCAGAACATGCCCTACCAACCGATCCCTTCTTCTAGTCAAGTTGTGCCGCAAACTTCTCTTCTCCCCAATCCTATTCAATACCTCCTCATTAGTTATGTGATCTATGCATCTAATCTTCAGCATTCTTCTGTAGCACCACATTTCAAAAGCTTCTATTCTCTTCTTGTCCAAACTATTTATCATCCATGTTTTACTTCCATACATGGCTACACTCCATACAAATACTTTCAGAAACGAATTCCTGACACTTAAATCTATATTCGATGTTAACAAATTTCTCTTCTTCAGAAACACTTTCTTGCCATTGCCAGTCTACATTTTATATTGTCTCTAATTCGACCATCATCAGTTATTTTGTTACCCAAATAGCGAAACTCCTTTACTACTTTAAGTGTCTCATTTCCTAATCTAATTCCCTCAGCATCACCCGACTGAATTCGACTATATTCCATTATCCCTGTTTTGCTTTTGTTGATGTTCATCTTATATCCTCCTTTCAAGACACTATCCATTCCGTTCTACTGCTCTTCCAAGTCCTTTGCTGTCTCTGACAGAATTTCATTGTCATCGGCAAACCACAAAGTTTTTATTTCTTCTCCATAGATTTTAATACCTACTCCAAATTTTTCTTTTGTTTCCTTCACTGCTTGCTCAATATACAGATTGAATAACACTGAGGAGAGGCTACAACCCTGTCTCACTCCCTTCCCAACCACTGCTTCCCTTTCGTGTCCCTCGACTCTTATAACTACCATTTGGTTTCTGTACAAATTGTAAATAGCCTTTCGCTCCCTGCATTTTACTCCTGTCACCTTCAGAATTTGAAAGAGAGTATTCCAGTCAACATTGTCAAAAGCTTTCTCTAAGTCTACAAATGCTAGAAACATAGGTTTGCCTTTCCTTAATCTATCTTCTAAGATAAGTCATAAGGTCAGTATTGCCTCACGTGTTCCAATATTTCTTCGGAATCCAAACTGATCTTCCCTGAGGTCGGCTTCTACTACTTTTTCCATTCGTCTGTAAAGAATTCACGTTAGTATTTTGCAGCTGTGACTTATTAAACTGATAGTTCGGTAATTTTCGCATCTGTCAGCACCTGCTTTCTTTGGTATTGGAATTATTATATTCTTCTTGAAGTCTGAGGGTATTTCGCCTGACCCATATATCTTGCTCACCAGATGGTAGAGTTTAGTCAGGACTGGCTCTCCCAAGGCTGTCAGTAGTTCTAATGGAATGTTGTCTACTCCCAGTGCCTTGTTTCGACTCATGTGTTTCAGTGCTCTGTCAAACTCTTCATGCAGTACCGTATCTCACATTTCATCTTCATCTACATCCTCTTCCATTTCCATAATATTGTCCTCAAGTACATCGCCGTTGTATAGACCCTCTATATACTCCTTCCACCTTCCTACTTTCCCTTCTTTGCCTAGAACTGGGTTTCCATCTGAGCTCTTTTCCATCTGAGCTCTTGATATTCATACAAGTGGTTCTCTTTTCTCCAAAAGTCTCTTTAATTTTCCTGTAGACAGTATCTATCCTACCTCTGGTGAGATAAGCCCCTATATCCTGACATTTGTCCTCTAGCCATCCGTGCTTAGCCATTTTGCACATCCTGTCGATCTCATTTTTGAGACGTTTGTATTCCTTTTTGCCTGCTTCATTTACTGCATTTTTATATTTTCTCCTTTCATCAATTAAGTTCAATATTTCTTCTGTTACCCAAGGATATCTACTAGCCCTCATCTTTTTATCTACTTTATCCTCTGCTGCCTTCACTACTTCATCCCTCAAAGCTACCCATTCTTCTTCTACTGTATTTCTTCCCCACATTCCTGTCAATTGTTCCCTTATGCTCTCCCCGAAACTCTGTACAACCTCTGGTTCTTTCAGTTTATCCAGGTCCCATGTCCTTAAATTCCCACCTGTTTGCAGTTTCTTCAGTTTTAATCTACAGTTCATAACCAATAGATTGTGGTTGGAGTCCACATCTGTCCCTGGAAATGTCTTACATTTTGAAACCTGGTTCCTAAATCTCTGTCTTACCATTATATAATCTATCTGAAACCTGTCAGTATCTCCAGGCTTCTTCCATGTATACAATCTTCTTGTATGATTCTTGAACCAAGTGTTAGCTATGATTAAGTTGTGCTCTGTGCAAAATTCTACGAGGCGGCTTCCTCTTACATTTCTTCCCCTCAATCCATATTCACCTACTACATTTCCTTCTCTCCCTTTTCCTACTACCAAAATGCAGTCATCCATGACTATTAAATTTTCGTCTCTCTTCACTATCTGAATAATTTCTTTTATTTCATCATACATTTCTTCAATTTCTTCATCGTCTGCAGAGCTAGTTGGCACATAAATTTGTACTACTGTGGTAGGCGTGGGCTTCATGTCTATCTTGTCCACAATAATGCATTCACTATGCTGTTTGTAGTAGCTTACCCACACTCCTATTTTTTTATTCATTATTAAACCTACTCCTGCATTACCCCTATTTGATTTTGTATTTATGACCCTATATTCACCTGACCAAAAGTCTTGTTCCTCCTGCCACCGAACTTCACTAATTCCCACTATATCTAAATTTAACCTATCCATTTCCCTTTGTAAATTTTCTAACCTACCTGCTCGATTAAGGGATCCGACATTCCACATTCCGATCCGTAGAACTCCAGTTTTCTTTCTCCTGATAATGATGTCCTCCTGAGTAGTCCCCGCCCAGAGATCCGAATGGGAGACTATTTTACCTCCGGAATATTTTACACAAGAGGATGCCATCGTCATTTAACCATATAGTAAAGCTGCATGCCCTCGGGAAAAATTTTGGCTGTAGTTTCCCCTTGCTTTCAGCCATTCGCAATACCAGCACAGCAAGGCTGTTTTGATTAGTGTTACAAGGCCAGATCAGTCAATCATCCAGACTGTTGCCCCTGCAACTACTGAAAAGGCTGCTGCCCCTCTTCAGGAACCATACGTTTGTCTGGCCTCTCGACGGATACCCCTCCATTTTGGTGGCACCTATGGTACGGCCATCTGTATCGCTGAGGCACGCAAGTCTCCCCTTCAATGGCAAGGTCCACGGTTCATGGGGAAGGGGACAGCACCCTTATGGAAACAAATTCTTCTCATGCTTACATCAAAGAAAACTATTTTGTAATATGTTGACCATCATAGTGGATTTCTTGATATTCACTAACACCAGATACACAAACAGAAATTAAAAATTGTTTCAGTTTATTTAAAAATCATGTATTTTCTCTAATTGTAAGCTCTTCAGACAATAGGTAGCTTGATGAACAGAATTCTACTAACATTTACAGGATCTTTGTCGATTAGTTTTATGCATTTGCTGCAAAAATCTTAATCATTCCTTTTCCATGTATTATAGACATGCACATCATGCCTAATAATGCTTTGAAATTTATTTTCAGAAACCTAACTGGTTGACATATAAAATGAGGGTATTGTCAGTACACTAAGTTCTTTGAATTTATCCCTGCAGGACTGTCTTGAAGAGTAGCTATTACACATTTAATGCCCTTTCTTCTGAAATAAAGATACTCTGTGTGTGAATATTTGTAGCACCAGCTCACAACATAGTAAAGTCTCTCTCTTCACTATCTGAATAATTTCTTTTATTTCATCATACATTTCTTCAATTTCTTCATCGTCTGCAGAGCTAGTTGGCACATAAATTTGTACTACTGTGGTAGGCGTGGGCTTCATGTCTATCTTGGCCACAATAATGCATTCACTATGCTGTTTGTAGTAGCTTACCCACACTCCTATTTTTTTATTCATTATTAAACCTACTCCTGCATTACCCCTATTTGATTTTGTATTTATAACCCTATGTTCACCTGACCAAAAGTCTTGTTCCTCCTGCCACCGAACTTCACTAATTCCCACTATATCTAAATTTAACCTATCCATTTCCCTTTGTAAATTTTCTAACCTACCTGCTCGATTAAGGGATCCGACATTCCACATTCCGATCCGTAGAACTCCAGTTTTCTTTCTCCTGATAATGACGTCCTCCTGAGTAGTCCCCGCCCAGAGATCCGAATGGGAGACTATTTTACCTCCGGAATATTTTACACAAGAGGATGCCATCGTCATTTAACCATATAGTAAAGCTGCATGCCCTCGGGAAAAATTTTGGCTGTAGTTTCCCCTTGCTTTCAGCCGTTCGCAATACCAGCACAGCAAGGCTGTTTTGATTAGTGTTACAAGGCCAGATCAGTCAATCATCCAGACTGTTGCCCCTGCAACTACTGAAAAGGCTGCTGCCCCTCTTCAGGAACCATACGTTTGTCTGGCCTCTCGACGGATACCCCTCCATTTTGGTGGCACCTATGGTACGGCCATCTGTATCGCTGAGGCACGCAAGTCTCCCCTTCAATGGCAAGGTCCACGGTTCATGGGGAAGGGGACAGCACCCTTATGGAAACAAATTCTTCTCATGCTTACATCAAAGAAAACTATTTTGTAATATGTTGACCATCATAGTGGATTTCTTGATATTCACTAACACCAGATACACAAACAGAAATTAAAAATTGTTTCAGTTTATTTAAAAATCATGTATTTTCTCTAATTGTAAGCTCTTCAGACAATAGGTAGCTTGATGAACAGAATTCTACTAACATTTACAGGATCTTTGTCGATTAGTTTTATGCATTTGCTGCAAAAATCTTAATCATTCCTTTTCCATGTATTATAGACATGCACATCATGCCTAATAATGCTTTGAAATTTATTTTCAGAAACCTAACTGGTTGACATATAAAATGAGGGTATTGTCAGTACACTAAGTTCTTTGAATTTATCCCTGCAGGACTGTCTTGAAGAGTAGCTATTACACATTTAATGCCCTTTCTTCTGAAATAAAGATACTCTGTGTGTGAATATTTGTAGCACCAGCTCACAACATAGTAAAGTGAAAGTGTAGGCAGAGCCACCCAGAATTCATTTTTGATAATATGTCTTCGTTTACTATAGTGGACATTTTCTTATCAGAAATACATTATAGTTTATTTTGAAGGGAATATTTGAGGGAATGTTTTCTATATGTGGTCTCCATGTCGTATATAGATGTATGGTGACACCTAGGTTCTTGTAACCATTTATTTTCTTTAGAAATGAATTGTCTAGCCAGAGATTAATTTTGGTTGGAACTACTTATACAATGTCATAATGCTACTAGTAAACATGTTATTCCCACTCTGGTATACTGCCAGACACAGCCATGTCAGAAGAGAAGTTCATGGTCAAGAATCAGAATGATCCACAGCATGAGTTTTGCATACATTGGGCAGTGCTTGTGGAATAGTAACTTCCCTAGTTCAGCAATGCAGAGTCTGGAGTCAGTTGCATACTAACCTTTAGCCCAGGTTCTTCTTTATTAGGCTTACGCTCACTTGCAGTCTGTGTTGTGATTTTTTCACACGGTCACACTTCATTAACTCCTTGTTTGTGCTTGACCATGCTTTCGACTGTTTTTTCACTAGGTAGGTTGACTCTTGGTGTTTATCACGGGCTCATTTTGAGCATTATCCTGAATGCAATCATTTTGCTACAAGAGATATAACAGTTGAGGATAAGTATTTTCTCTCGCGTGTATGTTTGTTATCATTTGTGACCATTGTGGAACTGTGCTAGAGGCAACAAATCCAGCTGCAGGAGGACAACTGAAACATCATCATCAACAACAACAGGACACAGTGCTGCCAGGAGCATGAGCACGGGTGGCACAGCCGCAACTGCCAACCCCACCTGCAGGTTTGATGAGACAATAGAAAGATAAAAAATTATTTATGTCATTTTAAGCTTTACTGCCAGATTAGGAGCTTCACCTAGCTGGAAGATCAGAGCACTTTGTTGCTATTGAGTAACAGTGGTTTGTATGACGTAGTACAGTAACTGTGGCCCCTTGCACACCTTGAAATGTTGAATTTTCAGAGTTGTGTCAATTACTAAGGCACTGCTGTGGTCAGCAGCTGCACGTGGTGGCTACCCACTTACAGTTTAATCAAATCAGAACCGTCCAAGTGAGTCATTGTAGCATGGTTGACAGAATTGCAGGGGTTACCACATAGACATTTTGAGTGTGAACACTGTAGCACTTCCTATTTGGGCTCCCTAATTCATGATTTGTGGTGTGGCTGGTGCCAGATGGGGCTGTACATAGTAAAGTGTTAGTTCACTCATATCTAACCTTAAATGATGTAACTTGACTACTGTGGCATAAAATTCGTTTTCAGATGATTGGTAGGTGGCAAAACTTCACAAGCCACAGCAGTGTGATGAGTCCCCATTGGGAGATATTCAGGCTCCAGTGACCACTTTGTCTAGGTGGGCTGGCAGGCTTAGCACTCAAATGGGTACTCCGAAGTTTTATCACAGGTCTGCTACAAAGGTGTGCACAGCACCAGACAACTCTTGGTCTCAGTTGTGTGAGTCTTCCACTTAGTTCACAGTGGGCACAGAGCACCATTCTTGTCCCCACGGCCGAAGCAGTCGTATCGAGATTGCTGGTCATTATGCAAGAGGAGAGAATTCCTCTGTTTCTCTGCAGCTTGTTGCACCTGTCTTACACCAGGAGAGCTAGCAACTGTTTGTGGGAAACACCACAGGATAACATCCCCGTGTTTGCAGTCAAGTCTACAAGCACCTCAGCAGGCCCACAGCTACAGCTTATTATGATGAAACTTCCTGGCAGATTAAAACTGTGTGCCAGACCAAGACTCGAACTCGGTCCGGCACACAGTTTTAATCTGCCAGGAAGTTTCATATCAGCGCACACTTCACTGCAGAGTGAAAATCTCATTCCAGCTTATTATGATAAAACTTCATACAGTGTTATGAAATGGTAAGTTGTCACTCACCATATAGTGGAGATTCTGAGTTGCAGATAGGCCAGCAGGGCTTTCATCAAAAATAGATCTCTCTCTCTCTCTCTCTCTCTCTCTCTCTCTCTCACACACACACACACACACACACACACACACACACACGTACACAAATGCAACTCACACACTCATGACTGCAGTCTGTGGCAACAGTTGCCAGAGGCTGCGGTCATGTGTATGTGAGTTACATTTATTTGTGTGTGTGTGTGTGTGTGTGTGTGTGTGTGTGTGTGTGTGTGGGTGGGTGGAAAAGGGCACAGGTCATCCCCGTTTTCAGGAAGGGATGTCGAACAGATGTGCAGAACTATAGACCTATATCTCTAATGTTGATCAGTTGTAGAATTTTGGAACACGTATTATATTCGAGTATAATGACTTTTCTGGAGACCAGAAATCTACTCTGTAGGAATCAGCATGGGTTTCCCACCCAGGGGCTCCACAACTCTTTTGTGGATACGTGCGTAGCGAGCACGGGACCCCGAGCTAATGTGGCCCTCCTTCCTTTCCGGGCTGCATACCTTACTTTTCCGCATCCTTCCCTATTCCCCATCTTCGCCCCCCCCCCCCCCCCTCCCCTCACCTCTGGCTCTTTCCTTCCCTTTCTCCCCCTCTGGGAGTATGGTTTGTGCCTACGTCCGGAGACGGACGCTCGTAAATGTAACGCATTCTTCGCCTTCTCTGCTTGTATGTCTTCATCCATCCTTTGTCCTTCTCTTTTCCTTACCTCTTCTCTTTACCCTTTTCTCCGCTGTGGCGTTTGAGACCTCTCTTCTTTCCTTTCCCTTTCTTTGTTTTTCCCTTTCTCTTTCTTCCTCCCTGTGCGTGTCTGAAGGCCGACCCACGCATTTTTGTGCGTAATTCCCCGCCCCGGGGAGACAGGTAGGACACATACGTACCCCCTGGTAACGGCCAGGCCCAGGGAGGGGTGATTACCCGAGCTGATACCTTCCGAAACTGCTGATTGGTCCCTCCGTCCGTTTGTCGGGAGGTGTGACCTGAGGTGTGAACAATCACCTAAGGCGGGAGTGCCCTCAGAGGGGGCCCCCACAAGGGAGGAGCGCACCATCGGAGACGCCGGTAATCATGGGGGATTCTTCCGCAATGGTTTCCTCACCTTCCACTATGTCTGCTCACAAGCGTAAGTTCACTGAGTCTCAGCCACAGACAGTTCTTCCATCGTTGCCACAGTTCCTTGTTGTTTCTCGGTCTGACGAAGGCCACGACTTCTCCACGGTCAACCCTTTCATTATTCAGAAAGGTGTCGACGCAATTGCAGGTCCTGTAAAGTCTTGTTCCAGACTACGGAATGGCACCTTGTTGTTAGAAACAGTCAGTGCCCTCCAGGCACAAAAATTGCTGCGTACTTCACTGCTACACACCTTCCCTGTCCGGGTTGAAGCGCACCGCACTTTAAATTCCTCGCGTGGAGTCATTTATACACGCTCCCTCGATGGATTGTCTGACGAAGAAATTCAGCACTACCTGTCTGACCAGGGCGTAACGGCTGTTCATAGAGTTATGAAAAGGGTTGACACGAACATCATTCCAGCCCGCACTGTCTTCTTGACATTTGACAAAGTTCAACTACCATCGAAAATCAAAGCAGGCTATGAGATAAAGATAATTCCCGTTTGCCCTTACGTCCCAAACCCTACGCGTTGCTATCAGTGTCAGCGGTTCAATCACACCAGCCAGTCCTGTTCCAATCTGGCCAAATGTGTTACGTGTGGCAAGGATGCCCATGAGGATGCTTGTCCACCTCCATCCCCTCGCTGCATCAACTGTATGGGTGACCACGCTGCTTCCTCTCGAGATTTCCCCGTTTTTAAAGACAAAAAGCTCATCCAGGAAATCAGAGTCAAGGAAAAGGTGTCGACCTTTGCTGCTCGAAAATTATTCCCCAGTCGACAGCCCACTGTGCCTCAGACAGGAAAATACAGCACTGTCCTTGCTTCTCCTCGGCCAACAAAGGAGGCGGCCACACAGACTTGCGACCTCACCTTTAGTGCCACGGTCGTCAGATCGGCCAGCGCAAAGATCGCCCGTTCAACCTCACCACTTTCGCCTGCCCACTCTATGGCTCACCCTTCATCGGGTTCTGCTAAATCTCGAGCCCAAAAGTCAGACACCAAGATTTCGAAAAAAGAGCATACTCGTGAAGATTTTTTACGTACCCCAACTTCACAACCATCAGGTCCTCCTCCATGTAAACATCATATTTCCAAGAAGGCTACTAAAAAACCCAGTTCATCTCCTTCTCCGCCAAGGCGTGTCCCATCTACAGCACCACCTGGCGGAAATCGCCCTCGGCCGTCTTCTGTGTCGCCGAGGCGCACTGCTGGCGGCCGATCAACCGGCCAATTGCTGGTGGCAGGAGCTGCTCCAGAACAACCTATGGATCAGGATCTTCTGCCTTCGGCTGAATGCCATTCCGTGCTGTTGGTCGCAAGCTCTGAGCAGTCGATGAGTTGACAGCAACCTTGGTCACATTCCTCCATTTTCTGTTCACCCTATGCCCATTATCCACTGGAATATCCGTGGCATTCGAGCCAATCGGGATGAATTGTTGATCCTCTTACGATCCTACTCGCCGGTCATCTTCTGTCTTCAGGAAACAAAGCTGCGTCCCCATGACCGCTTTGTTCTCCCCCATTTTCAGCCCGTCCCATTTGATCTCCCTTCTGTTGAAGGCACTCCAGTCCATGGAGGACTCATGATTCTTCTCCATGATACTCTCCATTATCACCCAATCCACTTAAACACTTCCTTCCAAACTGTCACTGTCCATCTTTCCCTTTCTGGATATACCTTTTCTCTTTGTACTGTATACATTCCCTCGTCCACACCAATGGCACAAGCTGATCTCCTTCATCTTCTTGGTCAGCTTCCACCCCCCTATTTGCTGGTTGGGGACTTCAATGCCCACCGCCCGCTTTGGGGATCTCCACATCCTTGTCCACGTGGCTCACTATTGCTAGACGTCTTCCACCAAGCGGATCTAGTTTGCCTCAACACTGGGGTCCCTACGTTTTTGTCTGCCTCCACGACAAATTTCTCTCACTTGGACCTTTCGCTCGGTACTGTTCCGCTAGCTTGGCGCTTCGAATGGTTCGCCCTTGACGTTACACACTCGAGTGACCACTTTCCATGTGTCCTTAGACTGCAGCCTCAACAGCCATATATGCGCCCACTATGCAGGAAGTTTGCCCAAGCCGATTGGACACTTTTTTCGTCTCTAGCGACATTCGATGATCGTCACTTTCCCACCGTCGACGATGAGGTCACACATATTACCGACGTTATTCTTACAGCTGCGGAACGTTCAATACCACGCACCTCCGAATTGCCCCGGCGCCCCCCAGTTCCTTGGTGGAACGAGACGTGCCGTGACGCAATACGTGAGCGGCGACGTGCTCTTCGCGTTTTCCGCCACCATCCTTCTTTGGCCAACTGTATCCGCTATAAGCAGTTCCATGCGCGATGCCATCGCGTCATCTGCGATATCACGAAGGCAAGCTGGAAATTCTTTATTAGCTCATTTAACACCTTCACTCCCTCCTCGGAAGTTTGGAGTCGGCTTCGACGGTTATCAGGCGCGCCTAGTTTCTCCCCGGTCTCAGGGCTCACTGTCGCGCATGACACATTAGTGGACCCCGTCGCAATTTCTAACTCATTGGGTCAGCACTTTGCTGAGATTTTGAGCTCTTCAAATTACCTGCCAGCGTTTCTCCTGAAGAAACGTGCAGCGGAAGTGCGACTTCTTGTTTTCTCCATGCGGGAACTCCAACATGCACTCTCTTCTTCTCGCTCCTCCGCCCCAGGACCGGATGGTATCCACGTCCAAATGTTGCTGCATTTACAAACCCATAGTCTGCGTTACCTCCTTCGCCTTTATAATCGAATTTGGACTGACGGTACTTTTCCCAGACGATGGCGGGAAGCTATCATCGTTCCTGTTCCGAAACCTGGAAAGGACAAACATCTCCCCTCTAGCTATCGCCCCATTTCTCTCACGAGTAGTGTATGTAAGGTTTTGGAGCGTATGGTGAATTGCCGTTTAGCTTGGTGGCTGGAGTCCCGAAGTCTTTTAACACCTGCCCAATGCAGATTCCGAAAGCATCGTTCTGCAGTTGACCATCTTGTTGCTCTCTCCACTTATATCATGAACAATTTTCTCTGGAAATGCCAAACAGTAGCAATATTTTTTGATCTGGAGAGAGCATACGATACCTGTTGGAGGACAGGCATCCTCTGCACACTGTTCTCTTGGGGCTTTCGAGGTCGGCTGCCCCTTTTTCTTCGCGAATTTATGGCAGAGCGCACATTTAGAGTGCGGGTGAACACTACTCTCTCCCGTACTTACTCCCAAGAAAACGGGGTACCCCAGGGCTCCGTGCTGAGTGTTGTACTGTTAGCCATTGCTATAAATCCAATTATGGATTGTCTCCTTCCTGATATCTGGGGCTCCCTCTTTGTGGACGATTTTGCAATCTACTACAGCTCTCAACGGACCAGCCTTCTTGAACGACGTCTTCAAGGATGTCTCGATCGCCTCCACTCTTGGAGCATCGAAACCGGCTTCCGTTTTTCTCCCAGTAAGACCGTTTGTGTTAATTTTTGGTGACGTAAGGAGTTTGTTCCACCCTCCTTACATCTAGGACCTGTCAACCTTCCGTTTCCAGACGTCGCTAAATTCTTGGGTCTTATGTTTGACAGAAAACTGTGCTGGTCCTCCCACGTTTCCTATCTTTCGGCTCGCTGTCTGCGATCCCTCAACACCCTCCGTGTCCTGAATGGTACCTCCTGGAGAGCGGACCGAGTGGCCCTTCTCCGCCTCTATCGCGCCTTAGTGCGCTCGAAATTGGACTATGGAAGCATAGTTTACTCCTCTGCTTGGCCGTCTATTCTTCGGTGTCTCGACTCTATCCACCACCGTGGATTACATTTAGTGTCTGGAGCTTTTTACACCAGCCCTGTGGAAAGCCTTTATGCTGAGACTGCTGAACCTCCGCTGTCCAATCGGCGAGCAGTCCTTCTGAGTCGTTATGCTAGCCATCTGTCTTCCATGCCTGCTAATCCAGCCCATGACATTTTTTTCGACGCCTCCTTTGATGTAGGGTATGCAGGCCGCCCCTCCTCCCTACTACCACCGGGAGTCCGCTTCCGTCAACTGCTCCATTCTCTTTCCTTCCGCTTTCCTAAAACCTTCTTGACAACTTGGGGTACAGCACCACCTTGGCTCCATCCCCGGATCTGCCTGCTCCGTGACCTTTGTCAGTTTCCCAAGGATGGTACTCCTTCACTTGTTTATCGTCGGGCATTTTCTGCTCTATGTGCACAAATGACGGAAGCCACATTTATTTACACTGATGGGTCAAAAACATCGTTTGGTGTAGGGAGTGCCTATATTGTTGGTGACACCCCAAATCAATTTCGGCTTCCCGACCAGTGTTCGGTGTATACTGCGGAGCTTTACGCTGTTCTCCAGGCTGTCCACTACATCGGCCGCCATCAGCGGATACAGTATGTTATCTGCTCAGATTCTCTCAGCTCTCTCCTCAGTCTCCAAGCTCTTTACCCTGTCCACCCTCTGGTCCACCGGATTCAGGACTGTCTGCGCTTGCTCCACCTGGAGGGCGTCTCGGTGGCGTTCCTCTGGCTCCCGGGACACGGTATATGTGGAAATGAGGCGGCCGATATAGCGGCCAAGGCTGCAGTCTCTCTTCTTCGGCCAGCTATTCAATCGATTCCCTTCGCCTATCTACAGAGCGTTTTATGTCGTCGTGTTGTTCTTTTATGGCACGCATATTGGTCGACACTTCCCCATAGTAAATTGCGGGGTGTGAAAGCTCTTCCTTGTGCTTGGACCTCTTCCTCCCGAACGCGTCGTCGGGAGGAGGTAATTTTAACTCGACTCCGGATAGGGCACTGTCTTTTTAGCCATCGACATCTTTTAAGCGGCGATCCTCCCCCACTCTGTCCCCACTGCTCTCAGCTGTGGACGGTAAGACACCTTTTAATTGACTGCCCCTATTTTACTCCGTTACGCCCCCGTCTACAGCTGGGGGACAACCAACCCCTTTCTGTAGTGGAATTTTAAGCTTTCCTTCTGCTTTTAGTTTCTCCGATTTTTTTGAGTTTCGTTCCCATTGCTGCTGGTTTCCATCTTCGTTTTTTACTGTTTTCTAAGTAACAGACCGGGCGCTAATGACCATAGCAGTTTTGCGCCCTAAAACCAAAAAAAAAAGAAGGTATGGGTTTCGAAAAAGACGGTCGTGTGAAACCCAGCTCACGCTATTTGTCCACGAGACTCAGAGGGCCATAGACATGGGTTCACAGGTAGATGCCATGTTTCTTGACTTCCACAAGGCGTTCAATACAGTTCCCCACAGACGTTTAATGACAAAGTAAGAGCATATGGACTATCAGACTAGTTGTGTGATTGGATTGAAGAGTTCCTAGATAACAGAACGCAGCATGTCATTCTCAATGGAGAGAAGTCTTCCGAAGTAAGAGTGATTTCAGGTGTGCCACAGGGGAGTGTCGTAGGACCGTTGCTGTTCACAATATCCATAAATGACCTTGTGGATGACATCGGAAGTTCACTGAGGCTTTTTGCGGATGATGCTGTGGTATATCGAGAGGTTGTAACAATGGGAAATTGTACTGAAATGCAGGAGGATCTGCAGCAAATTGACACATGGTGCAGGGAATGGCAATTGAATCTCAATGTAGACAAGTGTAATGTGCTGCGAATACATAGAAAGAAAGATCCCTTATCATTTAGCTACAATATAGCAGGTCAGCAACTGGAAGCAGTTAATTCCATAAATTATCTGGGAGTACGCATTAGGAGTGATTTAAAATGGAATGATCATATAAAGTTGATCGTCGGTAAAGCAGATGCCAGACTGAGTTTCATTGGAAGAATCCTAAGGAAATGCAATCCAAAAACAAAGGAAGTAGGTTACAGTACGCTTGTTCGCCCACTGCTTGAATACTGCTCAGCAGTATGGGATCCGTGCCAGGTAGGATTGATAGGAGAGATAGAGAAGATCCAATGGAGAGCAGCGCGCTTCGTTACAGGATCATTTAGTAATCACGAAAGCGTTACGGAGATGATAGATAAACTCCAGTGGAAGAATCTGCAGGAGAGATGCTCAGTAGCTCGGTACGGGCTTTTGTTGAAGTTTCGAGAACATACCTTCACCGAAGAGTCAAGCAGTATATTGCTCCCTCCTACGTACATCTTGCGAAGAGACCATGAGTATAAAATCAGAGATTAGAGCCCACACAGAGGCATACCGACAATCCTCCTTTCCATGAACAATACGAGACTGGAATAGAAGGGAGAACCGATAGAGGTACTCAAGGTACCCTCCGCCACACACCATCAGGTGGTTTGCGCAGTATGGATGTAGATGTAGGTGTGTGTGTGTGTGTGTGTGTGTGTGTGTGTGTGTGTGTGTTTGTCTGTTTGTCTGTTTTTGATGAAGGCCTTGCTGGCTTAAAGCTTATTGTGACAGATTTTTTTTTTGTGCCTATCTGTGACTCAGCATTTCCCCTGTATGGTGAGTGGCAACTTTCCATCTCATAATATTGTTACATTCCATCCTGGACTTTCCATTGTTTGATAAAACTTCATAGATAGCTAGGTGTTGTACTGAGTTTCAGTTAGATGGAAGAGCTGTGGCCAGTCTAATCTATTTGGATACTTAGATAGCCTGCCCCTGCCCACCACACCCTCCTTACAGCACATCAAGCAGTACTTTATAGCAGGCAGAGGGTTCCCTTGTGGGGACAACTACTTCTTGCAGCCAAATCCAAAACTGTAGAATGGCAGCTCACACTTTTGGTTGTCAATACACAGTTGGCAGAAAATATTTTCGGGCTTGATGCTTTCACTATTTTTTGGTTTGAGATGGTTGATAAAATTAGACTGCTCTCTCAGATAGTACCATTTCAGAACTTGGAGGCATTGCTGCAATTGACTGATTGACTGTTTATTAATAAAAAGGCATTTCTGAAGCCACCTGTTTTGAGTTTCACATTACACTGACTGTCAGTGGTTGCTAAGTTCTGTTGAGCCTGCCTCATGTCCTTTGTTATGCGAGATGAAGTGAAGGCTGAACTTTACAGATGGGAGAATCTTAGGGCGGTGTCACCGTTTACCAGTGGACGACACCGATGGTCACAATACAGAAACCCAAAGACAGTGTTAGACTTTGTGGTAATTTCAAGAACTTGATTAACTTACAAAGTGAAATAGATGTTTATCTCATACCATGACCTGATAGTTGTTGACTAAATTGGCCGGGGTCAGTGTTTTGCCAAAATTGACCTCAGAGATACATACTTGCTGTTGCCATTGGACACTGAGCCTCAGTGGATTTTAGTACTAAATTCTCCTTTTGGCATGTAGCACTTTAAAACAGTTGCTGCTTGGAGCATACTAACATTTTCTTGAGCAACTCATTAAATACATTCTATGCCGTGTCAACTATTTGGAAGACATAAGGATTACTGGCTCCATGAGAGAGCAGCATTTGCAAAATTTGCCATCTGTTGAGTCAACTTTGTAATAAATGAGTTAAGTTTGAGTTGTTGGAGGCATGTCAGTCACCATTCCAGAAAATGAGGCAGTATCTCTGCTCGGCTCTGCTTTTAGCTGTATTCATCTCCAGTAAGACTTTGACTCTGGCTGCAGATGGGTCCCCATATGACATTGGCGCTGTTCTGTCGCAGAGAAATCTCAATGGTTTGGAGCAGCCTGCTGTGTTTGTCTCAAAGCCTCTGTTGTCAACACAAGGAAATTATTCCCAGATTGAGGAGGAGAAGGCACTCGTGCTCATGTATGACTAAAAGTTCCATGTGCTCTTCCATGGCACTAAGTTTCACCTCCTTACAGATATAAGCAACTCATCTCTCTGTTTGGTCCTCAGTCCAAGCTCCTGGTTAGAACAGCACAGTGTTTACAGTTTTAGCCCTTGCTTCTGAGTAATTATTCTTATGATATTCACTGCCGAATGGTTAAGGAAAGTAGTAATTTTTACCACAGGCTTTTCTGTTGCTATAATAGAAATTTTGTTATGTGTTGTTGCGAATTAGTAATTTTTTAGCTCAACAGAATTAAAAGATAATTAGGAGGCTTAGTTTAAAATTAGTTGTTCACTCTCCCACAGTACATAGCACCAGGCAAAATGCAGCCGCACTGTGTATGTGTTTTTGAACGCTGGATGAGTTGGTTGACATTCGTAAGCAGCAGAAAATCACCCTGACTGCTGTCAAATGACTGGCAGCTCCTACGAATTGGTTTGTTGGAAGAACTCCTGAGAGTTTTGTACCTGTGGTGCCTGTACCAGATGTACCTCAAGTACTAACCTCTCCTATTTGTCCTCTCTCCTCTGTAGACAGTATGGGATGTGATTGCAGACAAGGTTGAGAAGACCAGTCTTGCGCATAGAATTTCACCGTTGTCCCCGGAACTGATTGTGGCCCTTTGGTTCTGAGTTGAGTGGAAGGACTGAGCTACTGTGACAAGCTAGGCTGTGACTTCCTGGACTTGTGCCATAGTGTTGACAGCTGTATGGTCCCCCTAAGTAGGTCAGGTGTGAACTACATATCAGAGGCTGCTACCTAGGTAGCTGACTGTATGTGGGTTGCACACAAGGGATATTTAAGATTAGGCAACTCTCCATCCAATCCAAATAACGATAGCTGTAGGAAACCCAGAAGTAACTGTGTAAGATCAAAAGAAATGTGCCCCACAGTTGTGAATATTAAAATCCTAATGGTTAACTGCCAAAGCATTCACAGCAAAGTGCCATAGTTAAAAGTGCTCCTGAAAAGCAGTGAAGATCACATAATACTAGTTACAGAAAGCTGGTTGAAGTCTGAAATTGATAGTAGTGAGATTTTTGGGGAAAATTTTAATGTGTATCAGAGGGATAGGCTAATGGGAAATGGAGGTGGCGTGTTTATCACAGTAGACAAGAAACTCAAACCCACTGAGACAGAAATTGAAGCTTGCTGAAGATCTAGGTGTCCTGCACAAGGTGGACGGGGACGAGGAAGGACTCAGGGTGTTATACTGATTCCCCAAATCAACAAGATCGAGGTGTTGTTTTTCATTGAAAATGAAACTGAGCCAGTGGAGCTCACTTCACCTATGTTGGATAAACCTGTTTTGTCACAAGGAGGCAAACACAAAAGGGTAGGGGTCTAGTACTCATCAGCAGTTCAAACATAGGGTGAATGATGGTACCCCTTTGAGAAATGGTAGCAAGTGGCAGGAAAGGACGCCAGGTGCACTTGGTGTGCATGCCTGGGGACCTCATTCAACATGTTGAAGATGCTATTCTGGGTACCATTGAGGGAACAGGATGCAATGAACTGTAGACTGTGGCAGATGCTGGAACAAAGTGGTGTCTGAGATTGTTTGGGCAAGAGTCAGTATCAGCAGTGGGCATAAAATGGTAATTCAGATCCATCTATCACCCACCAGACCCTTCTCCTGATGTGACCAAAACTTTAGAGAAAAGTGCTTTTTGCTTGTTAATATGTTCCTCAGTCATACTGTAATCATCAGTGTAGACTTTAATCATCCAGCAATCAATTGCGAAAATTACAGTTTTGTTAGTGGTGGACATGATAAGAAATCCTACAAAACATTACTAAACACATTCTCCAAAAACTTCCCAGAACAGATAGATAGTAATCCCACCCATGATGGAAATTATTGGACTAATGGCAACAAATGGACCTGACCTCTGGGAGGATGTCTACATCAAAACTGGTACCACCATGTGTGTTGCAACAATGATTTCCAAAGTACAAGGGACAACTAAAACAAGCAGAAAGATATACATGTTCAGTAAACTAGATAACAAGTCAACAGTTTCTTGTATCAGTGAGGAACCTGAAACTTTCAGCACAGGGTGGGAGGTTTATAATGAGAGGGAACGTCCATGGTATACAATCACTCTTAAGAAACTTCTATAGAAAAAGATATTACTGCACAATAGGTGTAAACAAAGCATAGGGCTATCGATAGACAGATCGTGAATGAAACATGTTTGGCTGTCAAGAGAGCAATGTGTGATGCGTAACAGAATATTGTCAAATGATATTTCACAAAATTCAATGAATTTCTTTTCATATAGAAAGGCTGTTAGTAGCTCCACAGTTAGTGTCTAGTCTCTAGCGAATGAGACAGGAACTGAAATTGAGGGAGCAGAGCAAAAGCTGAAATTCTTAACTCCATTTTCAAAAATACCTTTACAATGGAAAACCCAGGAGACTTGCCTAATTTAATCCTATTACCACTGAAAAGATAATGAAATACGTATTAGTCTCAGTGGTGTTTGTCAGTGGTGTTGAGGAACATCTGGAATCCCTATCTGAATTTGTAATGAATTTGCAGCTGAGTTAGTCCCTCTTCCAACTATGATCTATTGTAGATCCCTCAAACAAAAAATAATGTCCAATAGTTGGGAGAAAGTGCAGGTCATTACTGTCTACAAGAAGGATAGTAGAAGTGATCCATAAAACTACCCTCCAATATCGTTGACATCTATTTGTTGTAGAATCTTAGAACATATTCTAAGCTAAAACATATTCTGAGCTCAAACATAATGAGGTATCTTGAACAGAATGACCTCCTCCATGGCAACAACCATGGATTCCAAAAACATCCATCATGTGAAACCCGACTAACACTTTTGTCACATGACATACTGAAAGCTTTGGATAAAGGCAGTCTGGTAGATGCAGTATTTCTTGATTTCTGAAAATCATTTGGCCCAGTACCACACCTATGTTTATTGTGAAGAGTGTGATCATATGTGGTATCAAGTGAAATTTGTGACTGGATTAAGAACTTGTTGGTAGGGAGGACCCAGCATATTGTCTTGGATGGAAACTCATTGTCAGATGTAGAAGTAACTTTTGGCGTGCCCCAAGGATGTGTGTTGCGACCCTTGCTATTAATGTTGTATATTAATGAACTTGCAGGCAATATTAATAACAACATCAGGCTTTTTGCAGGTGATGCAGTTATCTGTAATGAAGTACTATCTGAAAGAAGCAGCCTAAAAATTCAGTCAGATCTCGATAAGATTTCAAAACAGTGCAAAGATTGGTAACTTGCTTTAAATGTTCGGAAATGTAAAACTCTGCACTTCACAAAATGAAAAAAACATGGTGTCCTATAATATCAGTGACTCACAGTTGGAATTGTACAGCACTTACAAATACCTGAGTGTAACACGTCATAGGGATATGAAATGGAATGATCACATAGGTTCAGTCATGGGTAAAGCAAGTGGTAGACTTGGTTTATTGGTAAGATACTGGGGAAGTACAATTAGTCTATTAAGGAGATTGCTTACAAATCGCTCATGTGACTGATTCAAGGATATTGAGGGGCTGGCCAGTACTTACCCCAGCTCAGTACAGCCGATAGATACACATAAAACAGAACTGAAAATTTACATTCCTAGCTTTCGGAACTTTGTTCCTTCATCAGGGAGGAGAGAGGGGAAAAAAGGGAAGAAGGGAAAGTGGATTCAGTTACTCACAACCCAGGTTATGAAGCAACGGGGAAAGGTAAACAGGGAGGGTAGCAAGGATGGAGGCATGGTTGTCAGGGGGAAGCCAAAGATATTCTACTATAAGTACTGTGCCAGCTTCAAACCAAAGAGGATGCATACAGAAGTAAAGTATAAAGATAAATACAACTATGTAGGATGAAAAGATGCGTGAATGGCTAAAGAGGAAAGGGAAAGAGGAGAAGACTGAAGAGTGAATGGGAGTGAGGTTGTTTAACGTAGGTTCAGTCCAGGGGGATGGCGGGATGAAAGGATGTGTTGGAGTGCAATTTCCCATCTCCGCAGTTCAGAGGGACTGGTGTTGGGTGGGAGAAGCCAAATGGCACATATGGTGTAGCAGGTTCCTAGGTCCCTAGAATTATGCTGGAGGGCATGCTCCGCTACTGGGTATTGGGCATCTCCTAGGCGGACAGTTCGTCTGTGTCCGTTCATTCGCTCAGCCAGTTTGGTTGTTGTCATGCCGATGTAAAAGGCTGTGCAGTGCAGGCACGTCAGTTGATAAATGACATGTGTAGTTTCACACGTAGCCCTGCCTTGAATTGTGTATGTTTTACCAGTAGCGGGGCTGGAGTAGGTGGTTGTGGGCGGATGCATGGGGCAGGTTTTGCAGCGGGGTCGGTTACAGGGGTAGGAACCGCTGGGTAGAGAAGGTAGTCTGGGAATATTGTAGGGTTTAACAAGGATGTTACGGAGGTTAGGGGGGCGACGAAAGGCAACTCTGGGTGGTGTGGGGAGAATTTTGTCAAGGGATGATCTCATTTCAGGGGTTGACTTGAGAAAGTCATATCCCTGACGGAGTAATTTGTTGATGTTTAAGAGGCCAGGATAATATTGGGTGACAAGGGGGACACTTCTGTGTGGTCTGGGGGTAGGAACATTGTTGTTGGACGGGGAGGAATGTATTGCTCGGGAAATCTGTTTGTGGACAAGGTCTGCAGGATAGTTGCGGGAGAGGAAAGCACTGGTCAGGTTATTGGTGTAGTTGTTGAGGGATTCGTCACTGGAGCAGATACGTTTGCCACGAATACCTAGGCTGTAGGGAAGGGAGCGTTTGATGTGGAAAGGATGGCAGCTATCAAAGTGAAGGTACTGTTGTTTGTTTGTGGGTTTGATATGGACGGAGGTGTGGATGTGAGCTTCAACAAGATGAAGGTCAACATCCAGGAAGGTGGCTTGGGTTTTGGAGAAGGACCAGGTGAAATTCAGATTCGAAAAGGAGTTGAGGTTATGGAGGAAACCTGACCAGTGCTTTCCTCTCCCGCAACTATCCTGCAGACCTTGTCCACAAACAGATTTCCCGAGCAATACATTCCTCCCCGTCCAACAACAATGTTCCTACCCCCAGACCACACAGAAGCGTCCCCCTTGTCACCCAATATTATCCTGGCCTCGAAAACATCAACAAATTACTCCGTCAGGGATATGACTTTCTCAAGTCAACCCCTGAAATGAGATCATCCCTTGACAAAATTCTCCCCACACCACCCAGAGTTGCCTTTCGTCGCCCCCCTAACCTCCGTAACATCCTTGTTAAACCCTACAATATTCCCAGACTACCTTCTCTACCCAGCGGTTCCTACCCCTGTAACCGACCCCGCTGCAAAACCTGCCCCATGCATCCGCCCACAACCACCTACTCCAGCCCCGCTACTGGTAAAACATACACAATTCAAGGCAGGGCTACGTGTGAAACTACACATGTCATTTATCAACTGACGTGCCTGCACTGCACAGCCTTTTACATCGGCATGACAACAACCAAACTGGCTGAGCGAATGAACGGACACAGACGAACTGTCCGCCTAGGAGATGCCCAATACCCAGTAGCGGAGCAAGCCCTCCAGCATAATTCTAGGGACCTAGGAACCTGCTACACCGTATGTGCCATTTGGCTTCTCCCACCCAACACCAGTCCCTCTGAACTGCGGAGATGGGAACTTGCACTCCAACACATCCTTTCATCCCGCCATCCCCCTGGACTGAACCTACGTTAAACAACCTCACTCCCATTCACTCTTCAGTCTTCTCCTCTTTCCCTTTCCTCTTTAGCCATTCACGCATCTTTTCATCCTACATAGTTGTGTTTATCTTTATACTTTACTTCTGTATGCATCCTTTTTGGTTTGAAGCTGGCACAGTACTTACAGTAGAATATCTTTGGCTTCCCTCTGACAACCATGCCTCCATCCTTGCTACCCTCCCTGTTTACCTTTCCCTGTTGCTTCATAACCTGGGTTGTGAGTAACTGAATCCACTTTCCCTTCTTCCCTTTTTTCCCCTCTCTCCTCCCTGATGAAGGAACAAAGTTCCGAAAGCTAGGAATGTAAATTTTCAGTTCTGTTTTATGTGTATCTATCGGCTGTACTGAGCTGAGGTAAGTACTGGCCAGCCCCTCTATCTCTTTGTTAGTATTTGTTTCACATCTTATATGAGATTTTCCATTAATCATTCAAGGATATTGCTCAAGTGTGTGGGACCCATACCAAATAGAACTAACAGGAGTTGTGGAACATATACAGAGAAGGACAGCATGAATGGTCACAGGTTTCTCTGATTTGTGGGAGAGTGTCACAGAGATACTGAAGGAACTGAACTGGAAGACAATTGCAGATAGACATAGACTATCCAGAGGAAGTCTACCAAGAAAATTTCAAGAACCAGCTTTAAATGATGACTTTAGTAATATACTACAATCCCCTATATATATGCTCACAAAGGGATCATAAGAATATACTACAATCCCCTATATATATGCTCACAAAGGGATCATAAGGACGAGATTAGAATAATTACAGCATACACAGAGGCATTCAATCAATCATTATTCCCACAGTCTATATGTGAATAGAGCCATAAAAACCCTAATAACTGATAGAATGGGATGTGCGCTCTGCAGTGCACTTGACAGTATAGATATTATGTAGATGTACATACCAACCTGTCTTCCAGCATCCCAATGTTGACTTTGACATGCAGGAAGCGACTTGTTATGCGCTGTACCAGAATCTTCAGGGTACCCTAAACAGATTTCCGTTGTTTGTGTAGGAAGTCACATAGCTACGAGTGAGGCACTTTCCCTACACAGAGCGTTTCTGCTGTGGAGTCAGATCCAGTGCTGTCAGATGTATTTCAAACTTCATGATAGGCTCTATGTTCTCAATAGTGTCCTACCGCTAGCTACAGAAGACCAGAATTGCTCCATTATTATTCTACCATTGTTTTGACAATGCATTCTGCAGATGTTGCATTTATCTCATTGGGTGGTGTCCCAAATGATAGTGCTAGTATGGGGACACATCAATGGCCAGTAATTAATTTTGCCACAGAGCATGCAATGTGAACCTGTTCAGCTATGCCACAAAAATTTTTGTCACAGTCCACACCAGAATACACATGATCCTGGGTGCATTCTGATTTTGCTGGTCCTTTTTATGGGCCATGTGGCTATTAATGTGGCCTGGGTAATTTCCCAAATGTTGCTAACTTGTCATTTACAATGATGCATGCCACAATTCATGAATTAGCTACCATTTTTTGCTTTTGAGGGTGTGCCCACACCCTTGTCTCGGACAATGGTTGCCAGTTAAATAGACGTCCCTAAAGAGAAGGATGTTGTGCCCAGTTGTTAGGCATTCCATCAAGCCATGCCAATCAATAGGCGCGGTCTATTCAAGGCACTGTAAAGCCATCAGGCTCACAGTCTCTCTTTAGCATACTGAGCTCGACACCACATGCCCCTAGCCTAAAGGCCATGCCACAATATCAGTGGTGTTCCACTGTCTAAGTATGCATGTTTGGTTGGACACCACCCAGTGGTTAGCACACTGGATTCGTATTCAGTTGAATGATGGTTCAAACCCTTTTTTGTTCCATCTGTAATGGAACTCATTGCCAACAGGATGTTGAACACTAATCTCCTCCTCTCCAGTGCGCGGACATCAGAGTAGATGCAAAGCTTTGTGTGAAGGGGAGACAATTTTATATTGTTACAGTGGGTCATCAGCAGTGCCTGATTTGCTGTGCTAACTAGCAACGCTGTCTCACACTGAGTGACGGGATCCTCAACTCGCTCATACAGGCAACATCTGTGCAAGTGGGAGGGACCAACCAGCCCCAATTCAAGCTCCAAGTGGCACCTGCCAGTGTTCTCATCACCTGCGTGCTTATCATGACATATTAGGTTGCTGCATAAGTTCGTAACATTTTCCATAAGTTTAATACACGCAACAGGTACATGTAATGAAGACTTTGGTCATCAACAATATATTCTCCTTCACTATTTACAACAGTCTCCCAATGCTGGAGTAACTTTTTGATTCCGTGACTCTAGATATTGTGTGGTTTTGAGGTGAAGAACTCATCGAGCCATGTTTCGGAGCACATTTTCATCCAGAAAGGAAGTTTCTTGAAGGTTGTTTGATATAGAGTGTGAAAATTTGAAACTCTGAGTATGCCAGATTAGGTGAATATGGTGGATGCACAATGAATTTCCAACCCAACTCTTGTATAGTGATTTTTGTCAGTCTAGCAGAACACAGAATGGCTTTATTTTGGAGTAGTTCACAGTCTTCCTGGTTGTTGTTCTTGGATTAAGTCTGCAAGATTTCTTTGTTGTTGTTGACAATAAATGTCAGCAATGATTTTTACATCTCTGGGAAACAATTTGAAGTACACCATGTCATCACTGCTCCACCAGATGTGTAACATATCTTCTGTGGATGCTTGCAGGTCTTTGTACGGGGAGTTCATGCCTTGTCTGGAATCAACCATTCCTTTCTTTTCCTTATTTTCACATAAAGATATATTTTTTATCACCAGTGACAATACAGGATAGGAATGGTTGGTGTTGTTCATAAGCCAATTGATGATGAGCAAGCAGAGGTGCACATATGGCTATTTTGACTTAGAGCATGCGGTACCTGTACTCCCAATTTTTGAACCTTCCTCACTGTGTGCAATTGTTGCATTATGGTGAAATGATCACAGTTCATCACATGTGTTGGTTCTTGAGCACACTGACATGGATCATAGTGGATTAATGCATTTTAATGATCCTCATCAAACACAAAGATCTTTCTGAATGTGAAGAGTCACTAATACCAAAACAATCCTCCTTAATATGAGAAAACCATTATCTTGCGGTGCTCTGTCCAGTAGATTATCTTCATACATGGTGCAAATGTTGCTGGCTGCCTCTGGTGCTGTCATTCCTCTAATGAGCTCAAACAGAAGAATATGTCAGAAATGTTCCAATTTCTCCATTTGGCATTCCATTTTCTACCATCCACAACTCCACTCACTATCTCCAAATGGCAATATGTAAACTCAGATAATAACAGTGACTACAAATAAAAAATGACAACCAATAAATAAACCCATAGCAACAGAAAACAAACATGCAAAACAAAATGCTACAGACCTATGCACCAACCGAATATTTTGCACTCTCACTCTGTGAAATCAACCACCCCAAAGAACTGTTCATCAGGAAGGCATCTATTGGTGATGGAGTTCATCCCTCCACCACTGCAGCAGCCAGCAGATGTTGCTCCCCAATCATCATTGGTCCTTGACCACCAGCCTCGAGAGGAACATCAGCTCATCATCACCCAAATGTTGCCCTTGATGTGCTGGAAGAGAGGGCCTTGGGGGATCCCCTGGTGGAGATCCCTTTCATCACTCATCCCTTGATTCAGCAACTCTTGCACAGGCCTGGACAATTTTGTCCCTACATGTGTCTTGAAAGAGGGGAGATGCAGTTCTGTCAGATGAGAAGTTGTACATTTGGCAATGTGTGTGAAATCATAACTTCATTTTTCTGATTTACCATGGCATATGGTAGGGCAGTTTATTTCTAATTTAAGATTACAGATGCTAATCAGACCACATAGGCTCATTGTATAATAACTGTCCTTAAGGATATTTATAACTTACTGCACTATCCTGTAAGTGAATTCACTGAATGCTTCATCTAACATAACATTTAATTCCACATTGAAACTCTACAGTTGACTACTAGGAGATCTGTATATTTGTATAAAACTTTTTTTCTGTACTGTAGTTGCCGTGATAAACATATCAGAAAGGCTATGATGTGCTGCTATCTTTTATTTATTTATGTATACAAGGTGTATCTTTTCACCACTGGAAATGTCACAATTAATGAAATGTTCTGGGCTGTTGTGCCATGGTCGAATGGATTTCACATTTAAATCCAACGTTTCATCCCCATTTGCGGAGGTTCGTCCCCATTTGTGGAGGACATTTCAAGGGGGTCGTAGCTTCTTTGAGTGTGTAATTCACACCCTGACTCATTACTGGCTGCAGAAAAATTTCATTTACATGTGCTTCTGTGCAGCCCGGAGCATTTTATTAATTGTGATAACTAAATTTCATTTACAGATTTTGAGAGCAATCTCCTTACACAAAAACAAGAAAAATATGTCTAATAAACATGGACTCTAAAATGCATAACTTAAGAACTATGAACACTTGTTCATTTGAAACTGCAGAACACATTACTTCTACTGCAAGCTCTTTGCTTTCCACATTTTGGGAGGAGGTGGTGCGGACAAAAACAAATAGATAATGTCCACTAAACATGGGGTCTAAAATGCAAGCCTTAAGAACTATTAGCACTTGTTCATCTTTGCTACTGTGAAGTACATCTCTGCTGTTGATTAAGTGATCATAGCTCTTAAGGTAAGCATTTTAAAGTCCATGTGTACTGGACATTTTTTTTCTTGTTTTGGTGTATGGAACCCGTCTTCAGAGTCTGTAAACAGAATTAAGTTACACCCTGTATTTGGGGTGATTCCGTGATGATGTTACAAACTTTCGGGGATGGAGAAGGTTAAATGTATCAATATGAGTTAAGAGACCCTGATCCAAAAAAGACTGAGTTGAAGTTACAAGTGAAAATCATTCTGATAATCTGACCGTGGAATACATGTACTAGTACTGTTGTTAATAAAACTGTAGGATAGGCAATTTTCAGAGGTGGTAGTATGGGCGGAAAAAAAAGTCTTGTAAACTTGGGCTCTAAACTGCTTACCTTAAGAACTATGCAGCCATGCACCAGTAGTCTAGAGGTACTGTCTTTGACTAGTAATCAAAATGTTCTTGGTCCCACATTTGAATGACACCACTGCTTAAATATTTCATCAGCAATGGTGGCTGAAGATTTCTGGCAAAAGAATTCACTCTCACTCCACCAGCGGCCTTGTCAGAGAGGGCAGAGAAGTAGATGGAGGTTCAGGGCACTCTCTTACTCTTGGAGTGGAAAACTGCCCCTAAAAAGTGGAAGAATCAGCAATCGTCAAAGGCTGAGGATGCTGAAGGCACTGGAAACCCATTGTATTAAAGACATAATATGTATCCATAGGATGTGTGGCCCGCAGTTAAAAAAATTTAATGATGATCTCTCCATTGGCAAACGATTCTGGATTAGTCCCACATTTGGATCTCCGGAGGGGGGGGGGGGGGCTGCAAAGGGGGAAGTGACCATGAGAAAAAGACTGAACGACAAACGAAGGTATAACTTTCTGTGAGTCAGAGCATGGAGTGTGAGAAGTTTGAACATGGTAGGAAAGCTAGGAACTCTTAAAAAGGGAAATGCTGAGGTTCAATCTTGATATAATTGGGGTCAGTGAAGTGAACTGGAAAGATGACAAGGATTTCTGGTCAGATGAATATCAACAGCAGCAGAGAATCGTGTAATGGAAGCAGGATTCATTATGAATTGAAAGGTAGGGCAGAGAGTGATTTACTGTTGACAGTTCAGTGATAGGGTTGTTTTCATCAGAAACAACAGCAAACCAACAATGACAACAGTAGTACAAGCATATACATGCTGAAGAGAAGACGAAGATATAGACAAAGTATATAAGGATATCGATTGAGTAATTCAGTACGTGGAGGGGGATGAAAAGCTAATAGTTATGGGGGCTGGAAAGTGGTTGTAGTGAAACAGTTAGAAGAAAGGGTTATGTGGAATATGGGCTTGGTACTAGGAATAAGAGTGGAGAAAAACTAATTGAATTCTACAATAAATTTCAGCTAGTTATACTAAATACAAGAGGAGGAGCTATACTTGGGAAAGGCCACGAGATATGGGATATTTCAGTTATATTACATCATGGTCAGACAAAGATTCCAGAAACAGATGTTGGATTGTAAGGCTTTCCCAGGAGCAGATATAGACTCAGATCACAGTTTAGTAATGATGAAGAGTAGGCTGAAATTTAAGCAACTAATCCAGAAGAACCAATGCATAAAAAACTGGTATACAGCGATACAAAGGATTGAAGAGGTATGGCTGAAGTTCTCTGAGGCTGTAGATACTGTGATAATGAAGAGCTCTCAAAAACAATCACAAGTTGGAAGGAAAAACATAGGTACAAGTCAGGCAACTGTGAGAAAACTGTGGGTAACAGAAAAAAATACTTCAGTTGACCGACAAGAGAAGGCCGCACAAAAATGTTCAGGGAAGTTCAGGAATACAGAGATACAAATAACTCAGGGATGAAATAAACAGGAAGTGCAGAGAGGGTAAGGCAAAATGGGTGCATGAAAAATGTGAAGGAATTGAAAAATAAATGGTTGTCAGAAGGACTGACTCAGCTTGTAGAAAACTCAAAGCATCCATCAGTGAAGTTAAAAGCAAGTATGGTGACACTAAGAGTGCAATGGGGATTCCACTGTTAAATTTAGAGGAGGGAGCAGATTGGTGGGCGGCGTACACTTAAGGTGTCTATGAGGGGGAGGCCTTCTCTGATGAAATCATAGAAGAAGAAGTGGGAGTTGATAGGGAAGAGGTAAGGGATTAATTATTAGAAACATAATTGAAAAGTGCTTTGGAAGACTTAAGAGCAAATAAGGCAGAAGGGGTAGATGACGTTTCATCGGAATGTCTAAAATCATTGAGGGAAATGGTAAGAATGGCAAAGAAAACTGAGGATCTATTAGATGATGATCAGTTTGAGTTCAGGAAAGGTAAAGGCACCAAATAGGCAGTTATGACATTCCAGATGATAATGAAAAAACTAGTAGAAGCCGACCTCGGGGGAGATCAGTTTGGATTCCATAGAAATATTGGAACACGTGAGGAAATACTTACCCTATGACTTATCTTAGAAGCTAGATTAAGGAAAGGCAAACCAACGTTTCTAGCATTTGTAGACTTAGAGAAAGCTTTTGACAATGTTGACTGGAATACTCTCTTTCAAATTCTGAAGGTGGCGGGGGCAAAATACAGGGAGCGAAAGGCTATTTACAATTTGTACAGAAACCAAATGGCAGTTATAAGAGTTGAGGGGCATGAAAGGAAAGCAGTGGTTGGGAAGGGAGTGAGACAGGGTTGTAGCCTCTCCCTGATGTTATTCAATCTGTATATTGAGCAAGCAGTGAAGGAAACAAAAGAAAAATTCGGCGTAGGAATTAAAATCCATGGAGCAGAAATAAAAACTTTGAGGTTCGCCGATGACATTGTAATTCTGTCAGAGACAGCAAAGGACTTGGAAGAGCAGTTGAATGGAATGGATAGTGTCTTGAAAGAAGGATATAAGATGAACATCAACAAAAGCAAAACGAGGATAATGGAATGTAGTCGAATTAAGTCAGGTGATGCTGAGGGTATTAGATTAGGAAATGAGACACTTAAAGTAGTAAAGGAGTTTTGCTATTTTGGGAGCAAAATAACTGATGATGGTCGAAGTAGAGAGGATATAAAATGTAGACTGGCAGTGGCAAGGAAAGCGTTTCTGAAGAAGAGAAATTTGTTAACATCAAGTATAGATTTAAGTGTCAGGAAGTCGTTTCTGGAAGTATTTGTATGAAATGTAGCCATGTATGGAAGTGAAACATGGACGATAAATAGTTTAGACAAGAAGAGAATAGAAGCTTTTGAAATGTGGTGCTACAGAAGAATGCTGAAGATTAGTTGGGTAGATCACATAACTAATGAGGAGGTATTGAATAGAATTGGGGAGAAGAGGAGTTTGTGGCACAACTTGACAAGAAGAAGTGACCCGTTGGTAGGACATGTTCTGAGGCACCAAGGGATCACCAATTTAGTACTGGAGGGCAGCGTGGAGGGTAAAAATCATAGAGGGAGACCAAGAGATGAATACACCAAGCAGATTCAGAAGGATATAGGTTGCAGTAGGTACTGGGAGATGAAGAAGCTTGCACAGGATAGAGTAGCATGGAGAGCTGCATCAAACCAGTCTCAGGACTGAAGACCACAACAACAACAACAACAATGGAAGCAAAACTGAAGATAAATCAAACCTATTCAGAGGCTCCTGGAAAAAGTGTTTGACATTGTAAGATGGTGCAAAAGGTCCGAAATTCTGAGAAAAATAGTTGTAAGGTATAGAGAAAGATGGGTAATACACAATATGTATAAGAACCAAGAGGGACCAGTAAGAATGGAAGACCAAGAACGAAGTGCTCAGATTAAAAAGGGTGCAAGGCAGGGACATATTCTTTCACCACTAGTGTTCAGTATATACATCAAAGAAGTAATGACAGAAATAAAGCAAAGGTTCAAGAGAGAGATTAAAATCCAAGGTAGAAGAATATCCATGAAAAGATTTGCTGGTGACATTGCTACCCTCAGCAAAAGTGAAGAAGAATTACAAGATCTGTTGAATGGAGTGAGAGTCTAATGAGTACAGAATATGAACTGATTATAAATCAAAGAAAGATGAAACTAATGAGAAGTAGTAGAAAGGAGAAAAAGATTATACTTGGTGATCACAAATTAGATGTAGTGAAGGAACTGTGCTATCTAGGCAGCAAAATAACCCATGACAGACAGAGCAAGGAGGACATAATAAGCAGACTAGCACAGGCAAAAAAGGCATTCCTTGCTGAGAAGTGTACTAGTATCAAATGTAGGCCTTAATTTGAGGAAGAAATTTCTAAGAATGTGGGTTTGGAGCACACCATTGCATAGTAGTGAAACATGGACTGTGGGAAAACCATAACAGAAAAGAATCAAAGCATTTCAAATGTGGCACTGCAGGAAAATGTTGAAAATTAGGTGGACTGGTATGTTAAGAAATGAGGAGGTTCTCTGCAGAATCGGTGAGTAAAGGAATGTATGGAAAACACTGACAAGAAGAAGGGTCAGGATGATATGACATCTGTTAAAAATATCAGAGAATTATTTCCATGGTACTAGAGGAAGCTGTAGGTGGTAGAAATTATAGAAGAAGACAGAGATTGGAATACATCCAGAAAATAATGAGGACATAGGTTGCAAGTTCTACTCTGAGATGAAATGGTTAGCACAAGTAAATAAATAAATACACTAAAGAGCCAAAGAAACTGGCATACCTGCCTAATATCATGTAGAGCTCCCGCGAGCATGCAGAAGTGCCACAACATGTTGTGGCATGGATTCGACTAATGTCTGAAGTAGTGCTGGAGGGATTTGACACCATAAATCCTGCAGGGCTGTCCATAAATCTGTAAGAGTACGAGGGGGTGGAGATATCTTCTGAACTGTACATTGCAAGACATCC
This sequence comes from Schistocerca americana, assembly GCF_021461395.2. Taxonomy (NCBI): domain Eukaryota; kingdom Metazoa; phylum Arthropoda; class Insecta; order Orthoptera; family Acrididae; genus Schistocerca; species Schistocerca americana. The sequence continues at coordinate 169,135,483 of NC_060119.1, read as the reverse complement.
CAGATATGTTCAATAATGTTCGTGTCTGAGGAGTTTGGTGGCCAGTAATGTTGTGTCTGGGAAGTTTGGTGGCCAGTGGAAGTGTTTCAACTCGGAATAGTGTTGCTGACGCCACTCTGTAGCAATTCTGGACATGTTGGGTGTAACATTGTCCTGATAGAATTGCCCAGGTCTGTCGGAATGCACAGCGGGCATGAATGGATGCAGGTGATCAGACAGATGTTTACATATGTGCCACCTGTCAGAGTCATATCTACACATATCAGCGGTTCCATATCACTCCATCTGCTCATACCTCACATCGCTACAGAGTCTTCACCAGCTTTAATGGTCCCCTGCTGATATTCAGGGTCCATGGTTTCATGAGGTTGTCCCCATACCCGTACACGCCCATCCACTTGATGCTATTTGAAATGACCAGGCAACATGTTTTCAGTCATCAACAGTCCAATGTCAGTGTTGACAGGCCCAGGCGAGGCATAAAGCTTTGTGTAGTGCAGTTGTCAAGGTTTTGGGCCTTCAGCTCCAAAAGCCCATATCGTTGATGTTTCGTTGAATGTTTTGCATGCTGCCACTTGTTGATGGCGCAGCAATCAAATCTACAGTAGTTTGCAGAAGTGTTGCACTTCTATCCCATTGAATGATTCTCTTCAGTCGTCGTTCATCCCGTTCTTGCAGGATCTATTTCCAGGTGCAGCAAAGTTGGAGATTTGATGTTTTACTGGATGCCTGATATTCACGGTGTACTCATAAAATGGTGGTATGAGAAAATCCCCACTTCATTGCTACCTCAGAGATGCTGTGTCCTATCACTCACTGACTATAACATCCCCTTCAAACTCACTTAAATCTTGATAACCTGCCATTGTAGAAGCAATAACTGACATAACAACTGCGCTAGGCACTTTTTGGCTTATATAGGCAATATCGACCACAGTGTCGTATTCTGCCTGTGTACATATCTCAGTATTTGAATACAAGTGCCTATACCAGTTTCTTTGGCACTTCAGTGTATATATAATATGGTCAGCTCTTGTTCCTATTCAATACTGTGAAACACATCTCTTTTACTTTAGGCTCTTTGATTTCTGTGTTTTTGGGAAGGTAGTATGGACCAAAACAAGAAAAAATCTCCAGTAAATATGCACTTTAAAAAGCATGCCTTAAGAGTTATGAATACATGTTGGGTCTGATGTGTATGGTATCAGAAATGGAGCCACCTTGAGACCATTCTTAAGCTGCTGAAAAGCCTGTTGACAGGCAGCCGACCACACAAATTTGACGCCCTTCTCACACAGTTGATTGAAGGTATGTGCAATCTGCACCACTTGAAGAATAGACTTGGTATAGTATGTTATTTTACACAGAAATGACAGCACCTGGTTTGTAGCAACCAACATCTTTATGATTGCTTCGATTTGGTCAGGCGTGGATATGTGATGCATATTTGCCCCCACTAGGAATTTGCCCCCACATATTTGATGGTAGGGAGGAAAAAACTGCACTTCTCCAACTACAGTGTAAACCATTTTTGTGGAATTATTTAAAAAGAGATTCAAAATACATGTGATGTTCCACATGCATCAAGTATGCAACATTAATGTCATCCCAATAATTAACAAAGTAAGGAAGGCCTTGAATCAGTTGTCCCAAGTACTTCTGAAAAATCGTTGGTGCATTTCCAACCACAAATAGTAGACGATTGACCTGCTACAAGCAGAACAGCATATTTAAAAATAACAACAAATGTGAAGCATCAATGAACAGCAGTTGGAGATAAGCATCCTTTAAATCTGTCTTCAAAAAATGATGGCCTCCTGATGGTTTAATTAAGAAATCCACTTCACATGACAGTGGATAGGGATGTGTCAGACTGGGGATCTATAGTGAAGTTAAAATCACCCCACATACATAACAAACTGTTTGATGCCCTTGGTGGTCATTAAAAAACCAATCATTGACTAGTGGAACTGGGGAGATAATGCCATGGTCCTGAAACTGTGTGAGTTCCCCCTCAACAGCCTCATGCACCACAAATGGAAGCAGACAAGCTGTGAAACATTTTGGCATAGCAGAAGGATTCAAAGAAATCCACCAATACATATCCTCATTGATTAAAGACATGGCAGCACTGGTGTACATGTGGAATTCCACAGATTGGCCAAAGAGCCTAAGTTCAAAGTGAACTTTTGCAGCAGCAAGGAAGCTGCGTGCTATGCAGAGGTAACATTATCGACTGCTGTACCGTCATCATGTCCTGTGTACGTGGTCAATGGGCTGCTTATTGGCATGCTACCGTGATGTGTCCCTGTTTGCTACAGACCCTAAAGTCCACTGCACGATACGGACATCTGCTTCTGGATGCCCATTGCCACAGTCAGAATAGTACTGAAGGTGCTTGGACTTGCATGAAATACATTGCAACACTGAGGAAGGAGCATGTTTCCGACATACCCAATTAACGTAAAAAAAAAAGTCACTCAGTGCTAGGAAGGGGGGGGGGGGGAGGCAGCAGAATGGTGTATTTAAGTTCTTACAAGACAGTGGCGATCTGGATACCCATAAACCCAGGTGAGACTTTAGAGGCAGAAACACTGGATGATGGGTTGGAATTATCAGGTGACCACTGCTTGCGACAGCAGTTAACTATGTGAGCAACTTGAACCTCATTTGTAAAGGCATGCTCAACTTAAACTTAGCAATTTTAAGCACAGCACCAAAACTAGGATTAGACGTGGCTAAAGCTTCAGCTCTGACCTCCATGTCAGGGGCAAGGAATAAAGTCCCATTTCAAATCAGTGACTCCACATATATAAAATTGCACTTGAATGTGAGATCTTGCAAGTCAGCAGCCCAAGCTGTGTAAGACTGTTCATGTTGTTTACAACACTGATTAATCTGTAGCCTAACTGCAACAAGATGCATCTGCTGACCATAGTATTTGGTTAATAGAGCTCAGAATTCATTGAAAGACAATTCACTGTTGTTCTTGAGTGGTTAAAATTTCTGCACTACTTTGTGTAAATGACAACTAGAAGGTGTGCAATGCACTTTGGTGCCCATCAGAAATGCAATAAGCAAAACAGTACAGTTCAAAATGGCAGAGGTAGACTTTCCTCCCTTCTGAAGGCTCTTGAAGGGAGCTGTGTCTATGAAATCGTGTTATTGATGCTGCTGTGTTACAATCTGCATGAGTGCGTCCTGATGTTGTGTGTGCTGTTGCTGTTGCAATGACATCAGAGGTTTGTACTTCTCCTCTTGAGCTGCAGACTGTTGCTGTTGTGAGTGGAGCTGCTGCTTCCCAAATTCCAGAAACTTAGGATCCATAACACTGGCACTGTGTGAATGTGCCACTGTAAACATGATGGGGTAAGACCTAATCACCACTTTTATCTTTTATGTCCACTCCTAATATGAACATGTAATCCATAAACAAAGCCAAATTTGTTGTAAGCTGAACACAGAAGGAATGCCAGTAATGGTAACCAGGTAGTCGAAGCCCACAGCCAGGTCAATATCCAGGTAGCACCAAGGCGAAATTTTTAAGTGCTTATGTTCTATACTATTAAAGACTGACTTGCAGCCACTGGAAAAACTTCATGCTGCTAGCAGCCGGGTCAATGTGATACATCGCTCATGCCTCTGGTGGCACCTATCAGTTGCTAACTGTAACTTGGCAAGGATATTAAAACAAGCATATCTCTTTTTTGTTGTAAATATATACATGGGGAAGTTGGAAAATAAGTTTCCCTTGTTGACTGTGGTCAGAGTTGTGTGTGAAAGAAAAAAAAAAGGATGAGACATTAAAGATAAGACATATCTTTATTTCTCTACATAATTTCCAAGTACATTGAGACATTTGTCATACCACTTTATAAGCTTCAAAAAGCCTTCCAGGAAAAAATCAAGGCGTTGCGTACAGAAAAATTGTTGAACGGCTTGTTTGACGTCAGCACTGCTGCCAAAGCGCCTTCTGCCGAGAGTCTTCTTCGAAGCAGGAAACAGATGGAAGTCACTTGGTGTGAGATCCGGACTGTAAGGCAGGTGGCGTAGGCTCTCCCAACCAAGAATTGCCACATGGTTTTGTGTTGCCGTCACCGTGTGTAGTCTCGCATTGTCATCTAACAGCAAAACTCCAGATCTGAGAAGGCCAGGCTGCTTTTTCTGAATCACCTCTTTCAGTTTCGACAGAGTGGCACAGTACTGTACAGCATTGATGGTTGCATCCTCCAGAAATTCCAGCAGCAAAACTCCTTTGGCGTCCCAGAAAACGGTGAGTAGCACTTTACCTGCAGACGGAGGGCTTTTGAACTTCTTTTGGACGGGTGATGACGGATGTTTCCACTCCATCGATGCGGCCTTTGATTTGGGTGTGTAATGGTGGACCCACATTTCATCCCCTGTCACAATCCGAAGCAGAAGGTCATTGCTAGATGGTAACGCACAAGCTGTTCCAGGCTGAATGCCATGGGTTGTTCCATGTGTGTTGGGGTCAGTTGGTGGGGCACCTATCGTGCTGACACCTTCCTGTATTGAAGAATGTCATGGATGATCTTGTGAGCTTGCTCATGTTCAATTCCAAGTTCTACCGCTACTCCATCGATAGTGGTACGCCGTTTCGCTTTAGTCATGTCATCCACCTTCCTGACATGTGCATCTGTAGTGGCCGTATGTGTCCGTCCAGGTCTCGGTATGTCCTGTACTTGGTGATGTCCATCACTGAATTGCTAGCACCATCTCCACACCATTTGTCTCAACATCACACCTGACCCATACACCTCAACAAGGTGGTTATGAATTTCTGTGCCTGATACTCCACGTGCCCATTCATAGTGGATAACAGCTTTCACTTCTACCTTTGACCACAACTCCGCTCCAGGAAAAGACTGAGTGGCTGGCCTCTGCTTTGCGCAGGCACTGCGACAGCGCCATCTGCTTACTCGCGGTCGACCTCTACGTGTATCGGTGCATGTTCACCTGCTGTATCATCTTTTGCCCGTATCACACAACTCTGCCCACAGTTGACAAGGGAAACTTATTTTCCAACTCCCTCTCCTATATTGTATATTCTTGTTTTATGATGTGCTCTATGTCCTTGAGAATCTCCTCACTAGAGATCTGTGAGCTAAAAGTAAATTTAATCTAATCTGGACTTTCTTCTTTTTCCTTTCACCTTTATTCCCTATTGCTACTTCTTTCTGTTCATATGTATGCTTTTTTTCCTTATTCTAATACTGCCTCAGCTTATCTTCTGTATTATGAGAATGATAAGATTTCTGCTCACTGTAAACAGGACATGTTAAGTCAGAGAGAAGACCAGTGACTGGCAGAGTTTGCAGTAACTAGTAGGGGTGGGAGAGGAGTGGGGAATGGGGAGAAAAATGTAGAGGAGCAGGGAAGGGAAAAAGAATGGCTGGTTGCATTTGCAGAGAACTGTGCACAGTAAGGGTGAGGGGATGTGAGTTGGGTGGAGGTAATAGGATGGAGGGGGCAGAACCTATTGGGTGGAAGGTGTGGAAACAGTATATTATCACAGGTTGAGGCTAGTATGATTTCAGGAGTGGAGAATGTGCTATAATAACACCTATCTGCACAATTTAAAAAAAAAGCTGGTGGTAGAGGGGGAGGGGGTGGGGCTCTAGATCCAGCATAAATTCCTGCATAAAGCCTTAGGCCCTTCCCAGAACCTCTCCCCTGAATCCATTTTCCTCCTCATCCCTGTGATACCCCACCTTCTATATGTTTCCCAAAATCCACAAATTCAACAATCCTGGATGCCCCATTGTTGGTGGTTATTGTGTTCCTGCTAAAAGAATTTCAGCTGTCATCGACCAATACCTCCAACCTATTGCCTGAAATTTAACCTCCCACACCAAAGATACAAACCACCTCCTTCACCGACTTTCCACCATCCCCATCTCTTTACCTCCTGGATCCTGTTCGTCACTGTTGACCCCACTACCCTACACATGGACAGTTCTCATGCCCTTGGCATTGCTGCTGTTGAACAGTATCTCTCTGTGTCCTTCAAACTCCAAACCCACCACCTCTTTTCTCATACACCGTACTAACTATATCCTAACACACAATTACTACTACTTTGAAGGGCAGGTATACAAACAAATCTGAGGCACCACCAAGGACACCCGCATGGCACTCTCCTATGCCAGTCTGTTTAGGGACTATATAAAGGAAGCCTTCCTAGCCTCCCTAAACCCCCAAACCCCTGGTCTGTTTTTGGGTTCACTGATGATATCTTCCTGATCTGGACTCAGGGCCAGGACACCCTATCCTCATTCCTTTACAACTTCATCACCTCTCTCCCATCTACTTCACTTGGTTTGCCTTCCTGGATGTTAACTCCCCCTCTCTGATGGATGCATCCATACCTTTCTGTCCACTTTAAACCCACCAACCTCTAACAGTACCGGCATTTTGACAGCTGCCATCCCAGCGACAGCAAAAAGTCCCATCATACATTGTATCTGTAGTGATGGGAGCTCCCTTGCCCAGCATGCTGAAGGTCTCACAAAGGCCTTCATGGATAGGCACTCCCCCTCCCTCCCCCCCCCCCCAAGACCTAATTGACAAACAGACTTCCCGTACCATATCCCTACACCCCTTCCTCCCCAGTCCTCCCACCACCACCACCAAGAACTAACTACAGAGGAGCAACCCCTTTGTCATCCTTTACCAACCTGGACTGGAACAGCTGAACCACATCCTTCACAAGGGCTTTAGTTATCCATCATCATGCCTTGAAATTAGGGAAGTTGTACCGAAGATCCTTCCCACCTCTCCTAAAATGGTGTTTCATTGCCCATCCAACCCCCACAATATAGTATCCCATCACTTTGCAACTCCCAGTCCCATTTCCACTCCAAATCACAACCATTTGCCATAGGGATCATATCCCTGTGGAAGATCCAGGGCCTGCCCAGTCCACTCATCTAGCACCTGCTATTCCAGTCCTGTCACAGGCTTATCCTACTTGATCAGAGGCCAGGCCACCAGTGAAAACAACCATGTTGTATACCAGTTCTGCTGAAATCATTGCTCGGCTTTGGATATTGGTACGACTGCCAACCAGCTGTCCACCAGGATGAATGGCCACTGCCAGACTGTGGCCGAGAGCAAAGTGAACCACTCCATAGCACAACAAGCAGTTGAACAAATCATACTTGATGTCAGTGGCAGCTTCACAATCCAGGCCTCATGGATCCTACCCACTATCACCATGTTTTCTGCACTGCACAGATGGGAGGGTTATCCTTACGACACATTCTCTGCTCCCAAAATCATCGCGTCTTCAATTTATGGTAACTGACTGCCTCCACACCTTTCACCTAACAATTTTTGGCCCCTCTGCCTATCACCTCCTCCCAGTTCACATCACCTCTGTTGTGCTGTGCTTTCATAAAGCGTGGTCACTGCACGTAAGTCATGGCCACCGCCTACTTGAACACCATGTGTGAACTCTCCAGTGGCAGCAGTGCAGCATGCTTCAAAGTGCTCACAGTGGGGGACTGCAAGATAGGCAGCAGTCGTACCTTTGGAGTCAATCAGGATGCAGCCCCACATGATTAAGACACATTGTCATGGCCCAGAAAGGGAGTCGTATGGTGGGCCTCCTGGAGTATGGAGCAAGTCTCCTCTCAGTCGCGACTATGTTACTGTGATAGTGTTTACCAGAGATGAAATTTGGCTACAGACATCAACACGAGTGATTACGCTGAGTTATGTTTCACCTTGATTACAGAATAAATTTTCTAAGTTGTAATTAATTCCGACTTTCAATTTGGCTGTTTGTACCTGGGACACAATACCGTCACCTTCATTGTGCGCTGCTCTCTGCCAGTGCACCCACTGGTCTTTCTCCTTTTCTGATCTTCTCCTTTCCACTCCTCATTCCCTGTCCACTCCTCCATCCCCCACAGTCTCCCAGTACCGCACCTGGCAGCTCTGTCCTGCTACCTCTACTCCGTCCATGCTCTGCCAGGCAGTGCTGATTCCTTTTTCCTCATCCATAACCTGCTGCCCTTCCTCCTCAATGACCCAGTTTGGATTGTTGTCCCTGTCAGTTGCGCTCCAGGTGGAGTGATCAGAGATGGTGGTTTTTTTTTTGTGTGTGTGTGTGTGTGTGTGTGTGTGTGTGTGTGTGTGTGTGAAGAAGGCTATGGCTGAAAGCTCATGTGTAACAGTCTTTTCATTGTGCATGTCTGCATCGCATCATGTCATCTGTACAGTTAGTAGTAATCTACCCTTTTCATAATATTGTCACGTAGAAGAAGGTGTAATTAGCTGAATGCCTAACACTAATTTCACTTGACAAAGGTTTATCCAGCACTTGCACATACAGGAGCGTGGAGCGAACTGCCTCCGACCAGAACACATACGGTATATATACAGTTACAGAACATTCCTGTACAACGATTCTTGATGTTTGTGGATACTTCTAGAATGTACTTGAAACAAATGTAGAAATGAAAATTGTACAGTCCAGGTGAGAAATTAAAATTTTACAGTTCAGGTGAGTTTTGAACTTGTGACCCTCAATGCAACAGTCTGCTATCATAACCACTACACTACAATGACTGTGCTACTCAGCTGCTTCTGTGACATTGCTCCCTCCTTAAGAGAACAGCATCTTGGTGTACATCCTCGTAGTTCGGGAACGAGTCATCGGTCCTGTGTGCTCCAACTCCCGATGACTAATGTTTGCCCTGGCGGTGATCTTCTTAGAACTTTCCTTGCCGCTACACTCTTCATCACCTTTCTGCTTGTTGCCTGTCACTGGAGCTTCAAATTTACCCTGGGTTGCAGGATCATTATAGGGCTTCATTCGAAGGACATGGACCATATCTCTGATCTTTCGTCGTCTAGTGTCAGGGTCGAAATCTGCAACTTCATAAGTAACATTAGGCAACTGTCTTACAACCTTATAAGGTTCTGAGGAGATTCTCAGAGAGACCAACCTTCCAAACATGAGTGAAGATCCAGACGAGGTCACCAGGCTGGTAGACAACAGGACGGTGGCTTGCGTCATATCTTCGGCGACCGTATTCTTGAGCCCGCAGTGTGTGGAGTCGAGCTAACTGCTGAGCTTCCTCAGCTCTGGTTATGAGAGGGATAGTGCACAGATGATTTAATTAATATGTAACTGGAAGAACGCAGAAGGTTGAAATTAACAGTCCTCTAACTGTGGAGGTATCAAGAATGGTATCCCACAGGGTTCAGTCTTGGACCCCTTACTGTTGTAATACATATCAATGACTTGCCACTCTATATTCATATGATGCCAAGTTAGTTAATTTTTGCTGATGATACAAGTATAGTAACCAGACACAACAAACAAGAATCAGCTGAGGAAATTGTAAATAATGTCTTTTAGAAAATTATTAGGTGCTTCTCTGTAAATGGATTCGTGGATTCTCACTAAATTTTGAGAAAATACACCATATACAATTCTGTACAGTAAATGGCATAACACTATTGACAAATAATGACTATGAACTGAAGTCTGTTGCTAAGGCAGAATATTCAAAATTTCTGCATGTGTGTTGATGAGGAACTGAATTGGAAGAAACACATCAATGATCTGCTGCTAGGTCCAGCTACTTATGTTATTAGGGTTATTGAAAATTTTGGTGCTAAACATATCAATAAATTAGCCTACTAAGCCTATTTTCATTCACTGCTTTCATACAACATAATATTTTGGGGTAATTCATCATTAAGAGGAAAAGTATTCATTGCACATAAGCATGTAATCAGAATAATAGCTGGAGGCCACCCGTGATCACCTTGCAGACATTTATTTAAGGAACTCGAGATATTCACACTATCTTTGCGATACATGTATTCTCTTATGAAATTTGTTACTAATAGTTCATCCCACTTCAAAAATACAGCAAAATGCATAGCTACAACTCTAGAAGAAAGATGATCTTCACTATTCCGGGTTAAATCTGACTTTGGCACAGAAAGGGCTGAATTATGTGCCACAAAAATCTTTGGTCATTTGCCAAACAGCATTAATGGTCTGACATAGAGCCAACCTACATTTAAAAGCAAATTTGTTAAAAGAATTTGTGAATGATGACTCCTTCTATTCAACAGATGAATTTTTAGATATGGAGGGGGAAAAAAAAATAAAGAAAACTCATATTAAAGTGACACATTCCACATCATTACAAAATATCATATTCATGATCTATGGAGCAAATGTTTATGTATGTATGAATGAATGAATGAAAATTTGTATTTGGCTTCTCTTTTAGAAGTAAAACAAAATACTCATCGTACTGTTTTTGGAAATTCAGGCCCTAAGGGGGTGAAATATATGATGAAATTTATAATGAAAATATTCAATTGTGAAAGCGTTTTAAAGCTAAATTTATGAACATTGGTAGTTGGCTTCTTGGTTAGAAATTAAAAAAAAAAACATTTGTTTCGTTGTTTCAACCCTTAAGAGGCTAAATAAGGACTAGACTGATTCATTGACTCATCATCATTCAGCCCAAACAGCTAAGTGGGTGAAACCGGGGATGAAAGATTTTTTGAAAAATGTTGCTACTAAGATAGTTTTGAAGCTGTAACTATGAAAATTGGTGTTTGGTTTCTCAGTCAGAAAAAAAAAGTTTCAGCATTTTTGTAAATTCAACCATGAAGAGGGGTAAAAAAATATTGGACGAAAGTTTTAAAAAAAATAAATCATTGTTAAAGGACTACTAAAGCATTTTTAAAGCTATATATATGAAAATTGGTATTTGACTTCTCTGTTAGAAATAGAATAATACACATTTCAATGTTTTTGGAAATTGAACCCTGTAAGGGAGCAAAATAAAGCCTGAAAAGTTTCATGAAATCATTTCAATATGAACACATTTTCAAAGCTAAATTTGTGAAAATTTGTATTTTGCTCCTCTGTTAGAAGTAAAAAAAAAATACTTGTTTCTTTGTTTTTGGAAATTCAGCCCCTAAGGGGATGTATTAGGGGATGAAAATATTTAAGAAAATATTTCCTTATATTAAAAAAATTTTATAGCTAAATCTGTGAAAACTGATATTTTACTGCTCGTTTAGATATAATGCATATGTGTTAGGGAATGAAAGTTTCTATGGAAATATCAACAAAAGAATGCAAAAGGTGTGATTAACAAAAACCTTAGACTCCAGCCACTAGAATCGCTTTTTGGTCAGGCGTGCATTCCGAAAAGACCATGCTTATATGGCCTTAATTGGTGTGGAATGTTTAGAAGTTTCTGCAGTTTGTGAACAAGATAAAAATTCAATTAAGGAAACAAAATGGAAGGAGAGACAGGTTGGGGAAGATTAGAAAAGAAGAGGCAGTTCACTAAATTCCATTTTGAAAGGGACACATATGCTGTGAAATCTCCCTTCATCATCTTCACATGGGAGTGACTAATCTGGCTCTCCTGTTTAATCTCCCCTGATTTCATTTCTCCCTTAAGTAGGAATGAACAGTTCCAAAAGCTAGGAGAGTTTTTCCTAATTTTGTGTGTGTTTATTGACAGTACTGGTTCTTCACCACTGTACTGACACCCATTGTCTGCTTGTAATTTCACTATTTACCAAAGAGATCATGGTATAAGTTTTCATTTACATACCTGCCACGTATTGTATATATTAACTAAGAAGTGTCATTTGTGGCTGCAAGTTCTGACTTCTGCTTGTGGCTGCTAGTTCCATCCATATGCAGTTTCCAAAGACTACTCAAATAAACAAAAGCTTTGACATTAATTAGTGATTAAACTGTTGGCCAAACAGAAAAACAATTTCATTCAAATTTACGTTGCACAAGGTTTCCGTAAATCATCCTTCAGCACAGTCATGACATATTGTTGTTTACACCTGTATTCAACATGAAATCTATTACATTGACAATATATTAATAACCTAAATGCAGTCATGTAATTCATACACTGTACATTGCATTCTGTATCTTCAGGAAAGTGGTTCCATCATCTTCTCACCCATTTAGAAAGATATGAGCACTTGCCCTTTTAGTGTACTAATGGTACAAAAGAAATGAGACTGCTCACATTACTAATTAATTATTTCTTATATCCTAATAAAGGAACTATTTCTTACGTCCTATTAGTGTGCCGTTGTTTTGACATTGCAGTGTATCCATACATTAAGACAAGTTTCATCACAATCTAGGTGGCAGTGAACAAGTAGTTTACTTCGTACATGTTCGTGTGATTCATCAGAAGGCAAAAACAACAGGGCTTCTGTGCAGCCTAATGGAAAATGATGCACATAGATTTTTTGAGTCATGGAAGTAGTGAATGCAGGTGTGTGTGTGTGTGTGTGTGTGTGTGTGTGTGTGTGTGTGTGTGTGTGTGTGTGTCAATCAGTTTTGATGAAACATGTCTTCACTTAAGTTCGAGGACAGACAAACAGCCATTTATTAATATGTCACAACAAGAAATTTCTTGTCCTTTTGTTATTGGGACAGTATAGTATTATTTCCATTATGTGTAACTTTGCAAATGAGGTGAATGGTTTTGACGTAAGTTTCCTGGAACTGTTGTCTCCTAGCTACAAATTTCTATTGTTACTAGCTAAAGTTGTTCCATAGTCAAATATTTTGTTTTCAAACTTGTAGTGAATCAAATGAAGAAGAAAGCACTAATGCTAAGGAGAATGGTCCTCCCCAAGAGGAAATGGCACAGAAAAATAAACAGATGACTGTGGGAACTGGAGACAGTGATGCTGCACGAACAACAATATTGAAACCTGTAGGGGAGGGGAAGAATGGAAATAAAACAGCCTCCAAGCAGCGGCCAGAGAGGAAAGGTTGTTGTTACTGGTAGGTCACTGGATCAAATAGAACATGTGGAACTTTTAAAACGTTTCAAAACATTGTTATGTTTCTTTTGTCTTTCTGTAAAGTGGCAAGGAGCGTAACCTAAACATTGTAGAACTGCTGTGTGCCAGCTGCTTACATTGGTACCACGAGTCATGTATAGGTCTTCAGCTTGGAAAGCTTGTGCCTTTCATGATGAACTACGTATTTGTGTGCAAAAACTGTTCTCCTACAGGACTGGAAAGTTTCAAGAAAAACCAGGCTGGTAAGTTGCATGCAGTTTTTGTGTGTGTGTCTATTTAAAATGTAAATTAGGCCTTAACATTAAAATACATAACTGTTCTAATACTTATTGGAGTCATTTGAATTATTTTTAGTCTAGCATTAATTACATTTTATTGGAATAATTACTAATTTCTCTTTCTAGAAGCCTCAAAACTTAATTGTGGTAATACTTTGCAAATTATTTTTAAAACTGTTAGCCATAAATTTCAGCTTAATATTTTTTAACTTTCGTGCACTGGGATAACGGAATAATGCTTAAAGCATTTGGAAAAGTTGTCCTAACTTTGAAATTATGCTCGTTTTGGTTATTAATAGATGTTTCATCATTTCTTGCAGATTATGTTTTTTAGTTGCTGTAATAGTTACACAGCTAATTTGTTATTAATTTTCATGTCCTGGAGGCCTTATTTTAACCATTTTGATTTTGTGAAACTTACCAGGCATGTAACATGCATCTCTAAGTGTCCATTGATGTTGTGGTGCTCACATGTTCATCCCTCTACATGTTTGATTGAAATTTGTGTAGTCATACTTTTTTCTTCACACTGATTGCTGTTGTCATTGTTAAAATTAATGTGTTTTTATGTTCAAAGATGCGTAATTACCTTTGATAAGGATTCATTACCAAATGATAGTTCTGCTCCAATAACTCATAAAATCTTTGTTCTTGTGCTGTACTATTTCTTAATATAATGAACAACTTCTTTAGAAACCTAAACTTGGCAGTGCTGCACAGAAAACTTAAAGAGATTGAATGGTTAAATGCTTGTTCATTGTGGAGTAATGGTAGCGGATCCAGAAATTGGTATGTTGCACATTTGATGGAATTGTCTTGCTGGTATCGTGCTTCAGCAACTAAGTTCAACTTGCTTTTCATTTTGTTGATAATCATTCACCATAAAATAACATACATGGGATGTGGGTAAAACATTTGTTTTAGAAAATATTATTGTGAAAAATTTGGCACTGCTAAGAACAAAATATTTTCCAGAAATTTCCTTGGGAGATTTCATTTTTTTCTTAAATGCAGTTGTATCCAATTTTTGATATTATCCAAGTTCAAGATCCAGCAAATGACAGGTCTGACTATTTGAAATTCATGTTGTTGTTGTTATGGTCTTCAGTCTAATTAGTGGTTTGCTGCAGCTTTACATGTTACAGTATCCTGTGCAAGCCTCACCATCTCCGAATAGCTACTGCAACCTACGTCCATTTGAATCTGCTTACAGCATTTATCTTGTGCTCGCCCTCTACAACTCTTACAAGTTTAACCCTCCACCTACACTTCCCTCCAGTACTAAATTGATGCATCCGTGATGCCCCAGATTGTGTCCTATAATCTGATCCCTTATGCGTCAAATTTCGTTCCTCCTCAATTCTACTCAGTACTTCCACATTTTCTACATGATCTACCCATCTAATCTACAGAATTCTTCTGTAGCACCACATTTCAAAGACCTCTTTTCTATTCTTGCCTGAACTTCTTATCATCCATGTTTCACTTCCATACAAAGCTACACTCCAGACAAATATCTGTAGAAAAGACCTTCTAATAGTTAAATTTATGTTGCTACTAAGAAATTTATCTTCTTCAAAAATACTTTTCTTACCATTGCCAGTCTACATTTTATATCCTCTCCATTTTAGCTGTCATCAGTTATTTTACTGCTGAAATAGCAGAACTCGTCTATTACTTTTAGTTTCTCATTTCCTAATCTAATTTCATCACAATAACTTGATTTAATTTCATTACATTCCATTACTTTTGTTTTGCTCTTCTTGATGTTCATCTTATATCATCTTTTCAAGACACTGTCAATTCCATTCAACTGATCTTCTAAATCCTTTGCTGTCTTTGACACAATTACATTGTCCTTGGAAACCTCAAAGTTTTTATTACTTCTCCCTGAACACAAATTCCTTCTCCAATGCTTTCTTTGATTTCTTTTACTACTCACTTGATTTACAGATTTAATAACATTGGAAATAGGCTACAATCCTGTGTCACTTATTTTTTACTATATGTGATGGTAGCATCTGTTCCCGAAAGAACAGTTACCGTAGATGATCATGCAGCTTTGCTAGAAATGAAATGATAATTAAATGGACACCCTAGTTGCAAACAGGCGTTGATGTACATTAATCTACCTTGAGTAATGAGTATGATGGGCAAACATCTATTAGGCGCACTACGAATATAGTGGTGTGGACATGTTGGGAATGTGGGTCTCACGGGGAGCGTGCAAGGGATAAGTCCCTGCAGGTGCACTATCCTCTGTGCCCTTGGTGGCTCAGATGGATAGAGCGTCTGCCATGTAAGCAGGAGATCCCCAATGAAGTACATCAATGTCTGTTTGCAGCTAGAGTGTCTATTTAATTATCACTTATTTTTGAATCACTGTTTCTCTTTTATGCCCTTCTAATCTTAAAATTGTCATTTGGTTTCTATTCAAACTGTGTATATTTTTTCATTATCTGTATTTTACCCTTACTGCCTTCAGAATTTCAAAATATTCCAGGTAATATTGCCAAAAAAAATTTTAAGTTTACAAATGCTGTAAATATAAGTTTTCCTTTCTTTAACTTACCTTTTAAAGTGTGTTATGAGGTCAGTATCACCACATGAGTTCCTACCTTTTTCTGGAATCCAAACTGATTGTCCTTGAGAGCAGCTTCTGCTAGTTTGTTTCCATTCATCTGTGAATAATTCATTTCAATATTTTGCATCCATGACTTACTGAACTTATAGGTAATATTTACAGCTGTCAGCATCTACCTTTATTGAAATTGTAATTATTACATTCTTCTTGAAATCTGAGGTTGTTTCCCATGTCTCATACATCTTTCACACCAGGTGGAATAATTATGTCATGGGTAGCTTTTCCAAGGATATTAGTAGTTCTGACTCATCATTTCATCCCCATCGACGCGCAAGTCGCCGAAGTGGCATCAAATCGAAAGACTTGCACCAGGCGAACGGTCTACCCGACGGGAGGCCCTCGTCACACGACATTTCATTTCATTTTCCTCTTCCCTTTCTGTAATATTGCATTCAAGTTCATTTCCCTTGTGTATCCCCTCTTTACATTCTTCGTACCTTCCAGCGTCCCCTTCTTTGCTTAGCACAGGTTTTTCAGTTGAGCTCTTGATATTCATACAGTAACTTCTCTTTTTTCAAAAGGCCACTTTAATTTTCCTATAGGCAGTCTCTATCTTTCCTCGAGTCATACATGTTTCTGCAGTCTTGTGTTTGTTCTCTAGCCATTTCTGCATAGCCGTTTTGCACTTTCTCGCCAGTCTCATTTTTAGATATCTGTATTCACTTTACCTGCTTCATTTTCTGCATTTTTATATTTTCTCGTTTCATCAATTAAATTCAATATCTTCTTTAATATCCAAGGATTTCTACTAGGCCTTGTCTTTTTACTTGTCTGATCCTCTGCTGCCTTCACTGTTTCATATCTTAAAGCTATCCATTCAGCTTCTACTATATTCTTTCCTCCTGTTTCAGTCAGTTGCTGCCTAATGCACCCTTTGAAACTCTTAACAACCACTGGTTCTTGCAAGTTATCAATGTCTCTTCTCCTTGATATCCTATATTTTTTTGCAATTAATTATGGTCAAATTCCACATCTGACCTTGGAAATGTCTTCAGTTTAAAATGTATATGTTTGCAGCCTTATTTCATGGTTCTTAACTCAACTGTTACCAATGGATGAATTATGCTTTGTGCAAAATTCTACAAAGCAGCATTGTCTCTCAATCCTTTCCTCTTACCCATATTCTCATATGATTTTTCTCTAACACAGCACATTGATATCAGATTGTAATAAGTATTTTATGACATATAACTGGGACGTTCCACATCAGTGAAGGTTGCACTGAATACTGGAATTAATATTGCATGAATGTATGATGTGTGTGTGTAATCTTATATTTCTAATTTTCTACTGTAATTACTTGTACTTGCCACTTAAACAAATCTTTATTACAGCATTTACACAGATGTGTGTAACTGCCTTAGGAAACTTAAAACATGCAAGTGCAAAAGAGGGCACACCCAGGACAATGTTTTCTAAAGATAAAGAAATTGTTCCATTTATTGATCTTCATTGGGAAGGCATGACAACAATGCCACGCCGTGTTACTCAGTCATGGCATTCAACGGTAAGTTTATTATATTCTATGTATGACAAAACACTGAAAAATTATAAAACACTGTGTAATTCTGTTCTATGGCTCAGACATGGTAAACTATTAATTAAGTGGTGCCTTTTTTACCATCTCATTGCCTTGTTTATCAATATTATATTCATCATTGCAATAGACCTGTGAACTAGCTCATCCAAACATTTGTCACAGAACTTTTTTTAAATGTAATGTGAAGATCGCAATAAAGCTTTTATTTATATATTTTTTTTTTTTATGTGAACATATCATCACCAAGTATGAAAGTCAATTTATGAGTACAAATTGTAGGGCTGCCCTTGGAATTTGTAATTGAAAACCTGTCTACTTTGAGCTCATAATATGTAATAAAATATGGTTTGTTCATTGCAAATAATTAGAGCAAGCATAATATTGCTCACAGTTATTCTGATACTTTTCTCTTTCAGAGTTGCAATTTTCTTGATGCCAGAAAAAAGGATTAGTGGTGAAAATTACAGTTATGAGAACTGTCTTCAATAATTTCAGCAGTTGGAGCAGTAGACATTGAAACAGTTTTTGTTTTATTTTCATTGCCCCTCTTCAGTTCTTGTTTTCATTTCACACAGATTGTGTAAATGAGCATAGAAGGAAACATCGACAGTTAGTATGGCTGATGATGAATCACAGTGCTAGGAAAAATGTAGAGGGAGAATGCAAATCTAGTAGTAGATGGTAAGCTGCTAACCACAGTTAGAAAAATAAGTAAAGCATGAGTATTAATGAGTAGAGACTTCAACAGTAATTAAAGAGGTTGAGAAAGGGGAACACGCTTTGCAGAAATGAAAACATAATGTGCAGAATTAATAAATTATCAATTAGATAACACACAAACAAAAAAGCTGGAAATGTTTTAGAATGAAAGTTAATGTGCACAGACTAAATTGGAAACTACTGATGTAAGAGAACAGACTATGAGAAGTGAAAAATGTGCCTTCTGTTTGAGAGATTACTGTAGCTTTAATCAAATGTCAACAAGTTTCAGAACCTTTCTTCTAATGTCTTTTTCAACATTGGTGCTTATTATATAGGTTTGGTGTCTCCCCTTTCAGACATGCATACCCAAAAGAATGGACACCATACCTATGTCGTACACACATGTGATGGCGATCAATCTTTCAGTGCAGGTCCTCAGTAGTATCTGACGCATGATAATACTGTATGGTTGGAAGGGAAGGGGGATAATGGACAGGGGACACTACTCTGTAATGGGTGGTGTATGAAGACTTGGCAATATTATGAAAAGGAAAGACTGCTACTCACCATGTAATGGAGATGTTGAGTCACAGACAGGCACGACAAAAAGATTACTAAACAAATAAGCTTTCGGCCAGAAGACCGTGGTGGAGAGAGGGCAGGGCAGTTAGATGCAGTCAGGAAGTAAGATGGCAAGGGGGAGGGGGGGGGGGGGGGGAGTGAAAAGACTGTGGGTGCACTTGTGGAATAGGTGTCTGAGGAGTGGGGATTGGGAAAGGGGATAGGTTAGTGAAGAAGAGTGACTAATGGAGGTTGAGGCCAGAAGGGTTACAGGAACATAGGACATGGTGCAGGGAGAGTACCCACCTGTGCAATTCAGAAAAGCTGGTCTTAATAGGAAGGATCCAGATGGCACAGGCTGTGAAGCAGTCATTAAAATGAAGAATGTTGTGTTGGGCTGCGTGCTTAGTAATTGGGTGTTCCAACTGTTTCTTGGCCACAGTTTGTCAGTGGCCACTGATGTGGAAAGACAGCATGTTGGTTCTCATGTCCACGTAGAATGAAGCACAATGGTTGCAGCTTGGCTTATAGGTCACACGACTAGTTTCACAGGTAGCCCTGTGCTAGAAGTATGAGGCAGGTCTTGCATCTAGATTTATTACAGGGATATGAACCTTGAGGCAAGGGATTGGGAGCATGGGTTGTGTAGGGATGGACAAGGATATTGTGTAGGTTCAGTGGGCAGCAGAATACCACTGTGTGATGGTTGGGGAGGATAGTAGGTAGGACATTCCTCATTTAAGGGCATGATGAGATGAGTCAAAACCCAGATGGAGAAAGTGAGCCAGTGGCTCCTGTGGATATTGTGTCACACAGGAGTGCTCCTCTGTGGCCGGACAGTGGGGCTTTTGGAGGTGGGGAGTGACTGGAGAGATAAGGCACAGGAGATCTGTTTCTGCACAAGGCTGGGAGGGTAATTACAGTCTGTGAAGGCCTCAGTGAGAGCCTTGGCATATTTTGAGCAGGACTTCTTGCCACTATAGATGGGACAGCCATGGGTGACTATTCTGTATGGGAGGGAGTCTGGGGTTTGTAATGGATGGCAGCTTTCAAACTGGAGGTATTGTTAATGGTTGGTAGGTTTGATACTGACAGAGGTAGCCATGTTTGATGTGGAGGCCAGCATCAAGAAAGGTGGCTAGTTGGGTTGAGGAGGACCAGGTGAAGCAAATATAAGAGAAGATGTTAAGGATCTGGACAGACGTAGGTAGGGTGTCCTCATCCACAATCCAGATCATGAAGATGTCATCATCAGTGAATCTGAACCAGGTGAGGGATAAGGGATTCTGAGCAGTTAGGTAGGATTCCTCTAGATGGTCCATGAATAGGTTGGTGTAGGAAGGTGCCATGCAGGTGCCCATTGCCGTACTCTGGATTTGTTTGAAAATGATGCCTTCAAAGGAGAAGAAATTGTGATTGAGGATGTAGTTGGTTATGGTGATTAGGAAGGAGGTTGTAGATTTGTAATACAGTTTGTAATGCATAGTGCATTGGGAATGGCAGTGTTGACTATCAGCTAGGCCATCAGCATTTGGGATGTTACTGTAAAGAGAGGTGACGCTAATAGTGATGAGCAGGGCACTGCGTGGTAAAGGAACAGGAACTTTGGAGAGTCATTGGAGGAAATGGTTAGCATCTTTTGTAAAGGAGGGTAAGTTGTTGACGATAGGCTGAAGGTGTAGGTCTAAAGAGTAGAGATTCTCTCATTGGGGGTACTGCAACCAGCCACAATGGGAACTCCCCCTGCAGTATGTCTTATGTTCCTATAACCCTCCTGGGTTCAACCTTCAACAATCTACAGTACCTCCATTGAGACAGCTTTCACCCCTTCCACACTAAAAGGTTGCTCCCATATAACCTGGCTACCCATGGACAGTATATCCTTTCACCACCCCAAGAACCAACTGCAAAGAAGCATATGCACCTCAGCATCCAATATAATCCCAGGCCAGAGCAAGTGAACCATGCCTTTTTCCAGGAGTTATGTGGATGGAACTTATCCTAACAACACATCCTCCATTTCCATAGTCCTTCTGGCTTCAATCTCAGCTAACCCATCGCAACCACAACATTTACTCAACAGCCCTCCTTTTCCTTGTTCTGTTGCCTCCTCCCAGTCCACACAACCACATAATTGCCATCATGTGCTGCATGAACCCACTGGCTATGGTGCCTGTGTGTCGCATTCCTATCCCATGCACCTGCTACCCCTCTCTCCCATATTCATATCTTCAGTTCTGTTGCCTCCGTCCAAGCCAATCACCTACCACTTCCCTCCTGGTCCCCACCTTTTTTTCTCCCTTCACCCACCTCACACCAACTGACACAACTGCTCATCTCAGTCTACCCGCTGGAAAGCAATCTGGGCATTACATGTTCAACACCTGACTGGCATAATGTAGCTGTACAGG
Source organism: Schistocerca americana (assembly GCF_021461395.2). NCBI lineage: Eukaryota > Metazoa > Arthropoda > Insecta > Orthoptera > Acrididae > Schistocerca > Schistocerca americana. The sequence continues at coordinate 169,114,489 of NC_060119.1, read as the reverse complement.
TGTGTGTGTGTGTGTGTGTGTGTGTGTGTGTGTGTGTGTGTGTGTGTGTGTAAAGTTTCTTAGTGGTAAATTTCTTTTAATTTTTATGAAGTGCTATGCCATCTAACTATGTAAGAGGATTGCTGTTGTGTGAGCATAACACTAACAACAATAGCAGCATTATTACATAGCTATCTAGGCTGATAGTCAATAAATATTGCAGTCTTTCTATATTTACAAGTCTACTTGTAATTTTTGACTTGGTATCCATCGTATGCTTTTATCTTTAGAATACTGTGTGTACAGTCAATTAGCCAAGCTCTGATATGGTCATTTTCTTAGCTTCATGTTTTTGCCTGTTTCAGATCCATCGTGCCTTAATGAAAGATACAGGAACATTATTTGTATGTGATGACACTGGGAAGACTGATGCCCATCCATTATATGGTCTTCAAGGCCTTGAACTAGTTGACATAAGGCCAAATTATGAGGCAATGATTCGTGGAGGTCATTTGAAAATTACAGACATGGGAGTTCAACATGGTATTATCTTTTTGGTTAACTAGTTGCTAAATATAGAATTTTGATATAGTACATTGTGAAATGGAAAATAGAACACTTCTCAGTATGATAAACTCAAAGTTTAGTTTGTTTTGGATACAAAACTGCAGATGTTAGTGAAACATTCTTCTTCATTGGTGTACCACGTCATCATTTATTACGTATATTTCAGATAGATCTTTCTGTGTTGAGTGCAATAAAATAAAGATAATCTAAAAGTCTTTGTCTGCATTCTCTGTGGCCAAACCATCTATTAGGAAAGTTCTCACTTTTTGATGTTATAAAAGTATAACCTGGTGCAAAATCTTATCAATATGAATTGCTTAGTTTGGCTATTAGCTACCTACAGTTCCTTAAAATACATTCCATCTTCCGAGACGATGAGGTATTTTATGTTTCTGACGAGAGAAAAATGAGAAAATTATCCAGCCATTTTGGATTCTGTAGCATATTTCGATTCAATGTAATTTTTCTTGTATCCACAATGTGAAGATAGATAATTGGTCTTGAACATCCTATCTGTACATTTAAGTTGACCTTACTGATTTATTTAGATACTTTCTTAAGATTTTCAGCGTACTAAATTCCTAGAGTGTTAAGAAAGTCCATTTTTATGTTGTCAAGCACGTTTCACAGGCTCTTTTGAGATGATTTACTAAGATGTGTTTGCTCAGTTGGTTCGCAGTCCCAGACTTGAAGTATAAAGGAGCATTCCCACTTGATATTCAACAAACAGCATTTGGCATGAAATCTTTTAATTATTTGATGTTTATGTTCATTCAGAATAGATATCCAGTCACTTATTTGAATAGTTTATTAATTATTTGCTTGATTTATCATGCTAGATCTGCCATGGTGTTAAATAATTAACCACAGTACTGTACAGCTTAGCAAAATGATTTATATTTATCATTTACATTTTATTGTGATTACTTTTCATGCTCATAGAGCAAAATATTCTCAATACAATTCTCTTGTGTCTAATGACTTACTGGGATAAAATAAGAATAAACATTGACCTTATGTAAGCTATAGAGCAGAACTTTTTGTACATACCATATCCGAATATAGACAGTGTATACGTAAGAGGAAGAGTACCAATTAGAATTAACAAACAGGTTTAAAGTTCTGGAGGATGAAGAAACTGTAAATTTAAGTATGAGAAATGATGTTTTCACAAACATTATACTGGAAACGTTGAAATACATTGCAGAAGCAAAGAAGCACATACAAATCAAAATTTCAGAGCACACAAGACAGTGGAACAACGTAAAAGAAACGAAAGTAAGTGGAACAGAAATATGGAGTTAACTGATCCAAAGAAAACTATTCACTAAAGTTTACAAGAGGATGTCAGAAAGTATAATTAGAGAATTACAAGGGAGACAATGCAGAACAACCAAAGTCATAAGAAATTGAAAGAGGCACTTATCCTTGGTAGACACCAAAACGTATCAGTCTGGATGCCAGTTGACTGTTGCAGCAAAGTGGGAGACCATACTGAAGATGTCTGAAGCTTTCTGCAGAAATCTGTTAAGTGCACCTAAGGAAATGAACACTTAGGCCGCATCCAGAATGAGAATTTCACTCTGCAGCGGAGTGTGCGCTGATATGAAACTTCCTGGCAGATTAAAACTGTGTGCCCGACCGAGACTCAAACTCGGGACCTTTGCCTTTCGCGGGCAAGTGCTCTACCAACTGAGCTACCGAAGCACGACTCACGCCCTGTACTCACAGCTTTACTTCTGCCAGTATCTCGTCTCCTACCTTCCAAACTTTACAGAAGTTCTCCTGCGAAACTTGCAGAACTAGCACTCCTGAAAGAAAGGATATAGCGGAGACATGGCTTAGCCACAGCCTGGGGGAGGTTTCCAGAATGAGAATTTCACTCTGCAGCGGAGTCTGCGCTGATATGAAACTTCCTGGCAGATTAAAACTGTGTGCCCGACCGAGACTCGAACTCGGGACCTTTGCCTTTCGCGGGCAAGTGCTCTACCACCTGAGCTACCGAAGCACGACTCACGCCCGGTAGAGTACTTGCCCACGAAAGGCAAAGGTCCCGAGTTCGAGTCTCGGTTGGGCACACAGTTTTAATCTGCCAGGAAGTTTCACTTAGGCCGCACGTTTCTTGAAGTTTTCCCAGCAGGCTGAGAAATGATGGAGTACTTAGGCAGTGCACTGTGAGAATGATTACATTACAGAAAAACTATCCGAAGAAGTAGGGAAAGCTCTTAGGCACATTAAATACTTCCACAGTTATTCACATGTTTGCATACGAGAATGATACCAGATAGTTGGAACAACATTGTATTTGTTGTAATTCACAAGAAAGTGTGCAAGGACAATGTGAAGAACTATAGGCCCATCAGTCTTGTGTCAATAATGCGCAATTTGTTTTTACAAATCATCCAGAAAACACTTTAGTGTTTAACCAGGGAAAAGAACGAGCTTGCTTTAGAATTGGGTGAAGCACAATGGGCCATCTACAGGTGGTCAAGAAAGTTATAAAAAGAAACAGTGTACATCAGTAACCACTCTGTGTAGTGTGTATTGGCCATGATTAAGCATTTGACTCTATCACAATACAATCTATGCTAATAGAACCTGAGAACTGAGGAATAAAAACTACTTACATCAATTTGTTTAAGGATATATATACAACAAGGCTACAGCTTCCATTTGATTGTGTCAAGTGAGTGAAAACTTCAGACTTGTGGCAGGAGTTAATCAGTGGGATTCCATTTTACCAAAATATTTTCTGCAGCCATGGAAAAGGTCTTAGCATCATTCAACTGGGTTGAAGAAAGGATTGCTTTCATTTTGTTGTGACATTGTTTTGTTTCCTTCAAATCCAGAGAAGTTTCAGCAAAATATGGAAGAACTTAAAAGAGCGAATATGATACAGGCTTGAGGAATAATTACAGTAATATGAAAATAATGGAGCTCATTCAGGAAAATGAATATTGTATTCAGAAGTAAAATCCCAATTTGCCTTAAACAGATGGTCTGTGCTTTGAGCTGAAGGTCTATAGTCAGTGTATACTACCAGTACCAATTTGTGAATGTGTAAAATGGACTTTTAGTGCTCATATTGTTTAAAATTTGAGGCTTGTTAATCAATCAATGGAAAGATATACATTGGGATGAGAAGAAGTGACAGAAACACAAGAAATGGATAAGAGAAAAGACGGAAGTCATGCGTGATGGTTAGGTATAAAACTTAAATGGAGATGTGCTGATCATACAGGATGTAACATAATGATGTTTTAAAAAATTTTCAAGATTGTAGAGGATGAAACTGTGTGTGTTTTGATATTAGGAACCTACAGTCACAGAAGTGAAATGAAGTTTTCTCATTCACCACTGGGCTATTGAAAATCCATGCACGACCTGTATGAGAAGTTACAAGATGAGATTGCCAATGAACATTTGGGCTGGAATTCTTGGAGATCATTTTATTGGACCTCACATCTTACCAGATTATTTGAATAGTGCTTGGTATATGAACTTTCTGGACAAGGCATTGTGTGAACTTCTACAGGACTTTCCATTGCAACTGCACATTAGTTTGTGGTTTCAGAATAGTGGTGCTCCAGTGCACATCATCAGGCCACAGCATAACTCATGGAAAACTTCAATCAGATAGTAATGAGGAGGAGATTTCTAGTCCCTTGGACTATGCACTCCCCTAACCTCACCCCTCTTGACATTTTCCTCTGGTGTTATTTAAAGTCCTTTGTGTACTCAAAGCCAGGAGGAAAAGTACCTGAGCTTATTGAGCACATCTTTACAGTGTTTGATACCATTGGAGGGAGCATGGAATCTTACGAAGAATCAGTGAAAGCATTGTTCATTGTTGCACATTATGTAATGAAGTTGATTATCATCACAGTGAACATTTACTTTACAGTAATGAAGCCATAGATTCCCTACTATCAATAAATGTTTTCCAGATTACGGTAGGTTCCTTTTATTAAAACGTTCAAAATATCATTCTCTACAATCTCCCAAATTTTCGAATTGTCATTCTGTTACACCCTGTATAGGGAGACAAATAGATGGGACGTGGATGGAGAAGATCCTGTCTAGGATTTTCCATGATAAGAAAAGCCTGCCTAATGGAAGATGGATTCACAACATAAAAAAAAAAGCAGGACAGAATTGTATGCGAAAAGCTGAAGATGGTAACAATATGGAGGAGTCTGGAAGAAGCCTATATCCAGCAGTGGATGTTAAATGGCTGATAGTGGCAATGATGGTTATTACATAAATGTTTAGGACTGAAACTCAATACAGCATCCATCAAATGTATTGGACATTAAAAAACTGAATTTAAATAATGCATTTAAAAAGGGTTTGTGGAATATATCATTGAAGTTGTCTAAGAAATCTTAATTGAAACTTAAAGTGATCCTGGATGAGCAGTTTCATTATTCACTGTAGTTTTACTCCTAACTGATTCTAAGAATGTGTGTGCCTGTTTAAAGAATTAAAAATTTGTTGTAATATTTGTAAATGGATCATACGGCATCTGTTATTTTTTCCGTAAATTTGTTCGCAGCTACTAATAAAATGTGCTTATCAGTGTAACTATGCATAGCTCTCATAATCCTTTGACATGCTGTACTCTCTCTGCATGAGTGATATTATTTATGATTTCTGTCTTTTGTCACATGTGTAGTACAACCATCAAGTACCGTAAAAGGTCGAAGTACAAAAAGGAAGATAGCATCTGATCAGGGAGGTGGTGGTAGACAGAGGGGTCGAGTAACTGAAGCAACTGCACCAAAATTGTCAGCCCATGGCTATCCTTTGGAACATCCATTCAATAAGGATGGGTATCGTTATTTCCTTGCAGAGCCTGATCCACATGCTCCATTTAGGCAGGTGAGTATGTCACATTGCTATTTCGCAAGAGAAGATTCATAACTGGTGTTTATAGTTAAGAGCTGGTGGTGTTGGTGTGGATTTATATAAGGATTATAATTACTCAGAAGTATTAGGCAATGGCAATGGGAAATTATCATCTTGATATAGCATTTGCTGTCATTTCCAAGCTTTTGTAACTCTTCACAAGGGTTGTGCTTCCTCACTAGAATGTGAACACAATGAATAATATCCGTTAAATATCTTTTGTTTGTGTTTAGGTCTTGCTATTCTGTCTGAGATTCCTTAAATTTTTGTAGTATTTTTTTCTTTAGTTTTTGCCTGTTGCAGACCTCATTATTTCAATATTACCTTTGTTTCAACTTTAACTAGCACCCAGTACCTTACTGTGGGCCTTCTTTCTTTCTTCAGTTCAGGTTTTCTTCAGTTTTAACCTTTGAATTTGTTTGGAAATGCTGGTGTGTATGAAGCCTCTTCTTGAACAGATCACAACTCTATATATCTTCATTTGTCATCACTGCTACTTGAAGATCCAACTCAACCAAGCAGTTGTCTTGTGTGTCTGTAGAAAGTGATCTTCCTGTTTCATATGGTGTCCATCACCTTTTACACATGTGAGTAGAATTTGTTGCTATGCTCCCTTCTAAACTCACTATTCTCTCTTATTAGGCCCAAGCTCTTCCTTAAGATAATTCTTTCCTTGGCATCTAACTTCTCATTCAAATCTTTCCTATTCATCATGAGGCACTTTTTCGTGTACAGTGCCTCTGGTCAGAAGCCTGCACATTGGCGTTTGAGCTTGGTGTTAAATGACACTGTTTGCTGTGGCACCTCTAGCCAGCTGACTTGGCACTTCCATCTTGTTGACCGTAAACATGAGGACTTCTTTCTCAGTGGTATTGTTTTCTATCCAGTCTCCTAGGTGGCCAGATGTTTGTAATCTGTATTTAGCTTTCTGGATGCCGTCTTTGTGTTAATTATAAATTACATTTTCCTTCAAAGTAGATCTGGAGACCCAACTTGGCTGCCAGGGTTTCAAGTTCATTGATATTTATGATCATTATGCTAGGGAATGAGAAAAGAGTGCAAGATGATCTGGAAAAGCTAATAAGTGAGTTCTCAGATCTAAACTCATGCAGCCCATTGTGTTTCCATTTTGACCTGTTTATTGTATGTCTCTTTGGTCTACTCACAAATAATTTTCTCCAGCATACAGTTGTAAAGATGAGAGCTTGTCTCCTTGCCTAACACTCTTCCTGACCTTGAATCTTTTCTTCAAATTTCACTTTGGTGAAAGTGTCACCTCTTGTATGTTGTCAAGGTGAATGAAATGGCACAGCAGGCAGATTTGGTGCCATTCGTATGAAGTGGATGTATCAGGACAGTTATTGTGTTTCCGAAATCTCTTGGATGATGTCCAGTAGGTTTTTCTCACCTGGTGCTGTGTTGCTCCTTAGGAACTGAGTGATCTGCCTGTAAGCTCTTTTGTGGGTAGAAGTGAATCGGTATTGAACTGCATGGGCTCTTCAAAAGCAAATTTTGACAATTAAAAGGGACTTAAAATATACTGAAAGAATCAGATACTGCCCTCACTGTTGTAAGCCAGTTTTTGTTTGGGAGCTCTGAAGTACATACTTGAAGAGATATATTTACTGAGGTTATGTGTGAAGATTCTGGAGAAATTCCTTGTGTTGTTTTTTTCTGAATTCATGATCAATCTGTGTCCTGTTGGTTTTTGTAGGAAGTACTCACCCCATGAACAAATCACTGTTCCTCCAAATTTTTTGCCGTAAGAAAGTCTTTCCATCTATTATTAGACTTCTGTGAGTTCCATCTTTTCCAGATTAGTGGCTTCATGGGTTCATTGAGACACTCCCTGTTCTCTTCATAAAGAAACAGTAATTTACTAGTGAACTTCTGGTTGTTTTTTTTCTGTCTCCTAACATTTATTATCATGACTCTTCTGACATAAGATGATATGGACCTTTTATCTGTCATAAGAAATGGTTCAGAGTGTTTCTAATATTGTTTTTATTTTTCTTATTTACGCTAAAAGCTACACTTGAATTTTCTCCTTGGTCTGTTTCTTTATAATAAAACCTATGTTCTTATTTCAATTCTTTCCTAGAATTCTGTTTATTATCTCTAAATAGGAAGTAGTAGAAAGTCTATATTATTATTGTTTATTTATGACATTGTATTTTACTTAATTTGTTCATAAATCATTTGATACACTGAAGATTAAGTGTTATATAGAACAAGTCAAATGCAACATTAGGCACTGATTTACTGAGTAGGTGCAAGAAATAAATAGAAGGTGAGTACATAACTCTGGCAGATTAAATAATGAATGCAGCTGATGAATAATTAAGCAAAAAGACATAGTCTAGGAGAAATCCTTGACTAACATATGAGATATTAAATTTAGTTGATGAAAGGACAACATGTATAAATGCAGCAACTAAAGTGGGCAGGAGTGAATATAAACATTTAAAAAATGAGATTGACAGAAAGTGCAAAATGACAAAGCTGGAATGGCTCATGGATAAATGCAAAACTGTAGAAGCATGACTATGAGAAAGATAGAGGACACTCTTGGAGGAAATAAGTTGCTGTATGAGCAGCAAGAGTTTGTTGACTCATTCCACTTCCCAGAGGTTATCTTCCTGACGGGAGCTATGAAACATAATGAATGAATGAATGAAGTGAAATAATACTTCTATAGGACATAATTTTGAAAAATATTCGTATCATTCTGTGTTAATAAACTAACAGAAAAGTGTAAACTATGTCTACATATAGTAATATTATTCACACTTTCCATACAGAAACATTATACTGTCAGTTCATTTCTACAAAATATGTCCACATCTATTTTACAGTATCAAATTTTTATTATGTTCTACAGTGCCCCAATTTGCTTAAGCATAATTTACCAAAATATAAATTTTATATTTATGTTGCAAGCTACTGTGTAGCTCTGTACTGCAAAAGCATTTTGCAGCAGATAATTTTAGAAAGATACTTCAAATTTTAGAATGTTCTATTTTTTAACTTCAACTCTGTGGCAATTTAGTACATGGAGTTCTCAAGTTTCCTTTAGTAACTGGAAGTTGACCACTTGCATCTAAACTATTTATTTTCATGAATAATATGAATCTGTGAATATACAAACAGGTCAGTGATATAATTTGCAGTTTTCTAATCAAAAGTGTGCAAGAGGTTTCTGAACTAGTACTTAATTTACAATATATATGTTGTACATAGTTATTTGATCATAGATGTTTGTGGATCCTTATTCTAATGATATTATTAGCATGCAACTTCTCAAGAATGTTTTGAAATAAGTCTGCAATTGATACTAGTAGGTAGTTATTGTTATTATGTGTAATTTATGTTATACTTATTCTTCAGTACTGAAATTTTGTTGGAGGCAGAGTGTGTACCAAATTTATTTAACTATGTATCATATCAGAGTAGTGCAGAATGAAACTGTAAACCTGTGCACACCAGGAAATATTAGAATAATAATTTGTCATTTTGTCTGTGTAATTTGTATTTGTGGTTTCTTTTTCATGGTTTAGCAACTAGCTGAGAGTTTGAGCTAGGTATAATAAAACTAACAAGAAAAAGTAATGTAACTGAATAGACAAAAAATCTACTCACCAAGCCATGGCAGGAAGAAACACACAAATGTTAAGGAAATGTGCAGGCTTTTAGAGCCAGTGAAGGGGAAGGAAGACAGGTGAAGGAAAAAGACTAACAAGGTGTAGGATGGGGAGAGTTACAGAAAAGTTGCCTAGGATTTTGGTTCGGGGAGACTTACTTGGCAGTATGAGAGGGAAAGACTGATCATTGAGGACTGCACCAGATGAGATTTTTAGCTCTCAGCTATAAGCTCTCAGAGCCTCAGACCTCATCTACTGCAGTCCCCAACAATCAATCTTTCCTTCTCATCTGGTCCCATAAGTCTCTCATGACCCAAGACTCTGGGTGATTTTTCCACAATTCTCTCGATTTCCCAAACCTTGCCGATCCTTTTCCTTCATCCCTCTTCCTTCCTCTTCATACCTTCTGATAGAAAAAGGAGCCACTGGCTCCGAAAGCTTACACATTTTCTTAACTCTGATATGTGTTTTCTCCTGCAACTGTTTGCTGAATAAATTTTTTATTAACAATAAAAATGAATGTTCCTGAAACACAAATTTAGTATTATGATTATTGTTTTCCACATAAATAGTTTCTAGTTCCTAATGAATATCTTGTATTGCTCTTTCTCACAACTTTTTCGACTCCAAAACAATTTGTTTGTTTTAATTATTTCACATATAAATATGTTAAAATGGGCCTATCGCAAGTTATCATGGACTTGTGGTGCTGTAACTGAATGGCTATGTAAGTCTTGTCAACATACTAAAATCACTACCGGTACTCCATCTGTTATCACTGAAATTATGATGCAACACTCTCCCCTTATCTTTTATGCATATCAACTTAAATCTATAGTATACATAATTATGAGAAATGTGGATCTCTTTGTTATAACAGGAATTTGATGAGAGCCCTGACTGGGCAGGTAGACCAATACCTGGCTGGTTGTACCGCAGACTGTGTCCAAGTACAGTCTTACTTGCACTTCATGACCGTGCTCCACAGTTGCATATTTCTGAAGACAGACTTTCTGTCACTGGTGAGAAGGGATACTCCATGGTTCGTGCCACTCACTGTGAGTTTTTGAGACAGTTTACACATTAATTACATTTCTTTTTGACTATATTTGGTAAGATATTCCTTTCATTTCCTGTGATTGAAGCGGTGAGTCGTGGCACATGGTACTGGGAAGCCACTGTGGAGGAAATGCCTGATGGCTCAGCAACACGTCTGGGGTGGGGACAGGAGTATGGAAATCTGCAAGCACCTTTAGGTTATGATAAATTTGGATATTCCTGGCGGTCAAGGTATGTAGTTAATTTTGAACTGTCCCAGAAAGATTTTCTGCTAATTTTGTTGGAAAGTTCTCATAGAATGTAAACCATAAAATTTAGATTTTCTGCTAAGATGTCTTTTATTGTGCAATCTTAATTATTATGCACTGGAGAGTTACTATGGTAATACTTTACAAGCTGTTTTTGTTTTTATGTTTACAAGTAGTAAGCACTTTGTACTGATCTCTGATACCATATTCTATTTTTACCTGATGCCTTTTTATTCATAGTTTTATGACAGTTCATTGAGAGGGAGTGAGTGAGAGTGTGTGTGTGTGTGTGTGTGTGTGTGTGTGTGTGTGTGTGAGAGAGAGAGAGAGAGAGAGAGAGAGAGAGAGAGAATTTCATCATATTTCTACCTGGTGACTATTTATTCATAGTTTTATGACAGTTCATTTACATCTTTAGTTTGTTTTATTATTCTCCTTCTTCATTGCCTTATTTCTCTTTTCCTGCATTTAAGGTATTTTACAGACATGCAATAGTAATAACACAATCAAGCAAGCCTAAAACTATTGTAAATAAACCATACTGTCTGCTGATCCATTTATTTCAGTGAATTATATTCTCATCACATAATTAAGTTGACATAAGTGTTTATCAGGGAACGGAAGGTGCTTGCAAGCAGTCTAATGTTTTTGATTGCTAAGAGTGTGTGAAGTGTGTGTGTAAACTCCCCACTTCTCTTACACAAGTTGACTTACTTGGGAACGCGCAGCCAATCTTCTTCTCTGGATAGCTGGCTTCTGGAATCCCTACAAACTTCTTCTCTGAAGAATGATGCTAATCACAGGAGCCTTTAAGACTCTCTCTCTCTTTCTGAAATAATGAGGTACGCGAAGAATACTTTTCAACAACTATTGGTATATTTGAACTTCCTCAAAGAACAAAATTCACGCTTCTCACATAAACAATTGACTTCTAGTGAGTCAACCGTGTTGTCTCACATTAGAAACAATTAAGTTAGATTTACAACAGAGTTGGCTTCATAACCACGACTCTATTATACAGGAATCATATACATGTCTTGCCTGTAGCAAGTTCAAGTTAAAAGTTACTAAAAATCTTTTTTCACTCAAATGTTCATTAGTCACTAACAATAGTCACAGTTACAAAACACTACAGAATAACACAGAAGTTCCTTGGTGCTGCTGTGTGCTTTCATTACGACTTCCATGGACCAACCGACAAGTACTTGTTGGTGCTGTTCGACCGCCTTGTCTACCGTCTCCATACGACAAACTTCAAACCTGCACAAACAGACAGGTGACGCGCAGTAGATAGGGTTCCTTTCTCCCACTCATATCTAAAATATCATGTGTTAGAGACGGTGGAAGGCTGAGTGATTCTAGAATTTGCGCAGAAATTCTTGAAACACTGCAGCAGAAACTTCAACTTGAGTTTGAAATATTTTGGTGTACCTCTGACAGCTTTCAACTTTTATGGGAGCCTAATGGAAATGAATGTTGCAAAGTTCCGCATAGTTTCTTGAATAGTAGTTAAAGATGCGTTTACAGCATGATGATTATTCCTCCAACTTGTGCTCACTGAATGGACACTGCTGTTCCTTTTTAACAAGTTGCTATCTTGTGAGGAAGTAGATGTGATTTAAGGACGTCCAACTTATTAAATAGAAGCTTACATTGTGTGATGACATTTCAGTGCTTATGATACTGAGTCAAATTTACGAAGACCTGAGATCACCTATCAGTATCACGTTGCTACCCACTTTGATATGGGTATATGCACAGATTTGGTTGCAACTTCTTCTGGCAGAAAGGTTGAGGGGGAAGGATGAGGGGTGAAGGGAAAGGACTGGAGAAGTTTAGGAAAAGGGGTAGATTTTGGAAAAGTCAGCAAGAACCGCAGGTCAGGGGAGACTTATCAGATGGGATGAGAGGGGAAAACTGATTGTTGGGGACTGCACCAGACAAGATTTGAAAACCAGGTTGTCAAATCTCATCCGGTGCAGTCTGCGACAAGGCCCCAGAGGTAGACAACATTCCATTAGAACTACTGATAGCCATGGGAGAGCCAGCCCTGACAAAACTCTACCATCTGGTTAGCAAGATGTATGAGACGAGCAGAATACCCTCAGACTTCTAGAAGAATATAATAATTCCAATCACAAAGAAAGCAGGTGTTAACAGGTGTGAAAATTACTGAACTATCAGTATAATAAGTCACAACTGCAAAATACTAACACAAATTCTTTACAGACAAATAGAAAAACTGTTAGAAGCCACCCTTGGGGAAGATCAGTTTGGATTCCATAGAAAAGTTGGAACACGTGAGGCAATACTGACCCTACGACTTATCTTAGAAGATAGATTAAGGAAAGGCAAACCTACGTTTCTAGCATTTGTAAATGTAGAGAAAGCTTTTGACAGTGTTGACTGGAATACTCTCTTTCAAATTCTGAAGGTGGCAAGGGTAAAATACAGGGAGCAAAAGGCTATTTACAATTTGTACAAAAACCAGATGACAGTTATAAGAGTCGAGGGGCATGAAAGGGAAGCAGTTGTTGGAAGGGAGTGAGACAGGGTTCTGAGGTTTGCCGATGACATTGTAATTCCGTCAGAGCCAAAAAAGGACCTGGAAGAGCAGTTGAATGGAATGGACAGTGTCTTGAAAGGAGGATATAAGATGAACATCAACAAAAGCAAAATGAGGATACTGGAATGTAGTCAAATTAAATCATGTGATGCTGAGGGAATTAGATTAGGAAATGAGACACTGAAAGTAGTATATGAGTTTTGCTATTTTGGGGAGCAAAATAACTGACGAGGGTCGAAATAGAGAGGATATAAAATGTAGGCTGGCTGTGGCAAGGAAAGTATTTCTGAAGAAGAGAAATTTGTTAACATCGAGTATAGATTTAAGTATCAGGAAATCTTTTCTGAAAGTATTTGTGTGAAGTGTAGCCATGAATGGAAGTGAAACCTGGATGATAAATAGTTTAGACGAGAAGGAAGTAGAAGCTTTTGAATTGCAGTGCTACAGAAGAATGCTGAAGATTAGATGGGTAGAGCATGAAATGAATGAGGAAGTGCTGAATAGAATTGGGGAGAAGAGGAATTTGTGGCACAATTTGACTAGAAGAAGGGATCAGTTGGTAGGCCACTTTCTGAGGCATCAAGGGATCACTAATTTAGTATTGGAGAGCAGCATGGAGGATAAAAATAGTAGAGGGGGACCAAGAGATGAATACTCTAAGCAGATTCAGAAGGATGTAGGTTGCAGTATTACTTGGAGATGAAGAAGCTTGCACAGAATAGAGTAGCATGGAGAGCTGCATCAAACCAGTCTCTGGACTGAAGACCACAACAACAACAACAACAGAAAACAGTTAATTAATAAGCAGTCAACTCTGAATATTCAACAGGGCACACATATAGCATTGTTAAATACAAAAAAAAATTGTTCACCAGCATTCCAGTCAACACTGTGCAGGACATGATTGTTCATAACTTGATAAATTATAGTGGATGTCCTGCAGATGAGATTGGTGACATCCTCAACCTCCTCAGTACTGTACTCAGCTAAAAGTATTGTACTGACATTCAGAAGCATGGTCTGGTCATGGGCTTCCCATTGTAATATTGTGTTTCTAATATACACTCCTGGAAATTGAAATAAGAACACCGTGAATTCATTGTCCCAGGAAGGGGAAACTTTATTGACACATTCCTGGGGTCAGATACATCACATGATCACACTGACAGAACCACAGGCACATAGACACAGGCAACAGAGCATGCACAATGTCGGCACTAGTACAGTGTATATCCACCTTTCACAGCAATGCAGGCTGCTATTCTCCCATGGAGACGATCGTAGAGATGCTGGATGTAGTCCTGTGGAACGGCTTGCCATGCCATTTCCACCTGGCGCCTCAGTTGGACCAGCGTTCGTGTTGGACGTGCAGACCGTGTGAGACGACGCTTCATCCAGTCCCAAACATGCTCAATGGGGGACAGATCCGGAGATCTTGCTGGCCAGGGTAGTTGACTTACACCTTCTAGAGCACGTTGGGTGGCACGGGATACATGCGGACGTGCATTGTCCTGTTGGAACAGCAAGTTCCCTTGCTGGTCTAGGAATGGTAGAACGATGGGTTCGATGACGGTTTGGATGTACCGTGCACTATTCAGTGTCCCCTCGACGATCACCAGTGGTGTACGGCCAGTGTAGGAGATCGCTCCCCACACCATGATGCCGGGTGTTGGCCCTGTGTGCCTCGGTCGTATGCAGTCCTGATTGTGGCGCTCACCTGCACGGCGCCAAACACGCATACGACCATCATTGGCACCAAGGCAGAAGCGACTCTCATCGCTGAAGACGACACGTCTCCATTCGTCCCTCCATTCACGCCTGTCGCGACACCACTGGAGGCGGGCTGCACGATGTTGGGGCGTGAGCGGAAGACGGCCTAACGGTGTGCGGGACCGTAGCCCAGCTTCATGGAGACGGTTGCGAATGGTCCTCGCCGATACCCCAGGAGCAACAGTGTCCCTAATTTGCTGGGAAGTGGCGGTGCGGTCCCCTACGGCACTGCGTACGATCCTACGGTCTTGGCGTGCATCCGTGCGTCGCTGCGGTCCGGTCCCAGGTCGACAGGCACGTGCACCTTCCGCCGACCACTGGCGACAACATCGATGTACTGTGGAGACCTCACGCCCCACGTGTTGAGCAATTCGGCGGTACGTCCACACGGCCTCCCGCATGCCCACTATACGCCCTCGCTCAAAGTCCGTCAGCTGCACATACGGTTCACGTCCACGCTGTCGCGGCATGCTACCAGTGTTAAAGACTGTGATGGAGCTCCGTATGCCACGGCAAACTGGCTGACACTGACGGCGGCAGTGCACAAATGCTGCGCAGCTAGCGCCATTCGACGGCCAACACCGCGGTTCCTGGTGTGTCCGCTGTGCCGTGCGTGTGATCATTGCTTGTACAGCCCTCTCGCAGTATCCGGAGCAAGTATGGTGGGTCTGACACACCGGTGTCAATGTGTTCTTTTTTCCATTTCCAAGAGTGTATTTTTGACTGTGCCTGAAAGTGATGTTGGTACGCTGGTTCCCACCTATGGTAGTAAAATTGTACTATGGTGCAGATCTGTTAATGACCTGTTTCTACTGTACAATGGTTCTCAGGTGGAATGCTATGATTTTATTGATAAATTAATGCCATACATGAAAAGGTGCAATTTACCATAGAACACAATGAGGGAGTATGGCTACCTTACTCAAATTTAAAAATTTCTGTACAGGATACAGGGATTGAGTATGACATTTTTAGAAAGGTTACAAAGACAGATACTGCTATACACTACCATTCTGATCACCCCCTTGCATACAAGATGGCAACTTTAGGTCAATGTTGTATCGCCTTCACAGTGTAGCCTTGTTGAAGGAGGCACATGATCAAGAATTTCAGTATATTCTACACATTGCACTAGGAATATACAGAGGTCAAATGGTAATGAAATCATACTACAGAGGGTGGACAAAGGGGAAGACGAGTGCCCGAGTTACCATAAGATACCATACTTTGGCACAATTTCACAAAAAGTGGGCAAAAAAATTAAGGACAAAAAGACGAAGTCAGCATTTCTTATCCCAAGGAATCTTGGTCAGAAACCTGTAAATACAGAAAGGTAGCCTGTGAAAAGTACGATGCTACTGGTTTATATTGCACTAGTTGCAAAAATTTCCCGGCTTGATTTGCGGGGCAGTGGAACACCAGAGTCTGAGGAATTCAAAGTCTACTTTAAGTAGCCACTGACATGATTCTGGCTATCCCATAGCAGGCTAATAATTTAAAAGTCCTACACAGAGAAGTAAAGGGCTGGACCTTAAACATTCTGGAAGGGACTGAAATTATGCAGAATGCCCCTAACACACCCTAACAATCACATGGTGTTAACACATTACAGTATACAGTTGAACTCCGATTGCTTTTCAAGGACATAATGTCATAGTTATTTTACTGCTTGGTTAGTGATCCTGGCCTTGTTGTTGTATGCTCGTGTTTCTTGTCTATTTGCTTTTAAATGATTTTTACACTGAAATATTTTATAGTTTATATAATTATGCTGTGCAATGGGGGCTCAATCATTCCCATGATATTTTGATTTGTGCCTAAATACTTGTAACTTTCATTGTTTCCTGCATGGTGATACTAACGCCCTCTGTGACATGCGTGAGGACACAGACTATCAGTATAGCCCAGTACGGCAAGGCAGATGGAGGGTTGCTGACCACCACTTCCTTATATGAAGTGACTTTTCTGAACCATTGGTTTTCAACTTTGAAAGCTGCTAGCTGTTTTCTCTTGTTTTCTTATTTTGCTATTTTTGTTGTAAGTAAATGTGCATTAAACATGCCAGTTTTTCAGCTGGTCAGTTTGAACTATGACATCCTGCTTATTGCAGGTAGCAGTATTTAATTTTGAGAAGTTTGAGTCCCTCTCCTTCAGTGCTTAATTGTTTTACTGACATCTGTACAACTGAAGATGTGATATGAAATCACGAATTTGGTTGTGTTCCTGTAAAGATTCATATACAGCTAAAAGGAGTTCATTTCAGAAACTGATTCATGTTTGTAGATCATGGTTTAATAGAATTGATAGCCTCCCAAAGTTCTCCAGAGATTATCCAAAAATATGTTTTCATCTTTTTCATTTTTTTAAATTTTTAATAAAAGTTGAAAACAATATAAAACTAGTATTTGCCTCATTTAGAACACCTCTTATGTATTTTAATGGCTTCCAACAACATTATGAAATATATTACTACACAAACAATCACAGCTTTTTAAATAACAGTCAGCCATGGACAGAATAAGATTTGACAATAGTGAAGAGGATAAAAAGCTAAAAATGTTTGTAGACCTCAGAAACATATAATCAGTTCCTGTCATTGCTCCATATTACTAGACACATTTATTTTTTTCCCTCTGCCATATGGCAGCTTTCCACTTATGCAGAATTCTTATTTAATTTGCTCCCATATTTTAATATTCCATGTTACTGATATTTTCTCTTTTCTGCTGTCTTTCACCAGTGATTTTTATTCATACAGTCTCATCCAAATCCTACAGTACCTATTCTGCTCTGGTTTTTGCCATTACATTTCCGATTTCAACACTGTTTGCTGCAGATGCGATAAATGAGTTTATTGAAAAAATAACTTCATCACTAGATAGGAAAGCTAAGGTCGGAGGAATATTCTGTGTTCTTACAAAAGCATTCGACTCTGTAAATCATGATCTGATGCTTTTCAAACTCAACAGGTATGGAACAAGGGATATGGCTTTGAAATGGTTTGAATCATATCTCTTGGAGAGGAAACAAAGGCCAGTAATAACTTCAAATTGAACAGATTACTTCTCAGAGTGTAAAACTGTATCACAAGGTGTGCGTTGGACCCATTTTATTCATGTTCTATGCATGACTGGCCTCTTGATGTAAATATTCATTTAATTTTGTTTGCAGCTGATACTTTTGCACTAATTGAAAATGAAAATTTTGACAATATACCCCAGAGATTCACAAATACGTTAAGTAGCTTGGAAACACGGTTCAGTCTAAATGGCTTAAGGCTAAACATTGCAAAAACCCACATGATGAGTTTTAAAACCAAACAGTTAAAAACTGGAGAAATCTGTATCTCTCACAACAATCAAAAAATGGAAGAACTTGACTCAGTCAGGTTCCTGGGTATCAGGTTCCTGGGTATAAACTTAGATAGAACTTTGAGTTGGAAATCTCGTATAGAATATCTAGCAAATAAATTAAACAGCCTTGCATTTGCAATGGAAATTCTAGCCTGTGCCACTGATGTGGTCACCAGGAAAATGGATAACGATAGCTACTTTGAATCTGTTATTCAATATGGCATAATTTTTTGGAGAAACTCGGGAAACGTTACATGGATTTTAAAGTTGCATAAAAGAATCATTCGCAACATGTGCTCTGCACAGCTGAGGGTAGCATGTCAATCATTATTTAAAAACCTAAAAATATTAACTGTACCCTCTTTATACATCTTTGAGGTGGTTCTTTTCCTATGCAGCAGAGGTGATCTATTAAAAAAAAATCATTTTGAACCCTCATACAACAAAAGACATCTTTATGCTCACCCCACATCACTTAAAACTGTGTGCTCAGGCTGCTCAGTATATAACCATGAAAATTCACAACACAATAAAAGGGTGTGACATAATTAATAGTTACATGATTTTCTAATCGAACGATGCTACTACTCAGTGGAAGATTTCATGAAGGATGAAGTGATGCTTTGAGCTGGATTCCTGAAATGGAATAAAAATTTATGATAGTTATAGTAAATGTAAATATTATAAGTTTGACAAATTTTAAATAAGTAAATTCTCCACAAAGCATTATTACAAGTGTGACAAATTTTCAATTAAGCAATTGTAACCTTGACATATGACATATGTTCTGAAATTGTACACATTATGAGACGATTAAAACACATTTCACATTTTCTGTATGCCTACTTAATTAGAAATTTTCATAAGACTTCACAGGATCTGTCTTTTATTCTCAGTTTCTTGCACACTCTGTGGAAACACACGCAGCAGAGAAAGTAGTCTGTAAAATACAGATCTTCTCCACCTGCAGAGGCAGGATAGGTGTACTTGTTCTTGTGAGGAGTCACTCAGTAACTGCAACATGTAAAAGAAGTGTACAACGTATATAAGACACACCCTAGCACAATGTGCTGTTTACTTGCATTGAATTGTATTGCTGTTGACGTAGGTGTGTCATGTTAGATGTGTTAAATGGAAGGTGACTGGGAGGAAATGAATGACAAGAAGCAACAGCCTGTCCAAGGGGCACTCCTGTTTGGGCATTGCATTTCACATTTTACCTGTATGTCTTTCATTCTTAGGAAAGGTGGCATTTATGCTCTATTTCAACTGTTGTCATTATTTAAGTGAGATTTGTCAGATCTTCTATCCAAATAGCTAAGCAGGAGATTTAGGTGTTCAATTGTTGCTGGTTCATAATGTTTTTCTGTAAAGCATTCAGCCAGTCAATTATGTCTGATGTATATCTCAGTCTTTTGTTTACTTTTGTTACCATCCGTGTTTATTCAACAATAGCACTATCAGTTTTGAAGTTCAGAAGACTCTGCATGAGTGAACTGGATGTAACAGTGGAAGTAGGAGAGGGAGTTCATGACTTTTGTTGAAAGTGATTCTCAATTATTACTATATATATATATATAGTTTTTAATTATTTCAACTACATTTATTTCAATGTTTTTAACATAGGCCCCAATACAGTCCTTCTCATTGGTGTGTATAATATGTAATGTGTGTGTTACAATTAAAACGATAAATTGAAACATTTTTGGTGTATTAGCAATGCCTTATTTAAGTTTTTGCAAATCTTGACAGGAAGGGTACACGATTTCATGAGTGTCGTGGTAAACACTACAGTCCTGCGTATGGAGAAGGTGATGTGCTTGGATTCATGATTGTTTTACCCGACTCAAATGAAGTAAATCATTTACCTCAGCCCTACAAAGATAGAGTGAGTAACAGAAATTCTTTTGTATTGAAATTAATGTTTTCTACATATGGTACCTCTTTCATGAGACATATGGTACCTTTTTCATGAGTAACATCTAATGAAAAATTGATTTTATCAATAAAAGAATGTTACGTTCAACTTTGTGATTGATAATAAAAAACCTGAAGATGTAGGATCACGCCATTAGCAAGTGATAACATTACTGTGACAGCTCTAGCAATTCACGTTTAATTTTGTAGATTTTGTTTTTAATCTTTATATTTGTTATGGATCATTTCAGATTGTCATAATGTTTGGCTTACCACAGTGTGATACAGTTACAATCTTAAAGCGATTAACCCTCAGCATGGCATATGTAGGCCAAGTAATGCTACATTTCTGTGTACCATACCATTTTTATTTAGCATGTGTAGCATTCATCATGTTACTTGGTAGGGCAAAAGAAGGAAGAGGAATGTTAAGCAGCTCATTCCATTCCTATGGAGTTTTTAACATTTGTCATTTTGGAAATTGCAATCACTGTTCTTCAGTGTAGTGAAACAGTTCCCACGGATGAGTCACAATACCTTTACTGTATTGGAAATAATTTCTTCTGGGCTAGAAATCTGTTTAAATGACTTGGCATTTTTTGTTCACTTAAATCACTGCAGGAAATATCAGGACAAGTCTTCAGATAATTTTGTTAAAAGTCATTTTCAGATCAAGATAAATTTGTTCTCTCCAATGACATTGTTTTTAATTATGTGTAATATTAATACCATGTTTGTTGTTAGTGAACTGTGATCTTCATTGATTTATCAATACCTTATATAATTCTGATTAAGCTGAGTGACGTTAGCAGTGTCGTCATAAAATACACTAAATAATAATTGTCTGGTTCGCATGAAAGGATTGAAAGTGTCTTGCTAGCACAAATTTTTTGTACTAAACCAATCTTGGCTTAAATTTATGATAACTGTTTGATAATGATAATAATTAAAAAGAACAAAAAGAGTTAGAACAAGAGAAAGTATCAAAGCTTGCTAGATTTGTCCCCCTAAACTCACAGAATTGCTTCATCTTTCAAAACTCCTTATCAAACAGTGTTTCTAAGTATCTTAAGCAAATAGGTACATTCGTAATCATATGCCTTCAGCTGTGTCTTAGTAGAAAATTGTAATTTTCTGACAGAAAATAAATAGAAATAAAAGATGGATACAATATGTAAAATCTGTGTGTAAATATGAAGAACTCTTATTTTTTCCATAATTGACAATGCTGATATACAGAGTGCAAATGAAAAACTAAACATTTAATCTAAACATTTAGTCAATGATTAATTTCTAATATTAATGTTGATGGCCTGTATTGTGAATTGTGGTTTATTTGTCTCATAACATATATAATCTAAAAAAATTGTTTCAAGTACAGGAGACACATCAAACTGTGGTAAAATTTCACCATAAACAAAGAGCTGCTAATGTTAACAAACAGCATCACAATAATAATACAGTATTGTTATACACACATGCAATAAAACTAACACTTAATTACCCCTTGCTCAAATTATCATTTCATCCTCTATGAATCCTTCTGTTGAATTGTAGCATTTCTCTCACAGAATCTTGTTTTTAAAATTTCTGGCTTCATATTAAATATATTTTTGCCCGTTAACTTGTTGTATATTGTCATTCTCATATCTGCGGAGTCCGTGCTTTTAATTTCAACCAGTGTGTGGTTAGCATAAAATTATTTTTATTTCTTGTGTTATATGTTTGGTTAAAATTATTCTCCTCAAATAATTTTTGTTTGCTATGTAGGAAGATTATAATTTCATAAATGTACATGGAGGGAACGGTTAAGATATGTAGTTTCTGAAATAATGGGTGACAAGACTTGTTTAATGTGTAGTATACCAAGCGAAGTGATTAACACACTGGATGATGCTTCAGTCCAGCGTCCAGCCATCCTGATTTAGGTTTTCCGTGATTTCCCTAAATTGCTTCAGGCAAATGCCAGGATGTTTCCTTTGAAAGGGCATGGCCGGCTTCCTTCCTGGATCCGATGAGACCAGTGATTTCACAGTTTGGTCTCCTCCCCCAAATCAACCTGACCCAACCCTGTGTAGTATACATGTATCAGATAGTTTTCTTTTGCAGTTTCAGTATTTGAAATGCACTACTTGAACTTCCCCAGAAAATTATCCTGTATCTAATGGCAGATTCAAAATAACTATGATAAGCAATTTTACATATACTCAAGTCAGTGGAATTTGCTAGTATTTACATTACAAATGCAAAACTGCTTAGTTTATTTGATAGGAAGTCAATATGTGTATTCCAGCTTAAGTTCTTGTGTACATTTCGTCCCAGGAATTTGGCTGTGTCAACTTCTTTCATAGTTTGGTTGTTATATTGTATTTTAAGTTCCTTATTTGTATGAAATGCAATTAAAACTAAAGGAAGAGGAGGTTGATTTTGCAGAAAAATATATACAATACAAAAATGAAACAGATGTGAAGAGCTGCTTGAAAAGAGATTATCAGACAAAGAATTGGTAGAGAGCAAAAAATTAATGTAGATTATTAAAAGACAGATAGAAAGCAGTGGAAGTAGTCAAAGTAGAGGAGTCCGCAAAACAAAAAAGAAGTGATTGTAAACCAGCGACTGTTGTAAGAACCTATTATTAACTTTTGAGTATGAAATTTATCAATAAATGGAACTGTTCATAGATCCTGACTGGGAACATGTCTGAAGTTAATCTGTCGGTAATGGACAGAATGACAAAACTGTTCAAAAATAATATAAAAGCCTACATCAAGTACTGCACAGAAAAGAACCCATACATAATTGTTTCAGTAACTACTTCTAAAACACAGAAGGTGAACTAAGTAAACACTAAACAGGAAAGAAAGAGAGAAGACTGGAATCTGCATTAGTTTCACTACTTCTACACTGCTGAGATAAAATAACTTTGTAATGATAGACATAACTGGAAGGGGGAAGCATAGCTGGACTGGAAGGGGGAAGCATAGCTGGCTAGTACATACCATTCTACATGGTCATGCAGTTGATAGAAATCACCTCATCTTTGGCTCTCCCCTGTCTAAACTTGAGTACTTGCCTCGCCTAGCAAATATCTGCACTTGCCTACAAAACAGGTAACTCATAAATCCTAGAAAAAGCTGCAGCTGGCTGATACCTGGACCTGTCAAATTAATTGCTGAGCTATCAATCACAGTCCACAGCTCGTGGTCGTGCGGTAGCGTTCTCGCTTCCTGCGCCCGGGTTCCCGGGTTCGATTCCTGGCGGGGTCAGGAATTTTCTCTGCCTCGTGATGACTGGGTGTTGTGTGATGTCCTTAGGTTAGTTAGGTTTAAGTACACTCCTGGAAATGGAAAAAAGAACACATTGACACCGGTGTGTCAGACCCACCATACTTGCTCCGGACACTGCGAGAGGGCTGTACAAGCATTGATCACACGCACGGCACAGCGGACACACCAGGAACCGCGGTGTTGGCCGTCGAATGGCGCTAGCTGCGCAGCATTTGTGCACCGCCGCCGTCAGTGTCAGCCAGTTTCCCGTGGCATACGGAGCTCCATCGCAGTCTTTAACACTGGTAGCATGCCGCGACAGCGTGGACGTGAACCGTATGTGCAGTTGACGGACTTTGAGCGAGGGCGTATAGTGGGCATGCGGGAGGCCGGGTGGACGTACCGCCGAATTGCTCAACACGTGGGGCGTGAGGTCTCCACAGTACATCGATGTTGTCGCCAGTGGTCGGCGGAAGGTGCACGTGCCCGTCGACCTGGGACCGGACCGCAGCGACGCGCGGATGCACGCCAAGACCGTAGGATCCTACGCAGTGCCGTAGGGGACCACACCGCCACTTCCCAGCAAATTAGGGACACTGTTGCTCCTGGGGTATCGGCGAGGACCATTCGCAACCGTCTCCATGAAGCTGGGCTACGGTCCCGCACACCGTTAGGCCGTCTTCCGCTCACGCCCCAACATCGTGCAGCCCGCCTGCAGTGGTGTCGCGACAGGCGTGAATGGAGGGACGAATGGAGACGTGACGTCTTCAGCGATGAGAGTCGCTTCTGCCTTGGAGCCAATGATGGTCGTGTGCGTGTTTGGCGCCGTGCAGGTGAGCGCCACAATCAGGACTGCAGACGACCGAGGCACACAGGGCCAACACCCGGCATCATGGTGTGGGGAGCGATCTCCTACACTGGCTGTACACCACTGGTGATCGTCGAGGGGACACTGAATAGTGCACGGTACATCCAAACCATCATCGAACCCATCGTTCTACCATTCCTGGACCGGCAAGGGAACTTGCTGTTCCAACAGGACAATGCACGTCCGCATGTATCCCGTGCCACCCAACGTGCTCTAGAAGGTGTACGTCAACTACCCTGGCCAGCAAGATCTCCGGATCTGTCCCCCATTGAGCATGTTTGGGACTGGATGAAGCGTCGTCTCACGCGGTCTGCACGTCCAGCACGAACGCTGGCCCAACTGAGGCGCCAGGTGGAAATGGCATGGCAAGCCGTTCCACAGGACTACATCCAGCATCTCTACGATCGTCTCCATGGGAGAATAGCAGCCTGCATTGCTGCGAAAGGTGGATATACACTGTACTAGTGCCGACATTGTGCATGCTCTGTTGCCTGTGTCTATGTGCCTGTGGTTCTGTCAGTGTGATCATGTGATGTATCTGACCCCAGGAATGTGTCAATAAAGTTTCCCCTTCCTGGGACAATGAATTCATGGTGTTCTTATTTCAATTTCCAGGAGTGTAGTTTCTAAGTTCTAGGGAACTGATGACCATAGATGTTAAGTCCCATAGTGCTCAGAGCCATTTGAACCATTTGAACTAATTGAAGTATACTACCAGGTGTCCCACCTAAGAGTCATCAGATGCATTTTCTCTCAATTTTCCAAAGCTCTTCTCAATGTTTTCTTTTGTGATGTGTCAGTTCAATCAATTGAAATGTAGAATGTGTATTCAGTTTTCATACAATGTCCAGTGTCAATGTGAAACAGCATTCTGATTGTTATTACAAATCAAACGTTGGCCAGAATGTAATTTTATATAACTGATTAATAGATAGATCTCAGACTCATGTAGTGCTATATTTTGTTCAAGGATATTTATTTATTGTAACAGCCAGTGGTGAATTATAATAACTGTTTCCAGCAGTAAGTGAGTGCAGCTGCTCTGTCACGCTACACTGTCTTCACAATCAACCCTCCATGCTGCCTCAGTGTTGTCTTTACGCTGCTGTATTGCACCATTGATGCTGGTTATGGAATGAAACATGACATAAGTAGTTTTTGTTTGAAATGATTAATAATTTTCAATTTATTTCTATTGCAAAAGAACATTGCACTGGAACATTTTTTACAAAGCACACAAAAATATGCAGAAAAGCAGCGTAAAAATAGATAAGTTAATGCTCTGTTGCGTGTACAGTAAAGTCAGGGTTTCAGAAATAAAATTGTGTTTCATTTATGCTCAATGTTTATTTTACCTACAAATTTAATTACATGTTGCAGAGTTTTGGGAAAATCAGTTATGCAGACATAATGTGGTCACTATCCCCGAACTAATTATATACTGGATAGTTATAATTAAATTGCATTTACTCACATCTATGCAGCATCTTGTCCACATCTCCGGTGCTCACGTTGAACAAATTGTAAAAGGGGTAATTAATAATAAAATCAATGTTATGACTTTCTCACTTGTTTGGCCTTGTCAGCTCATGTTCCTTCCACGATCCATTACATATGGAAACATTTGTGTGTTTCTTTTTTCATTTACAGTGCCGTGCCAGGTCTACACAAGGTGACCAAAATTGGAACTAATTTCTTTTTTTTTTTTTTCCAGCGCAGATCAGTTCCACATTGAAGCATTAGAATATCTGCCAAGTTTTACTACCATACAATAATTACAGCCCACAGTGTGCCTCCATGAGTTGCTACACTTTAATTGTAACCACCCAGTACTTTTTCATACATAGCTGCCTGAGCAAACATTTCTATTCTAGAAATTTCAAATATAATGTAGTGCACTTTTTCCTTCAAAATTGGTATAGATGAAAGGTCAAACTATTTTTTTACTAAGCAGACAATATTTATGATACACCATCAGCTACATCATTAATAACCATTTTCTGTACTGTGGCATTTATAAAGATCAGTTTTAGTTTAATTTTGTATAAGACTCTGAAGCTTTTTAGTCTTGACATTTATCATTAATAGTGAAATTTCTGTGCTGTTTTCCTTTAACAGATATACACTGATTGGCTTAAACATTTTGACTTCCAGCTTGTTGTCCACCTTCGGAACACAATACAGCAGCAATTCTATGTGGTATGAATTTTATGAGCCCTTGGTTGGTTCTTGGAGTCATATGGCAGCAGATGTGTACCCACAGATCATGCAGATCCTATGAATTATGGGCTGGTGACTGTGAATGTGAAGGTAGCCCCCGTCAGTGCTCCAGACGTGTTCCTCTAGTTCAATGCAGTCATAATTGGTGGCCAAGACATCTACATTAGTTAACTTAATTGCTCCTCAGGCCACTGTAGCACTATTCTGGCCCTGTGACATGGACGCATATCTCCTGCTGGGAAGCACATTCACCAGTGCGGGAGATATCAAGCATGAATGAATGCAGATGATCCACAGTATCTTCACACAGTCCACAGATGTCATGGTTTCTTGGATTACTATCACTTGTATGATGGAAACCCAGTTGATGTCTTCCATAACATAAGACTGCTCCTACAGTTCTGTGAATATTGTGAGCCACAGCTTGCCAGGATGATGATGTATCCAGACAGGGACACTGACCTGATGTAATGAGAAATGCAATTCATCTAGCTTGGTGATACATTCTCGTTGCTCCATCTCAATGATTCTGTGCTTGCTTCAGTCATAATTGACAATATTTGTGGGTCATCATGAGAATACGGAGGGTTTGTCTGCTGTGGAGCCCTCAACAGTGACACTCAAACAGTGTGCTCCAAAACACTTGTGCCTGTGCTAGCATTGTACTCTATCATCAGACCTTCCAGAGGTTGCTATCTAACATTACAGAGCAGAGAGAGAGAGTGATTGACTTGGTGTGGCAAGTGAGTCTACTGCATATTATTCCTGTAATAAGATTTGCCTATTATGAGTGATTGTTTTTGTTTACAAGTTGCTGCCAGAGTGGTGCATGTTATGACTGTTTTTGTTTACATGTCGGTGTCAGAGTGGTGCATATTGTAATAGTTGAAAAATTGGAAATTTGTGGAAAGGTCTTACGGGGCCAAACTGTTGAGGTCATCAGTCCCTAAGCTTACACACTACTTAAACTAACTTAAACTAACTTACGCTGAGGACAACACACACATCCATGCCCGAGGGAGGACTCGAACCTCTGATGGGGGGAGACGTGCGGACCGTGACAATACGCCTCAGACCACGCGGCTGCAAGAGCTGCTTGCTGTGCAGTTTGCTACCTGAATGATGAAACTGAGATTGCGAGGGACCAAACTTCTTATAAATAGTAACAGAATTAAGGAACTAGCAATAACCAGAGCAAAATTCATAGTGTACATTTTTAATAAAGGTCGTATGATAAATTCACCACACTACTGAGAACTGCAGGAAGAGGAAAATTGTCATTCAAACATTTCAAAACATCAATAATTATTTGCTTGACAAAATATATACATACAGGGTGTTACAAAAAGGTACGGCCAAACTTTCAGGAAACATTCCTCACACACAAAGAAAGAAAATATGTTATGTGGACATGTGTCCGGAAACGCTTACTTTCCATGTTAGAGCTCATTTTATTACTTCTCTTCAAATCACATTAATCATGGAATGGAAACACACAGCAACAGAATGTACCAGCGTGACTTCAAACACTTTGTTACAGGAAATGTTCAAAATGTCCTCCGTTAGCGAGGATACATGCATCCACCCTCTGTCGCATGGAATCCCTGATGCGCTGATGCAGCCCTGGAGAATGGCGTATTGTATCACAGCCGTCCACAATATGAGCACGAAGAGTCTCCACATTTGGTACTGGGGTTGCATAGGCAAGAGCTTTCAAATGCCCCCATAAATGAAAGTCAAGAGGGTTGAGGCCAGGCGAGCATGGAGGCCATGGAATTGGTCCACCTCTACCAATCCATCGGTCACCGAATCTGTTGTTGAGAAGCGTACGAACACTTTGACTGAAATGTACAGGAGCTCCATCGTGCATGAACCACATGTTGTGTCGTACTTGTAAAGGCACATGTTCTAGCAGCACAGGTAGAGTATCCCGTATGAAATCATGATAACATGCTCCATTGAGCATAGGTGGAAGAACATGGGGCCCAATCAAGACATCACCAACAATGCCTGCCCAAACATTCACAGAAAATCTGTGTTGATGATGTGATTGCACAATTGCGTGCGGATTCTCGTCAGCCCACACATGCTGATTGTGAAAATTTACAATTTGATCACGTTGGAATGAAGCCTTATCTGTAAAGAGAACATTTGCACTGAAATGATGATTGACACATTGTTGGATGAACCATTCTCAGAAGTGTACCCGTGGAGGCCAATCAGCTGCTGATAGTGCCTGCACACGCTGTACATGGTACGGAAACAACTGGTTCTCCCATAGCACTCTCCATACAGTGACGTGGTCAACGTTACCTTGTACAGCAGCAACTTCTCTGATGCTGACATTACGGTTATCGGCAACTGCATGAAGAATTGCCTCATCCATTGCAGGTGTCCTCGTCGTTCTAGGTCTTCCCCAGTCGCGAGTCATAGGCTGGAATGTTCCGTGCTCCCTAAGACGCTGATCAATTGCTTCGAACGTCTTCCTGCTGAGACACCTTCGTTCTGGAAATCTGTCTCGATACAAACGTACTGCGCCACAGCTATTGCCCCGTGCTAATCCATACATCACATGGGCATCTGCCAACTCCGCATTTGTAAACATTATAAACATTACACTGACTGCAAAACCCCGTTCGTGATGAACACTAACCTGTTGATGCTACATTCTGATGTGCTTGATGCTAGTACTGTAGAGCAATGAGTCGCATGTCAACACAAGCACCAAAGTTAACATTACCTTCCTTCAATTGGGCCAACTGGTGGTGAATCAAGGAAGTACAGTACATACTGACAAAATTAAAATGAGCTCTAACATGGAAATTAAGCGTTTCTGGACACATGTCCACATAACATCTTTTCTTTATTTGTGTGTGAGGAATGTTTCCTGAAAGTTTGGCTGTACCTTTTTGTAGCACCCTGTATAAACACATCAAACTGTATTTAGAAACCACTACACTGCACCTTTTTACTTTACCCTTTTGTGCCGTGTTTTCTTATGAAGGGCCAATTAACATCCAACATCTTTCTTCTCCTTGAGTAGTGCTGATTTTTTACTGCTGAAACTATTTATATTAAAAAAAAAAAATTCATTGGTTTATGTTCTTTCTTATCTACAATGTAGGTCTTTTCTTTGCCCAGATATTGCAAAACCTGATGCAGGAAAAATATAAATTTTTCATGTGATCTTTGCAGTGTGTTATGAAAACAAAACAAACAATTAAATGAAGATTAAAAAGACGTAAAACTGCAAAATCAATTACTATAACACGAAACAATGTAAAGTCCAGGTTGAAATATCAAAAATATTATGAAAAGGATAGATTTGCTACCCAATGGAAAGATGACGTTAAGTTGCAGATGGGCACAACATAAAGGCTGTTATAGACTTAGCTTTGGACTGAAGCCTTCGTCAGAAAAGAAAAGAAGACACACACACACATTTACACAAGCAAGCACAACTTGTGTATACATGACTGAGCAGTCTTTTCATTGTGCCTGTCTGCAACTCAACATGTCATCTTTACTATAACATGAGTGATTGAAATGAGAATTGGTTTACATCTTATGTTAGGAGATGATGCCACCTTCAGTTGTTTAACACTCAGGATGTTAGAAGACTACACTCAGCATAATCAATTGATTGTTGACATCACAAACCTACTCATGACAGGATTGGCAGCTGATTTACTTGCTGTCATATGGTGGGCACCCACCATAAGTAGTCAGTTTTGACAAGAAGCCCACTTGGGAGATTTTGCACTGCAGTGTCTTGAATCAGAATTTCACCTCTCAACCTCGGCTTTTCATATTGTAGTGCTGCAGTAGGTTACTGGTGACAGAAATGGCACTTGTATTATCAGCACTGATTATAGGCAAAGGGGGCAAAAGATGCTACTTAAAATATGACATAATGTTGCAACAGAGAAGTATGTTGTGATTTCTTTTATTAAAATATTTTTATTCACCAACAAAATTGCACAGGTACTCCATAGAATTATGTTTAAGTTGTCATTAGCAACTATCCTTAGATCATATTAGTGCCTTCAAAGTAATATTGTTTGCTGGAGAACATCCAACATTAAAATGTGATGTGAAAAAGGAGGTGCACTACACTTTCTCCCCAAGATTATAATCATAACAGATATTTATTACCAACAACTCAGACATAGTTACTTGCTTTGGTTTAATTGTTTATTTAGAAGAACCACTTTTAACATTATCACATATGCATTAAACATTTTATTACATAAAATAAATAAAGATATGAATGCATAATGAATAGGGAATGAAGATGGTGATGGTCAGAATGGAGGAAAAGCAACTAATAAAATTGCATCAAGTACATTGCAGCCTAAAGTCTACCCCACATGTTGTATTTTGAAAGCAGTTACATGCAACTTGTTTATGGTATGATTTCACATTCCTTGTAGTTTCACAGTCTTGCAGTAAGACAGTTTTGAAGCTGATTTAATGATTCTCTCAACTCCATTCTATGCAGCTTCATCAAAAATGTTAGCAGTTACACGCCTGATGAAATATACAGGATATTTAAAAAAAAGTGTCAAATACTTTGAGAGGTGCTAGTACTCATCGAAACAAGGAAAATCAGTCCAATAAACATGGGTCCAGAAATGCGTACTTTCCAAGATAAACATGTGTTTATAGGAAGAGCTGTGCGACAATTGGTTGCAGATATTAGCACAGTCATTGCATTTGTGCTTTATCAAATGTGTCAGCAGGGTATTATAATGTTTACTCACATTACTCTTCGTACCATTAGGTGGTCTGAAGTCAGTTGTGTGGTTTGAGTCATACTGTAGCCTACATTAGTTTTCACCATGTTTGTGTGCCTTATTGTACAATACTGTCAACCCTGGGTACATATTGTGGTGTTTTACCTTCTTTCAAATGTGAATTCACTTATTTATTTACTGTTATTGTGTTGTTTGTACATACAAATGGTGTAGTGCATTTACATTTTCTCTCTTCCACCACTTATTAGCAATGGTAGCTTACTAACTGACAAGTGAAATCGCAGACATGATATTCTGCTATGTTTTAGTAAATGAATGTAGCCTATGAGCCCAAATCCTCTGTGCTGAAAAATTTCCACAGTGCAGAGTACCCTCTGACAAGCTGTTTGGCAGACTTTTCCAGTTTCTGAAGGACACAGGTACCCTTGCATCTCGAAAGACTGACGGTGGAAGGCCCTGCTCACTCCTCACACCAGACATGGAGGACCATGTGCTACATTCATTGAAAGAAACCCCAGGGAGCATTGTGTATTGATTAGAAGAAGCTGCAGCTGCAGAAGGCATGTCTCAGTATCTTATTTGGGAACAGTTTCTGTACCCCATGTCATATAAAGTGCATTAAGGCTGTAAGGTCAAAGGATCGTGATGGCAGATGGTGGTTTTGTTACTGGCTGTGGTAGAAGTGTGCTGCAGATCCACTGTTCACATACAAGATTTTATTTACCGATGAGGCAGGGTTCAAAAGAGATGGCGTTGTGAATTTACATAAACAGCATGTATGGGCAGATGAAAATCCCCGATCAATTCATTAAAGAGGGCATCAGTGCTAATTCTCAATCAACGCATTGGCAGACGTATTTGGCAATAGATTAATACAATCATATATGCTGTCATGAATGTTAACAGGGGCATATTATCTGGACTTTCTCATTAATGTATTGCCCACCGTTCAGGAGGCTGTGCCATTCCAGCAACGAATACAAATGTGATTCATGGATGATGGTGCACCAGCACACGTTCACCATCACAATGTGTGTGAATATCTGTAAGGGGGGGGGGGGGGGGGGGGAGGGATGCACACCTTGGCCTACTTCTTCCCCAGACCTCAATCCTGTAGGCTTTTGGTTATGGGGACACTTGAAAAAATTGGTCTACCCCATGCCAGTCAGTAACGTGCGGACACTACAGGGCCACATCTTCACTGCATGCCAGCAGGTACAACAGCTGTGTATACTTCAAAGGCTGCATCATTCCTTGTGCCGGAAGGCAGAGGGATGCATTATCATGAATGGATGCCATGTTGAACACCTCCTGTAAACATGTGTTTATTGCAGAAATTATGCGTTTCTGGACCCATGTTTATTGGACTTATTTTTCTTGTTTCAATTAGCATTACCACCTCTCAAAGTATTTAAGACTCTTTTTGAACACCCTGTGTATGTGGAAGAGAATATATTACTGGTCAATTTATTTATATCTGCTATTAATCTTAAATAACTACATTTATTACATGGAGGAAGTGCTACAGGTTTTTGCATCTGGCCCATGTATGATTTGTGCCTCTTGAGGTACAAATCAATAAACAAGATTTATAAGACCACATGAATTATGTTGTTGACAAAAAGTCTACTTGAAATTAGGTTAAGACTAGTTACATTACAAATACCTTCTTTTCTTTACAGCCTCTAGTGAAATTCAAGAGCCACCTCTACTATGAAGAAAAAGATACAGTCAATGAAAAACTGAAGCAGCTTAAAATTATTCCTGGAAGTAAGCTGATCTTTTACAAAAATGGTGTCTCACAGGGTGTTGCTTTTACAGATATATATGGTGGTTCATATTATCCATCACTTTCACTGCATAAAAGTTCTACCGTTTCTGTAAATTTTGGACCAAATTTTAAATTTCCACCAACTGACTTTCCATTCAGACCAGTAAGTATAAGAATTATACCTTTCCTTTTCTGTGAGTGATGCAAATACACAGTTTTCTATTGCTTCATCATTTTTGCCATACTGTTCTTGTTCCCCAATAGTATATGTTTCTCTATTGTTCTGATAAAGTTTCATATACTGTACCACACAAGTGTCTATTGTTAGTGTGCTTATTGATCACAGTTTCTTCCTAGGTAGACACAAAAAGGTGTTTAAATTTATTTCGTATTTATTTATTTTGTGATTTTATGATAACAAACTGAAGTGAAATTTTTGTGGATGGAAGCTCAAATGTGCAAGCCAGATCATGAATAAAAACACTAAAAAAACTTGTACGTGGCAAGAAAGGTACATTAATAATTCAAGTTAATTTGGGACAGCCTGTTTTGTTTGTGTTAAGTTTGTAATGTATGTTTCATTTTTGGTCAAAAAACACTCAGATATCCTAATAATGGTATCATAAGAAATTTGTAATAATAATAATAATATTATGACTGTAAAAATGTTAATTTCCATAATAATAATAATAAAATAATAATGCTAGGGCTGTATAAAATGTTACTTTCAAATTACTTGTAATGAGTAGGGAATTGAGAAGGTGATGGCCATGGATTGTTACTCAGAACCAGTCTAGCATTCATCTGTAATGATTTAGGAAAACCAAGGACAATTCAAATCAGGATGACTGGGTTGGGTAACAGTTCTGAGTCTCATTATACTAACAGTATTTCTGTAATTCCAATTCAACCAAGTTAAATGGATATTCAGTATTCCTATTGAGAACAAGAGTAGTTTCTCAAGAGGAAACACGCACTCTGTAAAAACATGTGAGTTGTCATTAACTTACTTTAATTCTTATAGACTTTGAAATTGTACACTACTGGTTAAAGCACATGTTTCTGAACTGTAAAAGAGAATATGCTCCATACTTGTGGACCTATTTTCATTTTGTGTTCATGAATGTATTCAGCTGTTCCTTTCAAACATTCCCATGTGAAGGCTTCCTTGTGGGAAACCTCTTTTCTTCTATATGGGAGTTCCTTGCAGGAATTTAACTCAATTGGAACATCAGTGTGAAAATTCATAGCTTACTAAATGGTTTGTGAGACAAGATTCATAAATTAACTACACATATGGTCTAAATGCACATTATTTAGTTTCCTACCTGAATCACTAAGTGCTATACTTGTTTACTTACTTCCACCATGCTAGTGGCCACATGGCAGCAACTTGAAATGATTTAACAAAATTGTAAAATACTACTGAAGTTGCATGTAAGTTTGTGTATATTAATTGATGGGTCGAAACTTGTAATAAGACAAACTTTTGTGCCACTTTGACAGTTTTTACAATTTTGTTGCATTGTGCTTGTATCTTCAGCAAATAAAAAAGCTTTGAGCTTTCTGGTACATTCAGTGATAAGTCATTGATATACACAGAAGTTTGTTTTCAGAAGATTGCAATGTGTAACTGAAATGAACTTTCCACCACAGATTATTGTCATGACCATACGCAAGTGATTAAAAGTATAAAACTGTTCATGATCCCTGGCTCTAAGAATTAAGTATGATGTGAAGCAGGCTGTTCACTGATCTGCTCATGTGAGCTGGTTCGTGCTCGTGCCTCAGCTGTGAGCAAATGGTAGGCTCCCAGCAACTGATAGTGGAGAAGGGGGAGGAGAATGTGGAATCAGAACAAGATAGCTTCTCAAGAGATATGGTTGTCAGTGAGTCTAATTCTACAGCTGCTAACTTTATGTTGTACTGAGATTTACTTCACAGTTAAGTAATTTGCTTCATGGCACATTTATTTTCTGAGATTGTAGTATCGATGAGAAATTACAGTGAAGTGAAACTTACATCTCTTAATATTCTGATGAAACGAAAAATATCATATAGCTAAGTACAAAACATGGTTTTCTAATGACTGATACCACTTTATAATGACTACTGTTTTTGGACAAAATTTAAATTGATATTAGCTGGTACTGTGTGACCATTTATCCAGACATTAAGTATAAAGTAACAGGATATAAATGAATATTACTAATTTTGCTTTTAACAAAAGCCACAATATCTGATACTGCCTTCTGAGCACTGCTAATTCAGAGACAAATTTTTAAGTATGGTAATGTTTGCTAGTAAGCTTCTCTGGGTACATTTCATTCTCTTTGTTGTGGAAAAAAGTTGCTCACACATGTATGTAGGTCCAAACATCATCATAATTGTAGTCACAAACTTGTAAAGTCATGGAAACTTTTGTTGAGGAACATTTTTAAAAAAGTCTGCATGATTAATTTTGTTATGAAACTTGTCACACCACTGCTTGTCATAGTGTAGGTCTATAAATTCCAACTGTATCTCAGTTTCCACATTATTAACATCAATTGAAAACAGAAGTAACATCAATTGAAAACAGAAGTTCTCATTTAACTTCTCAAAATCCTTTAAATAAATCTCAGATTTGCTGAGAAGATCAATGAACATATTTCAATACTCTGCTCCTATCATTAAAGGTGACAGCTTGGAGGAATGAGCAGTGTTTCCATTTCCCAGCTGTCTGTTCTACAAAGAGAGAATCATCTTGAACCTCTTATTGCAGTCTGAACGTGAAAATAGTTTAGGCCTTTATTTCTCTGCTCTGACATGATGAATATTGCTTCAATCCCATGGCTTAACAGTGCTTTCTTTAATTTTTGCATCATTGCTTGTCAATCTTGGCCTTCTAAGAGTTCATAATCTTTTGTGTGGAAGGTGTTGTAATGTTACTGTAAACTGAAATTTTTTGGACATTAAACATTTCAAACATGATCGTATCCCATAAACATCTAGGTCTCCTGTACTGACATGTTGTAAACTGATGTTGGTATGTCTGACCTTTACTTTAAAGTTACTTTCCCAGCCATCATGATGCTTTTCATCTATTAAAAAGAACTACTCACTACTTTAAACACTTGCCTGTAATTCTATGTGCTCATATCTAAGGCTATGCTGCACCTGACAAATGGCCATTCCTCTGAAGACAGCACAGTGTTTGCATTTCCTCTGCACTTCATAATTATGTCTGACTATCCCATTTTACTGCAAATGCAACTTTCTAGCAATTGAGCTACCATGAACAGTTGTTTGCCCAACAACTTCTTGAACAGCCCTGATATGGAGCTCCCATTTGCTGGAATCAGAGAATCCAAACTTAGTTGACTGATATTAGAGGAATCTCTCTCCACATGGTTTATGTGATTATGCCCAAATTCACTAAGCATCAGCTATGGTGGCTGCAGGAGTCAATACTACATTCTGCACACAGAATGGTGCTCTTAACCATTCTTCATGGTGTTGGATATTCACTCAGCATCCCACTCAATGTTGCATGTTGCCTGAGTGCAGTCACCATCAAAGGATCTAACACAGTTATGACCATCATTGTGGGACACATCCAAATACACTGATGATGGAATTCATTTACTCATGCAGTCTGCATGCTGTTCCTCCACTATCTGAATTATTTATTGTGCTGTGCCACACATTGTTTGAATTTTTACTGAATTTTACTAATTCTTTCTGGGTACTGCAATATTTAAAAAAGCTTTAGTATTTGTCAGGAAAAGAAGTGATTTAAGAGCAAAAACCTGAAAAACACTTCTTTGGTTACCTTTACTGTACCAACTTATAAAATTCATTTTTGTCATGTGAAATGCAAAGTGATTTTCTGCCTCCTACCACATAAATAACAGTAAAACTAACTGTTGGGTTTTCCCCAACCCATATTGTTGTAACCTGTTAGGTTGTATGCCATGTTTGCACAATTAAAAGTCTTTATTAACTCACATAAGAAATTCAGCCTCCTTTTCATTTCCATTATCCCCTGACAGTTAAATTCTCAGTTTCATTCATGCAGTATATTATTTCTTCAGATATCTTCATATATTATTTTCTCTGTCATCTCTTACCTATACTGTGGATATGTAATCTAGTGTAATGATTGCTGGTGTTGGCTTTCTTCTGTATCTTAACCTGTAATAGAAAAAAAATCTATTTCACAATGTCTTCACTGTGGTCTTCATTACAAAGACTGGTTTGACGCAGCACACCGTGCTAATCTATCATCTGTAAGCATCTTCATCTCTGCATAACTATCACAACATACTTCCACTTAAATCTGCTTACTGTAGCTAAACCTTGTTTTTCTCTCTACCTCACACTTCAGTCTGCAGCAGATGAGTGGCTGCTATTCTCTTATTTTACCAATAGTCCATCCAGGAATTTCTATTATTGCTGTACTTGTACTACTCCTGCTATTTTTACCACTAACTCTTCCGTCCATTACCAAACTGAATACTTCTTTACACCTGAGGATTTGTCGTATCAGTTTATCACTTCTTTTAATCAACTGCTCTTGTAAATTTCCTTTCTTCCCAGTTTGATTCGGTACTTCGTCATTAGTTATTTGATCAATCTGTCGTATCTTCAGCAGTCTTCTGTAGCACTACATTTCAGAGACTTGTATTCTCTTCTTGTTTGCACAATTTAGATTCCATGTTTCACTTCCTTATTTCAGTTCCTTACAAGTTTACCTGCTCCATAGCCAAATGTTTAACATTGCTGCCTTTGGTGTAGAAGGTATGAGCCCTGGTACCTCCTCATATTTTTCTGAGGTTCTTAGGCATGGGACAGGACCTATCAGACTCGTGAAACCAAATGAGGAACTGTTTGAATAAAGAAGCAGTGGCACCACCAAGATTCATCTGCTGGCAATAACGGCTGAAGGGATGGTGACATACTGGTGACAAGTCCCATGATCATAAACTGCTTCATGTACACCTTCTAGGCAGCAGTGAGCAACTCAGAACACGCCTAATCTGTGAGTGGTGATTACATTTACAAATCTGCACACTTCAGAAACAATTTGCTTCTATTGCCAGCCTGCATTTTATATGCTCTCTGTTTTGGCCATCATCAATTGTTTTACTGTCCAAATGACAAAACTTGTCCACTGATTTTAGTGTATAATATCCTATTCTAATTCCTTCAACATCAAGTGATTTCATTTGGCTACATTTCATTTCCCTTGTTTTGCTTTTATTGAGGTTCATCTTTCTAAACATTATACATTTGTTCATCTAGTCTTCCAGGTCATTTGCCATCTCTGAAACAATTAGAATGTTATTAACAAACATTAAACTTTTATTTCTTCTCCTTGAACATCAACACTTTTTCCAAATTTCTGTTTGGTTACTTTTACTGCCTGCTCAATATACAGACTGAATAACATGGGGGATAGGTTACAAACCTATATCACTCCCTTTTCAACTATTGCCTCATGTGTTCCTACATTTCTGTCTAACCCAAACTAATCTTCCTTGAGATACCAGTCTTTCTGTTTTTCTATGGACAATTGATGTTATTATTTTGCAACCACGACGTATTAAACTGGTGGTTTAGTAACAGTCATACCTGCCTTCTTCTTCTTGTTCTTCTCCTTCTTTTTTCGAATGGGCCAGCTAAGGACCACGATATTCAACTTTTCAGCCTGGAGAGGGACTTGATGTTTGCCCAGTAATCCCACATTAGCTGGCTATGTTTCTCCTTTTTTCTCCTTTGTCCAAAGGGCGCCAGTCTTTTTACTGGGTGATCTGTCCTGTAAGCTCTTTTCTTTTAGTATGCTTCTGAGAAGTACTCAGTTTCTAATGTCGCTTTCAGTTAAGATCAGTTCCTGGATGTCTTTCTTGACTTCTATCAGCCATGGTGTCTTCCAGCTCTTCCAGTAGTTGAGAGGTCGTTTGGTTAGTCTTGTTTGGTCCATCCTTGTGATATGTCCATAGAAAACGAGATGTCTCTTCCTGGCTACACCTGTGATTTTCTCGGTATGATATATAGCTCCTGGTTTGATTGTCTTCTGTACTCACCATCTGTTTTGACTGATGCCAGAATTTTTCTCAGGATCTTCCTCTCCTGAATCTCTAGTTTATCTGTCAAGCCTTTCCTGTTCAGATTCAAGCATTCTGAGGCATATAGGGCTTCAGGGTGGATAACTGTTTGGTAGTGTTTTAGTCTGCAATTGTGAGATAGGTATTTCTTATTATAGATGTTCTTGGTTAATCAATATGCTAATTGTAACTTATTAATCTGGGTTGTTAGTACTGTTCCTTTTGATAGATGATGTTCCAACAATTCTCCTAGATACCTGAATCTGTTAACTTTCTCAATTTGACCTTGTTTCAGCTGTAGTTAAGTGGGAGTATCATTGATGTTGGTGAGGTATTTTGTCTTTTCTAGTGACAATTGAAGTCTTGCCTTGACAGCCTGGTGGTTGAGCATATTGAGCTGCTACTTACACTGAGCTTGCTATAAGTGCCACATCTTCTGTGAAAGCTAAACATTCTACTACTAGTCCTTTCCATTTGCGTCCCAGGTAAACATTGCTCAGTATATTTTGTACTTCCATTTCTTTTCACCACTCTGTGATCATGCTATTCAGTGCACAGTTGAAGAGAAGAGGTGAAAGTCCGTCTCCCTGTCTAACGCCTGTCTTTATGTCAAAGGTTTCTGAAAGTGTTCCCCTAAACTTTACTCATGATCTAGTGTTACTCGGGTTCTTTAGGATAAGGCTGTGGATTTTCTGGCCCAGGCCTGTTTCCTGCAAAATTCTCATAAGAGTATGTCTGTTGATTGAATCATATGCTTTATTGAAGTCAATGAAGAAACTATGTACTGTTTATTTTGCTAGTTTAATTTGACTTAATACTGACTTCAAGTTAAGGATCTGTTCAGCACAAGAACGTCCTTTTCTAAAACCACCGTGATAATCTCCAAGTTTTGGGTCCATTTGGGGTTCGGCTCTGTTCAATAATGTCTTAAGTAATATTTTATAGGTGACTGGTATCAATGAGATCCCTCTATAATTGTTGATGTCAGTCAAATCACCCTTCCTGTATAAGCGATGGATCATAGCAGATGTCCAGTCATCTGGTAACTTCTCAGTGTCCCAAATGTTCTGTAGAATCTCGGTCAACTTGTTGATTGCTTTGTCTCCAGCCTGCTCCCACAGTTGTGCAACTATAGCGTCTTCTCCTGGTGCTTTGCTATTCTTCAAAGACTGAATGATGTTTTCCACTTCTTCTTCTGTTGGAGGGTGAGAGTTTGGTTGTGTGGGACTGTCTTAATAGATAATGGAGGTTTTAGGGGACTCACAGTTGATGAGATTCTCAAAATATTTGGCCAATATGCGGCAGTTGTCTTTGTCATTATAGGCTATGTTTCCATCTGGTTCTTTGAAGTATAAGCTGGGTGGGGCGTAGCTTCTAAGGTTTCTCTTGAAAGTTTGGTAAAAGTTTCTAGTATTATTCTTCTTGAAATCTTCATCTAATTGAGTCATTGATCCTGAATGTACTGACGTTTAACTTACCTGATGATTTTGCCAGTTAGCCAGCACAGTTCTATGAACTTCATCTTATTTGTTTCGGACTTCTGTGAGCTCCATCTTAGCCAAGCTGCTTGTCTCTTTGCAATCACTTGGTCTCAGGTTCTTGTCCAGCACTCATGTTTCTTTTGCTTCTTTAGTGGAGCGACTTCTGTTGTGGCTTTTACTAATTTGTCCCTTAGTTGGTCCCACTTGTTGCATTCATGATCTAGTGCTTGCATTCACTCTGTAAGCATATTGCACATTTTCAGTTTTTCAAAGTCAAACTTGGTAAGATTGGGAGTTTGAGACTTTCTTGTATTCCTAGGGGACTTCTCTACAGGACATCCTTGAAATGGCCATATGATCTATTTGAATCTCTCCTAGGAGTTTATTGGGTGAAGTCCATGTCTTCTGTTTTCTTGGTAGATGCTTAAAGGCCATTGATTTCATTACTTATGTTAAATGCTTTACAGTGTCTCACAAGTCGTTCTCCATTTCTGTTAGTGCACATGTGAGCTGGCTATTGCCCCACTATATATTTATACTTCCACTGCTCTTTCCTTAACTGGGCATTAGAATCACCCAGTAATATGACTGTATTCCACTCTGGAATCTTGCCGATAGTGTCCTCGAGTTCTTCCCAAAATTGCTCTGTGCCTTCAGGGTTTCTCTTGTTGTCCTGGTTAATAGGTATATGTACATTCATAATG
This sequence comes from Schistocerca americana, assembly GCF_021461395.2. Taxonomy (NCBI): domain Eukaryota; kingdom Metazoa; phylum Arthropoda; class Insecta; order Orthoptera; family Acrididae; genus Schistocerca; species Schistocerca americana. The sequence continues at coordinate 169,073,325 of NC_060119.1, read as the reverse complement.
GTGTAAACCTTATTGGAGCAACGAAATGTTAATAGGGACACTCGACTGTTAGGTGAATGGAAGTTGATAACTGAATCAAGTATTTTGTTACTGACAATGAATCCAGTTCCCAAGTGAGGGGTGTTCTTCATCTTCCTTCATCCCACTTTGCCCTTGAAGATTCAATAACCCTGAGATTACAAGGCATGTTCATCTGTATACCTGGTCTCTTGTGCTGCTGTGATAGGAATCTTGTGTTGTGTCAGAGTGTCTGTCAGATGCTTCAGCTTGCCCATCTTGAGCAAGGAGTTGACATCCAGCATGGCGAAGTAGTTGCATTATTTATGCCATATCTTGTTTCTAAAGGTTTCAGGATGCTCCAACTCATCCTTGTAACATGTTGGTATGGGCTCCCCGGAATCCAAAGGCCCACTAATGCTGTCAAAGGCAACGGTGGATTGACTACTGCATGGGGTAATTATAATCGTAAGTCTGTCCTCCATGCAATCGTTGAAAATGCTGTTGGGTGGATTAGGATTGTTACGACCTAATCATGTTACTACCGAGGTTGTAAGCTCCAATAGGTTTACTCCCTTAGATTAGTTGCCTTCCAAGGCTGTGGAGAACAACATTCCTCTTGTTGTTCTTCCGCCTTCCTTGCTGTTGAGAATGTATCAACCATCTTCATCTGCCTTAGAAGCCATTGACCAGTTTTCACCTGTACCCTAAGCAGGGGCCCTTACAGGGTGCTAACAGCTGGGCCAACTGAACCCCAGTTTTTTTATGAGGTGTTACTCCTCCCGCTCCTCCTTCCTCAATGCTTGTAAGACGAGGCCCCGGGCTTGTGACTGGTATAGCGGAGTTACCTGACTTCTATTGAATTAAAATTACTACATTCTTCTTGAAATGAGAACATATTTTGCCTGTCTCATATATCTTGCATACCAGGTGAAGTACTTTTGGTATGGCACAGCCTCCCAAAGAATCAATCAATAATTCTGAGGGAATGTAATCTATGACAGGTGCCTTGTGTTCACTTGGGTTTTACACTATTCTGTCAGATCATCCTCACGGTATCATGTCTCCCATCTCATCCCTATGCACTTCCTCTTGTCTTTCCATAATATTAATGTTTCTAACGTATAGCTCTTTTATCAGTTCATTCCACCATTTGACTTTCCCGTATTTTTACATAGTGTACTGACTTGCCATCTATGCTGCTGATATTCATGCAACTGATGTGCTTTTTCCAAAGGTTTCTATAATTTACCTAAATGCATCCTCTGTCTCTCCCATTGCCATGCATGCATCTACAGCTTTGCATTTCTCTTCTAACTATTCTAGATTTATCATTCTACATTCTGATTTATACTTTCTGTTTTCATCAGTAAAATTCAATATCTCATATGTTATTCAAGAATCACTTCTGGGACTTTTTTCCCCCTTTTGATCCAATACTGTTTTCACTGTTTCAGCTCTCAAAGTTTCCCATTTGTCTTCTATTGTATTCATTTCCCCTACTTCAGTCAATCATTTCCTAGTGCTTGTCTCTCAAGACTGCTTTAAACTCTCAATATCCTCTGGTTCTTCCAGTTGAGCCAGATCCCATCTCTTTAAATTCATATCTTTTTGCAATTTCTTCAGTCGTTATCTGCAGTTCATAATCAATAAATTAAGGTCAACATTCCCATTTTTACCTGGACATGTTTTGTATTTTGAAATGTGGTTTCCAGATCTCTGTCTTTCCTCTATGTGATCAGTCTGAAACCTTCCTGGTGTCTCTAAGTCTCTTCCACCTATACACCATTCTTTCATGATACTTAAACCAAGTGTTTGCAATAACTGAATTGTGTTGTGTATAAAATTCTACAAAGCAGCTTCCCTTTTCAGTCCTACTATATTCTCTTCTCTTCCTTTTCCTTCCCTTTCCTGCTCATGAACTTCATATCCCCATGATAATTAAATTCTCATCAGCCTTAACAAACTATATAATTTCTTTTATCTCATCATAAATGCTTTTGGTATCTTCATCTTTAACTGTATTCAACTTTTGTCCTACATTTATTGTAACTAACTAGTCTCTCTTTTATCTTCATGGATACTGCTTTGGACAGCTTTTAGTAGAACAAATAGTATGTTTGATATGTGCCTCAATCAAGTTCTTCTAAAAAGAAATCCTTGTGAAATTGAAATCACGTACCTCCAATAAAGCAGTGTGTTCATGGAATATAATAAAATAATATTAGCTTTGTTTCCCTTTTCTCTTTTTATGGTTACTAAAATTGCTAGTAAATAGTTAACACTGACAAGCAAGCCTTGCAGTGATATTCATTCACTATTAAGCTACCATGGCTTCCTGACACACACATGAGCCAGAAATTGCTTGATGTGTGTTCTGATGGTCATACTTTTCGATGAGTTGGTTAATTATTACTTGACATTGCTGTGACAATAGCCACACAAGATTAGTAGCAAGGTTTTCAGAAAAATTTTCTGTTGAATGGATGTTAATTAATATTCTTAACTTACGTGGCAATGAGGTGATCATACCTAGATCTGTGGTGAACCATATTACAAAGAGTCAAATACACTCATTTTATGTTCTTTTCATTTTTAAATTTGCTCCAGTCAGTCTCTCATATTTCAGTCATCATTGTCACAATTTATCATGAGGATGTTAATGTTTAATTTTATTTGAATCTCCCATTGTTGGCTTAAAATCTTCCTTGGTAACTCTCTAAGCAGCACCTTTCTGATGGCGTCAACAATGGGAGCTGCAGTACTCATCTCTTCTAAAAGTCTTTCAGTACTGGAGCTTCCAAACTTTTTTTTAATATAATGTAATTCAATAGATAAAAAAAATCTACTCACCAAGCAGTGGCAGAAGAAAACATATACAAAGGTTAAAGACATATGCATGTTTTGGAACTAGCAGCTTCTTCTTTTGGCAGAGAGGTTAAAGAGCAAAGAAGAGGGATGAAGGAAAAGGACTGGCAAGGTTTAGGAAATTGGGAGAATTCAGAACAGTTGCCTAGAAACCTGGATCAAGGGAGACTTACTGTACGAGATGAAAAGGAAATTGATGATACCAAGTTTTAGTACTGTTCACATTGGCATGCAGTGGTATTTCATGAGGTACAAATGCTACAATTTGATTTTCATGATGTGAGACATACAAATTTGTTTCTTGCTGTTGAAGCCCACATTCAAATTTGTTTATCTTTGTGTAATACATGTGTGTGTATATTAATGACAATACTGAAGAATTGAGAAAAGGAGAAAGAGGTCCAGACAATACTGAATTAAAAAAATACAGAAAAGAAAGAGCTATTACACAGTTGATTAGTAATTCACTTGTTGAATTATGTTGATGTAAGCTATTTCTATTATTGTCAAAAAATTCTTGGAGTATGTCATTGACCCTCTATCTCTTTTTCCATTACCTCTCTCCTTTGAGTAACAGTACAGTTTCGCAAGACATTAAACATTGTGTTTTTGTACATAATTTCTTTTAATACTAATAGATAATTTTGTCTTTCTTTTTGAAGATGTCTGAGAAAGCAGAGGAAGCCATTTGTGAACAAGCTTTAGCAGACATCCTGTACTTAACGGAAAATGAGGGGCGACTCCGTCTTGACATTTATGGATCGTAACTGCTACATGTTATTGGAGTTGTTGTCAACTTTATGATACTTTCAAGAGCTTTTTTTGGCAAAGTTGTAAAATATAATTTTGCTGATTGCCAAAGTGATATATATTTGTGATGTTAGTTTTGCTGTGAATACTATGTCAGTAAAATTATATACATAAGATACTTGAAACTATATTCTGTGATGATATTTATATTTTTTCTGTTCTGGTGTCAATGGAGCATCATGTCCATTGATAAGAGTGTAAAGCACCATTTTAATTCCAGTGCATGAAGTTAGTGACTAACTGCATTTCACTTTGTAAAATGACTGTACGTTTTAACATTAGGAACAACCTGGAACAAAATGTGATAGCTGTGAGGGCTGCTGTACTTTAATGTTGTGCCTTAAATTTGTTGATTCTGTGAAACAATGGTTATTTACAGATATATATATGTATATAATATGGGAATTTATATATTTCCAGAAAAAATTGCATTTATCTCCAATATAATCATTGTAAATAAATGATTGTAAGCCATTTTCGGATGGTAGTGTATTTTTGTATAGAGATTTGAAAATACAGCTTGTGAATACCTTCTGTAATCAATGATTTAATTTAACTTTTGAGAATCTTCTGGAACAGCTTACAGATCAAGCTTCTTGACTGTGTATTTTATATGCAGTGTGAGCTTACTGCATACACTGCCAGTACTAAGATTTTACTGTCTTTGGTAAAGTTGATGTTGAGAGAGGACCCATTCTATTAAATGTACTTCTGTTGAATACTTAAGAAAGGAGTTCATTTCACCATGTAATTCTATTTTTTCTAACGTTGGATTCACTTGTAGCTATGTAGTTGCAGCATACATATTTCATACAATGTGCTTAATTAAAAGAAAGAAGGAACAAACATGGAAAATATTATTCTGGCTTTTTGTTTAATTTACTGCTTTCTCTACATTATTTTGACCTTTATGGATGTGAAATAGAATTTTACTTTTTGTAAAGTTTGATTCGGATATTATTGCATTAGAATGAATATTCACTCTGCAGAGAAGTGTGTGCCAATTTGGAACTTCCTGACAAATCCGTGTGCCAGATTGGGACTCAAACCTGAAACCTGGTACCTTTGCCTTTCACAGGCAAGTGCTGTACCTACTGACCTATCCAGCATGACTCACAAATTGCCCTCACTGTTTTACTTACACCAGTTTCTCATCTGTTACTTCCCAAACTTCACACAGTTCCCTGGCATACCTGGCAGGGCTATCACTTTGAAGAAAGGGTATTGCAGTCCGGCACACAGTTTTAATCTGCCAGGAAGTTTCATTATCATAGTATTTTCCTAAAGCATAATTTTAAGTGTAGATAAAAAGCTGTATATATGTATTTAAGTTTCATCAGAATGTTTCAGTGTGTCAAGGATTGTAAGACAGGGTCATGTATTAAGGGCACAACTCTTTTTAGTGAGTATCTAGGTTATACCATAAGGAGAACAGTGAGAATTAGAGTGTCATATCTCAGTTAATGGAAGAATAATACAGTGCTACTCTAAAGGGAAGCCTCCAAATTTACTTTGGAGAGTAAAAATAGTTAACCTGTTTTGAGGACTTAACATATGTGGGAGCCAAATTTATGATAATTTAGTGTGGATCTCAATATTGTTCACCAGTCAGCTTAAGAATCTGTCAACTGATAGTGACACCTGAAATGAGGAAAAGCATAAAAGCAGTACTGTCCTATGGTTTATTCCCAAAAATACGTTTACCAAGATATAGTAGAATAGGGCATTATCAAAAACTACTATATTTGATTAATTGATACTAGTGTTTTTCAAGTATTTCTACATTTGCAACAAGTAGGCTGTCAAGTCATACAACAAAAACATTATTGCTATTTTCAAGTTGTGGAATTAAATTATAATGCTGAGTGTATCCTGATTTGTAAAAAGAACAAGAACAAGAATGTTGGTTGGTAATCAAAGAAGTGAACGTCATCTGTCATCCCATTTGCTTTAATGAAAATCTTCTGTTTCTTGGGCCATATATTATGAGGAACTGGAAAGAATCTGGATCAATTCATTATGCATCAAGTTTTGTAGCAAAAGATTGCAAGAAGAACTGCTGTGAGGGATTTATTTGAGGCCATAATTTGATGGACCTGTGTCTACATGTTATTCCAATTACAGCAAAATACTTCTTTGTGTGATGTTGTCTAACTAGAAGTTCAACCCAAACACAAAATTGTGCCACTAGAGGGATTGAAATAAAATATGTAAGTAACATAAAAATGTATCTTTTGAACAAAGCATTCTACTCCATTCTGTTGTCTTTTTTACTGCCCCTTTTTTGTCTTTTTGTTGTGTTATTGTGGTTTTGTCTTCTTTGTACTTTACAACTTCTCAGCATTTTGTAATTGGCTGCATATGTCATTAGTAATACTAACTACTCAGGCATTTAAATCATGTCTCTGATGCTCTGTTATTTCTGTTCTATTATAAACTCATTGTTATGCTTTTCCTGACATGTGGCCTTAAATGGTAGTTCTCCTTTCATGTTGTCTTGTACAAGTTTTAATACTTCTGTTATTTCTTTGATTTCTTCTTCAAGCAGCAATTGTTAACAGTAACTCCACTAATTAGTATAAAAACGAAATTGTTTAGGCTTCTTGGGGTGCTTCATGATGTGCTGCTCATTAGTAGTGTTCTCTGAATACTTGGCTAAAAGTTGTTCATTTGTTTCTGTCATGTTTTCCAGTGCAAGGAGCTATCGTTGTTAAAAACTAGGATTTCAAAGGCAAGATTATACTAGTTACACCATGCACAAAGGCATTTAAGCAATCATTCATCAAATGATCCATATGTGAATGGAACTGGAGAAAGCCCAGTAACTGATACAATAGGATTTACTCTCCGTCAAGCACTACACAGTGGTTTGCAGAATATGGATGTAAATACAGAAGATTCATCTTCCATTACTGGTGGTAAACTAATATTTTCAGATTCATCAGCAAAAACATAATGTTAACATAACAAGGAAGTTTATGTGGTTACGTTAACTTTTACACCTGTTTTCATCTCTAAGGCACCAGGAAGAATAAATATGAATGAATTTTTATATCCCAAGTACACAACAATATAAAAATTATTTGGATTACAGAATCGTACATGATCTCTAACTTTGTGGAAGCAGTATGGTGTGAAACCGGGAAGTGCAGCGATCAGAGCCTCTTAGTGACATGTTATGTGCCAAAGGGAGCCTGATTATGTTACAAGTACTTTCCATACCTTGCAGTTTGTTTATGAATCCACAAAGAATCAATGTTAGTTGCTGATGGACCATGCTGAACAAGTTTCTGACTGACATTATTCTAGACATCTTTAATGGGTGACACGTCAGGCAAATATGCGAGCAAGGAGAGCAGTGAAGCTACTTGAAACATAGACCATACCATGGGCTCTTAAACCTCCCAGGTGTAGCAGTTTCTAACCATATTATTCTCAGTTTGTAAGAGATCACCTCTTGTATCCAGTGGTTCCCCAAACACTTATTGTTAGTCCATTATGTTGTTCAGACATGAAAGATGCAGAATCATGAAAGCAGCTGAATGTAAATGGAAGAAATTAAAGAGTATTGTAAAGGGTTCGTAAAGTGGGTCCCAGGAAAGTTGTGAAGGATGGGAAAGCGCTGCTGTGGATCAAAAATAGTGCTCAAAAGCTGTGACCAAAAGCAACAAGGGCATCATCTTAAATTTAAACATAACCAAAGCATTACAGACAAACAAAAACTGAATGAAGCCAAAATCAGTGTCAGGGGAGCAGTGCGTGAAGCATTCACTGAATTCAAAAATAAAATTCTATCTACCCATCTCCCAAAGAAAGTCCTAAGAAGTTTCTATCTTGTACTGAATCAGTGAATGGATCAAAGAATCTGACCAGTCGCAGTGACCATACTGGCACCAAAGCAGAGCACAATAGAGAGAAGGTCAAAATCTTTTTTAAAAATTATTTCACAGTTTAGGACCATAATGTAGTTCCTCCTTTCAGTTGTTGCATAAACATCAGAGTGACAGATATTGAAACAAGAAGTGTTAAGATAGGAAATCAACCAAATTCGCAAAAGGGGAAAGGCAAATGGACCCGATGGCCAAACTCAGAAGCAAGCAGATAACAGCACACAAGTTTGCCAAGTCCATGACTACTGCAAAGCAATGATGCAACTCTGCGCAGTTGTCTTATGATCAAAATATAAGCATATAGTGTGTACCTGGATTCAAGAGTTCCTAACAAATAGGACATAGCATGTCATCACTAACAGAGAGAAGTCTTATGATGTAATAATAGTTTCAGGCATCACACTGTAATACGACAATTACTGTTCACAATTTGCCACATACTCTGCGTTTCCAGCAGTTATTTTGATTAAACATTTACGATATCTGGACGGTACTGGGACTTGCTTATTTATCAAGTATTTTAATTTAAAACAACAAAAACTTGAGGTAGGACTATCAACAACGTAGTAAAAGACAGATAGCTGCTTACCATAAAGAAGACACATTTCAAGTTTCGGATAGGCACAATTAAAAGAATAAAAAATAAAAAGGCATTCTGGCCCGAGGTGCTGGAGTTGACACTTGTGTGTGTGTGTGTGTGTGTGTGTGTGTGAGTGAGGTGCAATTGTTTGTGTGTGAATGGTGTGTGTCTCTCTTTGACTCATGAAGGCTGTGACCAAAAGCTTTATGTAAGTGTCTTTTAATTGTGCCTGTCTGCAACTTGATGTATCTTCTTTATGGTAAGTATTGTAATTTGGTAGATTTTTCTGTGTATGTGTAAGATCACTCTCTGCTGAGACAGGTGGCTCAGTGCCATGCATACTTCATGTTTGCTCAATAAATGTGTTTTCAGAGTAAAGTATTAGTTCTTGATGATAATCCCATTCTTGTAACTAATGCACGACTTCCTGATGGTCTGCTGGAAATAGTTTAGCAATTATATACAACCGCTCGCTCATGATAAAATCTGTATCTAAGGAGTGGAAAATTGCTCAGGTCACACCAATACCCAAAAAGGGAAGTAGGAGTAATCCACTGAATTACAGGACCATATCACTAACACTGATTTACAGTAGGGTTTTGGAACATATACTGTATTGAACATTATGAAGTACCATGAAGAAAACGATTTATTGACATGTAGCCAGCATGGATACAGAAAATACCGTTCTTGCGAAACGCTACTAGCTCTTTATGCTCGTGAAGTAATGAGTGCTATTGACAGGGGATGTCAAATTTATTCCATATTTTTGGGTTTCCAGAAGGCTTTTGACAACGTTCCTCACAAGCGTCTTATAACCAAACTGTGTGCCTATGGAATATTGCCTCAGTTATGCGACTGGATTTGTGATTTCCTGTCAGGAAAGTCACAGATCGTTGTAATAGATGGAAAGTCATCGAGTAAAACAGAAGTAATATCCAGTGTTCCCCAAGGAAGTGCTATAGGCCTTCTACTGTTCCTGATTTACAGTAACAACATAGGAGACAATCGGAGTAGCTGTCTTAGATTGTTTGCAGGTGATGCTGTCATTTACCATCTTGTAAAGTCATCAGATGACCAAAACAAATTGCAAAATGATTTAGATAAGGTATATGTATGGCACGAAAAGTGGCAGTTGACCCTGAATAAAGAAAAGTGTGAAGTTATTCACATGAGTACTAAAAGAAATTTGCTAAATTTCGATTATGTGATAAGTTACACAAAACTGAAGGCTGTAAATTCAATAAATACTTTGGGATTACAATTACAAATAACCTAAATTGGAATGATTACATAGATAATGTTGTGGGTAGAGCAAACCAAAGACTGTGATTCATTGGGAGAACACTTAGAAGGTGCAACAGGTCTACTAAAGAGACTGCTTACACCACGCTTGTCCACCCTATTCTGGAGTATTGCTGTGTGGTGTGGGATCCGCATCAGATGGGACTGACAGATGACATCGAAAAAGTACAACAAAGGGCAGCTCATTTTGTATTATTGCGAAATAAGGAAGATAGTGCCACAGAGATGATATGTGAATTGGAGTGGCAATCATTAAAACAAAGGCGTTTTTTGTTGTGATGGGATTTTCTCATGAAATTTCAATCACCAGTTTTCTCTTCCAATTGCGAAAACATTCTGTTGGCACCCACCTACATAGGGAGAAATGATCATCATGATAAAATAAGATAAATCAGGGCTCATACAGAAAAATTTAAGTGCTTGTTTTTCCCACGTGCCGTTCGAGAGTGGAACGATAGAGAGACAGCTTGAAAGTGGTTCACTGAACCCTCTGCCAGGCACTTTATTGTGAATAGGAAAGTAATCACCTAGATGGAGATGGAGATGAGATACCAGGAAACTTGGATATTGACACCAATGTGGCTCCAATAAAGCTATACAAAAGCCATTGCTTTCACAGCCAGGAGCCCAAGTACAAACATCACATTCCTTCAATAATCTGCATCGTTAAGTTGCCAACAATGTGTGTCAGAAGAACATCAGGCAAACAGCAGTGTTTTCAGGAGATGCTGTTCAGGCTTAGTGCAAATTACTAAAGCAATTTGACTATGTCTTGAAATAAGACAGGTGGAATACATAGTGTATCTTGTGTCTTTCCAATATCTACTTTTATTTGGACATTACAGCCCAGCAATGGAGTGAAAACAATGAGGAAAGGTGCAAAAGCCGGAACAAATTCTGGCATAAATTAAGAAAACATCTGATGACAACAAGTAGCAGTTTCATATAACTTAAGTGTAGAGCCCAGCATCATTGGGAGATGACACAGTCATATATTCAAAGTGTAATGTCTCTGGGTTACACAGTGCACTTGCATAAATATCATACCAACGGCAGTCTTGAGCAACCACGAGGATCTCCCATCACTAACATAGCAAATAGTTAGAGAAGAAATACAAGAGTTTATGATTGTTCATGTTGAACCCAGACAACCAAAGTAGCAACAGTGGATGTTGAATCCAGCCAGGAGGGAGACTAATGAGGAAGAACTGTGAAACACCAGATATGAACCACAACCATCACACAACATCCAAAGTTCTTGAAAGATAAAACTGACTCCCTCAACAAATCAATCATCTCACAGAAAAATGGACATTTGGGGGATGGAAGGCAACTCACTAATTTGGGATTCACTGGGCATATTGTGTGCTGCCATAAATAAAGGAGAAGAGTGCAAAATGAGTTTTCATTCTGTGGAGGATGTGAGTAGATTTGAAACTTTCTGATAGATTAAAACTGTGTGCTGGCCTGGGACTTGAATGAGGTACCAACATCATACGTTTGGACCCTAATCCGGCATACAGATTTCATCTGCCAGGAAGTTTCAAGAAGAGAAGTATTTGACAACTATTATGCCGCAAGATGTGATACAAAACACACATTCTGTGTATGCTAGGGAAGTGCAGATGATTACTGCTGATCTGGAGGATGAAGGGTGCCACCTTTAACTGATCAATATCGTTCTCCAAGATGCTGCTATTGTTCACCTTTGCCATTTAGAGGTCCAGTAACTCATCTAGGCACTACAAGTAGGAAAAGTAAAGAAGGCATCCATCTATGGAAGTGAGGCCACCAGAGATGAATATCCACCATAAATGATTGTTGCCAAGATTTCGGGAAATTACTTTGAAGACCAACCTATCCAGGCACTTGTCAAATTTGGCATATCGTTTCCTGTGATATCAGACGCTTACTATCAGCAACTGAAGTAGTATGTAAGTAACAGTTTATTAATACAGTAGTTAAAGAACGTGGTTCAATATTATATAGGTTCTGGTTGATACAACTGAAAGGGCTCCTCCTGATATGATGTGAGTGAGGTGAAGCCATGATGTTTACCTTGACGATGTCGTTATGTAGAGTGTGACAGTACTCCATCATGACAGTAACTCCTAGGTAGAGGCTCATGTAGAAGAATACCAGTTCTGAAGGCATGGAATCCAGTGAAGTCCACGATCAGAGGAGACGAAAGATCCGAGGGTGATAGCTGGTGGAGCATTGCGGATGCTGCAGTATATCTTCCATGGGTGCATGTGGAACTAACAAGACAGAGGAAAGCCAGTGTCAGAGAAGGTGAGGGTTCCAACAATGATATGAGCTGGTGTGGGCTCCAATCGATGGATCATTAGGTGCGATAGGCATGGAGCATAAGCGTAAATGTTAGATTGTGCGCCCTACTTGTGGCTGAGCAGCATCTTTAATAGGCAGCAGGTGGATGGATATGCGTGTGGCGCTTGGTAAGCTCTTGACCCACAGATGTAACATAGTGCTACAATTGCAATGCTATTGTCATTGATGTGTGTGCTCTTTGTGAGCAATATTGATGCCTCTGGTGGTGCCTTCTGGAGGTTGACTTGTCAGCAGGCATGCTTGTATTTGTCAGCTATATTGTTGCCAAACATACAGTGCACTTGCATTGTTCAGTACAAATACTGAGTCTTGTGGACGAACACCAGGACCAAGACTATCCACTGGTCAGAGGTGCTTTGCCAGACACAGAACTGACCAACATATGGCTGAGTATATGGCAGTTACAAGGGCATGCTGAAAAGTAGTACCACCAAACTTTTTTATGTGAAAACTTAAAGCTTTTTAAATGAAACAATTGTTGTAACATTCTATATCTTCATTCTTCATGTCTACATATCTGCAACCCTTGGCTTCTACAGGTCTCTGAATTGTAGCCTACAACATGACACAGAGTAAAGTAACTATATCAGTGTGTGAGAAACAGCATGCTGTAATTGAATTTTGAATTCAAGGACTTTGTCCATATATGGTGCACCAACACCTTTAGCATGACAATCAAGCCAGTGCATTAGGTTCACTGTCATTGATCATCATCCATACAGTCCTGACTTGGTCCCATCCGATTTTCATCTGTTTCCAAAACTGAAAGAACATGTTTGAGGGGTTCAATTTGATACTGAGGAATTGGTGCAAGCAAAAGTGAGGTTGTGACTCCATCAAAGAAGTCAAACATTCTACAATGAGGGTAGCAAGAAACTGGTCTCTCATTGGGAGAAATGTGTTCATCACTGGGGCAACTTCTTTTCAGCACACCCTCATTTGTTCCCAGATATTTTGGTGGTGGTTGCAAACAGAAAACACATCCGGCCAACAGGAATCAGTGTTGTGAGAATAACTTTCAGTGAGAGACTGCAAGCCTTTAAAATTGATGTTTTTATATAATATTATCCTTGGACAGAACATTGTATAAAGGAATTATGAGTTAGTGAAATGGAAATGGTTTCTCTTTATCCCAGCTCATTTATGTGATGTTTCCTGGGTGGTAGACTGCATGTAATATATGGTGAGTTCTCAAGTACCACATGAGTGACACTTTATTAACATAGCACAGAATAAAAAAAAATTTTCTGGTAGATACAATGGAAGAGTTCCTCCTGGTGTATGTACATGGCAAAGCCAAGAGACCATCATGACCTGGGTCATGAAAATGTCATGATGTAGCTCATGACAATAATCTGTCAAAGCGGGTATGGCCAGCATGAAAGCTCATAGTGTAAGCATATACTGCTTGATATCAATCGTGTCTTAAGTAGGCCACAGATGGAAGGATATCACTCAGTGAACACGTGACTTACAGATGCACCATAAGCCCTGCAATTGCAGAACTGCTGTCTGTCATGTGTACATTGCTTGTGGTTGAAGCTGGCACATCTGGTGGTGGCACCTGCTGGAGCTTGCATGTTAACAGGTGTGTTGTCAGAATTCTGGAAATGTCGTCCAAGCTGTGGCTAAGCCATGTCTCCACAATTTCCTTTCTTCCAGGAGTTGTAGTCTTGCAAGGTTTGCAGGAGAGCTGTGAAGTTTGGAAGGTAGGAGACAAGGTACTAAAGGAAGTAAAGCTGTGAGGACAGGTTGTGAGTCATGATTGAGTGGCTCCGTCAGTAGAGAACTTGCCCAAAAGTCTCAGTCTGGCAAACAGTTTTAATCTGCCAGGAAGTTTCAGGTGTGTTACTGTCTGTCAGCAGTAAAGTTTCAAAACTAGTGACGTTCAGCACATACTGTTTTTGGTGGAGGACAGCGTTGGAGGAGACTACCCACTCACTGTAGGTGTAGTGCCAGAGACAGAACTGATCAGCAGATGACCAAATATATGGCATCTCCTCCCCCTTAAGGAAAAAGATGGTGAAGTCATCTTCATATTGGCAGCGGATTCTACACCCCTTCCCCTGTGGTGGGAGACTGGTGCTGATGATGAGTGCAATGTCAACAATGAAGAGCGGTTTCGATGGGCATCCACAAGGAAGCTGTGCCTACCCCCATGCTGCATGTGATGTCCAAGGGAGTTGAGACCTCTCGGTAGCTTTGACCCTGTCCCTGGAATGGGGGTGCTGAGGTTATAACAGTTGCTGCAGAGGGTGTTTGCAGTCTTGGTTTGTTTGTGAAGGAATTTGGTGAGAGGCTTCAAATGAGAATATATGCCGGTTCTTGGTTACGGTGATGGTGATAAGAATTGCTGTGGCACTCTCATGATGATGGTTAGCTGTGGTTGTATCTTCTTGGTGAAGGCAGGATGCAGGGGTCAGTGTCAGATGCAGGTGACAGGAGGAGCGATGGTGCTGGCAAGGGAAACAGAATGTGCAGAGATTTGAGCCTGGTTGGTAGGAGCAGAGAACATGCGTGAGGAGCATGCAAGTGGCCCTGTGGTGATGAATGTGCTGGGAGGCACTGAGGTCATGCCTGGGAAGCCTGAAAGCAGGCCTGAGGTGACAGTCACACCATTAACTTGAAGGTCGTACATGAAGAAGAAGAGACTACACGTGCTGGAAGGCATAAACTGTGGTCATTGAGTTTGTGTGGAAGGAGCAAGATAGTGGGCCTTTTGCATGGATGCACTGTGGCACTGAGGTCATGTGTTAGGAGCACAATAGTGCAGGAGCCAGTAGGAAGTCTCAAAACAATGGGGGCCAGTAGGGAAGTATGAAGTACGAGAAGGTGGTCGACAGATGTGGCGTGTACATGTGCATAGAGGAAGGCCAGTAGGGAGGCCCTAGATGGTGAGAAGGTTGTTGCCATAGCATGTGTAGGAGCAGGCAGGGAGAGGTGGAGCAACAGAGGAAGTGAAGAAACCATCACATAGTCACAAGTCACTCTGTCTTGATGTGGGCACAAAATGCTGTGCCAACCTTGTGAGGAAGACTGGTCATGGCTGCATCTCCTTCATGAAAGCATGATGCATAGAAACAGTGTTGGGTGCAACTAAAGGAAGGTGGCATCTGGGCAGGACAAGGCGGCATGTGGATCCGGTTGCTGTGATGCCAGTTGATGGCCACTGGGAATGATGATGGAATGCTCATTGCCAAGTAATGTGTTGCGCCACTCTCATACAAGAGGCCGGTCATTGCTTCATCTCTGTGCCAAAAGTGAGGTGCAGCAGGAGCAGCATCAGGTGTGGCCAGGGGGCTTGTGGCTAAGCACAGATGAGTCCTGGTGCTGGGTGGAGAAGGCATTCCAAGGTTGTATCTTTTTAGAGAATGGGCAGAGTGAGGGGGCTGCACTGGTTGCGGCTGGAAGGAATGTAGATGTGAACCTCATTGCCAATTGATGTGTGTCTCCCTTGTATGAGAAGCTGGCCATGGTTGTAGCTTCCTGGTGAATGTGTAGGACAGCAGAAACAGCCAGTAAACAAGGTCCAGTGCAGTGAAAAAGGAGCTGTACTCTTGTTGACAGTTGGTGTGCCCTGGGCTGTGTTCCCCTTGAGAGGAATGCCAGACATGACTGTATATTCCTGATGAAGGTATGTACTAGCATGACAACACAGTTACAATGGCAGATGAGTCCTGTTGCTGTAGTGTGTACACTTTATCCTCATGGCCAACTGATTTCAGGAGCAAAGACACCCTCAGGATGAGGCCGGCCATGGGTGCAATGTGAGGAGCAGCAGAAGTTATGTTGGGCATGGCTGGAAGAGGGTGGCGGCCAGACAGTGGGTGAGACTAAATGCTACCAGGATGTTAAGTTATCCTCATTGTCAGATGATGTGTCCTGATTGTAGGCTGCATCCATATCTAAGTGGCACATTATTAACACAGCACAGAATGTAATATAGTTTATGACAGGTACAGCTGAAAGAGATCCTCCTGATCTAGTATGAACTTGACAAAGCCAATAATTTGTTGTGACTCAAGTCATAACAATTTCATGACATAGGTCATGACAAAAGTCCATTGAGTCAGAGAAGCTCTGACTGAAGAGCCACTGGGAGTGTTAAGACTGGAGCGGGAGTGTATGCTGCTTGATAGTGATTGAGCCACAGCTTACGTAGGCCACAGACAGAAGGATGTCCCATATTCATCAGTGAACACATGATTTGCAGATAGAGCATAGTCCCTGCGATTGGAGCACTGCTTGTGATCAAGGCACCTTTGTTAATGTCTTCAGTGGTCAGCATGTCAGCAGGCATGTTATTGTCTGTCAGTAGTAGTGTTTCCAAAACACACAGTGCACTAGTGACACTTGGCATGTACTGTCTCCGGTGGAGGAGTGCGTGGAACACTGGAGCAGACTACCTACTGGTTGTAGGTGTGCTGGAGGCAGAAGTGGCCAGCGTATATTGAGGCATATGGCATGCCGGGCAACCACAGGATCACAACTGCGTACCACAGGCAGACAAATGGCCTCCTAACAAGATGCTGGCAGATATGCATTCAATTTTTGTAAAATACATAACTTCAAACTGCAAGATAATTATTCTCTGCTATTGCAACTGTGAAAACAACTGTAGCATAAAGAAATCATTAGGAAAGCATGTCTTTTGCATTTTGTGTAAATAAACCGGGCACTAAAGAAAGAAATAAAAAGTTTTACTTAAGTTACTACATTGTAGACAAAAACAAATTATCGTGTGATGCCATTAAAAGCTGCAAACAGAGCCCCTCATAGGATCTCTCATTAATAGTATGAACTCATTCTAAAGGAACTGTAGCATTCACTTCTTTGGTGACTAAACAGAAAAATGATTTGCAATTATAGTTAGGGTTTCATTTTGAGTGGGTTTCCAACAGAAATAAAAAGTGATGGTGATAAAATGATTATACTGGGATTTTCAAATTAAGTCAAAATAGTTTACTGGAGCACTCAAATCTTTTTCTTGTGTGCAGTAGCTTTTCACAGTAGTTTCAAGTGTTTCACTGTGATATTCACTGATAAGCTAAAACATTACGACCACTGCCCACCGCCACACTGGATGCCACCTGATGGTGTTGCCGGCACATGATACATTAACAAAAGTATGTAAGCGGAGCAGACATGAATGGGGGATCACCCTAGCGAAGGTATGGGGAAATCCATCGAGATAAGCAACTTTGACAAAGGGCAGATTATTATTATCCAGAGCCTGAAAACGAATATCTCAAAAGCGGGGAAGCTGGTTGAATGTTCACGTGCTACTGTTGTGAGCACTTATGGAAAATGATTGGACATCCACGACTCTTCACAGAAAGTGGGGTTTGGAGGCTTGTGTGCTCTGTAAAGTAGGATACATGGTGATCTGTGGCATCTCTCCAAAAGTGTACAATGCTGGTGCACACACAAGTGTTTTGGAGCAAACCGTCCATCGTACATTGTTGAACATGGAGCTCTGCAGCAGACCACCCCTACATGTTCATATGTTGACCCAACAATATCATGAGTTATGATTGCAGCGGGCATGGGACCATTGGGATTTGACCATTGATCAATGGAAATGTGTCAGCTCTTCAGGTGAATCTCATGTTTGCTACACTAGGTCGATGGTTGTCTCTACAAATGCTGTCATCGAGATGAACAGTGGCTTAAAATGTGCAGTGCACTATGGATGCAGGCTGGTGGGAGCAGTATTATGCTATGGGGGACATTTTCCAGTTCTTGCATGGGACATTTGGTAGTAATTGAAGACACACTGACAGATGCGAACCACCTTCATCCCTTCATGCTTCATGTGTTCCCTGATGGCAATGTCATCATTCAGAAGTATAATTGTCCTTTCATGGAGCCACAACCGTGCTAAAGTTGTTTGAGGAGCATTATAGTGAACTCACATTGATGTCTTGGTGACCAAATTCACCTGATGTAAATCCTATGGAACCCATTTGGGTCGCTATTGGGCACAATCACCATGTAAGCATATCAGCGGACCATTATTTACACAAATTACATGATCTGTGTGTAGCCATTGAATGTCACATGCCTCCACAAACCTACCAACAAATTGTCAGGTCCCTGATACACATAATCAGTGATTTATTTCGTTCCAAAGATGAGCAAACAAGCTGTTACACAGGTGGTCATAATGTTTTGGCTCATCAGTGTAGTGCTTCTTGTGTATATTATTGCAAATCTTTTTTTTTTTCATATTTTTACTATCAGAATTCTGTGAACTTAGTTATTCTCAAAAAGGAAAACATATGTACACAGACAGCCCCTGTGTCAGAAGGCGACAGTGGTAGTCACAGAGAGATAGAGAGATAGAGAGAGAGAGAGAGAGAGAGAGAGAGAGAGAGTGTGGTTTACATGCTTGCTTTCTGTCATTATATATGTGTAGTGACATGTTCCATGACCAAGCTGCTTGGGCTGTTATGCTTCAATAAAACCTGAGAAGAATACAATTACAAGAAATCATATAGATTCCAGGTATTTTTCTGAATCATCAGCTTGCTGGCATGTCAATCACAGTGGTTACTTTGGGGTGCTAATACACAATGTCGCTGCACCCATCACATTTTCAGATGTCACCTAATTTAGTTTGACAGACTGAGCAGTATGAGGAGGAGGAGGAGGTTCTGTATCTACATCTACATCCATACTCTGCAAGCCACCTGATGGTGTGTGGCAGAGGGTACTTTGAGTACGTCTATCGGTTCTCCCTTCTATTCCAGTCTCGTACTGTTTGTGGAAAGAAAGATTGTCGGTATGCCTCTGTGTGGGCTCTAATCTCTCTAATTTTATCCTCGTGGCCTCTTCGCGAGATATACATAGAAGGGAGCAATATACTGCTTGACTCCTCAGTGAAGGTATGTTCTCTAAACATCAACAAAAGCCCATACTGAGCTACTGAGCGTCTCTCCTGCAGAGTCTTCCACTGGAGTTTATCTATCATCTCCGTAACACTTTCGCGATTACCAAATGATCCTGTAATGAAGCGCGCTGCTCTCCATTGGATCTTCTCTATCTCTTCTATCAACCCTATCTGGTACGGATCCCACACTGGTGAGCAATATTGAAGCAGTGGGCAAGCAAGTGTACTGTAACCTACTTCCTTTGTTTTCAGATTGCATTTCCTTCGGATTCTTCCAATGAATCTCAGTCTGGCATCTGCTTTACCGACAGTGAACTTTATATGATCATTCCATTTTAAATCACTCCTAATGCCTACTCCCAGATAATTTATGGAATTAACTGCTTCCAGTTGCTGACCTGCTATACTGTAGCTAAATGATAAAGGATAAAGTTTAACATCCCGTCGAGAACTAGGTCATTAGAGATAGAGCACAAACTCAGATTATGAAAGGATGGGGAAAGAAGTCAGTCATGCCCTTTCAAAGGAATTTACCTGAAGCAATTTAGGGAAAGCATGGAAAACCTAAATCAGGCTGGACAGTTGCAGGTTTGATCCATCGTCCTCCCGAAAGCATGTCCAATGTGCTAACTGGTGTGCCATCTTTCTTGGTAAGTAACAGTCCTACATTGTTAGAAAATTAGACTAGGGATGCGCAGTATTCAAAATGAAGGGTATGAGTTTTCCCTCACATGATTTTCCTAAGGAAGTAGTTGTTGCTGATGCTATATGCAGCATGCAGCAATATAGACCAGCAGTGATACTTGACAGCTCCTCCTGAGTGTCACCCTTACCATTTATCCAGTATAGTGCTCTAAAACAAGCTGAAGCATGTCTCTCATTACTGCCTAAAACTTTTTAATACCAACACTAAAGTTGTGTTAAGTTTAAATGTTTTTGAACGTACCCTCTTACTTAATAACAGCCAGATGTATTAATGATTGCTTCTTATACACGCCATTGGTTCAGGGTGAAGCAAATTCTGTTCATAGGATTTCATAAAAAAAAGAAAAAAAACATACTTTATTCATCACTATTTGAGAAGTCATATTTTTCATTGCTACCCTTGAACTAAGTAGTAATCTGATTTTCTGCATCCAGCGCATGCAAATAGTCATCAGACCACTGTGTCGTACGCCATTTGTCACAACAGGAAAATCTTACTTTTGTCTACGTTGATCATTAATTAATACATATATAAATTTGAATTCTGTAGTGTTTTTATATCCTGTGATATAGATGATGGACAAGGATAGCATTCTAGTGACTGACATTTAATATCTACAACATCACAAGTCACCGTGCAGTTTGTAGTGGAGAGTTCTCCTGGTACCCTACCATTTCTTATCTTACCTGCTCCATTAATGAAAGATGTGTAGGAAGAACGATTGTCAGAAAACCTCCATACGAACTCTAATTTCTCCGATTTTCTCCTCATGTTCATTTCATGAGACATATATGGGAAAAAGTAATATATTACCTAACTCTTCGTGGCATAAATTGTATCAGAATTTCAACAGTAAACATTCCATTCATTGACAGCACCTCTCTTCTAGAATCTACCACTTGACCTTGTTGAACATGCTTGTAATCTCTCACGGCTATTAAATTCAACTGTAACAAAACATGGATCTTTTCTAGCTCTTCTGCTAATACAACTTGGTAAGAGTCACAGACCGGTGATCAGTTGAGATTCGCTCAAGAAAGAAATAGCTTACAAAAGTATTTCTTTCATTGATGATCTTTATTTCCTTAAGATTCTCTCACTGAATCTCAGCCTGACATCTGGTTTTTCTACATTTTGTTTTATGATCACTCCACATTAGGCTGCTGTGCATAGTTACTACTGGGTATTAGTTACTGTGTGCATTGATTTACTGCCAATAATGTAATCAAACAGTAGTTTGATACAATATCCTGACATCACAATCTTCCTACAAACAACTACTTCATATGCAAATAGCCTCAAGGAGTTCTATATACAGTATACAGCCTATTGCTTGTCTGTCCTTTGTTATTTAATCTTCTTCACGATAATTGATGGGGATTGGGGCTGTCAAAGGTATAAGCTACAGGCACTCTACACTCAAGTTTTGTAGCCTATATAAACAAAACTGACAAAAAAACTTTTAAAGTATGTTATAATATTTGCTTAAAAAGCTTAACGAGGGATGGTTGTACAGCTAATCATTTTGTGAAGTTGAAGATATTGATGGAATGTGGTGTAGGTGCAGCAAGTTAGAAGGACAAAGAATAGAATTATGTAAATTTGAAGAATAGTATGCTGAGTAATAGTGACTGTGTTGGATGATATGAAGGTATGGATATATCCAGGAAAGAATGAGGAAGAGATAATTTAGAAACAGAATCTGAAACTAAGCTTTTGGAATACGAATATCAAGAGAAGACCTTGATGAGAATAAGGAAAAAGTAGTTCTGTTACATCTGAAAAGATAGGTTAATATCATAAAGTATTTCATGGCTATTTAGAGGGAGTTGGTTTAAGTTTCATTGGGCGAGGATATGGAGAATGTGCTGATGTGTCCCAGCTCTTCATGAGCTTTAGAATGATGATTTGTAAATGATTCCATCTCTAATACCCTTGCCAACCTTCATTCAAGAGGCTTATTGAAACCTAGGCATTCACAGCCACACTTCATACCAGTCTTCGTACGTATACTCCACTGCTCTGCATATTTCACCAAATTCCATGCATTCTAAACGATTTGTTCCAGTTGTTGGAATCATCATGGATGTGTAAGTATTGTTCATTACATTTAATCTGTTCATACAATTAAATGTTCTGAAATTCTGATATTCCATTTTGCAAGGAATGCTTTAGAGTAAATGTGCACTGTGCTATCGGGTGAGGTCGTACTTTTCTTTTCTCATGTTACAATTCTGAATAGTAGAATGACTGTTTTCAGAAACCACCTATTCTAAATTTCATTAAAACATTTTGACTAGCGTCATTCCACAGTCAGATTGGCATTTCTTTGAAGAATGAGTCCAGTTGTTTGTTTGGCAACCAAGGATGCCATTGCTGCATGCAGCAATTGTTAACGCGTAGGACAGTATTTCAAGTTTATGAGTGACAACGGGTAAATGTTCAAAACATTTTCATGGAATAATTATTTGATGGGAATGGACTACGGGAATAACTTTTCGCAATTTACAAGAATAAAAAAATTAAAGATAAGTCAATTTACATAAGTTGAGATTTAGTTTTTAGTGAGTTTGCAAATGGGCGCATAAAGCTATAATGAATTTCTTCGTTAATTTTTACAAAATGTCATAAATATGAAATCTCATCAAAAATGATGTGCAATACAATAGGCCTCTGCATTTTTGTTATGAGATCATTCAGAAACCACAAGACGAGGAATTGAAAGAGAAAATTTTACATTCTGTATTCTACACGGTAGTAATGCAGACTGTTTACTACGAATATGGGCAGTGAAGGGCGTTATCACGTTTACATCAAATGTTCGTGTTTTTAACTGTGGAGAATAGAGTGATTGTTCGCCGCCACTTGTTCACAGAGAGCTTCATTATATACATGAAATACTGTTCATTCCCTGTATTACTCCTCTGTTGGGCGCACAATTCAGATTTACAGATTCGAAGCAAATCAGCGCACGTTTCTTTTGGCGATGTTTGTAACAATAGCGATATCTTCTGTAAGAAATGAATTGCCGAGACGCTAAAGTTACGTCCTCATCTTCTCCCCATGGCTGTCTTTTGTTAATAAACCAACGACACGTGTTTCACATGCGCGGAATATGTGACGTACCGGTACTAGTTTTGTTGTCTTCCTTGCTCCACAGTAATTTTCATGAAGCGCATGTACAGCTTGCATTTCATGAGTTACGTAATTCAGTCATCAGGCTCTCAGACCTACCTGTAACAGATAGTGTCAGCATGTTTCGTTCTTTTCGTGAATGCGTCATAAGAAGGGTTTGTCCAGATTGATTGTTATGCCTTTCGTGTAATGCTTCGTAGACAAGTTTTATGCTAATGATGTTTGTGTTCGTTTTATTCAGAACTTATTCATGTTCACAGTTAACGTGAGAAGTCTAGAAAAGTTTATTGTCGTTTTTGTTAGTTTGTGGCTCGCGTACTTCAGTTGCTCGTCATAGCTACCAACGTGATATGAGTTCTCTACGTTTCTGCACTTGCCGTTTATTCGTGCTGACAGGCAGAGCAAATTAACAGTAAAATTTCAGAGTACGTACGTTATCCTAGGGTAACAGTTTGAAAAGCAGTCAGTGTAAAGACGGTACCACAGATACGGGACAATCGATTTATTTGTCTTGAACGTTGGCAGCCCTTGTTCGCACCGAAAATACGCCGGACGGCCCGCGCGGCGGCGATTGGCTGGCTGGTGTATTGATCCACGCCTCTCAGAGCCCAGCGGCATTTCGTCGTCTGCGCTCGAGCTGCAAGCAGGTCTTCTGATGGGGATCCTCGCATACCGTTATATTATTCATGTGTACGTACCGAGGTGAATGCCACGAACCCCATGAAGTTTGTCGGTCAACCTAGGTAACCCGACGAACTATTCGGAATGTCGTGTTGCGAAACAACGACCGCGATATCTCCGCAGGAAGAAGATTGCCTCAAGGTTCGAAAGTGGTGGTGTTTTTTGTTGTCCAGTATCTTCACATTCTTAGCAGGACTGCTGGTAGTATTGTTGTGGAGAGCCTTCGCGTTCTTGTGTTGCCGCAAAGAACCAGAATTTTCTCCAAATGACCCGAAACAGAAAGAACAGAAAGCCGCCCGACAGGGCAAGCAGGAGTTCGAAGGGACTTTTATGACAGAAGCGAAAGACTGGGCCGGGGAGCTGATTTCTGGTCAGACTACAACGGGGAGAATTCTGGTAAGTGAGCAACTTTTTACTGATAAGAGGTGTCTCTAACTGATTATTAAACTTCCATGACTGAATGTTCACATCTTATTTTGTGCACTAATGACCCAACAAAGGAGTGGTTACCAAGAAGCATTGATTTTAAAGATACCGGCATGAACAGTGCAGTAATATTGTATCAGTACGGTTTATCTCAGTCATAGCATTCAGCAGCCATGGGAGCATTTTAAATACAGTGTTAAAAGGGCTCTCTCTTGATTTTTACTGGCTAACATCAGATGACACATGCAGAAAAATCGTGTTGTAGTGAAATAATGCATGTAGTGAAAGCAACAAATTTTTCA
This sequence comes from Schistocerca americana, assembly GCF_021461395.2. Classification (NCBI taxonomy): domain Eukaryota; kingdom Metazoa; phylum Arthropoda; class Insecta; order Orthoptera; family Acrididae; genus Schistocerca; species Schistocerca americana. The sequence goes on along the minus strand of NC_060119.1, from coordinate 169,049,384 downwards.
TTTCAAATTGATGTTATTTCTGCTTGCTGCACTTCACATAACTAAAACTGTAAATAGGTGCGTGTATGTGTGTGTGTGTGTGTGTGTGTGTGTGACAATTCTGAGGGAGCCTTCAAAAGCAAAACAAAAATTTTGATTTCTTCTGGAGGAGGTGCGGAATTTACATCTTGTTGTATGAGCTCTCGTTTCTCTTTGCTACATTTCAGCCTGCGAAACAGGATCGTAAGTAGAACAGTTCTCCTGTTGTTTCTAGAATAGTCCATGCCACGACAGACTTTGATGGAAAGTAAATTTTGCTAACAGTTGAAAATAAAGTAAGTAATCCGTAGTGTCGTCTAAATTTACGCCTTTTAAATTTCCATTAACTGGAAGCAAGTAATGCCTGATTGATTAATTGTCTGTCCTACATGCTCTGTGACTAAACCAACAGGAGAGTTATGTAAGACTCAGAAGACTGAGAAGTAGTTTTCATAGTTTCATTTTTTCAGTACTGTTGTCAGCCTTGAATCAAATCAGGATGTTTTCATACAACCTAAATCACAGAGACCGAAAATTAACTCGCTTAAAGAACTAATTAAATATAGGTAACTTAAATTATGAATTTTCTGTCGACGCTAGGTGGATATGAGCATCAGATCTGTTTCATGTTGAGTAAACCCAGTTTACATTGTTCCAGAGAATGACAAAACTCGAAGATTCATATGGTCAATAGACTACTGGCGGAAGTTTATCCGACTGGCGCTCCTCAAAAGCGAAAATTGGAGTTAGATAACGACTTCTGAAACGAAAAGAATGCTATCTGTCCCATGAGGGACGAACAAAAGTCTGGAACAACAACTTAACGGAGAATAAATTTTGATTCTAGCTGAAAGTCCTTTAATTATTCAATTTTCTCATTTGTAAATTATCGTATTTCATCCTTAGTTTTGTTTTTCATTTTTTCGTGTCCTATTTTCATACAAACTGAGCTCACTTGAAATTTTTTTCCAGAAATAACTGAAAGCCGATACTTTCCCTGTCGTATAACGATTACATGAAACATAATTGCTAAACTGCTGTGTTCTGCTAATGATTTCAAATTAGTAAAAAGTTTATTTCAGCGCAACAAATTTGGCGAGATGCATTGCTGTACAACCAGTGGTAAGTACGTGAAATTTCCTCTCCTGTGCTCGTTTGTTTCACTTCAGTCGTCTAATTTGCTTCGTCTGTAGTTAGCACTGGACTACTGTCTGTCATCATTTGTCAAAAGTGCAGGAATTTTCTTTGTACACGCTGCGTCAGATCTTTAGGAAACGGTCGAATGAAGTGCGTTTCCATTCTGGCGCTCACTGAATCTCTGAAATCGCGCACCGGAAAATACTAGTTTATTTCCGCTTCCGTTTGCTGCTGAGTCTAAGTTGGAATTACAGTCATCCTGTTTCTCTTCCCTCCCCCCCCCCCCCCCCCTCCCTTCCCGTGCCTTTATCAGCGACTTCGTTTCCTCTCGAGAGCTGAAACAGACTCACATGTTCTGTACCTATTATCAGCCTGATTTGTTTCGAAAGATTTAATCAGAAATAGTCTAGAGTTATGAAGGCAAAAGCGAGACTTGCATTTCTGATGCTACTTGGATTTCTGTCATCTAAAGCGTCCCAGGATATGACAAGATATTTGCTTAATGAAAGCTGTGAGTGCTTTTCCTTGCCATTCTCTAATGTTAACGACAATGCGCTCTTATTGTATCCGGATGATTGCGATGCAAGTTTCTATTATAGGCCACCTAATGAAGCAGTCAAATTTTGTTCTGAGAGTGTAATGTTTTTCAATGAGAAAAATTTCAACCAGGCATTTGTTATTGGCTTATTGGTGATTTTCTATCCATATTGTGGTATAATATACGTCAAATTCGTAAATCTGGGTGATGTAAGTACCCTACTTACCTATATAGTTAACACACAAATTTAAATACCGATATACTTTTATAGGTCATTTTAGACACGTGAAGTAAGTTTACTTTCGAATGATTCCAACGATTTATAGTTATTAGTATAAAACAGCAGAACATGATGACTATACTCCAGTTATTGTCAAACTGAGAGCAATTTGCCTGCAGTCTTCATTGATAAAGTATCATGCGCTACGTAGTTCAGATCCTTATGGCGCAGAATGTATTAATTGATGTACGAGGGCGTACTGAAAAGTAAAGCTTCCGAATTTATTTGAAGCCTCTTAAAGCTTTTTAAATAAAACAAATGTTAACATTCTACGTCTTTTTTCTTCATGTTTGCATACTTGAAGCCCTCTGCCGCTACAGGGCTCCAATAGTAACGTGTAACATGGCGGTGTGTAACATAGCTATGTCGGTGAATGAGAAACGGCGTGCTGTAATCGAATTTCGAATTCTAAGAGTTCGTCCACACTTAGAGCACCATCTCCTTCAGCATAACAATGCCAGACTACACAGAGCCCTGCGACATCTGCAAAAAGCCAACGCCTTGGCTTCACTGTCATCGATCATCTTGACAATCCCGACTCTGCCCCACGCGGTTTTCATGTTTCCAAAACTTAAAAGAACATCTTCGAGGACTTCACTTTGATAGCGATGAAACGGTGCAACAATACGTGAGGTTGTGGGCTCGTCAACATTCCTCAGCGACGGTACCAATAAACTGGTCTGTCACTGGGACAAATGTGTTCGACGCCGGGATGACTACGTTCAGAAATAAATACGCAGACATGAAAAATAAAGGTGTAGAATATTAATAACATTTGTATTACATAGAAAGCTATGAGTTTTCACATAAACTATACGGAGGCATTACTTTTCAGCACGCCCTCGTATGTACTTTCACCCGTTCTAGAATGTTCGTTTCAGAATAACGGAACATTTTTTGTGTTGACCTGATGTATGAATAAGTCTTTCTAATGTTTCATTGGAATTATTTAAAACTAAATATAAGAGATGCAAACAATGGTTTGAAAATGATCGCAAGCGTTCGAACCAAGTCACCGTTGCAACTATGACGGTAAACTAAATAAATACGGAACGAAAATCGCGTAAAATGAAGGTTGCGGTAATTTGATTGACATTTAGATTGACAAGATAGTTAATACGCAACTGGGTAGCAGTTATCTGGATCTTAGGTCCAATTACATTTAGTGCTGATTAAGACGTTGACGACGGGGCCATAGAGAGGGAACAAAATGTTCGCGTAGGAAATAGATATGAAGAGAATCTGTCTTTAGTTTCAAATAGAATTTTCTGTCATCTGCCTACGTTCACAGCGGCAGCGTCAACGATTGCCAGAGGTCGCACTATAAGTTCGGCCGACAGCTAAGTCGTAGTGCGCCCGATCTTCACCAATTTTTGGCGAAATCAAGGAGGTTATAATGTATTTGAACCTTCGTAGCCGGGACGGATATCATGACGCCTCTGTGCAGTGAGCGATTGCCGCATTGCATGCGAATGACCTATATCTGTCACGAACGTGGCGAGTACTGTAGCCTACACTCCTTCCTCGGTTATTGGAATGATCAGACAGATTTTACGAATATATGAGATGAAGAGGTAAATTTCTATTACGTACTCTAGCTGAGTCTTTGTGACATTGAAAAGGAAAATTACAAACACTCTGCACAACTTCAAATAAAGGCAGCAACACAGACATGTGTCACTTAACCTTTAGTGACTGTCATTCAGCGTATGCTTGAAAAATATAAATTTTAAAATAGGATACTCCGTACACCTGAAGCACTGAAAATTGGAAACATATACACTACGTTTGCATCACCTTGCTGGCATAAAAACACCAGTAAGCAGCAACAGTAATTCGGAGACGTCTAATGCCCAAATACCACTATCCAAAAAAGATCCATTTTATGCATCAAAATTGACATACACCGCCTTTCTCACTTGAGGTTACATTCCATAATTTTGTCTAAGTTGCAGATGACACACTGTATTAAGTGTTGACACGAAGCTGAGACGGCTAGATAACCACAGAACATGCGTAATGTAATTGATGATAATGTTCAATCAATTATCATTCAATTTTTAAGTTGTTCGGAACTTGCTGCCAATAAAGCAGTGATTTCAGATTATAGATTCCGAGACATGTCTCTGTTATATCTCATCCTCAACATGCTGCAAACTCCTTCTTTCTTGCACTAAACTTGGAAACTTCTCACAACTCATGTTTTGCGTGTGGGAACGTTGCACCATATGAGCGAAGAAAACAGATTGAATTTAATTCCACCGTCCGTCGCCTGAAGTCCGTATGTTCGGCCTTCGAGATCTGTTGCACTGCGACCGTTCACGTACTGACTTCCTGATTTGAAAAGATTGGTGTCCCCAGCCGACGCCCGTCGGTAAATTTAAATCTGAGTGCTCGGTTGAGAATTTGAACCTCGATCATTCCGAATACAAGTGCTTTGTCTTGATCACTACGCCACCTAGCTCATTATTTGTTGACGGGAATCTGAAGAAATTACGTTTATTTCTTTGTAGAAACTTGTCTTAAGTAAGTATGCTTTTGAATAAGTAAAGAAAGAGACAATAGTTATCGTTAAATTTTTCAACAGGAACTTTTGTCTGTAGTCAGACTGAAGTAATAGACCTCATCGTATTGCAAATTAACATCAGCAGCAAATTGTGACATATAAAGAGATGTGACATTCCAAAACGTTATTGATGCTACGAATGGGTGTCGCCAGATAAACGTTCGGAGGTTTTAACATCTATGCACTGATGGAATTGTGAATCCATCAGTTGTTTCTGGGTATTCCGTAAGTGAATGGTATTGTCACGTGCTCCTTTAAAGATGTTGAGTCAGAGAGAAATTTACCTCAGTGAGAGCTGACATCATCGCCGCATCATCCTCGGTGTTTGATTCAGACACTGACGGTATCCCGCCACCTCAGGTAACACTCACTTCGGCGGACTTTCTGCAAACGACTGCAGGGATTGTTATCGACTTTGTGACAAGGAAGAATATGAATGTTGTCGCTCCTCGTTTCATTCAAATAAATTTAAGCAGCCCTCTTAGGTTCCTCCCTAACCACACACTTGGAAATGGCCACATATTCGGAAATAAAGATCCAACTATTTGTGAAAAGGAAGAATATGAATATTATTGCTGTTCGTTTGTCGCAACAATTTAAAGCTGTTCTCTTAGGTTCCTGCCTAACCACGCGCTCGGAAATCGCCACATATTCGGATTCCCCAACCTCCCCCCCCCCCCTTTTCGGTTCGTGCCTATACAGCCATCTCAGTAGTGGAAAGAAGATACGATAATATGCTTGAGACAATTTTCGTGTCAGTAATGCCGATACAAATGTAAGGCAACGTTACATCCAGACCGCTAGCGGAGAAAATCTCGGACACGGCCGGTAACCGAACCTTGGCCTTTCAATTAGCAATCTGTCGCGCTGACCCCGTAACTACCGAGGCGGACATATTCGGAAATAAAGTAAATAAATAATGGTGACGCGTTTGTGGTATGTTTTCAATGTGCCGTTGCCTTGAAACGGCATACTGCAAGTTATGATAAAAGCGTGTATCATGCTTAATTTGCAAATTATTCACGATAACAGTTCACTCCTGAGACAGCACTCTAATATGAAAGCAGTAAAAATTTCAAATGTGTGTGAAATCTTATGGGACTTAACTGCTAAGGTCATCAGTCCGTAAGCTTACACACTACTTAACCTAAATTATCCTAAGGATACACACACACACCCATGCCCGAGGGAGGATTCGAACCTCCTCCGGGACCAGCCGCACAGTGAAAGCAGTAACAGCCGATAAATCATTATGCGACGTTTAATTATAACAATAATTGTAAGTTATACCGAGAACGACGTGCGGGAGGCTCGTATTGAACGCTAATGTGTCGATAGCAGTTCCTGCAGTCGTCGATATTGCGCGACATCAAAATGACGTCCCGTTTGTGGGAAGTCTTGTGAATTGTGTGTTACCCGCCGCCTCAGAGGTCGAACTATTATCTCCCAACTGTTGTAAACAACTGAGTGAACAAAAATTCATCATGCATCAAATTAACTTACAGACGTTTATCGAAAAGTTAGTGTTTATTGTCACGTGGTAATGAAGCACAACTGGGAAAAATTTGGAAATTTGTGATAAGGTCTTATGGGACCAAACTGCTGAGGTCATCGGTCCCTAAGCCTACAGACTACTTAATCTAACTTAAAGTAACTTACACTATGACAACACACACACCCATGCTCAAGGGAGGTTCATATGGTTCAATTGGCTCTGAGCACAATAGGACTTAACTTCTGAGGTCATCAGTCCCATAGAACTTAGTACTACTTAAACCTAACTAACCTCAGGACATCACACACATCCATGCCCGAGGCAGTTTTCGAACCTGCGACCGTAGTGGTGTGAGACGTTCTATGGGGGGTCCACCGGGGGCCGAACCGCACAATAACCTTGGGTTCGGTGTGGGGTGGCGGAGGGGTGAAGTGGTCTGCGGTAGTCGTCGTGGGGTTGTGGACCACTGCGGCTGCGGCGGGGACGGAGCCCCTCCGTCGTTTCTAGGTCCCCGGTTACAATACAATACAATCATCGTTCTGGTGCTTTCCTGTTCCATTCGCGTGTAATGTGTATGTCTACTGCCACGCACTCTGGTGCGCAAACATTAAGTAAATTTTGCATAACGTGTCACTGCCAGGTAGTAGCACTCGATGGAACTTGGTCCTTACATAGAAAGAACTGCTGTAGAAAAGTACAGAAGGTAACTTAAAGAAACACGTAATGCAAGGAACAGAAACGATACCTTCATTCAATGACAATAATTACACTGAAGTTACCGCGATTTATGATGGTGCCTTCGAGGTTATGAAACAGAAATAGAATGTGTGATCACTACGGACGGAAATGGATGCTCCTCAACGTGCTTCCATGCTAGCCATATGGTCGGTGAGGACTTCTTCACCAGCGCGGTTGACAATTATTGAATGTCTTTGGTTCTGGTGGACGTACTGTAATACGTCTCCGCAACGCGACCCGCACGTGCTCGATGGGATTTAAGTCGGGGGGCGGGCAACCCAGTCCATTCGTAGAATATCCTTTTCTCCCAAGGGCTCCACCATCAGCGCTGTTCGGTGCGGTGGGGCGTTGTCGTCCATAAAAAGAAAGTTAGGGCCGAATACACCCCTCGAAAGATGCTCAAGGAGAAGGACTACAGTGTCAATGACCGGTGGATGTACCGTGTTCAAAGATTTGGAAATTAGTATGCCCATGCAACATCATGCCTGCCCACACCATAACGCCCAGACCACAAAAACGATCATGTTCGACAATGTTTCTGGCTGATATCCTGTTATCACCTTTCGCCATATGAGGTACGTCTAGGACCACTTCTCAGACTGAATCTCTTCTCATCCGAGAGGAGCACGCGATCCTACTCGACATTGGTCCAGTCGCTATGCTCTTGGGATAATGGCAATGCGGATGATGGGCGGGTTCAACGGAACCCAGCATGAGACCACCCCCATGCAGTCACTGTGCCATGGTGGAGTGTGACATCGCGTGTCTTGCAGTCCTGTTAATTTATTGTGGTCGCAACTGCATCCACTGGTTGACGTGGTTCTCTTCTTGCCTGTTGCACAATGTAGCGGTCACCTGCTGCTGTAGTTGGCCGCTGTCGGCCACCTCCTATCGGCCGGCCGCTGTGGCCGAGCGCTTCTAGGCACTTCAATCCGGAACCGGGCGACCGCCACGGTCGTAGGTTCGAATCTTGCCTCGGGAATGGATATGTGTGATGTTCTTAGGTTAGTTAGGTTTAAGTAGTTCTAAGTTCTAGGGGATTGGTGACCTCAGATGTTAAGTCCCATAGTGCTCAGAGCCATTTCAACCACCTCCTATCCTTCGGGCACCAGTGTCCGTCATTCGGGGCACTTCGCCTGCACGTAAACAATGCTATCAGTACTATCAAACTGTTGGGCTACACACGACATTCTTCCAGTATCCCGAACCGACGATTCTTCTCCTTGCGAAGTTATCCAGGCCGTGTTGTAGCGAAGAACACCATTACAGGGCACCGTAACTGTTGGGCGATTGACCACACACACACACACACACACACACACACACACACACACACACACACCGTTCATTCAACGGCCTTATATTGCCATTTGGCGCTATAGTAACGCTGACCTCACACCTTGTGAAATGCAGCTCCCTATGCACAACAGGGAGACCTCTGGAAAAATGGTCCCGCACTTCCATTTATTTTCACACTATTACTAAATATATGTTACTTCATCACCTCGTCATTAACTTTCCAGAGCAATATAAAAGTTTACCATCTGGTAAAACTTGAGCAGACGTCGGGAAGCCATTAAGACAGAAGGTATCTATTACATTTATATCTATGATACTGATATGAAGACGAGTGTATCTGCTACTACAAAGCGTAGCACTTGTGTGCTGAATTTATTTTCAGAAAAATCGCGGAATACGGGATAGCAGTTGGCAAAGAGAGACCTAGACTGATTACGTAAGATGGCGAAATCAATGACAGATAAGCGTCTTCGTGACATTGTTTGTGGGAAAATTAACATGTCCACCAAGAAATATATAAGATAAGATATAGAGCGGAATGCGTAAAGAAATTTAAGGTCTTAGGTCACAACCTAACCACCAGTTTTCCAATTGTGAAGAATTCCGAAAGAGGCGACAAACGTGTGAAATAATGATGATTGTAACAGTCATTGCTGTTCATTTTACTCGCAGCAGTTAAAACAGTGGGCTTACAAACTTCGGAAATGGTTCGGTTCCTACAAAACTTTCGCCATATATAAATGCATCCTGCTGCAAATAAAAGTTTTTACGATGTTTCAACCTAAATTAATCTGATTTGGGTCATATATTTTTCTCTAGAAGCGCCACGTCTGCGATAATCGTAATCTAGGCCGTAGATTATCAGGAAGAGCCACTAGCGCAGCCCTTCCTCATCGTTGCCAACTTTCCCACTGAATGTATGAATACTGAAGTTTAGCCTTATCATCTTGATTAGTACGTAGCTGCATGTTCCTCGATACCTCTTTTAATGTACGCTCCCTTAATTTTGAGAGTAAAACTTTCCCTGGCGCATATCTTCCCTGTAGCGCCTCTCAGTAGGTTTTTGGACATTTACACGATGCTGACGTACTGACTGAAGCAACTCGTGACGGATCGCACAGTTATTTTCTCTCTCGCTCTCTATCTCTCTCTTTTCACACACTCTGCACCCACCGCCCGCCCCCACCGTTAGTACACCTCGCTGAAGGCCCTAGACCACGTGTGGGCCAATTCCGGCCCACGTGTTTTTCCATCCAATCGCGGAAGAGATTCCGGATGAATATAAAGTAAATGTACAGTTAACGACAGCAGTTTCGAGATATAATTCGTTGTTGTGGCGTGTCGAGGAAGGTTACCATTCATATCCATTCTACTGCCATACGATTGGTCAATGAGTGGCTGAATGGAAACCTTAGACCTGCTTAGCGATTTTAAATAGGGCCAAGATTTTTTCGGGTTCTTGGCCATCTCATTTGGTAAGGTAAGGCTCCATTGTCTATACTCTGGCAGTCTTAAACAAAAAAAAAATCGAGCTGAGTTCCCCGTGGTGTTTCCAGAAACTGTATTTATTGTAACAGAAGCGCTACTAAGTCTCTTGTTCCAAGAATATCCTCAGGAAATCCGCAAGTGGCGCATCTTGATATGTGAATAACATTGTTACTGGTGAAACTACTTTCTCATCAGTAACATCCTCCAAGTAAGTTACGAAATAAGAACTTTGTGTTTGAAGATGACCATACTTCCTGTGCAGTCAGAGAAGCCATATCTGTGAAGACGTCGTTGGTGGATACTTTTGGCCTTAGCAAACTACTTGGTTCAACTGGCTCTGAGCACTATGGGACTTAATATCTGAGTCATCAGTCCCCTAGAACATAGAACTTCTTAAACTTAACTAATCTAAGGACATTGCACACATCCATGCCCGAGGCAGGACTCGATCCTGCGACCGTAGCAATCGCGCGGTTCTGGAATGAAGCGCCTAGAACCGCTCGGCCAGCATGGCCGCCTATCAAACTAGTGACAGATGCTTTAGCGCCAGAATCAGTTCACTGCCAGGTCTCCGTACACACACTGCAAGCGCTTATGCTCCGGTTTTCCGGCAAAATAAACTCAATAACTTGTCTCTGGTTTGAACGATCACCGTTATAGACTCCATTTTCAAGACTAGGTATAGCGCCGCCACCCATTGGAACTTGATGACACTATAAGGACCGAAGATGGACTATTCCAGGATGTCCTACAACAAATTCCGCATTTTTTCAACAGAAATTGGCCGACAAAAATGTGTTTGATGACTTATTGAAAGCTATCCCTTGTATCTACAATAAGAAAAGCAGGTATAGAAAACGAAACTAAAACACTGTACCACAGTGTTAATTCCAGAATGTTTACACTTATGCATGTGAATGCTTAACGGTGAACGCACAGAACAGAGGTCCTTGAAAGAGGGGTTGTTAAAAAAATAATGGGTTCACTACAAATTACAGAGACTTGGCGAAGAGGTCTACGAAAATATGGGGAGTATATGAGAAGTAAAGGCAAAGAGAAGATTAATCTTCTGTGGAAACTTCTGTCGAATGAATGAGAACAGGTCAAGGAAACAAATATTCCTGTATTTCTGGGAAAGGAAGTCGACAGTAGCACGGATTACGGAAATAAGAAAAAGAACTAAAAAGGAAGATGAGAGAGTCGGAGGTAACAGAAAGCGACCTTTTTAAGAAAAAATACTGAATGTAGAAGGCTTTCAAGTTAGAAGAAATAAAAAATCTGAGAACGACATGGACAGAAAAAGATAACATTGGGGGAGTTGGGGAATGGAAGGAATGGAGTAATGGGAAAATAGGGAACAAAAAAGAAAGGATTGGAAATGTTACATGGTCTTATTTGGTCAATGCGAAGATAAAAAAGGTCCTTGCTGTCGAGAGCCCTAAATCTGACATTATCAATTGCAGTATGTCATCTAACCTGACTTGTGGTGAGTGGTTTGTACTAAATTTGAACTCGCATGTTTTGCCGACGCGTTGATTAACGGTGTGCTTCCGGGTGTTCCACCGAGTTGTTGTTTGCATTTTATGAGCTATATTTCGCCGATGCACAAGGCAGTCCTTTTCAGGTGCTGCGAGTTTTGCCTGTCCAGTTGGAGCCCAGGCAGCGAATGCTCCGCCACATACCATTACGTGGCTTGCACAGTATAATGTACCAGGTGATCAAAAAGTCAGTATAAATTTGAAAACTGAATAAATCACGGAATAATGTAGATAGAGAGCTACAAATTGACACACATGCTTGGAATGACATGGGGTTTTATTAGAACAAAAAAAGACAAAAGTTCAAAAAATGTCCGACAGATGGCGCTTCATCTGATCGGAATAGCAATAATGAGCATAACAAAGTAAGACAGCAAAGATGATGCACTTTGCAGGAAATGCTCAATATGTCCACCATCATTCCTCAACAATAGCTGTAGCCGAGGAATAATGTTGTGAACAGCACTGTAAAGCATGTCCGGAGTTATGGTGAGGCATTGGCGTCGGATGTTGTCTTTCAGCATCCCTAGAGATGTCGGTCGATCACGATACACTCGCGACTTCAGGTAACACCAAAGCCAATAATCGCGCGGACTGAGGCGTGGGGACCTGGGAGGCCAAGGATGACGAAAGTGGCGGCTGAGCACTCGATCATCACCAAACGACGCACGCAGGAGATCTTTCACGCGTCCAGCAATATGGGGTGGAGCGCCATCCTGCATAAACATCGTACGTTGCAGCAGGTGTTTATGACCCAGGCTGGGGATGATGCGATTCTGTAACATATCGGCGTACCTCTCGCCCGTCACGGTAGCAGTTACAAAACCAGAATCATGCATTTCCTCGAAGAAAAAAGGCCCGATAGTGGTAGACGCGGTAAATCCAACCCATACCGTGACTTTCTCGTCGTGCAATGGAGTTTCCACGACAGTTCTAGGATTTTCGGTAGCCCAAATTCTGCAGTTGTGGGCGTTGACAGACCCTCGCAGCGTGAAATGAGCTTCGTCGGTCCACAACTCGCTATTCAACCAATCGTCATATTCCGACATCTTCTGAAACGCCCACACCGCAAATGAACTCCGCTTCACTAAACCGCCAGGTATCAGTTCATGATGCCGATGGATTTTGTACGGATAGCATCGGAGGGTATGCGTAAGTGCCAACCAAACGGTAGTGTATGGAATGCCGGTGCGACGTGCGACTGCACGAGCGCCGATTTCCCCGTGCATAGACGAACCCGCTACAGTCTCCATTTCGTGCATAGACGAAATGGGTCTATCGTCTAAACAACCCGGGTCTCGAACTTCGAAATCATTCTCGCCACAGCTGCATTTGTCAGCGGACTTTTACCCGTTCGAATCCCCTTCCTATGGCGATAGGATCATAACGCTGATCTAGCACATTCCCCATTCTGATAATACAGCTTCACTAAAAGCGCCTTTTCAGGTAACGCCAACATGCTGCGACTGCTGGCGCATCTGATTCTCTCTCTTATTACAGCTCTTTTTGTACACGATTGTCACGCGCAGTCACTGACGTTTTGCTGTCCACCGCCATCTTTCGGACATTTTGTGAACTTTGTTTTTTTTGGTTCTAATAAAACCCCGTGTTCTTCCAAACATGTGTGTCAATTTATACCTCTCTATCTACATTATTCCGTCGTTTATTAAGTTTTCAAATTTATACTTTTTTGATCAGCCTGTACATGTAGATGTACACATAGCAGCAAAACTCGAAGCACTTGCAGAAGACGTCTGGGTCGCTTGTCAAAATATTGCGCATAAAATGGAAAAAAAGCTAAACAGAAAACCCGGAAGCACACCAGTAATCGTTCAAAACTGTTTAAAACTTCGCCAGCAAAACAAACGAGTTGCGAATCGGATGCAGACGCTCACGTGAGAGCGCAGTGTCCGGTTTAATAAGCGTTCAGCAAGGCCGCTGATCCGTGAGGCGGTAAACACCCCGCGAGATATGCCGTCCTCATTATCTGTAGAGCGGGCAATTTGGCGTAGGTCGCCGCTGCCCGCTGCGGCGTCACCTGGCGCGGGCGAGGCAGAGCAACAGATTGCCGGCTCACGGCGACTGGTGGGCCGTGCCAGCTGGCATGGCGGCCAACGCTCACGTGGGGCACGCTAGTGGAAGTGGAGGCAGAGATACAGATAGAAGTAGGAGCGGCCTCGGCTGCTGGGCGCGCACTGAAGTTTAGCCTTCTGGCTGCCACATTCTACGATACAGGGTGGTCCATTGATCGTGACCGGGCCAAATATCTCAAGAAATAAGCGTCAAACGAAAAAACAACAAAGAACGAAACTTGTCTAGCTTGAATGGGGAAACCAGATGGCGATATGGTTGGCCCACTAGATGGCGATGCCATAGATCAAACGGATATCAACTGCATTTTAAAAAAAAATAGGAACCCCCATTTTTATTACATATTAGTGTAGTACGTAAAGAAATATAAATGTTTTAGTTGGACCACTTTTTTCGCTTTGTGATACATGGCGCTGTAATAGTCACAAACATATGGCTCACAATTTTAGACGAACAGTTGGTAACAGGTAGGTTTTTCTAAATTAAAACACAGAACGTAGGTACGTTTGAACATTTTATTTCGGTTGTTCCAATGTGAGACACGTACCTTTGTGAACTTATCATTTTTGAGAACGCGTGCTGTTACAGCGTGATTACCTGTAAATAACACATTAATGCAATAAATGCTCAAAATGATGTCCGTCAACCTCAATGCATTTGGCAATACGTGTAACGACATTCCTCTCAACAGCGAGTAGTTCGCCTTCCGTAATGTTCGCACATGCATTCACAATGCGCTGACGCATGTTGTCAGGCGTTGTCGGTGGATCACGATAGCAAATATCCTTCACCTTTCCCCACAGAAAGAAATCCGGGGACGTCAGATCCGGTGAACGTGCGGGCCATGGTATGGTCGACGACCAATCCACATGTCATGAAAAAAGCTATTAAATACCGCTTCGACTGCACGCGAGCTATGTGCCGGACATCCATCATGTTGGAAGTACATCGCCATTCTGTCATGCAGTGAAACATCTTGTAGTAACATCGGTAGAACATTACGTAGGAAATTAGCATACATTGCACCATTTAGATTGCCATCGGTAAAACGGGGGCCAATTGTCCTTCCTTCCATAATGCCGCACCATACATTAACTTGCCAAGGTCGCTGATGTTCCACTTGTCGCAGCCATTGTGGATTTTCCGTTGCCCAGTAGTGCATATTACGCCGGTTTACGTTACCGCTGTTGGTGAATGACGCTTCGTCGCTAAATAGAACGCGTGCAAAACATCTGTCAATGTCCCGTAATTTCTCTTGTGCCCAGTGGCAGAACTGTACAACACGCTCAAAGTCGTCGCCATGCAATTCCTGGTGCATAGAAATGTGGTACGGGTGCAATCGATGTTGATGTAGCATTCTCAACACCGACGTTTTTGAGATTCCCGATTCTGGCGCAGTTTCTCTGCTACTGATGTGCGGATTAGCCGCGACAGCACCTAAAATACCTACTTGGGCATCATCATATGTTGCAGGTCGTGGTTGACGTTTCACATGTGACTGAACACTTCCTGTTTCCTCAAATAACGTAACTATCCTATGAACGGTCCGCACACTTCGATGATGTCGTCCAGGATACTGAGCAGCATACATAGCACACGCCCGTTGGGCATTTTGATCACAATAGCCATACATCAACACGATATCGACCTTTTCCGCAATTGGTAAACGATCCATTTTAACACGGGTAATGTACCACGAAGCAAATACCGCCCGCACTGGCGGAATGGTACGTGATACCACGTACTTATACGTTTGTGACTATTACAGCGCCATCTATCACAAAGCGAAAAAAGTGATCCAACTAAAACATTTATATTTCGTTACGTACTACACCAATATGTAATAAAAATGGGGGTTCCTATTTTTAAAAAACGCAGTTGATATCCGTTTGACCTATGGCAGCGCCATCTAGCGGGCCAACCATAGCGCCATCTGGTTTCCCCCTTCAAGCTAGACGAGTTTCGTTCTTTGTAGTTTTTTCGTTTGATGCTTATTTCGTGAGATATTTGGCCCGGTCACTGTCAATGGACCACCCTGTATACTGCGCGGAAGTGCAAGGCCAAGAACAGCTCAATAATATTGCGCAACATTGACAGAGATTTGCCAAAACTGCGGAAACACCACAAACGCAGTATATTACCATGCTTAATACTGTTGTGCTCGATTTTGTACACAAAATCAAGGATAGATGGATTACAGAGTGGTGCGAAAACTGTCGTAGGAAAGCTGAACAGGAGCAGAAACGATTAGCGAACAAGTTACCCCAGAAAACAGATGACATACTTAAGTGACGCTTCCGCCATCCAAACAGGTTTTCCATGTTCGTTGAGATAGCTATTTTCTGTCATAGCCTGACATAAAGTAGACAGATGACTGCTGCGAACAGCGTATCATGGGGAAACCGAGCTAGACGCTAAGCTCAGTAGAGAAATGAAGGTAAGGATTGCAAATAGCTCGATCAAATTAGTACCGATGATCGAAGCCAGACACAAATCAAGTTTCAAATTAAAGTCCGTGTTCAGAAAGGCGAGGAAACAGTTGCAGTCATATATCGATGTAACGAAGGGTTGAGTGGCGAGAACCTAGCTGCAGTATCTGGTACTAATTTCCCGTAGCGTGCCAACGGCCATCACCAGATGACGCGTTTGCCGCGACCGCTGGAGACGCCTAAAGTCGGAAGCTGAAATGCCTGCCATCCGATTAATACTGCAGTCACTTTCTGAGTCTCTTTCCATATAGCTGAACGGGTGGATATTAGAGACTCTGCATTCTTTCGTCTTCTAGCATTTACAGCGCGATTCAGTGAAAGTTAATTTCATTTCTTGTACTTTCGGAAAACAAACTAACTATACAGCGTCGAAAGGAAGCCTGACAGTGACTAGTTTGTGCAGTGAATGGTCTGTGACTGCCCTCTTCCCAGCATTATTGTTAGTGTTAGTTCTCACTCGTCTACATATTGGACAGCGTCCTCTGACACACGACTTGCTCCGACAGGAAGACACTACAGGCAATAGTACATGTGCGCTGTGATTGCGCCACGAGAAGACTGCGTCAGACTACACCTACATTGGATCGGCAATTCTCTCTATCCGATCCCATGTTGGGTGACCGTCGGACGACAACGGAACGAAGACAAACACCAAGACTACAGTGTAAGTGCCTACAGAGGAAGCGGAAGCCCGATCCGACAACAGGTGAAGACAGACATCGGACAGACGAGTTGACCGACCAAACATGTTTGCTTGCAGTCCGATAGAGGCGCTCCACGGCCCATAACGATTGCCAAATTTGAATGTTTCTAGCTTGTACAAAGTTACTCATTAACTGAGCGTTATTAATAATAGTAATATTATTGTGAAAATGTTGATAAACAAAGTTAATTTTGTTCACTTACCATATTAAGATTGAAAGTTTTCTACTGGCCTGATGCGTACCCTGAAATTAAATTGACCAACAGGGCCACTTTGAGAGCGTTTTTTCCCCACGAGCAACACTTCATTTAGCGCCCATTCCACCCCCACCTCCAACAGAAAAAGATGCCTTTCCTTGGGCTCTTTATAAGACCTTCAAATATAAATCTAAATCTGGTTGTTGTAGAGTTGACTGGAATTTCTTTTAACCCTTTCAGGTCCTCTGGCTGCAATTGTGTACATTAATTTTACTGTGTCTTAGCTGCAACAGAAGTATTTCTTTCTCAAGGGAAATATGAGGCTATCATTTGTGAATGTTAAGCCTTTTCATCATATATGCAAATGCTGTCAGCTGTTGGACATCGCTATGAAAATATCAGCCAGCAGCAGCTTGCGACAACCAGAACACATGGATGTGATTGGTTCGCTATATTACACCGTAGAATTGACTTTGTTATTGTTACACTGCATGGTAATTATTCAACGATCATTTTACTTTCATTACAATACAGAACGTAATTAGTTATTTTAGTCCATAAAATGAAGCCAAGTGTACAAATTATGTTTTGGAAACGGGTACATATTTTTGTGTAGATTTTGCACATAAAATCATAAAAAAATGTATCCTTCCTCCCAGAAAAAATGCATCTCTGAAGAGTTAAAATAAGTAACTACATAGGCTTTCCTCTGTTACAGGAATGTTTAAATATGAAGAGAAGTAGCAATTACTTTCCATTTGGTGAAAAAATGTTGCTGAGGATAAGAATTAACAGTGAAAATGTACACTGTTGAAGCATACGATAGCAGAAAGAAAAACGTTCCAGTGTACATGGGTCCGCTAACGAGTCGTTTTGCTAGATATTTGTGGGCGTGTGGTTTCTAGCTCCCACTGACTTCAGTATAAAATACAGGGTGTCCAGAACTTAAGTATCGATTTTGTTGAAACAATTATTTTATTTTTATTATTTAGTGGCATATGTTTCTCACATTGTAATTCAACACAGGCACTGTTCACATCCCAACGTAAGTACCATCTGCAACCTGTGGCAGGAATGACATTACGGAGCATTTCTGGCGTTATAGCTGCAGCAACTTCTCTAATTCGGTCTCAAAACTCTACAAATGAGTTGATACGGTGTCGGTGAAACACACGTCCCTTAATAAATTCCCAAACAAAGTGGTGCATGGATGTGAGGTCGGGTTAACGTCCCGCCCAGATCATGAGTCCTGCGTCCCCAGTCCATCTTGCAGCAAACACATAATTCTAAAACATACGCATGTCTAAGGCATAATGGCAAGGTGCTCCGTCCTATTGGAAGTAAACATTACGCACAGGTTCATACTGCACAAGCTGTGGAGAAAGAAACTATCGCAGCATATCCGAGTCACATTGCCCCATTCATGGAGTTTTTCTCAGTGAAGAGAAACAAACCATAGATTGATTGATTTTTGCATCCTCACATTAACTGTGGGAAAGTCTCGCCGGAGTTTCAGGTGCTCCACCGATGGTTCGTCAGCCCACATGATCCAGTTATGTCGGTTAACCCTTTCAAAAGTGTGAAAGGTGATCTCGTTGCTGAATAGGAACTGTTTGAGCTTACTGCGATTTGCATTTGCTTCAAGCAAATGTTGGCACATGGTCATACACTCTGCCAAATCCTCATTCGAGTAAGAACCTGCAAATAGTATGGTGTTTTTATCAGCGTGTGTCGGAACATTTCATGTACCGTCGAGTTAGGAATGCCCACTTCCAACGACAATCGCCGCACTGGTTTTGGACTGCGGTCATTGGATGTCTCTTTCGGTCAGCAGAGGTCGAAATGGCTATAATCTCCTGCACAGTTATCATACTTGTTCAGGTACATGTAGCAACAAAACACATGTTTAGCGGTGCGATTCAGCCAGTTCATAGTGTAAGTAAGCTGTTTAGGTTTTTATGTTGGTAACGTCATGTAGCGCTCTGTATGAAAATCACTGGCTATTCTGTGTAGAGTCTGTGGCTGGTTGGCATTGTTGGAATATTCGCTATTGTAGTGTTGGGGAGTTGGATGTGAACAGCGAGTAGCGTTGCGCAGTTGGAGGTGAGCCGCCAGCCAGTGGTGGATGTGTGGAGAGAGATGGCAGAATTTTGAGAGCGGACGATCTGGACGTGAGTCCATCAGAAAGAGTAAATTTGTAAGTCTTTATATCATGAACGGAGATATATATGATGACTTTTGAACATTATTAAGGTAAATACATTGTTTGTTCACTATCAAAATCTTTCATTTTGCTAACTATGCCTATCAGTAGTTAGTGCCTTCAGTAGTTAGAATCATTTATTTAGCTGGCAGTATTGGCGCTCGCTGTATTGCAGTAGTGTTCGAGTAACGAAGATTTTTTGTGAGGTAAGTGATTCATGAAAGGTATAGGTTATTGTTAGTCAGGGCCATTCTTTTGTAGGGATTATTGAAAGTCAGATTGCGTTGCGCTAAAAATATTGTGTGTCAGTTTAGTGTTGATCAGAATAAGTAAAGAGAGAAATGTCTGAGTACGTTCAGTTCTGCTCAGCTGTTTGAAAATCAAATAACGTAAGGGGTTTACCAGCACAGTAATTCATAAATTTTTCTAAGGGGACGTTTCAATAGTTTTCAGCAAGAACTACAACTTTTACATATATAATGGACCTGCAATTCGCTAGTATATACATCTTATTCCTACACAATCGTATCCTACAAAATCGATACTTAATTTCTGGACGCCCGGTGTTGTCCTAGTTGGCAAAGATGCGTTTGAAATGTGAACTTTTCGCTAAAGTCCCCTATCTAATTGGCTCAATTTTCATCCATGGCCTACCTGTGCGGAACGTTAGGGAATGTCGTACATGCGTGATGGAGTCACAGGCACATTTGTTGCTGACATACGGCGACATCTAACGTCCAATTTGGTCCAAGATCCAGTTTGGTCAAAGATAAATTCACCGCGCGTTTATCTCAAAAGCGAAGTAACAGCAGTCCCGTTGATGTGGCTGTAGAACTGGAACAGCCGATTGTATAGTCAGATGCTCCGGGTGTGTTTTAAAGATTTCGTGACTGAATGCAGTGACAAGTGCGGTACCGCCTCCAAGCGTAAGGACGACATGAGAAACGCATCTTTTAAGTGTACTGTACTTTGTACCAAGTAACGTGCTGAAGTGGTATTGCATTTCTTGTAAAGGTAACTCTCGGGTAAAGTTTGCGCACCTTTAAATGGGGTTTATACTATACTACACTACTGGCAATTGAAATTGCTACACCAAGAAGAAATGCAGATGATAAACGGGTATTCATTGGACAAATATATTCTACTAGAACTGACATGTGATTACATTTTCACACAATTTGGGTGCATAGATCCTGAGAAATCAGTACCCAGAACAACCACCTCTGGCGGTAATAACGGCCTTAATACGCCTGGGCATTGAGTCAAACGGAGCTTGGATGGCGTGTGCAGCTTCAACACGATACAACAGTTCATCAAGAGTAGTTCAAAATGATTCAAATGGCTCTGAGCACTATCGGACTCAACATCTGAGGTCATCAGTCCCCTAGAACATAGAACTACTTAAATCTAACTAACCTAAGGAAATCACACATATCCATGCCCGAGGCAGGATTCGAACCTGCGACCGTAGCAGTCGCGCGGTTCCAGACTGAAGTGCCTAGAACCGCTCGGCCACCGCGGCCGGCCAAGAGTAGTGACTGACGTATTGTGACGAACCAGTTGCTCGGCCACCATTGACCAGACGTCTTCAATTGGTGAGAGATCTGGAGAATGTGCTGGCCAGGGCAGCAGTCGAACATTTTCTGAATCCGGAAAGGCCCGTACAGGAACTGCAACATGCGGTCGTGCATTATCCTGCTGAAATGTAGGGTTTCGCAGGGATCGAATGAAGGGTAGAGCCACGGGTCGTAACACATCTGAAATGTAACGTCCACTGTTCAAAGTGCCGTCAATGCGAACAAGAGGTGACGGAGACGTGTAACCGATGGCACCCCATACCATCACCCCGGGTGATACGCCAGTATGGCGATGACGAATACACGCTTCCAATGTGCGTTCACCGCGATGTCGCCAGACACGGATGCGATCATCATGAAGCTGTAAACAGAACCTGGATTCATCCGAAAAGAATGACGTTTTGCCATTCGTGCACCCAGGTTCGTCGTTGAGTACACCATCGCAGTTGCTCCTGTCTGTGATGCAGTGTCAAGGGTAACCGTAGCCATGGTCTCCGAGCTGATAGTCCATGCTGCTGCAAACGTCGTCGAACTATTCGTGCAGATGGTTGTTGTCTTGCAAACGTCCCCATCTGTTGACTCAGGGACCGAGACGTGGCTGCACGATCCATTACAGCCATGCGGATAAGATGCTTGTCATCTCGACTGCTAGTGATACGAGGCCGTTGGGATCCAGCACGGCGTTCCGTATTACCCTGCTGAACCCACCGATTCCATATTCTGCTAATACTCATTGGATCTCGATCAACGCGAGCAGCATTGTCGCGATACGATAAACCGCAATCGCGATAGGCTGCAATCCGACCTTTATCAAAGTCAGAAATGTGATGGTACGCATTTCTCCTCCTTACACGAGGCATCACAACAACGTTTCACCAGGCAAAGCCGGTCAACTGCTGTTTGTGTATGAGAAATCGGTTGGAAACGTTCCTCATGTCAGCACGTTGTAGGTGTCGCCACCGGCGCCAGCCTAGTGTGAATGCTCTGAAAAGGTAATCATTTGCATATCACAGCATCTTCTTCCTGTCGGTTAAATTTCGCGTCTGTAGCACGTCATCTTCGTGGTGTAGCGATTTTAATGGCCAGTAGTGTATATATCTTTACCAACTTGGACAATATTTCAGTGACTGCTTGTAACCACACATGCACAATTCGCTCACGTTTTTTCGGAATGTTTTTGGTTTTACGAGTACTCTCGTACACTTTCATCCGTTTCAGCTTTCGTTACTAAATATTTTCCCCTTTATAAATAAATTTTGTACGTGGGCTCCTCCGCCGCACCTCTCAGCTTCTGTCGCTTAGGCCTTAGCGTAGCCTGTCGACTAGTTATGTTGTTTCTTACGCATTCAAAAGTGTGTTCAAACTTTTCTGGAAACATACGGTGGTAGTTCATTCTTGAATTGTGGGTAATTTCGTAAAATTTGGCAGGTTTCAAAAAGCTGCCTGCCGATCTATCTTCGTTATTCTGGTGCATCCATACATTTCTTCTAAGTCTCTTATTAAGGAGACCGCTCTTCTCCGGCGAAGCCAACATAAAAGCGAGCACGGGGCACATAATCGCTCTATACTGGCTCAGGAGAAGTACGGATCCAAAGCAGGTGTAACTCCAGACGGGCGACGTGCACGGTGAGAGCCTGAGATGTAAGTCTCCCCTGCTCATCACCAACAACAAAGTCCCGACAGCAAGCAGCCAGCCGTCTCATTGCTAGCGATGTGAAGTCGCGTCCACGCCTGCCGTGCAAAACTATTGAAAGAGATACAGCGCGGCGCGTCCAGTGTGGATATCGAACTGCGCCGCGCTACCCAGCAACTGAAGTTCCGCGCAGTATCCGTGCATCGGACGAAATGATTCGTTCGGGCGAGGCTCTGTTTCAACGGCTTTTATCTTTTTCCTTTGTTGCCGAAGCGAGCACGGTCACACTGCAATATTGGTGCGCGCCTACGAACACTCTTATCCATTCTGCGCTGCTCTGCGCTGCACGTTTATGCGCGGCGCTGCAAAGTGGAACTCGTCCGATGTGAACACGGATTAATTGGTCCAGTGTTGAGAGGTCAGGATGTAGCCTCGGCACGGGTTGACGTACTTACTGTCAACGCAAACTAAGTTGACACTCCCTGCGGTGGCAGATGGGAACGACCGTCAAGGCATTTTCCATTTAGGGCAACGCGCCGAGTGTAAACTTAGTTTGCACGCACAGTATAAACTACTGCGACATCTACTAGTGCAGTGCATCACTGGTCAAGCCACTACACTGTGGCAGCTGGTAAGTTAAAGTGCTGGATATACAGGAGGACTTCTTTCCAGATAGAGAGACGACGGCACAAGCGTAAGGCGTTGTTTCTGAAGGTTTGTGTAGAGCCAGAGCCTTCCCCCTTCCCCGCTCCCAAAAAAATCTTAAGATGTAATGTATTTCAAGGTGACTGTTCCACAGCGTGTATTGTGTCCAAACAGTCACTTATACCTCAATTATTTTAAAATGATATACTGGTTACTTTGTTTTACAACATCTTTAACTTCAAGAACTTGCTTTAAGAGGAACTCGGGAATCGAAATTGTTGGAATGTGACTTAGAAATGAAACATTTTTACTAATCATTTCAGTTCACATGGGCGTATTTCCATCGTTTTAAACAAACTTATCTCTTGAAATAAAAGTGTAGAAGCTGATAACCTTGAAGGATCTCATGTCACAGATCCATCCATTATACATTGTTTACTAATGTTAGTGTAGGTACCGTAGATGTTTATCCAAAATAATATTTAAATTATTAATTTAATTGAATTTTCAGATATACCTGGAATATTGGATGTAGATGTACATCCTACAGCGCACGACTACAAATTCCAGATGATCGAACGCAGCAAGAGTGTTATAGAGAAAGTAACAACTTCCGAAAGGAAAAACGTGCCCACTACTATTGCGAACAGCGAATCCGCTGTTAACTGGAACGTTACTAACTCCACAGGTTCAACGAGAAACTCCCTCGTCGCAATACTTTCAAGAGTTTGATATGTGTTAATGGATGAGTGTCTACACATCTGGAAAATCACTGCATACCACCACGAATTAGTTGAAAATGTTAATGAGTTAGCATGTAGCTGCAAGCAGTTCACTGCTTTATACGTAACAGTGCGAAGCTGCCTAGGGCGGCGTCTGTAAAAATGAGGTACCGCAATGCAAAAGTGTATTTTTCTGAGGAGCATTTAGGCCTACATATCAAAAGTCTCGTGGAATGTGTTCCTAACATGATTTCTAGCCTAAGATGCGTACGCACAGAGTTAGTCCGATGACGATCATAAATTATTGTAAGTTACAGAATTAATTGTCTGGAACAGGAAATAGAACAGTTTTGTTTTCAGTGGAAACAGCTTTCTTCTTTGTGACTGACTTCGCCTTGACGAAGAGAAGGGCAACAACGAAGTAGTTTTTGAAGCGTGTGATCCACGTAGAATTGTGGAAGCTGAAATTGTTAAACAATTTTAACTGTTAGAAATCGTAACTACAAAAAGAGCGCTTAAGACGCTGCCACCACCAGCAGCATTAATTACTTATCGTTGGTAAGGAACTGACAGGAACTGAGGAGTTCTCAAGAGAGATAAACATTTAAGGGATATCACATTTGAGATACTGAAAGTTTGCTCTTCGCTGAAATCATTTGCAAGGAGAAATAAAGAAAATATTAATGTAAGTGATTTCCTCATTGGCCTAGAAGGCACCACAAAATAATTTTTCTCCAATATCTTTGCGAATCGGTAATAACACCTGTGACAGTTCTGGCAGATTTTGCACTTCCATAAATTTTAGTTTAACTTTTACTCAGTACTATTATTTGAAATTGCTGCCACAAATAATTCGTAGAAAATCGTTAATACATATTCAATTCAGTTCTGCAGAATAAATTGTGAAGACTACTGTTAAATGTGCATTTACGGCGTGCAGCTTGGAAATACGCCGGACACTGGGAATTATGAGCTATAAAAAGAAAGTGTGCATATGAAATTGTAAAACTGCTGTTACTGCAGGCATTTCGTAACAGACGGTTCGGCCGGCCGCTGTGACCGAGCACCTGTAGGCGCTTCAGTTCGGAACCGCGCTGCTGCTACGGTCGCAGGTTCGAATCCTGCCTCGGGCATGGCTGTGTGTGATGTCCTTAGGTTAGTTAGGTTTAAGTAGTTCTAAGTTCTAGGGGACTGATGACAGATGTTAAGTCCCATAGTGCTCAGAGCCATTTGAACTATTTGTTCCACTTCATCGCCGCACTCGAGAATGACTATTGGGACACATCTTGCTGGTTCCATCAGAGCGGAGGACGCTTTTATATCTTTCGTAAGTTAAGCCGTGTCCACACAGGAAGGCGCGGTGCAGAGCAGCGCAGAACTGTACGCAATGGAGCAGAGTATTCGTAAGTGCGCAGCAATGTTCCTGTGTGGGCGTACAAGCGTCGGTAAAAATGGAAAACGCGAAATGCCGACCAAACGGAGCGCGCAATATCTAACCATTTTCTTGCTGTACTGACGCTGCGCCTGACGAGTTCCCCGGGTTCCCGGGTTCGATTCCCGGCGGGGTCAGAGATTTTCTCTCTGCCTCGTGATGACTGGGTGTTGTGTGATGTCCTTAGGTTAGTTAGGTTTAAGTAGTTCTAAGTTCTAGGGGACTGATGACCATAGATGTTAAGTCCCATAGTGCTCAGAGCCATTTGAACCATTTTTTGAACCTGACGAGTTCGCTGTTGCGCGGAGTTCGCAGTTTCCGGTTCACACCGAACGCGCCGCGCTGCGCCGAACCTCTTTCGTTTTGTGCTGTGCGGCGCCTTGCAGTCGGTGTCGACGCGGCTTTAGACTGTACCCGTTTTAAATTTTGAGAAAGGATTAGCTTTTTATCGTCGATTTTTTTCCCCAAGGAACTGAAATTACGTTTTGAGGCAATTACGTAATCACAGTTGAGAATATTTCTATTCAGTTGAGGAAACATCCCAATTTCGATATAGACAAACTAAAAAAGTCAACTTTAAAATGCCTCTGTCTGCATGCACAGTACTTTCTCCACTTTCACGTGGATACACTGTATTAACTGAAAGATCTCCCTTCAGGGTAATGATCTTTGATGAGTTGTTCTTTTCACTACTGGTATGCCACACTTGAGCGGAGATACGCTAAATTGTCAGCCACGATACTCTAGGTCTAAAAACTAATTATTGGCAGTCATACTAATTTTAACGGACGTTAATTGACTACTAAATCTCGGGAATAACAACTATCTGAATAGAAAAAGCGAATATATGCCCATTTGTATGCGTGGGAACTTTAGTACCAAGAATGTATTTTAAGAAAATATTGAAGTCGCTGATACCAACCATCTAATTTTATGTTCGTGAAATATGCACCATAACAAGAATTATATTTATTCTAATGACAAATTTGTTAGCTTCGCCATTTGAATAAAAAAAACTTACCTTTCAGCCTAACATAGTTTATGCTACGCTACAAAAATATTTCGTTTTGACATTCGTGGGCTTCGCCAACTCTAAACCGAACTGCCACCTTCCAGTCTGACCTACATCTCGGTATTGATATAGATCTGTCTGTCACCACTAACTACATTCCAAAAATTCTTATGGAAGTATAATAAATGTCAGTGTCTGTTCTGACTCTGCTTGCGCATCTACGACATCGCATGACGAATCATTAAGGCATGAATCAAAGCCAAAGTTCTGTATCGTTAACTTCAACCAATGATTTATTGAAAGGCTTGAGACTGAACGCTTGGAGATGAATCGACAACGAATGCAGAGGCAGGTGCTGAAAAAAAAGGGGAAGAAGTTGCAACGATACGTGCAATACCAAGCAAGTAATGCAAGAATTCCTGCTTACTCAGGATGCGAAACGTTTCAGTTTCTCGTTACTAATGTGAACTTCCTGAATGTCCCTGTGAGCAGTGGGTACCAGATCCTCAGTAGCATGTGAAGGCGGACAGTACATAGTGTCGAAGGCTTTGGCTGTGACGTCAACCAAAACTCTGCCAGGGATGTGTGTTCTACAGCGCATCAGGCTCTATTTGAGTGTGCAAAAAATGAGACAGTGAGCGGTACTGTATGATACGTGTCAAGTAAAACTGAATCGAGTGGAAGCTGTTTGGTAATAAGGAAACAAACTGTTCAAGCAAGGTACTAGAAATACTATTTAACGTATTTTTGTAATTGAAAAACTTTGCCATTCAATTTAGAGTTCTTTTATACCTCATTGTACTTGTATATTGTGGTTAATATTAGTCACATTATATATAATTGTATAAAAAATTGAAAATAAAAACGTTCCGCAAAAATGTATTCAGCCTTGATTTCGATATATTTTACAGTTTCACCAACTCAAATAACTTCTCTATGTAATACTGACAAAATAGTTGTATTTTACGTAACACTTAAATCTGGAAATAATTCGTACATTCTGTTAAAGTAAACAGAAAACTAAAAGAAGAAAAAAAACGCATTCTAAATGGGGAGACAAGGGTGCTTAAATTCAGGCAGCCATTTTCTCATGAAAAAAACTTTATATTTCTTCAGTTAAGCACCTATAATGAGGCAACTGGTTCAGAACGCAGTGCTATGATAGCGTGTTTTCTGGTTGATGGAGAAGCCTTCCAGCATTTATTTCGAAAATATGGAATATATATATCTGGAGTACGACTTTTATATGGAAAAGTTCCCATTTTAAAATAGTTTCATTATTTGTTAATCTATAAACTATTTTCCAACATAATTTCGACCAGAACTAAAGCGCTTGCCACAACGAAAAACAATTCAAAATTTCATTCTCGTAAACATCTGCCGCATAATTTTCCAGCTGCAGCTGAAAGCCCATTTTGACTTCATTGGCCGCCCAGAGTGGCCGCGCGGTTCTAGGCGCTACAGACAGGAACCGCACGACCGCTACGGTCGCAGGTTCGAATCCTGCCTCGGGCATGGATGTATGTGCTGTCCTTAGGTTAGTTAGATTTAAGTAGTTCTAAGTTCTAGGGGACTGATGACCTCAGAAGTTAAGTCCCATAGTGCTCAGAGCCATTTGAACCATTTTTTTTACTTCATTGGCTGTTGTGACACCGACCACGTGAATGCTTGTTTATTGAAGTGCAGTAGCAAAAGGTAATATTTTCTCGAACTTACGCCTGAAGTCTGCACGACATCTTAAATGATAACTGCTGATTGTCCACTTCACACTTTATTAAGAACATTAAAATTGCACTCCCGTCTTTATACGCTCAAACGATTTCACTCAGTGTTTCCTCCAAGATCCTCACAGATCTGCCAATAATTTTCATGTCTCTTACACACTAGACCGTCGACGGTGTTTCACTTAGATGAAACATTTTAAATAAGGAAAAAGAAATTATAAACACGCACTTACGATTCCATTATGGTATCTATGGGTGCGCAATAGATGCCTGCACTCAGCGCTGCAGCGGCCATATTTAAAAACGGTTCTCACTTAAATCATGCCTCGCATTTTAGAAAAGCATAATTTTTTTCCAGAAACGTGAAAGGGAAGTTCACGAACGATTAATAACTATCATCGTCCATCATGAGCACCTACACACAACTTAACTACATCGTAGCAGCTCTACTATTACTGTAAAATAAGAGCAATGTTTTGGATAACAATTATATGAGGGAAAAGATTCAGACTGGCATGTGAGAGTCATCTGCGTGTAAATATTACTCTACATGTGAGTACGTTCAGTGGACTGACAGGCAGCACGCTCCCACGCTACTGAAGTTATCTAACACGCCTCATAAATATATGGTGACAGTTACATAATTAGCCCAACGATATTGTGCCTTCATTGCGCTGCATCTCGATATTTTCAACACATAAAGCACCTGTTTCTAGTATACTAACTGTAGTTACTACTTGGTGATACTTTGCATCGGAGGTTTTCCCTCCTTTGTCGAATTTAGGTTTGTCTCTGCAGCTGAAAATAGTAACATCTGGAATAGTAAAGTTTCGGTCTAGCGCAAAATGTTGAGTGTCATACCAGCGCCGTCAGGCGATTATGTCGGTTTGATGCTGGCCTCTTGTGTAGTATGCTAATTTCGCCCCATAGTATCTTCCTAAAAAAAATAAAAAACCCTCCTTACGTGTCGGAAAACGGCAGTGTTTTCACAAACAACACTAGACCCTCAGTTTCCTCACTGATCACACATAGTATCTATTCTCAGGTGTAATCTATTTTAGCTACCACAGACTTCAGATACATCTATTTTATGTTACATTATCATCTCTTTTGTAACAAAACCCATGTGCTCGTTTATAGAACAACTTACGTCATGAGAGCAGAAAATTTCTGAATCATTAACGCTTGTTCGAAAGTTGCCAAAAAATGGCTCTGAGCACTATGGGACTTAACATCTGTGGTCATCAGTCCCCTAGAACTTAGAACTACTTAAACCTAACTAACCTAAGGACTTCACACACATCCATGCCCGAGGCAGGATTCGAACCTGCGACCGTAGCAGTCGCGCGGTTCCGGACTGAGCGCCTAGAACCGCTAAACCACCACGGCCGGCCCGAAAGTTGCCTCTCGAAGATTTGTGCAAAAGAGACTATAAACATGTGTGATTAGCATAAAAAATACACCGTACAGGGAGGCGGTGTCTCAATCACCTCACGCTGATCCCTAATTCATGATATCAGACATCACGAAAAATGGCGTAGGACATAGACATTAGCCTCCTAAAGGCGACAATGTCGAAATTAATAAATTTTATTCCAGGCAGCTCGTACGTGTCATTTAACTTAGATGGTGGTATGAAACACACACACATTTGAAAGATAAATTCACTAACTACTTGATTCATTACAAAAAATCTTTGAAAACATTGTAAAATCGCGTTTATTGATTAAATTTCATGTAAAAAAGGTAATCTGCTAATCAAGGGTAGGATTAAAACAATTTTCTGAATCAATAGCAAACTGAAACAAAGTCCCATTCACAATATCAAACATTCTGCGCTCTTGGGAAAAAAATCTGACATGTGTAAATTAAACTTTCTGAGTTATTCCTCATTATACACGGAACAAACTGGCAAGACCTTCATGAGTAGACGAAAATGTTGATACACTAAGATTTCAAAGCCTAAATAAAGTCTTACCTCTTCTGTCCCCTCCCCCTGGTGCAAACTAGTGAACAAAGAGACCTAAGAGCGAAAAGTTTCCACTCCAGTTTCCATACTATACTCTGCACAAGCTCTAATATCATCTTATAAATTTCTATAATAATGAAAAACGTTTCCAGTCCGTAATATACACTGCAGAGCACAATTAAAGGATCACGATTTCGAAACGCAATAATGCTCTCCCATTGCGTCGTAGAAGTTTGAAATCGGCTGAAAGGTGCCTACAACCTTCCTCTGTACAGGTTCGAAAGCGTGGCGCCCTGCGACGTTAACCTTGGTGTCGCTGACACTTCAAACAGCAAAGTGTCGACACTTGCGAAAAAAGGCCACACCTTAGAAGTTTATGTGAAGTGTTAGGTGGGTTGATGATATCACACTGGCACCAAACTTCACCAAAATTTTGCCCAGCGCCACCGTGGACGCGTCACAAGGTGGGAATGTATTCAGACCCCCTCTACCGACATTTCTTCCCTTCTTTTGACGCCTCTGCGGTGGAGGTCAGAACCGCGATGCCCAACAATGAAGCTATGCGGTCTGCTTATGGGTGGCCGAAAGAAACACTTCAGATGCACTTCCGCACAGAATCGACACTAAAAGGCCTTAAAGGCTGGCACGAAAGATGTCAATGAAACTACCCCTTTCCCTTGAGGCGTTGATTCCCATATATATCGCATTCGCAAACGACAGTGGGTAGGGTGATGGGGAACAAAACGACGTTCTTGACAGCCTTTGACACTACTGACATCCCCCGGACGATTTAATCCTTCTCCAAGGACAGCTTGAGTCTACAAACCCTACTGAATGAGGCCCCACTCCTTTGGAGTGCAGTGCTATCGCAGGTTTTGCTCTGGTGTACAGGGGGGAGCCACTAGGAACCGTTCAGCTCATTCGCGAAATTTGAACGTGATCCTAAGCAGCAATGGTTTCTTATGCTTTTTCCGCCTTCATGTTTCACGTCCTTCTGTGGTTTGATCACACCGAGCGAGATGGCGCAATAGTTAGCACGGTGGACTTGCATTCGGCAGGGCGACGGTTCAAACCCGTGCCCGGCCGTCCAGATTTGGATTTCCGTGATTTCCCTAAATCGCTGCAGGCAAATGCCAGGATAGTTCCTTTCAAAAGGCACAGCTGATTTCCTTCCCCCTCTTTGACACAATCCGAGCTTGTGCTCCGTCTCTAATGACCTCGTTGTTGACGAGATGTGGCGTGATCACACATGTAAATAAAACGGCAAAGGTTTCCGCTGAGATTCTCAGTTCGGCAACACCCTCGGTGTACCAGACAACCTTCGTTGAGCACTTTAAAAATATACTTGTACAGACACAAACGGTGACGAGTCGTAGACACCTGCAGGCAGGCTACGTTGCTGCTTTTGCACCTGTTAGCAGGAATGCAGAATTGAAGGGGTGCCAAAGGGTTGCCTGTGTGCAAGCGCCCAGGACCCCGTCACAGATTTTCTCTGTACATGCATATTTTCAGAGTGTGCAACAATGGCGGGCGGGTGGCACCGCGGTTGTTGCAAAGTGGGGTGGGGAAGGGCGGTGTCTTAGAGGGACCTTTTGCCATTTTATTCACACATGTTAATATCACACAGCTCCGTGATTACGCCACGGGAGGACGGAAAACAGGAGGATTGAAAAAGCTTAAGCACCTTTTGCTGCTTCGGATCGCGTTCATATTTCGTCGAATGATTTTGAACGGTCCTTCGTGGTCCGACCCTGTACACTACAGCAAAAAATTGCGGTCGCACTGCACCCCAAAGGGGTGCGACCCGATTTAATGGAGTTGCTGGCCCACGATGTCCTTAGAGAAGGTTCGGTAGTGTATTGGGTGTCAACAAAGTCAAAGACATTATGAATCAAGTCCAAAAAGCTGCTTCTTTTTTTTGAGATGTTTATTTAATCACGACGGGCCTGTTTCAGCACTATTGCCATCATCAGGCGAACTGAAAGTAATGGTTTTATTATATACTATTTTCTAGGGCAGACGGTAGCCTACTTCTCATATATGAGATTGACAACCATACATTTATGGAATTCTTAACTTATCTATAACATCGCTGGTTAGTCACCTGAGCGTGTTTCTTATGTCTTTTAAAGTTATTTTATGACGTAGCTTTCATAGGCTATATTTGTTGGAAGTTATAGCCTGAATTTTATTTGTTGTGTGTGACAATATATGAGAAGTAGGCTACCGTCTGCCCTAAAAAAGAGTACATAATAAAACCATTACTTTGAGATCGCCTAATGATGGCAATAGTGCTGAAACAGGCCTGTCGTGATTAAATAAACATCTAAAAAAAAAGAAGCAGCTTTTTGGACTTAATTCATAATGTCTTTACACGACTTATATCAACTTGCGGGCCCATTGGAAACAAAAAAAAAGTCGAAGGTCAAAGGTTGTCAAGAACTTCGTACTGTTGGTCATCACACTGCGAACTGTCGTTTTAGATTGTGAAATGTGTGGGAATCAACGTCCCAAGCAAAGGGGTGATATCATTGACGCCCTTTATGCCAATTCGCTAAGGCCTTTTCGTGTCGACTCTGAGCGGAGGTGTCCGAATTGTTTTCCTCGGCCACCCACAAGAAAACCACGTGTTCTGAATGCTGGGCGTAGCTGTTTTGACCTCCAAAGTAGAGGTGTCAAAAAGTGAGCTGAAATGTGGTTAAGGTGGGTGTTATGACCTTCCCGTCTTGCGATACATCCACGGCGGCGTAGGGCAGAAGTTTGGTGCCAATGTTACATCAGTAACCCACCTTACACTTAACGTGAACTTCTGATCTCTGCCCCCCCCCCCCTTTATATGACACTTGTTGTTTGAAGCGTCGCCGAGCACGAAGGTGACGTAGCAGGGCGCCATGCATTTTCACCATTACAGAGGGATGTTGTAGCCACTTTTCAGCAAAATTTCAAACTCCTACACCGCAGTGGGGCACAGTTCTGGCGTTTCGAAAAAGCGATCATTTGCGTTGAGCACTGTAGCTTCCTTTTTGAGAGTCATTGTTTGTACACATATTTGTTGTTAATCAGTGCAAATGAAGTAAATTCTCTACATATTTAGTTCGTAATAGCATAAAGTAGCGTCTCTTGGATACCAGTATATACAAATGTGCTGTTTAGTGCCATAAATTGTGACAGGGATCATTTCATTGTGTGTGAAGTGAAGTAGTGCCAATGTGCTCCTTTTTAGATAGATTTTTTGGAAATGTAACAACTTTGCGTAAATATGGCAAAATAAGAATAGATCGTATATTAAAATAACCTTTAAGGTCCTATAAGTTACCACTTTAGAATGAGACATCACCGAACCCGACTGCAGTAAGTAAAATATAAAAAAATACATAGACCATTATTACAACAGTATTCATTTCATACAGAACAGCATGCATACACAGCAAGTACCGGAGAACAATTTAGCGCATTTCAGCCGCTACGAACTCCTGCTACAACACAATATTTTCCATCTTATGTGCGTACCAACTTATGTTTTAATCTCTATACGGTCTTATTTTCCCTTTCATAATCCGCAAAGACCTATGTGATATACAGGAAAACGAACCGTGGTAATTGATTTGATTTTGACAGGGAAGCTAAAACAGCTTTGGCCTAACCCGCCACTGCCCGCACCGAAACTGAGTTTATTGTGCGGTATCGCTACCTGTATATCTAGTAAAGCCAACCAATGCCGTTAAATAGTGCCAGGAGTCTCTTTGCCAGTTTCTTGTTACACAATTTCTTCGGGTCTAGTTGTCCCGAAAATTATGTATCTGATGCTCTCCACTGCCAGGCATTCGAAGATTAGGTGTGATGCAGTTTCTTCACCCTCATCGCAGATCCTACATTTAGGGTATTCTTCCATTATACCCATTGTATGTAGGTGTTTTTTTTTTTTTTTTTTTTTTTTTTAATTCACGTGGCCAGTCATCAGACCAGTCATGAGTTTAATCTCTTTCCTGTTCAATCCCGGGAGAGCTTCTTTTAAAACACGGCTTAAGCATAATTATCTTACAATGTTCTTGTTTATAGACCTTGGTCCAGTATTCTACGTGCTATTTTCTAAGCCAGTTCCGTAGTTCTAGTTTGATCATAGCCTCAGTAATTGTCAGGGCAGGTTCCGGTCCAGTGAATGGAGTCGTTGCCCCCATCCTTGCCAATCTGTCGGCTTGTTCATTGCCACAGATCCCTGAGTGGCCAGGGACCCAATCTAGGTTTACCCTATTGCTTCCCTCTAGCTCCATCAGAGCTCTGTGGCATTCTGCAACAATCTTAGATCTCGTTGTAGGAGCTGCCAGCGATTTCAGGGCTGCCCGGCTTTCTGAATAGAAGTAGATGCTATGGTCCTTGTAGCACCTACGCATATTCTCCTCCACACATGGCCTGATTGCAGTAATTTTAGCCTGGATTGCTGAGGTCAGTTTTCCTAGAGAGATGATGCCCCCTAGTCTTGACCGAACCCCGTACACGCCTGCCTAGCGCCTCGGTCTGATTTCGACCTATCGGTGAACCAAACAATGTCCCCCCCCCCCCCCCCGTACGGTGTCGAACTGTTTTTCCAACTGCTCCCTGCTTCCAATTATTATATTATTAGGCCTGTAGAAGCAGTTGGGCGTTACTATATAGTCGGCCGGCATGTCCCCAGCCATTCCTACATTTACCTCACTCACTGTCTTAGTGAGTGATTCCGGATATCTCAATGATATCCAGTTTTTGCCAGATTTAAGTCTGTATGCACCAGCTGCTGCCTCCGTCTTGACCCAAAGGTGTAGTGGAGGCATGTCCAGCATGGCTTCCATCCCAGCGGTTGGTGTGCTGCTAATTTCGCCTGTTGTGGATAAGCAGGCCAGTCTCTGCCCCTTAGCAAGCTCCTTAGCTGCAACCCGCTGTTCTACCTTCTTTCACCAAACTACGGCCCTGTAGGAAATTCTAGATCTAACCTCCAGTGCATACCTCTGGGGCTTAGACCCCAGTTTTTGCCACAAGCCCTTCTGATACACACTAGAGTACCTTTCGCCTCGGAGCAGATGCTCTTAACGTGAGGGGTCCATGTTAGTTTCTCATCTAAGGTTACCCCTAGATATTTCACTATCCCCTTCACAGGTAGAGTTTCATCGAAGAGCTTTAGATTCCAACTTGAGTGTTGAATATGTCTCTTCGTAAATGGCACCACAACAGTCTCCTTAGGATTAACCCTTAGATTCTGTTTAATGCACCAGTCTTGCTCAATGTCCAATACACCTTGTGCTATATTTCTACGTCAGTAAATTTGCCAACTATTATTATGAAAAGGTCATCTTTATATCCTTGGCAAAAGCATTGTCTGGAATTTAGTTCCTCAATGAGTTCGTTCGCAATTAGATTCCACAATAGAGGGGACAGAACTCCTCTTTATGGACAACCTCTAGTGGTGTTAATTACCATCTTTTCATCCATCATGGTAGCCTCTACCTTCCTTCCACTAAGCATGACCCTAGTCCACGTACATATAGTGTTACCTAGGTCGTGCATCTCTGCTGCCCTTACCATGGAATCGAAGGTCGTGTTACTGAAGGCCCCCTCGATGTCCAGGTAGATGCAGAGAGCTATTTCTTGAAAGTGAAGTGCTTTCTCCACAACTCCCAACGATCTGATGGAGAGCTGTCTCACATGATTTACTTGGTTGATACGCGTGTTGGTTTGAATGTAGAGGGGCTCTAATTAGCCTCCTCTCCACATCATATACATTAACCAGTTTTTCCAATGTTTTAAGAATGGAGGAGGACAGACTGATTGGTCTGATATCCTTGGCCTTGGTGTGTTCAATTCTCCCAGGCTTTGAAATGAAGACAGCCTTCACTGCCCTCCAAGCATTGGGAATGATTCCTAGTGCTAGGCTAACCCTGAATAACATGCATGGGACTCTTATGAGATTCTCTCCTGCCTGTTGCAGGAAAGCTGGAAAGATTCCATCTGGGACAGGTTACTTGAACGATTGGAATGTTCCCACCACCCATTGGATTTTATTGAAGTCCACACGCTGCTTGGCCGATTTCCAGTCCTCTCTTCAAGTGCCTGAGAACCATTGTCTCTCTGGGATCACATTCCGGTCTGTGTTATCCGCCAGAGCATATTGAGGAACGTGAGTCTTGAGGAGCAGTTCCAGTGTCTCATGTGCGGTCTTTGTATATTTCCCATCCTCCTTCCTCAACGTACCTACTGGATCGGTTGGTACTCTGTGAACTGTGGCTTGAGCAGCCACGCTCTCCACTTCCTCACAGAATGCCTTCCAGGATTGGTTGTAGTTGACAAGGGTCTCACTATATTTTTCCCACTGTTCTTTACGTCTCGCAAGGTTTAACGCTCTTCGTACCTGCTTTCTTTGCGTTTCCAAGTTATTGTTCCACCAAGGCCCACTCAATGAAAGAAATTCCATTTCTTACATAGATGAATGTTCTGGAGTTTCTTAGATTTTTACCATAAATAAGCTTACCCCCAGAGCCACTGAGCCCCGATAAACCCCCTTTATATAAGTAGGGTTCTTGTATCAGGGCCACATCTACTTCCAATCTCCCCAGGCAGCGGCTCAAGGCGGCAGTGGCCCCTTTATTGTGCAGCAGATTAATCTGCAGTACCTCCAGTCTCCGTCTTGCTGCTGTCATTGCCTTTGAGGTCTTTGATTACCCTAAAAACAATTGCAGGTCTTGCTCTCGCATCGCCTTCAGACTTCTCTCCGACCTTCACCACCAGGGTTCGTCCTTCCGGTACAGTTGAGTCCTGGACCAGCATCTCCCCCCCGGCCCCCCGTCCCAGTCTTTCCAAAGAGGGCCATCTGTACAAGTTCCTCCTGCTGCGAGGTGATGGCTACCAGTGGAGAGCCTTTCTGGATAACTGCCATCTTAAAAACCGAGACTGCAGTACTATAGGTCTGTTTCCCTAGTTCTTGCCTCGGCTTTTTCTGGGAGCTCTTATCAAGGGAGGAGGAAGTGTTAGATTCCTCCCTTATCCTCTTGCTACCTGTCTTCGACGTTGTGGGGGTATGTGTATCCCCTTCAACCTGAGACAGTTTTTTCTTGGGGGTCTTGGGCTCAAGCCCTTTTGATTCCCTGCACTTGTGTTTGGGAAGCCATTCTTTCCCTTCCTTTTGTCTTTGTTCCCTGAGGAGTTTCCTCTTCTCGGTCCCAGACAAGGTTTTAATATTGATCAGGTCCAACGTCTCAGTTACATTTCCCACTTCTGGTTCAGGCCTAGATTCCGATGCAGTAGTGGGAGTGAATTGCATCGGTCCTGACCCGATGTTCGGATGTCTGAGGTCTCAGTTTGCCCCTCAGTTCGTTTTAATTTATTTTCTTTTGTCGTGTCCATTTGGTCCCGCGTGATTTGGGGATCTACGCGGTCCACCCCACGAAAACCCCGCGCAGTGTAAGGCTACTTACTCAGGGAGGTCGCCAGGTATCCCTGAGGCT
Organism: Schistocerca americana; assembly: GCF_021461395.2. Taxonomy (NCBI): domain Eukaryota; kingdom Metazoa; phylum Arthropoda; class Insecta; order Orthoptera; family Acrididae; genus Schistocerca; species Schistocerca americana. The sequence goes on along the minus strand of NC_060119.1, from coordinate 169,012,418 downwards.
CCGTTTGCGACACGTCTTCCAATGTGCCACGCACCCCTCGGCACCGATCGCATCATACCTTGAGTTGGGAAAGGGAATTTAGTAAGGACTAGGAGTGGATAAGGAAGACAAGACGTTGTGGGACACTCTTAGTCTGATCCATGAGCCAAGGCGTTTCTGGCAGTTGGACCTCTACCTTCGGCATAGCCCTCAGCTTCACGCAGATACGCAAGCCTCTCCACCCGCACGGACAGTGCTTCGTCAAGGTGGTGTCCCCCGGAGAGGAACTTCTTTATCTGAAGTGCCGAACTAAGTTGAAACCGGCAGTGAAAATGATTAAAAGAAATCATAGGGTTACAGCTGTCGTTTGTCGCATATTGCACATCCGTATCATTCTGATCAACTCTTCAATTAGCCGGAAATTTCGTCAGTCTATCAGACCTAAAACTATTTTCGCTTGTTTATTCAAGCTGATATAATAAAATTTATCAGTAACCCGACAAGAATGTTTGGAATTTGAAAGTCTCCAGCGAAGGAAAAATTGTTTACGAATTAAATTTTACTAGAAACTTCTTTATTTCCAGCGTGTGACCACAAAACATGAATGTGATATAAAACGTGTAAATCTGTTATTTAGTGAAGAAGAATTACAGTTTTTCTTACACTATCTGGTGGCATTATGGTAAGGGACAGACGTGAAACAATAAAAAACAAGTGACGCTTTGTCGTAAAGTCGTGCTCGTAGTTGAACAATGCCGCCTCACTGCAGTGCAGGCCTAGACAACGGAAAGGGTCTGCTTAATCATTTTAAAATAAGTGTTCTAATGAACTTGCCCGAGAGAGTTCTAGACGAATAATTAGAGGTTGCAGTTAATAGAAGGGGCACAACCATGCATAAGATATAGTATTCTACCTTGGCCACAAACGGAGTGGGTCCATTTTCTTTAAATTCCTTTTCCTCTTTGATTTCACAGACAATATTTTTGAGAGTGAACGCAAGATGTTAGGTTTAGTACGACCAAGGCTTTCAGATTTTTTCAAGATGTTACGAAAGATAAAACAATGGCTGAATGTGACATATGACTAAAAATTGGTTACATTATTATATTTAAAAATAAAGATTTTGATAACATCAGTTTGCTTCAAATGGGGCACTATTTATCTTCACAGAGAGAAACTGGACGACACTGTATGCGCCTCAGCTACTCACATGCGTTACGTGTGGCTGCTGTGAGTGCAGACTGCTTCCTTTGTGGCTAATACGGACCTGTCGTTCTCCGTACGAGCAGCGGATGGTCCGGATGAATGCGCCTTCAGTGTATGCACAAAGCCGGCTTTGTAGCCATCCCTACCTCCGTCCTTACCTTCTTTCATCCGTTCTCATTGCTAACTCCCTTCCACCTTTTGATCGCATTACCTTTATGCCAGTCGCTTCAATTCCCTGTGATGCCGCGTAACTGGAAAAAGGATCTTCTTCAAAAAGTGGCCGGTTGGCGGTATCGAGCTATAATCGAGGCGGGATCCTCGTCCATCACATCTGACCATCTTTGCGTTTAAGGTGGATTGTGGCCGTTGAATTTAATAAAGTTCTCACGTTCTAGAGTAAAAATATTTTTATTGACGGGCAACAAAATTCTAGTGGAGACTCGTGCTGAGAAGTTCTCTTCAAGCAGGTATTTGCCTTATGTGATTTGATTAAACTGCAGTTGGTGAAGAGACGTAATTAAATTAGAATATTCGAAGGTTAGTCTCTAGCATTTTTTTGTGTGAATAAAACCGTCTATGTTGCTTAATAAATGCCCGTATTTATTACACCGTTTCGTCTTCAACCATCGTCAGATGTAAAAAATTTTGAACTTGCAAAACAGAGTTCAATACCAGTATTAAGAACCTATGGCAAATCGGCCCATCAACTCAATTGATTCCCCGATTAGGCATGGGTTCTCAATACTGACACTGAACCTTGGTTTGCAAGTTCAAAAATTTTGGCATCTGATGGTGGCTATAACCGAAACGGCGAAATAAAGAAATAAATCTATTAAAGCGTCTAGACGCTTTTGTTCATTCATCGCAGACTCATTCAGGAAATTTACACTACTGGACATTAAAATTGCTACACCACGAAGATGACGTGCTACAGACGCGAAATTTAACCGACAAGAAGAATATGCAGTGATATGCAAATGATTAGTTTTTCAGAGCATTCACACAAGGTAGGCGCCGGTGGCGACACCTACAACGTGCTGACATGAGGAAAGTTTCCAACCGATTTCTCATACACAAACAGCAGTTGACCGGCGTTGCCTGCTGAAACGTTGTTGTGATACCTCGTGTAAGAAGGACAAATGCGTACCATCACGTTTCCGACTTCGATAAAGGTCAGATTGTAGCCTATCGCGATTGCCGTTTATCGCATCGCGACACTGCTGCTCGCATTGGTCGAGATCCAAAGACTGTTAGTAGAATATGGAATCGGTGGGTTCGGGAGGGTAATACGGAACTCCGTGCCTCGTATCACTAGCAGTCGAGATGACAGGCATCTTATCCGCATGGCTGTAACGGATCGTGCAGCCACGTCCCTGAGTCAACAGATGGAGACCTTTGCAAGGCAACAACCATCTGCACGAACAGTTCGACGACGCTTGCAGTAGCATGGACTATCAGCTCGGAGGCCATTGCTGCGGTTACCCTTGACGCTGCATCACAGACGGGAGCGCCTGCGATGGTGTACTCAACGACGAACCTGGCTGCACGAATGGCAAAACGTCATTTTTTCGGATGAATCCAGGTTCTGTTTACAGCATCATGATGGTCGCATTCGTGTTTGGCGACATCGCGGTGAACGCACATAGGAAGCGTGTATTCGTCATCGCCGTACTGGATTCAGATGTGTTACGATCCGTGGTCTACCCTACATTCGATCCCTGCGAAACCCTACATTTCAGCAGGATAATGCACGACCGCATGTTGCAGGTCCTGTACGGGCCTTTCTGGATACAGAAAATGTTCGACTGCTGCCCTGGCCAGCACATTCTCCAGATCTCTCACCAATTGAAAACGTCTGGTCAATGGTGGCCGAGCTACTGGCTCGTCACAATACGTCAGGCGCTACTCTTGATGAACTGTGGTATCGTGTTAAAGCTGCACGGGCAGCTGTACTTGTACACGCCATCGAATATCTGTTTGACTCAATGCCCAGGCGCATCAAGGCCGTTATTACGGCCAGAGGTGGTTGATCTGGGTACTGATTTCTCAGGATCTATGCACCCAAATTGGATGGAAATATTATCACATGTCAGTTTTAGTATAATATATTTGTCCAATGAATACCCGTTTATCATCTGCATTTCTTCTTGGTGTAGCAATTTTAGTGGCCAGTTGTGTATTTCCTTTATTGAGCTGCAGGAGCCGTCTCAGGGTTCTAGTGCTGTTGCTGGTGCATATTTCAGTACGGGAGTAATTATTTCCTCATTCGTGTTTTCTTGCAGAAGATAAAAGTGCAGACAAGGAAACAGCTGTGCAACGTAAAATAGACAGTATCGTTAAAGACACATATGGTGCCGGAGTCACTATACAGAACAAAAGCTCGAGTGGATGTGGATAGACAATCGGTCATGGACTTGTTTAGGAAACGACCCCTTTATTCGCGTCAAGAGGGAAAACGCGAAAACATTAAACTGGGGCAAGTGGAACCGTCATTTTGAGACAAGGGCACTGCAAAATATTGTAGGAACATGAAATTCCCAAATTTAATGCTTAATATCGAAATAACCTTCTTCACATGACCCTCAGTGAGATGGGGCAGGTTTATCCTCGAAGCCAGTATCTTTCAATCGGTACCGATGTCGAGGTAACTATGTTGCTGGCCCAGACTAGATATATATAAGGCGTTTTAAAAAAAGACTCGTGTTGTTTCACGAATGAAGATAGAAAGCGGGATGAAATTTTATTTTGTCCACAGAACAAAAAATTTTCATATAAAAAAATCTGATTTTACAAGGGTATACTTTTCACATGCAAGTACATACAACCTTGTGTCGGTCTATCATTCCGCTATTTTACCCGTTTTGTAAAGAGAAACAACCAGCTATCGTCTCCAGCATCGCGAGACTGTACGTTGTGCAGAAATTCTCGATAACTATGTGCCAGAACTAGTAGTTAGAAGTGCCAGCTTTGTCTGAGTAGTTTCGGCCCATTTGTGCAGCTGTAAAGTTAGGGAAGGAGATCAAAGTATGAGATGGGGTCACTGTGGCAATATCCATCAGACCCTCCCCCCGTCGGAACTACGCCACTAACGCAGTAATGAGACTGGGGGCCGGACTCGGTTCATTAGCCTCCCCGCCATCTCGCATAGGGACAGCCTCAAACTGCCTCTGGCACATTCTTCCGGCGAGACTTGCATCTATGAATTTATCCTGCTTTAAATTTCACAGCAAGTCGGCAAAATTCATACGTCTTTTTTTCAAAACTTTCATAGTGCAATTTTCAGTTTTTCTGCCCCGGTAGATGACCCACCACAGCTACGCGAGGATCTGGCTTTGATTCCCTGTGCTACCAAAGATTTTTCTTTGGAACAGAGACTCGAAAAGTGTTAATGAATCGCCTGGGAGCAACTGAGGAGGAATTTAAGGCTCGGTTTTGAAAATCGGCACAGAGGAAGAGCGTTGTGTTGAGCACAGGGCCCCTAGTAATGACATACAATGATTTCCTAGACAGAGGACCACGCAGATGCACATTAACTGCCACGAAGTTTCCCATGCTTCTAAAACCACCCAAGGCGATCGCTGGTTCTTGCGGCTAGTGTTACCCATCGTTCTCCTGTTGTGCCCTACAGTGGTTGTGATGTGGCAGCTGTATTGTTGTAGTTGTGGAGATAATCTAACATTCTGCGTGGTGTCTGTTGTTCTATGTCGTGTCTCCCTACCACTTTCGCGCAACGACGCTCTGAGCGTGTTTTTTAGGGAATTGACTAGTTTGAACCTGGGACCTGTTGCTGGTAAGGAGACGCCAGACCACACATGACATGTAGTGTTCAGAAGAGTTCAGTGAGACTAGCGATGATATAACCAAATACTTAATGATTTCAGCGTCAGCTCCACTGCACTCCCTGTAAAAGAATCTTAATACTAACTAAATTAAGTGGAAGGGGTTCAAGGCTTTCCTATTTTTAGTTAGTTGGTAAAATAACGTCGAAAAAGCAGTTAAGTTTACCATTGGAAATTTTATTCTACTCACAAAACATTGTTTATAAATTGCACTATTGATAAAAGGAAATGTTTTAATACAGGATGATAAAAACCAACTGCGTTCAACAAAAATGTGAACGAATATTCCCTGAATGGGTTTCCAAGTTCTACAGTGGATCGAAGGATGACCTATGCCATGTCACATCTATAATCTAGGTTTAAATTAAGTTTCACAAAAGAGAAAACTATCAAAATGGTCTACAGTGACCCTCAATTATCTTTAATTACTTATCTAACTTGTCGTAAATTACAGTGGCTGATGTGGCTTCTCAGTAATTATATAACAGAAAAATCATGGCGTTTCAGATTTTAACTTACGTAGCAAGTGTGAATACCATGAGATTTAATTGACGATTACGTAAAAAGGGGATGTAACAGATGAGACTTCTGCAGTTCTGAGTGAAGCTTTATGCGCTCAAAAATGCGGCATCGCGTGGGTTCATTACCTTGACGGTTTTCGTCAGGGGGCGGCGGCCGGCGCAGCTCCATCCACCTCGCCGTCTCGGAAGCTACTCTCTCCTAACTTCTCCTTACTACAATTTACCGAAGTTGGTTTAAAAAAAAACTATCTGGCTGTGTTTTCATCTGACCAATCAGGGTCTCAATGTTGACCTTAAGCTCCGCCTACAAAAATTCTGTCTATCCAATGAGAAACGTTATACTTTTCGTGGTGGGGCAATGTTTTTAAAGTTTGCAACGTAACAGAGACGCGAAAAAGTCTCACGCTAAGACTTGCAGCTGGTGTGGCCCTTTTAGTGTTATAGTAAGATCTATACTGTTCTTCTGGAGGGTTCTATCTTTTAACATGGGCTGGGGGGTGGTCCTGGTGGTTAATTTTCGTGGTGGAGCAATGTTTTTAACGTTTGCAACGTAACAGAGACGCGAAAAAGTCTCACGCTAAAACTTGCGGGTGGTGTGGCCCTTTTTGTGTTATCGTAAGATCTATACTGCTCTTCTGGAGGGCTCTAGCTTTTAACATGGGCTGGGGGGGTGGTCCTAGCGGTTACTTTTCCTGGTGGGGCAATGTTTTTTTAGGTTTGCAACGTAACAGAGACGCGAAAAAGTCTCACGCTAAAACTTGCGGCTGGTGTGGCCCTTTTTGTGTTATCGTAAGATCTATACTCTTCTTCTGGAGGGCTCTAGCTTTTAACGTGGGCTGGGGGTGGTCCTGGTGGTTATCTGGCGACGTGGGTGTCCGTCCCTTATCGTAGGGCCTTCTAGCTTAACATGGTTCTGCTCTCGGCTTCTGTTCTCGTTTCTCCACTCGGAACTGCGTCTGTCTCACGGTGGGAAGGTATGACATGCATTTAGGAATTCTTGTGTTAGTCTGTGGTATTTAATTTGCTCACTCGTTACTCGTATTACTTTGGTTAATTTAATGTCACGATTTATTCGGAGCTATGTGACATACTACTGGATTTGCTTATCATGTCAGGGTTTTCATGGAAGGTGTTGGATTTGCCTGACACCTTACAATAAGAGTGTTCTTAAAGGTCGCCGTTACATCGTGGTGTCAGCAGGACGTTTTCTGTTCCTACTTCATCAGTGTTCTCGAACTTTTTCCAGTATTAACGAATGTTTCGAAATGTTCTTGAATGTTCCGTAACTATCTAGAATACAACTTGGAAACGGCGCATATCGCATTGATCCACACTCCAACAAAATTCTCTTAACCAATTCGTTGTGCAACGGAGTAAAGACTGAGGAACAAATAATTTAAAAAAAAATATATCCGATATTACAGAGAATCAATTGAAGCAGAGAATGGTTGAGTGAGTGAACAATTTTAGCGACAAAAAATTATGTAGTTGTCAGACAGAACAGTGAATACGGAGTGTCATACCATGGGAAGAAAATAATATTGAAGTCCATTGATAAAGTGATGAACCAAGACAAAAACGTAAACTTCCCAACAGAATTCTTGAATTCGGCCAGTGTTTCCGGTGCGACCACGGAAAAAACTTCTAAATGGAAACGTAGAAGCAGAAATATTATTTGGAAAAGAGAAATGAGTCAGTATTCATACCATGAATTCCACTTACTTCAGCTAACTTACTGCTCAGATTTTAAATTGCACAAATTTCCAGTATGATTGGCGTACTGTATGACTATCAATAAAGCGGAAGGGCAAAATATTTCAATGTTGCAGAGTCGATTTAGAAGAACTGTTCTCGCATGAACAACCGTGCAAAGCGTGTTCACATGTTGGACAACCGCAAAATGTGTCCATCTCTGAACCTAAAAGCTCAACACCAGTGCTGTTTTTAAGAACGTACTTTGAGTAACATAGATCCTATACTAATGAGATGACGACCGGCATATTTTTTCCATTTCAAAAAACAAATGGAAAAAGACCTTTTGAGTTAGTGTGAAAGTTTCTTGTAGCTGGTATCTAAGAAATGTATAAAACTTGTTTTGATATCGACATGTGTGAATCTCACTGCAGGACAACAGAACTATGTAGAAATTTAATTTTGTAGCTCACACTACAAGATGCGAAATCCAGACCAACTGGTACATAAAACAGTTCGCCTGCGAGAAAACAATTCGTTTTCAATTAAATTTACAGATCATCTGACTGCAAAACAAATGATTCAGATGAAAATGTTGGCCCTGAATATTTTTATTTGCAAATTCGCAACTTCATTCACAATTATGGCCAAAACTTCCTGATAATCGTCATGGCTGCCTTTCCAGTTCGTAAACTTCAGTGTTTTATTTAGGATTCATATTGAAACGAAAATTGCGTGTGTGATATATAGTGGTGTCTGTCTGACCTCTCACAGCCCTAGTTTGCTCCCTGTGGTACTGCAGTTGACACTGATGGGCTGTTCGTAGCAAGTAATATGATGTGCAATATCACGATCTTGGGTGTTGAATTGTTTAATATGTTAAATATCCTTAATTCTAGAGTGCCTCCTGTTTTGCTTCTTTTAGGGCAGATGATGGTTCGTAATACATCGACTCTGGTCAAATGTTAATGAAAATAAGTTCATCACTAACATTATTGTGACCGCTTCATTCCAGAGACAGTCAGTATGAGGTAATCTTGTACAGTAAGGGAAGCCTTCTGCGACAGTCTGCTTCAGACATTTCTCAAGATCTCTTCAATTTTTGAAGGAGGTTAGAGTATCAGTTTTCTATGTCTGTTTAAAGGGAACAAACAGGGGATTTAATTTCTTAAACGTGACTCAAAAAGTCTGATGAAAAAGGTTCTACTTGGCACCAGTTGACTAGCGCTGCGAGGCAAAGTCAGCAATGACGCGATTGAGGACATTTGGCAGAGGTTGAATCCAGCCTGAGGGGCAATTAAAGCGAATGTACGTCGGCATAAATGTGGTTCAATGTCATCTGCGTATTGCGTCCCTTGCGACCATGAGAGGTTTATTTGCTTCTGGACTTGCTCCGGGTAAGAAAAATGTCGTTGGCTGTAAACAAATGGATTCAGCTGGCTATGAGGCTGACGCTACAAGAAATGTTAGTGCAGCGCCAGACGCTGCTCCCCCCCCCCTCCCCCCGCCGCTCCCTGTATTTCTTGAGCGTCGTATGGTGCTGTTACTGTTAAAGTCTGCTGCCACTTAGTCGCCGCTCTAATTTCCGACCGGAATGACACCAGCGACCACATTAAGGATGCCCGCAAACACGCAGAGTTTAACCAACAATTAAGGATACGTCCCTCTTAAATGGACTTCATTAGGAAATACTGCGCTCCCGCGCCGAGGTTAATTACGAGCAGTGGAAGAACAGCGAGTAATGCTACCACTAGAAATAGACTTTTTAGGTTTTGTCGTCATAAGCGGAACAGTTGCGCAAGGCATACGAAAGTAGAGAAACAATTTTAAAATTTGTAATAACATGATTAAAATTTTTATTTGTGCCCACATTTGCAGTTGTCTGGACTGCAAGCAGAGAACAGTCCCCAGATGTCGAGTACAAGTCAACGTTATACAAGCCACAAGAAAAGCTAACAAACACAAAAATAGCCCTTACTACAAAGCAGACGGAACAACAGTAAACTTTCTGTGAAGATTACACGTGAAGTTTTACAAAAGCGAAGTACAAAGAACGCAAATGTAACAAAAGAACAAGTGGGTTTGTACAAGGCAAAAAATGGCGACGGGTGAGAGTGCAATCAATACTTTTCCCTACAACCTGAGCTAACGACAACCAGTCGACTTAAAAACCGTTTTAAAAGGCGTAACGAACACGGTAAGCAAATTGTACACCAGATTCATAAGCGAAAGCAGTTTTTAGCTATAAATAACAAAATATAGAAACGTTTTAAGTACGCTATATTTAGAGAGCCACCACTGATGCCGCTTCGAGAATAAAAGCGATACGCTTCCGTTGTAACTCTTCAACAACAACAACAACAAGATGCTAAAGACGAAAAGTGAGGCTTACTGAGAAATGCGACGAGGCAAGGCTCAACGAATAACGCCAGATTTCATTATTAGAACTTAATCTTTGCCATTTAATCACCCATTTTCTGCTTTACTACAAGCAACTAGCACACCTTCCGTACAATGGTGCTCAACTTGCTGCTGATATGAGCTAACAATTGAAGATACTTGGAAAGAATTTCAAACTATCGATTGAGATTAACTATTTAGTTCAGACACATTTCTTCTTCGAATCATTGTAAATCTTGGGGAGAAATCAATTACCAAGTTAACATATTTCGCATATTTCATTCGATGCTCTCATAAGGAATGATGTCCTACGATAACTCATTTTAAGAATGAAACCTTCATTGCTTAAAAACGTATTTGAGATTGATATGTGTTGCTCACCTACGATTATGCATTTGTTTTAAATGCTGCTTCACACCATATATATTTCCAATTAATTTATGTAAATAACCCATCACAGTTCAAAAGGAAGAATGATGTCTGTAATTACAAACCCAGGAGAAAATGACATTCCTTATTCTACATTAACGTTGTTTTTAGCACAGAAAAGGCTGCACAGTGCTGCCATCAAAACTTTTGGTCACTTTACAAATGATACAGAAGTCAGACAGCAAAGCTAAATTTGAAAACAAATTTAAAAACTTTCTCTTTGGCAAGTCACTGTACTCTGTAGAATAATTTCAATTTTTGTAATAGGTAAAAGGTGGTTGGTAGGAATTACTAATTCGCACCTGTATTCAGAAAATGTAAATTATCAGCATGTAGCCATATTCACATATAAATGCATAATGTGAACGCAAAACGACTCGTTCCACAAGTTTACGATTAATAGTACAAATGATATGTTGAATATGAACCCAACTAATAAATTAACTAATTGATTGTTTGTTGCGAGCTAGAGGTCTACATGCACCCAATTTCATTTATACTAAAGAATGTAATGTGCCACCAATTATTATTCTTCTTCTTTAGCTCACCGCTTTATGCTATTACTAAATTGTAACAATTTCTTTGTTTAATGCATCTTCATAATCGACTGCCTATGAAAAACTTCCTCACTCCCTACTGCCTCCCGCCCCCCCCCCCACCTCCCCACAGCCTCACCGTCCTTCCTTTTCGTACAAATGGAATTTAAACATTGGTTATAATTTTTTAAGTTCTTCAAAATTATTTAATAGGCGCATCACATTACTCCAATGGATGTGACTATAAAATATGCCGAACTAGCTATTCCTTTAGCGAAGATAGGTATCTGGAAATACAGACACGATTTTACTTCGTGTACAAAAGATCTGTCTCTATCTCTACCTCTGCCTCTATATGGAGTTGCCTTCCACTTTGTTGACCACGCAACCGGAGCATTACAGTATTTGCCTTTGGATGTAATTTTATTCTTTGCGTCATTGCGTACATAGTTACTTAACAGATTTAATCGATTCTACAATTAATCATTGCCTCTCTCTACTGAAAGTCTAAAGTTGATCATTGGCTGCTCGAAATCAGTTACGGAATTCTGAATTCTCGTATGATCGGACTGTAAAAAAAAAATCCATACGTATTATAAAAATGTGTGTTCCGCGTCTACTCTTAAACTCTGGGACTTATTTCAACCAAACCTGGTATACATATTCCTTACTTTCGCAGTAATCGTTGTAGGGGTAAGAACCACATACCTACCATACTTCAGGAGACATGACGTGAATGCTTGAAGAGATGTGGCATAATGCAGCAAGGTTTAATACATTTATTCTTCATTTCTAAGACACTCCTACAGCTGAGTCAACTTCAGGAAATCCCTGACGCTTGGCAGTATTTTCGACAGCCTTCACCTGCGAAGTGCAAACGGCTGTAGGCGAAAAAAATAGTTGTCTGTAGAGATATGAAAAGGCGTTGCCATAGAGACGTTATAGACATGCGAGGCCCGGCGTACAGAAACGGCCTAGGATCGTTTCAAATAGAGTTTTCACGAATACATGGAAATGAAATCTACGCTACAAATTCAGTTCATTTTTTGTTTTCGTTTCTAATATGTTTGTTGTTGTGGTCTTCAGTCCAGAGACTGGTTTGATGCAGCTCTCCATGCCGCTCTATCCTGTGCAAGCTTCTTCATCTCCCAGTACCTACTGCAACCTACAACCTTCTGAATCTGTTTAGTGTATTCACCTCTTGGTCTCCCTCTACGATTATTACCCTCCACGCTACCCTCCAATACTAAATTGGTGATCCCTTGATGCCTCAGAATATGCACTACCAACCTATCCCTTCTTCTAGTCAAGTTGTGCCACAAACTCCTCTTCTCCCCAATCTTATTCAATACCTCCTCATTAGTTATGTGATCTACGCATGTAATATTCAGGATTCTTCTGTAGCACCACATTTCGAAAACTTCTATTCTCTTCTTGTCCAAACTATTTATCGTTCATGTTTCACTTCCATACATGGCTACACTCCGTACAAATACTTTCAGAAACGACTTCCTGACAGATAAATCTATCCTCGATGTTATCAAATTTCTCTTCTTCAGAAACGCTTTCCATGCCATTGCCAGTCTACATTTTATATCCTCTCTACTTCGACCATCATCAGTTATTTTGCTCCCCAAATAGCAAAACTCATTTACTACTTTAAGCGTTTCATTTCCTAATCTAATTCCCGCAGCATCACCTGATTTAATTCGACTATACTCCATTATTCTCGTTTCGCTTTTGTTGATGTTCATCTTATATCCTCCTTTCAAGACACTGTCCATTCCGTTCAGCTGCTCTTCCAGGTCCTTCGCTGTCCCTGACAGAATTACGATGTCGTCGGCGAACCTCAAAGTTTTTATATCTTCTCCATGGATTTTAATTCCAACTCCGAATTTTTCTTTTGTTTCCTTTACTGCTTGCTCAATATACAGATTGAATAACATTGGTGATAGGCTACAACCCTGTCTCACTCCCTTCCCAACCACTGCTTCCCTTTGGTGCCCCTCGACTCTTATAACTGCCATCCGGTTTCTGTACAAACTGTAAATAGCTTTTTGCTCCCTGTATTTTACCCCTACCACCTTCAGAATAAAATTGCCAGAATGAATACCCGGCCAGTACCGGGTTTGTCAGCTAGTAAAAACATAAAACAGAAGGGAGACACTCTACTCTTACATTACAACGGCGTCTGTGCTGCACACACGAATTGGCACTAGGATTTTTTGCTGCAGTCAACAGGGTTCGCTCGAACAAAGAGCGAACGTTTAATTTTCCTTCTGATGGAGGGCGTCCGGGAGGCACGCACCGGCGCGGCGCTGTCTTTTGTGTCTGCCGTCCGGCCGCCCGCTGGCTGCCGTGCCAGTGCGTACCAGTCCCGCGATGTCGGCAACCCGCAATGCAGCAGCGCGCGTTGGGTCACCGCTCTGCGCCGTCACACGTCTCACTGCTTCGTACCCCTTCTTAATATTGCACAATGACCGCGCGTGCCCTTCCGTACGACGTTCCGGTGAAATATTTACGGCTATTGAATTCCAGCGGCGAATGAGAAACCTTCAGCAGCGTTTAAATCAGAGGTTTTATCCGCTCTGCGGGAAACTCACCAACGGCGTAGCACCTGGCGACGGATGTGGGTGGGTTACACGTTCCCTTACACTAAAATTGCGAATCATTATTACACCCTGTTTGGAAATTTTCATTTGGCAAGGCACTCACTGAACAGCCCGGTTAAAGTGGGAGCAATGGCTGTACCTAAAACATAATTATCCCGGCAGGAATACCATCTTGTCTTATTATATCCTCTACGCTCGCAGCTCGTGGTCTCGCGGTAGCACGGGGTCCCGAATTCGATTCCCGGCGGGGCCAGGGATTTCCTCTGCCTCGACATGACTGACAAGGAGACGGCACGACCCTGGGGTCCGCGATTTGTCCTAAATTTTGTGTGGTGAAAGAGGACCCCTAACACCTCACGTGGTTAAAATATTAGGACGCACTACTGGGAAAATCCCGAGAAAAATCGATCCAAAGTTTCTTAGGTGCCTTATGAGTATAAAATGTTAGTCCATTGCCGAGCCGCCGTCTGGCCTACACGGTTAGCAGTCGGACCCTTACGCCAGAGGTCTCGGGTTTGATTCATCCTCTGGCACTTTTTTTTTTCTTCTGTTGCTTGCAAAATTGCAGCGCAATGTTACAGGAGAATCGTGAAATTATTTCCCAGGAAGACTGTATAAAAATTAATTCTATATTTCACCATCAGTTATCGACACCAATATTCCGAGACATGATTCAATATGCCTGGTTTGGCTCAAAATTATCAGAAACTCAAAACATTTTCGTAAATGTTAATGGGGCATATTTTTGTGCAGATTTATTGCAAACGCCCTGTGATTCTAAAAAATCCGCTTTCATATGTTGTGCAAGATGTCGCAAAAATTTTTGCTTTGTTTGTTTTTACGATAATTACCACTGCAGTTCTTGTTTATAATTATTATTTGTACAAAAATTGAATGTTTCCCAATCGAATTTGTTATTCTGATTAAAAACCCAATGATTCTCCTTATATACTTTACAATGAAAAATGGAAAACCCACCGCCATGAATTGTGTTGTTGGACAAAAAGAAAATAATTTTTATTCAATAATGTAACTAGTTTGTTGAAGATAATGTAGGTTTGGGAAACTTTCTGAATAATTGGTAGACTAACAAAAGAAAATGAAACAGAAGAAAAATAAGTGCCACAGGAGGAATAGAACCCGAGACCTAAACATCTAGGCCAGACGGCGGCTCGGCAGTGGACTAACATTTTATACTCATAAGGCACCTAAGAAACTTTGGATCGATTTTTCCCGGGATTTTCCGGGTAATCCGTCCTAATATTTTAGCCACGTGAGGTATTAGGGGTCCTCTTTCACCACACAAAACTTCGGACAAATCCCTGACCCCACGTTCGTGCCGTCTCCTTGTGAGTGTTGTGTGTCATTCATCATCATTTTATCATCATTGACGAAGCAAGTCGCCGAAGTGGAGACAACTAAAAAGAACTTGTAATACGGCGGCCGAACTGCCCCTCATGGGGCCTCCCGGCCAACAACGCCATACGATCATTTCATTTCATATCTTCAACATATCGATCGTTTTCAGAATCTTTTTTTCATCAACGGGATTATCAGCCCCTTTGTTCTCAAACCTCTAAGTCATGTTTGCTCAACATAGTTGTCTTCTTGTTACTTGTTACCTGTCATCTGTTAATAGTACCCTTGGTAGTAAATTGGCTCGCTGATGCCAACCAGTGATCAGTTGATTATCTATAAGTAAATCACAAAACATCTACGGTCACCCACTTGTATGTAAGGCCGTCCGGGCCCAACAAAAAATTGACTTCCCGTAGTTCATATAATTTGTGACAAAATTTAAAATCCTATCCTAATCTATTGATTAAGAGGTATAATTTTACGATAAAGGATTAACTCAAGAAGCCAAGTTGGGTTGCGTTCTTTGGGGAAGGAGACCAGACAGCGAGGTCATCGGTCTCATCGGATTAGGGAAGGACGGGGAAGGAAATCGGCCGTGCCCTTTGAAAGGAACCATCCCGGCATTTACCTGGAGCGATTTAGGGAAATCACGGAAAACCTAAATCAGGATGGCCGGACGCGGGATTGAACCGTCGTCCTCCCGAATGCGAAGAAGCCAGGTATTTAATTTAGAAACTGTATATAAGTACGTATATAGGGGCATAGTAGCTCCGGCGGGGAAAGTACCCAGAGTTTATTCAAGTACTTGAGAATAAGAGCACTTCGAGACTTCCAATAAATCTTACACATAATTTCGAATTTTTTTTCTCACTTACATTCCCCACTACAATTAAAGGACAAAAGTTTATCGCATGCGACATTTTCATTCGTCATTCAGTAAGCATAAAGTGTAATTTATTACTTCTTTACTATTAAGTCTTCGCAACACATTTTGCAGACAGCACCCAAATATACCGCTGAATGTACCTCAAAAATTATCTTATTGTGTTACACATAGTTCAGGAGGTATGAAGTCATAAACAATGAGGTGCGTGAAACAATATTTTATTCGTAGGAGCTAGATTCTTAAAAGAATCGAGGATAGAGGGTTACTGGTTATCTACTAACGTTGAGGAACTAAGAGGACCTGATATTTTGACTTCCTAGTTTTTATATTGTGCCCTTCGATTAATCTGAAGTTGCCTACAGCAAATTCTATCTTTATATTTCGGTTCTGAATGTGCTCTCGGTGTCGAGGAGTTAATTCTGCCCTTCTACCTGAATTAAGACTTGTCTATAACGCGCTTCGACCTCTGCGGACTCTTTTCCTCAGATTGGTAAGCTCCGCTCTTCAGGGATACTTTCTGGAAGCATGACTGCCCTGTCACTGGGAACTGCAACATTACTTGCTTTACCAGGTGTACCGGTATGAAATGAGCGTTAAGATACAAATGTGTCGATAGGGAACATTTGTTGTGAACGAGCCTTAATTATTTTTTGTTTGGTTGGTATGACATCTGTCAAAGATATTTAGTATACATCAAGTCATTGAACAAACAACATCGTATGGCCAGCCGGAGTGGCCGAGCGGTTCTAGGCGCTACAGTCTGGAGCCGCGCGACCGCTACGGTCGCAGGTTCGAATCCTGCCTCGGGCATGGATGTGTGTGATGTCCTTAGGTTAGTTAGGTTTAAGTAGTTCTCAGTTCTAGGGGACTGATGACCTCAGCAGTTAAGTCCCATAGTGCTCAGAGCCATTTGAGCCAGCCAACATCGTATGTTTTCATCGTGTTAACAATGTCGAATTTTGTACCAGAAAGTGATGATTTGCGGAAAGCATTAATTTTTTGTTTTCATTTGAAAAAAAGTGCTGCAGAGTCGCATCGAATGCTTGTTGAGGAATATGGTGATCATGCTCTATCAGAAGCAACATGCAAAAGATGGTTTCAACGGTTCAGAAGTAATGATTTTGATGTAAGTAATGAAGAAAGTGGAAGACCACCAAAAAAGTTCGAAGACGCCGAATTGCAAGCAATATTGGATGAAGATGATACTTTGAGTCAGAATCAAATGGCAGCAATGCTAAATGTTGCACAACAAACAATTTCTGACCGTTTGAAAGCTATGGGAAAGATCCAAAAATGTGGAAAATGAATGTTGCACAACAAACAATTTCTGACTGTTTGAAAGCTATGGGAAAGATCCAAAAATGTGGAAAATGGGTGCCACATGAATTGAATGAAAGATGGAAAACCAAAAAACCATTTGTCAAATATTGCTTCAAAGATATAAAAGAAAATCAATTTTGCATCGAATTGTTACTGGCGGTGAAAAATGGATTTATTTTAAGAATCCTAAACGTGAAAAATCGTTGGTTAATCCGGGACAACCATCAACATCGACTGCAAAACCAGATCGATTCGGCAAGAAGACAATGCTCTGTGTTTGGTGGGATCAGAAAGGTGTGGTGTATCGTGAGCTTTAAAACCCGGTGAAACTGTGAATACTAATCGCTACAGACAACAAATGATCAATTTGAACTATGCATTGATCGAAAAAAGACCAGAATGGGCCAGAAGACATGGCAAAGTAATTTTTTTACACGACAATGCACCTGCACACAAAGCAAAACTGGTTCAGGATACAATCAAAACACTTGGCTGGGAGCTGCTACCCCACCCGCCGAATTCACCAGACTTGGCCCCTTCCGACTACCATTTGTTTCCATCAATGGGACACGCATTGGCTGAGGAAAACTTAGATTCCTACGAAGAAGTCGAAAATTGGGTGTCTGATTGGTTTGGTTCAAAAGACGAACATTTCTATTGGCGTGGTGTCCACAAATTGCAAGAAAGGTGATCAAAATGTATAGAAAGCAATGGTCAGTACTTTGAATAAAATGGTTTTACTTTTCAGTTCAAAATTAGTGTTTCATTTTCACAAAAAAACGCTTATTTCATACCGGTACACCTGGTAATTAGACTCTCTAGGAACCTTACAGTCTTCTCCTACTTCTCATTTCCACATCTTATCTTCGGAGCTACGTACACTTAACAACTCCTAGTTGGTCCTTCTGAAATTTTTCTGAAAGCTATTTTGTAACTGAATTTCCACTATTGTCCCCTAATTTAGACGAAAGTAATCAACCTATGGTCACTTATGGTAAGCCCTTGAGTTGCTGTCCAGTTTTGTACAGATGTACAGGCACAGCTATCCGTCACGTTAACGTCTGAAAGGGAGCTGTAGTACAAAAGCCGTGTGTTAATCGGACTTAGTTCGTATTATTTGTAGTAAATACACTGTAAGGCAAAAATAAAAAAAAGACACCCACGAAGTAATTATCCGAATGGGAGTAAAATTGCTAGATGTGATGTTCATGTACGGATAAACATTTATTATAGTTTCTGAAAAATTGGATGATTTATTCAAGAGAAAGAGGTTCACAACTTGGGCATGTCAGTAATGCAATGGTTACCCTCTGGTCCTCACGCAAGTTGTTATTCGCCTTGGCAATTTATGAAGCTCTTTCTGTTGAATAAATTATCCAATTTTTCTGAAATTGTAATGATTTGTCTGTATTTGTACATCACATCTACCGATTTCCGTCCCATCCATATTATTCCTTCGTGCTGCTTCGTTTTCTTTTGTCTTAGAAAGTGTATTTAAAGAAAGCTGCCATTCAATAATTAAACTGAAAACAGTCCCTAAGTCGGCTCGCATTTACTCCCAACCATCCACCGACGATACTTTCATGTGGAGAACAGTTTGACCAGAGTGGTATTTGATAAATTAGGTACACACATTGAGAACATTTGAGCTTCTATTGACGTTATGTTGCTTTCGCTTTTGTTAATCATTTGTTATCTAAGATAGCATTTCCGTTTGAAAAATTCTTCGAGCCAATCTCATATTTATGAGATTTCTTCATTCAACAAAGAGAAACTTGTTGTGTTTCTTTTTTTAAAAATATGACTAAGTACTGCACGCGTTAACATCAATTGTTTCAAGAAAATTTTTAGTTTCTTTTTTCAAATAATAGGTCGTTTATGACATTTGTGAATCTGCTTATCATAATCTCTGTTAAAAGTTATAGTTCTTCAGCGACTTGTGCCTCTGTAATTGGTAGATTCGTTAGTATACATACATCGTTTGTTCACTAATGCAGAGTTTTACAGAAAAATGACATTATTGTGTTAGAACACATACATCTCGGTATTTTAAGGTCATTTGTATACGCCTTTGGTCTTTAGACTCCCTTGTCATGACCGACCCTTCTCGACAAAAGTAAAGTGGTTCATATTTCTTTCCGGGCAAACGTATTTAGGAGAGATTTTTTCTAGTTTTTACGAGCAGTATCTCGTGTGTGAACATGGTACATCTTTTTAGACGTCCTGTACATAGCGTAATTCAAAATGACAGCAGCGAATACTAATGGCTATAACTATTTAATTTATATCGATACAGTGATACGAATTATAGAGAATAGGCCCGCGTTCGAATCCCGCTCAGACACAGTTTTAATTTACCAGGAAGTTGCAAAACAGTGCACATTCCGCCGCACAGTGAAAATTCATTCTGAAAAATTACTTGAACTGTAGCTAAGCCATTTCTTCGCAGTATCCTTCTTTCTAGGTGTCTAGTCCCGCAAGCTATGCAGGAGAACTTCTGTGAAGTTTGGGAGATAGGAGAAGAAGTACTGGCAGAAGTATAGTTGTGAGGGCTGGCGGTAAGTCATGCTTGGATACGTCAGTCGGTAGAGCAGTTGGCTACGAAAGGCGAAGGTCCCAGCGTCGAACTCGGTCTTGGACAGTTGTGATGTGCCAGGAAGTTTCAGTGTAAAACAACGTTCAGAATTTCGATGGTTGCGTAATCTGAGGTTGAGGTTGCGTATGCATGGTGAGGCATGACTGAAAAGTTCTCTGTCGTAAGTGAAAGCGGCGGATTCTGAACAGAAGGCATCCTGAATATTATAATTTAACAACTACTCTTTCATCACAGAGCAGAAATGATTACGTTAGCGATACAATCAAGGACCTCAATAAGTGGCTGGGTTAACTGGCACAACATTCAACATTACTGTATTCTGTGCGATGTCATCACATACTTATCACCCATAGATTCCTTTCCGTGGGACATTTCCGGAACTCAAAATGCAGATTTCTGGTGTTGACGCATCGGTGACGCCATGTTTGCTTCAGAATATGTGACGTGAAACGAATTACCGCTTAAATGTCTTCCGTCTGATAAAGAGGAGTAATATGGAACATCTACGAAGTATGCAAAACCTTTTTGAAGTTTCTTTCACGTAAGAAATTCTTATTGATGTATCGCTATGCATTGAATACTTATAGACGTTTGTAATCGCTTCATTCATTTTGAGTTACCTCGTGCGTCACTTTATCTAGAGGCACTGTACGCCAGACGCCACCTTGATTTTAGACGTTGCCTCACCTTTCGATAACCTCAGGCTGGACAAGCCCTATCGAGAACAACCTAACAGCAGCGGCGTCGTTAAGCGTAGCTAACTGTTGCCATGTCTCGATACCCCTATTGTTAGACGTTTCCGCGGTGACGCCTAGATGCCTCGAAGGTGTCTCTATCAAGGCCCCGCGGTGGTCACCACCAGTACGTGTCCAGATGTTCTCGCTGCACCTTCTGCACCATGGATGTGTGCTTCACTCCGAGAAACACACCGCTGCATTTTTCTGTAAGTATTGCTCGCTGGTCGCATTAGCCTGCGTGATTTTTTGGCCACAGGCGAACTCTGAAATAGTTTGTTTAGGCTACCTATAAGATATATTTCCTTTCCAAGAATTCTGCGACAGTCATCTCTCTGGCAATGCTTTTCTTCGCTAACGTTCCGTATTTCAGTGTAAAGATAAACGACCACATCGCATATCAGTTGATCTGACTATTTCCGCTCATCGTTTACATATTATTAATTACAGTTCCCCGCCACGTTTTTTTCTCGCTATATTTGAAGGTTAATCTCAGGAACAACTCAAGGGATTCTGATGGGGTTTCCATTAACAGACTACTTCACGAGGAAGGTTTGTGTGTATAATGTATTGTTTATAGTAATGATGAGCATGTAATATATGTGTTATTATCTGTTCGACATCTAATTGGCGTTGGAGTGACATCTGTGGCAATGATGTGAGCTACTTTCTTTTCAGCTAGAAATGAGGTGGCATCTGCCGCAACTCCTGAGAGCAGCAAAGCATTACCAGAATACATTAATGCATATTATAAACATACATATATATATATATATATATATATATATATATATATGTAATATGCATGCGTGTATGTATGTACAAGGGCGCCCATACGATCGTTTGTTCTACATCTACATCATACTTCGCAAGCCACCTAATGGTGTGTGGCGGAGGGTACTTTCGGTAGCACTATCTGATCCCTCCAGCCCTGTTCCACTCGCGAACAGTGCGTAGGAAGAATGATTGTCGGTAAGCCTCTGCATTGGCCCTAATTTCTCGAATTTTCTCCTCGTGGTCAATACGCGAAATGTATGTGGGGGGGAAGTAATATGTTTCCAGAATGAGATTTTCACTCTGCAGCGGAGTGTGCGCTGATATGAAACTTCCTGACAGATTAAAACGGTGTGCCGGACCGAGACTCGAACTCAGGACCTTTGCCTTCCGCGGGCAAGTGCTCTACCATCTGAGCTACCCAAGCACGACTCACGCCCCATCCTCACAGCTTTACTTCTGCCAGTGTCTCTTCTCCTACCTTCCAAACTTTACAGAAGCTCTCCTGCGGACCAAGCATAACTAGCACTCCTGAAAGAAAGGATATTGCGGAGACATGGCTTAGCCACAGCCTAGGGGAGGTTTCCGGAATGAGATTCTCACTCTGCAGCGGAGTGTGCGCTGATATGAAACTTCCTGGCAGATCAAAACTGTGTGCCGGACCGAGACTCGAACTCGGGACCTTGTGATAGCACACTTGCCCGCGAAAGGCAAAGGACCCGAGTTCGAGTATCGGTCGGGTACACAGTTTTAATCTGCCAGGAAGTTTCAAATAATATGTTACCTGACTCCTCCTGAAAATTGCTGTCCCGAAATTTCAGTAGTAAATCTCTCCGTGATGCACAGCGTCTTTCTTGTAACGGCTGCCAGTGGAGTATGTTTAGCATCTCCGTAACGCTCTCTCACCAGCTAAACGATTCCGCGACGAAACGCGCCGCTCTTGGTTCGATCTTCTCTATCTCCTCTATCAGTCCTACCTGATAGGGATCCCAGTTGGACTAACAATACTCAAGAATCGGGCGAACAAGCGCCTTATGAGACACTTCTTTCGTGGGTGAGCTACATTTCCTTAAGATACTTCCGAGGAATCTGGGTCTTGGGTCTGCTTTCCCCACTATCTATTTTATATAGTCATTCCACTTCAGGTCACTCTGGGTAGTTACGCCTATATATTTTACGGCAGAGGCTGTCTCCAGCTGTTTGTCATCAATAGTGTAGCTGTACAGTAGTGGATTTCTTTTCCTATGTATGCGCAATATGTTACTTTACATTCAGGGTCAACTGCCAGAGTTGTTGGGAGCAAGGGGTTCGACCTGGCGAGTGGAGTATTAAATTTTGGAAGATCAATGGCGACTTTTAACTAGTTCTGATGTTACTAAAAACTTGTGTGATACCGACTTTTAAATTATTTTCTTGAACGAAAAACATGTGTTTACACTATATTTTTTTTCCTTTCCTGAGAGCTTGGTGAGGCGGGAAGGGGTGTGTGTGTCATGTATGTATAATTCACATCTCCTCCTAAACCACTGAACTAATTTAAACTAAGCTTCGTGCACACACCGCTTACTGTCTGGAAAGAATCCTGTGGGAGTAAGAACCGCCAACCTGATAAACGGGTGGGAATGCGGATGAAAAGAAACGCAGCTCACGACGCGCGAATGCCAGACTTTATTGATCCAGAATCTGAGAATGAGAGCACTTAGTAACTTAAAATAGCCTTAGCACGTAGTTTCAAACTTTTACGAAACTCTTCTCGGTGACAAACCAAATAAAATGATGAAAGGAAAAAAGTTTATCGCTAACTATATTTTCGCTGTTCTCGCAGAAAACTGCCACATCAGGCGTGACGTTTTAATTTATTACTTCTAGTTATATTCGCGGTGCATTTTGAAAACAGTGTTTGCATATATCACATTGTACGACACAACAGTTCAGGACGAGGCCTTCGAGAAAAACAGGCCGCGGTGCTTACGTCACGAAGATAGGCCTGCGCTCGCTCGCTCAACTCAGCAGACAAACGAAGTTTCTACACCTGTTAACTCGTAACTAGGTGTCTACGTACAAACGAGGATTGCATATTCTACTGGAATCCGCTATCATGGAGCGTTACTACAACTAGTCTTACGATGATCGGAAGTCCGTAGGCCTACTTATAATTTGTTACGGCTGTAATGGAGTACAATAAAATTACCATCGTGCCAAAATGGTTACCAGATGTATAAGGCACTACTTCTTGTATGAAATGTGTGTTAAGCAGAAGAGACTAAATGCTATAAACAAGCCGTTATACTATTTATATCGAGTATTGATCTTAAATTAAATTTTATTGTAGCACTGTTAATCAGTAAAGCTTCATAACAGCAGATTCGAGTAGAGGATGCAATTCTCGTTAGTACGTACACGCTCAGCTGCAAGTTAATAAGTCTAGAAACACATTTTGTCTGCTGAGCTGAGCGAGCGAGCGAGTTCAGGCCTACCTTCGTGACGTGCTCGACGCGGTCCGTCTTTCTCGTGGGCCTCGGTTAAGGAGATACGACCTCATAAATATTGAGTTGCATGAAAACGACAGTGGACGGCAAAATTCGCTTGCGATACGAGTCAATTATGTACATAAAAGTTTGCAACATGTTGCTTACACGTGAAATATGTCACAAATGCGTATGCGAGCAAAGCTGCAGATAAAGGACTCCTTCTACAACCCTGGATCGATTTCAACCAAACTTGGTACACACATTACTTACTATCTGCAAATACACTACTGGCCATTAAAATTGCTACACCACGAACATCACGTGCTACAGACGCAAAATTTAACCGACAGGAAGAAATTGCTGTGATATGCAAATGATTAGCTTTTCAGAGCATTCACACAAGGTTGGCGCCGGTGGCGACACCTACAACGTGCTACATGAGGAAAGTTTCCAACCGATTTCGCATACACAAACAGCAGTTGACCGGCGTTGCCTGGTGAACCGTTGTTGTGATGCCTCGTGTAAGGAGGAGAAATGCGTACAATCACGTTTCCGACTTTGATAAAGGTCGGATTCTAGCTTATCGCGATTGCGGTTTATCGTATCGCGACATTGCTGCTCGCGTTGGTCGAGATCCAGCAGAATACGAAATTGGTGGGTTCAGGAGGGTAATACGGAACGCCGTGCTGGATCCCAACGGCCTCGTATCACTAGCAGTCGAGATGACAGGCATCTTATCCGCATGGCTGTAACGGATCGTGCAGCCACGTCTCGATCCCTGAGTCAACAGATGGGGACGTTTGCAAGACAACAAACACCTGCACGAACAGTTCGACGACGTTTGCAGCAGCATGGACTATCAGCTCGGAGACCACGGCTGCGGTTACCCTTGACGCTGCATCACAGAGAGGAGCGCCTGCGATGGTGTACTCCGACGAACCTCATTTTTTCGGATGAATCCAGGTTCTGTTTACAGCATCATGGTGGTGGCATCCGTGTTTGGCGACATCGCGGTGACCGCACATTGGAAGCGTGTATTCGTCGTCATCGTCATACTGGCGTATCACCCGGCGTGATGGTATGGGGTGCCATTGGTTACACGTCTCGGTCACCTCTTGTTCGCATTGACGGCACTTTGAGCAGTGGACGTTACATTTCAGATGTGTTACGACCCGTGGCTCTACCCTTCAACCCTTCATTTGATCCCTGCGAAAGCCTATATTTCAGCAGGATAATGCACGACCGCATGTTTTAGGTCCTGTAGGGGCTTTTCTGGACACAGAAAATGTTCGACTGCTGCCCTGGCCAGCACATTCTCCGCATCTCTCACCAACTGAAAACGTCTTGTCAATGGTGGCCGAGAAACTGGCTCGTCACAATACGCCAGGCACTACTCTTGATGCCCTGTGGTATAGTGTTGAAGCTGCGTGGGCAGCTGTACCTGTACACACCTCTGTTTGACTCAATGCCCAGGCGTATCAAGGCCGTTATTACGGCCAGAGGTGGTTGTTCTGGGTACTGATTTCTCAGGATCTAAGCACCCAAACTGCGGGGGAAGGGGTGGGGAAAACCGCAACACTATGAAGTAATTTTGAGATATAAACGAAAATGAGTAGGCATAAAGATGATGTCTACACAAATTTCTCGTCAATCGCATAAGAGTGGCGCTAGTACCGGTACTACAAGGACGCAAATCAGGTTTGCTTTAAATCCATACTCTAACGGTCGTGAGCGTTAGTTATCTTTACTTTGCGGGCGTGCGATCAACCTGTCTGCAGCCTAAACGCACTGGACGTACACCTGAAGTTACGGCCTCGGCTGCGATATCATATCACAACGGCCGGATTCTCGTTGTTATCCCACGCACCCTGACTGCATATCTGTACGTCCATCTGTGATTCAACCTGTTGTGCTGCCATTGATGATCAGCATTCCATGGGGTGTTGGCAACAGGATAACGCTCGCCCACATACCGCTGTTGTAACCCAGCATGCTCTACAGTGTGTTGACATGTTGCCTTGGCCTGGTCGATCATCAGATCGCATATGGGACATCATTCGACGACGACTTTAGCGACATACGTAGACAACACTAACCGTCTCTAGATTGACCGATCGAATCCAACAGGCATGGGACTCCATCGCACAAACCGACACCCAACACTAGTACAAGACAGTGCATGCACGTTTGGTTGCTTGCATTCAACATCCTGGTGATTATAGTGTTTGTTAATATAAGAGCATTTCACAATTGCAATGGTTTATCTCGCACTGGCATCAGCCTATGATCTTGCAATGTTAATCACTTAAACATTTTGTGCAGACAAATATATTCCCGAAA
Organism: Schistocerca americana; assembly: GCF_021461395.2. Classification (NCBI taxonomy): domain Eukaryota; kingdom Metazoa; phylum Arthropoda; class Insecta; order Orthoptera; family Acrididae; genus Schistocerca; species Schistocerca americana. The sequence goes on along the minus strand of NC_060119.1, from coordinate 168,986,724 downwards.
ATTACACTCATGCTCATAAATTAAGGATAATTGCAGAATGTGGTGCCACACGACGTGGCACTACACAAAACTGGCGCTAATAACATAAGCACATTGGGAACACGCACGACACAGATCTGCAAATCCACAGTATTGGTGATAAGTTGAGAAAACCGTCCCGAAAAACACGTGCTACAAAACGCCACTGTTTCCTGCGCATGTACGCCGACATCAATATGGGATACGATCACCATGCACTCGAACACAGGCCGCACAACGGGTTGGCACACTCTGGATCAGGTGGTCGAGCAGATGGTAGGGGACATAGCCTCCCATTCTTGCACCAGTGCCTGTCGGAGCTCCTGCAGTGTCCTCGGGGTTTGAAGACGTGCAGTAATCCGTCGACCGAGAGCATCCCAGACGTGCTCTATGGGGTTTAGGTCTGGAGAACAGGCAGGCCACTCCATTCGCCTGATATCTTCCGTTTCAAAGTACTCCTCCACGATGGCAGCTCGGTGGGGCCGTGCGTTATCATCCATCAGGAGGAAGGTGGGACCCACTGCACCCCTGAAAAGGCAGACATACTGGTGCAAAATGACGTCCCGATACACCTGACATGTTGCAGTTCCTCTGTCAAAGATATGCAGGGGTGTACGTACACCAATCATAATCCCACCCCACACCAGCAAACCATGACCTCTATATAGGTCCCTTTCAAGGTTCCTGGTTCATGTCAGATGAAAACCCGGCGAGAATCACTGTTCAGACTATACCTGGACTCGTCCGTGAACATAACCTGGAACCGCTGTTCCAATGCCCATGTACTGTGTTCTTGACACCATGCTTTACGGGCTCTCATGTGACCAGGGGCCAGTGGAATGCACCTTGCAGGTCTCCGGGCGAGTAAACCATGCCTGTTCAGTCGTCTGTAGACTGTGTGTCTGGAGACAACTGTTCCAGTGGCTGCGGTAAGGTCTCGAGCAAGGCTACCTGCAGTACTCCGTGGGCGTCTGCGGGCACTGATGGTGAGATATCGGTCTTCTTGTGGTGTTGTACACTGTGGACGTCCCGTGCTGTAGCGCCTGGACACGTTTCCTGTCTGCTGCAATCGTTGCCATAATCTTGAGATAACACTTATGGCACACAGAGGGCCCGTGCTACGACCTGCTGTGTTTGACCAACCTCCAGTCGCCTAGTATTCTACCCCTCATAACGTCATCAATATGTGTTCTTTGAGCCATTTTCAACATACTGTCACCATTAGCACGTCTGAAAACGTCTGCACACGTACTCGCTGAACCGTACTCTGATATGCACCAACACACCTTTGCGTATGTGGACTGCTGCCAGCGCCACCGTGCGACGACCGCAGGTCAAATGCACCGCATAGTCATACCCCGAGGTGATTTAAACCCGCAAACCGCCCACCAGAGCGTTGTATCACCATGTATCAGCATTATAATTAATTTATGAGCATGAGTGTAGTTACTCTACATTATGTTTTGGTGTTCCGATTTTTTTTTTCGTCAAGGTATCATAAGGAAGTCGCCCCGCCATTGATACTATGCGAATCTGGGACGGGTCACTAGTTGTATAGCCGGCCCGAGTGGCCGTGAGGTTCTAGGCGCTACAGTCTGGAACCGAGCGACCGCTACGGTCGCAGGTTCGAATCCTGCCTCGGGCATGGATGTGTGTGATGTCCTTAGGTTAGTTAGGTTTAGTTAGTTCTAAGTTCTAGGCGACTGATGACCTAAGAAGTTAAGTCGCATAGTGCTCAGAGCCATTTGAACCATTTTGAACTAGTTGTATAGGAAATATAGCATATCATATGCTAAGATAAGTCATGGGGTCAGTATTGCCTCACATGTTCCCACACTTCTCGTGTCGGTGGCATAAAAATACTTGTCTCCTGATGTCGCCAGTCGGGCATGTGCGGGTATATTAAGACGGGAGTGGGTTTGGCAGCGCGGGCAAACAGTTGACGCGCCCCGCGCGCGGCGCACAGTTTCTGGGGCAAGCAGCCTCATTAGCTGGCCGCGCGGACAATGGCGGCCCACACGGTCGCGTTTCGCGACCAGCCGGACCTCTGGCGCTAACGAAGGCCGGCCGGCAGCGGTCTCAGAGCAGGGTGGCCAGCGCGGCACGGCTGCAGCCGCCCTAATTAAACGCGGCCGTGAATGCTAAGCAGCGGCGCCTGCTGCAGCAGCGCGTCTCCGTCTGCTCGTCCCGTTCCCGGCGACGACGACAACACCGCCACTCACTCAGCTGGCGGCTGTTCCCAGATGACGTCATCACCACAGATTCGGGTCCCACGAACATCTGACTTCTCACTAGTCGCCTTGTCCGCCATACTTCGAGAAAGAAATCAATATGTCAATGAAAATGTACCGACTAAAGGTCTTAACTTTGTCATGTACTATCGAGAGCTTGCATGCTTTTAAATGTGCAGCTAGGACTTCTTAAACTCGTCTGAAATTGTTACTCATTCCCAGTGCTTTTTTCTAAAAATAAGTTAGAGGATACTCCGACCTTGGATATAATGCAGCGAAAATTACTTATAACTGAAGCATAGAATACCACCTGTCTGCTTTTAGCCATGACGTCATCAACATGTCGAACTAAAAAAAAAAAAGGTATCGGACTCTTCAATTGACTTTACGCAAAGAAACCGTTTCTTCTTCTCTGGAACCACCTGAAGATGACACAGATACTGTAGCCCAAGGCTATGCAATGTTCATGTCCTGTTTATTTCTTTCTAAGCCTAAACTTCCTACTTCTTTGAAAATTCTGCAGCCAAGTTTTTTGTTTGAAACGCTCAACCAGTCATTTTTCTCACAAAATGCGATTTCTTGTTCCAAAGTCCAACAGTCTGGACGATCATTTAATTTTCAAAAAAAATGGTTCAAATGGCTCTGAGCACTATGGGACTCAACTGCTGAGGTCATCAGTCCCCTGGAACTTAGAACTAGTTAAACCTAACTAACCTAAGGACATCACAAACATCCATGCCCGAGGCAGGATTCGAACCTGCGACCGTAGCGGTCTTGCGGTTCCAGACTGCAGCGCCTTTAACCGCACGGCCACTTCGGCCGGCCATTTAATTTTCTATCATGCACACGTTCGTTCTCTGCATTTTCACACGTAGGTTCGGTGCTCAGGTTTACAGTTTCACTTTCGTCACCCACTGATGTTGAACTTCCTGGCTTTTCACTCACATATGAATTATTGACAGTTCTTGGTTTTTTTAGATGCAGCAGAACAAGTAAAATAGTTTGTTAGTTTTCTGCTCATCTCTCACCTCCAACTTAACTTAGAAGTTGCAACGAAAGACAGGACACACTGTAAAACTTTGCACAACTGACAAGAACAGAACAGCAAACGCAAACAAATAAAGAACAACAAAACAAAGATGACAATGAATCGCGAAGGATCATGGTAGCGGAACCATAGAGACATCTATCGGTAGCTCGGCGTTTGAGCGTGCGCATATCCGTTTAGCACTACCATCGCCCACTATAAGCGGGCGGGGATCCTACATGCTTGTGTAACTGACTGCCAGCGATTCAGTTGTCGAGAACGGTTGTCGCCGCTTCGAAATGCTTGAAACAGTCAATGACATCGCTTTTCCCACTAAAAACTGCACTGGTATCGTTTGTATTGCAATTACCAACACAAAAAAAATGAAATAAAAAAATTTACGTCCGTGAAATAAATTTGGCACTCTTCCAAGATCTCAACATCGTAAAAAAATTACTTTGTCGACGAAGAAGTTTAGGGGTACGAATGCCCCAGCGTTCCCCCAGAAAAACAGCTCTGCTTTTTCCCCACTGGAGATGGCTGCTGGCAATCGAAAGACATGCAGTGACATGTGCAGCAACATATGCACTGCAGCCTGTCTTTTCTTGTGGGACGTAGGCTGCTCCTAGGACCACGGAGTTATACAGGACCTTCAACGATCTAGTGATGTCACACTAGCTGGCTTGTCTGCCACACTTCGTGAATGCTCGGCTCCGTGCGGGACATACAGGAAATCAAAATTTAATTGAAAAGGTACCAAATAAAAGCGTTAATTTGTCGTGTATTATCGAGAACTTGCAAATTTAAGCAAGCAGTGAAGAACTGTTACACTCGTATGAAAGAGTTACTCACTTCCCGCTGGAAATGGCTGCTGGCACTTGTAAGACCTGCAGGGTAACATACTGTGACGTATGTACTGTGACCTGTTTTGTAGGTCTTGGGCTGCTCCTAGCTGACGTCACCCCACAAGTCTACTCTTGTGCCACTATGGCGCCCATAGGGTTTTCTTTAAGTCTGAGTACGTATTTGTATAAGCACATTTTTTTAAAATAGAAGAAATATTTATTATTATCTTAAAGTTTTCAAACTTCCTGGCAGATAAAAGCTTTGTGTCGTATTGGGACTCGAACCAGGGACCTTCACGTTTCATGGGCAACTGTTCACTGAGCGAGCAATCCAGTCATGACTCACGACCTATCCACACAGCTCTACTTCTGCCAGCACATTATATCCCACGATCCAAACTTTACAAAAGTTGTCCTGCATATCTTGTGGGACTAGCACTCCTGGAAGAAAGGATATGGCAAAGAGATGGATTATTCACAACGTGAAACTAAATTTTTATTTTGTTACTCCGTAGTTTATTTATTGTTATCATCATCTTCTTGGAGATTTCGCCCATATATGCAGCTAAATAAAAGGTTGTTTTTATGCCGTACACGATTTGCTTCGTTTTATTATTTGTAATGCATCGTCTGTGGCCTGTAACACATGTTTGTTGTGCACGTATAATAAATGTTTTCAGTTACAGGTTTTTGAAGATGGTTCGGTGTTCTCATATTCTTCCGTAAAAAACCTTCCTTTGCTCAGTTTTCATAAGGTTATTTTGTTCTTTGAGTCTGTTTACGATTTGTTGGGATCTTGTTAGCACATTATATGTCACCGTGCAACTACGCATAATCGAAATTTAACCGACAGGAAGAAGATGCTGTGATATGCAAATGATTAGCTTTTCAGAGCATGCACACAAGGTTGGCGCCGGTAGCGACACCTACAACGTGCTGACATGAGGAAAGTTTCCAACCGATTTCTCATACACAAACAGCAGTTGGCCGGCGTTGCCTGGTGAAACGTTGTTGTGATGCCTCGTGTAAGGAGGAGAAATGGGTACCATCGCGTTTCCGACTTTGATAAAGATCGGATTGTAGCCTATCGCGATTGCGGTTTATCGTATCGCGACATTGCTGCCCGCGTTGATCGAGATCCAATGACTGTTAGCAGAATATGGAATCGGTGGGTTCAGGAGGGTAATACGGAACGCAGTGCTGGATCCCAACGGCCTCGTATCACTAGCAGTCGAGATGACAGGCATCTTATCCGCATGGCTGTAACGGATCGTACAGCCACGTCTCGATCCCTGAGTCAACAGATGGGGACGTTTGCAAGACAACAAACACCTGCACGAACAGTTCGACGACGCTTGCAGCAGCATGGACTATCAGCTCGGAGACCATGGCTGCGGTTACCCTTGATGCTGCATCACAGACAGGAGCGCCTGCGATAGTGTACTCAACGTGTGGTGGTGGTTACCTTGAATATGTCTATCGGTTCTCCCTTCTATTCCTGTCTCGTACTGCTCGTGGAAAGAAAGATTGTCGGTATGCCTCTGTGCGGGCTCTAATCTCTCTGATTTTATCCTCATGGTCTCTTCGCGAGATATACGTAGGAGGGAGCAATATACTGCTTGACTCCTCGGTGAAGGCATGTTCTCGAAACTTCACAAAAGCCCGTACCGAGCTACTGAGCGTCTCTCTTGTAGGGTCTTCCACTGGAGTTTATCTATCATCTCCGTAACGCTTTCGCAATTACTAAATGATCCTGTAACGAAGCGCGCTGCTCTCCGTTGGATCTTCTCTATTTCTTCTATCAACCCTATCTGGTACTATTCCCACACCGGTGAGTAGTATTCAAGCAGTGGGCGAACAAGTGTACTGTAACCTACTTCCTTTGTTTTCGGACTGCATTTCTTTAGGATTCTTCCAATGAATGTCAGTCTGGCATCTGATTTACCGACGATTAATTTTATATGCTCATTCCATTTTAAATTACTCCTAACGCCTACTCCCAGATAATTTATGTTTCAAGTGGCTCTGAGCACTATGGGACTTAACTTCTGAGATCATCAGTCCCCTAGAACTCAGAACTACTTAAACCTAACTAACCTAAGGACATCACACACATCCATGCCCGAGGCAGGATTCGAACCTGCGACCGTAGCGGTCGCGTGGTTCCAGACTGTAGCGACTAGAACCGCTCGGCCACTCCGGCCGGCATAATTTATGGAATTAAATGCTTCCAGTTGCTGACCTGCTATATTGTACCTAAAAGATAAAGGATCTTTCTGTCTATGTATTCGCAGCACATTACACTTGTCTACATTGAGATTAAATTGACATTCCCTGCACCATGCGCCAATTCGTTGCAGATCCTCCTAAATTTCAGCACAATTTTCCATTGTTACAACCTCTCGATATACTACAGCATCATCCGCAAAAAGCCTCATTGAACTTCCGAGGTTATCCACAATGTCTTTTATATATATTGTGAATAGCGACGGTCCTACGACACTCCCCTGCGGCACACCTGAAATCACTCTTACTTCAGAAGACTTCTCTCCATTGAGAATGACATCATAATATTGGTGTGATAGTCCATATGCTCTTACTTTGTTCATTAAGCGACTGTGGGGAACTGTATCAAACGCCTTGCGGAAGGCAAGAAACATTGCATCTACCCGTGTCTACGGCCCTCTGAGTCTCGTGAACGAATAGCGCGAGCTGGGTTTCACATGATCGTCTTTTTCGAAGCACATGCTGATTCCTACAGGGTAGATTTCTAGTCTCCAGAAAAGACATTATACTCGAACATAGTACGTGTTCCAAAATTCTACAACTGAATCGATGTAAGAGGTCTATAGTTCTGCACTTCTGTTCGACTTCCCTTCTTGAAAACGCGGATGACCTGTGCCCTTTTCCAATCTTTTGGAACACTACGGTCTTCTAGAGACCTACGGTACAGGCTTTACTATTTGAAATCGAATGCTAAGTAAATAACACTAAAAGCCTAGAGCATCCTATGAAACTTTCCTAGTATCACGTAAATTCGAGGTGGAGGGTAGAGAGAGAAAACGAACTTATGGTGTCAGCTGCATCAGAACTTTTATGTGGAAGTAGCGGCGACGAGTGAAAATGTGTGCTGGACCGGGACTCGAACCCGGGACTTCCTGCTTACTACACAGCTGCATGAACCACTGCGCCACCCGGAGACAGTGTTTGTCTCACTTGCGCGGGCTATCCCGGCTCGCTCCCAGGACGAAACCGATTACCACCTAGCGTCACCTATCCACAGTCCCCGCCCATGTCCTGCAAGCTCGCTAATTTTAGATTCCCACTGGAGGTCGAACGTAAACGTGCACCCTCACTGAAGATTGTGGATTCATTGCTCGTCGAGACGAATCATATGAATGCATGGTGTCTGTTCTTTCGGACATGTCGGATAGAAGACACCAAGCATTCACATAATTTCCTAGTATTCCTTTGTTTATTGGACTGTCTCTGTGAACAGCTATAGCTCCCGATTTAGAAAAGGGAGAGATGTAAAGCCCTGCCTCCTACCTAGCCGTGTTGCCGAGAAAGAAAGGCGTTGCTCTGTTTCTGGCGTGTCGTCTACGGCAACTCGTTACCTGCTGCAAATCCAATTGGCGTTTAAATTTAGAAGTTAATGGCTTGCAAACTGCGTTGCCCGCGGGACTGTGGAATGGAATTGCAGCTGTGATGGCCGCTAACAAGGTTACGGTAACGAGAAATTCGTAACTGTGTAATGACTTCTATTAGCTCTGCCGCGACCAGCGCAATGGGTGTATCAGGAAACACGCCGAGAAGAGGGGATGGCGATAAAAGGGGGCTGGTAAAGCGGAGAAAGGGGTGCGGGGCAGGGAAGAGGGTCAGGGTGTCACACCGCCACTGCCTACGTCGGGCGGTCGGCAAGTTAAATCGCATAGGCTCACGTGTTCAGCACTGGACACGGTGTTCGTTGGGCAGTTTCACATGTATCACGTGTATTAAATCGTAATGTAACTATAATTAGCCAATGGGCCGCCACCATTGAACGTGACAATGGGTGACCAATGTGATGCAGGGGGACCAGGTTGTGTGTGTGTGTGTGTGTGTGTGTGTGTGTACACAATATACGCAGTATAAATTGACCTTACACATACTTATCGAGAACCTTTGGGTTCACTGTCTTTTGTTTACGACTGCCAGCAACCGTATAGATCTACACTATAATCAACATACGTGTAAACGGTCGATATCGACTTTGTATTAAATATTATGGTTTTATTGGTTTGACTGTAAGAAATCAAGTTATAACAACCTTAAATTCGGAACAGTATTTTGTAAGAAATGATTTTTCATGCAATCCTCACAACTGGGGCTAGGTGTTGTGGCGGGGGCGGAGATGATGGGGGTTATATGGTTGAAGAAGTGCTTTGGTTAGAGTTCACAGTAATGTTGGCATCTAAATCATAGTAACTGAAAACAGATGGTTCAAATGGCTCTGAGCACTATGGTACTGCCGGCCGCGGTGGCCGTGCGGTTCTGGCGCTGCAGTCCGGAAGCGCGGGACTGCTACGGTCGCAGGTTCGAATCCTGCCTCGGGCATGGGTGTGTGTGATGTCCTTAGGTTAGTTAGGTTTAAGTAGTTCTAAGTTCTAGGGGACTTATGACCTAAGATGTTGAGTCCCATAGTGCTCAGAGCCATTTGAACCATTTGAACCACTATGGGACTTAACATCTGTGGCCATCAGTCCCCTAGAACTTAGAAGTACTTAAACCTAACTAACCTAAGGACATCACACACATCCATGCCCGAGGCAGAATTCGAACCCGCGACCGTAGCGGTCGCGCGGTTCCAGACTGAAGCGCCTAGAACCGCTCGGCCACTCCAGCCGGCTATAAGCTTGAAAAATTAGAAATATTAAGGAGGAGAACTACAAAGAAAATATTGGATCGTCTAAAAACTTCAATTTTTGCAAATTAAGAAGCGACAATGAAATTCATCAGAAAACGGAAAACTTGACAAACTTTGCTTAAGAGGCTTTGGAAATATTTTAAAAAATGGATCCAACAGAGTAACTGAAAGAATCTTGAAATATTTTGGGAGGCAAAGCCAACGAAGACATAAAGTCAGGAGATCGAGGAGGACATGGAGATATAAAGTAAGAACTTACGGAAAGAAAAATATTTCATTTTCTCAACTGTGATCCTAAGCATTTCTAAAGGAGGAAGGAAAAGAACACAAGCTTAATGTGGTCTGATGAAAGAAAACTGAAACTAAGTGAATCAATAAGCAATAATGGAAGAAAAAGAAGGCACTGCGAAAGCTGAATTGATATTGTCACTAGCGCAGAGAGACTAAAAAAGGAAGTAATAGTTGCAGAACTTCAAAGAAGTGTTTCATTTTTTATTATGTTTTCCCAATCACCGACAGTTAAAGTAGTTATTGCGTTAAATGATGTGCAACGGAAAAGCGTGATATAATACTAAGTTTTGAACGCAAACGTTGTGGGGTTACATTATTCATTTTTTGTCAGTTTTGGCCCTCAGCTCGTCAGTCTGTAAATTGTTTTTCCAGAAACAGCTCTGGGCACTTGCAAATGAAAAAGAAAGCACTTTTTTGTCGAATTTGTTTAACAGTCGCAGATGGAAGGACAGGGCGGAGGTTTTCATGGATGCGCGCTAAGTTTATTTTCCATTAACGGGGGCACATCTGCGTCAGCTTTCAAGCGCAGTGAGACAGCTCTTTCCAACTTTAATTAGTGTCTAACCTGAAAGATGTCAAACTCTGGAAGGGAAATCGAGTTTACAGCTAACGTGAATCGTTATCTGGTTTCAACCTCTTAGCAACTTCAGTGCAAAGTCGTAGGTTCATTAAATTATAATTACTAGAGGCGCATCTACGCTCGAAGAGCAAGGCTTACGCCCACGTCACGTCGATAGCTTGCCTGAAGGGGTGTCAACCATCCGACAAAGCTTCGTAAATTATTCCTGCAGGGCGGAGCCCGGGGAATATCGATTTCCATATCCATTAATCGGGAGGTAGCTGACGTGCGCCGTGCCAATACAGGCCATCGTGTCAGATTTCATGAAAATTTATGCGTTTCACGTTGGACACCATAAAGACGGATATCGGAAGCCATTGTCTGTGCCCAGTTCCAGGGAAGTGAGATGCGATGGAGGATTTGTGTTAACCAGGGAGACGTCGAAGCATTTCCTGTTTGTGAAAAGAAAATTCCTTCCGCGACACATTACTGCTGCTACATATTGCCAACTCTGTAAGTTGTTTCTTACGTGAAAACAGAAGATGTAAGGTACGCCTTATTTTCAGATAAGAGCGCATTTTACTTTATTGCTAATTTTGCTGCTTCACATACTGTAAGTGAAGTGAAATGTATCAGCGCTGCGAAACGTACGGAGTAAGGGCGAGCGGTAGCTTTCCACACTGGCCAGCAGATGCGGTTGGCCATCTGGCGCTTTCAGAGCCAGTGGGATGAGGTGCAGATGCAGAAATCGGTCGTGACGTCACCAAAGGGATTCGTAGCGAAAGTAGGTTTACTGTGGCGGGAATCAAATAATTGTTATTAATAAATATTTCCTAACAAAGGTTGCCTTTTGCCGCTCAGACATTAGGACGAGTCTTCGGGTCATAAATACTATCTTTAAGTAACGTTACAACGCTAGGAAGCGTTGATATTGATAAACAAAGGACTAACTTTGGCATAACCGAAGATGTACGATCTTATACCAACTACATCGATTGTACGCTCAGTGCGCCATAGTCAGAAGTTGTCGATAGGATCCATTTAGACCTACTCATACGATAGACAACACTCTCGTACTTCCAATAGTTAGCTTATAATCAGTGTGAACAAGTTTGTTTTACGGTGTTTCTTGAATAAACGCACCACAGTGGCATCCTGTGTAAATATAATTTGCACAAAAACTTCTTACCGCTTCATTATGTAAAACACAGACAGCAGTATTGCACTTTCAGAATCCGACGGTGCTGCTGCGGTTCGTAAAGGGATATAAAAATACGAGAGCATCTCCACATAACAGATAGGAAGAAATCCTTCGCGGCAGCTCACAAAGTCAGTTCAAGGACAGACTGGCTTAACTATCGCAAAGCTCGGATGAAAAACATGGCCGGTTAGACTATACGCCCCTTATACCACCATTCTTGGAAAGAGCTGCGTCGGATAATCTGCGATAGTAAATCTGAAGAGTCTGCACTACAATCGCACCAAAAAGTATTGGCACACGTGTGTATTTATCGGTGCTGGTTACAGACGCCGCACCTTCCGGTATACAGCACATGTACGTGCTACCTCACATACAAGACATTACAATTCTCCCCACGGTGCTTATCATTCACAAAGAAATGCAGTGTTAAGCGCAAACATGTATCTCCTCTACACACAAAAAGCATTGGCAAAGAGCGTGGCTTCTCGGTACATTGCTGGGTTTTCAGGTACCGGAACGCCATCAGCTGACGCAATAGACACTGCGTGTTGTTGACGGCCCAGTCGCTAGTGTGTTGCCGTATTGCGCGATAGTGGTCAGCATGGGGCCGAAGAAGAGGGAACATTCAGTGGCGTTGCGTGAGGGAGTGGTATTGCTCCATTCACAAGGGAGAAGCTATCGACAAATCGGCGCAGAGGTATCTGTTAGCTACACCACGGTACGAGCCATCATTCGTAAATATAAAGAGACTGGAACAACAGAGAATAAGTGTCGTCCTGGACGTCCAAAAGTGTTTAAAACCCGATAGCTTCGCCGTATCATCGCACTTGCTCGGAAGGAACCTGCTACAAGTGCAGCAACTATTGCTGAGGTTGTTCAGACAACGTCCGACAAGACAGTTAGTGTTCAAACTATACGAAATGTGTTGAATGAGGCTGACATGCATCGACGTTCTACCAGGAAAAAACCATACATATGGGAAATTAACCGGCAGAAGCGCCTGCAGTTTTCCAAGGACTACATCAGCAAGCCGATGGAGTTTTGGAACACTGTGGTCTTTAGCGACGAACTGAAGTTCACTGTATTCCGATTTGATGCAAGAAAGAAAGTTTGGCGCAAGCCGAATACGCACCTCGACATCAAACACATGCATCCCATAGTCAAATACGGTGGGGGCGGTATCATGGTCTGGGGCTGTATGGCGGCGTTGTAAAATCTAGCTGTAATCCACGGTACAATGGATCATATGAGATACATCGACGTGTTGCGAGGTAATTTACACGCTAGTGCACAGACATTGGGCTTTACTGAGGTGTTTCATTTCCAGCAAGACAACGATCCAAAACTAAAACTCGGGAGTGGTTACTGTAGAATGCCCCAAGAAGGGTTCTCACACCACCTCAGAGCGCTGATTTGAACCCCATTGAGAGCCGTCCGGTAAAAACGACTTGGAGAAAGTGCTCCTGGAGGAATGGTCGAAAATTAACTCTGATATCATCCGGAATTTAATACAAAGCATTCCTAGGCGTTTACGTGCTGTTATAGATGTTAAAGGGATGCACACTAGCTATTAGAAGGCGAACATCAATGAAAGAAACGAACACACTGTACGATTCATATGCATGTGCCAATACTTTTTTGGATGCAGAAGAGCGATGTTTATTTTCATAACACTGTATGTTACTTTACGGACAGGTCATTTGGACATATTTGTAACCTGTGTAATGTAAGGTGGCACGTGTCTTGGTTCTGTTCTGAAATATATGTTTCGTTTAACCTACAACCACTAAAATGTAACTGTGCCAATACTTTTTGGTGCGATTGTATGTGGTTGATGGGTTGTTAGAGATCTGCTTGCTTCAAGTCTTCCCTTTCTCCCACTAGAAGTCCTTTTCTAACATGGTGTTTCCAACAGATGAGTATGGTCATAGAGATCGTTATTATTTCACTAAAAGAAAACTGAGTCTTTTTATTTACGAAAACGGACACTACATTATTTATTTGTTCATTTGCTTTAAATTAGAAAAACATTTACTTCTGTCGATATGGTACAGTCAGCGCGGTCTGAGAGCCAGTAAAAACCCACGCTATGGTGTCTAATCACAGTGTCGAGCGCCGCACCTGTTGTATATGGGGCAATCAAAAAGTTTCTGTTCGAAGGCCGTGCAGTCCAGAATCGGCTTGCCAATCAGGCAAACTCACCGTGAGCACTGAGGCAGTCATCCTACCGACACACCAGGTTGAAGATACCTGCTGCCTGAAGAACTACTGTACTTCAGTGCCCACCACACATCCTCGCCCGACAGGAATCATCGGCTCTTCATTGCCTTTTTTAAGGGACCAGCGACGGTGGTAATCGCATGGGGAGAGATGAGGACTATAGGGCGGGTTCTTAGTGTGTCTCCCTCATGAGTGACGTAGCTTCTACCTCCCAGATCGACCTACGTCTTGTGTCGAATCGCGACCAGTAAAGACCTTGGCGCGCAATTCGACAACGGCGGTTTTCGACAGAAATACTGCCCTAAATACGTTACTCAGTTTCCGGTGGATGTCTACCTGTGTTCGTCCTTCGGCAGCCAAGAAAAGAATAACAGCACGTTGCTCCTGTTTCGACGCATTTAGTAGTAACGTCGCCTTAGTTCACGTTTGCGCCAAGAGCGCACGCAGGTCGGAAAAATACGAATGCCACACTAATCGAATGGCTCTGAGCACTATGGGACTTAACATCTGAGGTCATTAGTCCCCTAGAACTTAGAAGTACTTAAACCTAACTAACCTAAGGACATCACACACATCCATGCTCGAGGCAGGATTCCAACCTGCGACCGTAGCGATCGCGTGGTTTCAGATTGAAGCGCCTAGAACCGCTCGGCCACACCGGCCGGCCCACACTAATCCGTTGTCTACGTGTCGGTGCTTATATACCCGCATCAGAATCGCGCCACGTTGCATTTATGATCACCCCTTATATCTAACGCCACTATGTTTCCGTATTGAAATACAGAGTATTAGCTTGTTACAAAATTGTTAAGGCTGTCGTGGCCACTTGTTGACAAACTGCCTATTGGCTTCTGTCTCGGGTTCTTCGGCCAACGTTCATCTAATGATTTTACTGACGTTTCGCCAGCACGAGTAGCTGCCATTGTCAAAGCTTCACCCTCCATTGCCGGTGGTGAACTGGGGCCGAGCTCGCGGCCGCAGACTATGTGTACCTGGCGCGCCTACGTCCGAGGGCTTCTCCACGGTCATTTCCGGTGCGGTTCACCTCTTGCTACCTGCGACGGTCGTTCGCATATTATGCGAGCCGCAACACCTCAGACGCGAAATGCAACACTTGGAAAGTGATCTGAGGAGCAATGGGTACTCCACAAATTATATTAGAAGTGTAACAGAGCCAAACACTTGGCGGAGTAAGGAATCAGAAAAAGAAATGCCGGGTACGGTTGGTTGGTTGTTCTTGGGGAAGGAGACCAGACAGCGTGGTCATCGGTCTCATCGGATTAGGGAAGGATGGGGAAGGAAGTCGGCCGTGCCCTTTCAGAGGAACCATCCCGGCATTTGCCTGGAGTGATTTAGGGAAATCACGGAAAACCTAAATCAGAATGGCCGGACGCGGGATTGAACCGTCGTCCTCCCGAATGCGAGTCCAGTGTCTAACCACTGCGCCACCTCGCTCGGTGTCGGGTACGGCCTTCCTGCCATACATACCCAGAGTGACGGACAGAATCGGCCGCATATTGCACAAACATGGCGTAAAGAAAATTTTCAAACCGACAAGGAAGATCAAAGGGTGTCTTAGATCGGCAAAGGAGAAAAGGGACCCACTTGCAATGTCGGGAATATACCGTATACCATGCACATGCGGAAAAGTTTATGTCGGAATGACTGGACGATCAATCAACACGAGGATCAAAGAACATAAGCGACATTGCAGGTTGGGGTAGGTGGAGAAATCGGCCGTGGCAGAGCACGCACTGAGTGAGACCGAGCACGTAATAAAATTCTTCGACACGGAAGTTCTGGCTGTAGAGAAGCACTATCACACGCGCTTGTTCAGAGAAGTTGCAGAAATACGAGGGTTATTCCAAAAGTAAGGTCCGATCGGTCGCGAAATGGAAACGACTATGAAAATCCGATAAAGCTTTGCACAGATGTGTTGGGTAGTGTCTCTAGTATAACCCCAGTTAGCATCACGTCGCTCTTCTCATTTCTGAGCTCGCAGTGAGTGCGTAAAGATGTCTATAAAATAGTGTCTGCCGCCAAGTACGAGGGCCTGGTGAGAAATTTCGCCTGAAGCTATGCAGCCAACATTACATAACTGTCGTGCTGTTTCGTCTTCACGACAATTCTCAGCCGCATTCTGCAGGGGCAATGAAGATGCTCCTGCATCGTTTTCAAATGGAAATGTTAGATTACCCACAATACAGTCCGCAATTGTCTCCCCCTG
Organism: Schistocerca americana; assembly: GCF_021461395.2. Classification (NCBI taxonomy): domain Eukaryota; kingdom Metazoa; phylum Arthropoda; class Insecta; order Orthoptera; family Acrididae; genus Schistocerca; species Schistocerca americana. Next base: position 168,971,199 of record NC_060119.1, on the reverse strand, counting down.
AGTTTCATCTCTGGTCACATGAACCGCTGTCTTTGACGACAACATTTTGACACAGACAACGAGGTGTAGGCCAGCGTGGAGAATTGGCGGAAAGCACTGGCGGCTGCCTTCTATGATGAGGCTATTGAAAAGTTGGTACAACGCTATGACAAAAGTCTAAGTCAGAACGGCGACTACGTAGAGAAGTAGCTGAAAGGTGTAGCTAATTGTTACAAGTAAAACATTTCTGATGTTCACTGTGGTTTCAATTTGGCAATCAATCGGACCTTACTTTTGGAATAACCCTCGTACAAAAACCCGCGAACATCTCCAACAAGAAAGAGGAAAGCCTTAAGGTAAACGGATACTGGCTTCCCGTACTGCAGCGAACGACCGTCACAGGTAGCAAGAGGAGAAGCGCACCGGAAATGACCGCGTAGAGACCCTAGCCAGATACATATAGTCTGCGGCCGCGAGCTCGGCGGCAGTTCACCACCGGCAATGGAGGGTGAAGCTTTGACAATGGCAGCCACTCGTGCTGGCGAAACGTCAGTAAAATCATTAAATGAACGTCGGCCGTAGAACCCGAGACAGAAGCCAATAGGCAGATTATTAGCTTGTTCATTCGATAACAGAATATCTGTTACAATCATCAAGCTTGACTGCTTAATGACTGTTTCCAATGGTTTGTCTCTTGACCGCGTAATGCGCAGTACGTCAAACATTGGTCATTTCTGTCAGCTTTCGTTGCCTTTATCCTTTTCGTTCGTCTTCAGAAAGTTCATCTTAAGAAATACAGAAGAGACCATTTAGAACTAAACTGTGCAAGATGCAAGACATAGTTGACAGACCACCAAGTGTTCCAATAGGTGTTCCCCACAGTCACAGTTGGTGATATCCACAGGGAAGTGCCATTTCTAGAGAATACTCCTGGATCTTCCAACTCCAGATCGAAGGGGGTTGATTGATTTCCATATTATTAAGTTCGTTCGTGCCGAGATGGGGCGGTCTCCGAAGGGGATAGCCAGTGTCTCTCAAGTCGAGAGATACTCAGTAGTTTCCTTGCTGTAGCTGCTGCTGTTTGCAACACTGTAGTGGTTTTGATGAAATTTTTTCTGTACCTTAACCTTGGGGCTGCTGGAACGTGCCTGTGTAATGGATGGTTTTCTTGATAAACTTGGTCAGTTCTCTTAGAATTGGCTGCTAAGTCACGACGAGTATCTGGTGACGCTATGACTGCGAGCTAGGAGAGTTTTACAAGTGGCGTAGGCTTTAACATCCTGTAATAACATTACACGTTTTTCTTAGTCAATTGACGTTTCAGTAGTTCTTTTTTGTATGATATTGTTCAAAATACGGACCATCACACAGTGCACAATCGCATTACCCGAAAAAATAATTTTTCATTGTTTCATTACCGATCTACGCAAAGCCGCGACAAATACCTTTTACCTTTCCCTTCAGGGAATTAGATTAAGAAATGCGACACTAAAAGTAGTGGATGAATTTTGCTATTTTGGCACCAAGTAACTGATGACGGCAGAAGCAGAGCATGTAAAACGCAAACTAGCAATTGCAAGAAAAGCATTTCTGAAAACGAGAAATTTGTCAACTGGAAATTCAGGTTTAAGTAAGTGCTTTTTGAAGGTTTTTGTCTGTAGTGAAGCATTATAAAGAACAGAAACGTGCAAGATAACCAGTTAAGACAAGTTTGAAAGATGCTGCTACAGGGGTGTTGTTTTTGTAGGTAGTTCGGATGACTGTTGAAGAGGTATCAATTTGAATAAGGAAAAAGGCCGGCCGAAGTGGCCGTGCGGTTCTAAACGCTGCAGTCTGGAACCGCGAGACCGCTACGGTCGTAGGTTCGAATCCTGCCTCGGGCATGGATGTGTGTGATGTCCTTAGGTTAGTTAGGTTTAACTAGTTCTAAGTTCTAGGGGACTAATGACCTCAGAAGTTGAGTCCCATAGTGCTCAGGGCCATTTTTTTTTTTTTTTTTGAGGAAAAAAAGAAATATATAGCGCAACTTAGGTATCGCTTTATAGGACACATCTTGAGGCATAAAGGAATGGTCAGTTTGTTAATGGGGGAGAGTGTAGGGGGTAAAAAGTATAGAGGGAGACCTAAGCACGAATACGTAAGTAGGTCCAAATAGATAGGTGTTGGATGTAGTAATCATGCTGAGATGAAGCAGCTTACACAGGATAGACCAGCGTGGAGGATTGCATCAAGCCAGTCTTCGGACTGAAGGTCACAGCAACAGCCCTTTCGCTGCGCAGTCTCACTTGTCTCTACGAGAATGGCTCCATGAACTAGCCAAAAACAAGAGACAATTGTAGCCGGTCCTGGGACAGTGGGGTATTATCAGAATGTTATTCAACACAAGCCAGTTGGAATCTCCTCATGACTCGCTGACAGACACTTCTGGCTCATTCCCATTTTAATGTCCGCCTCCTCCTGCTCCTTTTTGCTGCTCTACGTCTACATACATACTCCGCAATCCACCATACGGTGCGTGGCGGAGGGTACCTCGTACCACAACTAACACCTTCTCTCCCTGTTCCACTCCCAAACAGAACGAGGGAAAAATGACTGCCTATATGTCTCTGTACGAGCCCTAATCTCTCTTATCTTATCTTGGTGGTCTTTCCGCGAAATGTAAGTTGGCGGCAGTAAAATTGTACTGCAGTCAGCCTCAAATGCTGGTTCTCAAAATTTCCTCAGTAGCGATTCACGAAAAGAACGCCTTCTTTCCTCTAGAGACTCCCACCCGAGTTCCTGAGCATTTCCGTAACACTCGCGTGATGATCAAACCTACCAGTAACACACCTAGCAGCCCGCCTCTGAATTGCTTCTATGTCCTCCCTCAATCCAACCTGATAGGGATCCCAAACGCTCGAACAGTACTCAATAATAGGTCGTATTAGTGTTTTATAAACGGTCTCCTTTACAGATGAACCACATCTTCCCAAAATTCTACCAATGAACGGAAGACGACTATCCGCCTTCCCCACAACTGCCGTTACATGCTTGTCCCACTTCATATCACCCTGCAATGTTACGTCCAAATATTTAATCGACGTGACTGTGTCAAGTGCTACACTACTAATGGAGTATTCAAACATTACAGGATTCTTTTTCCTATTCATCTGCATTAATTTACATTTATCTATATTTAGAGTTAGCTGCCATTCTTTACACCAGTCACAAATCCTGTCCAAGTCATCTTGTATCCTCCTACAGTCACTCAACGACGACACCTTCCCGTACACCACACCATCACAGCAAACAGCCGCACATTGCTATCCATCCTATCCAAAAGATCATTTATGTAGATAGAAAACAACAGCGGAGCTACCACACTACCCCGGGGCACTCCAGATGAGACCCTCACCTCCGATGAACACTCACCATCGAGGACAATGTACTGGGCTCTATTACTTAAGAAGTCTTCGAGCCACTCACATACTTGGGAACCAATCCCAATATGCTCGAACCTTAGTTAGGAGTCTGCAGTGGGGCTCCTGCTTCTTTCTTTCACCTAACTTTCTCTTCCTCATTTTTTTCGCCTCTCACAAATCGGCACCCGCACGGAAACAGAGCCCATGGCCACACACTCGTCATGCAGCTTTTTGGCAGTAGCGTCGACAGTTAGGAGAGCTCGTCCATTCCCCTTCGCATTCCCACTATGGTCCTACAATTCCACTTATCTCGACCTGTAGGTTCCTCCTGAAAATGATAATATCTCCCGCTGGTCCTTTCACTCGTCGTTCAATTTTCCTCCTCTTCTTCCTACTGATTGCTCAAACCTGGCTGGCAGAGCCTTCGCACGAAGCTCTGTTTCCGCAGCCCTGCTCGGTTGCGGCGCCCCCTTTGCTTTGCACAGTGGCGCGCGTCCCGGCCAGATATCACTTTCGACCTACCCGGCGTCAGGCGCACGTGGCGCTTAATCACGCCAGGGGGCGCCGGACGCTGTCAGCCGCAGCCGTCGCCACGCGAGACATGCAGCCACGGCTTCTGCTTTCACGGCGCGACTGTTTCAGGTCGCTGCAATCCTCGGCACGTCTGTTGCACTGTCTTCTACTCTTGCTCGCTCACATCGCTCCGATAAATTTCCCACAAAATTCTTCCATCTCCAATGATACGCCTCGTCCCAGGCAATAACTGGATAACGAACCACCCGTAGCTGTCGTCCCTATCTTCGACCTTATCATTTACAGCCATCCTATTCAGTTAACTGAAGGTTAAAGCAGTCAAGATCGCCTCCGTGGCGGAATAGTTAGCGTCGCTTCCTCTGTTGCCGGATGACTTGAGCTCGGCTCCCGGTAGCTTCTCGATATTTTCTGAAGTTGGGAAGTCTGGAACAGGGTCCACTTGGCCTAGTGACGCCATTTGAGGAGCTGCTTGAATAATGCAGCAGCTACATCATCCTGATTCATCTTCTGACAATAACGGCTGGAGGGCTAGGCGGCACGCTCATAGTATACCCCACGATCGTAGATCGCACCTTGCACTGCACCAGTCGGCCACGCTCAACAGGCCTAAGTCCTGATTGGTGAGCCGGCCGCGGTGGTCTCGTGGTTCTAGGCGCTCAGTCCGGAACCGCGGGACTGCTACGGTCGCAGGTTCGAATCCTGCCTCGGGCATGGATGTGTGTGATGTCCTTAGGTTAGTTAGGTTTAAGTAGTTCTAAGTTCTAGGGGACTGATGACCACAGATGTTAAGTCCCATAGTGCTCAGAGCCATTTGAACCATTTTGAACCTGATTGGTGAGTGGTGTTTACGTTTTGAGGGGCGTAGGACGTCAAACGGGCCGACTTGGAGCAGGAGAGGCACCAAAGGACATTTTATTTTCTACTGTCTATACTTTTACAAATAAATTCATAAAACTTTCTCAGCATGACCAGGAAGGATTCAGGATTCACACTCATAGCAGTGGAAGTGCAAAAACATAACAAAATAACTTTTTTTGGATATGAAATTTCATCATTTTTTCACTTACTGTTGGCTGCATTTGTTACTATAGGTACATTTTTATTCACAAGTAAGAGAGATTCTTTGATGAATTTTGCACAGTATACAAACCATACTTACAGATGTATGCAACTCTTGAATTTTCCAAATCTATTTAAAACTGTGGTAAAAATTGATATAATTAACTACAAAATTTGATTTTTTTCTAAACATAAAGTTTAAAACGTAACAGCTCATTCATTTTTTCATAAAATAAATAGATTGTAGAGTTTCAGACACCTGTAAGTATCGTTTGTATGCTGTGCAAAATTCTTAGAACAGTCTCTCTTACTTATGAAGAAAAGTGTACCTATAGCAACAAATGCAGCCAATAGTAAGTGAAAAAATGATTAAATTTCACATGTAAAAAAATTAATTTGTTATGTTTTTGAACTTCCGCTGCTACGAGTGTGAATCCTGAATCCTTCCTGGTCATGCTGACAAAGTTTTATGAATTTACTTGTAAAAGTATAGACAGTGGAAATTAAAATGTCCTGTGGTGTCTCTCCTGCTCCAAGTCGGCCCATTTCACGTCCTACCCCCCTTAAAGCAGTCAGCAACTCACATCGGTTTGAATATCACAGTGCTCTACTAAACGCGGTCCGCAGCTCGTGGTCTCGCGGTAGCGTTCTCGCTTCCCGAGCACGGGGTCCCGGGTTCGATTCCCGGCGGGGTCAGGGATTTTCACCTGCCTTCATCATCATCATTCGTGCTCATTACGGTCGGAGGAAGGCAAAGGCAAACCACCTCCTCTAGGACCTTGCCTAGTACGGCGGTGCGGGTCTCCCGCATCGTCCCCTGCGCTCTGTTAAGGAGTATGGGGCTTCATCATCATCATCTACTAAACACTGACCTATTGGAGATAGTATGCTGTTGCCTGCCTCTGACCTCCATTCCAACCTTCCCTTTATACGAGGACCTACAGTTTAACGTGGACTGCAAGCCCATGGTACAACTCGGCATTTTGCACATTAACAAACATTATCAATTACATCCATTACGCAGTGTTTTGAGGACCGCGACTGGCGATTACCATGAAAAAAAAAGTACAACGAGACTTCAAAAAGTAAGATGCGCATCTCGTTTCACGCTAATGGTGGTAGTGACTTCAATGCACCACTCGAATGTTAAAATTTGTGCTTGCTTTCAGCTGGGAATGAGCAGAAATGTAACTGTCAGCTCCAATACTCATAACGCGTAACGACCATGACTAGGCGTTACTCCACGCATCACGTGACTCCGATGTTGGTTTCAGACGTCAGCGCACCAGAGGTAGTTGCTCAAATGGTTCAGATGGCTCTGAGCACTATAGGACTTAACAGCTTAGGTCATCAGCCCCCTAGAACTTAGAACTACTTAAACCTAACTAACCTAAGGTCATCACACACATCCATGCCCGAGGCAGGATTCGAACCTGCGACCGTAGCGGTCGTGCGGTTCCAGACTGAAGCGCTTAGAAGCATTCGGCCACAGAGGTAGGTGCGTCTGCGGTCTACATGTGTCTATGGCCTACGGCTCTAATGGTTATGCAGGCATCTTTCGTTCGTGGACGATGAGCTCTCGTAAAATAATCAAGTAAGAACGGAAGCAGTATCACCCGCGGCTCCTCTTTTTCTTTTGTAGAGGGAATAAAGTACGCTGCCTGCTGCAGCTAAAGTGCTTTTTAAATTTTAAAGCCAAGAGGCTGGCTTGCCGTGCATTCCCTTGCGAGCAGGTTCTCTCCCGCGCTCCAGGCTACGGGAGAGATAGCACCGCTGTAGGACGAGTAAGGAATATCTTGTCCCTGAGGTCGGAACTCAGTCGCTACACGAAGAAACACGACTCCCTTATGGGAGGAGCTGGAAGTTTCTTCTTGTATGGGAGGATATCGTATTCTATGTACCGCAAGGCAGTAGCTAACAGAACAGTACATCAAGAAGATTTCAGCTAACCCTAAATTTCGTAATAAGCTTAGATACGTTGTGATAAAACATAAAATACTTCTTTGTCTCCAGCGCTACGTAAAACGACACGGACCTAAGTGGATCCGACAATTCGGAGCTGATGTCAAATACATGAATGTCCTGGTTTTCTTACCATATACGAAGCGATATTTTGCGCTGCTGACCTGTAAGGGTCCGCCGTTCGTGGTCTCGCGGTAGCGTTCTCGCTTCCCGGGTTCGTTTCCCGGCGGGATCAAGGATTTTCACCTGCCCCAAGATGACCAGGTGTTGTTGTGTCGTCTTAATCATCATTCATCCCCATTACGGTCGGAGGAAGGCAACGGGAAATCGCCTCCATTAGGACCTTGGCTAGTACGTTGGTGCGGATCTCCCGCATAGTTCCCCTACGCTTTGTCAAGAAGCATGGGACTTCATTTACATACTTGTATGGGGTTCCTAGGAAATCTCATTCAAATGTACCATCTTAAAAAGAACAAAACCTGTGGTACCCTTATTATTGTCAGGTTAGGGCCAGTGGGCTGAGGGCAGTGACTCTCACAGTTCCTTTTATTTCATTAATTAGCTTCTCTGTCCCAGATTATTTCTGACATGTATGATGACCTTTTTGACATGTCCGATAGAACAGACACCACATACACAATTAAAGCGAGACTGGCCAATGATCCCTTCAGAGTAAATGTACAGTACGCTCGAACTCTTCCGGGAATCGGCGAAATGCCGCTAGTAATGAGGATAATGGCCACGGGGCACTACATCTGTAATGTGTGGATAAGTTCAGAATACGGATCTGACGGGATGTGTGCTAGCGTAGTCCGTGCATTGCTACGACCACTAGCCGGCGGTGTGGCCGAGTGGTTCTAGGCGCTTCAGTCCGGAACCACGCTGCTGCTACGGTCGCAGGTTCGAATCCTGTCTCGGGCATGGATGTGTGTAATGTCCTTAGGTAGGTAGGTTTGAGTAGTTCTAAGTCTAGGGGACTGATGACCTCAGATGTTAAGTCCCATAGTGCTCAGAGCCATTTGAACAATTTTTTTTGCTACGACCACTGTTCTCCGGATGGCGCAGTGGTCAGCGCAATTAGCTAGTAAGCAACCGAGCGAGGTGGTGCAGTGGTTAGCACTCTGGACTCGCATTCGGTAGGACGACGATTCAAACCCGAATCCGGCGATCCTGATTTATGTTTTCTGTGATGTCCCTAAATTATTTCAGACAAATGCCGGGATGGTTTCTTTGAAAAGGACACGGCCGATTTCCTTCCCCTCCTTCCCTAATCCGATGTGACCAATAATCTCGCTGTTTGGTCCCCTTTCCCGAATTAACCAACCCAATGTTCATGTTCCTAGTAAGCAGGAGATCTGGGTTCGAATCCCGGTCCAGCGCAAATTTTCAAATTTCCCTAGTGGTTTAGATCAATGCCCTGCAGTAGCTTATATAATTAATTCCTTTGTGTCTTGATGCAGCATTTTGTAGTTTGACGTATTAGCTAAATGCTCCCGCTATATTTGTTATGGGTTTTCATTCCTTGAGACCATTAAAGAAATCGAACGTCATGCAAAATGCGTGATTAGTTCAAGTTTGATGAATCAACCAATTTCTGACATGTCATTACCGTTTTATTAAGACATACAGTCTATCAAATTATAACATACTGGGTGTAACAAAACTGTGTCGTCAAACATCGAGAAGTTGTACAGTGTGTCACCATCCATCGACAGCTCCCCATGACTCGTCAAACATACGACATCCTCACTGGTCCCAATTCAGCAGCATACCATACTGTTGCTCGTCCAGATATGCTGGCATCGCTTGGTGTGATGCAAATACAAATCCAGATTCAGGTTTGTAACCAACTTACACCTTGGTTACGCCTGAGGCCCAGAGTAATTTTACATTTAGTGAGCTACAGAAGAAGCTGCACCCCTACATCTGTTTTCAGTACAGTACTTTACGACAGTCTAAACGAGCACCACAACTATATAGCTGTATTCACGGAGGGATCTAAACTGAGGGACTCCCTTGGCTCTGTTTTTTTCCCTGACTGTGTCTCGGAGATACGATTACTTCAAGAATTCACTGTGTTCGATGCAGAATTATACGCGTTGTTGAGGGCACTGTAGCAGATGAGATATTTTCCGATTCCTATAATCCTTGTTTGTTCAGATGTCTAGTGTCATTAACTTTCTACAGCACCTGTACTCAGCAGATAAACTTGCTCCACCTGCAAAGGCCGGCGAAGGTGGTGTCTTCTGTTGGATACAGCAACATGTGGTTACTATGAAAATCGAAATGGCGGATGTAGCAGCCAAGGAGGCGCGTCGCGATAATCAGATAGTACAGTGTGCCATCTCCTGCATGCTGTTACCTCACTGTTGAGGAAGAGTTTCGTGTGTAGACAGGAAGAAGAGTGGCTGGAAGTGAAAGACAATAAGCTGCGCATAGTAAGGTCAACAGCTCGGCCATGGCATACCTCCTTCCAGACGGGATGAGCTCCTTCTCACTCACTTAGAATGAAGCCTTGTGGCCGGCCGGTGTGGCCGAGCGGTTCTAGGCGCTACAGTCTGTAACCGCGCGACCGCAGGTTCGAATCCTGCCTCGGGCATGGATGTGTGTGATGTCCTTAGGTTAGTTAGGTTTAAGTAGTTCTAAGTTCTAGAGGACTGATGACCTGAGATGTTAAGTCCCATAGTGCTCAGAGCCATTTGATGTCTTGTGAAGCGCGTGTTCTTGGCCAATGTGAGGACCATTCAATGTGTGCTCATTGTGGCGTGCAGATCAGGATGCGCCACAGTTTATTAGAATGTGTATTGTATTGAGACAACAGGGTAGCAGCTAATTACCTACTATAACAACTGTGGTGGTCGGCCACTGTGGAGGAAGGTGGAGTGCGGTAGATCACGGTCTGGATGTTGAAGGTCCGCCACGCTGGGCTGCGTAGCAGTGTCGTGCGTGGCAGATGTCCGACGGGACGACATAGAAACAGCATTGTAAAACCATTCGTTTGTTACTCAGTATTACAATATAATGTCGGTGTCTTAGGTAGCCAGTGTTCGCAGGATATCAGCAGTACACGCCCTACGAAGAAGGCGCTGTAGTGAGCACACAGCTCACAGACATAGGCACAGAGCGGCGTCGTGTAGGCAGGGAAGCAGTGACGCCAGTGATACGTCAAGGTCTCTGATCCAGCGAGAGGAGCACTCTGTGTAGCCGCACTGCCTTGAGGCGACCAGCAGCCCTGGGCGAAGCGCTTGAGATCCCACGTGGACCTGAAATAGAAAAGACAGCTCAGAACAGCATAGTCAGTCCAGACCAATGGCAGGCAGCGAGGTATTCGGAATCACAGGTGATGACAGTTGGATGGTTGCATAGCTCTGGACGAGAGGCAAAGAATCTCCAGGGCTGGAAGTGGCTGAACGCCCATCCCCATCCCCGCAAGCGGCCCACTGGTTAGAGGGCGCTAAGTCCACAGCACTGGACTTGTCCCAGCGGCAAGCTGCCGCGAGCAACGGTAGAATGCGGAGAGGGTGACTGAGCCTCGTAGACTGCTCTTAGACCATGCTTGTTTTGCTACAGCTTCGGATTTTATTACGTATGCCGCGACGAGTCTGTGGCCCAAGTGTGAAGTAACCAGGCCATTCAGACCTTGGTGTCTCAGCCTTTCTGCTGCGTCGAGGTTATTTACGCTTTTCGCTGCTCTGCTTGGAGGCAACACGAGGTAACAGTACTTGCGGCATCAGCAGGCATTCCTGGCGTAAATCTTTTCAGCCATCTGATTTACCCTGCTTCCCTGTCTTCTTGCGTTAACTGTGGCAAGTGCTCCATAAAATTTTAGGGAGACGTTTTTAATGTGTCGTCAGGGTGGCTGGTCCATGAATACTTTTTGTTAATGATCAGCCAGCCACAGCTCCCTGAGTAATTACTTTAACTTTCCTCTTACGTTACTTGCTTTTTAACTGCCACCCTTAGAACATTTGACCATACTTACTCTGCCTTTAAGAATGTGGGATAGTGTTATTGTGCGGGTGACAGCGAGTGAGACGGGAAGAATGTGAGTGCAAAATGGTTCACATGGCTCTGAGCACTATGGGACTTAACGTCTGAGGTCATCAGGCCCATAGACTTAAAACTACTTAAACCTGGCTAACCTAAGGACATCACATACATCCATGCCCGAACCAGGATTTGGACCTGCGTTCCGGACTGAAGCGCCTAGAACCGCTCGGTCACAACGGCCGCCTAAAGTGATTGCAATTATCTGTAAGATTGACCCTCACTTGTTTTGTAAAATGTTAGACGTTTCAACCATGCTTGCTTATACTAGTTTTCGTAAGGGCTGAGCGCTCATAACCACACACTACAGTGTCATCATGAATAAAATGAGGAAATAAATTCATATCCAGAAACGCCACCAAGCGTCGAATTTATAGGAGCTAACGCCTGTGCGGTCAACATATCTATTCAGCGTCGATTTTCAACTGCGCATATTTCAAAGGGTGATTTGCTCAAGGTTTGTAAGTGAAGTCTTGCATAGAAACGCCGCATCGCTTTGCAGTTTTCGTAGACATCATTCGGAAAACTGTAAATGATTTTTCAAATCATTGCCAAAGGTGTTGGTGTAGCGAAATGTGGCGAGGATGAAGTGTGATGGAATGTGTTCATGGCAGAATACTCAGTTGACTGCGCTCGCACATTCGAACTGCATCGCGGTGACACGTGGATTGCAAGCTACCGCTGCTAACATATTCCTTGTATTTGTCCTCATACGTTGCTGTTCTTTTCTGTTGGTGTGTTTTATTATCCATAATTCCAGTTTCTTGAATATTTTATTGACGTTTGCAGGGAGAGATCTTGAAGTCTTGGCAGCGTCAGGTTGTCTTTCAGCATACAACCGCGCTGGTGTTACAGCAGTTTGACGACAGTCGCCATAAATGAAAACGCTGTCCACTTTTTCGACTGTCTTATACATATCGAAAGTCTCAATAGCTTAACGTGCAAGTTGTCTTATGGCTTCAACTACAGAACACAGAGTAGGGTGTTTCAGCAGCCTCAATAAACAAACGAACTATACCACAGCTACATATTCACTCAAATTTGGTAAACTAAGGCAGACGTTTATGGGGATTGTTCTCCTGGTGGAAAGAAAGTGGTTTGCTGCGCTGAATTTTGTTACTGTTTGATCAAGTCCTAGTCATGTTAAGTCGCTGAAATACTCTTCGAAGGTCCTTTCCAACGCCTCAGCAAAAAGTAATGTGGGTATGACATTATATGACCCAAGCTAATAAGAAAATTACAGTGGTCTTGTCTCACTTACGGTAGTCTACGGTAGCCTACGGTACTTTTACAATTCTAAGCAGTATTAATATACACTACTGGCCATTAAAACTGCTACACCAAGAAGAAATGCAGATGATAAACAGGTATTCATTGGGCAAATATATTATACTAGAACTGACATGTGATTACAATTTCACGCAATTTGGGTGCATAGATCCTGAGAAATCAGTACCCAGAAGACCACCTATGGCCGTAATAACGGCCTTGATATGCCTGGGCATTGAGTCAAACAGAGCTTGGATGGCGCGTACACGTACAGCTGCCCATGCAGCTTCAACACGATACCACAGTTCATCAAGAGTAATGACTGGCGTATTGTGACGAGCCAGTTGCTGGGCCACCATTGACCAGACGTTTTCAATTGGTGAGAGATCTGGAGAATGTCCTGGCCAGAGCAGCAGTCGAACATTTTCTGCATCCAGAAAGGCCCGTACAGGACCTGTAACATGCGGTCGTGCATTATCCTGCTTAAATGTAGGGTTTCGCAGGGATCGAATGAAGGGTAGAGTCACGGGTCGTAACACATCTGAAATGTGGCTGCACGATCCGTTACAGCCATGCGGATAAGATGCCTCTCATCTCGACTGCTAGTGATACGAGGCCGTTGGGATCCAGCACGGCGATCCTTATTACCCTCCTGAATCCTCCGATTCCATATTGGATCTCAACCAACGCGAGCAGCAATGTCGACACACGACAAACCGCAATCGCGATAGGCTGCAATCCGACCTTTATCAAAGTCGGAAACGTGATGGTACGCATTTCTCCTCCTTACACGAGGAATCACAACAATGTTTCACCAGGCAACGCCGGTCAACTGCTCTTTGTGTATGAGAAATCGGTTGGAAACTTTCCTCATATCAGCGCGTTGTAGGTGTCGCCACCGGTGCGAACCTTGTGTGAATGCTCTGAAAAGCTAATCATTTGCATATCACAGCATCTTCTTCCTGTCGGTTAAATTTCGCGTCTGTAGCACGTCATCTTCGTGGTGTAGCAATTTTAATGGCCAGTAGTGTAATAATAGTCAATAGAAATAAGTAAATAAAACGTGGCTTAAGATCAGTATAAAAGGCAATCATGTAGACCGGCAGTGTGTTCACAGAATTTTTTAAAAATATGTATTAGTGCTTCACACTGACTGACTCGTTTCACTATAAAGCGAGAGATGGCCGTCATGACCCACAGAACGTGCACACGACAGTAGTAAACGAAGCTGAGCGCATCATCCCAACATAAAGATGCGACTGTCCCACGCGGATTAAGTCTGACATGCGTGTGCAGGCGATAAAGTAGAGAAAACGTGCAGAAACGCCGAGCACTACAGACTTTCGGTACACTTGCCTCGCCAGCCCTTCGTCTGAGAACTTCCGCGAACACGGCGGAGCGGAGGCGCCGGGTCTGCTGTTACAGCTGCGTTTACTGTCGCTCCTGTTGATCCCGCGCCTCGGAGTACGCTATGAAAATCGACAGCCGGCCCACCCACTTCCGAGAAAAGCCATCTCATTGTTTCCGCAAAGCTGCTCAGCACTCGCGATTCTTAGAATGCATTCCGCCCACGCGCTCTGAAAGCCTTCGTTCTCCCCTTTCTCGTCTTCTGTTCCTACTTTCTGTCGTGCCTCCATTTCTTCGTACTCGTCTTGTAGGAGCAAGCGTCAGCGATCGCCCCCTTCCATAATGCGACGTTCTCTCTCACTGGATGTAGTGGCTATGTTCCACGTACCGTTCAGTGACATAATTCCACTTAATGAAATCGATTACGTGAAAGTTCCTTCATTATTACAAGGTCCCATATAGACGTGAGTGATACTTAGATCGTGAATGTCGCTATGCAGAACATCTCAGAAGCACTCGTTGTGACAAAGACAATCATGGCAGAATAATTCATAAATACTTATATATATGGATATATATGGATATGGTATCCGTTCTTTCGGACATGTCCGAAAGAACAGACGCCATTGATGACCTGCAGCCATCTAGAACGAAATTAGAATTTTATTAATACCGTCAGCTGCTCACGGGCGTTGATATGGATGAACGGGAACAGGTGAAAATGTGTGTCCCGACTGGGACTAGAACCGGGATCTCCTGCTTACATGGCAAACGCTCTATCCATATGTGCCACCGAGGGCAGAGAGGGTAGTGCGAGTACAGGGACTATCTCGCGCACGCCTCCCGCGAGACTCACATTCTGACCTTGTATGTTCACACACTACATTCGTAGTGTCCCACCCCAACACACTCATTACTCGTGGAAGACATTCTTACCAAGTCCCGTAAGAGTTCGGGGAATATATGTACATCCGCACAGAAGAAGGTCATGACCGGTATTGCCAGAACTGTATACCTATATGGATATGGTGTCTGTTTCTTCGGACGGGATTTGGTAAGAATGTCTTCCACGAATAATGAGTGTGTTGGGGTGGGACACTACAAATGTAGTATGTGGACATACAAGGTGAGAATGTGAGTCTCGCGGGAGGTGTGCGCGAGATAGTCCCTGCAGCCACACTATCCTCTCTGCCCTCGGTGGCTCACATGGATAGAGCGTCTGCCATGTAAGCAGGGGATCCCGGTTTCGAGTCCCGGTCGGGGCACACATTTTGACGGGTCCCCGTTGATATATTTTAACGCCAGTGAGCGGCTGACGGGATTAATAAAATTCTAATTTAATTCATAAATGCCCCATAGGAGTCAATCATTGTGGAAACCCATTTGGGGGAAGACCTTGTTAATCGTGATGGCGACTTTCCTTGACAAGCCATTGAACGCGGTACTTTCCTTAATATATTCCAAAAGACAAAATTTAACGCCGACTTCCGTGTGTAGCGCTGATTAGCTTTATTATTTTAACGACTAACTTTTAACTCGTTGGGCCCGCAGTTCGACAGAGGATATGCTTGCAATATCACCATTACGCATGCCCCTGCGCTCTTCAGATAGAGGAACATTAGACAGACACGGTAACTCGACTCACCTGAAGCTGGCTGCCTGGTTGCCAGTCGAAATATCGTGACAAGATGTCATCATCAGACTGCAATCCTGACACATCATGGAATTATTACATATTCTACCATATCGATTCTCAAAGGAGATGAGAATCTCTACAGGGCGTTTCACAGTTTCTATTACAGGTTTCTAGGGTTCAAGATGGATCTTTAGACCGGATGGTTGTAATTAAAGTGCAGTTACTCACGGAGGTCCACTGTGGGCTGTAATTATCAAATGGTAGCGAAAATTGGCAGAAATGTTAATGCGGTAATGTGGAACCGATTTCTTTTGGAAGAAAATTAATTCCAACTTTGGCCACAGCGTGAAAATCTGGTGGTACACAGTATCTCGTTCACGTCTCCGGTGCTCGATTGACTAAATTGTGTTAGCGGCGGTTAATAATAAAATCAACATTGTGCGTTTCTTACTTGTTTGGCCTTTCCTACCCGCGTCCCGTTCCTAATCCATTACATACGCAGACAATTCTTTATACACTACTGGTCATTGAAATTGCTACACCAAGAAGAAATGCAGATGATAAACGGCTATTCATTAGATAAATATATTATACTAGAACTGACATGTGAATACATATTCACGCAATTTGGGTGCATAGATCCAGAGAAATCAGTACAAAGAACAATCACCTCTCGCCGTAATAACGGCCTTGATGCGTCTGGGCATTGAGTCAAACAGAGCTTGTATGGCGTGTACAGGTACAGCTGCCCATGCAGCTTCAACACGATACCACAGTACATCAAGAGTAGTGACTGGCGCATTGTGACGAACCAGTTGCTCGGCCACCATTGACCAGACGTTTTCAATTGGTGAGAGATCTGGAGAATGTGCTGGCCAGGGCAGCAGTCGAACATTTTCTGTATCCAGAAAGGGCCGTACGGGACCTACAACATGCGGTCGTGCATTATCCTGCTAAAACGTACTCTTTCGCAGGGATCGAATGAACAGTTGAAGGGTAGAGCCACGGGTCGTAACACATATGAAATGTAACGTCCACTGTTCAAAGTGCCGTCAATGCGAACAACAGGTGACCGAGACGTGTAACCAATGGCACCCTTTACCATCACGCCGGGTGATACGCCAGTATGGTGATGACGAATACATGCTTCCAATGTGCGTTCACCGCGATGTCGCCAAACACGGATGCGATCATCACGATGCTGTAAACAGAACATGGATTCATCCAAAAAAATGACGTTTTGCCATTCGTGCACCCAGGTTCGTCGTTGCGTACACCGTTGCAGGCGCTCCTGTCTGTGATGTAGCGTCAAGAGTAACCGCAGCCATGGTATCCGACCTGATAGTCCACGCTGCTGCAAACGTCGTCGAACTGTTGGTGCAGATGGTTGTTGTCTTGCAAACGTCCCCATCTGTTGACTCAGGGATCGAGACATGGCTGCACGATTCGTTACAGCCATGCGGATAAGATGCCTGTCATCTCGACTGCTAGTGATACGAGGCCGTTGGGATCCAGCACGGCGTTACGTTTTACCCTCCTGAACCCACCGATTCCATATTCTGCTAACAGTCATTAGATCTCGACCAACGCGAGCAGCAATGTCGTGATATGATAAACCGCAATGGTGATAGGCTTTATCAAAGTCGGAAACGTGATGGTACGCATTTCTCTTCCTTACACGAGGCATCAAAACAACGTTTCACCAGGCAATGCCGGTTAGAAACTTTCCTCATGTCAGCACGTTGTTGGTGTCGCCACCGGCGCCAACCTTGTGTGAATGCTCTGAAAAGCTAATCATTTACATATCACAGCATCTTCTTCCTGTCGCTTAAATTTCGCGCCTGTAGTTCGTCAACTTCGTGGTGTAGCAATTTTAATGGCCAGTAGTGTATCTTTCTTGCGTTCACAGCGCTCGATTTGCACCTGTGGATCAAAATCTTAATTAATCTTTTCTAGAGTAAATAGGTTCCACATTAACCCATTATAATATCTACCACGTTTCGCTGCCATAGAATAGTTACAGTCCACAATGGACATCTATCAGCAGCTGCACTACAACTGTAACCAACCGGCAGGTAAACCTTCGGTACGGAACCCATGTTTGGAAAAGTTCGTTTGGATGTAGAATAAGGGTCAAGACGCGATCACTTCCAAATCGCCGGCCGTTGTGACCGAGCGGTTCTAGGCGCTTCAATCCGGATCCACGCGGCTGCTATCGTCGCAGATTCGAATCCTGCCTCGGGCATGGATGTGTGTGATGTCCTTAGGTTAGTTAGGTTTACGTAGTTGTAAGTCTAGGGCACTGATGACCTCAGATGTTAAGACCCATAGTGCTTAGAGCCATTTTTGAACTTCCAAATCTTCTGCTTCACATGGCGGAGACAATGGGCTCCAACCTGTGTGCTCTGCAAGAGCTGCTCCACAGCAACCCTGCTGTTCGTTCTTTGGACAAAGTGTATCTGCGACGCATGCATTCACGCGTACAGCCCACGAATACATATGGTATATATATATTCCTGATACAATGTTGCATTCGAATATGCGCATATAATACCATATGGCGCTCCAGTAGGTATATGAAAATACGCGCGTATTCGAATGCAACAGTCTATCAAAATTTCAAAGAAACTGGTGAAGAAATATTGATTTTGTACAGACAGAGAATTACATTTTTATTTATATAAATTTCATTATTTAATTGTTGCGTTCCGTGGCATCTTGTGAGTCAAAGCTACTTAGTCATGGAATTGTTTCTCAATATTATATATATATCGCTCCTGCAGGTATATGAAAAACAGTCGATGCAACGCTGTGTTAAAATTTCAAAGGAATTAGGTGAAGAACTTCGGAAATTTAAGATTTTGAGCAAACGAACAATTATCATCCATATACATAAAAACGTAAATTTTCGTTAGTTCAGAATCTTAAGTCTCCAGAAGTTCTTCACCGAGTGCTTCGAAAGTTTGGCACAACGTTGCATGCGAGAGGGGGGGGGGGGGGGGGAAGAGGGAATTGATAGACTGGTGGGCAGAAATGAAGATACAAAGCGGAAAGGAGGATATGGAGGGGGAGGGACGTGAGGGATATATCCAATTCACATACATATTGGAAACGTGTGTATTCTCTATTCTTTCTCTTCCATATAACCTGGCTGAGCCAGCCAGTAAAGAAATATGCTGGCAAAATATCGTGTTTTCCACTGTTTTATGTCACAGTGTGTCCACAAAGGGTAGTCGTGTGCGCTTAGCACTACTGACCCAGTAAGTCACTCTCATTTGCTGGTTTTCCAGGCTCGCATGTTAAGCTTCAAGTCTTTATTAACTAGTTCATATTTCAACATCAGTCAACCCACAGTCCCTTAATATTGAAAATATGTCCCGTCAAATTTAATTAGCTGCGTTAACTCATTCATAATGACCTTCCCACCGAGGCCTCCCTGCACTCCAAGCATAAATGAAGAAACACTGCATTCGCGGGAAAATTTCCAGCCCCAGTGAACGCTCTAATTAATTTACCACTGGAGGCGAGACTTGCGCCTCGTAAGAGCGTTTGAGGCTGCGCGTCCGTATTTTCCCTCTCAGCTGCGGTACAGTTAACGTTAAAAAATATGAATGGGGGCGAGTGGAGCCGGTGAATTTATCGCACGAGATTTAATTACAGCCTCGTGACGGTAAATAATGCTGCCATTCTGCGGACCCACAACGTAACAGGCGCCCGGCGTGTACGGCTCATGCTAACGAAGAGTCAGCGGCAAGCGGCGCGGACTCTGCACTTACTCAGAGCCCAGGCGCCGAACCAGCAACGCAGCGACGTTACGGCGCCAAGAATTCACGCCCGCTACTGTAATACTGCACTTAGTTCGGCAAAATCGTCGAATACCGAAGCGGACAGCTCTTAATTGTCGTCACTCTCTCCCGTCGAGGGGCAATGTCAAAACATGGCGAGTCGAACGGGAAAATGCGTGTGTGCCAGCGCAAGACGTGCTAAACCGTGTGTAGTGATAAACACAAAACTCAAGGACGAAAGTAGCTTTGCCATATGTGAATCTGCCAAGTAACCCAGCGCGATGAAACTTGGGTCATACATACACTACTGGCCATAAAAATTGCGACGCCAAGAAGAAATGCAGATGATAAAAGGGTATTCATTGGCCAAATATATTATACTAGAACTGACATATGATTACATTTTCACCCAATTTGGGTGCATAGATCCTGAGAGTAGATCACATAACTAATGGGAGGTACTGAATAGAATTGGGGAGATGAGGAGTTTGTGGCACAACTTGACAAGAAGGAGGGACCGGTTGGTAGGACATGTTCTGAGGCATCAAGGGATCACAAATTTAGCATTGGAGATCAGCGTGGAGGGTAAAAATCGTAGAGGGAGACCAATAGATGAATACACTAAGCAGATTCAGAAGGATGTAAGTTGCAGTAACTACTGGGAGATCAAGAAGCTTGCACAGGATAGAGTAGCATGGAGAGATGCATCAAACCAGTCTCAGGACTGAAGACCACAACGACAACAAAAACAGATCCAGTGAAATCAGTACCCGGAACAACCACCTCTGGCCGTAATAACGGCCTTGATAAGCCTGGGCATTGAGTCAAACAGAGCTTGGATGGCGTGTACAGGTACAGCTGCCCATCCAACTTCAACACGATACCACTGTTCATCAAGAGTAGTGACTGACGCATTGTGACGAGCCAGTTGCTCGGCCACCATTGACCAGACGTTTTCAGTTGGTGAGAGATCTGGAGAATGTGCTGGCCAGGGCAGCAGTCGAACATTTTCTGTATCCAGACAGGCCCGTACGGGACCTACAACATGCGGTAGTGCATTATCCTGCTGAAATACAGGCTTTCGCAGGGATCGAATGAAGAGTTGAAGGGTAGAGCCACGGGTCGTAACACATATGAAATGTAACGTCCACTGTTCAAAGTGCCGTCAATGCGAACAACAGGTGACCGAGACGTGTAACCAATGGCACCCTATACCATCACGCCGGGTGATACGCCAGTATGGCGATGACGAATACACGTTTCCAATGTGCGTTCACCGCGATGTCGCCAAACACGGATGCCACCATCATGATGCTGTAAACAGAACCTGGATTCATCCGAAAAAATGACGTTTTGCCATTCGTGCACCCGGGTTCGTCGTTGAATGCACCATCGCGGGCGCTCCCGTCTGTGATGCTGCGTCAAGGGTAACCGCAGCCATGGTCTCCGACCTGATAGTCCATGCTGCTGAAACGTCGTCGAACTGTTCGTGCAGATGGTTGCTGTCTTGCAAACGTCCCCATCTGTTGACTCACGGATCGAGACGTGGCTGCACGATCCGTTACAGCCATGCGGATAAGATGCCTGTCATCTCGACTGCTAGTGATACGAGGCCGTTGGGATCCAGCACAGCGTTCCATATTGTTACACTCCTGAACCCACCAATTCCATATTCTGCTAACAGTCATTGGATCTCGACCAACGCGAGCAGCAATGTCGCGATACGATAAACCGCAATCGCCATAGGCTACAATCCGACCTTTATCAGAGTCGGAAACGTGATGGTACGGATTTCTCCTCCTTACACGAGGCATCACAACGACGTTTCACCAGCCAACGCCGGTCAACTGCTGTTTGTGAATGAGAAATCGATTGGAAACTTCCCTCATGTCAGCACGTTGTAGGTGTCGCCACCGGCGCCAACCTTGTGTGAATGCTCTGAAAAGCTAATCATTTGCATACCACAGCATCTTCTTCCTGTCGGTTAAATTTCGCGTCTGTAGCACATCATCTTGATGGTGTAGCAATTTTAATGGTCAGTAGTGTACTTTTATATACCAACTTATAACTAAATGTTCCAAGTAAGTTTACAAAAATTTCATTCTCCTCCTGCAAAAATAAGAAAAATGGAAGAAGACTGTGCAAAACTTTCTGAACGCCCTGTGTAATTATTGCCTTTGGATAGAATTGTCATTTCTGTCCGTCTCATTGTGTATTTCTTTCAGTTACCTTATGTACTATACTGCAGCATTTCATTCTACGTGCGGTCCAAGTTTCACCGAGATATCTGACTTGACAGTGATAGATAATGCGAAAGTTACTTTCCACCTAAAGTTTCGCTCACCAGTGTATTTAGTGGGCGTTTTAACGCGTAGCAGGTGTGCGGTGCTGCTTACTGAGCCCACGTCGGAGTGCGCGTGCTGGAGGTGTCTATCCGGCCGCGGCCAGGGCGTTCAATTATTAACGCTGCGTGTGAAACAGCCTCGCTGCGTGGGCGTGCCCCGAGCTAAAAACGCTCTAATATAACGCCCCCCCCCCCCCCCAGAATGACGCATGCGTTCTGCAGAGAGGCTGCCCCATTAAGATATCGACTTAAAAAGGAAGGTAGGAGTTGCTAAGCAGTGGTTTTTTACTTAACAGTTTATCGGATGTTTTATACAAACCTCCTTCATATTTTATCATAGAGATAAATCTTGTTGATCGTGTCATAGCTGCGTTTTACATCATTTAATTTTGACCTAAACTGCATAGCTTCCCTTCTAACTTTTAAACATACACTGACGTGACAAACGTCATGGAATAGTGATATGAACATGTAAATATGGCGGTAGTATCGCGTGAACAAGGTATAAAACGGTAGTGCATTGGTGCAGCTCTTATTTGTACTGAAGTGATTCATGTGAAATAGTTGCCGACGTGATTGTGGTCGCACGACGGGAATGAAGACCTCGAACACGGAATTGTAGTAGAAGCTAGACGCATGGAACATTCAATTTCGGAAATCATTAGGCAATTCAATATTCAGAGATCTATAGTATCAGGTGTGTACCAAGATAAACCAAATTTCAGACATTACCTCTCACCACACACAATGCAGTGTCCGACGGTCTTTACTTAACGACCGAGGGCAGCGGCTTTTGCGTAGTTTGTAAGTAGGCTGTTCAGGTTTTTATGTTGGTAATGCCACGCAGTGCTGTGTATGAAAATCGCTGACTGCGCTGTGTGCAGTCTGTGGCTGGTTGGACTCATTGTTGGAACATTCGCTTGTGTAGTGTTGGGCTGTTGGATGTGAACAGCGCGTAGCGTCGTGCAGTTGGAGGTGAGCCGCCAGCAGTGGTGGATGTGGGGAGAGAGATTCGAGAGTTTTGAGAGGTTACTACAAGCGGACGATCTGGACGTGTGTCTGCCAGAAAAAGGAAGTTTGTAAAGATGGATGTCATGAATTGATAGATAGATATATATATGTATATATATGATGACTTTTGAACGCTTTGTTTGTTCTCTATCAAAATCTTTCATTTGCTAACTATGCCTGTCAGTAGTTAATGCCTTCAGTAGTTAAAATCTTTTATTTAGCTGGCAGTATTGGCGCTCGCTTTATTGCAGTAGTTCGAGTAACGAAGATTTTTGTGAGGTAAGCGATTCATGAAAGGTATATCTTATTGTTAGTCAGGGCCATTCTTTTGTAGGGATTATTGAAAGACAGTCTGCGTTGCGCTGAAAATATTGTGTGTCAGTTTAGTGATGATCAGAATAAGGAAAGAGAGAAACGTCTGAGTACGTTCAGTTTTTATAAGAATATGCAGCCTACAGTTGCAGGTTAACTTTATCGTTTACCTAGGTTTCAACGTTAGTAATAACGTCTTCTTCAGAACATAAAATATTATTTAAATGTTTGTTAAAACAAGTCATGTCCTAACTCAACTTTGTAAAACTTGATGCATAACCATTAGGTTTTGTCACTTCTATTAAACAAGCTGTAGCAAATTCACTTTAAGCCCGTTGTATGGGCCTCGTCGTGTGACTAGAGCTTATTCGCTGTTGAGCGGTTTTATTTGAGTTTTAGTGAGACGAAATCAGACAGATGCACTATGTACCCCCCGCCACATACCGTACAACAGTCTGCGGAGCAAAGACGTAGCTGTAAGTTTTTCTATGATTTACGAAACGTAATAGAATCACTAAAGTCTGCGTTGTCTAACTCCCAAATATTCGTTATCGTCAACATAAACAACAACATGTTGGGCCTTGTATGTGAGCGAGTGCGTGTGTGGGCGCGAGCTATACTGGCAGCCGCACGCCGCAACACGGCCTCACTTCCGTCGCCGCCTATTTATAAAAGCGTCTTGAAGCGGCCCTGTTTCTGTCCACAGTTTGTTCACAAAGCGCCGGCCTTCATCATTCACGCATCTCGCACCGTTGCATCTCCGTAACGAAGAGCACCTTCAGCGAAATGCTGCTCTGGGTTTCGTGTAATTAGTATTATCCTTCGGCACAAAACCTGTCGAGGCTGTACTGGTAACACTGGAGATGTGACCAATACATATTAAAGTACGATACAGACCAGCTTGATGCTGGTTAAGTCGAAGCAGACTCGACCAAGTGCAAGTGATTACCCGGATAAACATCAATAACAAAAGCAGACCCTGGGCCTGGAGAACAGATGAATGGCAGTGCACTTGGAACGATTGTACTACCGCTAGGACGAGCGTACAATTTCTTCCTTGCTGTCAAAGACAGGCTTCGATAGGGCGTGGATACCTCAACTAAGGGGATAGTGCACTGCATTACAGGACTGGACTTACGCAGAGTAGAGAGACGGACAGCAACTCACTGCGATTGCGCAGATATAAGGACGCTTGGGAAGTGAAACATGGAAGATAAATAGTTTGGACGAGAAGATAATAGAAGCTTTTGAAATGTGGTGCTACAGAAGAATGCTGAAGATTAGATGGGTAGATCACATAACTAATGAGGAGGTACTGAATCGAATTGGGGAGAAGAGGAGTTTGTGGCACAACTTGACTAGAAGAGGGGATCGGTTGGTAGGACATGTTCTGAGGCATCAAGGGATCACCAATTTAGTATTGGAGGGCAGCGTGGAGGGTAAAAATCGTAGAAGGACAACAAGAGATGAATACACTAAGCAGGTTCAGAAGGATGTAGGCTGCAGTACGTACTGGGAGATGAAGCAGCTTGCACAGGCTATAGTAACATGGAGAGCTGCATCAAACCAGTCTCAGGACTGAAGACCACAACAACAACAACAAGGATGCTTGAACGTGTGGTGGTTCATTGTAATTTACACCAGAAAGAAAGAGGGTACGGAGTGGATAATTTGAACTGGGTGAGAGTTGGTCGATATATCGAATTGTGGAAGTTGCTTAATTCTGCTTCCAGTAGAATATCAAGAGCGCAGTAGTACCAGTTTTACAATAGAGAACATAGGGATGTTGAGCCGAAGTATGGGCAATATACTTGGTAACCGGATGGGTCGAACTCAAACAGGTTTGGAGAGTATCCGCACAAGAACAACAGCACCAGCATAACCAGCTCGAGAAGGAATTCAACAATGAGGAAGGCTCATGGGACATTCCAAGTTAGGGCGGAGATGATGATGATGATGATGATGATGTTGATGTTGATAGTCGGAATGGAATTACGATGAGCAGGCTAATTACTGATTTAATTTGCTCTGTTCGAAAACGCAACTGTTTAAATTGCACTTTAAACATTTTGGACATAGGATCTCCCATGCTAATAGCAAGGCTAGAAAGTTGCCGAGAAAAGCAGTTGCAGTAGTTTAGTGCAAGGTTAAACATAGATGCAGAGAACTGCACGAACAGCAATCTTGGAAAGAAATCCTGGAACATCGTTGCTCCATCTACCAACGCAGGCCGGTGTGGCAGTAGCAGCTGTTCAGAGTTGTGCACGAGCTCAAACTGACAATCAGAAACCTTACACAGTACAGTAACGGTTGTGAATTGACTTGTTCGTTGTCAGAATTGCAACTGCCTATTGTATGGTGAGCAGGTGCTATTCAAACAAGTCAGAAGTGGTAAATGATGCAATGATATCTTGTATGTCTTTCCGTACATGTCACAATATCCGAGCAGTGGGCCATAATTCATTCTTTGATCGAAGTTTGCTTTCTAGGGTACTAGTTGCTATGCAACGCCGTATACTTCGCTTTTGTCGTACGCAAAACACCCTGTTCATAAAAACGGAGGGATATTTATACCAGCAATTATTTTGTAAGGAATTCCAGTAAAGCATTACTAGCTACTTAAATATTCACTTTTTATTTCCTTTAGACAAAATCACAGAACATGAACAATAATAATTACTGGATTCGATCACACATTGGCCATCTTCAGAATGTACGAATGAAAAAGGGAATAAAATCCACATTAAAATTTTTAAATATTCTTAATTTTTACATTTGTAGCTCATAAGTTAGGTAAATTAAAAAAATCTCATAACATGCAGTGTTGTTACAGTCAATTTCAGCCTTGCTTTTAAGTTCTTTTAGTTTTATGAACGAAAACATACAAGACACTGGTATAACATTTTATAAGACCGTTTTCCGATTGCTACGTCATTGCCAGGTACAAAGATAAAGATGTGTGGCTCTGAAATTTTGAAGGATCAAAGATTTTAAACTACTGCATTGCAGATATCTTGGTTCCAAAGATGACAGTTGTTAATGTTTGGTTTATTATTAAAACTAGAGGAATTATTTCAGTGAATATGTTATGAAAATTTATTGAACTTAATAAAATATGTGACAAATTAGATAATGAACTGTATAACAAATTACAACAATTGTTCTTCAGAAGAAATTAAATTGAACAATTAACTTTGGTGATATGTTCAAAAGGAGTGGCCGAACGAAATAATCTTACGTTTAACAGATGCCATTTTACAAACAAGTAAGATATACGAATGAGATTGACCAGGTAAGAGAAACAGCAGTGGTTGTATTTTCTCCCGAGAAAAGTGATAGCCTTTCCGTTCGCCTGTTTACGCAGAATTTGCAAGTAGTACTGGGAGAAATATTAAAGATTAAGATTCTAATGTAGAATTTTTCTAGTTTCTATCTTTGCAGATTCTGCAGATGGCCGATGTATGGCAGACAGCGGTGACGATTGTAATCATGTTCACAGGCTCTTTTGTTGTTGTCGCTGGTGCTGCTGCTGCCGTCGTCTTCAGTCCCGAAGGATGTCAGTCACTTTTTTCCTTTGATAGATTGTAGCTTTCTCCAGTTAAATACATTCGATAAGAGCTACATATATTCAGGGACTTTACATGGAACTCTTTTACATTCTTCGTCTGTCTTAGACTCTAAAAACGCTGGTAGTGTATGCTCGTATAAGATCAGTTTTAATGAAGAGCTGGTTTTCTGATGAGGTGTAGTGTAATACTAAAAGTTAAGTCTTGTCTCAGTCGACGAATGTTTGATCTAATAACGTTACACGTTGCATTGTGGAGTCTTCACAGAACTTGCATGGATAATACTCAATAAAAGTTAAATAGGAGGAAATACTAACAATTACTTATAAGTACCTGCCCGACGATGGAAACATTCACACACTCTTAAATCCAATAAAGGCTTGAAATTTACGTTTCAGATACATAGAATTTATGATGTTGTAAGATACTGTAGGACGACATGATTCTAAGAGATAAGATCAAAGTGTGTGTTGTTTACAGACGTCAGCTTGAAACCATAACTAAATTTAGCATTACAGAAACTGCCCTCATGTATATAGGATTTTATGAGAGCATGCACTGAAGTTCGTCAGTTACATTAAGTTATCTGCACGTTTGCCTTCACAGTGTGCTACACATCTCGAAGGAGATGTAACGCCAGTATCCGCGTACTCAACCACAGTCACTCGTCTTCACGTAGATTCAGTAGGTTATCAGCTCATTAATTCTATTCCAAAAATAGAGGCATCATAGTTTCCAGTTGATATGTAGTATTCCAATTACTGTGTTCTAGCAGATTAAGTCACGTGGAATCAGGTAAGGATGTTTTACCAGTAGTAGAAACTTCTTTTGGCTACTTTCTCACGTCGTTGACCCGAAGCTGCACTCCAAGAAAATTTGAACCACACGTCAGAAAATGTTTCCATATTAAGAAACAATAACAGCTGACAGAGTGACAGAAAAAACTGACAGCTATCTGTTTATTCGGTACTTACGACTTACCGTGCTATTATACAGTCTATACGTTATATCTGCTGCAGTTTCAACTCGTGACGCCGTGAAATTCCTCATATTGTTAAAAGAAAATTTCTGTAGATGGCCAAAGCATTCCCAGTGGAACGAAAGGTGCAGGTCGAACATCACAATAGTTACTAATATTTTGGGTTAGACTTTACCGTGAGTTATGTGTATCGATTGAAACTACGAGTTTACTGTAACCCATTGCAATTTTTTTTTATTTCTGAAGATTTCAACATCAGGTGAATTTATGTCAATTAGTAAGAAATGTATGTGTCGTATGTACTATTTTTTCCAAACCAGTGGTATTGTCTGTTAGCAGAAGAAAAAAATACGGAGTAGATACTTCGACGCTTCTATCTGCGGGTCATAAGCAGTCGTTTATCCGTTTTGAGATTTTTTATTTATTTCAGTGCGGTGGCGAAGGGATTGTTGCCGCAGATGGTGCTCTATTTACTGACCACAGCCTTGACATACCGGTCGAAAATAGCGCCTCTCTAATAGCTGAGTGGCGAATCCTGGCTGTCAACGACCCAATTGTTTCAGGAAGACAACGATTCGACTGAGCTCCTACTTTCTATTGCCTTCTGTGCTGTAAGGGGAAGACAAAGGTTTGCTTGTGATGAAATCTTATTAGATAGATAATCATGGAATAGTTTCATAAATACTCTGCGCTGGTAAAGTGCAGGAAAAGTTACACGTAAGTCCGGATAAAGAGAGGGTAACACACTATGGAAGTTATTCAGGTTTATTATTATAGTTGCGCTATTCAAACCGACATTCAGACAGGTTCACCATACAACAATCGCAGCTAGAGGAAGAGACAGAACGGTATACGAACCGAAATCGTAGAAGACTCTGTCAAACAGAGATTAGAAACGATAAAATTAATGCAGCGTTTTTTTCGGAACAAGAGAGTTGCCGGGTGGGAGGGAGAGAGAGAGAGACAGAGAGGAAGCGATGGGCTCTATAATGAGAAGATTTCTTTGTGCATTCAGTCTATTTGTAGCGCGGTATTTTAGACAGGTATGCCGAGACTGTGTTAATAGGCAGGCCTACGGTATCCAGGAAGCGTAACTGTCCAACGTACAACACACTTCTCACACTTTAAGAAATTGCGTAGTTCGGAAGCTACAGACGAACTGTATTTTCAACAACACACACACACACACACACACACACACAGACTGCTAAACGCACGAGTCAGATTTTTGGCCTAGACCTAACTACATTTACGTACTCATTCAGCAGCTGGCTACCATTCATTTTGTTATGCTACGTGTAACAGTTGTTTAAGAATAAATTTCGGCTCTATTTTCGCTCTGCCTTAATTAACCTCTGAGAGGTTTCATTGTGGCAGTTACAAGGCACAGTCGTCAGAAACGCGATGTTATCGCAGGTTGAAACGGTAACAAACTGGGGAAAAAGAGAGAGGGTAAACTCTGTTGATGTTGAAGGACTCTGTTTAAACTTTTTTTTTCTAAGATAATGTACACGACTAGGAAAAAAATTCCAGCTTCATAAATTGAGACAGAGGTGTCGCCTCCCTCTGCTCTGAAACCAATATCGTGACACAAGTAGAAAACTACTCGTATAGTAGCACTCAGTACAGCTCTCTAGTAAATTTGTTTTTCTGGTAATATGACGAAGATACCAAGTCGCTTAACGTTAGACAACCAACGACGCACTCAATTCAATCTTCGCCACACGTTAATGTCACTAAACATTTAAGTTATTAAAATAAGGAATTTCGTTGCGTGAAAGTCTCACCAGTTTTGGGAATTTCGGAGACAATGGGATCTAGCATATAGAAATAGATTTTCCTTCTGCCTCAGCTTACTTAGTACTGTCTTGTTATTAATTTGCTTTGAAATTTAATATTAGCATATATCTCCATTTTGACAACTTTTACCTTTTTTATTTTTTGCATGAATGCAATGCAACCATACTCTTAACATTAAGGCTTTCTACAATAGGAGGAAGCACATCAGAACGGAGAGTAGATGCTCTAACAAAGAATGTAGCGTCGTTCTTTGTGTCCTTCAGTGTTTTTCTTGTATTACCACACCAATATTAAATACACTTTAATAATAATTAAAAATATAAAATTTTCTCCCTTCCCGATACCTACGTTGTTGGACTGATTTTGCGTGAACTAAAGTACAAAATAATAATTGTACTACACAAGAAAGCAAGCACGTAAACCATTCTTCTCCGCGATTGTCTTGCATTATTGTGCCAACTATATCGTCTATCTTGTAATCGTTTTCTTATCGCATCTACTTATTTTTCAATGTCGCTTAGAAGCAACCCAGAATAAAGCCAGTTCACATCCAAGTATCGAGAGAGAAAAGGGCAGTCAGTGTTTAAAGTGTTAATTACGTATGCGAGTCTGTTGCTTGCAGCAGGGTGACTCACGTCTCAGCAAGGTGGAGTTAAGCGTGGCGTCAGGCTTCATGAGTAAGTGGCAACTTTCACACAAGTTACTCGTTGCGGAATCTTCAACCATGGCTTCCAAGCTGGTCAGAATAGCTCAGGAAGTAAACAGACGCTTCACTCCTCGTTCAAGACACATCAGAGCTGGGTCGAATCCAGATAGTGTGACCACAAACACAGGGCAATACAACATGAATCTAGCGATTACAAACCTCTATAATTATTTATTTTGTAGCGATAAATCGATAAAAGTTACAGCGAATGAAAAGCAAGCCCCATACTTCGATCCCTGCGCAAGCTTAATGAATCGTAAGCTGGCGCATGCGCGGTGATGCGTAAGTGAAAAATTTCGGTTCGTAAGTGAAAATGTCACAGCCCGTAAAAACTTTTTTTTGTATGTTAGAATTTATTAAATGTCGGTCTGCCATCGAAATTCAGAGAAGAGTTCGTCAACGACGCAATCAAGCACCCCCAAACGTTAGCAACATTCGAAGTTGCATCGGCAGTTTCAAGACAAGACGTTTTTGTAAAGGAAAACCTAACGGCCGGCCACGGGTATCCTCACAGAACACTGAAAAAATTGGTTTTCCGTTCCAACACAGTCCACAGAAATCGACGTACAAAGCCAGTAGAGAGATACAAAAGTCACAAACAACAGTTTGGCGATTTCTCAAAATGAAGCTGAAGACGAAACCGTACGTAACTCAAACGTCACAGAAATTGAAACAGGAAGATTATGTCTTATGTATGAATTATGTTCCGACAATTCTGGGAGCCACAGAAGAAGAATCAAGTGCAGCACGCATTACTTTAAGCGCTGAGGTAACTTCGCGTATGTGTCTCCCTTTCCGTACACAGTTCCAGAATTCAAAATGCTCATTTCCAATGCGTTCGCTTCGTTGATTCCACGTATGCTTTGAAATCGGTTATCGCTTGGACCTTTTACTGTTACTGAGGGAGTCATATAGAAAATACATAGAAAAAAATTGAAGTTTACATTCTCTGAACGTGAAGTAGATATAGCCGTTCGTAGCAGACATTTTCAATTTTAACTGTGCTGCATTAAGCATCGGTATCAACTGGATCATCACAGTCACATTCGGCAATGTGTTCTGAAACAGAAAAAGCTGTATGTTTTAATAACAGCAAATAAATATTTCCAAAATATTTTTACTGGATGGAAGGAAGAAAAGGACGATCAGGGTTTTACATCTCGTCGCACACGAGTGTATTACAGATGACGTACAAGCGTGAAAGGGGCAAGGACGTGGAAAGAAATTCGCCTTTTCCTCCCATCGCGGCAAGCGCTTCATTCGATTTGGGAAAATCTAAATCTGGATTTCAAGGTAGTGGTGTGAATTCCCTCCACTTCAAAATATGGAAACTAGTTTCAGATCGTCTGAGCTACTCGTCCAAAACGTACTTAAGGTGATCTGTTAAACAAGTGACCACCTAATTAATGATCGGGGAATGGAACAATGAGTGTATTTACACATCCTTGGTTTTTTGTGTGGTTTGTTCATAACTATCTGGATCTGATACTCATTTGTACAGAATTATTTGTAAAACAAAAATACTGTATACACCTAGTTTAGAGTACAAGCCTGGTTCCTGAAATTCTGTTAAGTATGAAATGTCAGTAGATAATAGAGTACACTTTTGTACTGCAATTATAATATTCAGTGTGAAATCTACGTCCCATACTTTCTCAATGGGTTGTGGACGACTATGGTTTCTTCTTCTAATGCAGGAATACAAGTTCTTTGCAATTTGTGTAGAAACGAGAAATGAACTATACAAAGGCGGATACTGTTCAGCATTGCGAATAAGGCTTGTCAAGGACGCGGGAGGTACACCGTAGGAAATGACTTTCGATCGTGAGAGAGCGCACCTATTACAGGGTATGTTTTATTCAAGATACGCGTGGGATTGCAGGCTTTTGTATTACGTTCCGCTTAAACATTCACTTGGGAAACAGTTTGTCGCTGGCCGTTTTATTAAAGCGGTGGGCGGTTTTGAGAGAGAGTTCGTTGCAGACCCCCGCTAGCTGCGTTTTTCCACAGTTACCATGAAACAATAAAGCTACTACCTGTTACTTGAGCGACTCATGAAGTAATGAGTGCTATCGACAGGGGATGTCAAATTGATTCCATGTTTTTAGATTTCCAGAAGACTTTCGACACCGTACCTCACAAGCGCCTTCTAACCAAACTGCGTGCCTATGGAATATCGCCTCAGTTGTGCGACTGGATTCGTGATTTCCTGTCAGAAAATCACAGTTCGTAGTAACAGACGGAAAGTCATCGAGTAAAACATACAGACTGTTGTGTCTAGACAAGACAGCCTAGACACAATGAGAGGAAGCCGAAAGGCACGCGCTTAAACTCACGCAGGCTGGCGTGAGGTCTGAAACAGGATACGTAATGAATGCTATAAAGAAAAGTACGTAGCTTCTGGAATACTTAACTTTAATCCATCCTTTTGGTACATCTGGAGATTTTGGCGATACAAGTGAGACTCTTTAGATACATGCAATGTTACTAAGGGCGCCTTGCTAGGTCGTAGCCATTGACTTAGCTGAAGGCTATTCTAACTATCTGCTCTGCAAATGAGCGAGGCTTCGTCCGTGTGCATCGCTAGCTACGTCGTCCGTACAACTGGGGCGAGTGCTAGTCCGTATGTCGAGACCTGCCTTGTGGTGGCGCTCGGTCTGCGATCACACAGTGGCGACACGCGGGTCCGAATGTACTAATGGACCGCGGCCGATTTAAAGCTACCACCTAGCAAGTGTGGTGTCTGGCGGTGACACCACATTCCTCCCCCGCAAATCGGCGAACGGTCGTGTTATAAAGCTTCCGCCCGCCGTGGGGAGGACCCCATGTTGACGTATGCGATGAGGTGGGGAGCCTAACAACAGGCGAGGCTGTGCCACCCGCACCCGGCCATTCGGTCCGAGGGGAGCTAGGAAACGCCTGAAAACCTAGTCCAGGGTGCACGTCAACATGCGGTGTATGCGCCCGTAAAGAGACAGGAGGGGCCGAAGGGTCGACCTCCATTGCGCTGGGTATCCGACGCGCGACGACGTCATGTGATCCGGAGCGGGCAAGAGTTCCATGGCGGAGGACGGCTGGTCACGGGAAGCGATCGGCGGCGCGTGACCCAGGGAGGCGCTTGGCGGCTGCAACGAAGCGTCCACTGCTGGCGGCGCCGGCTGGAGGACAGGCGGCGGAGGCGGAGGCGGCAGCGGCGCGTCGCCATGGGGCAAAATGGAAGGCATCGTCGCTAACACCTGGGGATGAGGCGAGCCAGTAGATGGGTCCCCAGGGCGCTGATCGGACGGCACCGTCGCTGAAAGCAGACGGGGAGCGGCAGAACCCGTGCGACGACAGAGGCGCAGCTGATTGAGATGCCGACGCACCTCACCGGAGGCCCCCAAAACCAAATACATCGCGCGGCCGAGGTAGCGAAGAATGCGCCCTGCGAGCCAACGCCGTGAACCTCGATAGTTGCGATAAAATACAACGTCTGCCGCTGCACAGGAACCTGATGCGGCGGATGCAGCAAAGACATCAAGGTTCGATGAGGACGATCGTGGAGCAACTCAGCCGGCGAGCGACCATCTTGGGGCTGAGAGCGATACGAAGACAAAAAGAGCAACAACGCGTCCTCCCGAGAATGCGACTCTTTCAACTTCAACAACTGTGACTTGAAAGTCCGGACCAATCGTTCAGCGGCACCGTTTGACTGAGGCGAAAACGGCGCGGATGTCAGATGTTGAATACCATTGGCCTTGCAGAAAGACTGAAATTCTGCAGACATGAATTGTGGGCCATTGTCAGAAGCAATAGTCTGCGGAAGACCTTCAATGCAAAAGATAGCAGACAACGCGTGGATGGTGGCAGATGACGTCGTGGAAGACATCCGGACAACAAAAGGAAAATTACTGAAGGCATCTACCAGAACCAACCATCGAGCATTCCAGAATGGACCAGCAAAATCGATGTGCAAGCATTGCCAAGGGGAAGTGGCTTTTGGCCATGCAAAGAATTTCCGCGGCGGTGCGGATTGTTGTTCGGCACACGCCAGGCAAGAAGAGCACATATTCGTAATCGCAGCATCGATTCCGAACCAAGTACAGTGCTGACGAGCAAGTTGTTTCGTTCGCACTATACCCCAATGTCCTTGGTGAAGAAGCCGTAAAACAGAGGACTGTAACGAACGTGGGACCACGACTCTGGACTGATCATTATCAGAACGCAACAACAAAACACCACGTCGTACAAAAAGTCGATCCTTGTGAGCAAAAAATCGGCGAACCAACGGATGCTCGATCCGAGACTTTGACAAAGGCCATTGCGTAGCAACAAAACACAAAACGGTAGCAAGGACCGGGTCAGCAGCTGTGGCTGTAGCTACACGACGAAAATCAATCAGAAACGATTCGACCACTTCATCGGTTTCCGAATCAATGAACATGCAAGCAAGTTCGAAAGAATCGAATGCTTTATCCTCAGCAACAGGCAAACGGGACAACGCATCGGCGTTTCCGTGCTTAGCAGTGGACCGATACAAGATATCGTAGCGGTACTGCGAGAGGAAAATAGACCAGCGAATAAATTTCTGCGCTGTACGTGGAGGTACAGGCTTGTTCGGATGAAAAAAGTGACGTCAAAGGTTTGTGGTCTGTGATGATGGTAAAGTGACGACCATACAAGAAATCATGGAACTTAGTAACACCAAACACGAGAGCCAAAGCTTCTTTCTCGATCTGTGAATAATTTCGTTGCGCTGACGAGAGCAATTTGGACGCAAAGGCAATAGGGCGATCATGCGATCCATCTTTGTGCGCAAGCACAGCACCGATCCCGAAATCCGATGCATCTACCATCAACAAAAGGGATTTCTGAGGATCGAATGGCGTAAGGCAAGTATTTGAAAGCAACGCCGATTTCAACTGGCGAAAGGCGCGTTCGCATTCTGTCGTCCAGACGAACGGAACACCTTTACGGCGTAAGCGATGAAGCGGAACTGAAATGGAAGAGGCATTGCGCAGAAAGCGATGATAATAGTTAATTTTTTCCAACACACTCTGTAACTGCTTCAAATTCTGCGGCGAAGGCAAGTCGTGGATGGCATGGAGGTGCTCTGGACTGGGGTGTATGCCTTGAGCATTGTCCCAGATATGGTAAGTCACGAGCAAAAAACACACATTTGTCCTTCTGCAAGCGAAGACCATTTTGTCGCAATACTTGAAATAATGTTCGGAGATGTTCTAAATGTTCTTCTGCTGTCTTTCCGGAGATCACAATATCGTCCAGATAGTTCGCAGCAGTAGGGACCGACGCACAAACAGTTTGTAAATATTGCTGAAACAATGCAGGGGCGGATGCACACCCGAATGGCAGTCTTTTGAATCGGTACAAACCAAGATGCGTGTTAACCACCAAGACGTGCTGGGATTCCTCGTCCACTGGTATTTGCAAGTACGCATCTGCTAGGTCCAACTTCGAAAAATATTTACCCGGGCACAGTGTATCAAAAACATCTTCCGGGTGGGGTAAAAGATAAGTTGCAACCACTAATTGTGGATTCACTGTTGCCTTGACGTCTACACAAAGTCTCAATTTTCCGGAAGGTTTCGGCAAAATTACTAAGGGTGAATCCCAGAGAGAAGCTTGCACACGTTCAATTACACCTTGTGATTCTAAATCGTGTAATGTTCTTGCGACCTCATCACGCAATGCGTGGGGAACATTGCGCACTCTTAAAGATTTCGGTTGCGCGTTGACTTTTAGTTCCAAATGTGCTTCATAGTTCGTAGCGCAACCAATGCCCGGTGCAAAAATGTCTGCAAATTCTTCACATAGCCGAGAAACACTGGCGGAAGGCACAGTCTGATTCACAGATAGGACATGATTTACTAGAGACATGTTAAACAATTGAAATAAATCTAAACCAAACAAGTTCACTGCAGTAGAAGAACGAAGAATGTAAAATGGCACAAGTTTTGTTTGTCCCTTATATGTTGCAAGAAGGCTACACTGTCCTAACACAGGGATATTCTGACCTGAATAACTATTTAACTGAACATTTGTGGCACGCAACGGAGGTTTGCCCAGTTGTTTGTATGTGTCGTGATTGATCAATGAAACAGCAGCTCCGGTATCGAGCTGGAATGCTATCACGCGGCCATGAATGTCCAAATCTACAAAAAGTTTGTGCTGCTGACGACAAGAGTGACTGTCTTTTGCAATTTGAACTGACACTGGTACAGCATCACTTGCTAATTGACGTGATTTCCTGCGACGTCGACGCACAGTATTTGTGGGACGAACATAGTCACTGTTAGAAAGTGGCACTGGATGGGGTGGAATTAACTACATGAATGTCCATGGGCGAAGGTCCACGAGCCTGAGTGTCCTTGGTTCGATTCTGGCGTGAAGCAAAGGGCCTGGAATGATTAAGAGTGTCTGATCTGAGCTTTTTCTGGCAAACACTTTGAACATGTCCTTTCTTATTACAGAAAAAGCAAATAGCTTGGCGTGACGGGCAATTTTCACGCGAATGTCTAGTAGCACACCGCGGGCATGATTTCACTGCATTTGTATGCTGGTGCGGCACACCTGGTTTAGAGCGTGGCGGCAGCTGCGCGGACGTGTGCGAGGGCAGTTTACCGGGCCGTGCAGCGCGCCCGGCGGGCCGGGTAATGTTACACACGGCTGACGAAGTTGCAAATGATTCCTGAGCAAAGCCAAGCGTGTCTTGTCTATCCGATATGTCTATCACTTGTTGAAGGGAGGGATTGACGAGTTTCAAAATCTGTTCCCGTATGCGAACATCAGAAACGTTCTGTGCCATTGCATCACGTACCATAGTATCTGAATAAGGGAGTCCACATTCACACTCAAAAGCACAATCCCTTGTAAGGCCTTGCAATGTTGCAACCCACTCCCTATTAGTCTGACCGGCCGTACGTTTCGTACGAAAGAAAGTATACCTTTTTGCAACTACATTGACTGTTTCTTTGAAATAGACATCTAAAGCAGACAAAATTTCTTCGTAGGACAGAGTTGCTACGTCGCGTCGGGGAAATAATTTCACTATCACACCGTACGTTTGCACCCCTACACACGACAATAAATGAGGCTGCCGCTCGTTACCTTGAATTCTGTAGGCGGCGAGATGAAATCCAAACTGGCGTGACCACTCCGTCCATGTTTCCTTAGCTGGGTCAAAGTGCCAGAACGTGGGTGCAACAGCATGTTATGGCTGCGGTAGCGGTGAAGCGGCAGCGGCCGCATCGTTTTGCAGTGCACGTTGACCCTGGACGAGCTGTCCAAGGGCATCCAATAACGCCTGCGTCTGCTGATTCCGCAAGCGATAAAATTCGGACAGTACATCTGGCGAAGCCATGACACAAGTAAATGTAAGCAATTAGAAAGAACAAGACCCTTTCCGTTGACTCGTCGCCAAAAATGTTGTGTCTAGACAAGACAGCCTAGACACAATGAGAGGAAGCCGAAAGGCACGCGCTACGCTCACGCAGATGGGCGTGAGGTCTGAAACAGGATACGTAATGAATGCTATAAAGAAAAGTACGTAGCTTCTGGAATACTTAACTTTAATCCATCCTTTTGGTACATCTGGAGATTGTGGCGATACAAGTGAGACTCTTTAGATACATGCAATGTTACTAAGGGCGCCTTGCTAGGTCGTAGCCATTGACTTAGCTGAAGGCTATTCTAACTATCTGCTCTGCAAATGAGCGAGGCTTCGTCCGTGTGCATCGCTAGCTACGTCGTCTGTACAACTGGGGCGAGTGCTAGTCCGTATCTCGAGACCTGCCTTGTGGTGGCGCTCGGTCTGCGACCACACAGTGGCGACACGCGGGTCCGAATGTACTAATGGACCGCGGCCGATTTAAAGCTACCACCTAGCAAGTGTGGTGTCTGGCGGTGACACCACACAGACAATATTAATAGCCGTCTTAGATTGTTTGCAGATGATGGTACCATTTACCGTCTTGTAAAGTCATCAGATGACCAAAACGAATTGCAAAATGATTTAGATAAGATATCCCTATGGTGCGGAAAGTGGCAGTTGACGCTGAATAAAGAAAGTGTGAAGTTATTCACATGAGTACTAAAAGAAATCCACTAAATTTCGATTACGCGATAAGGCTGTACATTCAACTAAATACTTAGGGATTACGATTACAAATAACCTAAATTGGAACGATCACATAGATAATGTTGTGGGTAGAGCAAACCAAAGACTGCGTTTCATTAGCAGAACGCTTAGAGGGTGCAACAGGTATACCAAAGAGACTGCTTACACCGCGCTTGTCCGCCCTATTTTCGAGTATTGCTGTGCGATGTGGGATCCACATTAGGTGGGACTGACGGATGACATCGAAGAGGTACAAAAAAGGGCGACTCGTTTTGTAGTATCGCGAAATAGAGGAGATAGTGCCACAGACATGATACATGAATTGGAATGGCAATCATTAAAACAAAGGCGTTTTCGTTGCGACGGGATCTTCTCATGAAAGTTCAATCACCAGTTTTTTCATCCGATCGTCTAAACATTCTGTTGGCACCCACCTATGTAGGGAGGAATGATCATCACGATAAAATGAGAGAAATCAGAGCTCGCACAGAAAAATTTAAGTGCTTGTTTTTTCCTCACGCTGTTCCAGAATTGAACGGTAGAGAGACAGCTTGAAGGTGGTTCATTGAACGTTCTGACAGGCACTTGATTGTGAATAGCAGAGTAATCAAGTAGATGTAGATGTAGACTCCAATAGTAATTTTATTTAAAGCTCCAAAAATTTGATGGAAAAGAACTACAGTGTGTGCACTACCATTTATAAGTTGAGTTCCTCTTCGAAATTGTCACGTTGAATGTGGCGGTAGTCAGGAGTTAGAATACAGCACATTTTTGTGCTAACTGTATTCGCGCTATACATGTGAAGCAATACGTCGACTCACTCTGTTATTAAACGCTAAACGATGCACACAAAATAGTACTATTGGCTCATCGTTTTCTTTCAGTAGCAAATTACCCTGAGGGACAAAGGCCATGGGTTAGCGATACGCACATAGCCACACGACAGCAGTATCGCTTACACAAGATGTAAAAGGAGCTCTCATTTGCTCTCAGGTGACTCGCGTGTAAAGCTTTCCGAAGTGGTTGTGGCCACACGACGGGGGTTGACAGACTTTGAACGTGGAGTGGTAGTTGGAGCTAGACGCATGGGGCATTCTGCGTTAGAGAATTAAGTATTTCGGGATCCACAGTGTCAAGAGTGTAACGAGAATATGAAATTTAAGGCATTACTTCTCACCACAAAAACGCAGTGGCCGACGGCCTTCACTTAAAGACCGAGAGCAACGGAGTTTGCGCAGCGTTGTCAGTGCTACTACTGCGTGAAATAACCGCAGAAATCACTGTGGGACGTACGACGAATGTATCCGTTACGATAATGGGGGAAAATCTGGGGCTACTCAGCTATGGCAGGAGACGACTGACGCGAGAGCCTTTGCCAACAGCACATCACCTGCAGCGCCTCTCTTGAAGTCCTGTTCTATATTGTTCGTATCGGTCGCTTGCGTAGGTTAGTCTCGGCAGTGGCTTCGTTTTCGGTTCGGTAGCCAGAGTTGCTGTTTTGCACGCTACTCAGGCCGATTAACGATTGTCCATTGTACCGAGAGGTGGTGAGGTGTCTGTAAGGCGATTCATTCGGTTTGGTGCGCTTCAATTGCCGATATAATTTGTTATTTTAGAAATATTGCACGAGTTTTAGTTTTGGATTTAGTGATTAGGTTTTTTTGAAGAACCACTAGGATGCATCTGAGTGGAAAGTGTCTTCATAAGTGTTGTTATGCATGCATTTCACTCGAAAATCGTGGAAGTGGACGTGGTGCACACAGTACTCTTAAGAAGGAAAATGGCTCTGAACATTATGGGACTTAACTGCTGTGGTCATCAGTCCCCTAGAACTTAGAACTACTTAAACCTAACTAACCTAAGGACATCACACACATCCATGCCCGAGGCAGGATTCGAACCTGCGACCGTAGCGGTCGCGCGGTTCCAGACTTTAGCGCCTAGAACGGCTCGGCCACTCCGGCCGGCTCTTAAGAAGGAGGCAAGTGCGACGAAGGCGGGCAAGGTGGCTTGGGGAAATGCCATGCGATTTGTCAACGTAATCTGAAGGATGTGACGAGACCCTTCGAAATGCACATGAGCAGCTTTGTGGTGAGACAGTGACTGCAGGAGGGGGGGGGGGGGGGGACGCCCGTAATTTGCTTGATGACCTGCAGTCGTATGTGAGATGCCATCAAAGAGTTGCAGGCATCCATTTGCACTTGAAGGTACATTTGTTTAGCAAGTCCTGAAACGACTACATCAGTTGTACAGTTCTTATCAGTAATCAGATGCAATGGTTTTTTTTTTTGTTCTAGGTTTTGAGAATTCCTAACATCTTGGGGCATGGGTTTGATCAAAATTGGCAATTCAGCTGCTATGAGACAGCCATGCATCTCAAACTTCATTGACGAAGTTGTGACCTAATGGCTACAATTTCCACCAGAGGTTGTTATTCTAAGGAAGGCCAGACGTAATAGTAGAAACTGGTCAATAATAAAGTGTCGTACTGCAGGTCTTGTCAGATAAGGTATAAATAAACAACAGATGCACAATGGTAATATGTAGAGCCATTTCAGTGTCACTGGGATGTGAACGTGCTAACATTCTCATTTTTTTCCACCATTTCCATTGATATCTTAACACACTTTTCGAAAACGATAATGGGAGTAACTTCTCTGGTAGTAGCTTGTCTGGTAGTGTGTCAGTTGGCTGCTACCGGTGTGGGATGCTGTGCGCATTGCAAAGCGCCGTAGTTCAAATGGCTCTGAGCACTATGGGACTTAACTTCTGAGGTCATCAGTCCCCTATAACTTAGAACTACTTAAACCTAAATAAACTAAGGACATCACACACATCCATGCCCGAGGCAGGATTCGCACCTGCGACCGTAGCAGTCACGCGGTTCCAAACTGACGCGCCTAGAACCGCACGGCCACACCAGCCGGCGATGCGCCATGCTGGGTGCGCAGTTGTCAGATGAGGATGCCCATAGCTGTGGTCACTTGTCTCCGATTGGATGTCGTGAGGAGAGGAGGCAACATGGCACGGGGCCCCACCTCGGCAGCCATTCTGATTCGCTACCGAACGGATTGCAGGATTGCACGGGAACTCGGCTGTGGTAACCCTACCGTTAGGTGCACTCACCTACTGAACCGATTGGCAGAGCAAGCGAACAAAAAAATGTTCAAATGTGTGTGAAATCTTATGGGACTTAACTGCTAACGTCATCAGTCCCTAAGCTTACACACTACTTAACCTAAAGTATCCTAAGGACAAACACACACACCCATGCCCGAGGGAGGACTCGAACCTCCACTGGGACCAGCCGCACAGTCCATGACTGTAGCGCCCTAGACCGCTCGGCTAATCCCACGCGGCAGCAAGCGAACAATACAGAGTAAGGCTACAGTGCTTGTGATCGTATCAGTTGGACCCTAGACGTCTGAGAAAATGTGGTCTGGTCAGATGAGTCCAGATTTCAGTTGGTAGGATTCGAGTGTGATGCGGACCCCATGAAACCATGTATCCAAGTAGTCGATGGGGCACTGTGCAAGCTGGTGGTGGCTCCATGCTGGTGTGGGTTGTGTTTACATGGAATGGACTGGGTCCTCTGGT
Source organism: Schistocerca americana (assembly GCF_021461395.2). Classification (NCBI taxonomy): domain Eukaryota; kingdom Metazoa; phylum Arthropoda; class Insecta; order Orthoptera; family Acrididae; genus Schistocerca; species Schistocerca americana. The sequence goes on along the minus strand of NC_060119.1, from coordinate 168,929,749 downwards.
CGAACTAAAATGATCATTCACTGAAAATGGTAATGTTCAGCTACTTGGAGACCATTTGCAGCCATTCACGGACTTCATGTTCCCAAACAGTGACGGGATTTTTAAGGGTGACAATGCGCCATGTCACTGGGACACAACTGTTTGCAAGTGGTTTGAAGAAGTGTCTGGACAGTTCAGGTGAGTGATCTGGCCACCCAGGTCGCCCAACATGAATCCCGTCGAACACTTGCGGAATGTAATTTAGAGGTCAGTTCGTGCACAAAATCCTACACCGGCAACTCTTTAGCAGTTATGGATGGCTGTCGAGGCAGCATGTTTCAATATTTCTTCAGGGCACTTCACTTGTTGAATCCATGTGGCGTTGAGTTGCTGCAATACGCCAGGCAAAAGTTGGTCCAACAGGATATTAGGACATATCCCATGACGTTAGTCACCTCAGTGTAAAATTTGGACCGACTCCAATTTCAGCAAACGTTCCTGGAAAGATTTCCTTGCTTGTATGGCACATACTGGAACTGAGACATTACTATCGGTGTTTGGCATCATTCAGAAATTTCTGTAATAGTGTGGTACAAATTACAGTTGTGTGCCTCTGCTCTTTCACCAAACAGGAAAGTTCGGCTTGGCTGCTCTCAGAACATTTAACATCCAGTCTGAGATATTTTCCTTCACTATCAGCCTCCAAAACGTAGCATTGATAAATGTAAATAATCGGGCGACATCTTTATCAAGGGATGGAATACAGGGCGGGAAATTTTATCTACAGCTTGCACAAAAACCAAGCTGCAGTTCGAAGTACCGGAATTGCAAGGAAGGAAGTAGACAAGAAAGGAATAGGACTTGGTTGTAGCCGATCCCTCATGTTACTCATTCTGTAAATTGAGGAAACAGTAAAATAAACCAAAGAAATATTTGGAAAGGCGTGCAAGGTTCAGGAAGAACAAGTAAAATCTTTCTAGTTTTTAATTATGTTAGAGACACCAAAGGAGTTGGAAGATCAGTTGGACGGAATGGATAGTGTCCTGAAAAGAGGCAATAAAGATGAACGTAAATGAAAACAAAACAGAGGTAATAGTGTACTCGAATTAATTCCGATTATGTCGATAAAATTAGATTAGGAAATCAGATCCTGAATGTTCAAATGTATGTGAATTGCTAAGGGACCAAACTGCTGAGGTCATCGGTCCCTGGACTGACATACTACTTAAACTATCCTAAATTAACTTATGCTAAGAACAACACACACACCCATGCCCGAGGGAGGACTCCAATCTCCGGTGGGAGGGGCCGCGCAATCCGTAACATGACGCCTCAAACCACGCGCCTCCACAGCAGGTCTCAGATACTGAATGTAGTAGATGAGTTTTGGTATTAGGTCAGGAAAGTAACTGATGACGAAAGAAGTAAATAAGATATAAAGTGCAGACTTGGCAAAGCAAGAAAAGAGTTTATGAAAAACAGGAATGTATTAACATTTAATACAAATTGAAGCGTTAGGAAGTCTTTGCTGAAAGTATTTGCCTGCAGTGTTGCGTTGTACGGAAATTGAAGAACGTAGACAAGGAGCTGTTCAGACAGGAAGAGAATAGGAGCTTTTGAAATGTGGTGCTGTGGAAGGATGCTGAAAATTAGATGGGTGTATCGAATAACTAATGAACAGGTACCGTAGCGAATGGGAGAGGAAATTATTAATAGCACAAATTGGCCAAAAGAAGGAATCGGTTGGTGGAACACAACTTAGGGCGTCAAGGAACTGCTGTATTGGTACTGGAAGGCAGTGTGAAAGGAAGTTAAAAATTGTAGAAGAAGATCAAGGCAGGAATATAGCAGGCAGGTTCCACTGCATGGATAGGGTGCAGTATTTACGTGGATGTGAAAAAACTTGCGCAAGCTAGACTAGGGTGAACAGCTGCATCAGGCAGACTTACTTTAGGACCGATGACGACATAAACATTTCGTCCATTGTTTCAAAATGCCAAGTCAGTATGGACACATTGGAAAACATCGCTCTGAGTTATTTATGTTTCACTTTCTCTGTTAGCTTGAATTATATATATTACGTACAGGTAAACTCAAGTTCTTTATTTTTGGCTCCTTTTCCCTATGTCATCCAGACGTATAGCGACAGTGTGTGATGACACTATTACAGCACTGCGCGAATATTATCATTTAAATAACATGGCGCACCTAAAGTAAAATAGACAGAATTACGTGAAAAAATCGTATATATTTTATTTTCTACCGTATTAAGGCACTAAACTGAAATTGAAGCTTAAATTTAGTTATGGAAGAGCCATCTGCTGATTTTCCCAAAGGAGGTGGCATAAATAATTATCTCTGTTCCAGTATGTAGTCTGTAAGCCGTAAAACGCGAAACTCTGCAGTATTGTTCTACTTCAGAAACTTCATACGATGAGAGATGCGAGACGTCGATGCATATCTCATCTGAAACTGTCTGGTGGCTGCATGTCATTAAACATGCAAATGGGAACTTCTCAGGCGAATGAGCGAAACCTTCACATGCATCTTGACGTTATAATGATCGTGTTCCGTTCCCAGGTCACAAGCATTTATTTCCTGGTTGCATTCGCGGTAATCGCCATGTGCTGGAAACGCATAGCGGTGTAATGCAGGAAGTTTCCGTGAAGTGTAACAGTGCATCAAAATTGCTTGAAAGAGAACACATCAATTTAGCGTTAAAGTGCTGTCAACTACTAAAATTACTTATAGCTACATCTGCTGCAAATGTTTGATACTACCTCTGCCAGAGATATTGTCTGGATTTAAATAAGAGATGCAACCGGCTGGCCACTATACTGAAATCACTTCATTACACCGCTTCGCCGCAACACTTTTCCTCGACAGCGACAAGTCTCAACGGACTGCCTCTCTGGTGTGGTACCTGGGCATCTGTGAGTCCTGTCCTCCCCCCGCTCTCCCCCCCCCCCCCCCCCCCACCCGCCCCCCTGCCCGGTCCTTCCTCCAGTGGTCATGACGTACGTCAACTTTTGTCGGTTAGTGGGGAATGGGGGAATGTTTAGAGTATGTACCGATGGTGGAACAGAAATGACAGGAAGGAAAAGTTAGATTTAATGTTAAAACTTAATCTACAAGCAATGCTACTATTACTTTAACGCATTTCGTGAGAAACCTTCTGATTGCAACACGATTAAAGTTAAGATAGTATTAGTGCAGAAAAATATGCGTACAGAATTGGTATATCGGTTGTTTGTCGACGACGTTAGTACTAACCACATTGATATAAATTACGAAGTGTCTAATTTAACTGAGAAACTCAATAATTAATACGACAAATATGTTCCTTTAAAAATTATGAGAGTTAAGAGAGAACTTGCACCGCTCGTGAGTATCAGAAACGCAGCACACATGACATATTAAAGGCATCCCACCTCACCTGCAAGTAACTACACAAACGATTTACTCAGTCTGTGAAAAATTGAAATCTCTCGTTGCTAACTCCTTAAGTGAGGACTTCGACAGGCCCGCCGCCTTATGGAAAAACTTGCAAGGTGTAGGAGTAGGTAAACCTAAATCTGCAGCTGAACCTCAAACTGCTGTTGAGACTCTATATCAGTATTGCGTCACTCCCTCATGTTTAGTTGCTCAACACCAAGGGCGCAAACCATGGATTTCCTTAAAGAATCACTAGTTGGTACACAAGAAAAATATTATGCAGCTCGTAACTTTTAATACGGTCAGAAAATCAATACCTGATAATCAAATTTTTCGTTGATCCAATACTACCCAAAATAACGGGTGCTTTTACTCATTCTCTGACCATCTTCTTCCCAACAGCCTGGAAACAGGGACTCTTAAAACAAGTACCCAGGAAGGAAACTGCCAAAGAACGCTCAGACTACAGCCCCATTTGCATTCTACCAACATTATCTAAGGCTTTAGAATACATAGTCCATGGTCAGCGTACCAATTAACTTGACTTCAAATAACCTATTAGGCGAATACTAGTCAGGTTTCGGGGAAAATCATAGTATGACGACTGTTTACAAAAGTTACTGACGAACTGAAACGATGTTTGGACAGACAAGAGGCGAATATTCTTTCTGGATTTCAGCAAAGCTTGCGACATTTTGACATTGATATCCTACATGCTAAATTCACAAGTTAATTTTTTTCTTAATGTGTTGTGTAGTGGTTCCACTTACGCCTTATATTACGCCATCAGCGTGTAATAACCGGAACAATTTCACACGGGAGGGATGTAGTATTATATGTTCCACAAGGTTCAGTACTCGGTACTTTGCTTTTCTTAATATGTGTTAATGATGTTTCGACTATTGTCTCTCTTTGCAAATATCATGTATACGCTGACGACCTGCAGTTATACCTAAGTTCAAGACAACAAATCTGTGCACAGCCATCCAGCATGTAAATGATGATTTACTTGCCTCAGAACACAGATTTCAAATTTAACACGTCTTAAGCACAATCTTAGTCTCTCACAAATGACTTGTTACCCTTAGTTCAGAGAATAGCTTTCACCCAGAAGTAACATTTTACACAGCTGCAGTGCGTAAGATGGTGTCAACCTCACGTCATTCACTACAGAAATATGAAGTGTTTCCTGTCGAGCTTAAAAAGAATTTCGTAGAAGAACTAAAATTCCCCGTACTTCATAATTGTGATCCTATTATCCAACGACTTTCGTGTGAGATATCACGCCAGCTGGAACTGGCGATGAATGCTTGTTGCTTTCGCTATTACAACCGTATCACGCATGCCTGCGAACAGTTATCGTTGCTACGTGCAAATAAGTGTGGAGACTGTCATACCTGTGTTTGGTCTATCGTCTTTTCAATCATTGCACTCCCTCTTGTTTATCTTCAACCCTTACACTACTAACTGGACAGCACAGCACACATACTTATTCTCAATAAAGTAAATTCCTCTCTATACCACTAAGTAACATGGCCATCTTCTCAATCTTTTCTGTATCAAGGACCTTACTTCGGAACAATCTTCTTAAAAAATCAGAGAAATTATTTTCCCTTCAAACTTCAAAAGACAGTTGGGTCCACCTTCTATCAAAGGATCTGTCTCATCCATACTTTTCTGTGCAGCTTACTCTTCTCACCTCTGGTCTGTCAGCGGTCTCATGCACACTGAAATGTTATAGTCATAGGATCTATCCTTGTCTCTTTCAGTTCTATTTGTTGTAGTTTTCCACCATCCACATTTACCGATAAAATACACTATGGGCCAAATATCTAGAACATCTGAAATGTGGATTTACTGGTTGTAACGCGAGTTCGTGACCAGAGAATCACGACTGACACAGGTAGTAAGAAGCGCACTTGTCTTCATCTCCTCATCAAGGGCCTGTTCCCTTCCATCAGTCCATCTCTACAATGTACTTCTAAAACGCCTGTTTCCTCTATCCGCCGGTGTTACATAATTTCTTTTGGTAACCGCTTACTGAACGTTCCGAGGACATGTTTGAGATATTTTTGCCTGTTTTCGCCGATTTTGTTTCCAGTGTTGAGATAACCTTCAGTTTACTTCGTTCCAGATATAATCCAGTCTCCCTCAACTTATGATTCCTCTCAGAAACTTTATTTCTGTGGCTTGAATTTCTGTTGTGTCGTTGGGGTTTAGGATCTGTGCTTCGCTGCCACACACAAGCTTTTTTTGTAATAGAAACCTGTCTTAGCCGATACGCCTTGTGGGAGAGAAGTAATAACCCTCCCCTTCGTGGGCGTTAAGAATTTTTAACGACGTGAGTATATTTGGAAGAAGTGTGGTTGCCCAGTGCCCTGTCAACTTAGGTCTTCTGACCCGCCGCTACGATTGATTGAGGTTCGGCTGTTTGTATGTGTGTGTGTGTGGGGGGGGGGGGGGGGGGAATGAGGGAGGGGGAGGTTGTTTTAGCTTGCTGTCGCCTTCACTTTTAAGGTGACACAGGTACCTATGAATTTAATAATACGACAAAATAAATGTTTCAGTATAATAACATTTCTTTGACTTCAGTGGTTCGTACGACCTTCAACATAACTAAGAAACTGATTCATGGAAGTAATATGAATAATATTCCTCTGAAAAATTGAAATTTACACGTGATACAAAGTTAAATTAAGAATTACTCGTATAATGCAAACAAACGTACACAGATTTAACAACACTGTAATTTATACGGTATAAAACCCAAATGTGGAGTCTCTGTTACCAGTTTTTCACTCATCACTGTGGTTGTCAGCACAGGTCTGGAGACTATAGCTGTGCGAAAGTGTAAACTGTGGGGAACGGTGTTTGCTGTTTCTTTCAGCCCTTTCCACGTGCGTTCCGGAAATACCGCCTTCCTGTTACTTTTTATTGCCTACTGGAGGGTGTTCCGATTTCCGTCTTGCCTTATTAACGTCTTTCGGTCTTTTTTTTAATTTTTTGTCCATATAATGGACTGTGCTGCTACTGGAAACTTTGCAATTGCTGCTTGTTACTTTAACAGTGGTATTACATTATAGTTCATAACTTCATTGTACATGTTATGATTTTCCGCCGGACTACTCCCTGTAGGTTTCAACCCCTATGGGCACCCGACCGACTGCCATCCCGAAACCACTGCCTTGTTTGGTCTGTTTGTCTCCACTCAACACCAAAAACAGCACTGAAATAGCAGCGCTATACTACAGTAACTTAATAAAGGCAAGGCCCTTCGGTCCAGATTGTGTACCAGTCAGGTTTCTCTCAGAGTATCCTGATAAAATAGCTCAATATTTAGCAATTATATACAACCACTGGCTCACAGAAAGATACGTAGCTAAAGACTGGAAAATTGCTCAAGTCACACCAATACCCATAAATGGCAGTAGGAGTAATCCGCTGAATTACGGGCCTACATCACTAACGTTGATTTGCAGTAGGGTTTTGGAACATATACTGTATTCGAAAATCATGAAGTACCTCGAAGAAAACGATTTATTGACACATAGCACGGTTTCAGAAAATATCGTTCTTGTGAAATACAATTAGCTCTTTATACTCATGAAGTAATAAGTGTTATCGACAGGGGATGTTAAATTGATTCCATATTTTTAGATTTCCAGAATGCTTTCGACACCGCTACTCACAAGCGTCTTCTAACCAAACTGCGTGCCTACGGAATATCGCCTCAGTTGTGCGACTGGATTCGCGATTTCCTGTCAGAAAGGTCACGGTTCGTAGTAATAGACGGAAAGTCATCGAGTAAAACAGAAGTAATATCCGGCGTTCCCCAAGGAAGTGTTATAGGCGTATGTATATTAACGACATAGGAGACAATCTCAGTAGCCGTCTTAGATTGTTTGCAGATGATGCTGTCATTTACCGTCTTGTAATGTCATCAGATGATCAAACCGACTTGCAGAATGATTTAGATAAGATATCTGTATGGTGCGAAAGGTGGCAATTGACCCTGAATAAGAAAAAGGGTGAAGTTATTCACATGAGTACTAAAAGAAATCAGCTAAATTTCGATTACGCGATAAGTCACACAAATACAACTAAATACTTAGGGATTACAATTACAAATAACCTAAATTGGAACGTTCACATAGATAATATTGTGGATAGAACAAACGATAGACTGCGATTCATTGGCAAAACACTTAGAAGGTGCAACATGTCTACTAAAGAGACTGTTCACACTACGCTTGTCCGCCCTATTCTGGAGTATTGCTGTGCTGTGTGGGATCCGCGTCAGGTGGGACTGACGGATTACATCGAAAAAGTACAAAGAAGGGCAGCTAGTTTTATATTATCGCGAAATAGGAGAGATAGTGCCACAGACATGATACGTAAATTGGAGTGGCAATCATTAAAACAAAGGCGTTTTTCGTTGCGACGGGATCTTCTCATGAAATTTCAATCACCAGTTTTCTCCTCCGATTGCGAAAACTTTCTGTCGGCACCCACCTACATAGGGAGAAATGATCATCACGATAAAATACGAGAAATCAGGGCTCGCACAGAAAAATTTAAGCGCTCGTTTTTCCCGCGTGCCGTTCGAGAGTGGAACGGTAGAGAGACAGCTTGAAGGTGGTTCATTGAACCCTCTGCCAGGCACTTTATTGTGAATAGCAGAGTAATCACGTAGATGTAGATGTCTGCATCAACAAGTGCTGCTGACGACTACTAATTATTCCATGATAGGTGCAGATGGGAGAGAGGTGCCAGCAACACGACGAAGCGATCCAGCTCGCGATGTCCAGCCCGTGAAGTCGAGAGCTGTGTCGGATTCGTGTTTAGCAGCTGGTATGCTCAGCATGTGAATTGTCACTTTTTCCAGGCTTGCATGTTTTCTGCATTCGATCTGGGCGCAAGCTCGTACAAGTGCGCAGGTCCTCAGGTAAGAATTCGAAAGCATCTTGTATTAAAGGTACAGTGTCTGATCAAAAATATCCGGACACGGCTACGTGATTCTTAATTGACAGCGAGATATCACACGAGAAGCGGGCCCGAAAGTACAAAAGGAGGCGGCGAATAACATACTGTCAGTAGAGGCGCAGTAACGGCAGAGTGGGTTCGTCTGCAAAGCTGAGTGACTTCGAACGTCGATTAATCATTGGATGTCACCCAAGGAACAAGACCGTCAAGGATATTTCAACCTTTGTAAAGCTGTCCAAGTCTAATGTCGGTGAAGTGATTGTGAAGTAGAGATGCGAAGGAGCGACCACGCCAAGGCTAGGCTGATCTTGTGTACTTACGGACGCGGACCGTGGAGCATTGCTGAGGAGGACAGTAAAAAGTCGCATGGAATCAGAGGAAGGAATCTGTTGTGTCTAGACAAGACAGCCTAGACACAATGAGAGGAAGCCGAAAGGCACGCGCTTAAACTCACGCAGGCTGGCGTGAGGTCTGAAACAGGATACGTAATGAATGCTATGAAGAAAAGTACGTAGCTTCTGGAATACTTAACTTTAATCCATAATTGTAGAACATCGCTCTCAATGATACATGCTTCATATAATAAATATCAATTGAATACGGCGCCTTGCTAGGTCGTAGCAAATTTAGCTGAAGGCTATGCAAACTATCGTCTCGGCAAATGAGAGCGTATTTGTCAGTGAACCATTGCTATGAACGTCGGCTGTACAACTAGGGCGAGTGCCAGGACGTCTCTCTAGACCTGCCGTGTGGTGGCGCTCGGTCTGCAATTACTGACAGTGGCGACACGCGGGTCCGACGTATACTAATGGACCGCGGCCGATTTAAAAGCTACCACATAGCAAGTGTGGTGTCTGGCGGTGACACCACATTCCTCCCCCGCAAATCGGCGAACGGTTGTGTTATAAGGCTTCCGCCCGCCGTGTGGAGGACCCCATGTTGACGTATGCGACGAGGTGGGGAGCCTAACAACAGGCGAGGCTATGCCACCCGCACCCGGCCATTCGGTCCGAGGGGAGCTAGGAAACGCCTGAAAACCTAGTCCAGGGTGCACGCCAGCATGCGGTGTATGCGCCCGTAGAGAGACAGGAGGGGCCGAAGGGTCGACCTCCATCGCGTCGGGGTACCCGACGGGCGAAGACGACATCTGGTCCGGAGCGGGCAAGAGGTCCATGTCGGAGGACAGCTGGCCACGGGAAGCGATCGGCGGCGCATGACCCAAGGAGGCGCCCGGCGGCTGCAGCGACGCGTCCACTGCGGGCGTCGCCGGCGGGAGAACAGGCGGCGGCGGCGGCGGCGGCGCGTCGCCATGGGGCAAAATGGAAGGCAGCGTCGGTAACACCTGGGGCTGAGGCGAGCCAGTAGATGGGTCCCTAGGGCGCTGACCGGACGGCACCGTCGCTGAAAGCAGACGGGGAGCGGCAGAACCCGTGCGACGACAGAGGCGCAGCTGATTGAGATGCCGACGCACCTCACCAGAGGCCCCCAAAACCAAATACATAGCGCGGCCGAGGCAGCGAAGAATGCGCCCTGCGATCCAACGCCGTGAACCTCGATAGTTGCGATAGTATACAACGTCGCCTGGAACAAAAGCAGGTGTCTGCCGCTGCACAGGAACCTGATGCAGCGGATGCAGCAAAGACATCAAGGTTCGATGAGGGCGACCGTGGAGCAACTCAGCCGGCGAGCGACCATCTCGGGGCTGAGAGCGATACGAAGACAAAAAGAGCAATAACGCGTCCTCCCGAGAATGCGACTCTTTCAACTTCAACATCTGTGACTTGAAAGTCCGGACCAAACTTTCAGCAGCACCGTTTGACTGAGGCGAAAACAGCGTGGATGTCAGATGTTGAATACCATTGGCCTTGCAGAATGACTGAAATTCTGCGGACATGAATTGTGGGCCATTGTCGGAAACAATAGTCTGCGGAAGGCCTTCAATGCAAAAGATAGCGGATAACGCTTGGATGGTGGCAGAAGACGTCGTGAAAGACATCCTGACAACAAAAGGAAAATTACTGAAGGAATCGACAACAACCAACCATCGAGCATTCCAGAATGGACCAGCAAAATCGATGTGTAAGCGTTGCCAAGGGGAAGTGGCTTTCGGCCATGCAAAGAATTTCCGCGGTGGTGCGGATTGTTGTTCGGCACACGCCATGCAAGAAGAGCACATATTCGTAATCGCAGCATCGATTCCGAACCAAGTACAGTGCTGACGAGCAAGTTGTTTCGTGCGCACTATACCCCAATGTCCTTGGTGGAGAAGCTGTAAGACAGAGGACTGTAACGAACGTGGAACCACGACTCTGGACTGATCATTATCAGAACGCAAGAACAAAACACCATGTCGTACAAAAAGTCTCTCCTTGTGAGCAAAAAATCGGCGAACCAACGGATCCTCGATCCGCGATTTCGACAAGGGCCATTGCGTAGCAACAAAACGCAAAATGGTAGCAAGGGTAGGGTCAGCAGCTGTGGCTGTAGCTACACGACGAAAATCAATCGGAAACGAGTCGACCACGTCATCGGTTTCCGCATCAATGAACATGCAAGCAAGTTCGGAGGAATCGAATGCTCTATCCTCAGCAACAGGCAAACGGGACAACGCATCGGCTTTTCCGTGCGAAGCAGCGGACCGATACAAGATATCGTAGCGGTACTGCGAGAGGAAAATAGACCAGCGAATGAATGTCTGCGCTGTACGTGGAGGTACAGGCTTGTTCGGATGAAAAAGCGATGTCAAAGGTTTGTAGTCTGTGATGATGGTAAAGTGACGACCATACAAGAAATCATGGAACTTAGTAACACCAAACACGAGAGCCAAAGCTTCTTTCCCTATCTGTGAATAATATCGTTGCGCAGACGAAAGAAATTTGGACGCAAAGGCAATAGGGCGATCATGCGATCCATTTTTGTGCGCAAGCACAGCACCGATCCCGAAATCCGATGCATCTACCATCAACAAAAGGGGTTTCCAGGGATCGAATGGCGTAAGGCAAGTATTTGAAAGCAACGCCGATTTCTACTGGCGAAAGGCGCGTTTGCATTCCGTCGTCCAGACAAACGGAGCACCTTTACGGCGTAAGCGATGAAGCGGAGCTGAAATGGAAGAGGCATGCTGGATATATCTGTTATAGTAATTTATTTTTCCCAGCACACTCTGTAGCTGCTTCAAATTCTGCGGCGAAGGCAAGTCCTGTATGGCACGAAGGTGCTCTGGACTCGGATGTATGCCTTGTGCATTGATTACATGTCCCAAATATGGTAAGTCACGAGCAAAAAACACACATTTGTCCTTCTGCAAGTGAAGACCATTTTGTCGCAAGACCTGAAATAATGTTCTGAGATTTGCTAAATGTTCTTCTTCTGTCTTTCCGGAGATCACAATATCGTCCAGATAGTTTGCTGCAGTAGGGACCGAGGCACAAACAGTTTGTAGATATTGCTGAAACAATGCAGGGGCGGATGCACACCCGAATGGCAGTCTTTTGAACCGATACAAACCAAGATACGTGTTAACCACCAAGACGCGCTGAGAGTCGTCGTCCACAGGTATTTGCAAGTACGCATCTGCCAGGTCCAACTTCGAAAAATATTTACCTGGGCACAGTTTGTCAAAAAGATCTTCCAGGCGGAGTAAAGGATAAGTTGCAATCACTAATTGCGGATTCACTGTTGCCTTGAAGTCCACACAAAGTCTCAATTTTCCGGAAGGTTTTGACAAAAGTACTAAGGGTGATGCCCAGAGAGAAGCCTGCACACGTTCAATCACACCTTGTGATTCCAAATCGTTTAATGTTCTTGCGACCTCATCACGCAATGCGTGAGGAACATTGCGCGCTCAGAAAAATTTCGGTTGCGCATTTACTTTCAGTTGCAAATGTGCTTTATAGTTCTGAGCGCAACCTAGGCCTGGTGCAAAAATGTCTGCAAATTCCTCACATAGACGAGAAACACTGTCTGAAGACACAGTCTGGTTCACTGAGAGGACCTGATTTACTATAGACAAGTTAAACAATTGAAATAAATCTAAACCAAACAAGTTGACAGCAGAAGAAGAACGAAGGACGTAAAATGACACAAGTTTTGTTTGTCCCTTGTATGTTGCAAGAAGGCTGCACTGTCCTAACACAGGAAGAGTCTGACCTGGATGTGTAGTTAACTTAACATGTGCGGCACGCAACGGAGGTGTGCCCAGTTGTTTGTACGTGTCTTTATTGATCAATGAAACTGCAGCTCCGGTATCGAGCTGGAATGGGATCACGTTGCCATCAAAGTCCAAATCTACAAAGCGTTTATTGTCCTGCTGACGACAAGAGCGACTGTCTCGTGCAACGTGAACAGACACTGGTACAGAATCACTTGCTAATTGACGCGATTTCCGGCGACGTCGACGCACAATTTTTGTGGGACGCACACAGTCACTTTTAGAGAGAGTGGCACTGGGCGGAGTGGAATTAACTACATGAATTTCCATGGGCGAAGGTTCACGAGCCTGAGTATTCTTGGTTCGATTCCGGCGCGAAGCAAAGGGCCTGGAATGGTTGCTAGTGTCCGTTCTGAGCTTTTTCTGGCAAACACTTTGAACATGTCCTTTTTTATTACAGAAAAAGCAAATAGCTTGGCGTGACGGGCAATTGTCACGCGAATGTCTAGTAGCACACCACGGGCATGATTTCACTGCATTTGCTTGCTGCCGTGGGACACGTGGTTGATAGCTGGGCAGCAGCTGCGCGGACGAGCGTGAGGGCTGTTTACTGTTCCGTGCAGCTTGCCCGGCGGGCCGGTTAACGTGACACACAGCCGGCGAAGGTTCAAACGATTCCTGAGCAAAGTCAAGTGTGTCTTGCCTATCCAATATGTTTATCACTTGTTGAAGGGAGGGATTGACTAGTTTCAAAATTTGCTGCCGTATACGAACATCAGAAACGTTCTGTGCACTTGCATCACGCACCAAAGTATCTGAATAAGGGAGTCCACATTCACACTCAAAAGCACAATACCTAGTAAGGCCTTGCAAAGTTGCAACCCACTCCCAATTAGTTTGACCGGCCGTACGTTTTGTACGAAAGAACGTATACCTTTTTGCAACTACATTGACTGATTCCTTGAAATATGCATCTAATGCAGACAAAATTTCGTCGTAGGGCAGAGTTGCAACGTCGCGTCGGGGAAACAATTTCGCTATCACACGGTATGTGTGCACGCCGACACACGATAATAAGTGAGGCTGCCGCTCAGTACCTTGAATTCTGTAGGCGGCGAGATGGAATCCAAATTGGTGTGACCACTCCGTCCAGCTTTCCATTGCCGCATCAAATTGACGAAAAGGTGGTGCAACTGCGTGTTGTGGCTGCGGTAGCGGTGGAGCGGCGGCGGCCGCATCATTTTGCATTGCACGTTGACCCTGGACGAGCTGTCCAAGGGCATCCAGTAACGCCTGAGTCTGCTGATTCTGCAAGCGATAAAATTCGGACAGTACATCTGGAGATTGTGGCGAAGCCATGACACAAGTAAATTAGGGCAATACGAACGCTAAATCCGCTTTTGAGACTCGTCGCCAAAAATGTTGTGTCTAGACAAGACAGCCTAGACACAATGAGAGGAAGCCGAAAGGCACGCGCTTAAACTCACGCAGGCTGGCGTGAGGTCTGAAACAGGATACGTAATGAATGCTATAAAGAAAAGTACGTAGCTTCTGGAATACTTAACTTTAATCCATAATTGTAGAACATCGCTCTTGATGATACATGCTTCATATAATAAATATCAATTGAATACGGCGCCTTGCTAGGTCGTAGCAAATGTAGCTGAAGGCTATGCAAACTATCGTCTCGGCAAATGAGAGCGTATTTGTCAGTGAACCATTGCTATGAACGTCGGCTGTGCAACTGGGGCGAGTGCCAGGACGTCTCTCTAGACCTGCCGTGTGGTGGCGCTCGGTCTGCAATTACTGACAGTGGCGACACGCGGGTCCGACGTATACTAATGGACCGCGGTCGATTTAAAAGCTACCACCTAGCAAGTTTGGTGTCTGGCGGTGACACCACAGAATCACTCATCAGTTTCAGGGTGCTACAGTAGGCCAACCAGCTTATTTTTTCTGTGTAGGGGGCTAAAAAGATGGGGTACAATAGTCCAATGGGGTGCAATAGTCAAGCCACGCTTGAGGTGGTGTAAACAGCGATCCCATAGGATAGTATATAACTGGCAACAAGTAATATGCATTGATGACTCACGCTATACCCTGTGGTAATCCAATGGAAGGGTTGGGGCTTGTCGAATGGCTGAAGAAAGCTATCTGTCATCGTGTATAGTGGCAACAGGTGAAGTACAGAACAGAATTCGTTAATGGTAGTGTTTTTCAGCTTAGAATGTGGTCCCTTCACTGCGCGCAAGAAAACGCTAAATTCGGAAGGATACGAACAAATTTTAGCGCGTTGTGTTTTGTGTCACAGGACGGTATTGTGAGGCAACATATCCAGAGTCCCGACCAGAATCTAATGGGACACCTTTGGCATGAGGTAGATCGTCTCCTTCGCTCCAGACCCTAGAGTCCGACATCATTACCATCTCTGGTTTCGACTCATTGGGAAGAACAGGTTGCCAATTCTGCACAGATATTCGGACATCTCAGTGCAAGTGACCCCATCAGAGAGACGGTGAGAGAGAACCACCTCTTTTGGGTAGAGTGGATAGCAATGTGCGGCTGTTTGCAGATGATAGTGTGGTGTACGGGAAGGTGTCGTCATGGAGTGACTGTAGAAGGATACAAGATGACTTGGACAGGATTTGTGATTGGTGTAAAGAATGGCAGCTATCTCTAAATATAAATAAATGTAAATTAATGCAGATGAATAGGAAAAAGAATCCTGCGATGTTTGAATACTCCATTAGTAGTGTAGCGCTTGACACAGTCACGTCGATTAAATATTTGGGCGTAACATTGCAGAGCGATATGAAGTGGGACAAGCATGTAATGGCAGTTGTGGGGAAGGCGGATAGTCGTCTTCGGTTGATTGGTAGAATTTTGGGAAGATGTGGTTCATCTGTAAAGGAGACCGTTTATAAAACACTAATACGACCTATTCTTGAGTACTGCTCGAGCGTTTGGGATCCCTATCAGGTCGGATTGAGGGAGGACATAGAAGCAATTCAGAGGCGGGCTGCTAGATTTGTTACTGGTTGGTTTGATCATCACGCGAGTCTTAACGAAATGCTTCAGGAACTCGGGTGGGAGTCTCTAGAGGAAAGGAGGCGTTCTTTTCGTGAATCGCTACTGAGGAAATTTAGAGAACCAGCATTTTAGGCTGATTGCAGTACAATTTTACTGCCGCCAACTTACATTTCACGGAAAGACCACAAAGATAAGATAAGAGAGATTAGGGCTCGTACAGAGGCATATAGGCAGCCATTTTTCCCTCGTTCTGTTTGGGAGTGGAACAGGGAGAGAAGATGCTAGGCCGGCCGAAGTGGCCGTGCGGTTAAAGGCGCTGCAGTCTGGAACCGCAAGACCGCTACGGTCGCAGGTTCGAATCCTGCCTCGGGCATGGATGTTTGTGATGTCCTTAGGTTAGTTAGGTTTAACTAGTTCTAAGTTCTAGGGGACTAATGACCTCAGCAGTTGAGTCCCATAGTGCTCAGAGCCATTTGAACCATCTGAAGTTGCTAGTTGTGGTACGAGGTACCCTCCGCCATGCACCGTATGGTGGATTGCGGAGTATGTATGTAGATGTAGTAGATGGACCTCCCTCCGAACAGCACTTGGAAGGTCCATCGGCACCGACAGACAGCCGTGTCATCCTCAATCGATAAGCGGATATGGAGAGGCATATTGTCGTCTCACCTCTCTCCTGGCCGTTCTCAGTTTTGGTGACCGGAACCGCTACTTCTCAATCAATTAGCTCCTCAATTGGCCTGACAAGGGCTGAGTGCATCCCACTGGCCAACAGCGCTCGGCTGGCCGCGCGGTCACCCATCGAAGTAGTAGCCGAGCCCGACAGCGCTTAACTTCGGTGATCTGACGGGAAACAGTGTTCCCGCTGCGGAAAGACTCTTGGCACCCAGTCTAGATGAAGCCATCATAAAGGCGGAGTGTGTCACGCCCCATATTAATTTCCACTAATAAGTGCCCAAAGACTTTTCATCAGATAATGTAGCACGCAATTTTCTATAGACCTTGTAATTTTCGAGATGTTTGTTCTCCGAATGTTTACTGATAAATTCGGAGATTGATGCACTTAAAAATATAAACGCTTTCACTATCTTTTTTATCGCGTGGATGGGGTGTAGGGACGGGGAGTGGGAGGTGCGGCAGCTTCGACACCCTGACCCTGATTACCCAACCCCCCTCCTCTGGATCCACGCCAGTGGACCTGAGACGGCGCGGCAGCGTGCTGGACGCAGAGCGAGCGCACAGTGGTCCGGACTGTGTTTCCACTTCACGGCCGCTGAGCACAGCACAGCGCAGCGCGGCGCCAGAGTCGCACATCGACCGGCCCGCCGACCTTTGCGCGGGCGCCCAGCCCCGTATCTGCCAGCAGCCCGCTCTTTGTGTCCTGTCAGGGGCACTGGACCAGAGCGCATTACGGCCACTCCTTCCCTCCCTGAGGTCAGCTTCCTCTCCGTCCCGCGACCTGTCACAGGTGAAACGGCTCGGTTCTAATCGAAAACGATTTCCTGTCAGAAACTCCGCAGTTCTTAGTACCTAACGGGAAGTTATCTAGTGAATCGCTAGTTGAATAGGAACCTCTATTCGGCGATCAACAATGACATGTGTTCTGAAATTATACGAACTATTGGGTTGGTGCATAAGTTAGTAGCGTTTTTCCATAAATTCAAAAACACATATAACAAAGCCTTTAGTCATCAATTATACGCTACTGGCCATTAAAATTGCTACACCACGAAGATGACGTGCTACAGACGCGAAAGTTAACTGACAGGAAGAAGATGATGTGATATGCAAATCATTAGCTTTTCAGATCATTCACACAAGGTTGGCGCCGGTGGCAACACCTTCAACGTGCTGACATGAGGAAAGTTTCCAACAGATTTCTCATACACAAACAGCAGTTGACCGGCGTTGCCTGTTGAAACGTCGTTGTGATGCCTCGTGTAAGGAGGAGAAATGAGTACCATCACGTTTCCGCCTTTGATAAAGGTCGGATTGTAGCCAATCGCGATTGCGGTTTATCGTATCGCGACATTGCTGCTCGCGTTGGTCGAGATCCAAAGACTGTTAGCAGAATATGGAATCGGTGGGTTCAGGAGGGTAATACGGGACGCCGTGTTGGATCCCAACGGCCTCGTATCACTGGCAGTCGAGATGACAGGCATCTTATCCGCATGTCTGTGACGGACCGTGCAGCCTTGTCTCGATCCCTGAGTCAACAGGTGGAGGCGTTTGCAAGACAACAACCATCTGCATGAACAGTTCGACGACGCTTGTAGCAGCAGCTACTATCAGCTCGGAGACCGTGGCTGCGGTTACCCTTGACGTTGCAACACAGACAGGAGCGCCTGCGATGGTGTACTCAACGACGAACCTGGGTGCTCGAATGGCAAAACGTCATTTTTTCGGATGAATCCAGGTTCTGTTTACAGCATCGTGATGGTCGCATTCGTGTTTGGCGACATCGCGGGGAACGTACATTGTAAGCGTGTATTCGTCATCGCCATACTGGCATATCACCCGGCGTGATGGTATGGGGTGCCACTGGTTACACGTCTCGGTCACCTCTTGTTCGCATTGACAGCACTTTGAACAGTGGACGTTACATTTCAGATGTGTTACGACCCGTGGCTCTACCCTTCATTCGATCCCTGCGAAACCCTACATTTCAGCAGGATAATACACGGCCGCATGTTGTAGGTCCTGTAGGGGCCTTTCTCGATACAGAAAATGTTCGACTGCTGCCCTGACCAGCACATTCTCCAGATCTGTCACCAATTGAAAACGTCTCGTCAATGGTGGCCGAGCAACTGGCCAATCCGTGTTGAAGCTGCATGGGCAGCTGTACCTGTACACGCCATCCAAGCTCTGTTTGACTCGATGCTCAGGCGTATCAAGGCCGTTATTACGGCTAGAAGTGGTTGTTCTGGGTACTGATTTCTCAGGATCTATGTACCCAAATTGCGTGAAAATGTAATCACATGTCAGTTCTAGTATAATATTTTTGTCCAATGAATACCCGTTTATTATCTACAATTCTTCTTGGTGTAGCAATTTTAATGACCAGCAGTGTATATTCTCCGTCACTATTCACAACAGTCTGTTAACACTGGGGTAACTTCTCAATTCCGCGATTGTAGAAATCACGTGGTTTTGTGGCGAAGAGCCGGACGTGGTGGCCGAGCGGTTCTAGGCGCTTCAATCCGGAACCGCGCGACTGCTACAGTCGCAGGTTCGAATGCTGTGTAGGGCATGGATGTGTCTGATGTCCTTAGGTTAGTTATGTTTAAGTTATAGGGACTGATGGCCTCAGATGTTAAGTCCCATAGTGCTCAGAGCCATTTGAGCCATTTTTGTGGCGAAGAACCCATTGGGCCATGTTCGGAACACATTCTCATCGGGGAAGGAAGTTCCTTGAAGGTTGTTCGATAGAGAGGGGAAGAGGTGAATATCTGCGGGCGCACGAGCAATGAATAAGATGGGTTCGGGATGACTTCCCAACCCAAGTACTGTATAGCGTCTTTTCTCAGTCTATCAGAATGCGTGCGGGCATTATTGTGACGTATCATCACTTTCCACAGTCTTACTGGTCGTTGTTCTTGGACTGCGAATGAGAGACGTCTCAGTTGTTGACGGTAAATGCCAGCAGTGATGGTCACATCTCGGGGAAGCAATTCGTGGTACACCACATTGTCGCTGTTTTTCCAGATGCATCACATTCTTTTGTAGACGCGAGCAGGTCTTTGTACGGAGCGTTTCAGCTTTGTTTAGGCTCAGAAACCCATTTCTTTTCCTTATGTTACCATAAAGACACCATTTCACATCACCACTAACGATGCAGGATAAGAAGGGTCGGTGTTGTTAGCGAGCCAATTGACGACGAAGATGGTTCAAATGGCTATGAGCACTGTGGATGTTAAATTCTGTGGTCATCAGTCCCCTAGAACTTAGAACTACTTAAACCTAACTAACCTAAGGACAGCACACACATCCATGCCCGAGGCAGGATTCGAACCTGCGACCGTAGCGGTCGCGCAGTTCCAGACTGTAGCGCCTAGAACCGCTCGGCCACAGCCGCCGTCAATTGACGACGAGCATGCAGAGATGCACATGGGGCCGCCCGCTGATTTTTGTCGTTTTGGTTTTGAGTATGCGGCACTCAAACTTTTTCTAACTTTCCCATTGCGTGCAAATGTTGCACGATGTTGGAATGATCACAGTTCATCTCATTTGTCAGTCCTCGAGCACACTTAAGTGGCTCATTGTGGATTATTGCGATTAAACGATATTCATGAAACCCCGAAGGTCTTCGTGAACGCTGAGAGTCACTAAAGTCAAAACGATCCTCCTCAAAAGGAGAAAACCATTTTCTTGTCGTGTTCCGTCCGATGGCATTATCCCAATGCACGGCGCAAACGTTCCTCGTTACCTCCGCCGCTGTCACCCCTGTGTTAAAATCAGACGGACTAATGCGTCGGAAATGTTACGGTTTTTCACTTTGGCACTCCATTTTATAGCTTCCAGAGCACCACTCACTATCTTCAAATGACAAAATGACAAAATGTAGACTCGGGCAGTAACAGAGAACTACAAATAAAAAATTACAATCGAAAATAAACCCATAGTAAGCGGAATACCAAATGCAAAAGAAAACCTCTACCAACCCAATATTAAGGAAAAAGCCTGAGAGGCCCTCTTATGTTGTTTTTAGACGAACAGTCTGGTAAAGTAATCAGAAGAAACAGCTATGTACAGAATGATTCACACAAGATATCTGCGTGGTACAGACAGTGGCAGTTGACACTACAGTAAAGAGTGTGAAGTCCCTTACATGAGCACTGAAAAATTTCTGATAAATTTTGGTTGCACGATAAATCACGCATTTGAAGGTTGTTGATTAAAATAAATGCCTACACACTTCTTTAAAAAAGAAACAGCTTAAATGGAAATCATTAAACTGAAATGCTGTGGGGGAGGCCAACAGACGATTGCGTATTTTAGGTACAATACTTAGAAAATGAGGCATTTTTCGTTGTGGCGAATCTGTTCACAAAATTTCAGTCGGCAGCTGTTTTCTTTGAATGCCAATATATATTGTTGATTCACTTCTGCTTAGGGAAGAATTACCATCGTGATAAAATGAGAGAAATCAGAGCTTGGACGGCAAGATTCAGGTGTCCATTTTACCTCCTGATATTCTAGAGTGGGAAGATAGGGTCAAAGTTCGAAATTGGTTGTGTGAACCCTCTGCCAAACCCTTAAGTGTGAGTTGGTGGGTAATCCTGTAGCAGTAGATAAACTCACCCTGCTACATAAATCATTCTTTCACGCGGCAGTGTTTTATTATGTAACTGTACTTTGTAGAACGCTATGGTGGCTGCGCTACTTGCCTGTGACGTCCAGCACTGGTACGAACATACTTACTTATAAACGGAACTAATCTGACAGAAGAGCCGTAGGTTCACATCAGACGAACACTTCATTATGCTCACAATTACGTGATACTGATGAGAGTCTAGAATTCGAAATAGATTCCCCACAACGAAAAATGAGTTCTTTTCTTTTTTTTCTTTTTTAATGATTGTCACCGCATCTCGCTTATCATATCCGTGACGCACTCACTCTCTACTATTTCGTGATAATTCAGAACGAGCTGACGTCCTTTGAACTTTCTCGATGTCATCCGTCAGTCCTATATGGTAAGCATTCCGGCAGTAGTCCAGAAGAAGACGAACAGCAGATGTGCATGGAGTCTCTCTAGCAGATTTGTTGCATCTTGTAAGTATTAGACCAATACTACGCAGTCTGGCGGAGGGGATATTGTTACTTTTTATTCATTTTTTTCATTATTGCTGCAGCAATTACGAAATAGGTAATCTGAAAGGAGCAGAGAAAGGTGAAAAAACAAGAAATCCCAAACTTTTGCCAGTAGCGTGGTAATGGTTTCGCAGAAATATCCAGGAAACGTAGATTATTTTTTATTAATATTAGAGTCGGAATATAGTCGCTAAAGTTTTCATTGACATTTGGCATCGCAGTGGCGTTGCAGCACGCCCGACGTTATTTAAACTGGTTTTCTGCCGACATGAAATGTAAAATGATGCAGGAAGGCTGAGAACTTTCCTGTGTGAAGAGACGATGGCCAGTTTGGAACAATGCAATTGTTAATGTAAGCAACTTTGCACTGCAGTGAGTCAAGGCACAAACAAATGAATTAAACTGGAATGCCATCCGCCAATGAAGTATGTAACTATATCAGTACGCAATACTGTAAATATTGAAAATATCCTATGTTTGTCTGTGCTTTTCTGCGGCGAATGTAACGCGCTACCTATATTAATTTCCGAATATTAAATTTTTCATTTTTCCTGTTACTTTCTTGGTCTCTAGTAGAACACAACATCGACATTATAACGACATAAGCGATTAATGCTTCTTTGACCATGAAATATAGAAAGCTTTTTTACCATATTAACAATATTGTGCCAGCCGCAGTGGCCGAGTGGTTCTAGGCGTTCTAGGCGCTTCAGTCTGGAACCGCGCGACCGCTACGGTCGCAGGTTCGAATCCTGCCTCAGGCATGGATGTGTGTGATGCCCTTAGGTTAGTTAGGTTCAAGTAGTTCTAATTTCTAGGGGACTGATGACCTCACATGTTAAGTCCCGTAGTGCTCAAAGCCATCTGAACCATTTGAATAATATTGTCACTGTGTCACGTGTGATTAGTGTGTCCGTAGGACTAATTATATGTGGGAGAAGCTTTTTTACGACGTCGACGACGATGATGATAAATCGTGAGCCAACGGACTAAACCAGCGCGGCGTACAGGCGGATATTTAGAGCCTGTCCGCTGACGTCTCAAATAACTCGACAGTCAAGTATAACTGTTTTCTACGTGCAGAATTAATAATGGCACCTCGTTACAAAAGCAAAATTAAAATTATACGCTTTTCCCAATTACTGTAGGGACTTGCCTTGTGATCAGTTCCATCCTGTCTACGGCGTAGCGCCGGCCGGGTTGGTCGAGCGGTTCTAGGCGCTTCAGTCTGTAACCGCGCGACCGCTACGGTCGCAGGTTCGAATCCTGCCTCAGACATGGATGTGTGAGATATCCTTAGGTTAGTTAGGTTTAAGTAGTTCTAAGTTCTAGGGGACTGATGACCTCAGATGTTAAGTCCCGTAGTGCTCAGAGCCATTCGAACTATTTTTCTGCCCCGTAGCAGTTCGGATCGATGTTTACCTAGGTGTTTCTCTTTTCACCGTCTACCTCGGTAAATTGCTGAAACAAAAACGCGGAAATAATACGCAGCGTTGTTAATATACACTGTCGTTACATTGACACTTGTATCGTATTTGACATTTTTGTGATTTCCGTTGATCCTAAATTGTACGTACTGCTATAGAAGCCATACGCGGTCATAATTCGTTTAGTTATTATTGTAACACTACAGAACTAAAAGGTGATATGACGCCGTGTAAATATGTCGTAGTTCAGTTTACCGCTCTGGGAATGAGCAAAATGATTTGAATATATCCTTTTACTTTATTTTTCTCACATGGGACGTCCCCCCCCCCCCCCCCCTCCATCAATGAACCATGGACCTTGCCGTTGGTGGGGAGGCTTGCGTGCCTCAGCGATACAGATAGCTGTACCGTAGGTGCAACCACAACGGAGGGGTATCTGTTGAGAGGCCAGACAAACGTGTGGTTCCTGAAGAGGGGCAGCAGCCTTTTCAGTAGTTGCAAGGGCAACAGTCTGGATGATTGACTGATCTGACCTTGTGACACTAACCAAAACGGCCTTGCTGTGCTGGTACTGCGAACGGCTGAAAGCAAGGGGAAACTACGGCCGTAATTTTTCCTGAGGGCATGCAGCTTTACTGTATGGTTAAATGATGATGGCGTCCTCTTGGGTAAAATATTCCGGAGGTAAAATAGTCCCCCATTCGGATCTCCGGGCGGGGACTACTCAAGAGGATGTCGTTATCAGGAGAAAGAAAACTGGCGTTCTACGGATCGGAGCGTGGAATGGCAGATCCCTTAATCGGGCAGGTAGGTTAGAAAATTTAAAAAGGGAAATGGATAGGTTAAAGTTGGATATAGTGGGAATTAGTGAAGTTCGGTGGCAGGAGGAACAAGACTTCTGGTCAGGTGACTACAGGGTTATAAACACAAAATCAAATAGGGGTAATGCAGTAGTAGGTTTAATAATGAACAGGAAAGTAGGAATGCGAGTAAACTACTACAAACAGCATAGTGAACGCATTATTGTGGCAGAGACAGATACGAAGCCCACGCCTACTACAGTAATACAAGTTTATATGCCAACTAGCTGTGCAGATGACGAAGAAATTGAAGAAATTGTATGATGAAATAAAGAAATTATTCAGATAGTGAAGGGTGACGAAAATTTAATAATCATGGGTGACTGGAATTCGGTAGTAGGAAAAGGGAGAGAAGGAAATGTAGTAGGTGAATATGGATTGGGGCTAAGAAATGAAAGAGGAAGCCTCCTGGTAGAATTTTGCACAGAGCATAACTTAATCATAGCTAACACTTGGTTCAAGAATCACAAAAAAAGGTTGTATACATGGAAGAATCCTGGAGATACTAAAAGGTATCAGATAGATTATATAATGATAAGACAGAGATTTAGGAACCAGGTTTTAAATTGTAAGACATTTCCAGGAGCAGATGTGGACTCTGACCACAATCTATTGGTTATGATCTGTAGATTAAAACTGAAGAAACTGCAAAAAGATGGGAATTTAAGGAGATGGGACCTGGATAAACTGACTAAACCAGAGGTTGTACGGAGTTTCAGGGAGAGCATAAGGGAACAATTGACACGAATGGGGGAAAGAAATACAATAGAAGAAGAATGGGTAGCTCTGAGGGATGAAGTAGTGAAGGCAGCAGAGGATCAAGTAGGTAAAAAGACGAGGGCTAGTAGAAATCCTTGTGTAACAGAAGATATATTGAATTTAATTGATGAAAGGTGAAAATATAAAAACGCAGTGAGTGAAGCAGGCAAAAAGGAATACAAACGTCTCAAAAATGAGATCGACAGGAAGTGCAAAATAGCTAAGCAGGGATGGCTAGAGGACAAATGTAGGGATGTAGAGACGCATATCACTAGGGGTAAGATAGATACTGCCTACAGGAAAATTAAAGAGACATTTGGAGATAAGAGAACCACTTGCACGAACATCAAGACCTTAGATGGAAACCCAGTTCTAAGCAAAGAAGGGAAAGCAGAAAGGTGGAAGGAGTATACAGCGGGTCTATACAAGGGCGATGTACTTGAGGACAATATTATGGAAATGGAAGAAGATGTAGATGAAGATGAAATGGGAGATACGATACTGCGTGAAGAGTTTGACAGAGCACTGAAAGACCTGAGTCGAAACAAGGCCCCCGGAGTAGACAACATTCCATTAGAACTACTGACGGCCTTGGGAGAGCCAGTCCTGACAAAGCTCTACCATCTGGTGAGCAAGATGTATGAAACAGGCGAAACACCCTCAGACTTCAAGAAGAATATAATAATTCCAATCCCAAAGAAAGCAGTTGTGGACAGATGTGAAAATTACCGAACTATGAGTTTAATAAGTCACAGCTGGAAAATACTAACGCGAATTCTTTACAGACGAATGGAAAAACTAGTAGAAGCCGACCTCGGGGAAGATCAGTTTGGATTCCGTAGAAATGTTGGAACACGTGAGGCAATACTGACCCTACGACTTATCTTAGAAGCTAGATTAAGGAAGGACAAACCTACGTTTCTAGCATTTGTAGACTTAGAGAAAGCTTTTGACAATGTTGACTGGAATACGCTCTTTTAAATTCTGAAGGTAGCAGGGGTAAAATACAGGGAGCGAAAGGCTATTTACAATTGGTACAGAAACCAGATGGCAGTTATAAGAGTCGAGGGGCACGAAAGGGAAGCAGTGGTTGGGAAGGGAGTGAGACAGGGTTGTAGCCTCTCCCCGATGTTATTCAATCTGTATATTGAGCAAGCAGTGAAGGAAACAAAAGAAAAATTCGGAGTAGGTATTAAAATCCATGGAGAAGAAGTAAAAACTTTGAGGTCCGCCGATGACATTGTAATTCTGTCAGACACAGCAAAGGACTTGGAAGAGCAGTTGAACGGAATGGATAGTGTCTTGAAAGGAGGGTATAAGATGAACATCAACAAAAGCAAAACGAGGATAATGGAATGTAGTCGAATTAAGTCGGGTGATGCTGAGGGAATTAGATTAGGAAATGAGACACTTAAAGTAGTAAATGATTTTTGCTATTTGGGGAGCAAAATAACTGATGATGGTCGAAGTAGAGAGGATATAAAATGTAGACTGGCAATGGCAAGGAAAGCGTTTCTGAAGAAGAGAAATTTGTTAACATCGAGTATAGATTTAAGTGTCAGGAAGTCATTTTTGAAAGTATTTGTATGGAGTGTAGCCATGTATGGAAGTGAAACATGGACGATAAATAGTTTAGACAAGAAGAGAATAGAAGCTTTTGAAATGTGGTGCTACAGAAGAATGCTGAAGATTAGGTGGGTAGATCACATAACCAATGAGGAGGTATTGAATAGGATTGGGGAGAAGAGAAGTTTGTGGCACAATTTGACTAGAAGAAGGGATCGGTTGGTAGGACACGTTCTGAGGCATCAAGGGATCACCAATTTAGTATTGGAGGGCAGCGTGGAGGGTAGAAATCGTAGAGGGAGACCAAGAGATGAATGCACTAAGCAGATTCAGAAGGATGTAGGCTGCGGTAGGTACTGGGAGATGAAGAAGCTTGCACGGGATAGAGTAGCATGGAGAGCTGCATCAAACCAGTCTCAGGACTGAAGACCACAACAACAACATCATGGGAAGCAGAATCTGGAAGTAAAAAGTCTGATCACCTGCGACGCATGTTATTTTAATTCGTCTACAAAAACATCAAATTAGAATACATTGCTAAATTTAGGTAGGAAATGAGTGTATTTGTAGCTGCTTCAGTAACAAATACTACATTGAATTTTTAGAAAAGTAAGTATGTGATTACTTGGATCTTCTCAAGAAAAAAGAGCATTGGAAACGGGTGCAGTAAACGAAAAACTTTACGTTGCATTGGTATAACGGAAGTCAGTATTAGAAAGTTGTTTTATGAAGTATCACCAGTGATTGAAAAATTGCTTCATTCATTCGACTGAACGCTGCCGCAGTTATAGCTGTCATAAACGTGGAGGGTCAGCTGTAAACATTATAAAGACGTCGTCATAATCACCAGTTTTAGCCTTGGCGGAATGCACTATTTCCAGGCTGGTTAAGAGTCATTTGTTATCTATGGTCATTGTAAGATTACCCAACGCTTCTACTTTATCTTTGCGAAGTCTGAGAGCTTCTCAGCACACGGTCTTCAAAGTCCGAGAGGCGTTGCTGAGACTAGACTTACTAACATATTAGTCGCCTATCGTCTTGCTACTCTCCTTTTTATTCCGCATTTCTTTAAAAATTTAGAGCATTTGTGTTGCAAAAGACGAAGAATAGGTATCTGTCCAATGTTCAAGGCACACGGGGTTCAATGGTGGTTTCTGAACTGGGTATTTCTCAACCGGTTTTCATATGAAATTATTGATAACGGAGCATCTTTTAATCTTTGGTGGTGCACTACGAAACGCGGTGGAGGGGCACACTTAACACGTACAAACAATTGTTCCCAGCACGACATGCTTTTGTAACTAAAGGCAATGGCCGCAATGAAGAAACAGTTCCCTAACGAAGCTACGTCTACTGTGTTGCATCCGTTACGGCTGGCTGCGTGACGCAGGTGGGGTTATCTGCAACTGGAGGAAATGAGAGGGCGTTATCGTTTTCCCCACCGCTGCACGCACGTGTTAATCTTAGCCGCCGTGTCCGGACCACTTTCGTATCGTTTCTTGTTGACATCATAACAATCGGCTGTCCCCTTTGTTTTGGAAACAGTCACGTGTTCCACATCATTAAGAATATATTCTGTTTTCAGAACGAAGATTAATGATCCAGACACATACACCGTCCGTCCAAAAAGTTTCTACTCTGATTTCATTCTTGGCGTGTAAGTGACGTCACCACAGTACCTTTGGTGGCAGCGTGAACTAACGTCTGCAGAGAATAGATGTACCGCACATTCGACCAGTCAGTCGTGGGCAGGCAGTGTTAAGTAGTGTACATGCAACCTTAGTGTGTCAGCGTTAGAGAAACATCTCTAAAGCAAGTGCTAAACACATTCCTGAGTGTGTTTCGAAGCAGATAAAAGTGTGTGCAACGTTTGTCCCTTACACCTTCACTCCTGAAAAAAAGAGACTCGTTGACACCTGCAGCGATCTAATTGAAATGCAAAACACGGACAATTCCGTTCTGGAAAATGTCATCACGGGTGGTGAGACCTGGTATCGTCAATACCAACTTACCGCAAAACGACGAAGTCCGGAAGTTCACATGAAGGGTCAGCGCATTGACGATATAACAGACATTCAAGCCAATATGACACGCGAGGTGAACAACATTCCAAAGAACAGCTTTCCTGGTAGTTTCACATGGGGTTATGAACATTCTGTGCGTTCAACTCAAGTGGGGGAGGGGGGACTGTGTAGAACACCTGCAATATTAAACTCATCGTCTCAATTTTTCTCAACAGTGACTGGGGTGCTTATCATGTCATCGGAAATTCACGCAGGAGAACATAAGAGGATACGAAACGTGGACTAACATAAATCTCGCGAAGTACATTGCGCAACAGAATTAAAGGATTACTGTTTCTATACCTGGTAATTGTCGCCAACTGCGACGCAGGAGTTTGAAATTTAGCTCAAAGGTGGTTACAACCTTCCTCTGAAATGGTGCAATAGCGTGGATTCCTGTGACCTCATCCTCGGACTCGACTACGCCTCAAGCAGCAAATTGTTGGCGCATGCGACAAAAAAAGGCCAGAGTTCAGAAGTTCGTGTTATGTGTAAGGTGGGATAAGGCTGTCACATTGGTACCAGATTACACCACAATTCTGTCGAACGCTCTCGTGAACGTGACAATCCCTCTTACCTCATTTCACCCCTTCGTTGTTACCTCTACGATGGGAGATAGAACGACTACGCCGCCCGGGGTAGCCGCGCGGATTTGGGCGCCTTGCCACGGTTCGCGCGGTTAACCCCCATCGGAGGTTCGACTCTTCCCTCGGGCATGTGTGTGTGTGTTCTCCTTAGCGTTAGTTAGTTTAAGTTAGATTAAGTAGTGTGTAAGCATAGTGGCCGATGACCTCAGCTGTTTGGTCTTCCAGGAACTTACCACAAATAAATAAATAAATCAGAATCACGACGTCCAGCATTGACATCACGCGGTTTTCTTATCGGTGTCCGGGGAAAACATTTCAGGCACACTGCCACTCGGAGTCTTCACGAAGAGGAAGCCTGAGGAGATGGCGTAATGAACGTCAATGAAACCACACCTTCCCTAGGGGGCGTTCATTTTCACATACAGGATGTCAGAAAAGTCTTCCCCTGATTACCTAAATTGATAACTCAGGCTAGAAGTAAGATACAAATATGAAACTGGTGTCTAATTGTTTACAAACTATCAAAGTTTTTTTCAAACATCAGTAAACTTCCACACAAGCACCCTTGGTAGCCCGTAGCACATCTAGGCGATATTCAATTTCCGTCCACACATTAGCCAACATCAGTGGAGGGATCGATTCAACGACTGTGGTTATCCGTTGCCGCAGGGTTTCAAGATCCGGTACACGTGTTCGGTAGACCTCGTCCTTGACACAACCCCATAAAAAGAAGTATAATGGGGTTATGTCAGGAGAGCGTGGAGGCCAAACCGTTTGCCCATCACGACCAATCCATCGCCCATATCGAGATAGGCACGGACTTCCAAGCCCCAATGAGGCGGTGCACCGTCTTGCTGAAACAAGACATCTGGGTGATACTGAAGCAGGTGAGGAACAGCATACAGTTGCAACATGTCCAGATACACTGCAGATGTGATGGTAGCCACAGCGAAGTAGAATGGCCCGATAATTCGATCGTGCAATAGCGCGCACCAAACATTCACCTTTGGACTGCCTCTGGTGCACTCCATGACCTCGCCAGGGGGTTGTGAACCCCAAATGCGCACATTGTGGCGATTCACTACTCCACTGACAAAAAAGATCGCTTCATCGGAAAAGGCAATTCGTCTGAGATAACCATCATCGTCCGCAATACGTGATAGCATTTCGACCACAAAGTCATATCGACGTGTACTGTCATTGGGCAACAAGGCCTGAACGAAACAATAAACGTTTGTGTAAAATGTCATGGAGAGAGCTTCTTGGCATCTGTAATTCACGCGAGGCCCAGCGCACCGATTTTTTCGGACTTCGCAGAAAAGACTGCCTTACAGCTTCCACCCTGTCTGCTGAGGTTTTTGGTCGGCCAGACCTCGGAAGGTCAGCTACCGATCCTGTATTCTTGAACTTCTCATACCAGGCTTTAATGCTCTTGACATCAGGTGGATTCCTTCCAAATGTTGTCTGGAAGTGTCTCTGCACTGTGGTTGGTGATCATGTCTCATGGTACCACAGTACACACTGTGCCTTCTCCTGATTAGTTGACATGGCTTCTTGGGCACTGCACCTCATCCACTACTTACGTACTGCGAACCTAAAACAGAAAAAAAACTTTGATAGTTTTAAACAGTTCGACACAAGTTTCATATTTGTATCTTCCTTCTAGCCTTTGTTACCAATTTATGTAATCAGGGAAAGACTTTTCGGACACCCTGTACTTCGCGCTCGGAAACGATACTCTGAAGTATAGTGTACGACAGGTAGACATCCTTGACAAATCTTGCTACTGTTGACACCCCTTGTCGATTAAACTTCGAGCGGAAGTATATCTACTATTTATTTCTCGCGCAAGTTCAAATGCATAGGCTTATTGAGGGGCATGAATAAATATCTGAAAGAGTGAAGCGTATGGTTTGTTGTGTTTATACTGAAGTGTACCTAAATCCAATCTTCCACTCTACAACGAACTATCGCCTGATCTGGAGCTCTCTGATAGACGGAAACAATGAAACGGTCCGAGGCCTGAATCCAGATTCTTGCCTGGCGCAGGCAGTGGTTTCAGCTACTGAAGTATGCAGACACAGCTCACAACCTGTCGTCAAGGCTTCAGTTCTGCTTTCAGTAGGAGTGGTTTCGGGTTCGCGCCCTCATCCAACGCACAGATTTAATCTGCTAGCAAGTTCCTGCACCTGAATCATTTGACGGCACAGATCGCTTATAGTACCAGAAGTTTCTTGAGATCCAAAATAAATCTACAAAAGAATTTCCTTTTGTTGCATAAAAATTTGTCAGTCATTCGTACGATACAGTGCAATGATGAAGAGCGATACAACGGTAAGCTACTAGCGAGATGCCCAGGCTTCGCTCGGATTGCTCTAAGCGTCTACGGCCGGACGAGTTGGCTATCTTAGCTATAATCAAATTACATTGCTATGCAAAACTCATGGATGAGGTAGGTAATGTAACATACTAACTCGGTGTAAATGACAGAAAGTGTTGAAGTATGTTGACAGAGGTCTCCCAGTTGTGCACAGAAGGATGGACGTCACATCATGTGAGATTAGCGTCACTATACCGCCAAATGGGTCTGGCCCCACAACGAGAGGCGTCTGAATGAGCTGGAAAAGACAGTGTATGTCAATCAGCGAGCAGCTACGGTGGACTGTGGCGGTGTTCTTCAATACAAAATGGCCTGAATCCTTCATCTGGATGACTTCACACGGGGAAAGATAATCAGGAAACTGGAAGAACGACGAAGCGTGACGAGTGTAGCCCTTGGGTGTGGTATGGTTCACAGCATTGTTGCCGGCCGCTTTGGCCGAGCGGTTCTACGCGCTTTAGTCCGGAACCACGCGGCTGCTACGGTCGCAGGTTCGAATCCTGCCTCGGGCATGGATATGTGTGACGTCCTTATGTTAAGTCCCATAGTGCTTAGAGCCATTTGAACAGCGTTGTTTCACGTTGCTGGGGAGAGTTCCGAACAATAGGCAGTGTTGCCCGAGGAAAGGTGGTGGTCGCCCACGGTCAACTTCTGCAGCAGATGACTGCTACATGGTGTAGCAGGCAAGAAGGGATCCACGTGGCACAGTGGGTGCCAATGAAACCACATTCAAGAGGACTCCAAGGCACGCAGTGTCACGCTATGCAGTGGGACGGCGACTGGAAATACGCGAACACTTTACCCGACGACCAGTACATTGTGTTTTGTTGACAACGGTGCGTCGGTGCACCGTTAGCGCTGGTGACAGGAGCTTAAGGACTCGACCAGTGGGGAGTGGGCTCGCGTGCTCTACTCGGAGGAAAAGAGATTACGTTTGAGTAGTGATTCTGGACTTACCCTCATTGCACCCATTGTCGAATATTGTAGTTCTGTTGCTCCAGGATTTATGGTGTAGGTAGGCATAATGTTCCATAGGCGCACTGACTTCCAAATCGTTGAGGACGGTACATTCACCGCTCAGAGTCATTGTGTTACCGAAGGTGCATTCGGTCCTGTCTTCATTTTCGTGGAGTAACGTAGAAGGAGCTCTTGGAATGAGAATATATTCGGCGAATAGCCTGGCGTGTCCCCCCCCCCCCCCCACCCCCCGATTTAAATGTCATCGGACACGTGCGGGATGCGTTCGGGAGACGTATTACAGCATGTCTACAGGCACTAATGACCGTCTAGGCGTTGTCAATCGCTCTGGTGGAGGAATGGAGCGCCCTACCGCAACAACTCGTTTCCAAACTCACGGCCAACGCGGAGCACGTCGCATGCTCTGCAGTCCGTCGTGATCACGTAGCATGTCAGGAACCTCACCTGGCCTTTTTGAATGACCATCATAAATGGCGGTGACTTCAGGTAGTTATTGTCTTTGAATAAAAGTGCCATTTCTGTTCGTCTAATTGCGTATTGCTTTCAGTTACCTACTGTACTGTACAGTACTGTAGCAGTTATGGCCCAAGTTTCATCGAGCTACTGTAAGTTATATGGCAGTGACACATCAGGCGAAAGTTTCTCTCGTGCATAAGCGTTGCTCACCGGTTATAGTGCTTTGTAGGTGTCTAACTCATTTCAGGAAAGATTCCGAGACTCTACCTTTAGCTGGGCACTAGTACGTCTCATCGATAATCACAACCACAAAACTGGAATAGAGTTTCAATTCCGGAATGAGATTTTCACTCTGCAGCGGAGAGTGCGCTGATATGAAACTTCCTGGCAGATTAAAACTGTTTTCCGGAGCGAGACTCGAGCTCGGGACCTTTGCCTTTCGTGGGCAAGTGCTCTACCATTTGAGCTACCCATGCACGACTCACGCCCCCTCCTCACAGCTTTACTTCCGCCAGTTTCTCGCCTCCTACTTAAAAAAACTTCACAGAAGCTCTCCTGCGAATCTTGCAGAACTAGCAGTCCTGGAAGAAGCACTAGCCCGCGAAAGACAAAGGTTCCGAGTTCGAGTCTCGGTCCGGCACACAGTTTTAATCTGCCAGGAAGTTTCAATTCAAAAGGCAAATTTGCACGGACATAAGTGATGTTTCATGGCGTAAATTACATCTGGCTGAGTTAGGCTTATTCGATAAGACACTAGCGCCCAGCTGGCTGTCGGCTTCACGCTGTGCTCTGGGATCTCCCTTTCGTCGAACATGTCCTCGCTCGGTAATCAACAACACTCGTCGAGAAAAACGACAAAGTGCCTCAGCAGAATTCCACGCACCGGTACGGGAACGGACTGTCGAATGATTTACAGGCTTTTCTTATCGGGACAGTGTTCCCGTTGATCACGAAAGTTCGCTGACACGCGGCTTTCGGAATAATAGCTGCTTTAAAACACAGACGCCGTCAGCCAGGTGCCAGCTCAACGCGTCGATGGCTGCCGCCTCACTGTAGGATTTCCTTCCTCCCTCCCCCCCCCCCAAAAAAAAAGCGCTCTCGAAATTATTTAACACTCAGGCCAGACATGGGCAACCTTTGGTAACCAGCGGGCCTGGTTCACATACTTGCTTTGTTTGTGGGACGCCTCGTCACGTGTCGCGATAGCAGCGCTCCTAGCTAATATTTACGAGGTAAAGCACCAATGGTAGATCTTTGCCGACACGCGACGCCAACAAATTACGCCTAAAAACACGCGTTTTGAAAAGTACATTGCTTTCATGTTGAACCTATATTAAGATATTTACATTTATTTACGTGTCCTGAACGTAGTATCTTTACTTTGGGCGTTTTACAAAAGCTGTCTGAGAAATTCCCGTTGCAACATTCTGCAGTAAAGAAATAATGTTCACTACGCGTAAATAAATGCAAACTGCTGAATACAGGGTGATAGGCATGTTGAAATGTCATCACGGAAAAATCGCTTATAAAACCAACTGGTTTCAGCTAAGTCTATGTAGTTTACCTTCACCTTCAATAGTTGCAATGTCCTAATAAGTTCACGATGGGCAAGAACTAATGTTAATACTAGAGGTAATAGAAAACCAAACTACGGGAATGAAATAAGCAACTCCTGTCTCCTGTCGACAACCAATAACAGCAGGTTTGCAAATTTCTTCCACGGGCCTGACTCAAACCAAAAACGGGCTGGATCCTGTATGCGGGCCGCCGGTCGCCCGCCCGTGATATATGCCTTTCAGCCACTCAGGAGCAGACGTATTATGATTGCGCTATCCTGTTGTCGCTTAGAGCGCTTCTGTGGGATGCAGCACTTTCTCTGCAACGGATGATGGAAACACTGACTGTCGTGTGGAAATCAACCTGTCTGTAAGGCTATCATGTGGGCTTTGGCCACAACCAATGTAGGAGTATTAGGGAAAGTCCACCTCATCTTTATCAAGCCGAACAAGAACTCCCTGCAGCCGGGAATTGGCTGACGTGACTACAATAGCGGCTACTTGGGCGGCCAGGAGAGGAGATCCTTGAAATGTACACTACTGGCCATTACAATTGCTACACCAAGAAGAAATGCAGATGATAAACGGGTATTCACTGGACGAATATATTATACTAGAACTGAAATGTGATTACATTTTCACGCAATTTGGGTGCATACATCCTGAGAAATCAGTACCCAGAACAACCACCTCTGGCCGTAATAACGGCCTTGATACGCCTGGGCATTGAGTCAAACAGAGCTTGGATGGCGTGTACAGGTACGGCTGCCCATGCAGCTTCAACACGATACCACAGTTCATCAAGATTAGTGACTGGCGTATTGTGACGAGCTAGTTGCTCGGCCACCATCGACCAGACGTTTTCAATTAGTGAGAGATCTGGAAAATGTGCTGGTCAGGGCAGCAGTCGAACATTTTCTGTATCCAGAAAGGCCCGTACACAACCTGCAACATGCGGTCGTGCATTATCCTGCTGAAATGTAGGGATTCGCAGGGATAGAATGAAGGGCAGAGCCACGGGTCGTAACACACTTGAAATATACGTCCACTGTTCAAAGTGCCGTCAATGCGAACAAAGGTGACCGAGACGTGTAACCAATGGCACCCCATATCATCACGCCGGGTGATACGACAGTATGGCGATGACGAATACACGCTTCCAAAGTGCGTTCACCGCGATGTCGATAAACACGGATGCGACCATCATGATGCTGTAAACAGAACCTGGATTCACCCGAAAAAAAGACGTTTTGCCATTCCTGCACCCAGGTTCGTCGTTGAGTACACCATCTTAGGCGCCCCTGTCTCTGATCCAACGTCAAGGTAACCGCAGCCATAGTCTTCGAGCTGATACTCCATGCTGCTGTAAACGTCGTCGAACTGTTCGTGCAGATTGTTGTTGTCTTGCAAACGTTCCCATCTGTTGACTCAGGGATCGAGACGTGGCTGCACGATCCGTTACAGCCATGCTGCTAAGATGCCTGTCATCTCGACTGCTAGTGATACGAGGCCGTTGGGATCCAGCACCAGCACGGCGTTCCGTATTACCCTCCTGACCCCACCGATTCCATATTCTGCTAACAGTCATTGGATCTCGACCAACGCGAGCAAGCAGCAATGTCGCGGTACGATAAACCGCAATCGCGATAGGCTACAATCCGACCTTTATCAGAGTCGGAAACGTGATGGTACGCATTTCTCCTACTTACACGAGGCATCACATCAACGCTTTACCAGGCAACACCGGTCAACTGCTGTTTGTGTATGAGAAATCGGTTGGAAACTTCCCTCATGTCAGCACGTTGTAGGTGTCGCCACCGGCGCCAACCTTGTGTGAATGATCTGAAAAGCTAATCATTTGCATATCACAGCATCTTCTTCCTGTCGGTTAAATTTCGCGTCTGTAGCACGTCATCTTCGTGGTGTAGCAATTTTAATGGCCAGTAGTGTAGTAAGACGTCAGTAGAACAACACTAGATCGTAAAGAGTACAAAGCTCCTTCTGGGGAAAGCTTCTGGGAACGAGATCGCTGACAGTTCGTCTTGAGGCGCAACGTCTATTGCGAGAAGTTGAGGTGACCGCGAGTGACGTGTCGCTGGTGAACGGGCGTCCGCGTGTGGCGGCGAGGTGCGGCTATTTTAGCTGTGCGCGCGTCGCACGGAGACGGCATAGTCGGCGGTCCCCGCAAACAGCCACTTCCCAGAAGAAGGCCGTTCAGCGAACTCCCGCGCACTCGGGCGTGCCCTTGGGAAGCGCGTCATAGTGTCCTCGCCCACTCAGTTTTCACATTATTCACACACTATGTGATCAAAAGTATCCAGACACTTGGCTGAAAATGACTTACAAGATCGTGGCGCCCTCCATCGGTAATGCTGGAATTCAATGTGGTGTTGGCCCACCCTTAGCTTTGATGACAGATTCCACTCTCGCAGGCATACGTTCAGTCAGGTGCTGGGAGGTTTCTTGGGGAATGGAGCCTATTCTTGACGGAGTGCTGCATTGAAAAGAGGTATCGATGTCGATCGGTGAGACCTGGCACGAAGTCGGCATTCCAAAACATCAGAGGTGTTCTATAGGATTCAGGTCAGGACTCTGTGGAAGCCAGTCCATTACATGGATGTTATTGTCGTGCAACCCCTCCGCCGCAGGCCGAGCATTATGAACTGCCACTAGAGGCTAAGTTTGGCACTGCAAACATGGCGGACGTTAGCTTACCGTTTTTGGCCTCATGACAACACCCTGTGTTATACCTCCATGAGTTCTTCTCGGTGGCTAACTGATGCCTTTCGTGGCGAATTTATTTCCCAAAACTGTTGCACTGATGACCAATTTCAATGAAATGAAACTTAAATTCTTCTAATTAGTGGTACGAAGAACGTGGGTCAGCTAAGTACGAAACATGATATTTGTTTGCATTGATGCAATCTTACGATGAATGTCATTTTAGGACGAAGTTTAAATTGACTTCAACTTACATTTCGTAACTCATTTATTCGCACGTTAAATGTAGAGAAAATTCATAACGATAAATATGACTTATTTTGCTTTTCACTGCGTCATCAGTAACTTCCATCACTTACTGAGTACTGCTGTTTCGAGAATAAGCTGCCGCGTGGGATTAGCCGAGCGGT
This sequence comes from Schistocerca americana, assembly GCF_021461395.2. Classification (NCBI taxonomy): domain Eukaryota; kingdom Metazoa; phylum Arthropoda; class Insecta; order Orthoptera; family Acrididae; genus Schistocerca; species Schistocerca americana. The sequence continues at coordinate 168,892,595 of NC_060119.1, read as the reverse complement.
CTCAGGCGCTGCAGTCATAGACTGTGCGGCTGGTCCCGGCGGATTTCACACACTTTTTTTTAAAAAAATAAAAATAAGCTTTAAATGTTCAAATATGTGTGAAATCTAATGGGACTTAACTGCGAAGGTCATCCGTCCCTAAGCTTACACATTACTTAACCTAAATCATCCTAAGGACAAACACACACACCCATGCCCGAGGGAGGACTCGAACCTCCGCCGGGACCAGCCGCACAGTCCATGGCTGCAGCGCCTGAGACCGCTCGGCTAATGCCGCGCGGCAATAAGCTTTAAGTTCAATGGGTAGATTTCATTCCCTTCATTGCAGAAAAAAGTTAATTGCACAAATATGTAGGTCCAAACATCGGCATAATCGTAGCTGAAAAGTTACAAATTTAGGAAATTTTATATTAAAGAAATTTTTTATACAAGTCTACAATTGTCAAATTGTTGTGAAACTTATCACGCAGCTGCTTGTCGTACTGCAGGTCTGAAAGTTCTAATTGCAACCAGGCATCCTGCACTGACGTGTTATAAATTAATAGTGGTGTGTCTGACCTTCGAAGTTCCTAACCCGGCTATATTTCTGCTCTTCATTCATTTAAAAAAAAAGCTACTCTTCACATTAACCACTGCGTCATTAGGTATATAGGCTTTCGTTTAAAACTACGGTGAACTTAACATAGTGTCATTCCTCTGGAAACAGCGCTCAGTTTGCACTTCCTCTGTGCAACGTAATGAGCGCTCGCAATAAAATGTGGCTGTCAAGACGCCACTGCCAAGGCGGTGAGCGAGAGAGAGCGCCCGTTCTCACGTTCCCGCCTCCTCAACGGTCCAAGTCTAAGGCATTTTTGTGTCTCTAACGTTTCTTCTCCTAAGGCAGCAGACATTAGCAGAGTCTATAAAGAGTCAGCAGTTCTAAACTCTGACAATCTCGGCAAGCCGTTCTGTATATAAATATAGACGCAATAGTCGGGTAGTGTCGTCATAACATATCCTATAACATAGCAAAGTCGCACCGACGTCGGTCACAGAACATGTAGTGCGAAACAGATGACTCTCTTTGTTTTATTGATCACCAAGGCTCTCAACTTCTCTAATTTCAGTCTTCCTCCTTTTCTGTCAAGGCTGCTTTTGCGCTTTTGAATTTCTATGGCCTCTCCGTAGGTCCTAGTGTAGTAGACAGTAATAAACCTGTAGTATCGGAGAAATGAACTTGTCAGTGCTTTGTCCTAGAGCACGATCTGCTACTGGCAGTTTAATCGTGTTGACCAGACAATTGCTTTTGTGTTCCTTAATCCGGGTACTAATACTTCTTTTAAATCTTGAACACATGTGCAAGAAATTTTTTTTAGTCCTGCTGTGGCAAGGGGCGAGCGTACATAATTAGCAGTATTCAAATACTCACGTACCTTTCTTGTGAGCTGAACTACTGCGTCCATACCGTGACTGCTTAGCACCCTACTGATACGACCTGAGACAGTTTTACTAATGGGAAGAAATATTCATCTACAGCTGCCTCTTTTCCACTAGAAGCTACAGAACTTTTAGGATGCAGTGACTTATTTATCTTTTTTATCAGAGAAACCATTTCTTCTGTAAGTAATTCTTAAATGATCCCTCCAAGTGCGGTTGTTCACAGATTCTTTTAGTCCGTCCCACCAATGTTTTAATTACTCCTCTTTTCTATTTGGGGTGATGATTGGAATTTTATTGTAGGGATACCTATCCGTGTGCGTGGGCTTTCTGTAGACTTTGTGTCCCGAAGTTCCAGTTATTACTGTGTTATAATATGCAAAGAGGGAGTAGAAATTCAAATACTATAAAACAAAGTTCGCAGAAAACAAGGATTAAAATTAGTCATACTGTGGGTCTTAGTGTTAAACAAAACAAACAGCGTCAACTATTACACCCTACAGGCTGCATAGCACACGTCGCAGCAACTCCGCTATGTCAGGCCAGTTTTATACTATCAACTGTTTTTGACGAAGATTTTTGATCAAGTATTCATCATACTTCTTTGGCTAAAATCTTTGAGATGGCGCAGAGAGGGGTGTTACACTGTCCTCAAATATTTCGCCATAGTTTTTTCAGAATGGCTGGCATATAACAGAAGAACCACATGATACCAACTGAGAAATTACTATTTTTAAGGCTGTTAGTTTGATAGTTACCAGTGACTAAACGGGGCAGTGATTTACCCAAAGCCGGCCGGAGTGGCCGTGCGGTTCTAGGCGCTACAGTCTGTAACCGGGCGACCGCTACGGTCGCAGGTTCGAATCCTGCCTCGGGCATGGGTGTGTGTGATGTCCTTAGATTAGTTAGGTTTAATTAGTTCTAAGTTCTAGGCGACTGATGGCCTCAGAAGTTAAGTCGCATAGTGCTCAGAGCCATTTGAACAATTTTTTTTTATTTACCCAATACGAATACGAAATGTAATTAAAATAATATTGCACCTTCTGATAATGTTAAAATGTAATGATAAAATCTGAGTGCGGTGTAATATATACAGTTCACAATAGTCGAGTCGTAATCGTGGCATCATAAACCCTTCAACGTGGGAAATGAATTGTGGCCTGGTATGTTGAAATTCGAAAGAAACGGATTGAGTATTTACGCGTGCTTGCTAAGTATTTTCCGTTGCTTTACGCTGATTGTAGTTCGTTTCGCGAATTTCTTTGCGTATTTGAGATTAATTTCAGTACATTTCAAACTAAGCCTGATTTTTATATTCTTGCATATTAGTTGCCATTTATTCTTCCAAAAATAGGTTTTGGCCTCGTCGTTGCTTTATGCCTTATGTGTACCTATAAAGTTTCTCTTTCCCGGCAGTAACATTTAGTCCTCTAGCTCGTACACCTGTGATGCTTTCTCCTTTATGTGCATATCTTAATCTAAAGCTAGCGCGTGTTCAGTTGCATTTAACACAAAACTCTGTTCGTATTCACTTTCAACTGCCACTGCTGCATCATCACTAAATCGTGTTGTCATAATTTTCTGTTCTTGACAAACACTAAAAATTATTTAATTTCCTATTCAGTGAACCAGTAAACATCAGTGTTGACAAGGAACTTGCTTTACATCATTCGTGGTTTTGACTTTTTATATAAATGTCACTGCGGACCATTCTAATTCGCTTTGAAGAAAGCGAGTGGTTTTCCATCTCCCTGCCTAAAGGGAAAAACATTTTATGTCATGAAACGCCATTCCATATTAATAGCGCCAGAATAAGCTCCGAAATTCGACCGCCTTTGCTTTTTGAATGTTGTTCTGCATTTCACATACGCAACACACAATCTTTTTTCGGTGTTCTTGTACATATCAGCCGCCTGCAGTAGATAGGAGCCGATCGCTTTCTTTGATCAAATCTATGGCGAGGCACTAGATTTGATCAAATAAACTTGACGAAAGGCAACCTTTGGCAAAGGCTGCCTGTTACACTACGTCAAATATATTTCACAAAGCAGCTTTGGCAAAGAAGTTTGATATAGTAATGCCGGCCTTAGGAATCGCTCTGATGACGTCACTTTCCGATCATTCTATGGATCCGTATAAACAATAGTGCTTGCTGAGCTTGGTCGAGTTTGAAACTACCAAGTCTTTTAGCTTCTGTTGTCTCCAGAAGTAGCAGACGAAACGTTAGGCACGAAGCATGTCTTATATCAAGGCATAATGTTCATAAAACAAGACCACCAAGAATACTATCTCTTTCCTTCCGTTTACTCCATCATATGGGGGAGTCTGCTGTTTTCATGATTTCATTTCTTTTTTTTTTACATTTTGTCACTTGATGCCTTTCATGCCGGCCGCTGTGGCCGAGCGGTTCTAGGCGCTTCAGTCCGGAACCGCGAGATTGCTACGGTCGTAAGTTCGAATCCTGTCTCGGGCATGGATGTGCGTGATGTCCTTAGGTTAGTTAGCTTTAAGTCGTTCTGCGTCTAGGGGACTGATGACCTTAGCTTTTAAGTCCCATAGTGCTCAGAGCCATTTGAACCATTTTTTTGCCTTTCATGTCACCACAGCAGTTAATTAACCAAACGGGCGGAAGTCGTGTGCGCTATCTGTCCGTTGAATCGTGTAAACTTCGTAGCGTTTGTTGTCGTATTTGAAATGTTTATACGAGGGCTATGTGTTTACTAAGATCTATTCGGTCGCGAAATGGAAACCACAGTGAAAATCGAATGAAGCTTTGCTCAGATGTGTTGGGCAGTGTAGTATGCCCGTCGATTGCGTCACGTCGCAGTTTGCAGCTCTGAGCACACAGTGAGCACGCATATATGACTAGAAAATAGTGTCTCAAGCCAAGTATGAGTGCGTGCTGAAAAATTTCCCCGGACATACAGTCCACATAACATGATAATTCGGCCGCACACTTCAGGGGCAATGAAGACGCTGCTACAGCGTTTTCGATGGGAAGTGTTTGATGACCCACCATAAAACAGGACTTGGCTCACTCTGAGTTTCATTTCTGCTCACATTAACCGCTGGTGAAGGAGACAATTTCGGCAGAGACTAAGAACTGCAGACTGGAGTAGGGAAATGGCGGAAAGCACGGGCTCCTGCCCTATATGACGAGGGTATTGGGAAGTTGGTACAACGCTGCGACAGAGGTCTCAGACAGAGCGGCGAGTAGGAGTAGCCGGAATGTGTACTTCTAGCTAACTGTTGCAAATGGAACATTTTCGATTTTCACTTTGGTTTCCATTTCTCGACCGATCGGATCTCAGTGAGAGGGATAGCTCTCGTACTTCGTATTTTCTGTGGCGGGTATCGGGACCCTTTAGGCATTTGCCTAAAATAGCCTGGGATACTTCCTAGAAAGTGCACTCAGGCTGGCCTGTGTAGCACGCTAACCGTCGTTATTCCACTGCTCACGTCTCTCTGTCAAGACAGCGCGCTGCATGTTAAAAATTATGCGAGCAGGGAAGAACAACTGTTACAGTACTGCTGTATATAATACAATAAATAAACACGTATCGTATGGCCCTCGGCCAACTGTAAAACTTTCAAATACGCCACCTTACTTGTCACTGTCTCTGCTTATTTATTCAAGGAAATTTCTATCAGATATCAAGGATTAAAGCGAAATAAATTCAGTACAAGAGACCGCGTTGAGTTTCCTGTTCGTCACTCCAGTTTCAATATACACTGCACTTTTTTTTGTTACTTAACTCGATTTAAAGACGTTAAACATGCAGCCTAGAGGGAAACTGGGTTAAAGAAAATTTCTACATTACAGCGAGCGAAAGAATGGTCATTTCCCCATCTAGGCAACGACCGAATTTGTCTACTGCCTTTATGCAACTGCGTGAATGCTCGGACCCTATTTGCCTTGAAGATGGCGAGACTTAACTACACAAATTAATTTGCACTCTGCAGCGAAGTGTGCGCTGTTCTGAAACTTCCTGGCACATTAAAACTGTGCTCGACGAGGGCCTTCGCCTGTCGTCCGTAACTGCTCTACTATGCAAGCGTGACTCATGGCGCGCCTCACAGTTTTATTTCCGCCACTATGTCGTCTCCTACTTAACAAAACTTCACGGAAGTTCTCCAGCAACCCTTGCAGGACTAACAATGCTAGAAGAATGGACCTTGCTTACGTAGCTCAGCCAGTGTGAGTCCGGGCAGTACACAGTCTTAATCTGTCAGGAACATATACATCTACATGGTTACTCTGCAATTCACACTTAAGTGCCTGGCAGAAGGTTCATCGAATCATTTCATACTACTTCTCTACCATTCCACTCTGGAATGGTGCGTGGGAAAAAGGAACACCTAGATCTTTCCATTCGAGCTCTGATTTCTCTTATTTTATTATGATGATCATTTCTCCCTACGTACGTGGGTGTCAACAAAATATTTTCGCATTCGGAAGAGAGAGTTGGTGATTGAAATTTCGTAAATAGATCTCTCCGCAAAGAAAACCGCCTTTGTTTCAGTGACTGCCACCCCAACTCGCGTATCATATCAATGACACTCTCACCCCTGTTGCGCGATAACACGAAACGAGCTGCCCTTCTTTGCAATTTTTCGATGTCCTCCGTCAGTCCTACCTGGTAAGTATCTCACACCGTACAGAAATATTCCAGCAGAGGACGGACAAGTTCCTAACATGCTTCGCAGTGTTGTACAGTGTGATAATTGCACCCTAAGAACACTGACATGTCTGTGGATGTTACAGTAAGACAGTGGACACACAGTTTGAAGGAGCGGGGTTCAAATCTTCATCTTGTCATCTGGATTTGAATTTTCTTAGATTTCTCTAAATCATATAAGGCAACTGACGTGACGGGCTCTTTGGAAAGACAAGGCTGATACCTTTTTCCATACGTCTCTAATATGAGTCCGTGCATCGTCACTCATAACCTGGTCGTCGACTCTCTCTCTCTCTCTCTCTCTCCCATGTTTTAATGTGACAAAATAATGGGCAACAGACACTGTCTTACACTTAATTATACATGCAACTTATTTTACATAACGTTCACCACGATAAGTATAGCAGAAAAAAATATAGTTAACGTTTATGATGCGAAGTGTCGAGCCTGGTAGTCTGGCGGAAAGCGCGTGCCTGAAAACAGAGGTCGTGGGGTCGAATCCCGGTCGATCAACGGAAATATTCAATCTACCTGTAATCTAGCCTTCACTTCTCTGTGCTGTGAAGCATCGCCAGGAACGATATGTGGTCAGGATTCTACGTTAAGGTGTTGGTCCCCCTTCTGCGGTTGGATAGCAGGGCTAGAACTCGACGACGAGGTGTCCAGTTGAAAGACTACCATCTGGTCACTCAGCCACACATAATTATTTCTCATGACAAGTGCAATAAAGACAAATAAGGCCCTACCGGAAGGTACTTTCGAACTATGAGTGCTAGCAAGAATGGATGTGAGAGGAAGGGGAACGTAATAATTAGTGAATATGTGGAAACAAAAGCTTGCGCGAATGATTGAAAAACCCAAAAGAAAAAAACGATAGCCAAGAGAAAGATGGGACCATTCATTATTTGATGGACGAAAGTGGCCATATACGTTAATTTTTGGAGAAAAGTTGTGAGAGCGACACAACGAATTGCTTCAGCTTGTCTTAAAAACATTGAATTTTCAGCGGAGTGCAGGATGACTTTCCCAGAAGCAGACAGCAGGAAAAGTGTACTGGTTTGCGAATATGTTTGGTGGATGAGCACAGTTACGATGCTAGATCGTCTTATAAATATCGAGTTAACGGCGCTGTAAGAAAAAATTAAAAACAATCCATGTAGACATTGGTGCCACTGTGCTTGGTTCAAACACACCGAAATGAAATTGGTAAAACAGCCACCTTCTCCGTTGAGAGAGGGTAAAGCACTAGTGAAGCCTCATCAAAGGCACCCCAAAAACAGAAAATATCAGTTGAAAATTAATTTCTATTCAGCAGTTTATTGTAAAACATATAAATACGTACATAATCGGATTTGCTCCGTCGAGAACGGTATTTGTCATTCGGTATATATGCGTAGCTTCATTACTCGCTGAGTGTGTTGTTAAGGGAATTAATTTTAGTGGTATATGTTTAATATTCTTGAAAAGATAAAAAGTGTAAGAGATGTAATTGAAAGACTTCTCTGTAGATAATTTTTGTAAATACAATTGAAATCTTCTGTTAGATTTTCTTGAAGGTGCGTTAGTGCCATTATCGTTACCACACTCTTCTCCAAAACTTCATTTCTTCTTTCATTTATAGGGTTCGCATGACGAAAATAATTTGTCACAAAATATTCATCAATTTAAAATTTTTTTGTGTAATATACAATATTTAATGCTGAATTTCAATGAACGTCGTTATTAATAGCTGCAGCACTTGCTGTCTTTTGTATTTTATCTTAAGAAATGTGTCGAATGAATGGCAATTTGAGTTCTTGATGTAACTAGTGAATTAAAATAAGATACCCGTTATTAAGCTGGTAATTATGAAGTAGTATTCATTGTTTTAATAAGTTTCAGCATTTTTCTCTAGAGAGAGACAGAGAGAGCGTGTGTGTGAGAGAGAGAGAGACTGAGCGAGAGAGAGGGAGGGACTGGGACGGGTTAGGTACAGGTATTGTATTTCGCCCTCTGCGGCTTGCTCGCTTCTCGCATTGCCACTTGCAACTCTCGCTTTTTGCCCGCTCGACATCTAATAATGCTGCCCTCGAGACTTAAAAGCAATTTCAACTTCAGCGGAGTCTCTGTGATTAAAACTCGACCTGGCGCGAAGTTCGCAAAAAAGCTCCTCTGAAATAATAATGAACACAGCTTAACGGGGAAAATATTTTCTTTCCGGGTCGTTGCGAATGCTGGAGTTCGCGAAAATATTTCTCTCGTGTTGTAAACTTCACTGGCTTGGTCATCAGCAGGTGAAAAAAAGTTTTCCGTTGTGTTTCGCCCAACCTAAATTGGTTAATTTACAGACGCTCTTCTCCGGGGTCGCATAAGCGTTTCAGTTCATGTGAGAAGTTAAAGTTTGTCTCCCAGTAGGATGGAAAAGCAACCACCATTTCTAATTGCAACGCAGTTTGTTTGTCTGTCTGCCATTCTGACTGCTTTTATTACTACAGTGCATGTGTCTCGTGACACTGTTATTATCTGGCGTATCATTTGTGCTCTGAAACCGTGAAGGTCTTGGTGCAGCTGCTTGTATACCTCTGCAGAATGAGAATGAGATTTCAAATGGGCACATATTAGCTAAACAAACCACGGTGTCTGCGGAGGGAAAGCCGTGTTAAATTGCGAGTGTTGTTTCCACAAAAAGGTGGATGGTGGATCGAAAAACTTACGTCAGTGATTGGTAAAAAGAATTACCGTATATCTGCCGCAAAAAGAAACGGGACACCTGAGACTGCAGCATCGTGCAACGTGTGTATCTACAGTTGAAAAATGGAGAGTGCTCAAATAAAAATTGTCAGTTCTTCAGTAATATCATTGTCTATTTTTAGTCTGTCTGATTTGCTACATCGGTTCATTGTCCCAGCATATTTCATTTTCGTTGCTTCGGAGTAGCTTCGCTACCATTTTGTTTATTTTTAGTCACAGCACATTAAATCGTAAAATACAGCAGTAACATAAATAGGAGAGTTTTCTTGATGTATAATAGATGAAGCTACCGCAACGATTTTTCCACCCAGTTAGAGTGAACATCAGAGTTTAAAATCCCTTCGACAACGAGGTAATTAATAAGCTTGAATTGAGATCTGCAGCTGTTAAATTTCAATGGAACCATGCTGGTACTTACCTACGTAATTTACAGAAATCAGCGAAATCCTGAAGCTGGGGGCTGGACAGGGATTCGAAACACACGTTTGCCGAATACAAGTCCATCGTCTTACCAGCGCGCCATGTTGCTGTATAGGTACAACATAGAAATGCAAGAGAAGTCCAGAAACAGAAGCGGGTGAGCGGAAGCAAAAACGAGGAAGTAAAATGTCAGCCATTTAAATAGAATACTCTTTTCTCATATGAAGTGTTTCGATTACAAGTGGCTCAGACAGCATAGAGCAAGATAATGGAGGCAGGAGGTTATGCATAACCTGATGCAGCGACCTTTACGAATGGAATTTGCTGTGACCTATGCGGAAACACTGTGCAGCTGTTTTTGCTGTACAATTATGTCATTATACCTGCAGTACGTTTGTATATACTTAGGACGGATTCCAGTTACCAGTATGTTAGCAGTAATATGTAGAAATTAAAATTGTGTGACAAGCGGGACGGCAAGGGCTGTTGAGTTATTTATTTCAGTTACTTGCAGTCACAATACAGCTACTTCACGTCAAATGTGTTACCAGTTGCCCTACACTTAGCTTGACAATGAAAGGTACGAAACGATATCAGACATAAAAGTCGATTCTAAATAAATAAAATAAAGAAATAAGAAATGTACTAATGGTTGGTTTCTGAAATATTGTATATTACATTTAGAGTATTAAATTATTGCCATGGAATTTCTTTAACGTATGGGTAACTGTTACTGAATTGTACAGTTAAGGTGCATCAGTTGTGAATCAAGAAAGTGATGTGTAACGTGAACCAGTGCCTGTCGGTCCGTCTGCGTCTTCAGACTGCGCCACCTCTCCAGTATTTTTTTTTAAAGAAGAAAGCCATTGTTAGCTGTGATAAAACATTATCTTGCCATCTTCCAGTCATTCTACGAACACAGCACCTAGTAAGAAACTAATAGTATAATAACGTTCTGGAGAAAGCGGCATTTGAAATGCCGTGAATACGTTAACGTAGGATAAAGGTTGCTGTCCAAACTGGCTGCGATCAATAAAAGCGCCAACTGCATTGGCTCCCTCGTGTATAATTCATGTACTGGATTGGTCATTCGGCAGCTGGTCTTCCACTAGTCTGTACCAATGAATAACAATGAACTGTGAACCCGAATCGAAGCTGGCTGGATACTGGTATCCCCTGAGTGTAGCAGAAACGTCTTTGAAATAACACCCGCACGGAAGCTGTTAGCGCTTTCGTGACTGATTTGCGCAATACATATCTTGTTTTGTTATCTGGATGTGCTTTTATGAAAGCTCATTTTCATCATTATTAAAATAGTGCTTTAATCTTTGTGAATTTCTCATAAACCATCCCTCTGTTCAGTTTTTATTTTTGGTATCGAGCACATTGCATGTCAAAGATTATTTTCAGAATTTATTTATTTATAAATTTCTTGTTTTGTTTCAGGTAAGTTCGCCCATCCAACCAGTTTCTGAAAGGTTTTGTGTTTCAGTAAGTACCACTACTTAAAATAGTAATATTCAATATTTCATGCTGCTTTATTGAGAACTGTAACTGTGTGGCAGCTTTCTACGGCAACATAGTACAGTGTGTTCGAAAATTACGACAACCTTATGGGAAAAGGACTGGGTTAAAGCAGTTGTTTAAAGTGGTCTGCATTATACAATTCACATACCTGAATATGATGTTGCGTTCCTGAGTCATACATTTTAACAATTATTGAGAAAAATTTCTTTCTGGTGTGAGTGTGAGAGTGCGTTTTGTAAGCACTATCCCTGAGTTACCCACACAAGAAGCAGTGCTGCGGATGAATCGGGAGAACGAGGGAATCGCTTCCTCAGACGTCTTCTCGCATACTGTTTACAAATTGTTGCACCATCTGTATGCACTGTGCGATGAAAGAATGTGACAAAGGTTCGACTACGTGACGCTGCACGCAGAATGCACATTTTCTGTTACGTGCAGAGAGAACTCGCGAGCTGATGTGGAGTCTCCGTAGTCCGAATGCATGAATTTTGAGCATTCACACATTCATTGAGGTGGGACCCTTGCCTCGATCGATCATTACCCATCATACGGTTCATTATTTGTTACGACATGAACCACTGATACTTTGTCCATCACAACTCATGAATTTTACGAGTTTAAAGACTTCCACGGCACACCAATGGAGAGATGCAACTGGTCACGTATGTGTCACATCGACATCATGGGACTCAAAGAATACGCAGTTTGGATATCGATCAGGATGTCTGGTGACAGCATTATCGGCCGACTACCTTTGGTTCCATCTGCCACACTTCGTCCTCTGGAACTTGAGGTGCAACTGCTTGATGGTAGTCTTGTTTGGTGCATTCTTACCATACCCGACGTAAACGACACAGGTGATGTACGGGCGGGAATGAATCATCTCTGCAGGAATGTGAAATCCATTTCTTCCTGAATTAAACAAGGCTCATTCCTGCAACAAAATTGCAATTTTCTTCTTCAAGGGGTTTTGCTAAACAGGGCCTGCCACGAGTGGAACCTCGCCTCGCAGCAACCCTCTGTACTGTTAAGCTTTTATGCAGAAATACTGAACCTCATAGCAGAAGGTCGGATGTGCTGGTCAAGACTTTGTGGAGGACGGGAAATTGTCGCTGACAACAGACGAGCCATTGCGAATCCAGAGATAAGGAAAGCTCTCACCGTATTCGCGCATAGCGATGACAAATACTGTTTTCAGCTTGGTGATTCAGCTTTCGCGTTGTGCCATTAGTTCTACGCTGTTGAAAAATTCTTTAATGGAGGGAAGCCTGTGGTGAGGCAGGAGAGGGAAAAGCGGGTAAAAAATGTTGTAAGAGATGAAGGTTCCACTACTGCAAGCAGATTCAGATAGACGTAGGTTACAGTAATTATGCAGAGATGAAGACACCTCGCATGATAGACTGGTGCAGGGACGTATTTAGCATGTAAATAGACCCCTAGGCTGAAATTTCGTGACAAACCCACAAAAATAACCCTTAGGACAATTTTCGAGTTAAAAGGCTATAACGCAGCATTTAAGATATAGTATTACAATGTGATTTTAATTTTTCAGTTTAAAAATGAAAAGGACTGAAATATTTAAGATATTCAGCTCGATTTATTAATAAATCTGTAGTCAGCTATACATTCTTTTTTAAAAAGAACAAAAATTTGAGACTTATGTACTTGCAAAAATCAATAACCCAGTTTTAAATATAGCTTATTGTAACAATACGCAAACATCTTTATTTGTTAGATTATTTTTGTTGTCTTGAATTCATCTAACATATTTTACTTGCATTTCAGCCCAGTTCAGTGATTTCCTAAAAAATCTGCTTATAATGAAAGTTGCAAGTATTCTTACAAGCTAATTAGCTTGCTCCTACCGTTAGCACTAATGGACCTATTTATGATATTTTCATAAGTTAATTGTCTTTAAATATACTAAGCGAAGTCAGAATTTTACGCTAAAACTCTCAAAAGGTGGTCGCTTGAGCTGTCTGTGGTGTCACGAATCAGGAAACTATTTGCCAAACGTTATGGACCGTAAGATATCGTGCACGTTGCCGCTATATCTCCTCAACGAGTAAAGCTACTTGAAAATGGTTTTCCCCAGCTTCAAGAGCGGAATCTGAGTGTGGCTACAGGCAGTAAAATAAGCAGATTCGGTGCCGGTGACAGGCAATAAAATAAAAAGAGAGAGGTTCTGGAAGGAACGGGCTCTCCGCGAAATCGAATTCGTATCAACTCACTTAGATGTTACTGCCTGAAGGACAACATGTTTTGCGGGCTGTCACCGGGCTTTAGACATTGCGGGCATCAGAGGTGAATTATGTCTAAGTGCTATCGGCTGCACACAGAAAAATTTAGCCGAATAAGTCCATACGAATTAACTACGCCTATATTTCCTATGATTATAAGAGGGCTCGTATCACAGCATTAGAACAAAGTTGACCCTTAACTACATTCGCTATTTAGACTGACGTTAATAACTTCGTGGGGTAGGTATCAATCCAAATCAAAGACCATGAGAAAGTTAATTATTTCTATGTTTCTCTAAACTGTTGTTACAGAGTCGCTTTTGTTTATCAAAAATCAATCTTTATTACAAAAGAAAATATGATCTTAAAACAGTTAGGGCTCTTACATTAAAATTGACCTCATAAACATAGTTTTTGGAATTATCTTAAAAAATCAAACATCTACTTCGTTAATGTTCAGAAATATATTTTGAAATCAAGTAATAATCAATGAAATATACTATACAGAAAAAAATAAACCATGATCTCTAATTAAAGAAATGACAAGAGGAACTTGAACGAATCAACCAAACACTTATTTTAGTTCACCACAGTCAAGATATACATTTTTGTCAATGGACTGCGTTTTTCACACATACATTCGACATTTAGAACATATGACAGCTTTTGTGTATTGACATAGGTGACATTGCGGCACCTTTGACTTTTTTATCTGCACTGCAGATTCGTCGACTCGTTATCATTTTCAAAATTTTTACAAAGAACTTTGTCTGTTGCAATCCGAAAATCACTAGAAAATTTTCTGGAGTTCATCTTCTTCTATTTAATGTTTGCTTTGAACAACACCATGCCTAGTTGTTTTATAAAATGTCGATACACCTTCTTGCTACTCTTCTTTATGACGCTTTGTTCCATAAAGAGAGCCAGATTTTCTTACTATTTCTTGGTTTTCTTCACGAACGTTCTCTTCTTCTGTTGTGTTGGCTAGTGGAGGCTGAAATGCATGCGTTTTAGCTCACGCAGGCTGGCGTGAGGAGGGAAGAACTATACTGACTTGAGGTCTGGAACATGACAAGGAATTAGAATTCAGAAAGCGCACATAATTGGTTTGATACTTAACTTTAATCCGTTAATGATGAACGTCGCTCTTGACGGTACATGATTCACAATATTATCTGTTCAGAATACATATGGCGCCTTGCTAGGTCGTTGCAAATGACGTAGCTGAAGGCTATGCTAAACTGTCGTCTCTGCAACTGAGAGTGTATGTAGACAGTGAACCATCGCTAGCAAAGTCGGCTGTACAACTGAGGCGAGTACTGGGGAGTCTCTCTAGACCTGCCGTGTGGCGGCGCTCGGTCTGCAATCACTGATAGTGGCGACACGCGGGTCCGACGTATACTAACGGACCGCGGCCGATTTAAAGGCTACCACCTAGCAAGTGTGGTGTCTGCCGGTGACACCACATCTTCTGCTTCTTCATCGCCCTGTAATTTACTGTCAGTTCCAGGATCAAATATTTCCCTTTCATTGTCACTAATCTCGGATGCATCTTGAAAAGAATCTCGTGTATCCTATGAATTAGCAGTCTTCACTAGCTACCAATAGCTCCAAAATTTGATCATCGTTCAAACGTAGGCACACTCAGTCTAAAACGAAACAAAAAAATTGTGGTAACAGATAAGGAAAGTAAATTTTATAACTTCTTGGTGTAGATTTCAATACCAACTGGTATGTACCTATGGAAATAATGGTCGTTGGTTAGCACGCGCCTGTACAATGCAAGAGTACATCTACATCTACATCTACATGATTACTCTGCAATTCAAATTTAAGTGCTTGGCAGAAGGTCCATCGAACCACAATCATACCATCTCTTTACAATTCCACTCCCGAACAGCGCGCGGGAAAAACGAACACCTAAACCTTTCTGTTCGAGCTCTGATTTCTCTTATTTTATTTTGTGATAATTCTTACCTATGTAGGTTGGGCTCAACAAAATATTTTCGCATTCGGAAGAGAAAGTTGGTGACTGAAATTTCGTTAAATAGATCTCGCCGCGGCGAAAAACGTCTTTGCTTTAATGACTTCCGTCCCAACTCGCGTATCATATCTGCCACACTCTCTCCCCTATTACGCGATAATACAAAACGAGCTGCCCTTGAAATGAAATGAGCGTTTGGCGTCATTGGCCGGGAGGCCCCTCGCGGGGCAGGTCCGGCCGCCATATCGCAGGTCTTATTACAGTCGGCGCCACATTGGGCGACCTGCACGCCGGATGGGGATGAAATGATGATGAACACAACACAACACCCAGTACCTGAGCGGAGAAAATCTCCGACCCAGCCGGGAATCGAACCCGGGCCCAGAGGACGGCAATCCGTCACGCTGACCACTCAGCTACTGGGGCGGACGAGCTGCCCTTTATTGCACCCTTTCGATGTCCTCCGTCAATCCCACCTGGTAAGGATCCCACGCCGCGCAGCAATATTCTAACAGAGGACGAACGAGTGTAGTGTAAGCTGTCTCTTTAGTGGACTTGTTGCACCTTCTAAGTGTCCTGCCAATGAAACGCAACCTTTGGCTCGCCTTCCCCACAATATTGTCTATGTGGTCTTTCCAACTGAAGTTGTTCGTAATTTTAATACCCAGGTACTTGGTTGAATTGACAGCCTTGAGAATTGTACTATTTATCGAGTAATCGAATCCTAACGGATTTCTTTTGGAACTCATGTGGATCACCTCACACTTTTCGTTTTTTAGCGTCACCTGCCACACCATACAGCAATCTTTTCTAAATCGCTTTGCAACTGATACTGGTCTTCGGATGACCTCACTAGACGGTAAATTACAGCATCATCTGCGAACAACCTAAGAGAACTGCTCAGATTGTCACCCAGGTCATTTATATAGATCAGGAACAGCAGAGGTCCCAGGACGCTTCCCTGGGGAACACCTGATATCACTTCAGTTTCACTCGATGATTTTCCGTCTATTACTACGAACCGGCCGGCCGGTACTAAGATTACATAGAAGCAGAGTGGAAACACTGCAATAGGAACGGAATTTTAAACAAAAGAGTGACGCGTGATGTAATAAACCCATGAACGTAGTTAAAGGTTAATATTTTCGTTTTACAATTTCTGTGGTTTGGGCTGCTGGGCCACTGCGACCAGGGTTTAGCGTGTAGACATGTACTGAACCAGATTTCGGACTGAAGAGCGCATCCACGATGATTAGCGAGCGAGTTAAGAACTGGCATGCTCCTCGTTTCCGGTCTCCCCGCAGGGCCATTACGGGAATGCTGCGAACAACACGGGCCAGCCAGCGGCCTACACGCGGGACGCATTAGATTAATTAGCCGCTGCTGAGTGCTGACCGCAGATTAACGTCTTTTAATGCAGCCGGGCGTTCTGTAGATTGCCGCCGGTTGATCGAAGCGACAGATAGCAGCCCAGCGCGGTTCCGCGCGTCACGGGGCCAGCACACCGCATCCCCGCTGCTCTGCAGGGCGGGCCATATTCAGAGCCGGTTCGCTACGAGAAATTTGTCAAGAAACGGTTTTATCAACGTGACACGCGCCTTGAGCTTTTGACAATGTTGATTGGAATACTCTCTTTCAAATTCTAAAGGTGGCAGGGGTAAAATACAGGGAGCGAAAGGCTATTTACAATTTGTACAGAAACCAGATGGCAGTTATAGGAGTCGAGGGACATGAAAGGGAAGCAGTGGTTGGGAAAGGAGTAAGACAGGGTTGTAGCCTCTCCCCGGTGTTATTCAATCTGTATATTGAGCAAGCAGTGAAGGAAACAAAAGAAAAATTCGGAGTAGGTATTAAAATCCATGGAGAAGAAATAAAAACTTTGAGGTTCGCCGATGACATTGTAATTCTGTCAAAGACAGCAAAGGACTTGGAAGAGCAGTTGAACGGAATGGACAGTGTCTTGAAGGGAGGATATAAGATGAACATCAACAAAACCAAAACGAGTATAATGGAATGTAGTCGAATTAAGTCGGGTGATGTTGAGAATATTAGATTAGGAAATAAGACACTTAAAATAGTAAAGGAGTTTTGCTATTTGGGGAGCAAAATAACTGATGATGGTCGAAGTAGAGAGGATATAAAATGTAGACTGGCAATGGCAAGGAAAGCGTTTCTGAAGAAGAGAAATTTGTTAACTTCGACTATAGATTTAAGTGTCAGGAAGTCATTTCTGAAAGTATTTGTATGGAGTGTAGCCATGTATGGAAGTGAAACATGGACGGTAAATAGTTTGGACAAGAAGAGAATAGAAGCTTTCGAAATGTGGTGCTACAGAAGAATGCTGAAGATTAGATGGGTAGATCACATAACTAATGAGGAAGTATTGAATAGGATTGGGGAGAAGAGAAGCTTGTGGCACAACTTGACCAGTAGAAGGGATCGGTTGGTAGGACATGTTCTGAGGCATCAAGGGATCACCAATTTAGTATTGGAGGGCAGCGTGGAGGGTAAAAATCGTAGGGGGAGACCAAGAGATGAATACACTAAACAGATACAGAAGGATGTAGGTTGCAGTAGGTACTAGGAGATGACGAAGCTTGCACAGGATAGAGTAGCATGGAGAGCTGCATCAAACCAGTCTCAGGACTGAAGACCACAACAACAGCAAACGCGCCTTGAGTTGCTGTAAGGGACTCACTGAGAAGACGAGTCACGGGGCCACATCCTGACATCGTGTCGGACCTTGTTTTGCCCGAGCTAGTCAAGCAACTTAGATGAGGCATGTATACAACAGTCGACGGAAATCTCCTGCAAGAGTACTGAGTCATGCTGCCTCTATAGTCGCCCATGATTGCGAAAGCGTTACCAGTACAGCGTTTTGTGCATGAACTGACCTCTGTATTATGTCCCATAAATGTTCGGTGAAATTCATGTCGAGTGATCTGTAGACCAAAATAATTCACTCTAACTGTCGAGAATGTTCTTGAAACCGAGTGCGAATAACTGTAGTCCGATGACATGGAGCATTGTCATCCATAACAATTCCATGGATGTTTGGATGCAAATGGTTCAAATGGCTCTGAGCACTATAGGACTTAACATCTGAGGTCATCAGTCCCCTAGAACTGAGAACTACTTACATCTAACTAACATAAGGACATCACACACATCCATGCCCGAGGCAGGTTTCGAAACTGCGACCATAGCGGTCGCGCGGTTCCAGACTGAAGCGTCTAGAACCGCTCGGCCACACCGGCTGGCTGCAAATGGTCACCAAGTAGCTGAACATAACCATTTCCAGTCAGTGATCGGTTCATTTTGGCCAGAGGACCCGTTACATTTCATGTAAACACAGCCCACACTATTATGAAGCCATCACCAGCTTTCACAGTGCCTTGTTGACTAGTTGGGTCCATGGCTTCGTAGGGTCTCCGTCACACTCGAACCATACCATCAGCTCTTACCAACTGAGATCGGGATTCATCCGACCAGGCCACGGGTTTCCAGTCGTCTAGCGTCCAACCGATGTGGTTACGAGCCCAGGAGAGGCGCTGCAGGCGATGTCCTGCTTTCAGTAAAGGCATTCACATCGGTCGGCTGCTGCATAACCCACTAACGCCAGATTTCGCCAAACTGTCCTGACGAATACGTTCGCTGTGCGTCTCTCACTGATTTCTGCGATTATTTCATGCAGTGTTGCTTGTCTGTTAGCCCTGACAACTCTACGCAAACGCCGCTGCTCTCGGTTGTTAAGTGAAGGCCGTCGACCACTGCGTTGTCTGTGATGAGAGGTGATGCGTGAAATTTGATACTCTCGGCACACTCTTGACACTGTGGATCTCAGAATACTGAATTCTCTAACGATTTCCGAAATGGACTGTCCCATGCGTCTACCTCCAACTTAAAAAAAAAAAAAGTTTCAAATGGCTCTGAGCACTATGGGCCTCAACTGCTGAGGTCATTAGTCCCCTAGAACTTAGAACTAGTTAAACCTAACTAACCTAAGGACATCACAAACATCCATGCCCGAGGCAGGATTCGAACCTGCGACCGTAGCGGTCTTGCGGTTCCAGACTGCAGCGCCTTTAACCGCACGGCCACTTCGGCCGGCCTCCAACTTCAAAAAAATGGTTGAAATGGCTCTGAGCACTATGGGACTTAACATCTATGGTCATCAGTCCCCTAGTACTTAGAACTACTTAAACCTAACTAACCTAAGGACATCACACAACACCCAGTCATCACGCCTCCAACTTCGATTCCGCGTTCAGAGTCTGTTGACTCCAATAATGCGGCCATAATCACGACGGAAACTTCTTCGCATGAATCACGTGAGTAAAAATCGACAGCTCCGCCAGTTCACTACCCTTTTATACCTTGTGTACCCGATACTTGCCCTATCTGTGTAGGTGGATACCGTTATCCCAAGATTTTTAGCACTAGTGGCCAAATCCCCGCACCTCAAGCCGGAATAAAAATTCAAGAGACATAATGATGGTTCTAATTTCACCTCCTTCTGATTTCGTAAACTTTGCTCACATTTCTGAATTGCGCTGAAATGGCTGAGTGAGTGCTTTCTTGATTGCTGTTCAGTTCTAAGTAATTGGATTGGAAAAATTGATGAGTTACACTTTGTTCATAGTAAGCTTAACTTGGATGTAACACTATTATACATCCTTCCGCGTTACCTCCTACGTTGTCGGACGCAACTTTTCCCTGAACTCTGTGGTTTAAATAACCACTTCCTACCAGCTGCAAATGGCTAACATTAGTGAGTTATCGTGGTAGGTGTACATTGTACTCATACAAACGTTCAACTGAAGACCGTTGACTGAATGACCGCCATGCATTTTCCGTGATTTCCATTTGTTTGCCAGCTGCTGTGGCCGAGTGGTTCTAGGCTCTTCAGTCCGGAACTGCGCGACTGCCACGGTCGCAGGCTCGAATCCTGCCTCGGGCACGGATGTGTGTGATGTCCTTAGGTTAGTTAGGTTTAAGTAGTTCTAAGTCTAGGCTACTGATGACCTCAGATGTTAAGTCCCATAGTGCTCAGAGCCATTTGAACCATTTTCCATTTCTTTACAGTCAGCAACAGCAAGCGGACAAGTTTCGCTACCTCTTGTGCCTGCACTATGTGCTAGTACCGGAGAGTCTGTGTCAGTTTTGTGATAAGTTTGTAATATCATGTTTACGTGAATGGTACTCTGTGATAAGTTTCTGAACAGGTCTTGAGCAGAGGAAGTAGATTATCCGGAAAATAAGGGCACTGTTTAAAGAGGGACATACTGACGTTCTCATCCTCATAACAATCAAATACAAGACAGCCTACGCTGGTTAACGTCCCACTCATAGCTACATAACATTCACTTCATATATTTTTATTCTGCTTCTGGTCAAACAGCAATTTAGGGTCGTCATGTAAAATGGAACATTCTATGTTATATGCTTTGACACAGTCAAAGTATGTAGCATAAGCATCCTGACAAGCTACTTCCTTCAAAACTACTGATTGCACCATTAGCTTTCAAGTACATAATTAAAGCTTCTGTCGTTTTTGTCAAAGAATTACCGTAGCTCTACAACAGAGTACTTCAAAAATGAATTAAAAGCAGTCTCGACCGCAATAAAACATTTATTTACAATGGTTACCGGTTTCGGCCAGAATGTGACCATCTTCAGACCATTTTTTTTCCCATGATGATATTCTGTGGCGGTGAACGGAGCAGGCATTAAGACTCCACAAATGTCAACTGCTGTTGAGGTTCGTGGCGTCATAACGCCTGTTCCGATCACGGACACCGCCTGCCTTCTGAAGGTGGTCACATTGTGACAGAGACAGGTAACCATTGTAAATAAATGTTTTATTGCGGTCGAGACTACTTTTAATACATTTAAGGTAATTTTAGTCAGACCGCTGTTTCCCCACCAGAAATCGTCTCAAAAATTATTATTTCAGAGTATTTTCTTATCTCTGTCAAATTTTATTTCACAGGGAAATATTGAAACATTAAGGAGTTTGAATTCTGCGTTTTGCATCGCAGAGCAGGTGCCTATTGTCTCATATCTACGGCCCGTAGGATTTCTGGCTGCTTTCAGCCTATTGTGTAAACCGGGAGAGCTGCCTAAGTTTGGATCCTCTCCTATTTACGTTATAGTATCACCTGTTTAACTATGCTAGTTAACAAAAAAATGGTTCAAATGGCTCTGAGCACTATGGGACTTAACTTCTGAGGTCATCAGTCCCCTAGAATTTAGAACTTCTTAAATCTAACTAACCTAAGGACATCACACACATCCATGCCCAAGGCAGGATTCGAACCTGCAACCATAGCGGTGACGCGGTTCCAGACTGCAGCGCCTAGAACCGCTCGGCCACCCCGGCCTGCGCTAGTTAACAATTCCGATATAAAATTTACTGATTATTGGTGAAACTGCCCTTATCATACATATTACTGTGATATCAAACGCCGTCTTGCAGTAGTTTATAGTGTCATCTTCTGAACTTTCGATACAAAAACAGATATTTGGAGGACAAGATGAGGCCATAAACCTGGATATGATGAAGATACCAATGGCAATACTAAGAGATTAGCGGTCAGTTCGTATTAATATGTGCGTCAACGAAAAAATTATGCACTTTGTAATTAAATTCCTATAATTCGCAGATTAATTTAGCCCGCTGATGCATGAATTTTGGACGCGGGTGCAAGGTGCATTGACTAAAGGAGATGACATTCCGCACAATTGACAAATAGAAGTTGTCTCTGTAGTACCGAACTTTCTTGTTTTTTCATGTGTCCCTCTACAATGAGTTTTCGCTTCCTCGATAAAGAAAATACATGAAACGGACGAATTCAACTGCCAGGATGAGAAAAGCAACGCTGGAACAGGAAGTTGAACTAGAAGGTTTTTTTTCCATTAAGAAAAAAGCCGAAAGCATTCTTTGTGCGAGGAGTTCATTACCTGACATAAAAGAACCTTTTGTAGTTGAACAGAGGCGCGACTGATGCATTTCATCGTCAGTTTTGTGTTGAAAACAATTTAATTAATGCTATTTAATTAGTCTAAGAGCGTGTCTACTGATTATCTACAACAGCAGTTAAGAAAAAATAAGTCTATTCGGCAATATAATTTTGGATTCTACAAGTCACCACCGTCATTCAAAATATGATAAGACTGATCGACGAGCCATAGTCGTTAACAAGCTAGATTCGTATCCAAGAGGTACGTGCTGGAACGCCAAGGTTATCGCTATCGAACTGTTATTTTGTCTTCATAACCGCACTGCCGACATTATTATGATCGTCTGAGGAGGAAACTATTGTTTCTTACTTTTGCCCTCTATTGCGTTTGATCTTTTTTTTTTTGCCTTCATTTCACATGTGCCTCTGCGGCACTATTTGCGTGACAGTTTCACGAGTCTCTCCGTGTTTTGCAGCAAAAATGATTTGTTTCACTCTGCAACATCAACGTAATTGGATTTTCATCAAAGCTCGTCATATGACGTAACGAAAAAATAATAGCCTAAGGTTTCTGGGAACGAATTCTTAGGCCGTTTGCATGCAGCCAATTGTCCTTCTCTGTTACTGCCCTTACACTACTGGCGAATTGTTATGTAGTCCATCGTTCCTAGATCCTTAAACAAGCCAGGATGGGGCCGTTTGTTTCCCAGGTACTTCCTGCATTATTTTTTGATATTTCTCCTAACAAGCGCCCTTTATTTTCCATGGCGTGTCTCTTTCTCATATTACCTCGAAGGTCAATATTATTTTAACAGGGAAATAGTCTGACACCATGTGAATCAACAAATAAAAGATTGAAATTAACTATTTTCTCTATAGCAGCACCTTCAGTTTACCTTGACGCACTACTTCATTTGGGAGCTGAGACGCATTACAATTGCTTGAAATAGTACTACCCGCCAATCTTCTGGGATCATATTGAAGTTGGAAATGTGGTATAGCGTTGCAGTGAAAATGGGGTCTACGTTGTTGTTTTTAGATGTTAGCCAGTCTTACTCGTCTCTGTGTCAGGGCCGGGTGAAGAAGAATGAGGAGGAGGATGAGGAGGAGGAGGAAGAAGAGGAAGAGAAGAAGAAGAAGAAGAAGAAGAAGAAGAATGGGGCTAAACCTCCGTTTCCTCTTTCTTGGGAGGAAGGGCCGAGGTATCTTGACACTGTGCGGAGATGACAGCTATTGCTGACAAGAGAAGCTCTCCATCGCATCCCCCTCAGAGTTAATGGTAAAATAGCCCAGTCGATAGCCCGTCAAAAAGTGAACACAGATCAAACATGAAAAGAAGAAGATATAGGGAACTGTGAAAGAAGCAACAAAATAGAAACACTGAAGTTGCAACATCGAGCGAATTGCTAGATCCACGGGGACTTAGTTGTATGGTCACGGTGTTGGAGTGCAAAGCGGCAGATCCGTGTTCTGGTCTCCCTCGTGCCCCATTTTTTTTCACAAAATTATAAAATTTTCATCCAGTCATTGACATGCGTGTTCTCCTCCTGTAGCCTTGCAATTGTCGTACTGTACATTGGTTATAGAATACGAGCCGTATGTTAAGAATATATTACCATCGCAACTAAATGTTATTAATAGTGAGAGCAGGCGAGATGCCGCATAGACCTCTGACAGAAATGAAAACAACAAATAAACGGGTGTGATCTGTGTTACAACAAAGGAATTCAAGAATCAAAACTTCCAAAACAGGACGCAAGAGTCATAAATGTAGTACCTTTGTGGAACAAATAGGAAGTACGTGCGTCTGGAGGTCGCTTAATTACACGTCGCTGTTGCAAACGGACGTTACAAATTGACACAGACACAAATCTGAATACAGCGAACAGACACGACAATGAGAGGACGAAGAGTTCAAATGTTTGTGAAAAAATAAAAATTATGGGCCACGAGGAAATTTGAACACGGATCTCTCCTTTCGCAGTCCAACACAGAGACCACACAACGACGATGCTGTGGCTATTCGAATTTGCTCGACATCGCACATGTTGAGCTTGGACCGTTCGCTGTTTCTATTTTGCTTCTTTTTTCACAGTTCCGTACAGCTTCTTCCTGTTTTCATGCCTGATCTGTGTGCAGTTTTTGACGGGCCATCCTCTGGGCCATCTTACCACTAAACTTGAGGGGGGCACCATGGGGAACGGTGCGGAAACAGGCAGAACACGGCGGAGCGATCGGCAACACCTATGTAAGACAACAAGTGTCTGGCGCAATTACTAGATCGGTTACTGCTGCAGGTTATCAAAATGTAAGTGAATTTGAACGTAGTGTTATAGTAGGCGCAGGAGCGATGGGACACAGCATCTCCGAGGTAGCTATGAAGAGGTGATTTTCCCGTACGACCATTTCACGAGTTTACCGTGAATATCAGGAATCTGGTGAAACATCAAATCTCAGACATCGCTGTGACCGGAAAAAGATCCTGCAAGAACGGGACCAACGACGACTGAAGAGGATCGTTGAACATGACGGAAGTGCAACCCTTCCACAAATTGCTGTAGATTTCAAAGCTTGTCCATCAGCGAGTGTCAGCGTGCGAACCATTCAACGAAACATCATCGATATGTGTTTTCGAAGCCGAAGACCCACTCTTGTACCCTTGGTGACTGCACTACACAAAGATTTACCCCTCGCCTGAGCCCGTCAACGCTGACACTGGGCTGTTGATGACTGAAAACCTGTTGCCCAGTCGGGCGAGTCTCGTTTCAAATTGCATCGTGCGGATGGACGTGTACGGGTATGGGGACAACCTAATGAATCCATGGACCCTGCATGTCAGCAGGGAACTGTTCAAGTTAATGGAGGCTCTGTAATAGCGTGGGGCGTTTGCAGTTGAAGTGATACGGTACCCCTGATACGTCTAGATACGACTCTGACAGCTAACACGTACTTAAGCATCCTCTCTGATCACCTGCGTCCATTCATGTCCATTGTGCAATTCCAGCAGGACAATGCAACACCCCATACTTCCAGAATTGCTACAGAGTGGCTCCAGAAACACTCATTTGAGTTTAAACACTTCCGCTGGCCCCCAAACTCCCCAGACATGAACATTATAGAGCATATCTGGGATGTTTTGCAACGTGTTGTTCAGAAGAGATCTCCAACCCCTCGTACTCTTATGGATTTATGGCCAGCTCTGCAGGATACACGGTGTCAGTTCCCTCCAGCACTACTTCAGATATTAGTAGAGTCCTTGCTACTTCGTGTTGCGGCACTTCTGCCTGCTCTCGGGGGCGCTACACGGTATTAGGCAGGTGTACCCATTTCTTTAGCTCTTCAGTGTATATGGAGGACTGTATGTAGATAGTTTTTACCTTGTCCATTGTGGTGATTTTTTGTTTCTGAGTACCAAATAACAACAAAAAACAACTGTACTTTACCCCTTCAGTAGACATTACCGGTGTGGCCGAGCGGTTCTAGGCGCTTCAGTCAGGAACCGAGCGACCGCTACGGTCGCAGGTTCGAATCCTGCCTGGGGCATGGATGTGTGTGATGTCCTTAGGTTAGTTAGGTTTAAGTAGTTCTAAGTTATAGGGGACTGATGACCTCATACGTTAAGTCCCATAGTGCTCAGAGCCCAGACATTACATTTTTCACTGTAGAAATTACATCGTTTATGAAAACTTTTTCATCAGTTAATGTTCTTGTTTAAGCACAGGGTGGGCTTTTCCTCTGTCTAGGAGTTGTAAACTCTAAATAATTGGTTGGTTTCAGGTACTGGTCCTCTTTTGTGGAAGAACACTCGTATCAAAATGTTCCACTCTTCATGGAACCTTTACAGTGTATCACAAAAACAAAGCAAGGAATAAAATAACAGCCTGTAAGACACAAAAGTTTGAAATCCACTTCCACAACATGTATCACTGTTGCAAGAATAGCTTTTACCTTTCGATCATAGCAAACGACATACCAGTAGTGAAAGTAAAAACTCTCTTCCCGACATACCTCATGAGTTGAAAAAATTTTAAGATTATATCAATTAAGACTAGAGAAGATAAGATGTTGGTTTTTATTGTTTGGGTGTTCTACTGTCTCCCTCAGTTTGCGCTCAACGCACAGAACGTTGATACGACCATGTGAAACTCTCAAAGAAGTTCTTCTTGGGATGCTGTTGAGCTCGTGCGCCACATTTGCACTTCCTTCGGTCTTGGTGAACCGCCAGGACCCACTCTACACTTTGTTGTTTTGTGGCAGGTTCGAGTTGATAACACCAAACTTTGCCACCTGCGATTACTTTCTGCAGAAAGGAATCTCCTCGTTTCTCATTTCACTCAAGTCGCGACAGAAATCCATGCATCGTTGTTTTTGTTCAGGAGTTAAGGTGTGCTGGATACACTTTGCTCTTGATTTTGATATGTTCAGTTCGTTGCGCCATTGCGATTTGTGACACTATAGCGTTGACACATTGTAGTTTCAGATACACTGCTTAACACTGCTTGCTCACGACTGACTGGTGCAATGCACATCTGTTATTTACAGCTTCCAGTTGAAGCCGCCACTCTAGTTCATACACTGACGGCGCTTATACTCCAGGAACACAGTCTGTCTTGGAACGTTTTGGACTGACAACGTATTTTGACGCTTACGTGCCGTTTCGTTACGGTGAAGTCGTACATGAAGGTCGGCATTTAAAATGCATTTTGGAACGTATTGACTTTCCGTTCCTGCAAGTTTGAAGTGACCTTAATTCAAATTGTATTTCACAGGAGACATAGAAACGATCGATTAACAATTCACGGAAGAGAACAAAACAGAATGGGACAGAACGTTGAAACACTCTACAATATATTTCAGATGGCGGGATTCACACAGGACGTCGACGGAATAAAACGGGACAAGACTGCACGCGACGGCGACATCTGGGGTAAACTGTGACGTTCGCTATCATAGAAAATTAACAGATCCTCAGAGCAGTAACTCATGCTGCAAAACTAGCTTCCTTGATTTTGTGTTTTCTTAGTCTTCACTTTGCCCTTTGTTTTTGTGACTTACTCCAAAGGGTGCGTGACTACGTGTATATCTTTTGCACGAGTATTGTCCCACATCAGGCCGCACTTAACGGAAGCTAAAAATAATTTAGCTTTTAGAATAATACCTGGATAAAGAGCCTAAGCTCCGTATGAAAAACGTAAAATGATGAAACAATTTTCAATAAGTTGCATTTTCTTAGTAGTGAAACAGTCAACTTTCTGCGATGAGAAAAATCATTTTTTTGGCGTTATTTGGTTAGAATGAAAGAAAAAGATGCAATGTATAAGGTAAAAATTCCGTGTGTATTGCCTTCTAAATTTTGTTTGCTGTGTTCGTATGTTTGTATTTTCTATTCTTCATAAAAGTCTGCGTTTTGAAATGTTTGCAAAATACTTTTCCTGTTGTTTCACTTTCAAAAAATGGTTCAAATGGCTCTGAGCACTATGGGACTCAACTGCTGAGGTCATAAGTCCCCTAGAACTTAGAACTACTTAAACCTAACTAACCTAAGGACAACACACACATCCATGCCCGAGGCAGGATTCGAACCTGCGACCGTAGCGGTCGCGCAGTTCCAGACTGTAGCGCCAGAACCGCTTGGTCACCAGCGGCCGGCGTTTCACTTTCAGGATTCTACTATACAAACTTTGTTAAGACACGCTGTTACGAAGCTTGTTTTGGCCATTAACAAACTCTGTCACCGAGCGAGGTGGCGCAGTGGTTAGACACTGGACTCGCATTCGGGAGGACGACGGTTCAATTCCGCGTCCGGCCGTCCTGATTTAGGTTTTCCGTGATTTCCCTAAATCACTCCAGGCAAATGCCGGGATGGTTCCTCTGAATGGGCACGGCCGACTTCCTTCCCCATCCTTCCCTAATCCGATGAGACCGATGACCACGCTGTCTGGTCTCCTTCCCCAAACCAACCAACCAAACTCTGTCATTGCTTATTCCTCAGTTATGGTATTACGAGTGTATTCCGACGTTCTGGTATCACAGATGGAATTTCATAACCTTATTTCCCGTGTTCGATACTGGTCTCATCGAAGTGACGTCATGTTGACGTTCCATCTAGTGCGAAACCGCATCCATTTGACGTTGACCTCGCCTTCCATTCCGTTGACATCCAAGGTGAACCAGCGTATACTGATACATTATTCGACGCAGAACTTCCAGGTTGCACGTCGGAATGTGGGAACAAGGGGTCCTGGAGTCTAGATATTGGAAGAGAGATTGGAACAAGTGTCAGGAGAAGGCGGAGGTGAGAAACGGCGCCGTTCGATTGGTGGAGGGCCGTCGATACGTATCCCGGTGCGCGGCGCGCTCTGGAAAACGCCCGACGGTCACGCCACGCTGCGGCAGTCGCCGTCACCGAGCAGTGACCACCGGTCACGGCGCAAGTGCCGCGTGAAGCATGAGGTCGCTGCAGTCCAACCAACGCGCCTAAAAGAAAAATGTGCGCTGCTGGTCAATAATATTGCAGCACCATTACGGTGACACGTTACAAACGTCACATCGGCACGAAATGTACCACATGCTTCGAAAGAAATGATTGAATCACGGACAGTTAAATAGGAAGAAGAAAGATATTTAGAAAGTTTCAAATGTGGCTATGGAGAAGAATGCTTAAGGTGAAATGGAGTGACAGACTTAAGAATGAAGAAGTAATGAAAAAATAGGGGAAGAAAGAAGATTTTTGGAAGCGATCAGAAAGAGGAAAAAATCTTTGCTAGGACATACACTGTACAAGATTTGTGTACAACAAAGAACTATAGAGGGAAAAGTGGAACGAATAAGAGGCAGATGTAGAAATAGAATTGGAATGATGGTTGACATTATAAGAGGACGAACATACAAACAGATGTAGGAAGATGCTCAGAAGAGAGCACGATGGACGCCCTGCAGTTGATATTTGTCATAAGACAGATGCTCTAAAGAAGTCCGATTCACGAACCATGGCGGTTCGCGCAGGTCGAGGCAAGTACTGGTATTGCACTGTTGCCAGATCCAAGCGACAGTTATGGTACGCGCATACACGTGCTTTGCGCTAGAAGAAATCTTTAATCCTACAAATTATGTCTCTCGCTTGATCATGCAGAGTTTGTCGCTTACCACCATCATAAGCGCTGACAACTCACAACAAACGGAGTAAAAATTCACTAAATAACTCTCTATGATCACGTTTAATTCTCGAATTCGCTACAGCATTCACAACAGAGCGCTCAGAAACTACTGAACGCTGAGTGGCTGTTGTAGGATGCATGACGGAGGTGCGCAGAACTAACCCTAAACTCGACTGCTATCGTTCGTGACACCAACTATAGCGCTTGAAGTGGTGGGTTGGGTGCCATTATGTACACAATACGAATAACTCTGGTTCGCGTTAGCGATGGTTCGGACAGTAGCCACTAAATTTTTGACGAGTTAATGCCGGTGGCTGTGCCAGATCTTAATGGTTTCTACGTTTCAACGAGATAACGGAAGAACGCATTTTGGCCGCGCCGTCAACCCCAAGCTCTCGATTCAGAGGATATTAGAATATTGCCCCAGGCAGCACGTTCTCCAAGTCTCTCATCCATTGGAAATATCTGATCTTGTGTTGGCTGGAGACCAGTATGCAACCACTCGCCAGCTACTACGGCTGAAGTTGCGTGAAAGACGAATCCGGCATCTGTCAGCCAAGTTTGGTTCAGTTAGATGTCCTCCTGTGTAAGATCCGTTGCTGCTGTCATTTATGTTACTTCCTATCACCCTGGTATTAAAATTTTAGCGGAAAGCAGTATCCTTCCAAGAGGTATGTTGCTTCACTGTTGTTGAGAACACACTCACTGCATTTTACCTAAACAGGGTGTTCCAAGGACACATTTCACGACGAGTTTCAGCATGTTTAAAAGATTAAAAAGGTCATAGGGACATGGGTCCGGAAATGAATATTTATTGAGATGGACTTAATATATGAGAAACTCCAATTTATTTTCACAATGACGCACCCAGTTCATCCGTTACAAGATGTGTTCGAAATACCCACCCTCTGCCAGTATGCAGGCCTCTGCCCGTCGTCGCAGTGAAGCATTAGCACCTTCAAAAATTCCCGAGGTTATTCGTATTCCTTGACTGCCCGCCTGAATTCTTGCAAAAAGTGCTGCTTCATGTTCGACAGATGTCGCATACACCAAGGTCTTTAAATGACGCCACAGGAAGAAGTCCATCGGTTTTAAGTTAGGTGAGCGGGGGAAGCCAGGCGATTGTCTCACCTCTACGTACCCAGCGATTAGAATAACAGCGAGTCAGGTATTGGCGGACTAAATCAGTGAAATGGGCACGGGCACCATCGTGTATCAATTAAACATAATGGTAGCGAAAGATCTTCCAACACAGGTGGCAAACTTCTGTGCAGGAACTGCCTCACCTCTGCCCTTTCAGGCGGTAGGGAAGTAAGAGTACATAGGGTCCTATAAAGTGCTTCTCGATAATCCCTGGCCAAACGTTTATGGTGAATCTTTGTTGATGGGCCATTTCAGCAATTGCATCGGGATTGAAATATGCCCACTCATGACGATTATGGAAATTCTGGATGCTATCATGTGTAAATGTTCCCTCGTCCGTACATAACACCATTGCTGGAAATGCAGGCTTCCTGCTGCAGGGGCCAATGCCTTAATGATCCGTAGGTGGTATGTCTATAGCTGTTGTTCACGCAGACATCGCCAGACAGTATTGCGAGTCACAGCCAGCTGACGATATAAGCCACGAGTGCGGGTATGTAGATTCTGTTGTGCAACATCAACAACGGCGTTCTTAATTCAAGGCGTGGTGCGCCGTGGCTGTCCTCTTGTTCCAGGTGAAGATGTGAAACTACAATGCTCTCACATAACGGCAATGCACTTCTTCGTTTGTCTTCCTGTCTGGGCATCTGCTGCCTGGATAACGTTCGTGGTACAACCGACGACCTTCTACAGCATTGCCATTCTCCAAATCATACATGGAACGCACGGACACTTATTCAGCATTTGGATACACCGTTAACTAAAACAAAATGTTCAGGCGAATCAGCAAAAAATGGCTCTGAGCACTATGGGACTTAACTTCTGAGGTCATCAGTCCCCTAGAACTTAGAACTACTTAAACCTAACTAACCTAAGGACATCACACACATCCATGCCCGCGGCAGGATTCGAACCTGCGACCGTAGCGGTCGCGCGGTTCCAGACTGTAGCGCCTAGAAGCGAATCAGCAGTCACCTTAAAATCGTTACATAAGAGCGTAACCTGTACCTGGAGAAACCCACCTAACGGCAGCAGCGGTAAGCGTGCTCACGGGGATATACCATGTTGTCCGCCAGAGCTGTCTGTAGGACCCGCCGCGAGGTACTGTATTCCCAGCCGGACCGCGGTCCATAGAAGCCGCTGTCGGACCACAGTAGCGTCACCTAGGACTGCGGGACCGCTAAGGCGAGTTCATAGGGAGAGTTAATAATTTATATCCGATATCTTTATCCATTTCCGGATCCATGCTCAAATGACGTTTTTTTCTTTTTTATTTCTTTTTATTTTTTATCTCCTGCATGTGCTGAGCCTCGCACAGGAATATTGCCGTGTATTTTTGGAACATCCTGTGCTTGAATAGATGTAAATGCTGATAGTCGTCATATATGTCCTTTGACGCGTTATACGTGTAAGAATGGCTAAACATGAGAAATTGTGCGGTAGTGGAACAGCCAAAATAAAAGGATGTTTTAAGCTGCTACCGACAACCAGTGCGGCAAATTGGTTTTCATTCATAACTCATAGGCTTTTGAATACAAGAAATCGCTGCACCCTTAGTGCAGTCTAGTAGATCTCTGGCGCGTCGTCTTCCTTGTACTCTTCAGACCCAAGACTGGCCTGATGGACTCTCCTAGTTAGTATATCATGTGCAAGTCTTACCTGTGCAATGTACATCAGTAGGAACCAGATTACTGTATTCAAGTCGTCTTCCTCTAAAATCATTACACTCCACACTTCCCTTCATTTTACATGTGGCAAAGGCCTTATCGACCATACGCCTGCTCCCGAGCGTCTCCCATTTCTTTCTATGGGGTGCACTATTTGTTCATTTGACACTGATGTTCATCCTAGCTGTGTCCTCCCGGAAGTTATCGCGATACCTAAAACTGGCTCTTCCCCTTGCTCTCGCTCCATTCACTGTCCTACGGACCGCTGTTATAGGTAGTGTATTCTCCATCATTCTTGCTTTATGGCAAGCCCAGTTAAACATTCTCTTCTTAGCACTTCGACGATGCTACGGTATTTGGATAGCTCTCTTAATTAATTTTTTCTTATCCTCCATTCCATGTTATTTTTACCCCATAAAGGTCCAAAAATTTTCCTTTGTATTTTTATATTGAATATTAACAGTTCTTCTTCATCCTTCATTATAAATACTAATGCTTCACATCCGTATAGCGTTACCAGTTGTTGTCTTCAGTCCAGAGACTGATTTGATGCAGCTCTTCACGCTACTCTATCCTGTGCAACTTCATCTCCCAGTACCTACTGCAACCTGCAACCTTCCGAATCTGCTTAGTGTATTCATCTCTTGGTCTCCCTCTACAATTTTTACCCTCCACGCTGCCCTCCAATACTAAATTAGTGATCCATTGATGCCTCAGAACATGTCCTACCAACTGATCCCCTGTTCTAGTCAAGTTGTGTCACAAACTCCTCTTCTCTTCAATTATGTTCAGTACCTTCTCATTAGTTACGTGATCTACTCAGCTAATGTTCAGCATTCTTCTGCATCACTATATTTCGAAACCTTCTATTCTCTTCTTGTTTAAACTGTTTATTGTCCATGTTTCACTTCCATACATGACTACACTCCATACAAATACTTTCCTGACACTTAAATATATATTCGATGTTAACAAATTTCTCTTCTTCAGAAACACTTTCCTTGCCATTGCCAGTCTACATTTTATATCCTCTCTACTTCGACCATCATCAGTTATTTTACTCCCTAAATAGCAAAACTCCTTTACTACTTTAAGTGTCTCTTCCTAATCTAATTCCTTCAGCATCACCTGATTTAATTCGACTACATTCCATTATCCTCGCTTTGCTTTTGTTGATGTTCATCTTATACCCTCCTTTCTAGACACTGTCCATTCCGTTCAACTGGTCTTCCAGGTCGTTTGCTGTCTCTGACAGAATTACAATGTTATCGGCAAACCTCAAAGTTTTTATTTATCCTCCACAGATTTTAATTCCTACTCCAAATATTTCTTTGGTTTCCATTACTGCTTGCTCAATATACAGATTTACCGGTATAGTAGACGATAAATACAAGGAAATTTTGAAGGTAGTATTAAGCGATAGTTCGTAAGATATTGATAAAACTAAAGTGTCTTTTTATTTGCTTTTGTTAGACGGACTTCTATTTCAGTATCTGTCGCTAAAAAGACTCCCTAGTTACTTGAAAATGTCAGATCGCTAGAAAATGAATCCATTCACAGCCAAAGATGTGTCGTTTCGGACATCTTGCTTATAAACACACATTTTGTCTTTTCTTCATTAACGCACGATACTGTTTCCTCACCGATTCTGAAGTAATTTTGCATCATTCTGATTAATTCTGTATTGGAACTACGTATCAGCACTACTTCATCTTCTTTAATCTGATTAACTTTGAGGAATTTCACATTCCTTCCTTATATTTAGGAGTGTCTGTCAGCGTGGGCTACCATAGAAACTAAACTCCTCCTGAACAGGCCATGAAGGCCCAACGGCACCGACCGGCCGGCGTGTCATCCTCAGCCTCCAGGCGTCACCGGATGCGGATATGGAGGGGCATGTGGTCAGCACACCTCTCTCACGGCCGTGTGCCAGTTTACGATACCGAAGCCGCTACTTCTCAATCAAGTAGCTCCTCAGTTTGCCTCACAAGGGTTGAGTGCACCCCGCTTGCCGACAGCGCTCGGGAGACCGGATGATCACCCATCCAAGTGCTAGCCCAGCCCGACAGCGTTTAATTTCGGTGATCTGACGGCAACCGGTGTTACCACTGCGGCATGGCGTAGGCTGTCATAATGCTTTATGAAATCTAGAAAAAATGTGAACATCTACATTGAATTGCTTTGTATTCTCAGTTATTCGCCTCAGAGTGAATAAATGATCTAATGTGGATGTATTTCTGCTGAAATAGCATTGGTAGTTCCCAATCAGTTCTTCAGTTATTGGAATTAGCCTGTTTAATGTGCAGATTGATATGATTTTGTAAGTGACATCCAGTAAAGCAACTACTCTGTAGTTATCACATACAGGGGTATCATTCTTCTTAAATATGGAACATATAACTGTGGTTTTTCAGTCACGGCCTAGCGCCTGTTTTCAAAATTGTTACTAGTAAAGTATGTAGATCTAATTCTAGAGGAGATCCTCCGTTTCTTAAAATAATTCAGCGCATATCTGCTATCTGCCGGAAGACTTGTTATTCTTTAATTTCTCTACTGCTTTCTGTATTTCGCTTACTCATGGTGCGATGACTTGTACATCAACTGTATAAGGCTCATGAAATTAAAAAGATGATTGCGGATCATTGTAATTAAATAGGTGGGAAAAATAAGTCTTCCATCTTTTTGTATGTTACTCTTGTGGGTCAGAATTTTCTCACGCTGATCCTTCGTAAACGGTCCCCTTTTACTAAATTTACCAAAAGATTTTTTAACTAGGTTGGACCGTAAATCTGTTTCTTCCTCACTTCGATTCAGCACCCCCTCATTAGTTAGTTTAGTATTCTTCTGTAGTACAAAAGCCTCGTGATGACTGGGTGTTGTGTGCTGCCCATAGGTTAGTTAGGTTTAAGTTGTTCTAAGTTCTAGGGGACTGATGACCATAGATGTTAAGTCCCATAGTGCTCAGAGCCATTTGAACCATTTTTTTGTAGTACAAAATTTCATAAGCTACTATTCAATTCTTGTCTGAACTGTTAGTCGTCCGCGTTTCGTATCCGTAGAGGTTTACGCTCTACGGAAATGCATTCGGATGTGATTCAGTAGCGCTTAAATTTAGTTTTCATACTAACAAAGTTCTCTATTTTTCATAAATTCGTTCCTTTCTATTGTCAGTCTGCATTTTATATCCTCTGTACTTCTGCCCGCAACAGCTACTTTGCTGGTTCAAATGGCTCTGAGCACTATGGGACTCAACATTTGAGGTCATCAGTCCCCTAGAACTTAGAACTAATTAAACCTAACTAACATAAGGACATCCGGTTCCGGACTGACGTGCCTAGAACCGCACGGCCACCGCGGCCGGCCTACTTTGCTGTCCAACTAGCAAATCCCATCTGTTCCTTTAAGTATGACATTTCATAATCTGATTTTCTCAGCATAATCTAATTCGACTTACTCCATTCCCCTTGATTTAGTGTTGATGACTTCCTTCGTATCTGTTTTTAAGATGGTATCCATTCCGTTCAAATGTTCCTCCAAATCCTTTGCCGTCTTCGATAGGATCACAGTTTTTATTTCTTCTCCCTGAACTTAAATTTATTTGGTTTCTCGTGCTGTTTGCTAAGTGTACAGATTAAAAAGATATGAGATAGGCTATAACCCTGTCTCACTCCGCTCTCAACTACTATTTCCCTTTCGTGCCTTAGACATTTATAACTGCAGTCAGGTTTCTATACGAATTGTAGGTACCATTCCGCTCCCTGTATTTTATCCCTGCTACCTTCAAAACTTCAAAGAGTGTATACCAGTCAATATTGTCAACTGCTTTCTGTAAATCTACAGGTGCTACAAACGTAGTTTTATTTTTGTTCAGCCTGCCTTCTAGGGTAAGACGTAGGGTTAGTATTGCCTCGCGTTTCCGTACATTTCTCCGGATCCCAAATAGATCTTTCCGGATATCGACTTCTACAAGTTTTGTTCTATTATTTGCTAAAATATTTGTGTCAGTATTTTTCAAGCATAGCTTAGTAAACGGATGGGTGGGTAATATTCACACCTGTCAGTACCTGCCGTTTTTGTAATTGGAATTGTTACATCCTATTTGGAGGCAGAACGTATTACTTTAGTCCAGGGCTTTCCAAACTTTTCCTCTGATGGAACACTTCGGGAATCCTGGTACTTGTGTGGAACACCTTGTTTATTTTGAAGGTTAATAGCTTTTTTTAAATTGAGAGAAACTTATTTCTTCAGTTATTACTCCAATTTTAAATCATAACTAATAAGACGGAAATCAGAAAATTTAAAAAAGAATAGTAACGTCAAAATGTCGATAAAAAAACGCCATGTTATTAACAGGTTCACACGGGACACTGAACTATTCACTGTTAGGGAAATCCTGCTCTGGTCTCATATATTGAGTGCCTTGGAGTGAGTCGTTAAGCCTAGCGAATTACCACCGTGTCTTCAAGCGCCCATTGTTACACATTTCCGCGGAGACGCACGCGATGGGCATCAGCGGCGGACCTCGGCTCTTAGATGTCGTCTGCACGCAGCGGTCAGCAGCAGCACCTGCCACCATACATACCGGTCTTCTCGCAACCTGGATGCGTGATTCAACCTGAGTAAAGCACTTCTCCATTTCACTGTATGTATTCCAAGCTGACCTAGTTAATTTATGATTTCTTCACGCACGTATTCTAAAACACTTTGATTTAGTTTCCTTTATGCTCTGAATTTACCTCTAATTCCGGTACCTACACCTTCCTCTTAACATTTTCATCATCACTGATTTGGCCACCCTAAGTAATTTTAATTAAAAGAGGCAATTTCCAGCTGTTCCTAATTTTGTAACGTAAGAAAGTACTCTCACGAGTGTAGAATTTAAGTGTACGTCCGACACCGATTAAATTCATCCAGATAAATTAAATGCACGAATACAAAAATTTAGACACAAAGTGTAACCACTAGCGTAAGTCATATAATTTACCCTACCACATGCTGGACATTATATTAAACACAAAATGTGACATACAGAATAGCAGTTTGTAACGAGTCGTATTTACTGATTCTAAGACGACGGAACCAATGACAGAACTGCGTTCGATTTAAGTTATCGTGAAATTACCTGTAGGAAGAACATTGTCTGCACGACTTATAAATATGTATCTTATTAGAGAAAATACAATGTGCAAATAGATTTAAGCTTTATTTTGTTCCTACCCAAACCACTACCTCGGAAAGCAGCTACACATAACGAAACAAAGGGTCAAGCTCACTGTCCGATTCCACTCGTCTGCTTTTATCCACGACGTCTTGTGTGACGTCATGAGTTTACGATGCGAAGGATGTAAGCGGCCTGCATGGAGGTGTAATATTACACCTCCCTGGCGGCCTGTTATTAAATGTTATCTGTGGATGTCAGAGCAAATGCTGTAAACTATTATGTTTGTAAACTGTGTAGTTTATTCCAAATTTGTCGCGATTTACGAGGGTGTGGTTAGGGTGGAATCTGAGAGCACAGCTTAAAATTTTTCTACAGAAACTGGTAGCGGTTGCATTTATATTCCTGATTCTCATAAATATTTGGCTCTTTCTTCTCGTATTTGGAAAGATACCGGGGTACTGTTAGCCAGGAATCTAAGAGCTCAATTTAAACTGTTACGAATGAAGCAATTATTTATTATAATTACAACGTTGTTTCTTACAGTTATTCGGCTGTTTTTGTAATGTTGCACGTTTGTTGTGGGTTAGGTTAGGCAGGTACCTACGTGCAAAGCTCAAATGCTTGCGACTGAAACTAGTACTGATCTTATTTTTAATTTTGGTTCTTAAAAATGTTTGGCTGGGTTTTACGAATTTGATGTGAAGGCGCGGCCTATTTCAAATGGACTGCTACTTTGTGGATGATGTTGTTAGCAGTGGCTCACTCTTGGGGTGAAAGTTTGTCGTGTTTGATTACTTTTTTGTTTACAATACGGCGAGTGTTTTGTGTGTGTGTGCGAGGGGTGGCGGGGGGGGGGGGGGGAGGGGAGGTATGGTTTGAGGCAAGCCTTGATTAATTTTGAGCTGCACAATTGTTTTTATGAACTTTTTCATTTGCGTGTGTTTGTGAAAGGGAAATCTCTTTGAAATCAAGGGTTTCATATTTGTGTTTGTTTCATTCGGGGTGGGGAGTGGGGGGGGGGGGGGGGCGGCGAGGGAGCAAGCGAAATATTCGATTACAATTGTGTGTCTTTTGGAATTTTATTCTGGAGGAATTTATGCGTATTATTTTTCGACTACGTTGTTGTTTTTTGTATGTTTGTTTGTGGGGTGGGGGGAGGGGGGGGGGGGGAAAGTGGGGCAGGTCTGGTATCGCTGTTGTCGTTTGACCTATGGTCAAGCGAAATATTCGGTTCCAGGTGTGTGTTTCTTGTAATTTTTTTCTTTCTGTTTATTCTGGAGGAATTCGTGTGCGTGTTTCTTCGATTTTTTTTGGTTACTTTGGAATGATCTTAGTTTTATTGTCTTTTTTTCTTAGTTTGTGCCTGCCCAACAACCCCCCCCCCCCCCCTTTTCACACAATGCCTGTGGTTTTTCCCATAGT
Organism: Schistocerca americana; assembly: GCF_021461395.2. Classification (NCBI taxonomy): domain Eukaryota; kingdom Metazoa; phylum Arthropoda; class Insecta; order Orthoptera; family Acrididae; genus Schistocerca; species Schistocerca americana. The sequence goes on along the minus strand of NC_060119.1, from coordinate 168,854,087 downwards.
TTCATGTTATTAGCTGACTAAATTATTTCGCATGTTTAAGTTTGTTTTCGTCTAGTATGGTCTGTCTTGAAGGTTGTAAACGGTCTGTTTAAATATTGTCTATGCTTGGCATAGTGAGTCGTCTAGAGAATGCTGTTTCCTCGAAATATGACGTCATGGATCAAAGCAGTGAGTGGAATCGGACCGTTCTCTAATCCCGGAAAAAGAGCCGAGACACAACTTCGACCACTTTTAAGACGGTTGCTTCAACACTGAGTCCTTATGAAAGAGGATCGGCGACAGAGGTCAAATGAATTCGGGAACGTGCTGCGACGATCGTAACAGGCTCGTATAGCCGAATAGGAAGTGTAACAGAAATATTCGGGGAACTTTAATTGGTTCAAAAATGGTTCAAATGGCTCTGAGGACTATGGGACTTAACATCTGAGGTCATCTGTCCCCTAGAACTTAGAACTACTTCAACCTAACTAACCTAAGGACATCACACTCATCCATGACCGAGGCAGGATTCGAACTTGTGACCGTAGCGGTCGCACGGTTCCAGACTGAAGCGGTCACACTGGCCGGCACTTAAATTGGAATCCTTGGGAGTAAGACGACGTAGCTCTCGCGAAACCCAGTTGGGTAAATTCAGAAAATCAGTATTCGAAGACGATGTGCGAGCGTTCTGGTGCTACAGTCATACAAAGTGCGTCTAAAAGTTCGGTGTATGGTATCAGGAAATAAAGGAAACAAGAATTACAAACAAAATACCTTTCCTGGCCTTCAGAGAAGTCACCATTAGGTACAACACACATCCGACATCGGTAGTAACTCTGTTGGAAATTGTTAGCAAACGCTTCTTGTGGGGCACCGTCGGTACGCGTTGCTGGATATCCGCAACGTTTGCGAATGTTGGTGAACAATAGAGCATACATTGTGTTTGAGAATGAGAGTAGAAGAGTTGAAGATAAGCAGATACAGCTCCCGATCATCCGCACTCGTTCTATGTTATCTGGGATTTTGCTTGTTAAACCGAACGCTGCTCATCCTCGTCACCGTCCAAAACGTTTAAACATCTCAATCACTTTTTACTCACTGCTTCATCATCGTACACTGGCACTAACAGTCTATGAATCTTCGTCGTCGTTTTCCCTAATTTGAAGCAAAATTTATTGTTACCACTTGCCTCCATTTTGCGATCCATTTAGCTGTGACACGAATGTGACGGGTGCTTGCGAATGATCGGCGGCTGTCTTTGAGAACGGGAGCCGAAGGGTTGAAGATAAGCAAAGACAGTGTAAGCACCATTTTTCACGAACATTTGCAGACATATATCCAACAATGCGTGAACGCGATGCTTCGAGCGATTCCAGAAGATGCGTTTGCTGATTGTTTCCAACAGCATTACGGCCAATTACAGGTGATTTATATTCACACCAAGACAAAAAAACCAAAACAAACAAATGATTACATTTTCTAAAAATGAGATAATTCATTCAAGAGACAAAAGTTGCACAAACTCAGCGAGTCAATAACACATTGGTACACGTCTGGCCCTTATCAAAGCAGTTATTCACCTTGACGTTAACTGATAGATATGTTGCATGTCTCCCTGAGGAATATCACGTCAAATTCTGTCCAATTGGCGCGTTGGATGTTCAAAGCCCCGAGATGGTTAGAGGATCCTGCGCATGATCCTCCAGACGTTCTCAATTTGGGAGAGATTCGACGACATTGCTGGCCAAGCTGCAGTTTGGCAAGCACGAAGACAAGCTATAGAAACTCTCTTCAGGTGGAGGCGGGAATTACAGTGCCGAAATGTAAGCCCAGGGTGGCTTGCCATGAAAGGCAACAAAACTGGGCGTAGAGTATCGACGACGTACCGCTGTGCTGTGAGGGTACTGCGGATAACGACCAAAGGGATCCTTCTATGAAAAGAAATGACACCGCAGACCATGACTGCTAGTTCTCGGTTGGCATCTCACCGCTGTCCGAGGCGTACCCAGACAAGCCTTCGCTGGTCTTCGGGGCTCGGTTCAGAGCGGAACTCATCACCGTAACATAATTACAGAGCAAATAAACACACAAATTAACACATCTGACTTCCTGATAAAAATGCTCGAAAACTCACAAGATAGCACTTTACTGAGATCTTCTTCTGGTATCAAGCCTCTGAACTAGTGTATTATTTTCACAAATAACAGTCTGCCAATCACTGGTCTTACAATGGGCATAAATTTCGATAATAATTAAATTTGTTGGCTTACCTGTGCAAAAGGGACGCTCGTGTGTTCTGCATCATGTCACTATTTAGATAATGACGAAACTGTCAAAAATAAAATTTCATTTACCGTGCTTGCGATGTGTAATGTAAGACGGTATTTTATCACTTTTCAAAAAAGACGTTTCTGCAGCACACAACGCGCTGCGAGTATGCAAAACACATTCATAAAGGTAAAGAATGAAAAATGAGGAACTAAACTTACCGACCGATAAATGAGAACAAGACTTAAAGTTAAACTGCTTCATTAAGCCAGAACAACAATACACGTTTTCATAAATTTCCTTCAACTAGACAAATCAGCAAAATATTTCTTAATAACTTTCCTTGACATTTGTTTCAATTATAAGACAAATCCATGAGCTTCACTATAAAAGTTTTACAGTAAACTTTAACCAGACGCATTTCTCTAACAACAAGAAACAACACAATTAAAACTAGATTACCTTAGAAAACTTTCCTTCTGACAATCTTGCAGTCATATCATCTCAGTTCAACAAAATTATTCCTCAGAATATATTAATACAAAATCCTTTTTAAATAATGCTGCCTTCACTACACGGAAGGTCAGCTTCCATCCTTTACAAACCAAGTACACTGCCAGATTATCAAACACACGCTACTTGCTACTCTCTTCAAAAGAGGAAACCTCTGTGACAAACATCTGTGCTATCAAGCACAGACTTACATAGAATATGGTTATATCGGTACTACATAGGTTGAGTACATTTGTCAAATTCACAGCTTCATTCACATTTATGGCCAAAACTATCTAAAAATCGTCATGGCAAATAGGACAGTCCCCTTTTATATTCAACAAATTTCTCAATTAATGCCAAGCCGTACATTTTTCATTTTGTACATTGACATCACGTCTACCTTCCGTCCCCTTCGGATAGTTCCTTCGTGAAGCGTCGTATTTTGTTTTTCTCTTGGTATTGTGAAAAGCAATGGTTCTACAACACTCCCTTGCGGCACGCCCGAAATTACTTTTATCTGTGAAGACTTCTCTCTGTTGAGAATGATATGCTGTGTTCTATTTGCTAGAAATTCTTCAACCCAGTCACACAGTTGTTCTGATATTCCGGATTTTGTCCATTAGGCGGCAGTGAGGATCAGTATGGAACGCCTTCCTGATGTAAAGGAATACGGCACCTGCTTGGGTGCCTTATCTACTGCTTTCCGGGCTCGTGGACAAACAGAGTGAACTGAGTTTCACACAATCGTTGTTTTCAGCATCCACATTAATCCCTACAGAGGAGGGTTTCGGTCTCCCTAAATGCCTTAACACGCGAGCGTAAGACTTGTTTCTATATTTTATCACACACTAACGTCAAAAACATAGGCCTATAGTTCTGAGTCTATTCGATGACCATTCTTCCGCAGCTCGTGGTCGTGCGGTAGCGTTCTCGCTTCCCGCGCCCGGGTTCCCGGGTTCGATTCCCGGCGGGGTCAGGGATTTTCTCTGCCTCGTGATGACTGGGTGTTGTGTGATGTCCTTAGGTTAGTTAGGGTTTAAGTAGTTCTAAGTTCTAGGGGACTGATGACCATAGATGTTAAGTCCGATAGTGCTCAGAGCCATTTGAACCATTTGATGACCATTCTTGAAAACAGGAATAACATGAGCATTTTTCCAACCAGCAGCTACGGCACAATGCTGCTAGAAGAGCAGCAAGTTCCGACGCATACTCTATGTAGAACAGTATAGGTAATCCGGAAGTCGAGTGATTTTTTTCACTGTTGAGCGATTTCATTCGATTTTCTGTTTCACACTCACACGATGTTTGTCATTTTGACGCTCGTACGACTATACGGAGCAGGAACCACAGTAAGAGTCCCCTCAGTGAAACAATTTTAGTAAAACGAATTTCGTATTTTGATCTTATGTGTTAGCCTCCGTTTCGATACGATTGTGTTCACAGATTGCATGGAGAATTGGTTTCGATCCGTTTACTGATTTAACGTAAGACGAAAACTTTAGGAAGATAGGTAGATGGAATTTTAGTTTCGAATTCGTTGAACGCTTCACGTATGGATTACATTACGTTAATTTTGGCATCTTTCAGTTTTGTATGTTTGTGAGGCTTTGACTGAGTATAAATTTTATTAGTACCAGTATTACTGTCGCCAATGTCCGAACCAATGCAATTAAAGAAAGGCATCATTTAGATGCTGAAAATGAATATTGCAACATTAGGTTATCAAGATAAGCAAGAACTGTTGGATTTTCTTTCGATATATCGTATTCTAAATGGAGACAATAGTCCTAGGCACACAAATTCTGAAATGAGGGCGATGATCTTATCAAATGCATTTATCTACTGCATAATTTGATAATTGACACAGACGTTACAGATCACTGTCTTAAACTGAAAATTGTCGTACATAACTCTAAATTTGACACGTAATCAAGCTGCACCAGAAGACGAACTCGAAAGGCCGAAAATATTCGCTATTCCTTCAAAACGTATCTTCGTCGCAATCTAATGTATGTTATTACAGTTATTACTGTGAAAATAAACTTTTTTGCATGTGTTCAAAACTGTAACTTGATTCTAAAATTTATTCAGAACTAACCTAATTATGATGGTTCTTGCCTTTCTGTTCCGGCGGTGCAGCCCTAGCAAGTATTTTGTATTTCACCAATAAAACTTCATACGCCCATCATAGTGCCAACTAAGAAAAGTCAAACAGTGATTTCCGACGTGACTCTTATCGCTTCTTAATTACCAAACGTGGGTCAGAGCGAAGCCTCTTTATAAACACAGTTAAGCGAATGCTGTTCACACTTTTCGCCGCTACGCTAGTGTAGTTTATCGCAGCTCCATCGTAAACGTTCCATTATGCTACTTGTACTAAGAGTGTTCCTGACGAGAAATGAAAGGAAAAATTGAGCAAATTCAAGGAAGACCTGTTCGGGTTCAGAAAGGGTAAAGGAACAAGAGATGCAATTGGCTGTCTTAGGAGGATTTCAGAAAGAATAATGGAAATGATCAAGGGGGTTTATCAACGAGGAGACATTATTCTGTAAACTGGAGTATACCGCTGCGAATGTTAAAGTGTTGGCATAAACTGGAAAGATAGGTTATTTAAAGGGAATGTACACAAAGAAAAAGTGAAAGTTGGGAATGACGAGATGGCAGAGATGAGCATTGGAAGAAATGTAAGACAAGTATTCTCATTGTCACAGAAGCTAATCAACAGATACGGGGATAGACTGATGGGTAAGGCCATAAAGGATGCAAGAGACATAGCAGTTGCAGGAGGAAAGATAGTTCCTATTAAATACGCAGATGATAAAGCAATAATGATGGAGCCAGAAGGTGAACAGCAACAGACGTTAAGTATTGCAAGAAGGGGCGAGGCGTACGAAATGAAGATAAATATAGAAAAGACAAAACTTATGAGAATAAGCTGGATGGATGCGCCAGTTAACATATTCTTAGACGGAAAAAAGCTAGAACAAGAAAAATCCTTTCTGTAACTGAGAAATTAGTGATACGGAGTGGAAGCTGCGCGGAAGAAATAAGGATGAGATTATCTATGTGAAAGAGAGCATTTGAAATGGTGGAGCATTACTAAGATCTAGAAGAATTCCAACAGAGGTGAAGAAAATTTTTGCTAAGCGGTATGTGTGGTAATAAAATAAAATAAATGAGAGGATCCGTAGAAAGTTTTGAAATACGGCTTGCAGTGTTGATTTATCCAACTTTATTTGCTCCGTTTCGATGTGTAGTATATTCTCCGTGATCGCCTATTTCATAAAATTAACTGCTATCCAAACCAGTTAGTAAAATGCGGGTAGCCGCGCTTCTGCTCTTGCTCGCGGACATATTCTCCTTTCCTATGTTTACAGTGCTTTAGGCTGAAAGAAATCTGGAATATTTTTCAGTTTTACGTATTGACCAACAATATTTCTTCCTTCAACATCAGTCTATTTTAGCTTCTTTATTCATTGAGTTAATTGCGTTCAGATGTGTATGTGGTGTCACCGCCAGACACCACACTTGCTAGGTGGTAGCCTTAAAATCGGCCGCGGTCCGTTAGTATACGTCGGACCCGCGTGTCGCCACTATCAGTGATTGCAGACCGAGCGCCGCCACACGGCAGGTCTAGAGAGACGTCCTAGCACTCGCCCCAGTTGTACAGCCGACTTTGCTAGCGATGGTTCACTGACAAAATACGCTCTCATTTGCCGAGACGATAGTTAGCATAGCCTTCAGCTACGTCATTTGCTACGACCTAGCAAGGCGCCATTACCAGTTACTATTGATACTGTCATCATGTACCGTCAAGAGCGACGCTCATCATTTATGGATTAAAGTTAAGTATTCCACCAGCTACGTCCGTTTTTTGCTAAAGTCTAATTTCCTTGACCTGTTCCAGACCTCACGCCAGCCTGCGTGAGCTAAAACGCGTGCCTTTCGGCTTCCTCTAATATCACGGTGTTGGCTCTCCTGCCAACCCACAACAGTATATTACAATCGTATCATAATATTTGGATCCAGATACTGTGCACAACGAGATTGCACTTTGGCAAGCAAACAGACCGAGAACGTAACACCGGATGACTGTTTCAAAACGTCTTTTGTTGTTCCATGGCCGCAACACACCACCAAGTCGCGACGTCTAGGAACAAGCGGTCCACAGGAGGTATCCTGCACCCATGTACTTTGTATTACCTGGACATAATAGTAAACCGTTTTCCCCACAATATGCTGTCTGGAAGTTAGCTACTTACAAAACCGTTTATCAAATGTCACGATCCATCTTTTGTCCTTTAGAAGGACCAAAAGTGAACCCAAAATTCTCCCTACAGTGACGTGTTACACCTCATGCTATTTAGAAGAATGCTTAAGAGGAAGTGGACTGATAGACCTGAGTTATCAGAAAGAGGAAAAAATTTTGGCTGGGACATACACTACGTAGGAATCGTCTGCAACAAAGAATTATAGAGGTGAAGTGGAAGGAGTGAGAGGAAGAGGTAGGAAAAAAATTAGAGCGATGTATGACGCTCGAAATGGACGAACATGCAGACGGACGAATGAAGATACTCGGAATGGGGCACGATGAAGAGACTTCAGTTGAGACCTGTCGGAAGACAGTGCACTGAAGAAGAACAAGAAGAAGGAGGAGGTATGTTACACGTTATCGGCAGTGTTAGCAGCAGACGAGGTAATGGCGATTGCGAGACGGTGGCGATGGCGTTGGCAGGGACGCGAGGTCATCCGGGTGGCCGCTCACACGCGAGCGATCAGGTCAGCGCTGGCGCAGCAGCGGCGGCAGCAGGCCAGGCAGGGGCTGTTTGCGGCCGTAATTGGCTCAGCGGTGTGCCGGCGAGGGCTCAACTCGTTACTGTCGGCCCCGTGCGCCCGTTCCGAACCCTTACTCTGTGTCCACCCAGCCGTCTTCATCGTGCACAGCCTGCGACTAGCGCCTAGTATTACCTGGCTGGCACACACGGTCATTGTGCTGGCGTGTTACTGGAGCGGCGGGTTCACCACGATATCCCCAATCTTTTGCAAGGCCCCAGAACCTGTTACCAGTATTGTCGCTCTACAGCAGGCACGCCACATTCAAAGACTAAGATGGGCCGAGTAAACAAGACGTGACTCGACACAGGATAGTTGCACTGCCTAAGGTTCAAATGGCTGTGAGTACTATGGGACTTAACTTCTAACCTCATCAGTCCCCTAGAACTCAGAACTACTTAAACCTAACTAACCTAAGGACATTACACACATCCATGCCCGAGGCAGAATTCGAACCTGCGACCGTAGCGGTCGCGCGGTTCCAGACTGTAGCGCCTAGAACCGCTTGGCTAACCCGGCCGGGACTGCCTAAGGGAAGCACAATAACTGCTCCAAAAGATATTCTTTTGTTCGAGGTTTCTGCTAAATCTACACCCCCTTTGTTACGCGTAGTGGCTAGTTTGATTTGTAATTTAATTTTCTACTATTTTACTATCATCTTTTAGACATAACATTTGGCTGTGGTGTGGTCTTCTGCTTAGAAGCTGCGTGTAATTTGGCGGTCGCTACAGCCATTTTCCGGGAGCACAGTTTGAGACGATCTAATTCTGGTGTGAGGCGTTCTTCCAACTTAGCCACACAAGTAATCCGGATCTGACAGTGGTCCAATTGTAATGTAGGCAGAACGCCGAGCAGGACCGAGGTGGAGCGCAGACTGAGGTCCTCCAATCAATTGCACCTGACTGTAGACTCTGAGCCACCCTCGTTAGCATGGTTGGCTCGTCATGCTGTCCACATATGGAACGAGAGTGGCGGTGGTGACATCAGGTATATTCACTGGTGTGCAAAACTGAAGGAGGAAGGTAACGTTCGATGATGTATCATTGCTAAGTAGTATAGATCGATGAAACTTGGACCATGTGTGGAAAGTATAGTGGAGAAGTTAGTAGAAATACGCTATGAGATAAAGAGGAATAACACCTTTTTTTAAGACAATAATTAAACTCACGTCACTGCAATGCACGATGGTCCCTTGGACAGTACAAAAGGCGAGACATGGTTCTTAATTGTGTGTGTGATGTTCCACGCACGGCAATGCATGCAACGTGCTCCTATGCTGTCCACATGTTGGTAGAGTGTTCCATTCATCCACCAGCGCAGCCGACATCTGGTGGATGGTCGTTGCTGCATGTGGACATGCTGCACATCCCACCTACGTTCGATGGTACTTAAGCTGGGAACGGCAAGACCAGTCCATTCACCGAATACCCTCTCGTTCCAAGAGCTGCTCCACCTGTGATGCTCGATGCGGTCGCGCACTGTCATCCATAAAAATGAAGGAAGCACATGGGGAAGACGTACAGTGTCACAATAACGTATACCGATGAGAGTACCGTGTTCAAAGAGTTGGTCAGTTCGCCCATGCAGTACCCCACACCATAACACCTGAACGACCAAAACGGTCATGTCAGAGGCAGTCGAATTACCCTACAATCTTCTTCTGGTATAGTCTTTCTGGAAGTATCCGTGTCTATTCTTCATGGCACACTGTTGTCCAGCGCCCGTCTCATCAGTCGTTGAACTAGAGCCAACAGTCTGTTCAGTCTGTAGCTACGCTGCTCTCGTGTCTGTTCCGCCAATCATTCTGCCTTTCTCCAAGTCCGAAAGATGTTACTAGCTGCCGCGCGGAGTGGCCGCGCGGTTTGCGGCGCCATGTCACGGACAGCGCGGCCCCTCCCACCGGAGGTTCGATTCCTCCCTCGGGTATGAGTGTGTATGTTGTTCTTATCGTAAGTTAGAGTGTAGGTCTAGGACCGATGACCTCTGCAGTGAGGTCCCTTAGGAATTCACACACACATTTTGTTATTAGCTGCTCCATTACGTCCTCTGGGCATGCTAGGATCTCCACCTCGAAAGTTCCAGTAACGTTACACTCCCAATAACCATCATGTACTCACACAATTCTTCATCTGTAGGGAAAACACTATTCTGTAATGAAAGTAAACTCAAGTAAGACAGAAATTTAAATCACTATATGCCACACAGTGGAAATATTGCGTATAAATTTGATGTTGTTCGGTCAAGATGTTCATGGTACAATACTTTCCTTTTCTATAAGTATAGTGTTACTGTGAATGACTTGCAACTACACAGTATCCAATATATGTTATGCTTTTCTTCAAATTATCACTGAAGTAACTAGTGCATGTGTTCGTTTCGTGAGATAGAAAGTGAGTTCGATTTGCAAAGATCTTCTCTTTGGGGTTGCCAACTATTGTCCCATGCCTTTAGCTATGTGCGTCCTCGGTAGTAACGATGAAGCTAGTTCGCTCAATCGCGCCGGCAACAGTAAGGTTATTTAAGGCTCGAATGGAGTCTAGTAGGACCTCAGTCTACAGTATACATGAAATGTATTCCCAGTTGCGAATATGAACAACCATCAGTTGTATAATGCCTGTGTTATTCCGAATCACGATACAGTGTTCCTTTTGACATGCATGCAATGCAGTGCATACAAAATCGTATTTATCCGCCGACACCGGGCACTCGACTTTCAAGTACATGTCTCCGCTGTACGGAAATATACATAATGGATGCACGAATACAGGTTGTAGACACATGGTTGACGACACATGGAACTTTTGGTCTCCTCATGAGTGATACTCGCACAGCCAAATCAAGTTTGCTTTCCGCAGTCGTGCGGCTTGGACGTCTGTTTACGTCCCTGCCGCGGAGCTTGGCGCCCACGCGGCTGTTTACTTTGTGTTAGCCTTCACTAGTGCTTGCACTTTCGAACTAGAATGGCTCATTCGTAGCGACAATCGCCGCGCGGAGTGGCCGCGTGGTTTGAGGTCCCAAGTCATGGATTACGCGGCCCCTCCCGCCGGAGGTTCGAGTCCTCCCTCGGGCATGAGTGTGGGTGTTGTTCTTAGCGTAAGTTAGTTTCAGTACTGTGTAAGTCTAAGAATCGCTGACCTCAGCAGTTTTGGTCTCTTAAGAATTCACATATATTTGAACATTTTTTGTACCGACAATCTATTATCAAGATCAGCTTTAATAATGAATTTGCACGACCGAAGGCATTTGTAGAACGATTTATACGTGAAGAAATTTAAACTGAATTACATGATATGCCTGACATCCACTTCTCTGTCACAAGCAGTGTAGTCTACGTCAAACTCGTCAACGACACGGTGTGTGACAAGATCGTACGCGAGCATAGAGATGGACTCAAATTTGAACTTTCTGACGGAAATGTCGGAACGGTAGCTATTGACCATGCGGGGCTTAGATTGAGAACTGTCAGAGTGTTTGAGCTACCATTTGAGGTTCCGGCTGAGACCGTGGTTAATGCGCTACAACCCTATGGTCAGGTCACATAGCAGAAAAATGAACAACTTCTACCACGTACCCGGTACTTAATGGTGTATGACAAATACGGATCGAGCTATCAAAACATGTGCCGTCTTATCTCACAGTTGGAGGCTGTAGAGCAACAGTCATTTACGATGGTCAGCCAAAGACTTGCTCAGGTTCTGGTCAGGAAGGCAACGTTCTTGAGGCGTATCCCCAACGAAGAATTGCACAGACACCGACAGAGGAATGTGTAGCAACACCTGTGGCGACATCTCTCCGTCTCACATATTCAAATGTGCTCCGAACGGACGCCCCACTGAACAGAGACAGCGCCCAACAGCTGGACAGGATAGTCGAAAAGCCGACTACGGCGGATGACGACGGTGGCGACGCCCCCCACCGAGCAGCAACGACCGATACCATCAGTACAGAGATCGGATGAGCAAATGGTCATCGACACTTGAATAGTGCCAACGGCTACCTTCTTGTCAGACTGCAGCGGCGGCAGAGACAGTCGCCTACATTCGCATACGGAAACGCACACGCGTAAGCAACGGTCTCCGAAACGGCGCAAGAAACGACGTCTAACCGCGTCGGACGACTCCTTAATACGTGTGCAGGGCGACGATCAAGAAACGACCGAGGAAGATGGCCACCTTAGAGAGGGTCCCGAGACTCCTCATCCAGAACACCACTGTCTCGACAGTAGCATACGTCAAGAGCGACCTGAAAAACTTGACAACGCTCTGCAAGCAGCATTCCACAGCCACTCCCAGGTAGTAGAAGGGGAGCCACACATAAACGGGACTGGCGAGCCCCGGTCGACGGTAAAACTTGTCCCAAGGAGACTCGGCTGATGAATGTGAAGGAGAAAGGCCACACGGCGGGGGCGACGCCCCTCTAAAGTTAAACTTATAACCAACGACGACGGACTGGACGGAGTCACGTAACGTACCAGTACAACAGCAGACTGCGTAAGCTCCCATGACCGATATACGAGGTGCATTCAAGTTCTAAGGCCTCCGATTACTTTTCTCCGGACTGGAAAGAGATAGAAACATGCGCATTGTTTTAAAAAGAGGCCGCGTTCATTGTCAATACGTCCCAGAGATGGCAGCACCGTACGGCAGATGGAATTTTACCGCCAGCGGCGAGAATGAGAACTGTTTTAAATACTTAAAATGGCGACGTTTTCCTTACTTGAACAGCGTGCAATCATTCGTTTTCTGAATTTGCGTGGTGTGAAACCAATTGAAATTCATCGACAGTTGAAGGAGACATGTGGCGGTGGAGTTATGGATGTGTCGAAAGTGCGTTCGTGGGTGCGACAGTTTAATGAAGGCAGAACATCGTGTGACAACAAACCGAAGCAACCTCGGGCTCGCACAAGCCGGTCTGACGACATGATCGAGAAAGTGGAGAGAATTGTTTTGGGGGATCGCCGAATGACTGTTGAACAGATCGCCTCCAGAGTTGGCATTTCTGTGGTGGGTTCTGTGCACACAGTCCTGCATGACGACCTGAAAATGCGAAAAGTGTCGTCCAGGTGGGTGCCACGAATGCTGACGGACGACCAAATGGCTGCCCGTGTGGCATGTTGTCAAGCAATGTTGACGCGCAACGACAGCATGAATGGGACTTTCTTTTCGTCGGTTGTGACAATGGATGAGACGTGGATGCCATTTTTCAATCCAGAAACAAAGCGCCAGTCAGCTCAATGGAAGCACACAGATTCACCGCCACCAAAAAAATTTCGGGTAACCGCCAGTGCTGAAAAAATGATGGTGTCCATGTTCTGGGACAGCGAGGGCGTAATCCTTACCCATTGCGTTCCAAAGGGCACTACGGTAACAGGTGCATCCTACGAAAATGTTTTGAAGAACAAATTCCTTCCCGCACTGCAACAAAAACGTCCGGGAAGGGCTGCGCGTGTGCTGTTTCACCAAGACAACGCACCCGCACATCGAGCTAACGTTACCCAACAGTTTCTTCGTGATAACAACTTTGAAGTGATTCCTCATGCTCCCTACTCACCTGACCTGGCTCCTAGTGAATTTTTCCAACAATGAAAGACACTCTCCGTGGCCGCACATTCATCAGCCGTGCTGCTATTGCCTCAGCGATTTTCCAGTGGTCAAAACAGACTCCTAAAGAAGCCTTCGCCGCTGCCATGGAATCATGGCGTCAGTGTTGTGAAAAATGTGTATGTCTGCAGGGTGACTACGTCGAGAAGTAACGCCAGTTTCATCGATTTTGGGTGAGTAGTTAATTAGAAAAAAAATCGGAGGCCTTAGAACTTGAATGCACCTCGTACATGCGACGGAACGAAGACAAGCATATCATCTCGCTTCTATCAATATCAATAACATACGGTCGCAGATTAAGTTGTGCTTACTCAAAAATGGTTCAATGTTTCTGATCACTATGGGACTTAACTGTCCTTACTCAAAGATGTGCTACAAGCTGCTGACATCGACAGCGGTCTCCTACAAGAAGTATACGTCGATGAATTTCTTGTCATGTACGGGTACATATCCTACATATCACACGCCTCCGAAACTGGCAGTGGCTTGGCAATATTTCTTAAAGAAGGCATCACGGCAGAGGATGTACTGTACCTACCGTCGGCACGGGGATTAGCAATGACAGTACTTGACGTACGACTCGTCAACATCTATGCATCGTCCTGTGCAGACAGGAGGCGAGGGCGTTCCCGCTTGTTCGCACGATCAAATTGCCCTGCTCTTCCAAGGTCGACACTACTTAAATTGTGTACTTGCACCGAAAGACCAATTTCCTCGATATACCCCGTGCTCAGAACTACGAATATTGGTGCAGAGTATGCAACTGGTTGACATCTGGGACATGAAATAGATTCCCCATTGTGATGTGCGTTTCTTTTTTATGTAATGCGTTATTTGTTGTGTGACAACGCAGTGGTTTAACGTCACTTAAATGCTGTATGTGAACCAGGACATGGTTTAATTTGTGAAAGATATTCATTGAAATTTGAAGCGTAGTTGAAAAAGTATTTCTTTTTAACATAATTTTAATGTATTTTCCATTTCTGACGTATTCCAAAATTTACTACTTAACAATTTTACGCCAGTCTGGTTTATAGGTATCCTGTTCAGCTTATATTATTAATCTCATTTTGTAATACCAACAAAAAGGTAGTTGTTTCCTATTGTTCCATTTAAATGTAAAAAAACGCGGTAGACAACTTACTTAAAAAAAAAAAGGCGACTGCTCGCGATAAGCGGGAAATCCCGGTCGAGTCCCGGTCCAGCACAAATTTTCGTTGTCCTCATTCCGTTATACAGCTAATGGTTGTACATATTCGTAACTGCATATATGTTTCATGTATTTCAGGAACATTGTATCGTAATTCGGATAACATAGGCGCTGCAGTATCGTATCACTCTCCAGTTGTCGACTTGGTGATATGACCAGAGTTGAATCTAAAAGGGTTTTACCGTGTGGTATGACCTACGTCTACGTCTGCACACACACTTTGCAAGTCACTGTATAGTGTGTGGCGGATGGCGCTCTTGATAACAGCATCAACTGCCTCCTTCCCTGTCACGAATGGTGCATTGGATTTATGTTGTCGATAAATCTCTGGATGAACTCTAAATTCTCCGATTTTCTCATTGTGGTCATTTCGCCTACGCTTTCCGGGACGTACTCTCTGAATTTCAGCAGTAAACGTGTCCTTTATTCACGACGCTTCTCTTGCAGCATCTACCACTGGAGTCCGTTGAACATCTCTGTTATGCTCAAACGCTGACTAATCGATCCCGTGAAGAAACGCGCCGCTCTTCGTCAGATCTTCCCTAGCTCTCCCATTTGGCCCAACCTGGTAAGAATCGAAGACTCACCAGCAGCACTCAAAAAGCGGTCATAAACATGTTTTGTAAGCTGTTATTATTGTGGCTGAATTAAATTTCTTATGAAGTTGCTTTTTATGGCCGGCCGAAGTGGCCGTGCGGTTAAAGGCGCTGCAGTCTGGAACCGCAAGACCGCTACGGTCGCAGGTTCGAATCCTGCCTCGGGCATGGATGTTTGTGATGTCCTTAGGTTAGTTAGGTTTAACTAGTTCTAAGTTCTAGGGGACTAATGACCTCAGCAGTTGAGTCCCATAGTGCTCAGAGCCATTTGAACAATTTTTTTTGCTTTTTATGAAACTCAACTTTGTATCGACTTACCTTCGCTTTTTTATGTAGTCATTACACATTACCTCATTCTGGACTGTTAGTTCTTGTTATTTTATGGTAATTACTATTTCCAGAGATTGTCCCCAAGAGTATAATCGAACGGTAGCGGATTTCTTCGTGGATTCATGCGCAATAGGCTACATTTATTTACTCTCAGGTTCAGACACTAGTTCCTGCAACAGTGATACATCCTCTGCAGGTCTTCCTGCAGTTCCCTACAGTCTCCTTTTCAAAATTGCCTGAATCGCTTGTAAAATGTTAAAGATGTCAGTACTACTGTCACAGCATGTATACTCAGTAATATTACTGTTGACTTCCTTGATTGTTGATGTTCTGAATTGTGGCATATTTTTTAATAATCGATTGTTTCTATGACACTTAAGCTCTTTAGGTGCAGTCAACTGTTTCACTTGAAATATGTTAGTGTACCTCAAAGCACACCTTAAAAGTTGCTGGCACGTTCCCTTTCTGCTCGCGCCAGACAAGTGCTGCCTCGCGAACACTGAGGGGCTATCAGGCTCTTGGCGATGGTCACGTTGCGTAAGCAGAGATATAACTCAGACGGGCGCAGGTGCCGCCCATTCCATGACCACCGACTGTCGGCCCGCTGCCAGGTTTAATATTAAAACCCAGATGCGCAAAGTGGGCGAGCAACCTTCAGGGTGCTATGACGTTATAGCTGCAAGTGGTGTTACGATGGCTACAAGATGCGACGTCACTCTACGTGTGCCGTCCTTGCTCTCTCTCTCTCTCTCTCTCTCTCTCTCTCTCTCTCTCTCTCTCTCTCTCTCACACACACACACACACACACACACAACACACACACACATACACAGACACTGATGTTAAGACTTTCTTCCAACTGGTACTTGTATTACTTTCCATGTTTAATGCCTCTTGTAGTTGTCTCATCAAATATTGTTTTTTTATTTTACTTAGTTAATATTGTTTTTTATGTTACTTAGTTCATTTATTTAACGCAAACTGTTACATAGTCACAGTTTTCAATATGATGTTAATGTTTTTCCTGTTTGATTCTTTTGTATTTGTGTATTGTTCAGCCTTTTTTACCTTTTAAAATGCAGCACCACCACACTCGCAAAGATTGCATTTACAGTAAGTTCCCTCACACTCCTCCATTTTCCTGCAGTTATTCATTTCCGTTCATCTTAATGATTTTTCTTAAGTTCGTTATGTATTCTGTGGTTACATTGATAATTCTTTCTTCTTTTAATTGGTTTATGTATCACTCTCCATGTAGGATCGTTCCGGAAGTAGCATTGACAACTACTTATTTTATTTTATTAGTTTTGTTTGTTAATAGAAACTGTTATGCATGCATGCTCTTCCTATTTTGTGTTTTTTCCTGTCTACTTTGTTTTTATTTTTATATATTTACTGTGCAATTTTTTACGTTTTACATTGCATTAACACCACACTGTCAAAGTTATTACTTACCGTATGTTTCTACTTCAATATAGACTTGTAACTTCTCTTTCAAACATTGTAACTTCTTTGCCGACAGTACTCGGTAAATGTCTGAAGATGGCCTTGTAAGCTGAAAATCGGTTAACACAATAAAAGTAATACTGTAGAACAAAAGCAAACTAGTGCTTTTCTTTTATTGCACACTAATGAGATTAAACGTTATGATCACGGCGCACCGCGATACCGAATGTCTCCAGCAGGCGTTGTGGGCACATGGAGCGGTAAGGAAAGTGTATAAGCGGAATTGTGACTATTGGAGAATCTTTTCAGCAACGAAGCGCGCTGCAAATGGGGGAAATCCACTGACATAAATGACTCTGACGAAGGGCAGATTGTTACAGCCTTGTGCCTCGAACGAGCATATCGGAAATGGTGAAGCTGTCCTCAGCAACTACGACAATGAAACCACGAGTAGGCGACAAGGTGTTTGATGTCCACGCATCGTAGAACGCGGATGTTGCAGGCTTGCGGGCGCTCTAAAGCAGGACAGGTCGCGGTGTGTGAGCAGATCTGACGACAGAATTCAGTGCTTGAAATGAAATGTATTCGCAGTTGCAAATTTGGACAACCAACAGCTGCATAATGGAATGACAATGAAAATTTGTGCCGGACTGGAATTCGAACCAGGATTTCCCGCTTATCGCGAGCGGTGGCATTACTATTAGACTATCCGAGCAGCTCTCACGGCCAGACCCAAACCTCCACATATCGCCAACCATGTGTCTACGGCCTGTAGTCGTACATCCATTATGCATATTCCCGTACAGAGGAGATATTTCAATTCAAATTCGCTTGCCCGGTTTCGGCGGGTAAATAAAAGCATGTATGTCCGAAGGAACTTTGCATCGTACTTCTGAACAAGACAGGCACTGATATATCATACCGAGTAAACTGCTGTTGCAAGCACAAATCCTTCAGAACACGCCGCTCGATTTCCGTTGCTGAACATAGGCCACCGCATCAGACGGCTGCACGTGTTGAAATCTTGACTCAGCGACAATGAGCACGGGATGATCGGGATTGGATCGTGGAACAATGGAAACATGTTGCCTGGTCCGATAAATTACACTACTGGCCATTAAAATTGCTACACCGAGAAGAAATGCAGATGATAAACGTGTATACATTCGACAAATATATTATACTAGAACTGAAATGTGATTACATTTTCACGCAATTTGGATGCATAGATCCTGAGAAATCAGTACCCAGAACAAGCACCTCTGGCCGTAATAACGGCCTTGATACGCCTGGGCATTCAGTCAAACAGAGCTTGGATGGCGTGTACAAGTACAGCTGCCCATGCAGCTTCAACACGATACCACAGTTGATCAAGAATAGTGACTGGCGTATTGAGACGAGCAAGTTGCTCGGCCACCATTGACCAGACGTTTTCAATTGGTGAGAGATCTGGAAAATGTGCTGGCCACTGCAGCAGTCGAACATTTTCTGTATCCAGGAAAGCCCGTACAGGACCTGCAACATGCGGTCGTGCGTTATCCTGCTGAAATGTACGGTTTCGCAGGGATCGAATGAAGGGCAGAGCCACGGGTCGTAACACATCTGAAATGTAACGTCCACTGTTCAAAGTGCCGTCAATGCGAACAAGAGGTGACCGAGACGTGTAACCAGTGGCACCCCATACCATCACGCCGGGTGATACGCCAGTATGGCGATGACGAATACACGCTTCCAATGTGCGTTCACCGCGATGTCGCCAAAGACGGATGCGACCATCATGATGCTGTAAAAAGAATCTGGATTCATCCGATAAAATGACATTTTGCCATTCGTGCACCCAGGTTCGTCGTTGAGTACACCACCGCAGGCGCTCCTGTGTGTGATGCAGCGTCAGGGGTAACCGCAGCCACGGTCTCCGAGCTGTTAGTCCATGCTGCTGCAAACGTCGTCAAACTGTTCGTGCAGATGGTTGTTGTCTTGCAAACGTCCTCATCTGTTGACCCAGGGATCGAGACGTGGCTGCACGATCCGTTACAGCCATGCGGATAAGATGCCTTTCATCTCGACTGCTAGTGATACGAGGCCGTTGGAATCCAGCACGGCGTTCCGTATTACCCTCCTGAACCCACCGATTCCATATTCTGCTAACAGTCATTGGATCTCGACCAACGCGAGCAGCAATGTCGCGGTACGTTAAACCGCAATTGCGATAGGCTACAATCCGACCTTTATCAAAGTCGGAAACGTGATGGTACGCATTTCTCCTCCTTACACGAGGCATCACAACAACGTTTCACCAGGCAACGCCGGTCAACTGCTGTTTGTGTATGAGAAATCGGTTGGAAACTTTCCTCTTGTCAGCACGTTGTAGGTGTCACCACCGGCGCCAACCTTGTGTGAATGGTCTGAAAAGCTAATCATTTGAATAACACAGCATCTTCTCCCTGTCGGTTAAATTTCGCGTCTGTAGCACGTCATCTTCGTCGTGTAGCAATTTTAATGGCCAGTAGTGTATTTTTCAAAAGTCAGATCAGTCTCACTTCCAGCCGGATTCCGTCAGTTGTTCTTCCTTCTGTAGATAATTACTGTTAGTACTCGGCAGCACTGACATATTTAACTGACGGATCGATAATGCTCGCGCCTGTCCGTGCATGGCTCCTTTGGTACTGGGATTGTTACATTCCAGAGGGTTGCATGCACCAGTATATTGTGAAACCAGTTCTACAGTATGACCTATTGACGTCGCGGGTGAGGAGGAGGGTGTAAAGAGAGGCAACGTACTCGTAGGCCTGGGCGCCAAGTGGGCCTGTCCCGGTGTCCCACTGACCTTGCCGTATTGATCAGGGCGCGCCCTGGCCTCCCACACGCAGCTTGGCGCAGTCCGCGGCCAGGCCAGCGGTCTCGACCCGCGAGCACACGCCGGTGGTACTGCTGCCGTTTCTGTACCTCCAGCAATGCGCACAGTAGGGGGAGGCGGGAGGGAGCCCAGCCTGTGGCTGAGCCGCTGCCACTGACCTAGCGGCACGTGACTGACACGCCGCCGGCCCTGGCGGTCAAGGGGTCGCCGCGCGTGCGCACTGCGGCGCGCGCACCGGCCTCCTACCGAATTCTGACGTCATTATCCGGGGTCGCTCCTTCAGCGACACAACAGGCTGCAGACTTTCGGAAATTAGGAGAGGCGGTGGCAGCGCAACGACGAGAAAAGTAAGCGATCTTACGGATTTACAGCAAACACAAAACCACAAAGCAGCGTAAGGAATAGCACCAAGACTTGAACTAAATTTCCACTTGGTGTAATGAATGGCAACTATCTCTAAATGTAGGTAAATGTACGGACGGTAAATGTACGGACGTCCACAAAGTACGAGAACGCATGGCTGTTTCTTGCAAAACGTTCAGCTCCTCTCAAAGCTCTTTCTTTCTGATATGCCAGAGTTTCAGCGTTACGGCGGCAGTCGAGGTGTGCCCAAGTACGCGGTCAGCGCTGCAGCATCAATAGTACTGATCGCTTCATTGATTCGTGTACGAAGGGTAGCAGTCTCATTGACTGGTCAGTGTACCGGGTGAACAAAAAGTCAGTATAAATTTGAAAACTTTATAAACCACGGAATAATGTAGATAGAGAGGTAAAAATTGACACACATGCTTTGAATGACATGGGGTTTTATTAGAACCAAAATAAAAACAAAGTGTTGCTAGACGCGTGAAAGATCTCTTACGCGCGTCGTTTGGTGATGATCGTGTGCTCAGCCACCACTTTCGTCATGCTTGGCCTCCCAGGTCCCTAGACCTCAGTCCGTGCGATTATTGGCTTTGGGGTTACCTGAAGTCGCGAGTGTATCGTGATCGACCGACATCTCTAGGGATCCTGAAAGACATCAGACGCCAATACTCACCATAACTCCGGACATGCTTTGCAGTGCTGTTCACAACATTATTCCTCGACTACAGCTATTGTTGAGGAATGATGGTGGACATATTGAGCATTTCCTGTAAATAACATCATCTTTGCTTTGTCTTACTTTGATATGCTAATTATTGCTATTCTGATCAGATGAAGCGCCATCTGTCGGACATTTTTTGAACGTTTGTATTTTTTTGGTTCTAATAAAACCCCATTTCATTTAAATCATGTGTGTCAATTTGTACCTCTCTGTCTACATTATTCCGTGATTTATTCAGTTTTCAAATTTATACTGACTTTTTGATATCCCGGTACACGTGAGCCTTCGCGCAACGCCAGAAAAAGAAGTCTAACGGCGTGACACCGGGAGAACGTGAGGGGCTTGCAGTGGGACCGTTACGACACATCCACCTCTCAGGAAATGCGTCGTTTAGTACATCCCGCTCGTTCCAGCTCCAATCTTGGAGGTGCGGCCCATCGAGCTGCGATAGCAGCAACTGTTGGAGCTTGTCGAGGTAAACAATTCGCGCTATGGATTTCTCTAAGAGAAATAAACCTGTCATCCTATCGCGCATTAGGCCACACCAAACATTAAGCATTGGACTATCACGGATGCGTCCACGTGCTTCGGTAGGTTTTGCGGAGTGACAAATCCTAATGTTGTGGCGATTCACATGTCCAGCGGGAGGCCAAGATCCGACGGGCGGGGGGGTGGGGGGGCACAGACTGGAATATCTGCCACGGGCGGCAATTTCAGGGGGCACCAAGTTATTCATATTCTTGAAGAAAAAAAAACCTTGTTTTACAAAGAACCTAGCATCCAGTCCACGTTTGTCTATCGATTGTGCATATGATTTTGAAACGCATACCTGTTCGTTTTCGAACCTTTTTAAACACATTCTAAGTTGATTTCTGAATGCTTGCTTAGTCTCTGCCAGGGGAATCCCCGTCGCATCTAGAAATAAAAAAAAATACCTTCTCGCACACGAAAGGGACGGGATTATACGCGCTGAGTGGAATTAACCCGAACGAGTGAATGCTAATCGCTTTTGTTTGTGTGGTTGATTGCTGTGCCAATGATAAGCGTTGTTATAATTGTTAGCAAAATCCGTAGATTCAGACTACCAGAGCGGAAATAAACGACAAACAGAAATAACATGTAAGAAAGATTACATATTACCTTCTCGCCGTATCCAAGAAAATGATATTTTGACAGAAAACTTTTGCCAGAGCGCTAAGGGCCAGTTGTAGAGCCCCAGTTAGCAGCCGCTGAAGTTCTATTCTCGAAATGACGTGACAAATGCGTTTCACGAACATCGCCGGCCGGTGTGGCCGAGCGGTTCTAGGCGCTTCAGTTTGGAACCGCGCGACCGCTACGGTCGCAGGTTCGAATCCTGCCTCGGGCATGGGTGTGTGTGATGTCCTTAGGTTAGTTAGGTTTAAGTAGTTCTAAGTTCTAGGGGACTGATGACCTGAGATGTTACGTCCCATAGTGCTCAGAGCCATTTGAACCATTTTTTTTTTCCGAACAAATAATTACGCCTAACCGGAAAATAAATGCGGGATAATGGCTCTGAGCACTATGGGACTTAACATCTCAGGTCATCAGTCCCCCAGAACTTAGAACTACTTAAATCTAACTAACCTAAGGACTTCACACACATCAATGCCCGAGGCATGATTCGAACCTGCGACCGTAGCGGTCGCGCGGCTCCAGACTGCGGCGCCTAGAACCGCTCGGCCACCAACGGCCGGCTAAATGCGGGATAACTGGACCGGTGATTCCCGAAGGGTTAGTGAAGTTAACAGGAGAATACGTTTTGATAATGACAGGAATAGTTACAGAATTAAGTGCCGACAAGATTGTTTGTTAGAACCAGGAACGAGAAGAAACGGGGACACCACAAAAATTATATGGAATAATACGACGATTCCAAATTTATATATAATTTCCGTACTACTGCTACTACTTTTAGATCTCATGTTTGAGACACTGTAGCAGATGAATGAAATGTGAAACCATTTCAACACATCAAAAAAAGTTTTGCATCACCTCGGTTCCGAGAGTTCCGGAACCTGTACAGAAAATTGGAATAGAGATCAACATAAACATCATTTCCGCCCTTTCTATCGCTCATGAAAACCACACATTGCATGTATACCACCATACAGACGTGTACCACCATCAGAGGTGGTGGTCCAGATCGCTGTACACACCAGTACCTTTAATACCCAATAGCACGTCCTCGTGCATTGATGCATGCGTGTATTCGTCGTGGCATACTATCTACAAGTTCATCAAGGCACTGTTGGTCCAGATTGTCCCACTCCTCAACGGCGATTCGGTGTAGATCCCTCAGAGTGGTTGGTGGGTCACGTCGTCCATAAACAGCCCTTTTCAATTTATTCCGGACATTTTCGATAGGGTTCATGTCTGCAGAACATGCTGGCCACTCTAGTCGAGCGATGTCGTTATCTTGAAGGAAGTCATTCATAAGATGTGCACGATGGGGGCGCGAATTGTCGTCCATGATACGAATGCCTCGTCAATATGCTGCCGATTAGGTTGCACTATCGGTCGGAGAATGGCATTCACGTACTGCACAGCCGTTACGGTGCCTTCCAGGACCACCAGCGGCGTACGTCGGCCCCACACAGTGCCACCCCAAAACAGCAGGCAACCTCCACCTTGCTGCACTCGCTAGACAGTGTGTCTAAGGCGTTCAGCCTGGCCGGGTTGCCTCCCAAACACGTCTCCGAGGATTGTCTGGTTGAAGGCATATGCGACACTCATCGGTGAAGAAAACGTGTTGCCAATTCTGAGCGGTCCATTCGGCATGTTGTTGGGCCCATCTGTACCGCGCTGCATGGTGTCGTGTTTGCAAAGATGGACCTCGCTATGGATCTAAATCCAGTGACGTGTGGTAGAAGAATGCTGTGTGAAGAGACGTGCCACAACACTTTGGAACACTTAAGACCAAATAACATGTCTTACATTTCCTCGAACATGTATGTTTCATGTATAAAACTCCCCAGAAGGGTGTGATCTACAAAATGAACACATCTTTGAAAAATAGATTTTTTAACATTTTTGATGTCCTATCCCAAACGCTCGAGGGGGAGGCCGGCGCCACTATCAAGTTTTTGGCCGGTTCGGAAACATCGTAGATCCGGGGCTGCAGAAATGTGGAATGTTGCTATAATTAAAAACAGGCACTTTTTCAGGCAGTCTTTGTCAAAATCTATGGAAGTCAGCATGGAAAACGAGAATGCATACCGCAGAGAACGATCGTTTGGCTTCAATGCTCGGACCATTTGGTCTTTGCAAGTAAAATTGCGTAATCCCATACATAACAGTTTATGGGCAGCTGATCTTCCTTCCTGCAGTTCGTTTGATGCATGACGAATTCACTGGGGGCTGTGCTGAATTGCAGCTGGCATTCGCTGTAAACTGTTTTTAGACAGGGGAGCGTGCACTTCGGGGAATGTCTTTGACGCTGCTTGTCTCTTTGAAGGCTTTGAACCGCCACTTTGTGCTTGGTTTTTGCCAGTAGTGCCCTCCTATACTGGCGCAATAATTTCGCAGTACCGTTGTCACAGATTTGGATTATGCGTACTAGATGACACACTACGCCTTCTCTTCGTCTTTCGTCATTCTGATGCACTCCAAGTGAAATCTGCAATAAAGGACAACTGGGAAAAATTCGAGAGCTGTTAAACGTTTTACAAGAAATCACGATCCTCTACCTGTAATAGTCTCGAAGTTACGAAATTTCTTAAATGGTAGTGAGGCTTTATGGACACCCTTTAAGATATTGCCTATTACGAAGTAACATACGAACACGATAGTATCTGATCTCAAGATTAGTGATGAATACCTAGAGAACATGAGACTTACTAAAATTTTTGGATTAATATTAGAAAAAGATACAAACGAGGTAAACATGTGAAATTAGTCTTAGGGAAAGAGACTGAAAGATTCATATTTGTTGAAAGGGTTCTGGGAAAATGCACAGGATCTCTCGTGAGAGACGTTAGTGCGATCAATTCTAGAGGGTTGATCTAGCGTTGGGAGTCCTTATCTAGTAGGCTTGATAACAGGCATCGGAAGAATTCAGAGACGATGTGCTAACCCATATGAAAGTGAAGCAGAAGTTCTCGCGCAACTCGAATGAGAATCCTTGGAAGCAAGACAATGTAGCTCTCGCGAAACCCTGTTTGGTACATCTAGAGAACCTATGTCTGAGGATGACTAACTGACCATTATGCCGCGGCCCTCGTATATCGCTGGTAGGGATCAACAGCGAGACAGGGCGCGTAGAGAGGTACGTAAACCATCATTTGTCCCTTGCGCAAAATCAGAATGGAGTAGGACAAAAAAAATCTATGATAATGGTACGGTGTACCCTCCGCCATGCGCTATACAATATCTTGAAATACAGGATGATTGAGCTGCCCCTACCGATTCTTTTTATGCAGACCGCACAACGTCTGTGTTAGGAAAAGTATCCAGACAGACGTCACTCATGTGATCGATACAAGTTCCCTCTCGGAGTTTCGGGCGGCTGTTAACAAACGGAATGATAGTGTAAAAAATAGATGTGAGAATAGGCGGTGAGTTACACATTATTTTTAAACCAAGACATTCCTTACTTTGCTATATATATCCAAGTGTCTCTAATCTTTCTTTGCATAATTAGCAGTGTAGTCATACAGATCTTGGATGTCTCTGTAAGCGTATTTCGTTTACAGTACCTAACCTTTCGTAAATGGTTCAGAAACGTTACTTCATAAAGTGTGTTTCACCATCGGAAACAACCAACTTAACAGGGTATATCAAAATGAGAAGCGTGGAAGTAACAATTTTCCAGTACATAACTTTTCGATTGTTTACGAAATATTTAGAACAAACGGAATAAACTTACAGAGAATTCCAAAATCTTTGACTACATCATTAATTACACAAAGAAAGACCGCAGACACTTGGATAAGGATGGCAGAAATGAATCGATTATGTGGTTATCGGCTGTCTGGATACCGTTCCTGACACTGAAGTAGTGCGGACTGCATAAAACGAAAGGGTATGGGCACTTGAATCACCCTGTACATATTTTTATTTAAGAACATTTCCATTTTTATTTAAATTTAGCTGATTAACAAGCTTTCTCAATGTTCGCATCTATTATCCAAATCTTCTGTAAGACAGGAAGAAGAATAAGGTTCAGGTGCAGTTTGTAAACGAGTTGTTATTTACATATTTTAAATGTGTACGTACAGCACGCAAATTATAAACTCATTTCAAATCCACTAAAATCGTAAATTAACGCAAATGTCTGAACTGTCACCAATCATCCCACACACCACAAAATCTATTGCCTCGACGCTCGTGTCAGTCGTAGGATTACCATACGTCTGGGACTAGGCCAGACAGCCCCAGTGTTTTAGTGCTGTCCAGGGTAATTTCCGGGATGACAAAGTCCAGAGTTCGAGAATTTCATGACTGGCGAGAATTATCTGAAATTTCAGACCTGTATTGTCGACATCACGTTTTTCGATATTATCTAACGGCCGTGCCTCTCTCAGCCGACTATGGAGAAAGCGCTGTCGTCGACAGAGAAGCGTGGCTACTTACCGGTTCCGCCACTATTTTTCACTCACTGTTAGTCATTGGCCACAGAAATAGGGCAATACGTTCGTTTTGCTTGTGTATGTATAATGTTAACCTGCGACTGAAATGCAAATTCTTGAAATTATGTAATTACAGAAACGTTTAACGCGTTTATTGCACAATATGTGCCACAGTATTTTCTGTTGCACATATAGGAAAGGGTAACATTAAAGGCCACGTGAAAACAGCTAAACACAGGAATGCTATTAATGATACTGCTTTATCAGACAGGCATTTTTAAAGCTCATGATGAGAATTGTGGTCTGGAGTGTGCTACTAAAGAGGGAACATTTTCATTCCAGACTGCTTGACACAGTCGGTTTCAAAACATCAAGCTGCTCAAACTTTGACCCGACATCTTTTCTGTGTGTGAAAAGATATAAACTGGAAGGAAATTTGGTTTGTTGTACTGCTGATAGTACTTACAATGATTTTGGTTTTGTGAAGAGAAACGGGAATGATAATGTGTTCTGAAAAAATCCAAGTGATTCAGATCTATTTTAGGAATTGATCGTTCAGCCCACATTGTTCACAAACCAGTTCTGAAGAAAGTTATTCCTGGTGAAAAATACAACTGAATAAATACAGTTCAATATTTCAGTAAATTGTTAAGTAATTTCAAAAACGTATGTCCTGGGTCAGAACCAAAAAATTTGGTAATATGTCCTGGATTGGACCGAAAAGATTTGATCAGTTCTTAGAATACTGATTACTTTAACAGGTCAGCTGCTTCGCAAACTACAACAAGCAGACTCAGCCGTAGCTCCATTTGTTTGTGGGCTCTCTTACGTCCACAGTATCTCCATACAGTTAGTAGGCGTTATATCTACCATATTAGATTCAAACTGCAGCAAGCCATGCAGAGTTTCAACCTTCACAGTTCTGGTTGCGGTGTATGTCTTACCTCACAGTACTCTACTCCATAAAATGAGTTTAATACGTACCACGTTTGATTGAAGTGTCTAATAAGGTTTCTTAGTTCTCAACCCACACCAAATGGATCTATGGATTTCTTACCTGCAATGTGCCTCGGTTGATAAGCGGTAATGAGCCAGACTACAGATCTAAAAGTCTTCGGTGTAGCTGTAATGTATAATTTCTTTCACCTCTGGCAATATTTTTAATGTGAAAAATGTTGAATCGCTCTTTATAGTGATTCAGAAACCGCGTTAAACTTTAGATACACCAATAACGGACTGTGTAAGTACCTTCAGAGGTCGGAGGAAGACAACGGCACACCATCTCTGAAGGACCGTGTCAAAAAAAGCATTGTGGTGTCCCAGCCAATCCTCGGGCTGACGACAGCTTTAACTTTACCTTTGTATCTTCTTCCAAATATTAAATCATCCCTGTTCCAAGTTAGGGAAAATTGCTGTAGATGTTGACAGTTTCGCTGCAGAACGCCCACACATTTTATACACAGGCTGTTTAAAAAAAGTGTCACACGTTCCTACAGGAGGTAACACTAGTCACAGCTAGAAGAAAAGTTCCAATAATGATATGTTTGGAAACCAATACATGTTCAGATGTGGATCGTTAAAGCCTGCAGTTCAATTGCAGATAAGACAGGACTTAAAAGAGGGCTCTTTGGAAAGTAAGGTCAGATTGGTCGCGAAATGAAAACCACAGTGTAAATCAAAAATATTTATTTGCAACCAAATCAAATGGCTCTGAGCACTATGGGACTCAACATCTGAGGTCATCAGTCCCCTAGAACTTAGAACTACTTAAACCTAACTAACACATCCATGCCCGAGGCAGGATTCGAACCTGCGACCGTAGCAGTCACTCGGTTTCAGACTGAAGTGCCTAGAACCGCACGGCCACCGCGGCCGGCTATTTGCAACCATTGGCTACATCTTCCAGCTACTTCTCTAAATAGTCACCGACCTGACAGATATTTGTCGTAGCATTGTACCAACTTTCCAATACCCTTGTCAGAGAAGGCAGGCGTCTGTGCTTTCTGCCAATTCTCTAAGCTGATCAGCAACTAGTTGTCTGTGTCGAATTATTGTCTTCATAGCCAGATGTCCATGAGAGCAGAGACGAACATAAGAGAGTGACTGCTCAAAAACTTCACATATAAAACGCTGCAAGCCGCGCGGAGTGGCCGCGCGGTTTGAAGCGCCATGTGACGGATTGCGCGGCCGCTTCCGCCGGAGGTTAGAGTCCTCCCTCGGGCATGGATATATATATATATATATATATATATATATATATATATATATAAATATATATATTCTTAGCATAAGTTAGTATTTGAAAACGCTACAGGAGCGTCCTCATTGCTCCTGCACCGTGCGGCAGAGATTCGTCATGAACAAGGAAATGCATAACAGTTAAGTTATGTGGGCTGCACGAATCAAACGAAATCTCTCAAGGGCAATCATAGCTGGTGAGAGACACTTTTTCTGAGCATCTTTACGTGCTCACTGTGCGCTCAGAACTGAGAACAGCGACGTGATGCGATCGACAGCATACTAGAGACACAGCTCAACTCACTCACGCAAAGCTTCATCAGATTTTCGCTGTGGTTTCCATTTCGCGATCGAACAGATCTTACTTTACGAATAGTCCTCGTAAATTACGACAATGCGCACTTGTGAACACATGCAGATCTCCGAGTAGTCATGGAGGTGAGTATTCAGGATCGGTTCATTATCAGTTTATGTGCAGGAATTGTCGGTGACAGTCAGATTAACGTATCACAGATTTCTGGACAATGAATTACCAGCGATATTGGAGAACGTCAGCCTTACAGAAAGACGACGACTGTAGTTGTGACGACGGAGCACTGCCCAATGTTGTACGGACCGTACCTCACCACAAAGTTTCAAGGGCTATGGACTGTTCGAGGAGAGCCGGTAGCTAGCCTCCTCTTTCATCGCCCCTGTATCCGTTGGTATAACTGCGTGGGCTCCTGTGGTCAGAGACAGTTTGTATCAAAGTTTTCCGAGTATGTTGCTGTGTCATAATGTAAAAAGTTATACTGAAGAAACCGACGTCTCGGCCACGGCTACAGTGCCCTTCTTAGGGGCCTTCTGGATCAGTAGACCTGGAAGAAGGGTACTATAACCGTGGCCAAAAATTGGCTTCTCCAGTATAGTTTTTTGCATTATGACGCGGTACCACACTCACAAAACTTTTATGTTAGGTGTATCCGTTGGATTTGTAGCCACGGGGAGACATTCTACTCATCCCATCGACAGTGTTGCAAGAGCGTGAGACCAGTGCATGTATCGCAATCTGAGTAGAACCAGGTGTATCTGAAAGAGTACGTGATTAAATGCGAAGATGCTTGGTAACAACATCCAGCACTGCCTATAGTGTCTACTTCTACGTAATAGACACGTGAGAAGGAGATGGTAGAGTAATCCATTTCTCAACAGGCATTGGTTTCCGATCATAGGAACTTTACTTCTAGTTTTGACGAGTACTGGCTCTTGCAGGTATATGTGACGTTTCTTTATGCGTCCTCTATATTACAGTGAACTACTTAAGTCATGACCGAACTTACAGAATACAGCTTGTAGAACGCGACTCAAATTAATGGGATTTTTTTTTATAGCTTTTGCCTCAGTTGCCACAAAATCTTTACTAACAGTACTTAAGGATCAGGGCACTTGATTCAGCCAGAGTTAGTGCACTGAAAATATATACGTCATTGCTACAGTTCAAGTATACGATGTTCGTTTGTATCGGCATTACTATGCTCCCTGTCATGAAGCAGCATCTGTGAGGCAATGGTTTGTGGACAGCAACAGTCTTGAAATAGGGTGGTGTGGTCAGAGTCCCGACCTGAACCCAGTGGAACAGCTTTTGGATACGTTAGACGCTCCAGACGCCCGTTTCCATCACTACCTTCTCTGGTTTCCACAGATGTTCAAACACCACAATGCAAGTGTCCGCAGCAGAGCTCAAACGGTGATAAAGGCGAAGGATGGGCACAGCTCATAATTGAGTTCACGAATAGGCGTCCGAATACTTTTGATCAGATGCTATATGTTTATAATATTGTTGCTTTAAACTCTGTTAGTAAGAATGAGGCAGTATGTTGTGCTTGTTCCAAAGATTCTTTTATAACTCAAACATCCGCGTAATACTTTCGCACTGACTGCGATCGCCGGTTGTAAATGTGAAAATAAGCATGCATATGAATTACTTGGATCTCCGTCTAAATCTGCGTGTAGGCCTACACTTGTACTCCACAAGCCACGTTCGGGTGCCCAGCGATGTGCGCTTGGAGTGCCATTATCATTTGCCTGCTTTCCTCCCCGGTTTCGTGAATAGTGGGCGTGAAGAACGGCTGTCGGCGAACCCCCGCATAGTATCTGATTTCTCTCATCTTCTCTCTATGGTCACGTCTTTCACGGTACTTTTCGACTCAGTGTCAGAAGGGTTCGACGCGATGTTTCATCTGTAGAATAGGGTGCCATCAGTAATGAGGCGTTCGGTATTAGAAAGGGATTCCGAAAAGTTTTTTTTGAAAAGGACACGGTCGATTCCTTTTCCCATCCTTCACCAAATGCAGGTTTGTATTCAGTCTGTTATGACCTCGTCGTTCGCTGCACTCTAAACCCTCATCTTCTTTTCTAATTTGGAAGTAACATCGCACTTTTCTCAGCGAGGTATACACGAATATTTTTTGCTCTTCGATATTATGCTCACTACACGCTTTGCACTCGGTCCAAAGTACGGCGCAAATGCCTTTACTGCGCGCTATCGGGGCGCCACGGACACAAAGGTGTTCCATGACGCGTCTTTATAAGTGTGTGATTAAGCAGATGTAGGAACCTTGCCTGGAGACAAAACATAAAAATTCACTGGTGTGACAAAAGTCACTGTGGCCGAGCGGTCCTAGGCGTTTCAGTCCGGAACCGCACTGTTGCTACGGTCGCTGGTTCGAATCCTGCCTCGGGCATGGATGTGTGTGATGTCCTTAGGATAGTTAGGTTTAAGTAGTTCTAAGTCTAGAGGACTGATGACCTCACATGTTAAGTCCCATAGTGTTTGAAGCCATTTGGAGAATTTTGACGAAAGTCATGGAATACCCTGATTATCGTTTCAGATATCCTTTTGCACGGCGTTCCTTTTGCACGGCGTAGTACAGCATGGACTCAACAAGTCATTGGAAGTCCCCTGCAGAAATATTGAACCATGCTGCCTCTATACCCGTCCATAATGGCGAACGTGTGGTCGTACAGGATGTTGAGCACGAACTGACTTCTCGATTATGTCCAATAAATGTTCGATGGGATTCACGTCGGGTGAACTGGGTGGTCAGATCATTCGCTCGAACTGTCCAGAATGTTCTTCAGACCAGTCGCGAACAGTTGTGGCCTGGTGACATGACATGGTGGTTTGGGAACATGAAGTCCATGAATCCTGCATATGGTCTCCAATTAGCCAAACACAGACATTTCCAGTCAATTATCGCTTCAGCTGGACCAGAGGATCCAGTCCATTCCACGTAAACACAGCACACAAAAATGTGGAACCACCACCAGCTTGCACAGCGCCATGATGACAACTTGTGTCCATGGCTTCGTGGGTTCTGCGCCACGCTCGAGCCGTGCCATCAAGTCATGCCAACTGAAATCGGGACTTATCTGACCAGATCACGGTTTTCCAGTCGTCTAAAGTGCAACCGATATGGTCACGAGTCCAGGAGAGAGGCTACAGTAGATGTCGTACTGTTAACAAATGCACTTGCGTCGATCGTCTACTGCCATAGCCCATTAACGCCAAATTTCGCCGCACTGTCCTAACGGAATTGTTTGTCGTACGCCTATAATCGATTATTTCACGCCATATTTTGCGCTGAACCGCCGATCCTGTCGCAGCAACTCAGCACCGATGTCTGCAGCGGGGGAAAGAAAGGCAATCTGCAAACCAACAGGCTTCACAACAGTCTAACCGTGTACCCAATATCGACAGTCCGCCGCAGATCAAATTATAAGTTATTTTCCCAGTTACTTGAAAAATCCATAAAGAAAAACATTAAGCTGTAGCAGATTCAACCTAGAAGATAAGGATAGACGCAGCAAAATTCACCAGTCCCTGTTGTAGAAAAGTTTTATCGTAAAAAAAAAAAATTTTTGGCAGTTCATTAAAGTCAGAGAGTTTTTATATGTTTGTTGTGCGGTCTGACACTCCTTGATATCTTTGTCAGAATGAATTGAAATTCTCCTAATTTTTCCTTAAATAATTAATTAATGTCACTAAAGAATCACTATTGTTCTCATTTAACGAAATATTCCACTTTAAAACCGATCTTCTTGACCACAATCGCACGACAAAGTTTCAAAACGGAATTTTAATACACTTCACAGTATCGATTATTTTCAAAATGTCAATACGTGTCGACTTCTCATTAATAAAACTTTAAACTAGTTAATTATTGAAGATCGTCGACACTCCTGATAAAATTCTGCGACAATCTCTTGAAGACGTCTGAATTTTAATAAAATTTGCAAATTTCACACATATGTAATATTTACGATGTATGTCGTAACCACAGAGTCAACTGACTGTTTTAACTCCCAACTCGAAATTTATTTAACAGTTGATAACCAATTGACATCCAATTACAAACTTTATCATTCCTCATTCAACATTGAACTCCTTTTCATTTTATCAAAAAACGTAAAACATATTTTAATAATGGTCATCATGATGTTGCAACGGTTCTTCTAGCCGCCGGCCGTCTACCACGATGCAATAGTGGTTAGCTCTCGTCGTCCGCCGCGTCTGGAGTCCCCACTGAATCATCTTGCTGCCACGCTCGACATGAAAGAAAAGGAACAAAATCTTTTTAAATAACATACTACAAATAAATAAATATATATTAACATTTCTTACCTGGCGTCGCTCAAGCGGTAAAGAAACGCGATGTTTCCTGATTAGACTTTTGAAACACCACAAAACTTTCCGCAATCGCCGCTGTTCTCGGTCCTTAAGTGAAGGCCGTCGGCCGCTACGTCGTCGGTGGTGAGGAGTAATGCCAGAAATCTGATATTCTCGCCACACTCTTGACACTGTGGATCATGGAATGTTGAATTCCCTAAGATTTCCGAAGTGGAATGTGACACGCGTCTAGCTCCAACTAACATTCCGCGTTCAAAGTGAGTCAAATCCCGTCGTGCGATCATAATCACGTCAGAAACCTTTCCACGAGAATCACCGGAGGACAAATTACAGCTTCGCAAGTGCACTGTCCTTTTATACTTTGTATACGCTATAGCGCCGTCATCGGTATACGTGCATATCGTTATTCTATCACTTTTGTCATCTCAGTGTAGATGAAAAGCGTGTCATCGCCACAGGCCGAAATGAGTAGAGCCGCAGCAGTGAACAGGTACGTGGCCAGGTGTGGTTTCGCTGCAAGCACATGCGACAGTTATTAATGGTCAGGCTATTCATCAAGCCTAATGATAACGGGCCTATCTCTCGCAGCTGTTACTCAGCTCGTTTATTTTGCTAAGGGTGGGGGCAGATAGGTGGCGCTCTGTAGCATTCCACCCCTCACCACAACGCCCGCAAGTAAACCTCAGAGAATCGGCTGACGCCGTTAGCAATCCGCAGAAGTTGAGGACTGATTGCGGGGCGGGAACGCCCGTCATCCGTTAGGCGGCAACCGCACGGTAGCAGGCAGCCAGGGAACCGCGATAAGGGGCGAGGGGGAGGGAGGACTGCGCTATCTAGCGGCCGCAAGGCCCCAGCAGTAGCGGCCTGACGTCGGTTCGCTGTTCTCTGCGCCGGGCGCAAAGCGACGTTCAAGCCGTGTAAACACGGCCATTATTCAATGCTAACGACCCGGCCAGGTAGCGAGCACCGCTCCACCTCTGCAACAGGCTGTCCACAGAAACTGCGCGTCCTGACGTCTCGTTGTAACAATGCTGTAAAAGACTGGCGTGCTGCAAATAGAGAACTAAACTCTCTGTATAGAACCAAATATCAGTTCCACCACCTACAGTATTCGTATCAATATGGGACATAGTGTGCAATGTGTCCTTATGCACTAAAATTCGATTAAGTTTTCTCAGAATATCCACGAGTCCGTAGAAGGCGCCATAGGTAAAGTTTAGAAAAACTGATCATCCCTACAATGAAATTTTCACTCTGCAGCGGAGTGTGCACTAATATGAAACCCTGTCAGGTTTAAATTGTGCCGGACCGAGACTCGAATTCGCGACCTTAGATTTCGCGGGCGAGAGCTCTACAGACTGAACTAGCCAAGCACGCCTCGCGATCCGTCCTCACAGCTTTACTTCCGGCTGTACCTCATCTCCTTCCTTCCGCACTTCACAGAAGCTCTCCTCCGAAGCTTACAAGACTAGCACTCCTGGAAGAAAGTTTGATGCGGAGACATGGCTGTTGAAAACTACCGTGTACTTTTCGAGTTATGACTCCGTTCGACAGTTTCTTGTAATCAGACTATCCTCACGCCACTTTGAATGCTAATCAGAAGAATTACATAATATTCAGTGTAATCAGCCCATTAAAGTGATTGTTAAGAGGTTTGTTCCTGAGTGGTAATGGCTAACAACTATAAGGAATCAGTTGAATGATGGTTGGGTATACAAGCGGTGGGAGAAAATGATATCCTGAACAGTGAAATCGGCGGTTCTAAATTCCACGAGATCTAGTTTACTTTTAATACTCGATATTCACAATTCTCAGATTCAAATTTTACTCTTTTGGGTGGCCTCGAAGGGTCTGGAACGAGGAACTGAGATGAAATTGCAAAATCTACTGATCACTGGACTAATTTATTGATTAGCGTCCCGAATGAAACCCTTTCTGTAGTATACAGTCCCATGTAACAAGATTATAAAATCAGTATGAGATATCAAACTATGAAAATAATCCTGTAATGAACAAATATATCTTACAAAGCAACAAAAAATGAGAAAGGCGGGACTTAAACACAATTCACCTTCTGAGTATCGGAGGATCGGAACACGTACCAGAGGTGGTGCACACACGAACCATTCATAGGGGACGCAAGCTCGGGTTCAACCATTCTAAGCTATCTGGCCAAGCACTCAGAAAAATCCAGAGCGTGCTGGAGAGCACCAGAGGTTTAAGTCTGGGGGGTATAGTGGAATCGAACACCAACACATACAAGGGCACAAAAGTGTGAAAATCATTAACTGGCAGAGACTTTCCACAAATTCTATGTAACCATCTTACTTATATAAGAACGATCTCAAGTGGTTGTTTGCGTAGCACTCCATGGTACGCGTAGTCATGGTTGACTGATGCCCAAAAATCAATCAGTTTTCATAAATTACGAACTTACGAAATAATTTGGAATAATACGTGCATGCGGGTATTCATTAAGGTTAGGGAAAAAAGGTCTGTTCAATAAACGTGACCACGAGAAGACAGTTCTGAAGTGAGAGGCACGTGGTTAGTTGATAGCAGAAAATCAATTAGTTTTCGCAAAGACAACACGGCTAAAACTAGAGAAAACGAATACTTAATATGCATTTCACGGATAGTAAGATCTAGGGAACCCACTGCAAGTATTACCCCCCACCTTTACACTAGGAGAACCCAAAGACCAACTTAAACGGTCCTTCTCTAAAGACAAAGCGTGACCGATATAGCCCCAGAAAACAAGAGAATTTACCCCAACACAGATTCAGAATAGTGATAATTCACAAAAGCTATGCATTATCTCTTCAAAAACGGTTCTAAGTTAGTAGAAAATACAAATCTAAATAATTTAACGAAATCGTTTGCTGTGACGTCAGACAATTCTCACGGAGCGAGCCTGTGTCTTACCAGGTCGCAAAAAATAGTGCCGAGTTCCTTTTTTGGAGTCCGTCTTTACCACAGGTGAACGGAGGGGGCTGTTGCCAGACTATGCATCAATATCCAGTGGAACGGAACGCCCGCTCTCTGTAGGCTTCATCAGAAGTTATGTGATTGATGCTGCAACAAATTGTCGTAACGGGGGAAAAAAATAGGAACGAGTAATCGCTGTCAACAAGTTGAGGCACAAGTTGCTCTTAATGTTTATGAAAGCGTATCATACTGACGGCCTATCTCTGTTCAGACGAGAATCAAAGGGTATAGCTAAACTTTCCGTGGACTACCTTTGTGAGTCGGCGCGTAGTACTTGTGTGCGGTGCTGTCCGTAACAGATGTCGTAGCGTAGTGTAGATGTTTGTAGGTGCAAGAAGACTCTGTGGTTATTAATACATGTGTGGGTAACAGATCTACGTTACGATTACAGTGCCTTTATTGATAAAGGTAGTACAACTGATCACAGTTACTCAGTTTGTTTCACATAATTTCATATAACACTGAAAATCGAGAACATGGTTCACACGCATATCAGACCACGAGTACATCCTATCGCCGACTGGTTTGTTTGGCGCACAACCTGAATCACTAACAAACATAGTACGACATCTAAAGGATTTGTACTTTGCCGATAGCATATTAACCATCATTTGTTTTTTATTACAGTAGGCTTATTGATCGTTTCTCAGTTTTTCAGTACTCGCTGCTCAACTTAAAACCATAATTTTCGTCGCCTTCCATCCCCCCGCTCTCTCCTCAACCAGTTCCTCGGACGAATTCATACATATGATTTAAAGACGCGTCGCTAATACTGAAAGGTTGAGAAACACTGCAGTAAACTAATTGTAATAAGAAACAAATGGTGGGTAATATGCTACCAACAAAGTTCGAATCCTTTTGAGGTCGTAAGATGATTGCTAGTGATTCCGGTTGCGGGCCACGTAATCTCATAAGACTGGTCCATTAAACTTACTAAACCAGAATCTATGGGCCTCTCTGTGTAACAGGTAGTGCGCGAGAAGTTGATGAATTACCTCAGGGGAGTGCTGGATACAGAGGGAAAGTCGCACAGCCATATAGGTGTGCGAGTACGTGAGAGGGGAAATGTTTTCTTGTTTATCTTCCACTGCTGACAACCCGCGGGCGTGCGTGCCTCGTACCGGTCATCTGCCATGGTGAAAATTATATCCGAAAGTAGCATGAGCTCGTGAATGTAGATTATTGAGACAGTTATGCTCAAACGTGGCACTTACTTGAAGCTGTTTGTACAACGCTATTAATAGGCACAACGTGCAGGTGACACAAAACTTCGACGCGATTCGAACTTAAGTCATTTTTGCTTATATAGAATCACAATTCTCGTGCACATGTAGGCTGCCTACGCTGTGTACGAATGCTGGAGCTTGTTCCGTCGAGGCCGAACCATTTCCCTCGGAACTGATTATGACAAAGAACACGATTCCGCAACTTGTAGAGTGTCTAGATTTTTTCATTTTTTATTGGGACAGGGAATTATCGCTAAAATGTACAGCTGTATTTGCATGCTTCCTGCGTTCACAGTATTGCAGTACATACTCGTAAGTACTACTTAGCACAACACGTGCATATATTTCAGTGAGTGCAAGTCAAAACTTACCTCTTCGCGGCTGTGGTTAAATGCATTGTGCGGTACTGATAGTCCCATTTATAAGTGCATTATATCAGTGTAAATGTGAATTTCAACTTTTTATTGTGTCAGAAAATATTTTGGTTTCCTTTTCTTTCAGTAAATTAATTAGTTTTTGAATTGTTTTCCTTTTCTATAAGTTCAAGCTATTTAGCGTTTCACGCCTCTCCCATACCCCCCCCCCCCCTTTTAGGGGGCTGCGAAATAGCTTGGCTACTGCTGCGTAATGGTGTAATAGTAGAAAAGAAGCTTTAACCACTCATAGACTGCGCCTAGCATTTATTATGTTACAAGTGGATTCTAATGTTAATATTTGATGTAGAAAAAGTAGCAGTTTGGCGCCAAAATGTTGTCGTTTGAGATTACCACGATAGATACCCTCTGACGCGCTGCTCAGTCCCTAGTCCCACTAGCGTACTTCCACCACCGTATGACGTGACCAGCGACGCTTCCTGCTTTCCAGTCGTGGTAATTGCCTACTGATTCGTTGCCGTAGCAGTCTTTGTCACTTCACAAGGTAGCAGCTTATTCACTTAAATGCAGCATTCGAATACAGTGTGAAAAATGTCAAATAAATGGCGTCTGACATGAGAGGAACCTCACAAGTACACTGAAAAGCGTGTAGACTATGGAAGTTTGTAATATTATACAGTGTCTTCAGCTGCATTACTTTAGTAGTGGATGCTGCACTTCACACCTAGAGGCACTGGAAATACATAATACACAGATTTACTAATCTAACCGCGTGGTGAGTAAATACTGAGGCTGTTCTTAATATTCCGTCAGGCGCTCTGAGCTGTCAGCGGGACTGCATGCATCATCAAACTGCGACGCAGGTACTTAACGTAAAGCTGAAAAACTACATGAAATGTGAGACTAAAATGTAGCACTACGAAAGAGGTGGGATATTGATTTAAGGGGAGCCATTAAATAAGACAAGGAATTGCAGTGTGATCAATGCGGGTCGTGTACATGGATAACCACGTGATTCCAAGAGCAAATAAATTAAATTTCAACACAATAAGCAGATGAATGTGGGTTCTGGTTACGAATGTAATCTGATTCTCACGACTTCAGATACAGAGTACGCAGTCGTGTATAGACGCCCACAAACATCAGGTATTACACAAAGGACTGTGAATTCTACAGTTTTGCAGTAATCACATAATAATAATGACAAAGATGTATGCTCATGTATTATTGAATGAGGAGGGGTTGAACATCGTGAATACGCACGGATATGCAACGTACGCGTTGTTATTGCTAACAACGTGCACACGCCATTGGAAACCGATCACAAAGAAAACTAAGCTTCGTTTCAATGGGAACATCCAGAAAGTACTAGGGATTTATCCACCTAACCGTGTCATCGAAAAACAAACACGTCCTACAGGAGTTTAGCAGAGTATATTAGCAAAGCGTCGCTTACGCAAGAGCATCTATCGATCTCATTCAGCAAATCTGAGACAGTATGGTGTGAAACTGCAGCCAGTGCCCACGGGTCAGAAAAGAACTAGACACAGCAGCCAAATATCTCTTCATTGTACGTCATGCTACGTACAAAGCGAAAGTTCGCGGCAACCCTCCTGATTGGGTAGCACTAGTCGAACAGCCTAACCCTCACGAGGTGTGTCACGCGTGCATCAAGGTGTGTCACGCGTGCATCATGCAGCAATGCGGACAGGCTACCAGCAATAGCAGCGTGTCTGAACTACGTGCCGTTTTGGAGTAGACTGAATAGCGACGAGTTACGCACTCACGAAACGACTCGATGCGAATAGCGGACGCGTTTCCATTGTTTTTAAAAGTTTTAGATATCAGCTGTATGATCACGTATCAAATACATGCTACAATGCTCGATATGGATAGAGACACAGGGTCGACCGGGATGGCCGAGCGGTTCTAGGCGCTACAGTCTGGAACCGCGCGACCGCTACGGTCGCAGGTTCGAATCCTGCCTCGGGCATGGGTGTGTGTAATGTCCTTAGGTTAGTTAGGTTTAACTAGTTCTAAGTTCTAGGGGACTGATGAGGTATTAGTAAAAACATTCTTCAAAATAATTAATTGTAAGAGTAGTAGAGAAATCAGTCGTAAATACTCAGGCAAGGAAGAGCATTATTTGTGTTCACTCGTATAAATATGCTGTATTTGTGGAATGATAGGACTTGTTTCTTCTTGTCCCCTCATTTATTACAACGTCCTGCCGATGAGACTAAAATATCGTTTTTCGCAATCTCAAAGTGAAAAAAATGTGAAACAGTTTTGCGAACTAAGCAGTATTCTCACTGAGTTAAGGAAGTTTTTATTTCGCCAGTGATATACTGCTTGGAATTTTAAACAATTACCTGGAAGTTAGAAGAGTTATGGGGCAAAGCGACGGGCATGTAGCCGTCCTCTAGATACATACATAGTCATCAAACTTCAGTCACACACAACCTTCAGCTCTTTCACGAAAATTGTTTGTATAATTAGAGACTGATAGCGACCGTACCCTGAGTATGTATTTTACATCGAAAACGTTCCGAGACTGATTTTATTCGTGGCGTATAAGCAAAGTCGCCGCAGGATCTACGTTGGCAGCTTGGACTCACAATTGTAAACAACAGAAGAGCTTTCGACTCGTCAGTTGTCAGCAGGCAGAGTTAAGTAATGGACAAGCGGCCGCAGTCAGCGTCTTTGTGTCACAAATCGCAGTAGAACATCATCGCTAAATCAGATGTTCAGTACTTTCTCCAGAATGTTCTGAAGCAGAGAAAAGTGTGTGAAAAGTTTATATCGAACACTTTGACTCTCGAGCAAAAACAACGAAGCGTGTACGCCTGCTGCGACTTGATTGAAATGCAAAACACGGACAATTCTTTTCTGGAAAAACTCGTTATGGGTGATGAAACTTGATGTTGTCAGTATGAATCTATAACAAAACAAAAAGTCCATAGTGGGTCTCTGATGAATCGCCAAGAACGAAGGAAATACGAATGTGACGCGCGAGTTGAATAGTAGCCCAATATTTGAACGCTGATGGTCAGTCTGGGATCCATACTGGCTAGGATTGATACAGGAAATAGAGAAGACCCAAAGAATATTTGCGCGTTCAGTTACAGGTTTATTTAGTAAGAGCGGTAGCTTTACGAAGATGTTCAGTCGACTCCAGTGGCTGACGCTGGCAGAGAGAAGTTTTGCACCACGGAGTGGTTTACTGTTAAGATTTCGAGATCGTACGTTCCTAGAAGCGTCAGCCAATGTATTTCTTCCTATGTATTTCTCGGGAAAATACATGAAGATAGTATTAGAAAATTCAGGCTCGCCCGGGGGCTTACCGGCAACTGCTGTTCCCACGAATCATTCGCGAGTGGAACAGAATGTGGGGAAAGTGACAGCGGTGCGCCAGCTACCCTCCGCCGAACACTGAAAATTGGCTTGCTGAGTGTAGATGTAGACGTAGATGGACTTTACTGGCAATCTCACATGGTTGTGTGAACATTCTGTGAATTGTACTCAAGTGAAAGAAGACTATGTAAGATGCATGATGCATTAAAACCTTCATCTTAACTTTCGTCTATTTTTATATTAAACCAGTCTAGAAATTTTTTGGACTGACATTGTAAGTAGTATCGTCATAAATATTCATAAAATTACCGTAGGCTACCGTAGACTATCATAAATAAGCTTAGACTACGGTATCCTAGTATCTTTGGTCAGTTAAGATCGTACCTTCGTAGGTCAGGTGTGTTGCATATCTATCGGATATTATCTCACAACGTACACTTTCCTTACGTATGTGATGAATGTCTTCCTGTTTATAGCAACACCGAAATTGTCAACGTTCACTTCAGGTTTCATTCGAAAACATTTGAATTGTACCGTGAAACAGAGAGGTGTTGTGGTAAAGATAAAGAAAACAATAGAGATTTAACATACAGAGGTAGGAAACGCAATTTTCTCAACAAAAACGTAAAATAAAAAAGAACACAGAACAAAAATATATCAGATATCGCCACAGTACTTCGTCTATCTTACATAAAACATGTTTCTGTTATTCATAAACAACTTTCGCTTTTATCAATAGTATAGGAAACTCTTGCCATTGATCGTGATGGAGAAGGTTCTATTGAGTACAAAATAAAAACAATAATTAGATATATTTTTTATGATTGTGCATATGAACTGTACTTGCATCGAAAATGATTGGTTTGGTTACATAAAAGCACAGAAAATACATGATCAACTAATTTTTATCACTTATAAAATGCAATTTGCATTCTTTAAGGAAACAAAGTGGACTAACACTGAATGATGTGCGATTCTAATTGTGTGCAAATTAACAAACAACCAAACAAGCAAAAATACAAAGTGAAATCGACGGATCCCCGTTTCTTTCTTACACACTCATTTGTTTCTTTCCCTACCAGTGCTACCCATACCTCCGGTATCCCTATCATTTCTACGTCATTTATGTAAGTACCGTAACCACCGAATCGTGGTTTTGGTAGAGCGCAACTCCAGTCACAAATTGTCCCACAGCTAAGGCTGTTAAATTCAATCCCAGAAGTCTTAATTATAAGCCAAGTTGTAGAATTTCTCTTTTGTAGGATTTAGTATTCTGAATAGGCGACTGACAATTATACCTCCATTTTGTGGAAGTGACTGTGCAATTTCACACACTTGCGCATAGCTTACGGCTGCAAACTACGCGACTGACTTATAGAAAGCATTCTGTAAAGAAGGAACACTCCGGAAACAGCGTGCGAAACCAGCAGCAGAGCATAAAGAGGAAAAACGGAAGTAGTAGGGGG
The DNA here is from genome assembly GCF_021461395.2 of Schistocerca americana. Taxonomy (NCBI): domain Eukaryota; kingdom Metazoa; phylum Arthropoda; class Insecta; order Orthoptera; family Acrididae; genus Schistocerca; species Schistocerca americana. The sequence goes on along the minus strand of NC_060119.1, from coordinate 168,811,483 downwards.
CCACGATCGCGTGGGAACACTGCAATATAAGGCAATAGCATTTGCAGCTGTGCCAGCACACATCCTAGGTGTGCGGCTACGGTCAGTTGCGCCTGCCATGCCGGCAACCCTTCACACTCTCTGGTTGCGCGTATTCGTGAGCAGTCAGTGGTAAGGCGGAATTCCACAGTCCCAGTAGCATTAGACAATATCGTGTCGCAATTCCCATGGTATACTTGGTCCGGTATGACCAAATTCTTGTGTGCGACACGAGACCATACTACAAAGTTGCTGTTGCCATTGAAAAACATTTTGTTTGATGTTGCAAGCTACAGGTTATCTGTTTTTGTACCGTGTGCCTAATCAGTCCCACTGAATAAACATCAGAGTAGAGCACCATGTCTTTGCAATGGAAAGAAGTTGCAGCTGCGTTTTTTGATCGTAACTTTGAGTTATGAGGGGAAAAGAAAAATAAGAAAGTAAATTTGGTGGAAAGGGAATGATTTCTTGTAGGTCAAAAATTGCAAAAAGGCAGGAAATTAAAGAGAGGGTTCCTGGATAGAGGAAACATCAGGCAACGATCTACTGGAAGAGTGGAAAGGGAAACAATAGAAGACGAATAAACAAGCTTGAGGGATGAAATAATAAGGCAGCAGGAGATCAGATAGGCAATAACACAGGGCCAGATAGAAATCCATGGATAAGACATGAATTTGCTTGAGGTACAAACGAAATATAATAAAAGTAACACAGTATATGAAGCAGTAAAAAGGGACTACAAACATAGACAATGAGATTGACTGAAAGTGCAAAACGGCTAATCAGGAATGACTAACATAGGCAAGGCTGCCGAAGCATTCATGACTAAGGAAGGGAAAGACAGATTCCAAGTAGTGGAAAATCAAACAACCTTTTAAGAAAATTGAAACGGCTATGGGAGTAAGAAGCATAGGTGTGGGCCACAGTTCCACTTTCCGCCATTAGTCGGCGCTGCAGTCACGTGGTGTCATCAAGATGACGTTGGCGAGATGGCGGACGGTTGGAAATATGAAACTTAAAGATGGTGGATGGCGTATAGTTCAAAATTAAAGATGGAAATGGTGGTACTTTTAAAAAAAAGTATGATGGGAATGGTGTTGAATATTTTTTCGGCAAATTACAGTATTTGAAAGATGCCAGCAGCCCTTTACACTCTCTGGTTGTGCGTATTTGTGAGCTGTCAGTGGTAAGACGGAATTAAACGAAACAGCCAATAAAACTGCAATATTTTTTGTGTTACATTCAATTATACTACAGTATTTCTACATCAAAAAAAGTTACGTAAGCTTCTTCGTCTGAACTGTGTACATTGTTGCCACACACACACACACACACACACACACATTTTTGTGCCCTGTGTTTCAAAATACAGTGTAGCCAATTAATTTATTATTGCTAAAGTAAATTTAACACTTTCACTTTTCGAGTAGTTAGACATTATTTGACCGCTAACATACACTCCTGGAAATGGAAAAAAGAACACATTGACACCGGTGTGTCAGACCCACCATACTTGCTCCGGACACTGCGAGAGGGCTGTACAAGCAATGATCACACGCACGGCACAGCGGACACACCAGGAACCGCGGTGTTGGCCGTCGAATGGCGCTAGCTGCGCAGCATTTGTGCACCGCCGCCGTCAGTGTCAGCCAGTTTGCCGTGGCATACGGAGCTCCATCGCAGTCTTTAACAGTGGTAGCATGCCGCGACAGCGTGGACGTGAACCGTATGTGCAGTTGACGGACTTTGAGCGAGGGCGTATAGTGGGCATGCGGGAGGCCGGGTGGACGTACCGCCGAATTGCTCAACACGTGGGGCGTGAGGTCTCCACAGTACATCGATGTTGTCGCCAGTGGTCGGCGGAAGGTGCACGTGCCCGTCGACGTGGGACCGGACCGCAGCGACGCACAGATGGACGCCAAGACCGTAGGATCCTACGCAGTGCCGTAGGGGACCGCACCGCCACTTCCCAGCAAATTAGGGACACTGTTGCTCCTGGGGTATCGGCGAGGACCATTCGCAAACGTCTCCATGAAGCTGGGCTACGGTCCCGCACACCGTTAGGCCGTCTTCCGCTCACGCCCCAACATCGTGCAGCCCGCCTCCAGTGGTGTCGCGACAGGCGTGAATGGAGGGACGAATGGAGACGTGTCGTCTTCAGCGATGAGAGTCGCTTCTGCCTTGGTGCCAATGATGGTCGTATGCGTGTTTGGCGCCGTGCAGGTGAGCGCCACAATCAGGACTGCATACGACCGAGGCACACAGGGCCTACACCCGGCATCATGGTGTGGGGAGCGATCTCCTACACTGGCCGTACACCACTTGTGATCGTCGAGGGGACACTGAATAGTGCACGGTACATCCAAACCGTCATCGAACCCATCGTTCTACCATTCCTAGACCGGCAAGGGAAATTGCTGTTCCAACAGGACAATGCACGTCCGGATGTATCCCGTGCCACCCAACGTGCTCTAGAAGGTGTAAGTCAACTACCCTGGCCAGCAAGATCTCCGGATCTGTCCCCCATTGAGCATGTTTGGGACTGGATGAAGCGTCGTCTCACGCGGTCTGCACGTCCAGCACGAACGCTGGTCCAACTGAGGCGCCAGGTGGAAATGGCATGGCAAGCCGTTCCACAGGACTACATCCAGCATCTCTACGATCGTCTCCATGGGAGAATAGCAGCCTGCATTGCTGCGAAATGTGGATGTACACTGTACTAGTGCCGACATTGTGCATGCTTTGTTGCCTGTGTCTATGTGCCTGTGGTTCTGTCAGTGTGATCATGTGATGTATCTGACCCCAGGAATGTGTCAATAAAGTTTCCCCTTCCTGGGACAATGAATTCACGGTGTTCTTATTTCAATTTCCAGGAGTGTATATGAAAAAATCAAATTCCATAAAGTTCCGATCTCTCAAAAAGCATACATCGTACAAGAAATCAATTGAACTCCTTATGATAACGTATTTCCCTGGAGCTTAACTTAGTAAATCAGAAAGGAGTATGTGAATTCACATCAGTTACAGAAGTGATAGTGACCTGAAGCTACAATTTAGTTACAACTAGAATTTACTGTTACATACATACTCACATTTAAGTTTTTAAATTTTTAAGTTTTCAAGTAGTCACTTTACGTTTTTCACGTACTTATAATTTTTCAAGAATTTACATTATTAAGAAGAAAATCAAATGTCGTCTATTTTTAGGCTGTATTGTCTCAAAGCCAATGTAGTTACCTTATCAGGAGTGCAGAAAAGCCCAGTTTGTATTGCTTGATTACAGAAACAACGTGTTGCTTTGACTAAATTAAAAATTGTCTGATTATTTTTACTTCCGAATCCAATACGCATTGGCTGTAATCCTCATTGGTTAACGTGTTGAGAGAAGAATGTTTTATACTCTTTATTCTGCACGTTATGCATCCATACGCAGTCTTGAGTGAACACATTATTCCTAACAGACCGACATGCTCTGAAATAGGTGCATCATTCAGTTTTTCTTTCACTAATCCAAACTCTTTTTTGCTTACTTGGAGAATAGAATAACTGTTATTTGCATGGAAACATGAAGTATCAAACCTTGTATGGACATCATTGCTTGTATCCTTGTAGATATGTGGAGCTGTAACATGTGAGATTAAGATGGCGGTGTCTGTGTAGCACAGTTTTACATGATGTGCGGGAAATTTTTTTAAGACATATCCATAGTAAAAGTCGAAAATAATGATTTTCGAAATATCCAAAAATAGCCAATCTGCTGCAATGGCTTTATCAAAGACTACATTAAATTTTCTCCGGTCAGTGGCAACTAAATTTTCATTAAAAATAACACTCCACTGAGAAATTGGTTTGGCAGTTGATGGAGCTACTCCTTATCGCCGTTATAGGATTTTACCAGTTTTATGTCCCACATCTGTCACACATTTGGTATGCCCTTTTCAAACACATTATTACATATCACGTGGAAAAGTTCTTCTCGAAATCATTAATTGCTCTCAAGTACTTCGGTGCGTTAATCTCAACGTATTGCCTCATCCAAGGAGTTTCCCAAAACGATAAAATTCAATTACGTTGTAAACATTGTTGCAGTTTTCTGTAATGAATGTCATAGTTTCTCTTACCATACGATATCGATATTAATTTCTGTCGTTTCTTACTGTTGCCGGCCGCTGTGGCCGAGCGGTTCAGGGCGCTTCAATCTGGAACCGCGCTGCTGCTACGGTCGCAGGTTCGAATCCTGCCTCGGGCATGGATGTGTGTGATGTCCTTACGTTAGTTAGATTTAAGTATTTCTAAGTTCTAGGGGACTGATGACTTCAGAAGTTAAGTCCCATAGTGCTCAGAGCCATTTGAACCATTTTTCCTTCCAAGTCCTTTGCTCTCTCTGACAGAATTACAATGTCATCGGCGAATCTCAAAATTTTTATTACTTCTCCATGGATTTTAATACCTACTCGAAAACCAAACAGGACCTGTATTATCCATTCACAGACGACTGTAAACTGCTTTGAGTAGCAACATATTGTGACTGGTAATGAGTTGTGTTTTTTACGTTTCCATATTTTTTGTCCATCCTCTGTATCTGACATCCTGCGTCGATACACCAACAAATTCGGAAATTTTATTCACTGCGGGATCATGGGAACGTCTAAAAAAAGTTAGAAACATTCTGCCATACTCTCACGTCTCCGTCTACCCAACGCAATTCAGTTATTCCATAGAATCTGTTGGGGGCATGGATACCAGTTCACAGCCACGGCTTAGTCTGCGGTGGAGGGTCGCAGTGACTGCCTGCTATCATTTCTGCGATATCTATAGAGCTCGGAAACGGCCAGCGTACTCTTTTTAAGGAGGCGACTTCAAATTTTTTCCGGTGACCATTGAGCCGCACGAAGTGTCACACGACTGGACGCAACGCGAATCCCCAGTTCCAGTCACTTACCTCCAACAGGAGCGGCAGTCTGCCGACGGGCCACTGACGGACAAAGCCGCCGCGTCAGAAGCCCCTCCCTCTGCACCACGGAATTTCATTTGCTCCGCGGCTCGTCTCCGCCTGCGTGGAATCCGTGGCTGCAGCATAAATTGCCACCTGCCGCGCCCGTTCCGCCGCGCTTTAATAAAAGCCGCCCCTATAGGGGCCGCCTGACGGATGGTGGAGGCACTTACGAAGCGGGATGGGCCTGCCGGAAGTCGCCACCCCGCCGCTCGTCTAGCGCTCTACTTGCGAACACGTCGGCCCTAAACCCGCGACACACGCCGCATATTGCCGCGCTGGTATTCACGTCACAAAGCGGAAAGGAAACGCCTGGCACCAGCGCCATGCAAGCAGCCGGCGAAGCCTTGCCGGGTCGTAATCTCATTTTCACAACGCACTTTGGCCAGCTGTCGGTTACAGGATTCGTCCTGACGTCATGCGCGGTCTGTTGTTTAGTCAGACTTGTACTCCTGAGTAATGCTATTATGACCATTCTAGACAGAGCGCTGTGATTACTACTAGCAAATAGTCGAGGTCCCATGAAAGTACCTACACATCTGATCAAAATTATCCGGACACCGTATGTCAGACCTGTTCAGGAGGCGGCTGGATGAGCACTAGCGCTCACGCTCGCTTGCCGCCCGAATAGTGAACGCTTGCGGTAAATTGGGGCTGTCAGACGTCAAGATGTAGTGCAGAGGAAGAGCAAGCTGTACCGGTACTCTGCCTTCAGACGAATGGCAATATGTTAAGTTCACCGTAATTTTAAACGCAATGTACTTAATAACGCACTGCTTAAAGTTGAGAGTGGCTCTTTTAAAATCGATGAAAAGCAAGATGCCGGCAGGAGTGACCGAGCGGTTCTAGGCGCTACAGTCTGGAACCGCGAGACCGCTACGGTCGCAGGTTCGAATCCTGCCTCGGGCATGGATGTGTGTGATGTCCTTCGGTTAGTTACGTTTAAGGGGGGTAGGAGTGTGAATACTGAATCCTTCCAAGTCATGCTGACAAAGTTTTATGAATTTATTTGTAAAAGTATAGACAGTGCAAATTAAAATGTCCTGTGGTGCCTCTCCTTCTCGAAGTGGACCCGTTTGACGTCCTACCCACCTTAAGTAGTTCTAAGTTCTAGGGGACTGATGACCTCAGAAGTTGAGTCCCATAGTGCTCAGAGCCATTTGAACCATTTTTGAAAAGCAATACTATGGCCAGGTTAGGAGCTTCAAAGCGAAGATCAGACACGTCAGAATAAATTTATAACACGGTAGCGTTCTCGCTTCCCACGCCCGGGTTCCCGGGTTCGATTCCCGGCGGGGTCAGGGATTTTCTCTGCCTCGTGATGGCTGGGTGTTGTGTGCTGTCCTTAGGTTAGTTAGGTTTAAGTAGTTCTAAGTTCTAGGGGACTTATGACCACAGCAGTTGAGTCCCATAGTGCTCAGAGCCATTTTTTTAAATTTATAACACGTCAGTGCAGGATGGCAGGCTACAGTTGCAGCTTACGGACGTGTACAGGCAGTTGGGTGATAAGTTTCATAATGAAGTAAGTTTTGTAAAAATGGCTCTGAGCACTATGGGACTCAACTGCTGAGGTCATTAGTCCCCTAGAACTTAGAACTAGTTAAACCTAACTAACCCAAGGACATCACAAACATCCATGCCCGAGGCAGGATTCGAACCTGCGACCGTAGCGGTCTTGCGGTTCCAGACTGCAGCGCCTTTAACCGCACTGCCACTTCGGCCGGCTAAGTTTTGTAGTTTCGTAAACAATGTGCAACATAAACTTCTACGACTTCACAAGTTTGTAGCTACTATTATGTCGATGTTTGGTTGTTGGTTGTTTTCCGGGGAGGAGACCAGACAGCGAGGTCATCGGTCTCATCGGATTAGGGAAGGACGGGGAAGGAAATCGGCCGTGCCCTTTCGAAGGAACCATCCCGCCATTTGCCCGGAGCGATTTAGGGAAATCACGGAAAACCTAAATCAGGATGGCCGGAAGCGGGATTGAACCGTCATCCTCCCGAATGCGAGTCCAGGGTGCTAGCCACTGCGCCACCTCGCTCGGGTCGATGTTTGGACTTGGGTATTTGCTCCGTGAAGAGAACGAAATTTGTCCACCGCAGCTCACCGATAGATATCAGTCTGAAAGCTTATCTTCGATTCAGCAGTGCTCAGAAAGTCTTACTAGACAATGAGGCTTTAGCCAAAGGCAAAATAAGTAGTATTCATTGACGTGTAGTGTTTCTACATTTAACGCGTAAATAAAAAATTGTCACGAAATACCTGTTGCGGTCACTTTAAACTTGAGAGAACGACATTATTCATAATACTAAATCCATTATAACAAATGTCATGTTTCGAAATTAGCTGCAATGTTCTTTACATCATCAATTAAAAGAAATGTAAGTTTCATTTCATTCTCATTCCTCATGAGTGCAACAGTTTCAGGAAATACATTCGCCCTGAAAGGCATTAACTAGCCACTGTGAGCGATAGGGGAACTCGGGGCGGATCGGGATACTTAATGTTTAACAAATTCTGCAAAATAAGGGAATACAAGGGAACGCTTCTTAAAGTGATAAAAAAAAACACCTTGTAGTGTAACCTAATGAATCTTATTTTAAAATCACTTAAAACAATACATTATTCATTTTTTACAAGTTTTCAAAGAAAGTCTTGCATATTTCCCGTTCCGCCCCACCCACGGGGCAGAATGGGATAAGGGTATTTTTTGTTAAATTATTGGCCGGCCGAAGTGGCCGTGCGGTTAAAGGCGCTGCAGTCTGGAACCGCAAGACCGCTACGGTCGCAGGTTCGAATCCTGCCTCGGGCATGGATGTTTGTGATGTCCTTAGGTTAGTTAGGTTTAACTAGTTCTAAGTTCTAGGGGACTAATGACCTCAGAAGTTGAGTCCCATAGTGCTCAGAGCCATTTGAACCATTTGTTAAATTATTGCATAAACGTTGAATTTGAATTATGAATATCGTATTAAACTATGACAAAATGTTATATAACAGGCAATTCAGACTAAGGAATGTGTAATTTAAACAATTAAAAACTCATTCTTCAAAATAAGAAAATATTTTAATGTCATTCTGAAAAATGTACAATGCTTAATAACCACCAAACTATTAACTACTAGCCCTTTCGACAATAGTCACAAATCAGTATTTCCTCTTCATCTTCACTGTCTATGCCAGCACATGAATTGTGTGCCCACTCTGGCATGCGGCCCAGCCCTCATTAGAAACGGAGTAGAAGTCCCCACAGTAGAGACAATCAGCATCCTCTCTCTCTGATTCTCTCTTCTCCATCATCTTCTTCCTTTTATTTTTCTTAAGGTCTTTGATGTCTTTTTTTTTTTTTTTTTTTTTTTTTTTTTTTTTTTTTTGGGTGTACAGTTTGATATTTTTGCCTTAAGTTGCATTGCACCTGACGTCTCTGTCCTGACATTGTTTATGTTTGTGAACCCTCCTCCTTTCTGCAGGCCTACTTTACGTGCGACAGCATTCTGCAGTTCCTTCTTACAAGGAGAATCTGTTAATACGACGGTTTTTTCCTTTTCGTCTTGTAGTCCGCCGAGTATTTTGACAGATTAGTGGGATTGGAATGACAGCCTCGGGCGATATCTGGAAAACTGAGTTGTTCGGCGAACATAGCTGGTTGGGAGACTCTGGCATCCATGAACATCCAGGTTGGGTTTTGCTTTCTACTTGCATCAAAATATGATGGGGCAGAAACGGGACACTATCCCATTCTGCCCCGTCCCGTTCCGCCCCAAGAGCACTTTTGAGGTTAACAACTTTCATGGAGTGTAATAACTGACGTATTTAAACGCATTAAATAACTAATGTATAACAAATGCCATGCACTTTAAGGGAATGTGTCATTTTATGGTATACAATTAACAATTAACAGCTTACCTGGTGTTGAAATTCACCAAACGTTAGAGCAACGCAAGCGGTAACGTGACGGACAACAATTCACTTAGATCTCGCACTTCAAACTAAATCAGAATGGCTGCCCTCACTTCCCTTCCATTCGGAGAAATAGTTACATGCCCATACAGCAGGTTGCAACACTGTCCAGTCTACAAAAGAGCAATTTCCCGTTCTGCTCCGAGTTTCCCTACATCTCCGCAGAACTATTAGCGGCCTTAGAATAGAGCCTTTGACAACAGTTTCTCGCGCCGAGCTGCCTTGTTCAGAGGCGTCTTCCCTCTCCCTCCTGTTCCCCTTCCATTCCTCGTCTTGAGCTGGCCGGCTGCTCACTACTGAGGATTGAGTGGGAGCCGGCTCGCATGAGGAGGATCGTTAGCAGACCTGCCCTGTGTAATGGGGAACAGGACCTTAGTATAAGAAGAGGCGGAGAGTGATGTGTTGCCACTAGGGAAGCAATAACAGTAGAATGGATCGGTTACGAGAGTTCAGTGACTTCGAACACGGACTAGTCATTGGATGTCGCCTGAGTAACAAATAGATCAGGGCCATTTCAGCCCTTCTAAAGCTACCCAGCTCGACTGCCGGTGATGCGATTGTGAACTGGAAAGTCGAACGAACAGCAGCAGCTGACCCAAGACCAGGAGTGCCCGTCGAGCAATGCGGAGGGTAGTTGTAAAAACAAAATCACACGAAATCAGCAGTAAGAGTCACTCGTGAGCTGCAGAGTGGTACCAGCAGTCCACCTAACACAATCACTGGGTGCAGCAGTCAGAAACTGTGGGGTACAATGGTCGAACAGCTCCTCTTAAAGCAGACATTTTTGTCGTCAGTGCTAAGCGACACTTGAGGTGTGAGACGCCAGAGAGTGGATGAGTGAAAACGAGTGGTTTGGGGCGATTTACCACGTGGCTGTCTGATGGAACGGACTAGCTGTGGCGAAAACCTGTCATCGTGTCCAGCGCCAACAGTCAAGTACGCAGTCGGTGCTGTTGTTGCATGGGACTGTTTTCCATGGTCGGCGTGTGGTCCTCGTGTTGCGCTCAAGCAAATACTAAAGGATGCGATTGGATATGGACACAGTTTGCAGCACTGTGTACTGCACTCAGTATAGCAACATTTCTGAGACGATGATTGTTTGCGTCAGCATGATGATGCACTCCGTCATATAGGAACATCTATGACGCAGTGCTTTGCGGACAGTTAACATTCATGAAATGGACTGACCTCCCAAGTGTCCTGACCTGAACCAAATGGAAAACCTTCTTTGTCTTCGCTACTGATCCAAGGGTCCAACATGACCACCTTCTCTGTTTTTGGCTGCTGAGTAAGTATGGGCTGCTATTTCACCTTAGACATTCAGATACGTCATTGAAAATGTCCCCAGCAGAGCTCAAGTTGACATAAAGACGAAGGGAGGATATACCACATATTTATGTCCATTAGTTGTTGTCCCATTACTTTTGATAAGATAAACTTTCGTGAATATGTTAATAAATTCACGAGACCAAATAATGTTAGTCGCCCCATTAAAAGCGAACACACGTATCTTTGAAGTGCTATGATGGAACTGGTGCAAGTTGGCTATGTGACTCCACCGCTGGCGTAAGTCACAGCAGTGAAGTGGTGTGTGCGGTAGTCTATTTCCTAGAAAATACATCTGTATCTACATTTACATGAGTACTCTGTACTTCACTTTTCAAGTACTTGGCAGAAGGATCCTAGAACAACTTTCATACTATTTCCCTGCCATTCTCCTTCCAACAATAGTTGGGAAAAATAAACACCTAAATCTCTCCGTGCGAACTCTTACTTCTCCAACTTTATCACGATGACCACCTCTCCCTCAGTAGCTGTATGTCAGCAAAATACTTTTGCTATTCGGAGGAGAAAGTTGGTGGTCGTAATTTCGTGAAAACATCTCGCTGCGAGGTAAAACGACTTTGTTTTAATGCTTGCCACACCAATTTACCTATCACATCTGTGACACTCTCTCCCGTATTTCGTGATAATACAAAGCGAACTCCCCTCCTCTGAACTCTTTCGATTTCTTCTATCAGCACAATAAGTGGGTCAACATAGAGTGTGTAACCCTGACAACAATGCGAATGAAGTTGTCAGACTTGTTGCTGTATCAGTATGGACTGTCCAACCTGAGTACGAGGAGCCTGACTACGAGGAATTATGAACCATTCGCAGCCATTTAACAGGGCATGAAAAGATTCTAACGGACAGGGAGTGTAGACGGGTGTCACACCTTGTAATTGGCAATCGATTTCATATCCGATAGTAATTACTGCTGTCAGTAAATGCACGTCTATGCAAACAAGTTTCCGACCGAACATCGCGAAGGGAATTCCATGTAATGGACTTTGCGCTAGAAATCATTGCTCACGTTGGCACAGATAGCCGCGCGTCTTAAACGGATCAAACAAAACTGACATTGGACAGTAGCTGAAGGAATGCCTGTAGTATGGTCCGTCGTCACGCGATTTGCTTCTTTTGACGACGTAAAGCGTCGAGTTGCACCTACGGCCCTCCGAGGCGATTAACTCGCATGTCGACTGGTCTGCTAAATCACCCCATCTTAGCCCCACGGACAATGACTGCCTCTGTTTGTAACAACGGGTCAATTATAGAAATTAACACCCCTGGAATTTACTGTCTCTACGGGATCCAGTTGGCGATGAGTGGATTTAACTGGATATGGCACACCCGAAGAAAACTTGTGACCTCTCTTTCTCACCGAATTGAAGCCATTGTCAAGGCGAGCGGCGGCTTTATAGGGTATTGTTACCTCTAAAGATTGTTTTGACTACCACAGTGCTCTACTGTCGAGGGTCCTGTTGGATTTATTGTGCCGGACCTTTGAACCCACTCAGACGGCCAGTTACAGAGGAACCTACAGATCAGCGTATATTTTATCTTTAATTCAGTGCTTTTCATTCCTTCCCCTTCTGGAGGTGCGCAGGCTATTTTAAGGCCTGCTTATAGTCTTCTTAGCTCATTTTTTTAAAAAATTATTACAATTTTTTGTTAGCTTGAAAGCGCTTTTATATTATTTTCGATACAACATTTTGCATTAATTCTTTTATTTCCTTAAATTCTTAATAGTTACAATTGATTGAAAATAAAAAATAATACAGATTACATTAAGTAATTAGTACAATAAAGTAAATGTGATAAATATACGAACGCTATAAATACTTAATGTTGTGGCGCTTGGGAAGAGAAGGTTTTAGTGTAGATGTTTAGGTAGAAAATTGAAGGACAGGGAAGGAATTCATAAAGCTTTGTTTGTGTGAGAGCTTCCTTGTTTCAGGGGTGGGGGGGGGGGGGGGCGCAGAGGGGGCTGGAGAAGGTCTAATTTGGATGTACTGTAGGTAATACAATTAGAATTAGTTTTTTAAAGGAGTTATTTGGTATTTAATTATTGTGAGCCTTGTTATACGATTTAGTGTCATTACAACGGGGAATGGAGATTGTCAGTTGTAAAAGTTTTACATGTATGTATAAGGTGCTACAGATGTAATGACTTTCTAGCCTATATCTTACACCTATTTACGTTTTTGAGTTTTTTAATTTGTTCCATATTGTATTTGTGTGTGTGTGTGTGTGTGTGTGTGTGTGTGTGTGTGTGTGAGAGTGTGTGTTTGTTTGTAAAGTCCAGATGAGTAGCTGTAACTTTTCCTAAAGGTAGGAACTACGGTGCAGCTTCGTACTTCTCACGTACACACATAATTAGCGTAAGTGAAAGAAGCGATAAGTGAGAGAGAAACTCCTAGGACCGAGGAGGAATTGAATCACAGACCTATAGTTCTGTTGTCCGACATTTACCCGCTGTACTGTTGAACACACTTTTTTCCATAGTAGCACCAACTGAAGATTTAACAGAATATTACGTTCATGCGTATGAATTGACAGTATTTGTTCTAGAGGACAGGAGTACATTATTAATTTTTGTGTAGCCATCGTGTTTGAAAATACTACATACTTTCATACTGATGTTTAATTTCCGGTAGCTAAAATACGGTCTTTCGTGAGGAATCAGCTGTCAGAGTGGAGGGATAATGACCTCTTGCTCCGACTGAGGTGGTTCAGCTCTTTCATAGGGCTAGAAAGTGTCTCAAATCACATTTTGCAGTCTTGGTACAGTTATCTAAAGGAATCTTTCTTCTTGTTCCCAAGCATTTGCCATTTCTCGGAGGGGTCGGTGTTGTTTTATTAATTTTGGCAGTGTTAGTGGTAGTCGGTGGCCGGATGTCATTTTCAATTCCCCCTCCTCTCACCTTCGGTACAGAATTTGTGTACTCCAGCTGTCTGCGTCTGGAATAAATATGTCCAAGCGTGGGAACATTTTCTAAATGTTTGCGTAGTGTGTACCTTAGGCGGGGCTTGGGTACCAGAGTGGTATTCATGTAGTAAGATGTGAGGAAACCGTCTAAATGTCACATCCAGGCTGGTCGTCTTATCAGGCATTGTCGTTAATCCACGAGGCGGATTCGGTCAGGTATCGGCTTGCCTCTCTGAATCCCGCAAGCAACGCGTTAACGCCGTCGGTTGTCCGGGCGGATTAGTTAGCTAAAGGAAACATATCCTCATAAGAACTTTATCTCGCTGCGAAAAAAAGGTAGCTCTGGCTGTCAGTAAATGTCAGGGCATAATTTCTAAAAATTGGAGCGGAAAATTGATTGACATGATGACAACCAATAGAGCAAATGTAAGTAACATGATTGGTATGAATAGAAACCTTTTTTTTTAACAGTTCTAGGTTGTCGTTTCAAGTGTGTGTTATGTTACGTCACTTAAATTTCATAAAATTTAAGTTAAATAAACAAAGAGCTTGCAGTCGGAAGGTATCGATCAGATGCAGATAATGTTTGTAATCGATCTTGGTTCAAATGGCTCTAAGCCACTATTGGGCTTAACATCTGAGGTCATCGGTCCCATAGACTTAGAACTACTTCAGCCTAACTAACCTAAGGACATCACACACATCCATGCCCGAGGCAGGATTCGAACCTGCGACCGTAGCATCAACGCGGTTGTAATCGATCTTCCAGTATTAAGTGCGGTTAATTCAAGAGAATTATATCACAACGTCTGCAGCATATACATTGACACAAAGACACGTGACTGGCGCTCTTGAAGTGCGTAAATGAACTGGAAAACTCAACGTAGGCTGTATGTCACCGACAAGTAATTTTACAACTGTCCTCGTTCCTGTGATTGAGTCTAATAACGTCGCCGTGATTCATTATTGTGCAGACAGTGGCGCTTCACATGGAACTCATCAGACGAGTGAATGTCTCTGCAACGCCACCGTGGAAAAGCTTACTTTCGAAGCAGTCCACGGAGTAACGAGCATCGCATAGACCGTAACAGCCAGCGGAACTCGGCTGTGTATGAGGTCCCGAAGCAGATTAACGAAGTCTGCAAGTACGTTGACGGCATAGTGTCGAAGGAAAACCCGTGATTTTCCTCGTTGAAATTATCGGAATCGCACTGTTGTTGATTGGCTTTGAGATGATGTCTTTGGCGAGTGAGATTTTTGGTCCGTGGTGCGAATGTACGTCTCTGCCACACAAGAGCATTCGCGATTACTGGGCGTGTGGATACCCCATTCTCTATCTGCCTCTGTGCGCAGACGGAGAAAAAATCTAAATTATATCGATGTGAAAGAACTTACTTACCCGAGAAGCTCCGATATCCTCGCACTAGCAACAACGGGGCAACATGGATTTATAGGAGACATATGGACTTACATAATACGGAGTCGCTAAGATATCTTCGATGATTATTGCTTCCACATCGAATACGACAATCATAAAATAAGAAACGAAAGAAGTACCAGGAAACGTAAGGCAACGTAATACAAATTATGGTTAATCTGTGATGATGCCACTACACAGCCAAAACAACCGCATCTACGAGGACCGAGCTTTAATACCTTCAAATTGAAGCACCGGATGATAATGGTTTCATCGTTTTCAGTCACTCGAGACGTCACCAACGGAGTATGCGCTGAATTCGTTCGCCAGGCGTTACATCCCATATCCACCTACAAACGGATGGCTCTCAATTGATCCAGAATATTCTCCTGTCAATTGCGTGTCATGTAGAATGCATCTCAACTTATTTTATTGACTAAAATTATTGTTTAATGCTGCATTACGTGTAATATGCATAAAGTTTTCTTAAAAATTATAAGATAGGGGGCAAACCCTCTGTAAAAGAAAACGTCCATGGGATATGTCTGTCGTATTATATAGGATTTTTAACAGACGTGGTAGGCAGTCTTGTTCGAGTCGGTTACGTATTTTCCGAGGTCTCGGTCACACCGTTGGGCAGGATAGGAACTTTCAGCGAGGGCCTCTTCTTGTCATATAGCTGGCATAACCAGTAAATGACTGGAAGTAGACTGTGCGGTCAAGATCTGAAAGGCGCTTATGCTCGATATTAGCAAGTGGTCATAATAACGTGATTAAATAGTCCTGGTTTGAAGTAGTCGCACAGCTCAGTTAACCAGGAGCCTGAACAACTTTGTAGACAAGACTCCGCACTTACGGCCTCGTGGGGTCTATTTATGCTTCGTCCCTCAGTTCGCTGGCAGTAGATGTACAGGTCGCTCTACTACCGCACCAATAGAAAAAAGTGACTTCATTTTTTTTTGGTCAAAGACTGAAATCTGTCGACAGCTGTCAGCGCAGTGATGACGGTTTCCTGCAGCAAAAAAAGCTTAAAGCTGTACGAATGAACGTGAAGGACGAAACAAGGTCAATACGTTTCACGGCTTTTGTTACTAACATCACTGACAAGTGCCGACTATAACTCTAAGTATAAAAGTGCGATTGTCGATCATGTGGGAACTTCACTTTTAAATTCTCCACAGTTCTGCATGTAAGACGACTCGCGTAGCTTAATGATCCTGAAGTGTGTTCAATACTGACCTCGGGGCTCTTCACTGATATAAATGTCCTGGAGCAGCACTCCTAAAGTAATTAGAATAATTACGGTGCAAAAGCCGTGGGAGAGCGACATGCACATATACAAATGGCGGTAGTATCGCGTACACAAGATACAAAAGAGCAATGCAGTGGGGGAGCTGTCATTTGTACTCATGTGATTCATGTGAAGAGGTTTCCAACGTGATTATGGCTGCACGACGGGAAATGGTAGTTAGAGCTAGACGGCTAGACGCATGGGATATTCCATTACGGAAATCGCTAGGCAATTCAATATTCCGCGATCCACAGTGTCAAGAGCGTGCCGAGAATATCAAATAACAGGCATTACCTCTTACTTTGGACAACGCAGTGGACGACGGCCTTCGAATAACGAAAAAGACCAACGGTAAGTGCCAACAGATAAGCAACACTGCGTGAAATAGCAGCAGATATCTATGTGGGACGTATGACGAACGTATATGATAGGATAGTGCAGCGAAATTTAGCATTAATGGGTCATGGCAGAAGACGACTGACGCGATTGCCTTTGCTAAGGGCACGACATCTCCTTCAGCGCTTCATCGGTTGGACCCTAGACGACTCGAAAACAGTGGCGTGTTAAGTTGAGTTCCGATTTCATTTGGTAAGAGCTGATGGCAGGGTTGGAATGTGGCGCATACCCCACGAACCATGGACCCTAGTCGTCAACAAGGCACTGTGGTGGCTCCATAACGGTGTGGGCTCTTTGTACGTGGAATGGACTGGTCGTCTCATCCAACTGAACGGATTATTGACTTAAATGGTTATGTTCGGCCACATGTTCGCAAACGAGGATGGATTTCTTATGGATGAGAATGCGCCTTGTCATGGTGCCGCAATTGTTCGCGACTGGTTTGTAGAACATTCCGGACAATTCGCGCGAATGATTCGGCCACACAGATCGCCCAACATAATCCGAAGTGTTTTGGTCAAACCTCCAACAAAATTTGCAATGCATAATTTAATGGAACACTGGCGCGAAACGGGCTCTGTAACGAATGAACATCGTAACTATCCCAAATGGGTTCGAACACCAGGAACTTTGCTAGAGTGATCGAGAACATGGTTAGGTATCGCTTGACAATTTGCCCCACGTTGGGCGCCAATCTCGCGTCCGTCGGCCGTCGTAATTTAATATATTATTATTATGTTGATTGTTGCCGACTTACGTGGTGGGCCTTAATAAAAATGATATTTCATTTTTATTTTGATTTACAATTAAATGATTTTGTTAAGTTCTCCTTTTTAACAATATTAATCTTAAATTATTTGTTACGTTAATGAATGCTAGACTCTCTGAATCTTAAAACATGAGCATATAAGTTGAACAATGGAATAAACTTTTCATATTAATTTCCTCGGCTAGTCAGTTCACTTTAAAGCAAAAAATTTTTAGTTATTAATTAGAATTGCGGCCCACACACGCGCGAGAGTATTTCTTCTTACCTCCGTTAACCATTGCATTGTAGTCGGAGTCCTGGCTCTGGCTCTCGGCTGTGGTACTGAAAATAACAATCTTAAAGCTACGTACTTCTGCAACGTCGGGCGGCTGTGGAGAAAAATGAATATTACGTTAATAGTGGGCGAGTTTTTCGCTTCCGCAGATTTTTTATAAATCAATATCGCCACGTAATGGCGTCGTTGGCTGCATAGGCCGCTGCGATTGTTGTACTGTAAATTACTCGAATGCAGGTTAATTTAAGGAAGGCGGACATGAAATCGGGATCACCTCTTACAAATTAAAAGTGAACAATGATATTAAATCAATATATTATATGCTTAATTAGTACAAATATGCTTACATTTGCCAGCACTCACAAGATGTCCGTCTACACGCAACCAAGACAAGAGAAGAAGTGAAGACGACTAAAAAATTAACAAAAGAGCGTATCTTGTCGTCTCTTTAGATCATTTTGTTATATTTCTTTGCCCTCGATACTTACACAGAGAAATTATTATAATACGGATACATGAGAAAAATGTATCTTATTCAATTTTTAAATGTCTCTTCTTTGTAAATACTGTTTTTTAAGTCTTTTCTTATTATTTCGCTGGGGACGCTATACCCGCTTACACAAAATTTTGATATAAAATGTTTTCTCATAAAATGTATGCTTCTACAGAAATTATAGTTTGGTTTCATGAGAAAGTGGCATATGAACGATTCGAGAGTTCCGACGCCGCGTTTAATACAGCGATTTCGATAAATCACGAGTTGACAAATGCTGTTTCATAAGCAAACACAAAATTATGTTCCGTGAAACGAAAATCAACTAAATACTGGGTTTCTGTCATCAAAGAAACTGTTGAGATCAGAATATGTAAGAGCTGTTTCAACCGGGAGGGAAGCTGTACCTTTAATGATCCATGGAAACGGGCAATTGATGCTGAAAGGCTACAGAAAAAAGGTGACTATTCGCCATCTAACGAAAGCATTACCACCAACAATGTTCCTTCACGATATACAGAGACATAATCTATGGTATCATATGGAAGTTTCGTGACTTTATGACATCACCGTTACATTCGTCCGCAGTTCGTGGTCTAGTGGCTAGCGTTGCTGCCCCTGGGTCACGGGTTCACGGGTTCGGTTCCCGGCCAGATTGGGAATTTTCTATGCCAGGAGACTGGGTGTTTGTGTTGTCCGCATCATTTCATCACCATCATCATCATTTGTGATAGTGGCTGATTGGACTGCGTAAAACTTAAATTGGAGTATGAAAAAATTCGGACTTTGTACGGGCGCTGATGACCGCGCAGTTGAGAGCCCCACAAAACAAACATAATCACCATGACATTTATCCAACTAAATAAAGTACCATACAGCCTATAGATAACTCCTGACGATGACCGCAGGGGAAGTAATCGTAAATCTGAGTTTATGGCAAACCTGACACGGAAAAAAATCCGTGAAACATTTATCCGAGAATACTCTACGTTCCCATATGATATTACTGACAAATTTTCGTGTGACAACAAACTGCACTTTGTGTAAAGGCTATCGGGTCAAATTTCGTGTAGTGCATACATTTCAGTTGTTAGAGAGCCCACGGTGAATACGATTTTCAGGTTGCCAAAGGAGTGCAGTGACCAAAAATTATATGCAAAGTTAGAGTTAATTCGATTAATTCCTTCTTTTAAATTTTTCAGTTTTCTAATATAAAAATATGCCCCACTAATCTGCAGATTAACGCGAGTTGATGCTTAGTACCTACATGCATCAACAATTAATGAGATTTTATCCGATCCAACAACTGTGTATTTACCAAAAGAAAACTGTATTAAGACGAAGTCTTCGTGCAAAATGAGATCTTCTCCTTGCACAAACTTGAAAACCATCTTTGTAAACTAGAAAAAGTTTCATGTGATTTGTTTTTTGGAGTCAGTTTCATAAATTTAAAAAAAGAACATACATGAACCATATTTTATCAGGTAAATGTGTTGAGGCATCCATGTCCAAACAGCAGGCGAACTAAACCATTATAATTGAGATTTACGGATACTGTTATGGAAATTTTAAATCCCGTGTCCATTTCAGTGTAGTTGGATTTATGCCTTCTATACTCTATTTTATATCCCTGATTTATGTCCTCTGATAGTCTGCACGACGTGCTAGTTTCTTTTACGCGGCAATTTATGTTTTTTATGTGTTGCATGGCTTTCGCATCGCGGTTGGGCGCTGACCGTAGCGTAAGGCAGGTTCCAAGAGCTTTTCGCGCTGGTTCTCTTGCGTGCGGTGAACCGCACGGCACTAGCAACTGATAAATTGCTGAGTTTCGCTGCATGTTGTACTTGGCGATAAGACTGAGAATATGGTTACTCGATACGAAGAAACAAATAATAAACTACATCTTATTTATATTCAATTACAAAAATGTAAGAACAGAAAATACGTGTGTTTCTGAAATTTGGAAAGACGTTTAAAATTGTTGTTGTTGTTGTTTTCATTATTATTTCTGTAATTTTTTGAAACACGATTCGAAAACATTTGCAACATATACCACAGTCTAACATAATAGTCGCGACACTTCGTCTCGTTTTTGTTACCCCGAGCGACAGCAGCGCCCCAAGCGGCCAGCAAGCGATACTTCTGAATACGATATCTGATGAGTGTGAATACGAACGTTTATATTGATTTGTAATATAATTTTAACAACAGGGGATGTGTGTAGTGCTATAAAAATCGGCAATAACAAAAAATTAAAAACAGATTTACGATTTAGTTTCCTAAGAACCCTGGGAGATACGAAACTGTGCGTTACAGGAGAGTTTATTTACGATTCTCTTCCCACGTGCAGACATTTACTGAATAATGTTGTTAACAAAATATTGCTTTAAGACGCATTGCCTAGCGTTAAAGTCTTAGAGGGAATAGTACTGAAATTAACAAAGAACGTGTCAGTCGTCTCGTTAGTGTCGCGACAGGGGAGATTTACGTGAGAAGAAGACGCAGCAGTGATGGGGGGCCGCCGTCCGTCCTCATGCTGGAGGTCGTGTGGCGGCCATGACGTCTTACAGAAAGACGTCATATATCTACCCAAAAAAGCAGAATTTTGTTCGCTGCACATTCAGCCAAATCAGTGAATGTGGGACGTAACAAACACACATGAAAGGTAATACCTAAATTATTTAACGTAACAAATAAGCCACCATAACTGTAGCTTAAGCGAAAGCAAGCAGGCGTGATAATAAATCGTCAAAAGCAATAAAACTGTTTCCCAGCACAGAAGAAACCTACTCCACAATCTGCACTATTGGACTCCATAAAAAATATTTAAGTGTGAAGGAAAATGCCTGTGATAATAACATGGACAACAACAGAAACATATGCTTCTCATGCATGAAATATATTTCTATTCTCTTGCTTTCAGTGGAATAATCTGCAAATATAGAGATATTGGAATGCAGTTCTTCGTTAATAAGTTGTAGCTTATGCTTCTGAATCAGTGTGATTCGACTTTTCCTACACATATTTCAAGATAATTCATTTCTCTTGGTAACTTATTAACGTATGGAACATAAAAGTGACATCTGTTCCGTGAATTAAGTAGAAAATAATGAAAAACAAACATTATCCTTACGACGCATGTGTCTGCTTACTCACCGCTTGGAGAGCTAGTGTCGCTCCAGATGTCAAACGGTAACAACTTTCGCACCAAAGAGTGACGTGACAGTATTTATTAGACTGTGCATATACTGTTAATCTTTCATAAATTTCCGTGAATGTAAAAAATCGATATTTGGAAAGATTTATTTTTGTATTGCGAGTTTAGCACTCTTGGTGCACTTCTGATCCTTGTACTGTCTGGCTAGCAAGTTGCTGTATGTACTTATCACGAACCAATACCTGTTGATTGATTTCATTTGATGCGCATGTGGGGTTGCGATTGTAAATGACAGACTGAAGTAATTCGGCATAAATTTGTGCAGAACATCTGGGACTTTTATTCTCATATCAATAATCAGCAGTAAGGTAGAACGAAAATATCCTTCTCCGACCAAAAGGAATGAAAAATCCTTCTGGACAACAGAGCCAATAAAATCAAGAAACTACAATGGACCTTGACAAGAAAGTCAATCTAACTACGTTCATTAATCATTATCCAATTAACACATGAACGCTATTTGTTCACCTTTATTCTTCAGCGGTTAAAAAACTAGAGAAACCTCTACCATTACCACACGAGGTTTGAGGACACTCACTTTTAGATTTTGGTAAAATTCAGTATCTTTAAAGGTGGAAAACATTACACCGCTCAGTTAATGTCTGCCTGGTTGCTGTGTAAGTTGTGGAATTATTAGTGCTGTACTTGAGCACATCTCGAAAGGCTCGAGCAGTCTGTCACAGCTTGGGAAATCTCAGGCTTTGATCGAGCTTTCGATCGTCCAGCAATCTAGCGTCGTCTGTTGGTACTATCTCCATGACGAATCTTGCTACTATAATCTATTCTCGCATCACAGCTACAGTAAATTTAATATAATTTATTTCGTTTATTAGGCATTTAATTCCAAATTATCTTCTACCTTTGCTTCATCAGAATGTTACCGTCTTGATTCAACCAGAGTATAAGCTGGTACCTATTTACACGTTTTCTAATACGTGAATTGGGCTCCAAATACTCATTTGCAATACACATGGTAAATTATAGCCTTTAATAACGAAATGAATTATGGTACTGTGTTCAGAGTCAACAAGTATTCAAATATTATTATCACCTTTACTAGCTTTATTTTAAAAGCATTTAATGGAAGCAGCTACAGCTTTTATATATATATATATATATATATATATATATATATATATATATATATATATATATATAATATTTTGCAGATATGTTCTGACAATACGAGTCTTTGTAGGATAGAAGGATTTAAATATGTTTGCTTCTGTGCTTCACGAAACTGTCACGTTTCAAGCAGCTACGGCTTATTACTACGCTAGTTCGTAGGTTCTTGCGTACCGCTTGAAAGTACAGAGCACAAACCATACGCGAGGTGGCTGTTCAAACAGTGCTCAATACCGTTTCGAGTTCTCCGATGCGTCGCTGTATCTCGAGCCAATTGGAAAGGGAATATTGTTTGACCAGCGCTGTGAATTACTGTATCCAACATTGCTTAACGATTTCCTGTCACCGCGGCGCCAGAGTTTAGACCGGCGCTTCCGTTCCACAGTATTTATGAGTTAAATTCTCATAAGTGCCAGACGTAGGATTTGATTGAATGTGCACAGTAGACAGTTAACATCCAGCGGCTGACAGTGATAAATTATGAGTATTTCCGACTGGGTGTAGAATCGCAGCTGACGAGGGAGAGAATTTATCTAATGCGAGGCAGTTTGGTGAGTCTCACTGATAATTGTGTGCCAGCCGGCACCGCGCTGAACAGCGCATGTGTGCGACGGATGTCAGCCAGTGACGCGCACAGCATCAGTCGGTGGAAGCAGCAGCAGTAATTCATTGTGCTGCTAGCAGCGGCGCAGCGCTGCTATAGGCGAAATTAACTGTCAGCTGATGGGATGCCGTGGCAGCGAGTGATGGCCTCCAGACGAACTCCAGCATGAGGGCGGACAGCGGCCCCACATCACTGCTGCGTCTTCTGCTCTTGTAAATCTCCCCTGTCGCGACACTAACGAGACGACTGACACGTTCTTTGTTAATTTCAGTACTATTCCCTCTAAGACTTTAACGCTAGGCAATTCGTCTTAAAGCCCCTTTAGTTGACATGTCAGTTTCTTTTCTAATAACAAGCAAACGGGGCCGAGTAAAGAAATCGAGAATGATTCATTCGGCAGCACAATATATTATACTGTAATGGGTCTACATGAAAGGCTGTAACTGTGTACAGTCCAGGTCTCGAACCCAGACCTATGCGCTCGAGAGTCTGAGAGTCAGTCTAGTAACATCTGTCGCTACTATCTCCTCGACGTGTCTTCCAGCTGTAATTTATTCTTACAGTCAATTTAATACAATTTATTTCGTTTATTAGGCGTGTAACTGATGAGCCATCCAGGCATATGGCCTACTGCTGTACCACC
This sequence comes from Schistocerca americana, assembly GCF_021461395.2. Lineage (NCBI taxonomy): Eukaryota > Metazoa > Arthropoda > Insecta > Orthoptera > Acrididae > Schistocerca > Schistocerca americana. The sequence goes on along the minus strand of NC_060119.1, from coordinate 168,788,031 downwards.
AGTACCTCTTCCTTACCTGATCTTCTTTTACGTTACGTCCTTTGTAGGTTCATCAGTAACTCTGTCATGCATTGGCATTTCTTCTTGTGCTGCTAGAACCTCTTCATCGTTTCCCTCCTACTCTCCTGTTCTTCTTCCGAGATCTTCAGTACTCTTTCCTCTTTGCTGCTCTACTTCCTTCTCTATCGTTGATCTCTGTCATATTGGTCAGTGTGTTCTTGCTTCTCCAACTTTCCTTTCTATCCACCTTGATCCCCAATTCCGACTAGTCTTTCCCGGGTTAAATACCTACTTCGTCGCTGTCTTTCCTCTTGTTTCCCCCGTTGATCCTTGTGTTTTCTCGACATTCCATCATTATTCATCCTGACCACATGACCAGAAAATCTTGCCTTTCTGTCTGATTCCTCCAGTTAGTGTCTCATCCTACGGTAGAGTTCTTCTTCCTGTTTTCGCTTCCATGCCTCACCAAGTCTTTTACGGCTTAGTATTTTTTCGACTTATCCTGCACCATATCGTCCTAGTATTATCGTGTCAGCCGTATACAGTACTGCATTCCTCTCGCTGTTGCCTTGTAGTGCCCGAGCTTTGCGTTTTGTATATGTAGATATGTTTTTTAGTGTGTACTAGCTGACTAACCCTGCATTGCCCAGGTATTCATTTTGCTAATTTTCTATTATAAACGAAAACAAAAAAAATGAATTATGTTCGTAGTATAAATAGCCGGAGAGTTTCTGTATGCTGGGCGCAGCTGCTTCGCCTTTTAACAACGTGATTTTGTAAACGTCTCTACGGCAACATCTCTTGATGACTCTGCAGATGTACCGTATGTTGATTCATAATCAGCCGCAAGCGCCAGTTTTCGGTAAAGTGATCTGTTATGCTTGCTTTGCAGCAACATTATTGCCCGCGCGTGAAATCTTCAGCAAAGTTAAGGCCGTTTCTTTCTCAAGTGAGATTCACTCGGAGAAATGTCGCTGTGAAAAATCTGGTTTCGCGCGGTGCTCGGAATTTCTAATGCTTCTCATGTTTCGAGTGTTTCTACGATCGGTAACATCCAAGGGAATGCATTAAATGATCCAAAGCTAAGCAGGCCACATGGGGGCTATGGTCATTTTTGTTAGCCACGTGTCTCTTTGGTATTCCAATTTCATCGTTTATTGCTCTCCACTGTCAGATAATTTCACCCAGCATTACGTTGAAGAAAAACTGATGACAGGCCATCTCCCTATTTAATACTAGTCTTTATCTCGACCTTTCCCGACAGTACTTTTCTGAATCTTAGCTTTTCCTTTTTGAGTCTCTCAGAATCTTCATTATCAGTATGAGTATATTTCTGTGGATTTGTCCCTCGGTAATTTTTTTAAGTCAGTCTCTTCCACAGTCGCTTCTCGCTAACAGCAGTAGTACGTACTCAGGACTTAATCGCTTCCTTCAGGTACAAAGCGACCACCCAGTTTGAACTGTGTTAAAGACTTCGCGAAGCAGCTACTAGTAGAATTCCACACGTCACTCATAACGAAGCGAAACCGTCAGAAATTGTAATTTCTTTAGTACTCCAGGGAAGCGTTCTAGGAATGATACTTCTACGATAGATGTGGTAAATGACATGGAAATCATTGCAGACTCCATGACTCTGTTCGCGGATTTTGTCTTTGATTTTACGAGAGTTGCAATTCCAGAAAATTAAAGCGAAGTGCATGGAGACCTGCAGCGGATCGACGTTTGGTGCTGGAGACACGTTTTTGGCCATCACCACAAATATTTGTAACGTATTCGTATAAACAGTTGAGAATTCCCTTTATTTTTTTTACTAACCAATTGGCGTTAAATCAGTCGAAACAACTGTAAAATGTTTGAGTATCCTTTCGGGCGGTTATGCTGTGTTTTGACCTCAACGTAGTTTAAAGCAGTATCATAAAAGAGAGAGGAAAGGAGAGCCATGAACGAAAAAGGGGAAGTAAGGGCACGAAATATAGCGCCAAAAATGTGATCGATAGCATTTACTATTCATTTTGTTTATTTATTACTCATTTAGCCTAGCCAGATAGGACATTCTTTTACATTTCACAATTAGGTTGTGAATAAAATTCTTGTACATGAATGGTGGAGAAAAAAACATTGCACTTGCGTTGATATGATTTAGAATTATGAACAATACCGGTGAACGCATAACTCGCACATACTTGAGCAACATTTCCGAGGGGTGCCACAAAACAAAAACTCCCAGCATAATACGCTACAGATCGATGTCCTCTTGTGACAGACAAGCGCGAAGATTGTGGATGTTGGAAGTTAGACTCCCGCTTCCTGGGACATCACGAACGTAACATGCTATTAGGCCATGGAAGCCGACATATACGATCGTGTTCCTTCCGGAGAAAATGTCGAAAACGAGGTATGAATTTCATATCACCATGTTTCAAAGAGTTACTTGGAACCACGCTAAATCGATAGTCTTCAGCAAATTTAGTTTTTTGTGGAAACCAGTGAGCACAGATTTAGTCTCATCACATCTTTCCGCCGAAAATTTCGGTATGGCGTCAAATGGTCAAAGGGTTATACTCAAGTGTTAGAAAGCGCCTGCCGCGTAAAACATCAATTTAACTTTACTTTATTGGGCCACTAGCTGGGAAACATGGAATTTCCCAGGAATTCTTTTTGCCAGTGTTCTATTAGAAACCGAATAAACTGAACTGTGTTTGTAGTGTAGTATAGAAAAAATTTCACTTCCATGTATTTGTGAAAACACCTTTGAAATCATGAAACAATCATACAAAGAAATACATATAAATACTGTATCAAAATTAAGAAATACATTACGGAAAATACAAATTCTCTGTGATGTTTATTTAAATCAAAAGTAAATTATAATGAACATTTCTAGTACTCTGGGTGTAGCTGCCTCGGGTGTCTGCAACGCGATTTTGTAAACGTCTTCATGGCAATGCCTCTTCATAGCCGTACAGCTGGCTATTGTTTTCGCCTACAGCCGTCTGTGCTTCGCGGCTGAAAACTGTCAAAGGCTCTGCTGGGTATCAGGGATTTGCTTGACTCGACTGTAGGAGCGTCTTAGTAATAAAGAAGAAATCTATTAAAACATCATGCACTGCGGCATTTTTTTCGAAATTGTATTATAGCATGAGCTGTAACAGAGTAGACAAAACGCTGCCGACGAGCACTCTTGGTGACTACGTTTCAGTGTGCTTTTGTTTTGTGCTTTGAGGGCTCGGTGCTCTTTCTAAAGAAATGACATGTGTTTTCGTCACGAGTTTGTCTTGACATGTTGTCATATTTCCCGCCTGCATCGCTATACCAGTACCTGCTGCCTTAGTTTAACATTGATTTCAGCCAGCCTGGTGATAAAGATAAAGAGATACTTGTTTTTATACAGTAGCACTATGATCAATGTGTAGTACGAATTTCATGCTCTTCTAATGACTTCCACAATTGGAAACAATTTTGATAATCTTGTGTTAGTAAAAATAGAGGAACAGCTAAATTGATTTCTTGATTCCACTTTACTTCATTCTTTATTGTTACTTCTACATTCTAACTTTCGATTTCATACTATTTTGCAGTTTTTCGCAATCCATGTAATACTTGTCCCTAACACTCATTTCTTTCGTTCCAGGTAAGTTCATACGTCCGATGTGGTGTCTAAATGGTTTTTCGATTCAGTAAGTACTACAGTTACTCTACAGACGGCTCAAAATAAATATAGCGATTACAAAAGGCTGTAAATATTTACTGTCAATTTGTCTTCTTGTTTTTCATCCTCTTTTATTTACTATTTACTGTGTGGCGCTGTATCCAAAAGAATTACAGAAAATGTAAAAGAAAGTTCAAGATTTGGATCGCCGCGTGGCTCATAGAAGCTTGTGTTCTGTGCGATGTAAGCGCAGAAATTGTCCATTTTTCTTCATTAGCTAAATGTTGCACGAAACTTTTACCTACACGTACTTGAGCAATGGCTGATATTACAGCTTGATACGGGTTCCATGTATTACATCTTCCAGCACAAAGGAGCACCGCCACATTGGCATATGGGGGCTCTCACATTTTTGACTCAACACCCTACACGTACTGGTCATGTCGACGCTGTGTTCTGCTGTTGGGCACCAAGATATCCAGACCTGACACCCGTGGATTTCTTCTTATGGGGATACGTTTCCCCTCTGCCGAATTTATCTACAGGACTAAAAATGCGCACGTCTAATGCACTCGCGTAGATGATTCCACATACTCTTTTGAATGTACAACGTGAAAAGGTCTATCACTAAGGTGTTGTTCGTGAGCCGAAGGGGAGTCATACTGAACACTTATAAAGCATGTAACAAAAGAAATTTTGAACTTTGTTTTGCATTCTCTGTAATTATTATTAATGAATCGCTTTGCAATAGTTACAGCCATTTATAACCGCTATACTCATTTTGAATTTACTTGTGTTTTACGTCGATTTGAGTATCAAATGTTACATACTGCCGTACTGTGCGACAGTGGTTTGTTGTGTGTAGATGGGCTCTTTGAGAGAGGAATAACATTAGGATATCACTTCACTTGAGTAGTACTACGTTGATACATCAAATAGAGTATTCAGGCAAATAGAGACAGTGATTAAGCCAACCTGACTTCATTCTTAGTAAGAATTCGACATCATGTAGCCACTAAACTATCTATAACACTTAAAATACACAATAGTGATTGGAATTTTGCTACACATTTATGGCTCTAATTATTACGAGTAATTTTGTCACCACATTAGCTACAAACATACTGTGATTAAAGGGCACGTCAACGTAACTCTTCAACAAAAATTGTTTATGACGAAAAAGAAATTCCAACATCAGCTGTACATGTTCGAAAAAAGACAGCACACGTGTAAAAAATAGTTTAGTTGTAATTTGATTTTTGTCCACCGATAATTTGTCACTCAACTTACGGACAGGTCAATCTCTGCCAGTGCCTTACTGGTTATATTTCAAATGACATGAGTTTGTTCGGATAAACGTGCGAGAAAAAGCTTTGGATTTATGTAGCAAACGAAGAAATGTATAAATTTAGACGACGAAAATGAGACTAAATAAACAAAAAACATTATCAGTTTTCTAATCAGTGTTCTCAGCTTCACATAGAATATAACAAACGGGGAGCTTCACCTCGAAGCATGGATTATGCTCAGATTTTCTATGTAAGACGACTTGTTTGTAACACTACAAACGAGACACGTTCGAGAAAATTTGCGCGTTGTTGTACGGGATCTTGCTGCTGCTTTCGTGGAGCCTAACTAGGCGACTTCATTGCGAATTACAGTTCCCTAAGACCAGCGATCAGTGCAAAAATTTCTGGGAAGTGATACATGTTGAAAGGATCTAACGTCCTGTCGACGAGGAGACGGTTATTTTTTTATTTTTTATATTGTTACACGTATAACATTTATTAATCTCCATGAACCATGGACTTTGCCGTTGGTGGGGAGGCTTGCGTGCCTCAGCGATACAGATAGCCGTACCGTAGGTGCAACCACAACGGAGGGGTATCTGTTGAGAGGCCAGACAAACGTGTGGTTCCTGAAGAGGGGCAGCAGCCTTTTCAGTAGTTGCAGGGGCAACAGTCTGGATGATTGACTGATCTGGTCTTGCAACACTAACCAAAACGGCATTGCTGTGCTGGTACTGCGAACGGCTGAAAGCAAGGGGAAACTACAGCCGTAATTTTTCCCGAGGGCATGCAGCTTTACTGTATGGTTAAATGATGATGGCATCATCTTGGGTAAAACATTCCGGAGGTAAAATAGTCCCCCATTCGGATCTCCGGGCGGGGACTACTCCAGACGATGTCGTTATCAGGAGAAAGAAAACTGACGTTCTGCGGGTCGGAGCGTGGAATGTCATATCCCTTAATCGGGCAGGTAGGTTAGAAAATTTAAAAAGGGAAATGGATAGGTTAAAGTTAGATATAGTGGGAATTAGTGAAGTTCGGTGGCAGGATGAACAAGACTTCTGGTCAGGTGGATTTAGGGTTATAAATACAAAATAAAATAGTGGTAATGCAGGAGTAGGTTTAATAATGAATAAAAAAAATAGAAATGTGGGTAAGCTACTACAAACAAAATAGTGAACGCACTATTGTGGTCAAGATAGATACGAAGCCCACGCCTACCACAGCTGTCTCCTTTCACTATCTTCATCATCTGCGGAGCTAGTTGGCACATAAATTTGTATGCCAAATAGCTCCGCAGATGACGAAGAGATTGATGAAATGTATGATGAGATAAAAGAAATTATTCAGATAGTGAAGAGAGACGAAAATTTAATAGTCATGGGTGACTGGAATTCGATAGTAGAAAAAGAAAGAGAAGGAAACGTAGCAGGTGAATATGGAATGGGGGTAAGGAATGAAAGAGGAAGCCGCCTGGTAGAATTTTGCGCAGAGCATATCTTAATCATAGCTAACACTTGGTTCAAGAATCATAAAAGAAGGTTGTATACATGGAAAGCCTGGAGATACTGAAAGGTTTCAGACAGATTAAATACTGGTAAGACAGAGATTTAGGAACCAGGGATTAAATTGTAAGACATTTCCAGGGGCAGCACCAATCTATTGGTGATGAACTGTTGATTAAAATCGAAGAAACTGCAAAAAGGTGTGAATTTAAGGAGATGGGACCTGGATAAACTGACTAAACCAGAGGTTGTAGAGAGTTTCAGGGAGAGCATTAGGGAACGATTGACAAGAATGGGGAAATAACTACAGTAGAAGAAGAATGCGTACCTTTGAGAGATGAAATAGTAAAGGCAGCAGAGGATCAAGTAGGTAAAAATATGAGGGCTGGTAGAAATCCTTGGGTAACAGAAGATATGTTGAATTTAATTGATGAAAGGAGAAAATATAAAAATGCAGTAAATGAAGCAGGCAAAAAGGAATACGAAAGTCTCAAAAATGCGATCGACGGGAAATGCAAAATGGCTAAGCAGGGATGGCTAGAGGACAAATGTAAGGATGTAGAGGCGTATATCGCTAGGGGTAAGATAGATACTGCCTACAGGAAAATTAAAGAGACCTTTGGAGAAAAGAGAACCACTTGCATGAATATCAAGAGCTCAGATGAAAACCCAGTTCTAAGCAAAGAAGGGAAAGCAGAAAGGTGGAAGGAGTATATAGAGGATCTATACAAGGGCGGTGTTCTTGAGGACAATATTATGGAAATGGAAGAGGATGTAGATGAAGAGGAAATGGGAGATATGATACTGCGTGAAGAGTTTGATAGTGCACTGAAAGACCTAAATCGTAACAAGACCCCGGGAGTAGACAACATTCCGTTAGAACTACTGACAGCCTTGGGAGAGCCAGCCCTGACAAAACTCTACCATCTGGTGAGCGAGATGTATACGACAAGCGAAATATCCCCAGACTTGAAGAAGAATATAATAATTCCAATCGCAAAGAAAGCAGGTGTTGACAGATGTGTAAATTACCGAACTATCAGTTTAATAAGTCACGGATGCAAAATACTAACGCGAATTCTTTACAGACGAATGGAAAAACTGGTAGAAGCCGACCTCGGGGAAGATCAGTTTGGATTCCGTGGAAATGTTGGAACACGTGAGGCAATACTTACCCTACGACTTATCTTAGAAAATAGATTAAGGGAAGGCAAACCTACGTTTCTAGCGTTTGTAGATTTAGAGAAAGCTTTTGACAATGTTGACTAGAATACTCTCTTCCAAATTCTAAAGGTGGCAGGTATAAAATACAGGGAGCGAAAGGCTATTTACAATTTGTACAGAAACCCGATGGCAGTTATAAGAGTCGAGGGGCACGAAAGGGAAGCAGTGGTTGGAAAGGGAGTGAGACAGGGATATAGCCTATCCCGATGTTAGTCAATCTGTATATAGAGCAAGCAGTAAAGGAAACAAAAGAAAAATTCAGAGTAGGAATTAAAATCCATGGAGAAGAAATAAAAACTCTGAGGTTCGCCGATGGCATTGTAATTCTGTCAGAGACAGCAAAGGACCAGGAAGAGCACCTGAACGGAATGGGCAGTGTCTTGGAAGGAAGATATAAGATGAACATCAACAAGAGCAAAACGACGATAATGGATTGTAGTCGAATTGAATCGGGTGATGCTGAGGGAATTGGATTAGGAAATGAGACGCTTAAAGTAGTATGAGTTTTGCTATTTGGGGAGCAAAATAACTGATGATGGTCGAAGTAGAGAGGATATAAAATGTAGACTGGCGATGGCAAGGAAAGCGTTTCTGAAGAAGAGAAACTTGTTAACACCGAGTATAGATTTAAGTGTCAGGAAGTCGTTTCTGCAAGTATTTGTATGGAGTGTAGCTATGTATGGAAGTAAAACGTGAACGATGAATAGTTTAGACAAGAAGAGAATCGAAGCTTTCGAAATGTGGTGCTACAGAAGAATGCTGAAGATTAGAGGGGTAGATCCCATAACTGATGAGGAGAGATTGAATAGAATTGGAGAGAAGAGAAATTTGTTGCACAACTTGACTAGAAGAAGGGAGCGCTTGGTAGGACGTATTCTGAGGCATCAAGGGTTCACCAATTTAGTATTGGAGGGCAGCGTGGAGGGTAAAAATTGTAGAGGGAGACCAAGAGATGAATACACTAAACAGATTCAAAAGGATGTAGGTTGTAGTAGGTACAGAGAGATGAAGAAGCTTGCACAGGATAGAGTAACATGGAGAGCTGCGTCAAACCAGTCTTCGGACTGAAGACCACAACAACAGCAACAACAACAACTACGTTTATTAACAGGACTATACTTCTTAGAATTCTGCAGACAGCACGTATAAAACACAGGAAGCGAGAAGGTATTCAGAAGTTGTACAGAAACCAGACTGCAGCTACAACGGTCTAAGGGAAGCCGTATTGTGAAAAGAATGAGAATGGGTTGTAGCCTACCCCAATGCTATTCAATCTGCTGACTGAGCAAGCAGTCAAGGAAACCAAGGGGAAATGTGGAAAATGAATTGAACGTCGGGGAGAAGAAACATGTATTTTGAGCGTTCCTGGTCACGTTGCAGTTCTCTCAAAGAGGGGAAATGACTTGGACGAGCAGTTGATTAGTTGCTCGGAAAAATGTTATATGATGTACATCAGCAACAGTAAAGTGATGGTAACAGAATGAAGGAGAGTTACATCTGGTGATGCTGAAGCAGTTAGATTGGGAAATGGGACACTAAAAGTAATAGATGAGCTTTGCTATTAGAGCAACAAAATAACTGACGCGGCCGAAGAAAAGAGGTTGTGAGAGGAGGTAATAAGTCGAATTGTGGAAAAAAAGAACTCTGTGGCACAACCTGACTAAAAGAAGAAATGATTTTAAGTCTGGAATGGGAGACGGGTTTAAGAGGGAGACCAAGTCTTGAATAGAATTAGCAGTTTCACATAGATATAGCTTGCAGCAGCTGCGCAGAGACGAAGAAGGTTGAGCAGGATAAAGTAGAATGGAGAGATACATTAAATCAACATTATATTGTACCAGACTGTGATTTAAAAACATTTAACACGATAAGATACCTAAGAGGAAAAGAAAATTTGTGAACTGCGATACACTGATCCGTTTCTAGTGCATACTCCGATATGAATCGTTTGTCTGCTTGTATTTTTCATTTATTTATTCGCTGCTCCTGTTTATCGTTCTCGTACCGCACCATCGCCTACAAGAATTTCTGAAGAATAGACACTCCGCACATTCTAGCGTGTTTATGACATCCGTGTATTGTGTAGTTATAGGGAGCGTTGAGCTATAAAGTGGATGGTAAGCGGATTTACGGAGGCATCGCGTTAAAGTTCGTTCAGAGCACGCCTTGTTATTGGATTGACACCAAAGCGACGGCCAGTGGAGAGGACTTAACCGCGTTAAACAGAACCACTGAACACTTCAATAGGGTTTTCGACCTTAATTAGCGACGATTACAATCACTCTCTTTAATAAGTTTAGCAGGACCACGTCTCGCGCGATCAGTGTGAAACGACATTTTAACAGTGTGTGCGGATCTGTTACGTAGGCTGTATTATACTTACGATTAAAATTACGCAGTCAATTTTTGTGTATTTCTAACTTTTTTGCATTTCTCAGCAACTGCATTTTATTAAATTTACCGCGATCAGTTCTATATTCATTTCGTTGTTTCTGAGTAGTGTTTTGTAATTGATTTCTTCCTCTCTTCGCTTGTGTGGATACAAAGATTTTAAGATGATGAGGGGTCTTCACTCCGAAGATTGGTTTGACACAGATGACCACACTAGTCCGTTCTGTGCAAGTCACTTCATAACTACTGCACCCTATATCCAGTTGCATTTACTTACTGTTTTCGAGCCTTGGTCTCCATCTAACATTTTTAATCTCCCCACCCCCCCCCCCCCCTCTCAACCATTACAAAATTGATGAATCCCTGATACCCTAGAATGAGTCCAATAAACAATTATCTCTTGTATACAGTGTCCGAGGGGGGGGGGGGGGGGCGAGGAGGGTTGATTGTGGGTAGGGATGGGAGAGGGAGGAGTGATCGGGACAATAAGAGAGGAAATTTGATTTGAGCTGCAGCAGTTTTGTGCAAAGTTTCGCGACTCATTTTAGTGTCAAGCAAGGAACCAAACAACAAAACTGCGTTAACATAACGTCTGTTAGACAAACTGAACCACATTATTCCAAATATATATGGAATGTTCTCATGCTTTTCCCTTCCAAACGCAATTCAGTCTTCTTCCCCCTTCATCGACGTCAGTTCTCCACCAAAGCTCAGGGCTGTTGTCTACAACTTCGCAACAGATTCGTTTCAGAACTGGCAGCCAGTATATTTCTATGGTGGAACTGTTAATGCGTAACACAGTGCATGTGAAGAAACTGCAAACTTCACCTTGACGGAAAAGATCTTAACGATGATTCGATTTTCACCGAGGCTAATGGGCACCTACGTGAAATTGTACAAGTGCATTCTGTACCATCAGTTTAATTACAGTATACAGAAATTATTCTCTGTAATTACCCTGCAGTGAAAGCGAAAACCAATGACATATGATGACAGAAATATCCTAGTATCAGGTCATGAACCACGAAACGGCCTTTGCCTCGACGGTAGCCATACATCAGACTGTCGGACAGGCTGTTGTGGCATGAACTGTATTACACGTTGGCCTAGTCTCGGCTCTTGGAGAGCCAATCACCGAGCAGCTCACGTGCGGCAACGTTCACTTGCTCAGCCTCTCCGAAATCTATTGACTCTGACAGACTTCCGCTTACTTAACTTAATTCTAAAGATTCACTACTGTTTCTTGAATACCTTTTACGGATCATGACGTATGCCGCGAAAGATACTTTATGACTATGTAAGTTTCCGTACTCGTCGTATTCCCTGCAAAGCAGACCTTTCCGTAATAGCGCTACTCGTCGAGACCACGAATATGGTCTGGAGATTGGCTCCGCTCGAAGCTGGTATCCATGTAGTAAATGGAAGGCATTTGTGACGATAAAGCACACAAAATATAATATATTGTATCAGTGGACCGAAATAAGATAGTATTTAAAAGATACTGATAATCAACAGCATCTGATGTGTTTGAAAAGAAATTTTTTTGGCACGCAATTAGAATCAGTAGTAACTTACAGCTACGTGGATTCATATATTTAACGTCGAAAAATATTCGAGAAATGAATATATATTTTCTTACAGGGTGAAAAAAATTCTTAACTCGGATATAGAATGGCTGGCCATTCTTCCTTTCCTTCCTCAGACTATTAAAGTCACTTGGGAGACATAGAGCATTATTCCGCCTATAGAATATCGCAATACTGTTTCGTAACATCGGAAAGTATTTTTAACATTTCGCTGGCACCGATTTCCAGCATTTCCTAAGATGAAACGAAACTCCTCGCATGCTTTGTTCATTGTTTAAATGTACCGTAGGTGTCGCACGTTGCGGCAAAAGTATTGTCTGTCGTCCTTTGACTATGGCGGAATATGGGCCGTAACAAGTAAATGAAGGCCATCGTTTGAGAGTGTCCTTTATCCTGTTCTAGTTGTTGACGCCTTTCTGAAGTTATACAGCTTTCGTAGAAAAACTGATTTAAGAATACTACTGAAACGGATTTTTTTTCATTCTGCCACTGCTTAAGATTCGGTTTGTGCCAACTTGACTCTTTCGCCGTGGCTAAGTTTCAGAGATTACGCAGGTAACTTACAGGATACACTAACGAGGAGAATGCCAGAGCCGACCGCTGTGCCCGAGCGGTTCTAGGCGCTACAGTCTGGAACCGCGCGACCGGTACGGTCGCAAGCTCGAATCCTGCCTCGGACATGGATGTGTGTGATGTCCTTAGGTTAGTTAGGTTTAAGTAGTTCTAAGTTCTAGGGGACTGATGACCTCAGAAGTCAAGTCTCATAGTGCTCAAAACCATTTGAGAATGCCAGAACCTGATATCCCAGAAACTTCGCTCAGTGTAAGAGAGCCAAAATAAGCCAACACGTATCTTGCTTGGCTTGTCCGTAGATACTCGACCGCTTTTGCGAAAACGACCGTCAACGTTTGCGACGGAGTTTAGATGGCTCCTAGTGGCCGATAAGGTCAGCCCCTCTGGTGACATATTGGCTAGCATCGCAGTTTTTCTCTGTGTCTGTCCCCTGTCCGAAACCCGATTACTGTGTTTATGTATTTTATATTTTTATTTTTCTGCCCACTTCAGTAGAAGATTACCTCTCAAATGTTTCTTATCAAGTTAACAGATACAAGGGCATTAAACTAACTGCAAGATTACAGCTGGGTTTCGCAGCAAGTGTCACACATTTATGTGATACGTGTGTAGTATTTTCAGGGGTTACTATCTTTTTAAATTCTTGTATTTTTATATTTGATTCTTGTATCAGTTCTCATTTCTTACGTTTTATTCATATGTTTATTCTTCAAGAAGGTTCGGTACTCTCCCTTGCGTGGTGCCAATCGTAGAAACATTCCTAACGTAGACATTCCGAACATCACGAGCATCGCGGGAAGGCAGGTTTGCCACAGCGAGTTTCTTCGCTTGAATCTCACTGGGGAATGAAGCGTCGTGTCGTGAACATGTTGAAGATTTAACACGTTGGCTGAGTTGTAAAACTACAGCAGGCTACCGTAAATAAGCATTGACTATGGTAGTTCTCCTAGTACCTTTGTTCAGTTAAGGCTGTACCTGCATTACCATCACATAAGATGCATTGCATACCTAATGAGCATAGCCTCATAACAATCGCTTTCTTTAAGTATCCTATCCGTGTCTTACTAAACTCCCCTAAAAATTGGAGGCAGTGAACTCTCTAGAATCTGAGTGAGGCTATGTAAAACTGTTACTTCGAAGTAAACAGTAATTATAGCGGAATTGAAATTTTCAATGTTTAACTAAGATTTTATTCGAAACTTATTGAATTGTGACATGAAACAGACGGATGTTGTAGTAAAAAATAAAGAAAAAATACGGATTTATCACACAGCGCTAGAAAACACAGTTTCCTCAACAAAAATGTAAAATAAAAAACCGCAAAACAGTAATATATCAAAAATCGCTTCAATACTTCGTCGAACTGACATAAAACATGTTTCTGTTATTCGTAAACATCATCCGCATTTATCAATAATTGCAGGAAGCCCATGCCTGTGATCATGAAGAAGAACTTTCTATTAAGTACAAAATAACAACAATAATTATATATATTTTTTATGTTTGTGCATGTAAACTGTATGTGCATCAAAATTAATTGCTTTCGTTACATAAAAGCGCAGGAGGTCGCCATCAGCTAATTTTTATTACTAATAAAACGCAGTTCGTGTTCTGTAAGGCTACAAAATCCGCAATGGACAAACACTGAACGATGTGTGGTTCTAATTTAGTGCAAAGCATCGAACCAGACAAAGAAACGAAGGGAATTCCTAAGCTCCCAGTTATTTTTACACATTAATTTACGTTGCTTACGTTACCAGTGCTACCGGTAATCCTACCATTTACTACGACATTTGTATAGTTTACCAAAACTACCGAACATTTTTTTTTGCGTGAATTTGCATTATGCCACTCCATTGATTACCTCTTAGTCTCTGGTGAAAAGTGATGGAGCCATGTTTCATCAGCTGTCACAATTCTTCCAAGAAATTCATCTCCAGCATTCTTGTACTGTTCCAAAAGTTCGCAGAATACCGTGTTCCTTGTTTCCAACACTTTCAGTAGTCTGCAAACACTTCCTTCCCCTATCCCAACGTAGCATGACAATTCGTTCACTGTGATGCGTCTGTCAGCAGTCACCAGTTCGTTAACTCTTTGCACATTGTCTGGAGTGTGTGCAGTACGAGGCCTGCCGCTGCGAGGACAATCCTCAATACTGCCGTGCCCACTTTCATCACGTAACCTGCTTGTCCACCGACTAACTGTACTGCGATCAACAGCAGCATCTCCATACACCTTTTACAACCTCTTGTGGATGTTTCCCACTGTCTCGTTTTCGCAGCACAGGAATTCTATGACAGCACGTTGCTTCTGACGAACGTCAAGTGTAGCAGCCATCTTGAAGACATGCTGTGACGGCGCCACTCACGGGAACAAGTTGAACTAAGTTTGGAAACAAGCTTCAGTATCGAAACAGTGCAAACCTTTCACACATGCAGAATGAAAACTGTATTTTTTACAAAAATAGTGTGCACTTCTTTTGGAGTGACCCTCGTAACATAGGGTGAAATAACTGCAGAAGTTAATGCGGGACATACGACGAACGTATCCGTTAGGACAGTGCCGGGAAATTTGGCGTTAATGGGCTATGGCAGCAGACGACCTAAGCGAGTGCCTTTGCTAACAGCACGACGTCACCTAGAGCGCCTCTCCTGGGCTCGTGCACATATTGGTGGGACCCTAGACGACAGGTAAACCGTAGTCTGGTCGGATGAGTCCCGATTTCAGGTGGTAAGAGCTGATGGTAGGGTTCAGAGTGTCGCGCAGAACCCACGAAGCCATGAACCGAAGTCGTCAACAAGGCACTGTGCAAGCTGGTGCTGGCTGCGTAATGATGTGGGCTGTATGTGCATGGAATGGAATGGGTCCTCTGGTCCAACTGAAGCGATCATTCAACATTTTCAGACATTTATGGGCTTCCTGTTCCCAATCAACAATGGAATTTTTGTGGATGACAATACGCCATGTCACTGGGCCACAGTTGTTCGCGATTGATTATAGGAACATTCTGGACAATTCTTGAGAATGATTTGGCCTTGCATATCTCCCGATATGAATCCCATCGAACATTTATTGGGCATAATCGAGAGGTCAGGTAGTGCACAAAATCCTGCAGCGGAAACACATTCGCAATTATGGACGGCTATTCAGGCAGCACGGCTCAATATTTCTGCAGGGGACTCGTAACGATTTGTTGAGCCCATACCACGTCGAGATACAGCACTTCGCCGGGAAAAAGGAGGCCCAACACGATGCTGGAAGGTATCCCGTGAATTTTGTCACCTCAGTGTACATTCTCTGTTACTTAGATTTGTTCAGCGCTATGTTCAACAGATTTTGGAACACTTCCAGTTCCTATTAATCACACCTTTATACTGTTGCTTTCGTATTTCTGGTCATTTGGCTAGGTAGCTGATGTTGCTTAACGCAGGCAGAATGACTTGCGGTGGTGCTGTGAGTTCCGTTGTAAACATCGCTGGTGAGAGACGCGCGCGCTGCCTCTGTGACCGGAGGTAAATGGCTGGCTCCGCAGCAGGGACGCGCTCTGCCAAGAGAAATAAGCGAACGTGGCAGTCGTTTGTTTTTAGCGGAAGTGACGAAGCAAAGCCGCGCCTGCTGATGTACTCCTCCCTAAACTCTGGCTGTCGGATAAACTGTGCTAGAGAGAGAGCCGTTGAGACTGTGTGTAGACGAGCTCCTTTTGATTACCGTAAGAGCGGAAACTTTGTGATTGGCGTGTCGACTCTGTGCCTACCCGTCAGTACACAGCATTTCTTGAACACCTACGCTTCAGCTCTCACTCAGTGCGTGACCACGTTTTTCTCAGATAGAAACTATACAATTATACATTAATCATAATTGCAAAAAAAAAATGAAGAAATCACATGGGAAGAAAATGTAATATGTTGTAAAAATGGAACTTAATACGCGTTTAATTACCGGTAGACCATTAAAGAAGAAGAGATTCAAGCGAAGGTCCGAAATACAAACCCAGAATCGTAATTTGGCCAAACTGTGACTTTAGTTTCGCTCGATAATGAACACAAGGAATAAAACGACTAAGGAAAATCCTGGGCCCAAGAAACGCAATAGGTGTTTCGGATGCTCCCAAGTGCTTGTCCTGAAGCGGTTAGAATAAGTATTTGGTGGTGGAAAATTCTTATTGTAAGAAAGAAAAAAAACGGAACATTTACACTCTTTCGTTAGATAAGTAGGAATGGAAATAGAAATGGAAATTTGCAGTAAGTCCTATGGGACCAAACTGCTGAGGTCATCGGTATCTAAGCTTACAAACTACTTAATCTAACTTAAACGAACTTACGCTAAAGACAACACATACACCCATGCCCGTGGGAGGAGTCGAACCTCTGACGGGAGCAGCCGCGCGAACCGTAAAAGGCGCCTTAAACCGCACGGCTACCCCGCGCGGTGAGAAGTAGGCTGAAAACCTTTTTCAATATACGTAATTACATTAAAATTTTTCGCCACCAACTTTACTGTCCACAGTGGGACCCATCTAACACTTGCTCCTGAATGCCCAACAGTAGAGCGCCATTCACACAAAGCTTTTTATCTGAGAAGACGTATAGCGGAAGGAGACGTCACCCTTTCTGTTTACACACAGAATGACACGGGTCAAGTGTCTCTTCGTAGGTCCCAAAGACATCCTAGCTTTACGGATATTGATTGTGAGAGAAGCAAATAAGTGCTCCATCTCTACACATCAATAAATTAACGCAACTAGTACAGAGTGGTGGTAGGTTGCGAAGACATTGCCCTTTTTCCTTTGTACCTACCGGCAATAAGGGGATAAATTAAATTTGTTTGATTTAAAGAAGACTCTAATTAGTAAACATCCAATGTCTGGTATGAAGTTGCTGAGAATGGTAGAATTTTATGAGATCTAGAATTACAATTGATCTCCAAGGAACAATGCTTTACTCAAACCATATGTCCTAATGCCTGTGATAATTGCAAGACCTACAAAAAACTGGTTCAAACGGCTCTAGGCACTATTAGACTTAACATCTGAGGACATCAGTCCCCTAGACTTAGAACTACTTAAACCTTACTAACCTAAGGACATCACACACATCCATGCCCGAGGCAGGATTCGAACCTGCGACCGTAGCAGCAGCGCGCTTCCGGACTGAAGCGCCTACAACCGCTCGGCCACAGTGGCCGTCAAAGAACCGGTAAAAGGGTCCAAAATTGTGCGAAATAGTGTGGTAATTTAGTTATTAAACTGATGGAAAAAAATCCCAACACCAAAAATGTGGTGTAACAAAACTGTCAGTGTAGCGCATTTAAGTAATTAACGGTTCAAGGTTATAGGTGCGGGAAAAGACACTGCAGATGTGAAATTCTGATACATTAGTAACTGGTATAATACCAGAATGTTCAACGCAAGGTGCCCGGTATCAGCTTGTGGGGTGAAGTTATATGTGTGGTGTCACCGCCAGACACCACACTTGCTAGGTGGTAGCTTAAATCGGCCGCGGTCCATTTAGTACATGTGGGGCCCGCGTGTCGCCACTGTGTGATCGCAGACCGAGCGCCACCACAAGGCAGGTCTCGAGATACGATATAGCACTCGCCCCAGTTGTACGACGACTTTGCTAGCGACTACACTGACGAAGCCTTTCTCTCATTTGCCGAGAGACAGTTAGAATAGCCTTCAGCTAAGTCCATGGCTACGACCTAGCAAGGCGCCATTAGCCTTACATAGTTTGATAGTGATCGTATGAAATGTCTCATCAAGAACGTTGTATTCACAACAAGAAATAAAAGTTAAGTATTCGAGGAGCTGCATACTTTTCTTATTAGAATTCACTACTTATCCTGTTCCAGAATTCACGCCCGTCTGCGTTAGATAGCGTGCATTTAGGCCTCCTCTATCTACAAGGTGTTGGCACATTTACCAACACATCAATATGCCTGTTGCATTTGGTCGGTTAATAAAAGTACGGTTAATGCTGGTTGTGGATGACACTCGAGTTGTCGTCTGATGATGTCCATTACGTGCTCAACTGGAGACAGATCTGGTGATCGAGCAGATCAAGGCAACATGTCGACATTCTGCAGAGCCTGTTGGGTTACAACAGCGCTATGTGAGCGAGCGTTATCCTGTTGGAAAACATCCCCTGGAATGCTGCTCACGCATTACAGCACAACAGGCCGAATCACCAGATTGACGTGCAAATTTGCATTCAGGGTGCGCGGGATAGCCTCGAGAGTGCTCTTACTCTCATACAAAATCGCACCCCAGACCACAACTCCAGGTGTCGGTCCAGTGTGTCTAGGTCGTAGACAGGTTGGTCGCAGACGCTCATCTGACCTCCTTCGAACCAACACAGTTCCATTAGAGGCATCGAGATAGAGTGTACTTTCATCAGAAAACACAACAGATCTCCTCTCCAACCTCCAATGAGCTCTCGCTTGATTTCACAGAAGCCCGCATCTCGTGGTCGTGCGGTAGCGTTCTCGCTTCCCACGCCCGGGTTCCCGGGTTCGATTCCCGTCGGGGTCAGGGATTTTCTCTGCCTCGTGATGGCTGGGTGTTGTGTGCTGTCCTTAGGTTAGTTAGGTTTAAGTAGTTCTCAGTTCTAGGGGACTGATGACCATAGATGTTAAGTCGCATAGTGCTCAGAGCCATTTGAACCATTTTTTGATTCCACAGAAGCCGTAAACAGCGGCGGTTTGGCGTTTGGTTTGGAGCTGTCCTTGAAATAATCAATTTGTATCAGTGTGTCGCTGTGGTGCCAACTGCTGCTCAAATTGCTGCTGCAGACACAGTGCAATGCCCCACAGCCATACACCGAACACGATAGTCTTCCCTCTCGATGTGTCCCGTGTTGATAATGGCGTCTTCGTCATCTTAAAGGCATTCTTGACTAACATCGACTCACTACGTCTAGTCTCAAACGTAACCAACGCTCACAACTGTTACACCGCCATTCTTACGCGTCTGGAGCGAAGTCTGAATAATGTCATATTTCAGATATCGAAACACGCCTACCAATTTTCCTTTACCTCGCACAACTCCTTCTTGATGGTGGGATATTTTTTTTTTTTCGTCAGTGTAGAGTGCAGAGGTATTGCATACACACAGGCTCAGTAGCGCCCTTTCCTGTATATCGTAAAGACCCCTCTCTCAGTGATCACACGCCAGACGAAACGGAAACGTGAAGGCAAATGCTCGCCGATGTGAAGTCCACTAATATCAGCCTTTGGGTAAGTACAAATAGGGCAGGATGATAGCTTCCTGGAAATAATCTTTTCATGCTGGTATTTCCAGTCTTGTATGAGGCATGCTGCTACGATAGTCACCCTTTAGTACTGCCTATCTAGGATAGCCGTCACACGCACGCTGAAGCTGGTGCGAATGGGTGATGCGTGTGGATTCCCGGACGCGTCGGAGGAGGAGGAGGAGATTAATGTTTAACGTCCCGTCGACCGCAAGATCTTTAGAGAAGAAGCGCAAGCTCGGATTAGGGAAGGTGAATTAAGGAAATCGGGCGTGCCTTTTCAAAGGAACAATCCTGACATATGCCTGAAGCGATTTAGGGAATCACGGGAAATCTAAATCAGGATGGCTGGACGTGGGTTTTGAACCGTCGTCCTTCCGAATGCGAGTCCAGTGTGCTAACCAATGTGCCACCGCACCCGGCCGGACACGTTGGCGTGTCGGGGAATGAGGCTGTTGATGCTACAGCTAAGGCTGCAATTCTAGTACCTGGGCAGACCTTTTAGTTATTCTGTACCCTCGGGACAATCTCAGCGTTGCTATATGTGGGAACATTCTATCGCTGCGGCACGAACTCTGGGTGGCTCTTAGCGGGAATAAAGTCAGAGATAAACCCCTCACTGTCTTGGAAGATTTCTTCTCGTCAATCTCGTCGCGAGGAGATGACTTTAGCTGCACTAAGTGATGAGAACTGTCTTTCTCAGCTTTCTAACACTGAGTTGTACTAAAGTAAAGTACTAAACACTTGAAACAGTACTTATCTATAGGCAGGGTGAACGTGCACTCACGTGAACTCCGACACTGACGTGCTGAGTGGCAAAAAGTAGTATTTTCGGGCGCATTCCGTTTATACTGCTCTGCAGTGATGGCCACATATGTACAGTCGGCATGATCACGGTTTGACAGCATGCAGGGCATGGATGTTTGTGATGTCCTTAGGTTAGTTAGGTTTAACTAGTTCTAAGTTCTAGGGGACTAATGACCTCAGAAGTTGAGTCCCATAGTGCTCAGAGCCATTTGAACCATTTGACAGCATGCAATGCGGGAAAATAGCAAGTGCGCAATCTAGGAGCGTCACTCGAAATAACATTCCACAATGATGGCAGCCTGATCAGTAACGACTATAGTGTCCGGCTACATGTGTCGGGAATGAGAGCAATCTGTGTTCCAGAAGCAAGCACGTCAACAGATTTGGTTTGTGTTATACCAGAGTCAAGGTAGCCCCTGAGGGCCGGCAACCCACATTACACCACAGAGGACGAGGTTGTCTATGCCCAAGGCGTACCAAAAGCACCATCGCAAACACCGGCTATTTGCATACAAGATAATGGAAACAGACATTCTGTGCGCTACTTCCTGCAGGGGGAGCTCGAGCCACGGCCTGCAGGAAGTATCACTACAGCAAAACGTGATCGGCTGGAGACAGCTGTTTAGGGGCTAGAACCAGCCCCGAAGTTCAGTTCACGCCGTATGCCGACCTCGTGTATTGCGTACCTTGACTTCGTCTCTGAATTGGACTGTTACTAGTGTGTGCGTGTGTTTTGCCACGAACCTTTGTGGAAAATTAGAGGTGAACTTTTATTTGCCTCAATTAGGAGACTTTTACTGGCATTGTTCTTGTTACCTGTCATTTTTTTGTTCAGTCATCAACCTTATGAACTTACATCAATAAAAGTTTTGTTTGTGAAAAATTGCGAATTGTCAGTCATAACAGTTTGCGTATTGGGTTTATGCATCAACCATTTGAGTTGAGATTGTTAGTAAGCTTCTTTTCTTCTGTGCCACGAACTTTACAGGCTCTGATAGCAAAATGCGAAGGCTTCATACCAACTTTATTTCTCAGTCTCAGGGATGATGTACTTCTACAGTCTTAAGCATATGTGTTTTTTCACCGACCACATGGACATAATATTTGATTCTAACACAAGTCATGTTCTGTTTAAGTTTAAAATTTCGTCAAACGTTGGTATAGACAGGGGAACATGTTTCACTTTTGTCTATTTTTTGTCATTTACATATGTTTTTATTTGTTAAAAACTATTTCTATATTCGAAATTTTGTGACAAGGCAGGCTCTCATGTCCAGTACATGTAAACGTCTTGTATGGACGTCTATTACAAATCAAACGATAAAATTCTAAGGAGCAGAAAAATAGATAACAATACGATGAAAATTTCAGTTACTGAAATATGAAAAGAAATTAGGGACTTTTTTTCTGAAGGCTATCGAATGTTGTACTGAAATTTTAACTTGTGCAGTGGGTGATGTTGCGTTTACTCATTTTGTGGAGAAATGTGGACTACTCTATAAATGATCAGCAAGACAATAGGAACTGTCTTGTTTACTAGACAGCATCGTTAAAAGTAATAATTAAACTGTGTAAATGGAAACATTAAATATCTGAACGATTTTCTGAGTTCTATTTTGCAATGCTTTCGACGTGAGAGTTTTACAAACATATGTCCAGCTTTTAGTAGATACGGAATTTTTTCCCTTGGTACTGTATTCCACGTGAACAAGTGAAATGTATATCTGTGTGATAATGGGATGCTGTACCACGATATCACCTAAGGAGGCAAAGTGGTTCTACAGATGCCACCGCTAAGAAACCTCAGTTCAAATATTGGGCGGCTGAAGGATCATCTGGAACCCTATAGACCGGGGCCGCGTGTTTTACCGACAGTACGGCAAGGTGGTGTGCTGATGACGGCTGCCACTGGTGGTCGGCTCGGGTGCGTGGAGACGGGCTCTGCCGTGGAGACCGACCGAAGTGCACATTCGTGAAAAACAAAGTGGTTGTCCGGATGGTAGGATAAGTAAATCTGCGAATGAAATTTCTCTGCCGCAAGGGCGGCAAAGTACGCGACCGACTTCTGCAGCGGCAAGGAACCAAAACTCCTTCTCTCTGCCACACCGCGCCCAGAGAACGACAGTTCTGCTGTGCCACAACTCGGCTAATCGTAGCCAGTAAACAAAGATTTTGCGAATTATGGCCTTAAAAACAAGTTCATCTAAACTCCCACTTCCGTACTTCACCAACCTCTCTTTTCTTTACCTACAAAGAAATCACTTCTAGTGTGCCATAATTTCAAATCCTTTATTGTCTGTGGCAAGTGACCACCAAACTAGCGGCAGTCAAGTTTGTCATACGCGACACGTAATGCGTCCCACATCTAACCTGAGGCTGGCCGACTTCTTAAAGCGCTAAATTTCATCCTTAGATTTTGCTCGACCTTCGTCCCGCGTTCTGCTATTTTAGACTCAGCGGCAGGAATTGTACTTAAAACTTCTATTTTTAAGATAATGAATAATGGAATAATACTCACTATTTGTAAGATGATTTATCCCTTGATCCATATGTGTAGCGATTGCCTATAAGGTCTAATATTTGTTATTAAAGTAATTGCTGTAATTACCAGTAGAATTTTGTATTCTAACATCTGTGACCGGGAATTCTACCACTTTTGGCATTCCTGATATAATTGTAGAAACCCTCTGCTATTCCACTGACTGTACTACCTGTCTCCACCAAGGCTTCTTCACCGACTTTACCTATCTGAACTTTAACTATTGGTTGCATCTTCCTTAATTTTCCTGCTTGAGCTCTACTTCCGTTAAAAGATCCTCCTCCACTTCATTAACACAGTACTTTTCCATAGTACATACGTGCCCCCCCGCCCCCATTGAATATTTCTATTTCATTATCCCCTTCAAATATTACTTCAAAAGCATCTTTGTGTTCTTCATTTCCTAAGCCCAACCATCCAAATTTTCTGGCAAAACTAAACTTCTCCTTCTCCAATACCTTTGGTCCCAACTTCTGTATATACTTAGAAAAATCCACCCAATGACTTGCATCAAAATCACATTCACTCTTCCCCATCCAACCAGTATTCCATTCAGCCTCTTCCATACCAACCTACTGCTCATCCTCATACACTACATAATTATTCACCTTTTCAATTTTATCTCCCTCATCACACACTAATTTTCCACAATCTGTAACCCTGCAGTTACTCTCCGCAGCACATCCTACCATTTCATTTATAAAATCCCCCCTTAAACCATCAAACTCCTTATCCCCATCAAATATTTTCTTGAGTACATCATAACATGCCGCAGCCTCAACACTTAACTGCCTTGAACTGTTCACATAATTATATTTCCCAATTGTCCAATTATCTGGAGTATATTTTTGCAACCATTTTTCCCTTGCTACTCAACCATTTAAGTTCTGTTCAGATTCCCCCTTAGTTCTCCACTGTTCACCATTCTTAGTTTACTGTTTAACCCCATGCATGTAAACACTAGCACAATTTGTTTCATGGATTCAGATACAGCTTTCTCCACCGAAACATCACTTGCATTACCATCCTGCACATTACAGACACTTTCATCAGACATCCCTTAACCAGCCCCTTCTGGCTGCTCACAGCTAACCTCATAAATTTCACCAGGTACACTCTCTGATACGTATTCATTTATCACTACATCAACAATAGACACTATGGCCCCAAAATTATTACCATCATCTACAAAACCGTTAGTTTCAGGCAACTTGGCCCTCTCAGAATTAACATTATCATCCACTGTATCTGCTTCAGTTACACATAACTCAACAAATTTCTCACTATTACTTTCACACACACTTCGGTCAGCACAACATCCATCTATACCTTCAGACAGTGCCTTAGTCCCTGACCAGTTAATAATGCTCACCAAACCAATACTATCTTTCTCAGAATTCACATCCCCAAACTATTTACAAAAAACATTCTCAGCATTGATTTCTTCCATTTGGGCCTTTAAACCCCTAACATTCTTCCTCTTAAAAGCTCTCCTCTTGCCATGCTCCATGTACCAGCTCCCCAATACATTTTCATCATTTAAAGTTGCCTCCATATCACAAATTCTTTCCTCTCTTCTACTTCTATAATTATTGTCATACCCCTTTTTAGAATACCCACCCCTAGTCTAATTATAATTATTATTGTTCCATCTCTTGGCCCTATTGTTTGCAACTTGTCTTGTCCCAAAGTGGACCCCATTTGAGACAGCTCCTAGTTTAAAGTATGCTGTCCCTGTTGTGTGCTGCTGTTCTGTCCCCCTCTTCCAGGTCCATTTCCCAGCATTGACATTGGTTCATTTCTTACATCACTGCCCCTAAAATCCCTTTGACTTTGGCTCTCTTCGTTATATCTTCCCCCATTTCCTCTCCAATGTTCATTTATACTTCTGTCCCCATGAAGGATCTGATGATTATTTCCACAATTCCTATTTCTGTGGCCATTTTGATGATTGTTACCCCAATTCATATTTCCTCTCTCCCCCAGATCCCTATGGTTATTCCCTGGATTGTTTCCCCTTGAGCCAGGCCTATGGCACATAGCCTGCTCCAGCCTGTCAACAAAGTCTAAAAACTTCTCCACAGAATCAGTGGGGCATTGTACGAGTTCCCATTGTAACTCCTCAGGTAGTCTCCTCCTTAAAGTAGATATTTCTGTTAACACACCTAAAGGCTGATCCAGATGTACTAATTTATTCAACTCTTCCTGGAAAAATTCCCTCATAGTTTGTCTGTCTCCCCTGCACACAGGTCAATTCAAAAACTCATTTTTCAATGTACGCTGCTTATTTTTACTCCAGTATTTGTCTAGAAACATTCGTTCAAAGATTTCAAATGAAATGAACTGATCCTTAAATTTTTTAGCCCATGTCTGAGCTGAACCTCACGGTATTCTCTTTACAAATTTTACTTTTGCCTCATCTGACATCCCAGACAGAAGACAGTCCTTCCAATTGGCCAAAAAATCCACGGCATCATCTCAGTTTCCACCTGAAAATGTCTTTTCAAAAGGTGCCTGCATTACTGGACACCCAGCATGACCCGAAACATTATACAATTCTATCTGGGTAATTTTGTCATTTACTTTTGAGGCGACAGTTACCATTTCCTTTCTGAGATCATCAGCTGTGCTGTCTAATTCATTTATCAGCACAGCTTTTGTCTCATCATTGCTAGCCACTATTTTCGCATTCACTTGAGCCAAAGTTTGCCTTGTCGCCTCTTCCCTATCGTCACACATCTGCCTTCCCGAATCAATTTCACCCTTCAGCTCAGCCTCAACCGCTTCAACCTTGGAATGCCAGCTCTCTTCTATTTTTTCTAATCTATTATCTAATTCGGTCATAATTTCTTGTTTCATTGACCCCAATTGCCTATTTATTTCGCCCACATTAGTCTTCAGAGAACTTAATTCGGAATTTAGTGAACTTAACTTAGTTCCAAAATTAGTGTCTAAAGCACTTAATTTGCTATCCATATCGGTTTTAAATGAACCTGTTTGGCTACTCATATTTTGGAGAAGAGCAATTAATTCTTTATACATTACAGGATACCTATTTCCTCCTGTCTCTGAGGACTTTGTGGTTTACTACCACTCCCTGACGCCCCGCAATCACTAAGCGATTTTTTAATTTCGTGCTCCATTGCCCTGGCCAGCACAAGAACTGAAAACAAGAAAACAAAAATTGCGCCCGCTGTGACCACTTATCTTTCCGGAGAGGCTGCGTCGGTCTCGGCGCTGCTGAAGAGGGTGCGTTGCAGAGCGTAGTCACGGCCGCTGGCTGCAGGTCCGCTGGTCGCTCGATCCACGCTGCGTGGCGTCGTCGAACGGCGATAGTAGGCGCGCACGCGATTAGCTGAAACACACGTTTTCGCGAATGTTCATTCTTCGCCTAGTTCCACTAGCCTTAGGGCCTAGTTGCCTAGCACAGTAGTATCCCGGATGAGCCCCCAATTGCGACGAGGTGGAAAATAAGTGCGGTTGAAGCGTCCACACGAATGTGCATATACTAATATTCGTTAAAAATTGGTAGTGCAAATTTTGGCTCTTACGTAAGTCTCAGGGAATAATTTCCACGCCGGCCGGAGTGGCCAAGCGGTTCTAGGCGCTACAGTCCAGAACCGCGCGGCCGCTACGGTCGCAGGTTCGAATCCTGCCTCGGGCATGGATGTGTGTGACGTCCTTAGGTTGGTTAGGTTTAAGTAGTTCTAAGTTCTATGGGACTGATGACCATAGAAATTAAGTCCAATTGTGCTCAGAACCATTTGAGCCATTTTGATAACTTCCACACTTGGTGCATTAGTACACTGTTCCACACCCGCGCATTAGTTATAGTTTTTGAATTAATAATCACTCAGACATGAATACAGTTTATGCTAAGGAACAGAAATTAGTCGATTATTATAGCAAAATCATTTTTCACGACACAGTTCGATCACTAGTTATTGGTGTCGTCCTTTTCGTTCACACAATGAAATTAGCAATGGTGAGACGGCTTACAGTTTTACTTTAATAATGATTTGACTCCGAGCCTCCAATAGCAGTAATGTAGGTTGCTATAATCGAGAGTTACTCAAGCAACTTGAACAGAACCACAAGTCCCACTGTCCTCTTTGTTCTAACAGTTTTGGCACGAAATCACAGATAGCCACATGTTCACTTACGCCGATGTATACCTCGGAATTCGTACTGACACAAATAATCGTAGCACTTCCATTTCACCAAATATATGTTTGCACGTTTACACTATTAAACAAAACTCTTTATCGAAATAAATCGGCGCGAAAAATTCGTACTCAAACGACCACATGGGCCACCCCCAAATGGGGTTCGCTCGCCACCCATCGGCCAACTCCCCAACGACTTCTTTTTTTTTTTTCATCTTTCATCTCCTCTTACGAGGTTGGGCTCTATCTAGAGCTTAGCTCTTTTTAGCCATAGGTGCCTTAATGCAGTTGGGACTCCATTTATTTATATTATTTGGGAAAAATTGATATTTCTTGTTTTACTTAAAATATTGATTATCCAATTCAATAACAATAATTCTTCAATAATACCTTGTATGTCTTCTATTCCTATCCATTATTACTGTCTTCCTTTTTCCTACTATATCTGCCTCTTCCTCTATTCTTCTTGTTGCTGAGGGGAAATGATGTTATATACCAGCATTCGCCTTATGGGTAGAAAAAAACCCTCAAAAACCCCACCTGGGATAATGTATCTTATATAATGTTTTAATTTAGATCGTATTTTTCTCTAGTATCTGATTTTATTTATTTAATTTTTATTATAGAACTGACATTTACACTTCAGCTTTCATTAACTAAGTGGCAAATATTATTAGAAGGTCCAAGTGAAATTGTTCTATTAAATTCTTCATTACTCTCCCTAATACATTGTGCTATAGTGTGTGATGGAAATTTATACTGGTAGCATGGAAAATTAAAATGCATAAATTTTTCTTTTAATGTTTTCGTTGTTACTGTATCAGTGTGGAGTCTATTCATTCCTATATTGCTGACAAGCTCAATAAGTGGGCGCTGTACCGGTAATATATTTACTGAATTATATATGTCTTGATTTGTAGTACAGAGACTTGATCTAGTAGCAATTCTTAGGATTCTTCTTTCTGTACGTAAAACTCTGTCTGTTTGCTGTTTAGTTGTAATCCATACTGGTGCTCCATATTCCAAGACTGGTCTTATAAACGTTTTATAAGTATAAATTAGTGTACTATTGGGTGCTCCTCTTATACATCCTCTAATCAACTTTAGAAGTCCGATTCTTCTCCTTGCCTTTACTAGGATATTATCTAGGTGAGGCTTCCATGAGCGTGTTGTGTCCATTATAAGACCTAAATAATTTGCTTTTGGTTTTGGTAAGATTTCTTCTCCCCAGAGTTTTAACTTTACTTTATCTGGTGTTTGTAATTTATTAGTAGTAAAATTTCTGTGTCTAAATATCACCAACTTACTCTTCTGCACATTAGTTGTAATATACCAGGTGCTGAGCCATTTTTCTAATTTTGTGAGGTATTTTGTGTTTGTATTATTCAATTCTTCGGATGTTGTCTCATGACACCAATAAACTGCATCATCTGTATAAAGTGCCAAGCCTTCATTCAGATGGTTAGGCTGCGGGATTCGGCTGTATATAAGCTATACAACAAAGGTGAAAGAGTAGCACCCTGTGGCACCCCGGCTTCTGGAATGAATGGACTAGACAGTTTGTTATTGACCGATACATATGTAGGTCTATTGTCAATAAGAGAACTAAAACATAAGGTAAATTGAATTGGGATACCAGATGGTCGCTAGCTTATGTAGACTCGGATGTCTACCCCCCTCCCTCCCCCCCTCCCCCACCTGGTTATGCAAGTACTTATCTCACCAGTTAAGGTTACAAATTTTGACACGTACCTCTCTCAACAGAAATAAGTACACCATCGGAACCGCGCTAAAAAGTACATCTTACTTACTATTTTACATTAATGTCTAGGATTATTCTATCGCCCGTAAATCAAGTTTTAGTTTTTTCAAAATTTCGCCACTTAGCGCAGATTTGTTTGTTTACATCTGTGCTGCAAAGTTTTTACATAGAACTGCATATAGCACTGTTTTTAGGGGTAATCTATAGCGATCTACACATTGCGTTGCTCATAATCTTCATATCTATAATAATTAATTAATTATGGGAGATAAATGCTAATAATAATGTGCAAACAATGAAAACTATTGTAAGTTAAGTGTATGGTATAACTTAACTAGTTTAAAATACGTGTGATGCCACCCAAAATATTATATAGTGCCGTTCTTTACGTCATGAATTTTCTATTGAATTTTATAAACAATTTCCCATCAAACTTCGTATATTGCTCTTTACGAGCTTAATTATTTATGAATCTAAACATATGACTACGGCACTCGATCCGCTATGACGAGACGTTCTTAATGAGCACTCGTTCATCCCTGTAAGTTGTTATTTACTATTTTTATTAATCTTTCAGTATTCGTGTTATTAAGCAAGTTTCATGATACTATAATTTTTGCATCTCGTCACTTAAAATAAAGATCGATCTTTCAGAAGGTGCATATTGCTGACCACAATCCATTGCCGCATCTCTTTTCACCGTAAGTTACATAGTTTTCGCGTAATGCGCGAAAAACCAAACAATGCCTCAAGCTGCGGGCCACATGGCCGCCCGGCGGCGGAAGCATCTCACCGACTCGCAAACCTCGCGCGGGCGCGCCACGCGCATCCGTGAATGGCGCACGATGTCGCACACTCGCTCGCCACAAAACAATCCTTGCATACTAGACCTATTCATCTAGTAACGGGGGTTTGTACCGTCACGGTCTCCATCAGATCTTCCCACGAAGACATCGATTTCTCATTCCACAACACTCGCCAGCAGAATATCCGCTGCAGCAGAAGATGAATCATTGCCAGTATGGACGTTCATTTGCTGCTTTGATGGTGTGCCGTCACACTAAGAGTTCTTAATAATCGTTCAAATTTAATATTGTTCCTAATAAAATGGTTAAAAAATGGTTCAAATGGCTCTGAGCGCTATGGGACTTAACATCTGAGGTCATCAGTCACCTAGAACTTAGAACTACTCAAACCTAACTAACCTAAGGATATCACACATGTCCATGGCCGAGGCAGGATTCGAACCTGCGACCGTAGCGGTCGCACTGTTCCAGACTGAAGCGCCTACAACCGCTCGGCCACATCGGCCGGCTAAAATGGTTGAAACGCATGAAAACATCTTTATCTGATGCACATATTTCCTCAATTGGGTATAAAATCATGGACTTCTGCATAAGACAGCAATCAGTTTAATTTAAAAAATAGGTAAGTTCTAAGTTGTAAATACCGTAATATCTTCGACACAACTAATCGAATTTGGAGACTGAATAGCAGTTGAATTCATCTCTTTGAGACCTAAAATACACTCACTCACTCACTGGTCATACCGGACTCGAGAGTCCACGACCGCAGCAACGTATTTTCTTCATCTGTCCCTATCTTGGGCTATTTCCTTCCATTCACCTTCAATACCTATGCTACTCAAATGGCTCTGAGCACTATGGGACTCAACTGCTGTGGTCAGAAGTCCCCTAGAACTTAGAACTACTTAAACCTAACTAACCTAAGGACATCACACACATCCATGCCCGAGGCAGGATTCGAACCTGCGACCGTAGCGGTCGTACGGTTCCAGACTGAAGCGCCTTTAACCGCGCGGCCACTCCGGCCGGCTGCTACTCAAATCAGCCTTCACATTGTCCTCCCATCTACGCCTCGGTCTCCCCACAGGACGTTTTTCCTCTTAGTGCCCTACCAGTACTCTGCGAGCTGCCCTGCCCTCATCCAGTCGAGCTACGTGACCCGCCCATCGCAGCCTACGTGTTTTAATAATACTGATTATGTCAGGGCTTGAACAGAGTTTGTGAACCTCTTCGTTATGCAGTTTTCGCCACTCTCCGCTCATGTCATCCCTTTTTGCTCCGAAAATTTTCCTCAAAATTTTGTTTTCAAGTACTCGAAACGGCTTTTCATTTTGCACAGTGAGAGACCCATACATCATAACTGGTAGAATAATAGTTTTGCATATTCTAATCTTTAAATTCCTGGACAATATCCGTGATGAAAGTAATCTATTCAGTGAGCAGTAGCACGTATTTCCCGCCCGTAATCTCTCCTTCAGTTCGGATTCAATCTCATTTCTCGAAGTGATTTCCACGCCTAGATACTTAAATGTGTTCACTTTTTCAAACTGCATGTCTCCAACTCTTAAAATTTCTTGATCTACTGCTGTTGGCATTCTAGTAGTAACCAGGTATTTAGCTTTGTCTTCACTTATCTTTAGACCTACATCTTCACTAGCCTTGATTAACGCATTCGCATTTGCTGTTACAGATTCTTTCCTATCGCTAATGATGTTTAGATCATCTGCATACCCTAATATCTTAATATTTCCATTTAACTCCACACCCTCTGAATTATCTGCTGCCATTCGTACAATATATTCTAGGACTAAATTAAAAAGTAGCGGAGACAGGGCATCTCCCTGCTAAAGTCCATTCTTTATTACAAATTCTTCTGACTCCAATTTCCCCACGCGTATTCTACCTTTTATGTTTTTCAAACTTGCTTCTATAAGTCTAACATACTTCTTTGGAATTCCAAGTTCCGAAGGAATTCTGTACAGTTTTGATTGCAATACTGAATCATATGCTTTTGTAAAATCTATGAAAAGATTGTGAACTGGTTTATTGTATTCCCACTTCTTTTCCAAAATTTGACGCAGGGTGAATATTTGGTCTATAGTTGATCTGTTCCTCCGAAAGTCAGCTTGGTAATCCCACACAATTTCATCTGCATATGGTGTAAGCTTGCTTAGCAGAATATTCGAGAAAATTTTGGAACAGACTGGTAATAGTGATATCCCTCTGTAAGTACTACAATCCATTTTGTCGCCCTTCTTAAAAATTGGGATCAGAATCGACTCCTGCCACTCTTCAGGTATCATCTCTGAGTTCCATACTTTAGTTACCACTTTGTGAACTACTTCCACCTAAAATACAAGTAGCAGAAATTACGAGGGGCGTTGAAATTAGTAACGCAACTAATTTTTTTTCTCTGGCAATGTCGATTGAAAAAAAAATGTGGAATTTGTCGGAGGACATCATGAAATACTCCCACTTAGTTCCGATGTGACGGCGCTATACGAAGCCTTTAAAATAGCGTTTAAATGGAGGTGCGTTCCAAGGATAGAGGTGTATTGAGTTCCTCTTAACGGAAAACCAGAGCATCGCAGATATTCATTGGCGCTTGCAGAATATCTACGAGGACCCGTTAGCAAACAAAAGCACCGTGAGTCTTTGGGAGAGGCGTCTGTTATCGCAACAAGGTCGGGCGAACCTGTGCTGTCTCCCGCTGTCGGCGGGGTTCGCACAGCTGTGACTCCTGCAACATTGGAAAGTGCGGCCATTGTCATTCGAAATCATCGACGGATGACAAACAAACACATCGCTGCTCAATTGGACGTTTTTTGTTGGTAGTGCTGTCACCACTCGTCCACCAGTTGGAGTACTCAAAGGTGTGGCCAGCAGGGTTCCTCGCTGTCTAGCAGAAGACAATAAAGAGCAAAGAAGGATCACCCGTGCGGAATAACTTGAGCATTACAAGGCTCATCGTGACAATTTTCATCGAACATAATCGCAAGCGATGAAACATGGGTTCATCACTTCGAACTGGAAAGAAAACGGCAACCCATGGAGTGGAGCCACACTATTTCTACTCTGAAGAAAAAGTTCAAAACTGAAAGCTCAGCCGGTAAAGTCGTGGCGACGGCCATCTGGGACTCTGAACGGTTTATTCCGTTTGATGTCCTCCCTAATTGTGCTACGATGCTGAAGTTTGTGCTACCCTCAGAAAACTGAAGAAACGACTTCAGCGTGCTCGTCGCCACAAAAGTGCAAACGAACTTCTCCTTCTGCATGGCAGTGCAAGACCCCACACAAGTCTGCGCACCGGGAGAAGCTCGCGAAACTTCGTTGGACTGTTCTTCCTCATTCACCCTGCAGACTGGATCTCGCTTCTTCCGACTTTTATGTGTCTGACCCAGTGAACGATGCATTCCACTGGAAGCAGTAGGTGGATGATGGGTTGGTTAGTGGTTGCAGCAAGACGCTCCGATATCGACCAGTAGACTGGTACTATGCTGGCATCAGGCCCTCGTACTAAGGTGGTGTATTGTCGCACTGAACGGGGATTGTGCTGAAAAATAAGCACTCCGTCTTCAGGCCATCCGACCGCCGTGTCATCCTTAGATGAGGATGCGGATACGACGGGCGTGTGGTCAGCACACCGCTCTCCCGTGCCGGCCGAAGTGGCCGCGCGGTTCTGGCGCTGCAGTCTGGAACCGCGAGACCGCTACGGTCGCAGGTTCGAATCCTGCCTCGGGCATGGATGTGTGTGATGTCCTTAGGTTAGTTAGGTTTAACTAGTTCTAAGTTCTAGGGGACTAATGACCTCAGCAGTTGAGTCCCATAGTGCTCAGAGCCATTAGAAGAGCTCTCCCGTTATGATGGTTTTCTTTGACCGGAGCCGCTACTATTCGGTCGAGTAGCTCCTCAATTGGCATCACGAGGCTGAGTGCACCCCGAAAAATAGCAACAGCGCGTGGCGGCCCTGATGGTCACCCATCCAGGTGCCGCCCACGCCCGACAGCGCTTAAGGTCGGTGATCTCAGGGGAACAGGTGTATCCACTGCGGCAAGGCCGTTGCCCCGAAAAATAGGGTTGTAGTCAAAAGCGTGGGGAGTAAAATGGTGTATAGGTATCCTGAATAAAAACCAACCTCTTTTCAGAAAAAAATGTTGCATTACTTATTGACCGCGCCTCGTACTAAAGCTCCACTTTGAAAAAGCTCAATTCATACTGATATGCCTGTAATTGTATAGCTACGACAACCGACAGTATATTGTTTCGTGAGGACATCATTAGAATGCGTCTGGGTGGAAACAAAATTACGATAGGAGCATTAGAGTGCGAAGCGGTTTATTCTGTGGAAACGAATGCGTGCGGTGCAGAACGTTGTATTAGGAGCGGCGAGCGTTTCAGAGAAGGCTATCAAGCCACGCCGGCTCCTATTAAAATGTTGGCGAGGTAATGGGCCGGCACCGGCGTCGGCAGGAAACGAGTGGGGTGGAGCAGCGCCGGCGATAAGCCAGACCAGTACGGGACGCGCGCACGCTACCTGCTACCAGCTACCTGCTACCTGCTAACGACCCGGCACACACACTGATCTGTGCACCAGTTACGGAAACGAGGGGCTCGCAATAAATTTATACGTCGCTACGCTCCCATGTTCTAGAGAAATGTAGGAACAAGGCAGGCAACACTGACACTAGAATGGTCCTCACACGAAGTGAAAACGTTTGTGGACGAGTAGGTCATGACGTCACTGCGTAGAATTCCACATTCCACTACACTGATAAGTTTGAAAGTAAGAGTCTACCAAGTCAAACTTTTTGCCTCGTGGAGAGTAACGTAGCTAGTCAGATGCAGCATCGATTTTACGTCACAAACAGAATTTAGAAGACACCCTATTGTATTAATTTACAAAATTGAATGCCATATTTGATGGTTTTTGTGTTACAGCATAGGTAGTGTGAATGTGAGCTGTTTCAAAGCGCCAGCACATTGAGGAACTCTCGAAAAAGCGTCTTTTAGTTACGATTTGTTATGGCAGATAGACGAGAAACTACATATCGGTAGTCAGTCTTGCCTTTATTTCGTGCTTTTAGTCTTATAATGCTATGAAAGTATACCGTTTCAGCGCTACAGCACAATGCTGATTTATCAGAATTGCGTCGTTTTCGGTACAGTTTTTCATAGTTAACTATCATCTAATATTTGCAGTTAGAGCATGTGCATTTGTGTGCCACAATACCTGGGGCGCTGCTGTAGAATTGTATTATACCAAAATGCATTTCGGTAACTTTGGTATACTTCATATATGACGTAGTAAATGGTAGGATTACCGGTAGTATTGGTAGCATTATAGGGGAAGAAACATAAATCAGTATGTAAGAGAGAAACCGGAAGCCGACGACTTCTCTTTACTGTTTTGGTTTTCGGTTGTTTGTCTTGCAGGAGCGACATCATTTAGTGTTAGACCGTTATGTATTTCATATCCTTAAAGAACATAAATTGCATGTTATAATTAGTAGGAATTAGTTAATTGCAAAAACTTCAGCGGTTTTGTGTAACCTAAGCAAATACTTCCGACGCAAATACAGTTTATATGCACAAACATAAAAGAATATATTATATAATTATTGTTATTTTTTACTTAATAGAACGTTCTTCGTTATGATAAAATACAAAAATTACGTTATTATTGATAAATGCATTTTATTTTTATTTTATCTTTTTGTTGATCAAATTGCGTTTTTTTAGCACCGTATGATATATCTGTAGTTTTATTCATTTTTATTAAGACATCCCTCTGTTTCACGTAACAGATCGACAATTTTAAAATAAAATCTGTATTAAACATTCACAATTTTAATTTCCCAATGAATATCTTTCACTTTGAAGTAATAGCTATGTGGAACAAAAATATTCCTTACGTTACCTCGTCCTTTATACATCCTCAATCCTCACTCTGCTTCTAGACAGTTCACTGCTTCCTGTTTTTAAGAGAATCTTGTAAGACACTGATCTCATACGTAAAGAAAGCGATCGTTATAAGCAAAGCCCAACAGGTATGCAACACACCTAACTCACAGGTAATGTGTGTATGGTCTTAACTGACTGAAGCTGCTAGGAAAACTACCATAGACTGCGATTATTTACGATAGTCTACGGTAGCCTACAGTAGTTTTACGACTATGCGCTGTTGCCATGTTGAATCTGTAGCGTAGTTCGTAGTGTCATAACTATAAAGAGAAAGGTAGCAGAACATGTCCACCTACTTCCAAGCTTTTTTATCACATTTTCTTTTCTAAAAGATTTGGATTCTTTATTATTATTATTTTAAAAGAAGTGTAATGTGCTATAATCGATGCTATTTACTATAAATAATGTATTTGCTGCTATTTGTTGCATAGGCCTGGAAGTTGTTGCTATTATATATATATATATACACGTTTTGGTTTTATTAACTGCCTCACGTCATGTCACGGACTGCGCGGCCCCTCCCGCGGCATGGGTGTGTGTGTGTGTTTTGTTCTTAGCATAAGTTAGTTTAAGTAGTGTGTAAGTCTAGAGACCGATGACCTAAGCAGTTTGGTCTCTTAAGAATGCACACACATTTGAACATTTTTTAACTGCCTCATGTTTTTATCTTGCTGGTAAGTATCTTTTCAGTAATCTGCTCCATTAGAATGAAATTACGTAACGAATCTCACTACTGATGTCTATGGGATGAAGTAACTTACTTCGGAGTGATAGCAGTCTACGTGTCATCGAGAATATGGATATTATCCATGTGCAAACTGACACTAGACACTATCAGTTAACAATGTTCAGTTTACAACCGAAAATGTGATGGAGATACAATCGAGTTAACGAATAGTTTGTACTAGGCCGTATTTGAGATCGTTGTGCAGCATATGTATTGTTTGTTTCACTGCCAGCGGTTCGTTGTTCAAGCAATTAGGAGCCCAGAATCACCTGGGAGATTTTCTCCGCCATTCTCCGACTATCACTAAAATAATTAACCCAACTATTTTAGTTACATCCATTTTCGCAAACAAACTGTGTGATCAGTGCGCCAGATGGACGAACTGACACTGGAAAGCGCCGTGGTCGCAAATCACGATGAGGAGCACATTCCGGGCGACACAGCAGGTCATTTCACAGCGTGCAGCAGCCACAATAGGTACCACGTCTGTTGTGCTTCGGGATGAGAAACGGGTACCATGTGAGGACAGCTTAAGGCGCAGTTCTCGCAGAGGTGATAGCTTACGCGATACGACACTTTGCTCGCGTGTGGTGCGTCGCTGCCAACCTCATCCGAATATGTCGTGTGTTCACTCGAGACTGGGAAGGGGTATGGATTTCCTGCTAGAATTAAAAACATTTGTTATGCAGTATTGTATGACATAAAATGCACCAGCTGTGAAGTGTCCAGCGACTATGTTTTTTAATGCAAACTTTGAAAAATATGCGCTATGTTTTACTTAATTTTTGAATATCACAATAACTACGGGCAATAGCAAAAGCAAAACTAGTTCATTATCAGGCTGTGAACGATAGAAAGCTGCAAAAAATGTCAATTAATTTTTTATCGAATAGTTTCCTGAAACGATAATGAGAAGAACTGTATAGTGGAGAACTTGTGCAAATCCTAAAGCAGTTGTTTTTCATTCTTACGCGAAAAGTTGTTAGTTTTGCTGAGGATCTAACTACATAAAACAGTATTTTTGAGTACATCAGATGACTTGAAAATTCTCTCTCCTTGTGTTGTACGATATAGCTGAGTGGAGCAACCTGTATTTTGTGTTGCGCCGGGTGATAGGACAGAGAATCTCATCGGTGTTGTATCACTTTCGTCCCAATGTGAAACAGTTAAATCGCTCCCGCTATATTTCTACATGTTTCACCAATGCGGATTGTTTCTGTGTCATACAGTAATTCCCATAGCGGGCCTTATCGCTTAGTGTATCGTCTCAATGAGAACAGTGCGTTAGCCGTATCGTAGAAGATAGTTTGAACAAAGGGGAGCGTACGTTTGCAGCTTTGCCGATTAAGAGGACGCTTTTGATAATGTTGACTGGAATACACTCTTTGAAATAATGAATGTACCAGGAATAAAATGCACTGAGGTGGAAGAGCCATGGGATACCTCCTAATATCGTGTCGGGCCTCCTTTTACCTTACATGGTGCAGAAACTCGACGTAGCATCGACTCAAAAAGTCGTTGGAAGTTCCCTGCAGAAATATTGAGCCATGCTGCCTCTGTACCCGTCCGCAATTATGAATGCGTTTTCAGTGTAGAATTTTTTGCACAAATTGACCTCTCGATTATGTCCCATAAATGTTATAGGGATTCAAGATGGACGACCAGCGTAGCCAAGTAATTTGGTCGAATTATCTACAATGTTCTTCAAACCAACCGAGAAGAACTGTGGACGGGTACATGGTGCATTGTCATCCATAAAAATTACAGAGTTGTTTGGGAACGCAAGGTCCATAAATGGCTGCAAATGGTCTCCAGTTAGCCGATTATACCCATTTCCAGTCAATCATCGGTTCAGTTTGACCAGAGGTCCCATTTCATTCTCTGTAAATACAGTCAACACCATTATGGAGCCACCACCAGCTTGCACAGTGTCTTGTTGACAACTTCAATCATATGGTTCATATGGCTTTGAGCACTATGGGACTTAACTTCTGAGGTCATGACTCCCCTAGAACTTAGAACTACTTAAACCTAACTAACACACATCCATGCCCGAGGCAGGATTCGAACCTGCGACCGTAGCGGTCACGCGATTCCAGAATGTAGCGCCTAGAACCGCTCGGCCACCCCGGCCGGCGACAACTTCAATCGCTGTCGTAGTGGGCTCTGCGCTACACTCAACCACTTCCATCAGCTCTTGTCATCTGAAATAAGATCTCATCTGACAAGTCGCCTGGGGTCAAACCGATATGGTCAGGAGTCCAGGAGAGGCGATACAGGTGGTGTGTTTTCAGTAAAGGCACTTGCCTTGTTTGTGTGCTGTCATAGCCCATTACGCCAGAATTAGCCTCACTGACCTAACGGATTCTTTCGTCGTTCGTTATGAAGCTATTTCACGCGGTATTGCTTCTCTGTTTGCACTGACAGCTCTATGCGAACACCGCTGCTCTCGTGTGGCCGTCGTCTGCTACTTTGTCCATGGTCAGCGGTAATGCCTGAAATTTGGTATTCTCGGCACACTTTTGCTCTTCAGATCTCGGACTATTTAATTCCATAACGATTTCCGAAATTGATTGACCCATGCGTATAGTTCCAACTACCACTCCATGTTCAAACTCTGCCATAATAATGTCGGACCCCTTTTTACATGAATCACCTAAATACAAATTATAGCTCTGCCGATAGATTAACTTTTAAATCTCGTGTACGCGATACTGCCGCCATCTGTACATGTGCATATCCCATGACTTTTGTCACCTCAGTATAAAAAATGGTTCAAATGGCTCTGAGCACTATGGGACTCAACTGCTGAGGTCATAAGTCCCCTAGAACTTAGAACTACTTAAACCTAACTAACCTAAGGACAACACACACATCGATGCCCGAGGCAGGATTCGAACCTGCGACCGTAGCGGTCGCGCGGTTCCAGACTGTAGCGCTAGAACCGCTCGGCCACCAGCGGCCGGCTCACCTCAGTATAGAGGAAGCGAAAGACTGTACAGGGTGTAAACAGTAACTGTTTGCAATGTACCAGAGTTGTGTGGGGGAGGTCGTGACGAACAGTTTGATACTGGACACTTACGGTTTATCAAGTCAGGAAACAACTTCAAATCACCCACCAAAAGCCCCCTAAGCTTCAACTCATGCCTAATGCACGAGATGTTCAATGTTCTCTCGCTCTATTGAATCACAAGATTTCTCGACTATTTATTTAATATTGCTGATTGAAACTTTCCCATGAGCTTAATGAAAGAAAAACGCAAACACTAACTACGTATACATTTTGATCATCTGGTCTAACTGAACCAATAATTGACTGGAAATGGTTATGTTCGCGTACTTGAAGACCGTTTACAGCCAGTTATGGACTTACTGTTCTCAAACAATGATTATATTTTTATGGATGACAATGCGCCAAGTCACCGGGCCACAATTGTTTGCGATAGGTTGGAAGGACGGTCTACACAATTCGAGAGAATGACTTGGCCACCCAGATCGTTCGATATGAATCCCATCGAATCTTTGTAGGACACAATCTGGAAGATAGTTCGTGCACAAAATTCTTCACCGGCTATACTTTCGCAATTATGGATGGCTAAAGGGTCAGCATGGCTCAATATTTCTTTCAAAACAACTTGTTGAATCAATTCCACGTCGAGCTGCTGCATTATGCCTGTCAAAAGGAGGTCGAGCACATATTAGGAGGCGTCCCATGATTTGTGCCATCTCAGTGAACATAAATAATTCCATTTCGTTTTCTGTCGTTTTGGGTATCTAGGTAGTTCGTACAAGCACAACAGTTTTCTTCGTTTCGGTTCTTATCGAGTCTGATTTTGACACATCTGTATTCACATCGGTTCTCTTACTGTAGTTCTTTTGTAACTCATACCTGGTTCAGAACCTTTGTCTAGCGATGCCTACAACTGAAAAACATAACTTAGTCGGGATCTACTAGCTCCAGTGCCTGACGTATCAACATTCCTGCCTCATTAAGAAATATACACGGCAGTTCGTAAAATCTTGTCTGTTGGCGCCAGTAGAGT
The DNA here is from genome assembly GCF_021461395.2 of Schistocerca americana. Lineage (NCBI taxonomy): Eukaryota > Metazoa > Arthropoda > Insecta > Orthoptera > Acrididae > Schistocerca > Schistocerca americana. Next base: position 168,747,756 of record NC_060119.1, on the reverse strand, counting down.
GGTAACGCAGCGCTCAACAGTTGTAGCGTTTGATCTGTAGTGGTTGTTTTACGCGTCATCCTAATATAATGCTGTTCGTGTCTTCCTCGTCTCCAGGTGTACACACATCAGTCTCAGTCGAACTAGATCGTCTTTTAAACTGACCCTGGTTCAGTTTCATTTATGCTGCGGTTGTGTAAAGTACTACCGACACGGTTTGCTTGGTATACCAGTGAATTATTGGGATCACAGTGGGGTCTTTCTCTGTGATGTTTCTCTTTCTTTGATGTCAGTTCTTATTCTCTATTTTTCGTCCCACCTCATTCGCATTACTATTTGAAGTCGTTGTGGAAAATCAGGGTGCGGTATTTTTGGGTGTAATGTTGTACGTAAAGATTATTGAGTTAATGCGTAATCAGTACGTTGATCTCGAAGAAAGACGAGGTCGTTTGGTCGCGTCTGCATTTGTGATAAAGCAATAAGAAAACGAAAGAAGAAACATGAAATCAAATGCTGTCTAAAGAGTAACCAGTAAAACGAAAATCTGATTGATGAGGGGTGACATGGCCACTTTAAAGACAAGAACGATTCGAAGTTTGACAGTATGAAAAAAAAAAAAAAAAAAAAAAAAAACTGCGTACGCTCGCAAGTATTTGTTTTACTCATTGACCGATTTGAAGCGTAATGAGTGTCTTCAGATTGATCTACAAAAGAATATGCATATTTATGCATAATAATAGCATTGTTCATAAATATGCACATTCTTTTTTAGATCAGTATGAAAACGATCATTACGATTGAAACCAGTCGTCGAATAAAACAAATACTTGGCATCATAGAGAGCTGTCGTTCTTCCATATTTAAAAAAAAAAACATTCTCTCGTTACCTTTCTCCGTGCAAAGAGGGTACATGAATTTGGCCCTTCTGTCAGTCCCATCTTCGAGGAAGAAATTAAAATACGAGGAAAGGTATAGCACCACAATCAAGATGGGAACCAACATTGTGGTTCCACGTGGTGGAGACCTTAAATATACCACTGTGAGTTTACCACAAGCACTCTGTTAGGTAATTCTTAGATTCTCAGAGGCGACAACATCCTTAAAAAATGTCACAGTACAGTATTATACACATGCCACTTCCAGACTTTCAACTGTTCTTCTCCTCCTTCCTTTCTCTCTCAAAAATTTGTTCCGAAGATGAAGGTTTTTTTGACGTCGTCGTTATATCTTTGCCGGTAACTGGACAGCCCAGTATCATGCGATGCGTCATTCCTAATCTTTACCCTAACACTCCTCAGATTTTATTCACCCTAGACGTTAGCGGCATGCATAAAGGCCTTTTCGTATTAAATTCTCTAACAGGTCACGTCTGATCTGATTGAGGTAGCTTAACATGCTGCTGCTATGAAAACAAATTCAGACCTTACCTTTGCTTGTACTGTCAGGAACAAATTTGGCGCACACAGCAACTCGATCTTTGACGCTTACGCGAGCTTGCGTAATCGAAAATCGTTCAAGTCCCCAGCCGCCTGAGTTGCTAAAGCGTTCACACTAACTTTCGCCACAGGCGATTAAATATGCTTGCGAAAAATGCTTGTGGAATGAATTGTTAATGCGTTCGCACTAACTTTCGCCACGGGCGATTAAATTTGCTTGCGGAAAATGCTTGCACATGCATGCTTGTCAAGCTTTCAGTAACTATTTGGCATCTTCACACAAGCATTCGGACACAGCTGCAGCTGCGAAATTTGCTATTTTTTGAGGGGTGGGGTGACACTAGCGCTCCCAGCGGTGAGGTAGCAGGGCGCTTCTAAACGTCATGCATGAATACGCCGTAAGAAGTATGGCGTTGCTTTTTTCTAGTAATTTACGAAATAGGTATTACATTTCTAACATTACGAGAGACAGGTCGCTAGATAAGGGTACAATTCATGAATCAAATGAGATAATCTGTATTAATAATGAGGCAGTACTTCCGATATTCTATATCAACCCGAAAGAAGTGGCGCAGTGGGTAACACACTGAATTCGCATTGGGGAAGTCAACGGCTCAAACCCGCTTCGACCATCCAGATTAGGTTTTCCGTGATTTCCCTAAATCGCTTCAGACAAATGCTGGGATGCTTCCTTTGAAATGGCGCGGCCGATTTCCTTCCCCATCCTTGACTCAATCCGAACTTGTTCAAAAAAATGGCTCTGAGCACTATGGGACTCAACTGCTGAGGTCATTAGTCCCCTAGAACTTAGAACTAGTTAAACCTAACTAACCTAAGGACATCACAAACATCCATGCCAGAGGCAGGATTCGAACCTGCGACCGTAGCGGTCTTGCGGTTCCAGACTGCAGCGCCTTTAACCGCACGGCCACTTCGGCCGGCAATCCGAACTTGTGCTCAGTCTCTAAGGAGCATGATGTCGGCGGGACATTAAACCCAATCTTCCTTCCTTCTTCAGTACCAGCTTAGCGTCCGCTGCCTAGTTAGCGTAGTGTGTATGGTCTGCACAAGTTTCTTTTGTTTTTATTTAATCAAATTTTTATGTTATTCACAAACTGCACTGTCATTTAAACTTTTCACAGAAATTAAAGGCCTAAACGTATGGTCTTTTCCGAATATACTTCTGATAAAAAAGCTAATCTGGTAGCCAGACATAGGTATTTATTAACCCTGCCTTTTGAGTTCTTGTGGCGATACTTCCATAGCAACTTTCATTCCCTAACACAAAAAAATTTTCATCTCCTATTTTACCCCCTTAGGGGTTGAATTTCCAAAAAACTCTGAAACACGTATGTTTTCATTTCCAACCGAGAAGCAAAACACCAGTTTTCAATGATCTAGCTTTAAAAATGCTTTCACGATGAAACTTTCTATATCATTGCACCCAAATTTGACTCTCTTTGGGTTCGGATTTCCAAGAAACACTGAAACACGTATTTCTTTTATTTGTGGCCGAGAAGTCAAATGCAACTTTCATAGATGTAGCTTTCAGAAATGTTATTGGTTCTTTAATAATGATTCATTTTAAAAATGTCACCCACTATTTCAAACCCACTACGGTTAAATATCCAAAATTGCCGAAACACGTCTTTCTTTAATTCTGACCGAAAAACCAAGTACCAATTTTCGTAGGTATAGCTTCAAAATTGCCTTAATAACGACATATTTTCAAAAATTTTCGATCCCTACTTCACCCCCTTAGGAGTAGAATTTCAAAAGATACCTTCGTAAACGACGCCTACGGTATAAGATCTACACCCTCTGCAAATTTCTAGTTTCTATCCTGACGGGTCTGGGGTCGTCGATGATGAGTCAGTCAGTGAATGAGTCAATCGGGACACGGTCTTTTATACACAGTGATAACTGTAGTTTACTCCACTGAAGCCAAGAGAATATAAATAATTATTGCTCGCAGGTAGGAGCATAGATATGTTCTTGCACGGACTAGAAGGAACCGCACACGATTCGTTCTACTTTGTAGTCATTACGACGCTAGCTGCTAAAAATTAATTTTCATCATTGCAATTAATTAATTCATCTAGTTCGACGTATACCGTAATACCCAGCGTGCTAGCTTGCGGGACAGGAAGTTAGGCCGGACCCGTACGAATTCGTGCAACGTATTACAGGCCGTGGGCACCGACCAGCCTGCGTGTGGTTTTTAGGTTTCCCACACACGTTTCGGCTGATGCTTAAATGGTCCCTACTTTCCGCCACGATGCACAAACAGTTAAAATACGATAACATGTAGCGGAATCCGTACTAGATGCCGTAAACGCTAACGAAAGATGACGAGGAAGCTTACTAATCTGTTTGGTATATTGTAATTCCAATGAACGATAGAACTATGCTGCAGACTTCATTACAATTCATTGATGACATTAAGTTTATTTTAATTGATTTATTATGTCAATGATTCTAAAGCAATGAAACGGCAAGTGAAAAAGTATTCAGCGAACGCTGTCATCGAATGACATTGTTTTACCAAACCCCATACCCAACTGATACTGTACACGCAATGACAGAGTGCGTTAGTGAAAGCCTACCGTCTGTGGACACATTGCTGTCGGATCCAAAGTTTACTCGTTTTTCACGCGTCATCCGTTACTGACGTATCTCGAGATAACTGACACAGTTTTTTATATACTGTCTGTAGATGGCATCTGCTGTGCTAAAGTATGACTACTTCGTCTAGTTCTGCGTTTGCGCCAGTAGTCAATGTATCAAACTTGATTGCCTCCATGTACTTCTTTTTTAGCACTTTGACTGTATTTTGATTTTTCACATAGTAACTATTTCCGTCCTGAAGTTCCTCCTGCTTTTAGAGATGGCCCTTTTAATAAACCCGAAGGAAATGTACGACTATGAAACACTTCCAGAGGTTTTGGACGATGATTATTCATATGTTCCTAGTGAGAATGAATATCCGGGTGACTGTGAAAATGAATGTTTTTATGGTACTGAGAAAGACAACTGTGACAATGAAATTTAGAAATAATTTCTTGGTGGTAAAATTGCGTGTGTAGAAAACTGAACTAGATATAATGATGGATGCCGTGAAGTGATCTATATACTCATAAAATGTCACAAATCTTTGTTCAAATGGCTCTGAGCACTATGGGACTCAACTTCTGAGGTCATTAGTCCCCTAGAACTTAGAACTAGTTACACTGGACTCGCATTCGGGAGGACGACGGTTCAATCCCGCGTCCGGCCATCCTGATTTAGGTTTTCCGTGATTTCCCTAAATCACTCCAGGCAAATGCCGGGATGGTTCCTCTGAAAGGGCACGGCCGACTTCCTTCCCCATCCTTCGCTAATCCGATGAGACCGATGACCACGCTGTCTGGTCTCCTTCCCCAAAACAACCAACCAACCTTAGAACTAGTTAAACCTAAGGACATCACAAACATCTATGCCCGAGGCAGGATTCGAACCTGCGACCGTAGCGGTCCTGTGGTTCCAGAGTGCAGCGCCTTTAACCGCACGGCCACTTCGGCCGGCTCAAATCTTTGTGCAACATGCTTTGTACAGTTATGAAGTCTCACAGAAGTTGTGTGGACTATCTATTTAGTATTAACTAATCTGACGATGGCCTGAGAAGCCGGAAGTCGCTTCATAACGGACTATTAAATAAATGTTATTGTGGTGTACGTATCCCTTCACGTTTCCACTTCACAATCACATTGGAAACAGTGGACCTGGGGATGTTTATGATTCTGGAAAACTCGCGTACAGACGTATGACACAAGTGACACCCAATCGCCTGAGCACATTCGAAGTCCGTGAGTTCCGCGGAGCGCCCCATTCTGCTCTCACAATGTCTAATGACTACTGAGGTCGCTGATATGGAGTCCCTGGTAGTAAGTTGCAGCACAACGCACCTAATATGAAAAACGTATGTTTTTAGGGATGTCCGGATACTTTTGATCACATAATGTACATGGCCTTAATTTAGCTGTAGTTCTTCCTTCGCGATTTTAGTTCAGTCACATCTTCAACGGTCCACTTGGGTAGCTTCAGAGATGTCCCTCGTATATTTGTTACCCAGGTGACACACAATGACGAGTCAGCGTCCCAAGTCGCAGCTCTCTTAGTCGACCCATTTTCCTGTTACTGCTTTTCTACTGACAATACATTACTCCCCGCCTCCATTTATATTGCCGGGTTTACATCTCATCACATCTAGTGATCAGTTCTGCATTACACAGTGTGTCCGGATATTGCTCAGCATAAGATTTTCTCCCTGCAGTGTAGTGTTCGCCGTTTTGGGACTTCCTACCCTTAACTATGTTTACCACGTGGAAAATTTATACGAAACCCTGTCCGTTTGCGAACAGTGCTCGTATCCATTGAGCTCTTCATCGCTCCACACAGCCCTTATCAGCTTCGCATATCAGCACCCGCGCGGTATTTGGAAAGTAAGAGCGAGGTACTGGAGAACGATTTTTTGGGAGTGGACAATGATGTGTACCTAGCACTCGGTACAGGAATATGTGGCTTATGAGGAGCTTGTCCACCATTGTACCCATCTTCTTAGCTCCCTACACGCATTGTGCTAGCTGGACTGCTAGTTGCACTTTGGAACTCACGACTGATTCCTTCCACTGATCTCATGCGACTTTATACAGGCACCTTCCGCAATATTCAGCAGTCCCTGTCCGTCAGTACATGAGATCTGCTAGGTCTTTGTTTATCTGTCGTTGTTCCTTCGCGTTTCCACGTCACAATAACATCACCAACAGACCACTTGGGCAGCTTTAGAAGGATTGAAATTTTTCCGGTGGCTTTGTTACTCAGTTGAAATTCAATGACTAGTCGACGTTGGAAGTTACAGGGGTTTCTTGACCGACACATTCTTCTCTTCCTACTTCTCTGCTGACATCACAACACTCCCCCCCCCCTCCCCCAACTTCTCTTATAATGGCGGATTTGCCTAGTATGACAATTAGTTCTCAATTCCGCATTACGTAAGAGGTGTCCGGATAGTTTTTATTAGATAGTGTAAATATATGTAGTTGTTAGTGTGGAGAAAGCAGTGCATGTTTCGTATTCAACTGCGTTATATACACTGACGGAAAAAAGTCGTAATACAAAAAATTAATGTAAAACAATGAATTTTTGGAAATACGTTTGTCTAGGTAATGTTTTTAAATGATTAATATTGCAAGGTCACAGGTAAATACAAGCCCGAGTAAGCCAAATGTGAAATGCTGGTACATTAATACTCGAGGAAATCGCCAGAATGTTGAATGCAAGCATGCAAACGTCCATGCATTGTGTTATACAGGTGCCGGATATTAGTTTTTGGGATGGAATTCCAAGCCAGTTGCACTTGGTCGGCTAATATAGCGATGGCTTATAGTGTTTGTGGATGACGCTGTAGTTGTCGTTTCCCTTACGTGCTCGATTGGAGACAGATCTGTTGATCGAGCAACCAAGACAACATTTCCACACTTTGTAGAGCATATTAGGTTACAAAAACGGTATGTTGGCTCCCTGTATCCTGTAGGAAGCCATGCCCTGGAAAGCTGTTCATGAATGGCTGCACAACAGATCGAATCACCAGATTGACGTACAAACTTGGAGTCAAGATGTGTGCGATAACCACGAGAGAGTTCCTGCTGTCATATGAAATGGCACCCCAGGTATAGGTCCAGCGCGCCTACCATACAGACAGGTTGGTTGCAGGCCCTCAACTGGCCTGCTTCTAACCAACGCACGACCATCACTGGCACCGAGACAGAACCAACTTTCATCAGAAAGCATAACAGACTTCCAATCTGCCCTCCAATGAATTCTCGCTTGACACCACTGAAGTCGCAAATGGCTGTGGTTTGGAGTCAGTGAAATACACACTACAGGGTGTCGGGCTCGGAGCTGTCCTTGAAGTAACCAATTTGTAACAGTTAGTTGTGTCATTGTGGTGCCAACTGCTGCTCAAATTGCTGCTGCAGCTGCAGTACGATGTCCGGAGCCATGCGTCGAACCTGGCGGTCTTCGCTCTCGGGAATGCCACGTAGCCATCCGTGACCTGGTCATCTTGCACCCGGACATTCTCGTGACCACTGCTACAGCAGTTATGTACAGTGGCTACATTCCTACGAAGTCTTTGTGAAATATCGCATAACGAGTATGGCAGCTTCTCGTAGCCCTACTGTAGGACCTCGTACAAACTCAGTCAGTTGTTGATAACGGCGTCTTTCTCGCCTTAAATGCATTCTTCACTAACATCAACTCGCCATGTCCAATTTCAAAGATAAATAACGCTCACGACCGTCACAGCGTGTATTTAAAACAAACATGGCGCGTAATTTTGAACAGATATAATCTTCCGATGTAGAAACACGACTATTACCTTTCGTTTACGTCGCACAACTCCTCTATGTAACAACTTTTTTTCCACCAATGTACTTATTGCTATCGGAATTTGGTAGTATGCAGAGAAGTTGCAGCATTAGAAAATTGCAGCGAAATGCAGGAAGATCTGCAGCGGATAGGCACTGTGGTGTCACCGCCAGACACCACACTTGCTAGGTGGTAGCCTTTAAATCGGCCGCGGTCCGTTAGTATACGTCGGACCCGTGTGTCGCCACTATCAGTGATTGCAGGCCGAGCGCCGCCACACGGCAGGTCTAGTCTAGAGAAACTTCCTAGCACTCGCTCCAGTTGTACAACCGACTTTGCTAGCGATGGTTCACTGACAAAAATACGCTCTCATTTGCCGAGACGATAGTTTAGCATAGCCTTCAGATACGTCATTTGCTACGACCTAGCAAGGCGCCATATTCAGTTACTATTGATATTGTGAATCATGTACCGTCAAGAGCGAAGTTCATCATTAATGGATTAAAGTTAAGTATTCCACCAGCTACGTCCGTTTTTCTAAATTCTAATTTCCTTGTCCTGTTCCAGACATCACGCCAGCCTGCGTGAGCTAAAACGCGTGCCTTTCGGCCTCCTCTAGTAACACGGTGTTGGCTCTCCTGCCAACCACAACAGGCACTTGGCGCAGGGAGTGGCAACTGACCCTTAACATAGACAAATGTAATGTATTGCGAATACATAGAAACAAGGATTATTTATTGTATGATTATATGATAGCGGAACAAACACTGGTAGCAGTTACTTCTGTAAAATATCTGGGAGTATGCGTACGGAACGATTTGAAGTGGAATGATCGTATAAAATTAATTGTTGGTAAGGCGGGTGCCAGGTTGAGATTCATTGGGAGAGTCCTTAGAAAATGTAGTCCATCAACAAAGGAGGTGGCTTACAAAACACTCGTTCGACCTATACTTGAGTATTGCTCATCAATGTGGGATCCGTACCAGGTCGGGTTGACAGAGGAGATAAAGATCCAAAGAAGAGCGGCGCGTTTCGTCAGAGGGTTATTTGGTAAGCGTGATAGCGTTACGGAGACGTTTAGCAAACTCAAGTGGCAGACTCTGCAAGCGAGGCGCTCTGCATCGCGGTGTAACTTGTTGTTCAGGTTTCGAGAGGGTGCGTTTCTGGAGGAGGTATCGAATATATTGCTTCCGCCTACTTATACCTCCCGAGGAAATCACGAATGTAAAATTAGAGAGATTCGAGCATGCACGGAGGCTTTCCGGCAGTCGATCTTCCCGCGAACCATACGCGACTGGAACAGGAAAGGGAGGTAATGACAGTGGCACGTAAAGTGCCCTCCGCCATACACCGTTGGGTGGCTTGCGGAGTATAAATGTAGATGTACAACAGGGATTAATTTCTTTCGTTATCTTCATTCGTACCCATCATCTCTGATCTCAATAGCATTCAGACTAGATGCCCCTTTACATGTTAGGGAAATGCAGAGTACAGGTGAACCACTCGTGTTAAGGGGCTACGGAGACGTCTATGGTGAGTGCTAATGTCCCCTAGTTGTGGCAGTGGCATAGGAAGCATGTCAGAGTTACATAAATCTTGGCGGCGGCGACCTCGAGGGCAGCGGCAGCCGGTGTCGGCGGTAATCCCGCATTTCCTTTCCGTGACCGGTCGGAACAGCTTGCAGTGCACGCGAACACGGCAGCGAGAGCGCAACGCGGGCGTGCCTAGCCCCAGGCGCAGGCCTGCGTGCCTACAGCGGCTCCGCAGCCCGGGTGCTGCTAAGCCGTGGGAAGGCACGACACGCCGGCGTTTACACAGCGCCGGCCGCTGCACAAACACCGCCTAATGGCTCCCAATAACGCCCTCACACCCACAACGTGCCTCCGGCTGCATTCAGTTCGTGATGACATCAAAGGTAGTAGTCGGGCGTGTCATTTACGAAACAAGTATTGTTGTTCATAAACAGGGGCCGGTCACAGGTCCGTTTCAGACTCCAACATGGACAATGTACGACAGTCATTTGCAAAGAATCCTTCAGAATTAGTACACACGCTGATCAGAGAACTGGAAATACCAGAATCAACAGTGATCGAAGTCTTGCGTAACTGCTTACGTCTTTATTGTTGTGACCAGACATAACTACACTACTCACCATTAAAATTGCTACACCAAGAAGAAATGCAGATGATAAACGGGTATTCATTGAACAGATATATTATACTAGAACTGTCATCTGATTACATTTTCACGGAATTTGGGTGCATAGAGCCTGAGACATCGGTACTCAGAACAACCACCTCTGGCCGTAATAACGGCCTTCGCCCGGGCATTGAGTCAAACAGAGCTTTGATGGCGTGTACAGGTACAGCTGCCCATGCAGCTTCAACACGATACCACAGTTTATCAAGAGTAGTGACTGGCGTATTGTGACGAGCCAGTTGCTCGGCCACCATTGACCAGACGTTTTCAGTTGGTGAGAGATCTGGAGAATGTGCTGGCCAGGGCAGCAGTCGAACATATTCTGTATCCAGAAAGGGCCGTACATGCGGTCGTGCATTATCCTGCTCAAATGTAGGGTTTCGCAGGGATCGAATGAAGGGCAGAGCCACGGGTCGTAACACATCTGAAATGTAACGTCCACTGTTCAAAGGTGACCGAGACGTGTAACCAATGGCACCCCGTACCATCACGCCGGGTGATACGCCAATATGGCGATGACGAATACAGGCTTCCAATGTGCGTTCGCCGCGATGTCGCCAAACACGGATGCGTCCATCATGACGCTGTAAACAGAACCTGAATGCATCCGAAAAAATGACGTTTCGCCATTCGTGCACGCAGGTTCGTTGTTGAGTACATCATCGCAGGGGCTCCTGTCTGTAATGCAGCGTCAAGGGTAACTGCAGCCATGGCCTGCGAGCTGATAGTCCATGCTGCTGCAAACGTTGTCGAACTGTTCGAGCAGATGGTTGTTGTCTTGCAAACGTCCCCATCTGTTGACTCAGGGATCGAGACGTGGCTGCACGATCCGTTACAGCCATGCGGATAAGATGCCTTTCATCTCGACTGCTAGTGATACGAGGCCGTTGGGATCGAGCACGGTGTTCCGTATTACCCTCCTGAAACCACCGATTCCATATTCTGCTAACAGTCATTGGATATCGACCACTGCGAGCAGCAATGTCGCGATACGATAAACCGCAATCGCGATGGGCTACAATCCGACCTTTATCAAAGTCGGAAACGTGATGGTACGCATTTCTCCTCCTTACACGAGACATCACATCAACGCTTTACCAGGCAACGCCGGTCAACTGCTGTTTGTGTATGAGAACTCGGTTGGAAACTTCCCTCATGTCAGCACGCTGTAGGTGTCGCCACTGGCACCAACCTTGTGTGAACGCTCTGAAAAGGTAATCATTTGCATATCACAGTATCTTCTTCCTGTTGGTTAAATTTCGCGTCTGTAGCACGTCATCTTGGTGGTGTAGCAATTTTAATAGCCCGTGGTGTACGATCTTCCAATCATAACTGTGGGTTCTTTTATTGTATTGGGTATATTAAACTAGAACACATGGAAATATTAGTTCACTTTATTACATAAATGAATTAAAGATTTACTTAACTCTGACTCAGATCTTTGCTACAGGATTTCTTCATAAGTCACAAGTATTATTGACTAAGGCATCACTTGATGCACAGATTAACAAACAGTTCTCTTTCAGTACAATGTTCCACATTTAAATGAACAAGTCCATTAAAAACTTCAACTATCACGTTGTTCCCGTACTATGATGACTCCTTCAGATGAAGTCACGAACTGAGTGGGCTGTGGCATGCTCGACACTATATTAACCTCAGCGTAAGATCGCTTCAGAGCTGATAGGGGAGGTGTGGTCTACAGGAGAGCCTCCCATGCGTCACTGCAGATTGCAGCGAGCCATTACTAATATCTGAGGTGTCGAGTCGCGTTGCCAGTTTTGGTGTGGCAACGCAATCTCTGTAGGACACCATATTCATGACTGCAAGGTGCAGTTGCTTCAATCGCTGGCGCCAACTGACGAAACGCAGGGGGAATACTTTGCTGTGGATGTCTTAGCCAAGACTGACGCGGACAGTGACGGAGACAAGCATATCGTAAGCATCTCCGTAGTAGATCTGTTGCACTTTTTAAGTGTTCTGTCAGTCTATCACAGTCTTTGGTTAGCTTTCCGCACAACATTATCTATGTGAGCGTTCCAGTGTACGTTATTTGTAACTGTATTTCCTAAGTATTTAACTGAATTTGCAGCCTTTTGGTTTGTGTGGTTTTCGGGTAACCGAAGTTTAGCGGTTTCCTTTTATTACTTATGGTCTAAAAATTTTGCGAGTGGTTTTAACCATATGATGAATTTACTAGACTTCAAGCAACAGCATCATCTATAATCAATCTAAGAGGACTGCTTAGATGGTCTCGTAAATCGTTTATATAGTTCAGAAACAGCAGATGGCCTATAACACTTCCCCTTAGGAGCGCCAGATACTACTTTTGTTTTACTCGATTGCTTTACGCCAGATATTACGAACTGTGACGTTTCTGACAGGAAATCGCAAATCCAGCCACAATACCGAGATATTACTCCGTAGGTATGCAATTGATCAGAAGTCGTTTGTGAGGAACGGGCTCAAATCCTTCTGGAAATCTAAAAATATTGAATCAATTTGACATCCACTGTCGATAGCAGTCATTGCTTCGTGACGTCAGTACCGTTTCACAAGAGCAATAATATCTGAATTCGTTAAAGTTAAAGCAATTACAGCCCTCGGTCACTAAATTTAAGGTTTTTGCCCAGGTTTTGACACTTCTATGAGCGCCTTCACCAGAAATTAAATATTCGAATTGGCATGTCACGTATAAAATAAATATTAAGCGAAAAAGCTTCAGTCACAATTTTTAAAGTAGAATCCTTGTAAAGCACGCCACTATGGGCTGCTCGCTTTCTGCATTCGTGTTGACTATTTGCCAATAAATCGGTTTCTTCGAGATAATTCACAGTGCTCGAACATAGTAAATGTTCGAAAATCCTACTGAAAATCGACGTTAGTGATATTGGTCTTATTGTATGGATTTTTCAAAACTAATTTCTTTGCCTGTAATACGATGATTGTCTAGGATGTGGAGAGCTGAACTCAAATAACAGTGCACAAAAACTGATGCGGAATAAGGTGATTCACAAGGTTATGTTGTCATGAGCGATTAAACTCAAAAATCCCATCAGACTGAGAACACACACACACACACACACAGACAGACACAGACACACACACACACATATATATATATATATATATATATATATATATATATATATATATATAGAGAGAGAGAGAGAGAGAGAGAGAGAGAGAGAGAGAGAGAGAGATTGAAGTGACTCGTAGGTTGAAATGGCTCTGAGCACTATGGGACTTAACATCTGAGGTCATCAGTCACTTAGAACTACTTAAACCAAACTAACCTAAGGACATCACACACATCCATACCCGAGGCAGGATTCGAACCTGCGACCATAGCAGTCGCGCGGTTCCGGACTGAAGCGCCTAGAACCGCTCGTCCACGGCGGCCGGCAGAGAGAGAGAGACACACACACAGAGAGAGAGAACACTGACAATATTGCAGTCTAATGAGAAAGGTTACATAACAGCATCAGACAAGGCAAAACAAACCGCAAGGAATCTTGTAACGGAGAATTTGTTTACTAAACAGCTAGATCCTTCTGCACACACCGCATGCATCACAGGAGATGTTTGAGTACTTTGTAGGGGAGTTCTGACACATCCGTCTCGCTGTCCAGGTGTTTTCGACTGGATATGTTGCGGCGTGAGCTTCAGGTAGGCTTTTGCAACCAGCCAAGTAATACGTGGGCCAGCCACTTATATAATTCTGCAGCTGGGCACTGCCACAGTGATACTGCAGCACCCTTCAATGCAAATGTTCTGCCGGAAGTGGTCGACTGGGTTGCTACATACTGTAGCACTACGTGATGTTTCCTCAGCAGCCGGCCGGAGTGGCCGTGCGGTTCTAGGCGCTACAGTCTGGAACCGAGCGACCGCTAGGGTCGCAGGTTCGAATCCTGCCTCGGGCATGTATGTGTGTGACGTCCTTAGGTTAGTTAGGTTTAATTAGTTCTAAGTTCTAGGCGACTGATGACCTCAGAAGTTAAGTCGCATAGTGCTCAGAGCTTTTGAACCGTTTCCGCAGCCGACTATATGACTGGAAGCCGTAACTATTGTAACAAAACCAGCTGGAGGGAATATATGTGCACTCAGCTCATTCGGTATCAGCACTCCCTTTGCGCTGTGCATTCGACCAGCAGGGTCCCTGCACCAGTTCCGTCGAATGTACGGTTAACGTCTAAGCTTCTTCAGCCTCATTGAACAGTATTAACAACTGAGCAAAGTCTCTGATCTAAAGCTACCTGGTAGCCCTGATCGGTTAGGGCTTCGAACTAGATCCGCCGACTCGAGACCATACCGTGTGCCACACCACCCAGTCTCCAACGGCCTTTTGTCGACACGCGCCCCCGCAATCACCGCCAGCATATAGAGTGCCAGCGGTACTCCATCCTGCTTGGCCTTACGGCACGAAGCTGACAAGACGATCTGAGTCAGTAAAGTCACTGCCACCGCCAGTCTCTGCTGCCTCAGCATAGCGCTGGCGCCGTCACCGGCCACCTAGTAGCCGTGACTGGGTCCTGAGCTGCTGACATCAAAGTACTGTACGGAAGCCATCAAGTAATAAAGGTTGTTCCTGCTAGTAAGTATTATTCACTGAGAGTTCGCCACGGTGCTGGAGAATCCATTCCACAGCTTCTTGTACATTAAGGCCTGCATCCTGTACTGTACCAGTCAGTCTCATACTTAATACTGCAGTTGGTAGTTTAGGGAGTACCATGATGGAAAGACTTTAGGAGACAGCTCGATTCAAGACACGATGCTGAAATGCTTGATAAAAACGTGGTTGTATTTATATTGCAGTTTTATAAGTTTCAATCTGCCGGTCTGTAAAATTTCGCATCGAGGCCACTTTTTCTAATGCATTGCAAATGAGGTTGTCCATTGCGGCTGTTGGAATTTTGCGTCAAAAACTAGTATTTAGCTTGCTGGATTCAATTATCCCCGGTATAAAGTTTTGAAAATTATATATTTCGTCACTCTTTTATATAAATCTCATGTGAAACGCACGCTGCAAGTTTCTGTACCTTTTGACTACTTCTGCTACAAATACCCATATCTCAGGAAAGCTGTGTAATTGTATCAAATAAGAAAGATAAACCCAACACAGCGTTGGAACAGTAACCACCGTTATTTTAGGAAACCTTTTGTTCTTTTAAATGTTAGGACTGAGATTATGCATAGCAGTGAAAGTGTGTATCATGGTTTGTGATGCAATTATTCTAATCGGTTCAGGGACATTAATTGTTGTTGTATATTCGTAACTGTAATGGCGCTTAACTCCTTAAGAACTGGTCTAGAAGAGGAATACTTTCTCGCACTTACTGATCTGTATTGTGGGACTAGACAAAAATGCTGTTATTTTCGTCATTTATTAATGATGTAATCTATATTGTAGCACCATATTACCAAATTTAATGTTTCGTGATTATTATATTTACATTTAAATGTTATAATGGTCGGATTTATTTTATAAAAATAAAAACTTGAAACAAATTAAAAGGCGTTAATTAATAATAAATTACTTGCTATAAAATACCATGCATTGAATACATTTTCAATAGATTGTAAATCGAGAGTAGTGACGTTTTAGGTTATATTCACGCAAGTGATAGTATACTATAAAATGTGGCACTTCGATGTAAAAGTTCATACGTCTTCTGAACGTTATGAATAATTATGGGATTTACTTTTTGTTCCCAGGCTCTTTCACAGGTCTGAACATCACTACACCACATCAAACAGGCTAACTCTGCTTTCTCTAATGCATGTTGTTTCTGTGCGACGATTTGAACAATGCAATTCTGTAATAATAATAAAGTAATTACGGGTTACATCTCAAAGAAATTACATATCAGCTGTAGAAGATTACAACAAATCAAGATGAAAAAAATTAATGATGTGATTCACACACTTATATTTCCTCCTCCTTGATTTAAGTAGCCACTGAATTTCCAAATACTTCTGGTACATATACTTCTGGTACTTCTGGTTTCACTCCTTTCAAAATTCTGATGCAAAGGGTTCTTTAGGAGAGTAAGAGGACGTGACAGCCATCGTCGTAATTAAGCAGGGGGAGGCGTGTGAACAGAGGGGTGGGGGAGAAGACCTGTTTGAAAAACTCATACCCGAAGATCAGAGACGTCTTGAGAGATGGGAAGGTTACATGTGAGCGTACATCGTCGTAACTCAAAATAGTTTCAATTTTCATCTCCTCAGCGGCATATCTAACGTGTTCGCAACACGCCTCACGTGTAAATGCGTGTCCAAGTCCCAGGAATTTAATGAAGAAAACATTTGTTGGAGTCAATGCAGTTTCCGTGATTTCTCTGTGCAATTTAGAGGCTTTGGTGAATTTTAAGAACTGTTTTGTCATCACGGCTGTGCCGCAATTCTCTCATCAGCAGTAGTTATGATGGCGTCCGTAAACAAGTTTGTCAAACAAAACATGATATTAATTTTGAAATTAAGGAACTCTTTCTGCGAAAGGTCAAGTTTTCTACTGTTTAGTAGCCAGTTTATACTCTTCCAAAGAAACATTAGTCTTCGCTAAGTGTGTGTAGGTTACGAGAGAGTCACAACAAACAGTCCCGTAACGTGATATTTCATTTCTCTCAGGTTCTCTGTAAACCTAGAGAATGACAGATCCGGAGGCTTTTTTTGTTGTTACTGTTGCAACTGACTGCACTGAAACGCCACATTTTGTAATAAAAAGAGCCTTCAAACGGAATAATATATTTGTGTGTACATTGTGCGGATGACTTCTGTTTTTATAATTTGAGGGCAGCACCGAATGACAAAATAAAAGCAATGTTACTATCGAGAGATGGATAGGGAGATCGGGAGAGGAGGAAAGTTCTTGGATGGAATAAGAGATGAATTCTACCAACTACAGTTCGGTAGTTTCCGTGCACATCAAAAACGACGCATAAATGATAGGATAACCAGAGCATTGGTAGCGTTGGTACGGAAAGAAACATAAATGAATTTTTTTAGTTTGCTTGGTTGTTTATTTTGCACATAATTAAAACCGCACATCTTTCAGTGTTGGTCCATTCTGTATTTTGTATCCTTACAGAATATAAATTCCATTTCACAAGTGATAAAAATTAATTGATCGCCAAACTGCTGTGCGTTTGTGTAACGAGATCAAATACTTTCTATGCAAATTCAGTTTACGTGCACAAACATAATATATATATATATATATAGTTATAGTTATTGTTATTTTGCACTCCATGGAACGTTGCCGGCCAGAGTGGCCGAGCGGTTCTAGGCGCTACAGTCTGGAACCGCGCGATCGCTACGGTCGCAGGTTCGAATCCTGCCTCGGGCATAGATGTGTGTGATGTCCTTAGGTTAGTTAGGTTTAAGTAGTTCTATGTTCTAGGGGACTGATGACCTCATAAGTTAAGTCCCATAGTGCTCAGAGCCATTTGAACCATTTTGAACCATGGAACGTTCTTCATCATGATCAAAGGTACGAGTTTCCAGTTATTATTGAGAAATGCGGAAGTTGTTTATCAATAAAAGAAATATGTTTTATAGGCTATAAGTTTGACGAAGTATTGAAGCGTTGTTTAATATTTTTTTCCTTTTTATTTTATATTTTTGTCAAGGAAATTAAGTTTTCTAGCACTGTACGATAAGTCTGTATTGTTTTCTTTATTTTTACTGCAAAATCCCTCTGTTTCACGCGACAAATCAACAACTTTAGAATAAAACCTGAATTAAACATAGATAGTACCAGTTTTGCTATAATTAATGTTCATTTTTAAGTGACAGACAGGCGGCCAACTACACTCCTGGAAATGGAAAAAAGAACACATTGACACCGGTGTGTCAGACCCACCATACTTGCTCCGGACACTGCGAGAGGGCTGTACAAGCAATGATCACACACACGGCACAGCGGACACACCAGGAACCGCGGTGTTGGCCGTCAAATGGCGCTAGCTGCGCAGCATTTGTGCACCGCCGCCGTCAGTGTCAGCCAGTTTGCCGTGGCATACGGAGCTCCATCGCAGTCTTTAACACTGGTAGCATGCCGCGACAGCGTGGACGTGAACCGTATGTGCAGTTGACGGACTTTGAGCGAGGGCGTATAGTGGGCATACGGGAGGCCGGCTGGACGTACCGCCGAATTGCTCAACACGTGGGGCGTGAGGTCTCCACAGTACATCGATGTTGTCGCCAGTGGTCGGCGGAAGGTGCACGTGCCCGTCGACCTGGGACCGGACCGCAGCGACGCACGGATGCACGCCAAGACCGTAGGATCCTACGCAGTGCCGTAGGGGACCGCACCGCCACTTCCCAGCAAATTAGGGACACTGTTGCTCCTGGGGTATCGGCGAGGACCATTCGCAACCGTCTTCATGAAGCTGGGCTACGGTCCCGCACACCGTTAGGCCGTCTTCCGCTCACGCCCCAACATCGTGCAGCCCGCCTCCAGTGGTGTCGAGACAGGCGTGAATGGAGGGACGAATGGAGACGTGTCGTCTTCAGCGATGAGAGTCGCTTCTGCCTTGGTGCCAATGATGGTCGTACGCGTGTTTGGCGCCGTGCAGGTGAGCGCCATAATCAGGACTGCATACGACCGAGGCACACAGGGCCAACACCCGGCATCATGGTGTGGGGAGCGATCTCCTACAGTGGCCGTACACCACTGGTGATCGTCGAGGGGACACTGAATAGTGCACGGTACATCCAAACCGTCATCGAACCCATAGTTCTACCATTCCTAGACCGGCAAGGGAACTTGCTGTTCCAACAGGACAATGCACGTCCGCATGTATCCCGTGCCACCCAACGTGCTCTAGAAGGTGTAAGTCAACTACCCTGGCCAGCAAGATCTCCGGATCTGTCCCCCATGGAGCATGTTTGGGACTGGATGAAGCGTCGTCTCACGCGGTCTGCACGTCCAGCATGAACGCTGGTCCAACTGAGGCGCCAGGTGGAAATGGCATGGGAAGCCGTGCCACAGGACTACATTCAGCATCTCTACGATCGTCTCCATGGGAGAATAGCAGCCTGCATTGCTGCAAAATGTGGATATACACTGTACTAGTGCCGACATTGTGCATGCTCTGTTGCCTGTGTCTATGTGCCTGTGGTTCTGTCAGTGTGATCATGTGATGTATCTGACCCCAGGAATGTGTCAATAAAGTTTCCCCTTCCTGGGACAATGAATTCACGGTGTTCTTATTTCAATTTCCAGGAGTGTATGTAGAACAAAAATGCTCCGTAGCTTACTCAGCCCTTAAATATCTTCACTCAGTTTCTAAGTGGCTCACCGCTGATAGTTTATAGGGGAACCTAGTAAGACACTGATCGCGTAACTGAAGGAAGTAATCGTTGTGAGGCAAAGCTCTGTACCTACGCAACCCGCCTAACATACAGTAACGCAAGTGCGACATTTAATGAGCAAAGCTAAAAGGAAAACTACCGTACCCTGCGCTTACTTAAAATAGTGTACGGTAGCATATGGTAGTTTTACAACTCTAGGCATATGATATGATGTAATTTGTTCTGTACCATTATTTGGTTTCATGTGTGATTCTGTTTTTTAAAGGAAACAAATTGGAATTAATTAAATTCTTGAACATTAAATATTGTCATCAAATTTATGGACTAAATACTAAGAACAATATGTAAATGAACGTCATTGTTGACACATGTTTTCGCGACACAACATGTAGTTAATAGTTATCGATTGTGATGTTCATGACCAGCAGCTTTTCCAAATGGCAATCCTAGTTAATATTTTTATCACTCACCTGAAGTAACTCGTAGTTTAATGACATAGAAACGTACAGAAACTTCAGAGGTAATATTGTTGTTATGCTTTGGTTAATTAATTATATTTGCGTGTATTATAATGTGTAACTTTCGGGGAGTTTTTAATATAAACTAAGACAGGAAATGTATTTTGTGTTCTTGTGCCATGGTTACATTATCAGTTGACAATAAGAATATTCGTTATTTTTCGACCGGCAGAGCCTGGTTTTCGGAACAGGGTATCGTATAAATCAATTGATTTCTTTTGTCGCCACTGACCGAACGCGAAATAAATCCATACACCCTGTTACAAAATCAGTATAAGCGATAGGCTTCTCATTAATTGGATATCGTTTTCAAGAGCTGCTGTCGCATTGTATAACAAAAGTGAGAATGTGTGACGTAACTGTATGTGTCAGACGGTGCTAAAAAATCAGGAAGAGGGGCAGCGCAGTATGCGCATAAACTAGAATGCGTCAGCCAGAGCATGATCCCTTAACGCCAGTGTTTGAGGAGATAAAGGGACAGCGCGATCCCACCGGAAGCCTGCAGCCATCGTGGTGACAGCTGAGGGCGAGTTTCAGGCCTGCTGAAAGGGAGGCTCCGCGTGCCGAACGCCCCCTCGTCCCTCCCCCCTCGTCTCACACATTAATCTTGGCGCGACGATCGCTTGTGTCGCCGTCCCCTGCGTCGGGTGGGCCCTTGGCCGTCTGCCGCCGCCGATCATTGAGGCGTCCGTCTAAAGGCATCTCGGTGTTGAAAAGGGAAGCTTGAGACGTGTAGCTCAGTCACCCAGTATGTCCACCACATCCTGTCAGTTATGAATGCACAGAAATGCTTTTTATAGACAGTGTACTCGACTCGTTATAGAGCGATGGATCCCAGTCTTTCTTAGACCGTCAGCCCTAAGGTATAGGCTGGTACCCCCAGCTCAACTCTCCGGCCTTCCATCATCATCAAAGCTAGCCATTACTAAACTTTAGAATCACAAAGAATTTTTTTAACACTTTTATTTTTAAAATGATAAAAGGTAATTGACAATTTAGCTTTTGTACATTTTTTATTAAATCACCAACTAATGCGTCAATGAGACAGTTGGTACTACTTATTTCTAACAATGTTTCATACAGTCTGTTGAAGCGATGCTCAGTGCATCTCAATTGCTACCTACAACTACTTCTCAGATAAGAAAGCTAAGGTCCACATTGAGGCTCGACACTTGCCACAAAACGTGTTCCTCTACACTATTCTTCTCTCTTGCGGCGTTTCCGTCACCCATACCTTGCGCTCTCATTTAAAAGCAAACAAGTTAACATGTGGGCACTACATTTATTTTTTGTACACCACTTGATTAATGGACCCCTTTTTTTCTGACAGAAATTGGAAGACTTCAGACTGCCAATGCTTTGTGTCTAACCACTGCCGCTAAAAATGATAATGAAAATAATAGTAATAATGATGATAATAATATGGTTCAAATGGCTCTGAGCACTATGGGACTTAACTTCTATGGTCATCAGTCCCCTAGAACTTAGAACTACTTAAACCTAACTAACCTAAGGACATCACACAACATCCAGTCATCACGAGGCAGAGAAAATCCCTGACCCCGCCGGGAATCGAACCCGGGCGTGGGAAGCGAGAATGCTACCGCACGACCACGAGCTGCGGACTGATAATAATATGTAGGCCCTACAGTAATATAGTAATCTTTACATAGTTTATCTGTTACGATGTGAATTATGAAACATTTAAGCAATTTTTGATCCATTCTGGGAACTACCTGCAACACAAAGAAGGCATTTCCATGAAATCTTTAATCATGTGTGTTGTACATGTCTCAGTTTCATCATAGATGCGTAGTGCAAAGTACACACTATATGTGTTGCGGATGGACTACGTGAGGAAGATGTTGTTCATACATTCATTTCACAAGCTGTAACCCCACCGAATAGTGTCACACGTTAATCCTAGTAAGGGAAGAATGTAATTAGCGCTAACTTATATAATCAGTATTATCGCCTTATAAAATAGTGATAACAGTAATGATCTTTTAAAATGATTTTAGTTTCGTGACCGGAACACAATGGAACCCTTTTGTTTTTACCTCTTAGAAAATTTCATTTTATCCTCAGGGGGTAATTACATTAGTTTGGGAACCATTGTTGTACAGCTTAACTTCTTAGATCGATGTAAGCACTAGCCTTTTAAACAAAAATACTATTTTCTTTACATTTTATGGGATAACTGTATCGTTATATATTTATTCCATATCTAACCAGGCCGCCTACATATTTTTCTTTGCGTGTTATACAGGTTGAATACGCTATATACAGGTTGCCCCAGGAGGAATGGTCAGTTTCAAGGATAGGACAGGAACTATAATTTGAAGGAGAAAAGTTTAGTAAACATGTGCTCTAAAATGCATACCTTAAAGAGTGATGTGCCTTCTACAGTGGAAGAGATGTATGTCAGAGTAGCGAAGTTGGACAATTGCTCATACCTCTTGACGTATGCACTTTAGAGCCTATGGTAAGTAGACAATTTATTCGCTTTTTGCTCCATACTACCTCCTCCCAAAACATGGAAAGCAAAGAGATTTGTTGCATACTATCGAAGATGAAACAGTGCTCACAACTCTTAAGATATGCATTTTAGAGCTCATGTTTAAAAGACCGTTTTGTTTCGAATTATCGTTCCTGTCGTATGCCTGAATATTGACCACTCTTCCTGCGACACCATGCGCAATCCTACAGTGAGAAATTGCTGTGGTACGGAAAAAAAAGTTTACGTTTGTTCGTGGTAAATATACAAACTACAGACGGGTAGTTTTAAACTATGAGTGCTAGCAGCGATGTCCTTGTGACGTGCTGGAATAAGGAGAGACAGGAAAGCGCCAATACTGATTGAGAAATTAAGAGAGACAAAACTGTAACTTGACTATTCGACAGACGGAAACTGGCCATGCACGTTAACTTTTCGGGAAAGGCTCTGAGATTGAGGAATCAAAAGCAACAGGGCAATGAATTGTGTGCAGGTAGCTTGTCTCAACGCGGACAGCAGCAACAGAGAAGAAATCTGCGAATGCTTTTTGTTTTGTGGGTGGTCATAGCTAGGTTACTAAATAAGTGAGACCTTGTGTTCCAATTGTGAGGACATCACAGGTGCGTAATCTCTGATGCGAGGTGCTGTGGTGCATCTGTCCAATTTTCTTCACAATGACTTTTCAGAAAATTAATCACGCACGTGAATTTAAAGTGAATGTAAATAAAAAAGCTGAGCAGAATCCTAATGAAGGCGGAGATTAAATGTTGCGGTTCAGTCCAAAGACTTGCTAGACACAGGTTTGGAAGTAGTGTATCAAGTGAAAGTCTTTTTCACCTCCGCGTAACTAGAGCTCGCTACATTCATTTGAGCCTGCGTACTGTAGTGAGACCTGTAAAAATTTTATGCGCTCCCATTTCACACTACCACACTGATGATTCCTTGATGCCCAATGTGTGTCCCATTAAGCTCTCTGTTCTTTTAGTAAACCAGTGCCATAAAGATCTTTCCATCCCAGTTTTGTTCAGTCTCTCTTAATCAATCATTCCACTTACGCATTTGTTTTTTAGTATTGTTCTGTAGCACCACATTTCAAAAGGTTTTTTGCACACACTCCACTTCTATATAAGGCTGCATTCCAGACAAATACTTGCAGATCGCAACATTTAAATTCCATAGTAATATAGTTCTCTTTTTCAGAAAAGTTGCTCTTATTTGTATTATTGCCGATCTACATTTTATATCTTCTTAATTTACACCATTGCTAGTTGTTTTGCTGTCTGTTAAGAATGTAATAACTGACTGCTATTATTAATTAAGCCCAAATAGTATTGATAGCAGAAAACTGTTTCTCTGATATGCTTCCTTAAAAGTGGCTGATTTTCACTTTTGCAGTTAAACACGCGTTTGACAGGACGCTCTGTTTTAAAAATATGGCAACACGGCAAGAAATCACAAACATTTATTAAGAGTGTGCTACAAAATGGTTAGCATTGCTACCTGTGGGTCACGGGGTCCTGGGTTCCATTCCCAGCTGGGTAAGAGATTTTCTCCGACAGGGGACTGGGTGTTTGTGTTGTCCTCATCGTTTCATTATCATTCGGGAAATGGGAGAGACTGGGCTTGCAAGAATTGGGAATTTGTACGGGCGCTGATAACCGCGCAGTTGAGCGCCCCACAAATCAAATAGCATCATCATGATTATCATCGTCAATAACATGGGCGATAGGCTTAACGCTGTCACACTCCGTACTCACCTACTGCATTTCTTTTACCTACCGGAGAGTTACAGGGTGTCCAGAAAAGGACTCCCTGATTTCAAAATTAAATATCTCGAAAACAAAGATCGATAGAGGAATGCAGTAAACGGTATGTTTATTGTGAAAGCTGTAAGAAG
Organism: Schistocerca americana; assembly: GCF_021461395.2. NCBI lineage: Eukaryota > Metazoa > Arthropoda > Insecta > Orthoptera > Acrididae > Schistocerca > Schistocerca americana. Next base: position 168,723,504 of record NC_060119.1, on the reverse strand, counting down.
TTTATACATCAGTTTGAAATAATAGTTACAAAAGCTGCTAACAGATGGCGCTGTAATCGCCATACGTAATGCCTAGTATAAATAGTGATCCGAAGCCCAGGGCGATCAGTTCCACTAGTGAAACGTGAGAGGAAGTTAGCGTACCGAAGGAAGAGATTAAAACCATGTACTCCATTGAACAACGCGTTTTTCTGGTGCTAGAGTACCACAGGTTAGAAGAGAGTCCTACGGCAACAAGGCGAAGTTTTCAAGCACGATTTAATGTTCCAAAAGGACCCGATGCGAAAACCATTCGTACGCTCTTCGCAAAATTTTAACGAACAGGCAGCGTAACTGATGATCTAGTGGGGCATGTTGGCCGCAAGCAAACCGCAGCTACGCCTGAAAATGTCGCCACAGTTTCTGGAATTATCAGCGAAATCCAGTGTCATCCGTCCGTAGAATTGCATCTGAGACTGGTTTGAAGCGTTCCAGCATGCAGAAAATACTGAGAAAGAGCCTACACATGTTTCCATTCAAAATTCAAACGCACCAGGCCATACCCGTATGAGCTGTGCAACAAAGGGTTGCCTTTGCTAATCAGATGCTCACAATGATTGATAATGAAGGATTTGATGTTGGCTGCATCTGGTTTACAGATGAAGCACACTTCCACCTGAATGGATACGTGGATAAGCAGAACTGGCGATTTTGGGGTTCCAAAAAGCCATATTGGTGTGAAGCGAAACCCCTGTATTCTCCTAAAGTTACTGTGTGGGCTGCAGTATGCAGCAGAGGCACTATTGGCCCTTTTTTCATTCGAGAAACGGTCACTGGTGCACGTTAAGTTACAATTTTGGAACAATTTGTCGCCACACAGCAAGCGTTAGAGGATCGACCAGGTACTGAATGGTTTATGCAAGATGGAGCCCGACCACATCGGACCGAACAAGTGTTTCGCTTTCTTGTGGAATACTTCGGGAATCGAGTCATTGCTTTGGAATATCCCAAATTTACTGGTGCAGGCATGGATTGGCCTCCATATTCGCCGGATTTGACTCCCTGTGACTTTTTTTTGTGGGGCACAGTGAAAGACATGGTCTACCCGAAGCACCCCGCCACGCTGGACGAGCTTGAATCGGCGATCTCTGTGGCATGTGAATCCATTTCGGTTGAGACACTACGAAACGTGATGGCGAATTTCATTCTTCGTTTGCGCCACCTCTGTAGTGCCAATGGTGAACATTTTGAAAACATTGTGATGTGATTGTTTGCAAAGATTGTTTTCATACGATCATTGCACTTATGTATGTTGATACGAGCTGTACAGCGTACAGCGCCATCTGTTAGCAGCTTTTGTAATTATTATTTCAAACTGCTGTATAAACTTCTTACAGCTTTCACAATAAACATACCGTTTACTGCATTCCTCTATCGATCTTTGTTTTCGAGATATTTAATTTTGAAATCAGGGAGCCCTTTTCTGGACACCCTGTATAATTAAAGTGCAGCTACTTACAGAGATCCAGTGTGGACCGTAATTGTTGTCTGGCAGCGAAAGTAGGTGGATATTCTTATACGTTAATGTGGAGCCGATCTAGGCTGGTAAAAATTAATTCTAATTTTGGCCGCAAAGTGCAAATCTGGCGCCATCGGTGCAAGAAGGACGGGCACCAACGTTTCCATATGTAACGGATAGGAACAGGACGTGAGCAGAAAAGGTCAAACAAGTGAAAAGGCATTATTATTATATCATTTCTAACCGCTGCTTGCACATTTTATTCAATATTAGCACCGGAGACGTCGGCGAGATGCTGTACAGCACCGGATTTGCATCTGGTGGCCAAAATTGGAACCATTCTTTCCTGTTAAATCGGTTCCGCATTTACGCGTTAGCATATCTACCTAGTTTCCCTGCCATATGATAATTAGAGCCCACACTGGACCTCTGTAACTAGCTGCTCTTTAATTATAACCACACAGAACTCTAGTCTGCTCTCTGTACAAGGTTTGGATACACTTGCGCTCTGTACATTTTGTCCGTGATAACTTCAGAATTTCCAAGAATAAGTTCTAGCCAAGCACGTGAAAATCTTTTTCGAAATCTATAAATGCTTGTCTTTCTTCAATCAGCCTTGTGAGTTGACTCGCAGGGTCAGCATTGTCTCGCGAGTTCCTACAGTCTAGAGTGAAAAACTTGTTCTGTAAAAATGAGAAAATTATTTATAAACAAACATATACTTCGGCAAGCAATCACACCACCTGTCTACGTTTCATAAAGAAAGCAATATTCATTCTGTCGAAAACAGTGTCACTATACAGAACAAAGATGTTACTCAAATGGAAGTGTGGGGACACAATCAATGCGAGTTACACTTGACCGAGCTTTCGAGTGCAGACGCTGGAGTTCATTGCCTCTCGCTGCCGTGTGACAAGTGCGTGACAGGCAATCCATGTCGGACACGCGACACACTGGCCAGCTTGAGCCGGCATGTCCGCCACACACACACACACACACACACACACACACACACACACATACACACCTCTGGCTGCGGTCACACGCCATGTGAGGTGCTCCGCGCTTCATACAGAATGGCCCGAGTTATACGTGCGAGACCGCATCCAATCCGGCTTCCATATACCACTGAAAAACTCTGCTAAGCGACACAACTGGGTACGCTTCTGGTTGACCAATTTGGAATAATCTTCGCTAACTGCAACACTTGTGCTCCCCGTTGCGTCGGCGGAAGTAATGGGCATGCTACGCGAATGGATCGCGTTGGTGGATGTTAATTATTTCCATGTTCAGTGAATTATAAGTTTTCTAACCTGCCAGTCGTGTTCCTGATTATTTTTCCTATCCTTCTTTAATCCAGTTATGGATTGGTAGAAGCTCTCTGTAATTTTTAAATAACTTTCCGCAACACAAGGTTTTCGTTTTCTTATTATTTATCCAAAATATATACATCGATGAGTATCGGCTTTTATATAGCAAGCTCGAACTTGTAACAATAAATGTCAGTAAACTCACGAAGACTACGATGAATTACACAGACAAGTATCAGTAACATATTATCAGTGGCTGTTCGGTACAATTAACAGTACATGATGACAGGTTGGTGAAGATTTTTTTTATGTACTGACTGATTAACATAGCACCATTCCTCGAGCATTGCTTAGTGTGGAATAATTAACAAGGAAGTTTACATGTAAAGGCTAAACACCGCCTGTAAATGACTTTGTGTGCAACGCCTACTTGAAGACTCGTGTAGGTCAGTTACCATAAAATGTTAAGTTATATAGTTATTACATTAACAGTAGTAATATAAAAGACAGAAATTAACAGCTGATTACATAGCCTTACATTACTATAAATGATAAGTTCTATTTTATGTACCGCAAGTTTTGTACTTGTAGTAGTATTCTTGAGGTTTGGGAAAGCTCACCATATTTTTTCTAGTAACTCAAATATTCTACTTGAAATACAGAGTGCTTGTAACTGAAGTACAGCTATTCACAGGGGTCCAGTGTAGGCTGTAATTACTGTAGGACAGCGAAACTTGGTAATTATGCTAATGCGTTTAAACGGAACTGATTTACGCTGGAAAAAAATAATTCCAATTGTGGCCACCAGGTGCAAATATGGCGGCTGTACACTGTATGACGGCACGACACCCCAAGCTGTGGCGTCAGTTAAAGTGCTGCGTTGAGAGATTATCGCCGAATGAAAAGTCTGAGGAGAGGTCCGATATCATTTAATGATTTAAAGAAGATAGTGACGAAATGCGAAAATACGGGTGACCTTGGTGTGGCACCTGGAACAAGTAGGCGTCCTACCCCCGTTGAAGACTGAAGTTGTTGACGAGGCTGCTGTTACTGTAAGTGACCATGGAGCACGTGCCCCAGGTAGCGCTACTAGTCGTGCAGAACTATCCACCCCATGGTCAACAGCACGGAAAGTTTTGCGGTTGTTTTGCACTGGTACCCATACAAGGACCAAAAGGTGTAGTGAAACCTCACGATCCGCAGCAACGCACTGAATTTTCTCTTCTTTTTCTGGCACAGATTGAAGCTGATGGCATGTGGACGCGCAATATTCTGTGTTGTGACGAGGCACATTTTACACTACAGGTTGCAGTGAATACATAGGACTGATGAGCCTGAGGTACTGTTAAACCACGTGTTGTGCGCGAAGAGCCATTGCACTCGTCGTATGGTGCGGATTCACAAGCACTTTTACTCTCAGCTCGTTCGTCTTCGAACATAACACATCCAGAGAGCCTGTAACGTATTACTATGTTTACGACGTTTCTCATCGAGCCATATACGTTATCTCGCATTTCCAGCTGCTTCTCTCACACAAAGAATGATAAAAATTCAGAAATTCAGATTCGCCACCAGCCCAAGCCCTTCCTAAACATTTAGAAAAAAACCGACCTGGAAAATTATTAGTTTAATTACTTTAATAATTTAATTACAAGTACACCAATTTCTTTAAGCAGCCAGATAAATAGCACTCCATGTCGTGCATGAAGCAACTTGCTTAATTCAGCAATCGAAATCAGAGTAAGGCGGTAAGATAGACACCAAAGAATTTATCTTTCACGTAAATTATTTATTGTAACTAAATATTTGGTTGCACATCCTAAGTACACATAACTGGTGCCTGACTCGAAATATTTAAGTAAGAATTACGTGAGAATGAAACAGAGCACAATTTAACTACAGCAAGAAGAAACACAGAAGACGGGGGTGGGATTGGCTCTGAGCACTATGGGACTTAACATCTGAGGTCATCAGTCCCCTAGAACTTAGAACTACTTAAACCTAACTAACCTAAGGACATCACACACATCCATGCCCGAGGCAGGATTCGAACCTGCGACCGTAGCGGTCGCGCGGTTCCAGACTGAAGTGCCTTTAACCGCGTGGCCACACTGGCCGGCGCGGGGGTGGGAGACAATTATACTATCATCTCCTTTGTATTAATACCATAAAAATATCTAAGTGAGGTTTGCATTACGATTCTACGCATGCTCTATTCTGGACAGAGGTTTAACCAATACACAAGGCTGTGGGATAATTATTTAACATACTAACTGCGTCTGCTGCTTGCAAACGACCGAACTAGAGCACGTGGTGCATTCTGACTCAAACTGTTGTGCTGCTTTGTAGAAAGCGCACGAAGGAACAGATATTCTTGCAGAAATTGTAGCTCATTAAACAAGGAAACTGTTAAAATGAAGCCTATTGCGGTGCCGTGGTGAACCAGTAGGGTCATTGGTTACCAAACACGAGGCACAAAATCGACACACAAAGACAAAAGCAATTTCCACAAAATATAATATTAAAAATCATTAAAAAAATAACTCGCGTCACACGCTTCAGATAAGCTAAATTTCTTAAGCATTTCACCAGTTAAACATAACGAATTCCTAACTCAACCTGATTCCTATCACCTGAAACTCCCCTTAAGAGCTACGATCAGTACTCACCAAGCGTTCACCGAAGAGTGCCCCTTTTCTCTTTCCAGATTACCTAGCTCCTAGTGCAGCGGAAGCTACCACAGGGCTAGCCCTCCGTCATCAACCTCACACACAAAAACAGCCTTCGACAGAGCCCTCGACTAAGATGGGTAAACCTCTCTGTTCAGGTATTGGAAACCTAAGTTGGTCGTCCTGTGCTCTCCTTTGAACGAGAAGCAACATCGTCTGCTCCCAGCAGACGATGACCAATTCAGCGATTCCCACAGAACAAAATCGAAACCCACATTAAAACACACATATAATAACCAATGGGCCTTATTTGAGTGCTCAGTCTTTCTGGAAGAGTTCATGAATTGAGCTAAAATCAGGTAGTAAAATGAATAGGTTGTACCGAATTCGACAAGCGTCTTATGAAACGACTTCACAGAGACGTTTCAAGCCTGTCAGGTATACCGTGAAATCGGCACGTTATCTAGACGACCTCGTAGAGCGTGTGATTCCCGCTTTGGAAGAGCGCAACTGTGTGGAAACCGCTCTTTTCATGCAATACTGGGCAACACCTCATGTCGCTTGCCCAGTAAAAGATTTGTGTAATGCAAACGTCCACGAACGTGTTATCTCCAGATGTTATCCAGATGTTGACCTGCAAGCTCACCTTGCATGTATCCACTTGACTTATAGCTCTGGCGATACATAAAAGAAAGCACTTACCAGGGACACGTTCGGTCTCTTCCTGATCTGAGGACCAGCTGCTGCGAACGACTATTTACCTCGTCGTTTAGTGGATGCAGCATGTCGTCGACGTCTCCGGTGGTCATACTGAACAAGTAGTGGTTAATAGTAAAATCAACATTATGCCTTTGTCACTTGTTTGACCTTCTCTGCCCAGGTTCCGTTCCTAATCCATCACACATGAAAAATTTCTGTACGCCTTCCTTGCATTTACAGCGTCAGATTTGCACCTGGTGATCAAAACTGTAACTAATTTTTTCCAGCATAAATCGCTCCCACATTAACGCATTGCAATGTCTGCCAAGTTTCGCTGCCATACGGTAACTGCAGTCCACATTTGACCTCTGTGAGTAGTTGCACTTCAATTATAGCCACCATGTGCCATCAGAAAACAACTTCTTTTGGTAAAATTATGCACTTTTGGAACACGTAATCCATTCAAAATTTTGATTTTATTCTCCTGTAGACCTGAACTTTCTAAAATTCGAATATTCTGGAAACGGACATTTTCAATAAAGATAACTACACAGAATTCAGGAAAGAACTATTCCTTTGAAAGATGAGAAAGGGGCCTGTTAAATAAGTCATATTGATCCTAAAACAAAGATTATTATCGGGGTTGAATTTGAACTGGACATGGATTTAGAGAATAGTATGTTCAAATGTGTGTGGGACTTAACTGCTAAGGTCATCAGTCCCTAAGCTTATACACTACTTAAACCTAAATTATCCTAAGGACAAACACACACACCCATGCCCGAGGGAGGACTCGAACCTCCGCCGGGACCAGCCACACAGTCCATGACTGCAGCGCCTAAGACCGCTCGGCTAATCCCACACGGCAGAGAATCGTAAATTTTGATTACTGCGTTAAAGGAAATGTTTCTATTTGAACTATTTCTCTCACATCAGCAGGTCGTAAACTATTCATTTCATACTAAGGTTGTGAAAATACAGCTGATACAATATTTTGGAGCTCTTACGTACGCATATTGCATATATACAGGAGAACGCGAAACGAAAAAGAAATGATAGTTATATTTGGCTTTGGATTACCGCAAGTGAAGATACTGAGGTGACACAAATCGTGGTGAAGAGATATGTACATATAGAGATACCGGTAGTACTGCGTACACAAGGTACAATAGGGCAGTGCACTGATTGAGCTATGATTTGTACTCTGTTGATTCACGTGAAAAAGTTTCCGACGGGAATTAATAGACTTCTAACGCGGAATGGTAGTTGAAACTAGATGCATGGGACATTTCATTTCGGAAATCGTTTGGAAATTCAGTATTCCGAGATCCACAGTGTCAAGAGCGTGCCGAGAATACAACATTTCAGGCATTATTTCTCACCGCGGATAAAGCAGTGGCCGGCGGCCTTCATTTAACGACTGAGAGCAGCGGCGTTTGCATATAGATGTCAGTGCTGATAGACAAGCAACACTACGTGAAATAACGACAGAAGTAAGTGTGGGGCGTATGACGAATGTATCCGTTAGGGCAGTGCGGAGAAATTTGACGTCAATGGACTGTGGCTGCAGATAACCGACGCGATCGGCTTTGCTAACAGTAAGACATCGCCCGCAGCGCCTCTCATGCGTTTGTGGCCATATCGTTTGGACCACGACTGGAAAACCGCGACCTGGTCAGATGGTTTCCGATTTCAGCTGGTAAGAGCTGATGGTAGGAGTCGAGTGTGGCGCAGATCCCACGAAGCCATGGACCCAAGGTATCAAGAAGGAATTGTGCAAGCTGGTGATGGCTCCATAATGGTATGGGCTGTGTTTACTTGGAATGTGCTGGATCCTCCGATCCAACTGAACTGACCATTGGCTGGTTGACTGGAAATGGTTATGTTGGGCTACTTGGGGTCATTTAGTCATCCATGGATTTCATGTTCCCAAACACGGATGGAATTTTTATGTATGATAGTGCGTCATGTCACAGGCAACAGTCTTCGCGATTGGTCTGAAGAATATTCTGGAAAATTAGAGCCAATGATTTGGACATCCAGACCGTCGACATGAATCGCATCGAATATTTGTGTGACATAGTCGAGAGGACAGTTCGTGCACAAAATTCAGCACCGGCAGAACTTTCGCAATTACGGACGGCTAGAGATGCAGCATGCCTCAGTATTTCTGCAAGGGAATTCCAACGACTTGTTGAGTCAATACCACGCTGAGCTGCTGAACTAAGCCAGGTGAAAGGATGTCTGACACTATATCAGGGCCGGCCGCTGTGGCCGAGCGGCTTTAGGCGCTTCAGTCCGGAACCGTGCTGCTGCTGTGGTCGCAGGTTCGAATCCTGCCTCGGGCATGGATGTGTGTGATGTCCTTAGGTTAGTTAGGTTCAAGTAGTTCTAAGTCTAGGGGACTGATGGCCTCAGATGTTAAGTCCCATAGAGCTTAGAGCCATTTTTGAACGATATCAGGAGGTATTCCATGACTTTTGTTACCTTAATGTATTTCCCTTTTCTAGGTTTCACGATTGTGTTCACTCTGGCATTGTTGAGAGTAACTTAAATTATGGTTGCAGAAGACGTTAACCCAGGATGCAAGTCTTTGTCCCAAACTGCCTGAGATTGGCATATGGCTGGCAATAGTGACCTGCTGACGCCCTCTCTCCTCTGGAAAATTACGTATGAGACGGTCAATTCTGCACTTGGTGCTTGATATTCTACACCAGTGAATGCCAATGGCCTGCAAAGTTTTATAAAGTCAGAGTAAATACCGTGTCCTCGCAGTATAGTCAGCATTTCTTAGATTTGATGCCACGGAATGTCGTAGCTATTCCTGAAATTGTAGGCAGCTTACCAAATGCTTATCTTTTATCTGTCATTTTATAAGCTTTAGAATGAAAGGTGAAATTGTGTGTTACTGTTAATATAGGAAAGGTGTAAATTTGTAGCATTTCCAATGCTGCCTTCATGGTCTTAATGACATACCAGAAGTTACATTTATTAAGTCTGATCTCCCCAAGATTGCCAATTTTACACCTTGAAGCTCCATTAAATTGTAAAAAACTACAATGATGATGTATTTTGCCATATTTGTGTCTAAGTATAACAATTTCTTTTGTTTCAGGTAAGTGTACACATCTATGTTACTGTCAGAGAGGTCGTGCGCTCCTGTAAGTATTGTACAACTACTACGTGCCATGTTTGTCCTTGATTACTGGTAAGTTTTTCGATACTATGCTTTTCTTTAGTACTTTCTGAACGCGATGCGCCCTTTCGGGATATGAGAGTAAGAAAACTTTTATGATGTACCGGATGGTTATCGACCACTATTAGCCCTAGTACTTGGAAACAAAACGAAAATCTATTCTTTACGAACACTCTTCTGTAATATAAACTACTAATCAAAAATGATTCAAATGGCTCTGAGCACTATGGGACTTAACATCTTAGGTCATCAGTCCCCTAGAACTTAGAACTACTTGAACCTAACTAACCTGAGGACATCACACACATCCATGCCCGAGGCAGGATTCAAACCTGCGACCGTAGCAGTCCCGCGGTTCCGGACTGAAGCGCCTAGGAACGCACGGCCACCGCGGCCGGCAACTACTAATCAGCAAATGATCGAGATACGAGTCATCACTCCTGTGGAAAACTATAACATACTTCGTGGTGCATTTTAAACACAGCTGTATCTTGTGGGTAGTTAGAGATTCCTCGCGCGTCGCTTGTTTTGCGCGTGTTAATTGCGCACGCGTGTGTCTTCACTGTCTCTTCGGAGCCCTTCTGAATTTTCTGAAAGAATTTTTGAAAAACGTTGGAGTCGACATTGCAGTTTATCCTTCATGTAGTATGCTTCACAACCCGTTACATGGTCTTCTGTATTGTACTTCCCAGAAAGAATTTGTGTTTCTCCAGAGCCTGTGGACGAGGTGGGGCAGTGGACCACCTCGCAATTCCGGAATGTCTTTGTCCCTCTTCTATTCTTTAACTGAGCGCTGTTGCAATTCATCAGACAAATGGAGCCTGCTGGCAACAATTCTCCGCAGAAACACTCAAGGAAAACGCGGTCAGTTAACTATGAGCGTAGCAACATTTACAGTAGGTGGCAGAGGAAGATGAGAGAGCAGATGGATCCGGAAGGAAAGGAAGTCTTTGGTTGCTTTCGAAGGATGCTAAAGGTTTTGGGGGGCAGTGATACAGACAAAATTTGCTTCATTAGTGTAGGGCCGATGACGAAATGAGCATAATGGTAGCGTATAGCTGGAGATATACTGAGGTGACAACAATCATGGCAAAGTGATATGCACATATACAGATGGCGGTGGTATCGTGTACACAAGGTACGAAAGGGCAGTGTTTTGGTGGAGCTATCATTTTTACTCAGGTGATTCATGTGAAAAGGTTTCCGACGTGGTTATGGCTGCACGACGGGAATTACGTCGTTGAAAGTGGAATGGTATTTGGAGTGAGACACATTGGACATTCCATTTCAGACTTATTTTGAGAACTCAATATTCCGAGACCCACAGTGTCAAGCGTGTGCCAAAGAATATCAAGTTTCGGGCATTACCTCTGTCCACAGAGGATGCAGTGGCCTACGGCCTTTACTTGACAACCGAGAGCAGCGGTGTTTGCGGAGAGTTGTCACTGCTAACAGCAAGCAACACCGCATGAAATAAGTACAAAAATCAATCTGGAACGTCCGGCGAACGTATCCGTTACGACAGGGACGACATTGGGCGTTAATTGGCTATGGCAGCAGACGACCGACGCGAGTGCCACTGCTAACAGTACGAAATCCTTGCAGCGCCTCTCATGGACTCGTCACCACATCGGGTGGACCCTAGATGACTGGAAAATCGTGGCCTGGTCAAGTGAGTCCCCATTTCAGTTGGTAAGAGGTGATGGTAGGGATCGAATGTGGTGTAGACGCCACGAAGCCGTGGACCAAATTGTCAGCGAGGTACTGCGCAAGCTGGAGTTGGTTACATAATACTGTGGGCTGTGTTTACGTGGAATGGACTGGGTCCAACTAAATCAATCATTGACTGAAATGTCATTCATGGACTTCAAGTTCCCAAACAAGGATAGAATTTTTATGGATTACAATGAGCCATCCACCGTTTCACAGATGTTCACGATTGGTTTGAAGAACATTCTGGACAGTTCGAGCGAATGATGTGCCCACCGAGATCACTCAGCATGAATCCCACTGAACATCTATGGGACATCACAGAGGGGTCAGTTTGTGGACAAAATCCAGCACAGGAAAAACTCTCAGGTTTATGGACTGCTATAGAGGCACCATGGCGCAATATTTCTACATGGGACTTCCAACGACTTGTTGAGTCCATGCCATGTTGAGTTGCTGCACTACGCCGTCTAAAAGAGGTTGGATACGATATTTGAATGTATTCCATGATCTTTTGTCACCTCAATGTACATCTACGTGTATACTGGGCAAAGCAGTGTGAAGTGCATGACAGACCACTTGTTAGGTCTTCTTCCAGATCTAGTCGCGTATGGGGTGCAGAAAAAATGACTGGTTATATGCTTTTGTGCGCAATGTAGTCAGTCTAACCTTGTCAGCAAGATCTCTACTGGAGCGACACGTGGGAGGCGGTATGTTTGTAGAGTCCCCACTTAAATCTGGATGTTGTAACTTTGTGACTAGGATTTCACGCGATTGCTGGCGTCTCTCCTCCTCAATTCAGTGTTTTCTCCATCTACGTATAGCTCACCCATGGGCCAAACAAACATGTGACCATTTGTGCTGCCCTTCTTTATAAACGTGCAATATGCCGCGATACTTGTATTTCGTATGGGCTCCCATACCAGTTGAGCAAAACTCTAGGATGGATTGCACAAGTGTTTTACACGATCTCTCTCTTCTAGACGTGTTGCAGTGTCCTAGTTTCCTAACAGTGAACCAAAGTTTGGTACCTGCTTAACCCGTGTACATGACTGAGCCTATATAATGGATCCATTACATACCCTTACAGATTGTTATAGCCAAGCATCTGTATCCGTTTACTGATACCAGTTGTGGCTCAGTGATTGCACTAGTAGGATATTAGGTTTTTCTTTTGTGAAGCAAATGGTTTCACGTTTCCTAACATATAAAGAACGTTGTCAATCCTTGAACCATTCTGAAATCTTATCAAGATCCCACTGAATATTTGTGCAACTTGCGTCACAGAGTGCTTCCTTATACGATGGTCGGAACTTAAATAGTGGCAACTATTTATTCACAACCGATACAAAAGAGTTACATGTTTGCACCTGTTACTGTGCTTCAAAGTAGTCACCAGCGTTGTGTAGAACCCGTTGCCAGCGATGTGGAAGGCGTAGTACACCGTTAGCAGAGCCTGTTCTGTTGATGGTGCGAATGGAGCGGTCTACTGACTGTTGAATCTCTGGAACAGTTCTGAAGCGAATGCCTCGAAGTGGTTCCTTCATCTTCGGAATCAAATCAAAGTCACAAGGATATAAGTCCGGAGAGTATGGTGGATGGTACAGTATACCGAGTCCCATCGACCGAACAGAGCAGTCACAGCTTGCGCTGTGTGCGCCCGCTCATTGTCGTGCAAAATGATGGGGAAGGGGGGGGGGGGGGTTGCTAAGAAAGTGTCACCGCTTCTTTTCGCAAAGCTGGTCACAGGTGATGCTCCAAAAACGAACAGTAACACTGTGCATTGACAGTCTCCCGTAGAGGAGCATAATGCGTTAGGATAACACCATCACAGTCGTACACGAGAATCACCATAACTTTTGACCGCTCCATTCGCACCATCAACAGAACAGGCTCTGCTAATGATATACTACGCCTTCCACATCGCTGGCAACGGGTTCTACACAACCTTGGTGACTACTCTGAAGGATGGTAACAGGTGCAAACGTGTACCTCTTTTGTATCGATTGTGAATAAAGAGTTACCACTGTTTAAGTTCCAACCCTCGTAAATAACTGCGTCACCTGCAGAAGACTGATGTTAACATCAAAATCGTTTTCGAGATCATTAATATAACTCGTGTACAATAAGAATCCCAACACACTTCGCTGATCCACAAGGAGATAACTGTCTTATGCCTGACGTTACTTCCACAGGCTGTTAGTAATTTTACTCGTTTGAGGTGTCAGATGTCCAGTTTCCATGTTCCCTGACTTGGCCTCACCCTTTGGCAGCATTGATCGACAGCATAGATATAGGCGTCATGGTCAGAGAATGCAACAAGCCAGACTTTTGCAGCCTGTGCCCCACTGCCAATATCATGGGGGATGTGAACAGGATTGAGGTGGCTCGAATAACGACTAGTGAAGTTCATAAGCCCTGGAAAATCATCATGAACATGTTCCTAAGAGTCCACAAAGTTAAGGTGCTGGACAATGGCCACTAGCACCTTGGAAAGTGATGTGTCAATTGGTCCTTCGGTGCCTGGATGAGTTGAAGTTGCCTGTCTTGATCAAGACCAAAGAAGAGAGGCTTGACTACCTCAGACAAGAAAGTAGAATGTTTGCAGTTGTGATCTGAGCTAGATGGTGCATAGACATTTATGATCCTGATGCCACCAAACGTTAGAGCCAAACCTTTGACATCTGGAAAATAGGCAACTGCATCAGTGCAGATACTGTCACATATGAGGACCGCCACTCCACTACCAGTAGAGGCAACATGGGAGAAGTGTGCTGCAAAGCCATAGGGAGCAAAAAAAGCGGCATATGTGGTCACTGGATCAAAATCAACCTCATCTTTCCAGGTGTACTAATTTCTTTCTGGCAGTGTATATACATTTAGTATTTTAAAAGTTGTAAGTTTAAAAAATGGGATTAAAAGGGAATAAAAATGATTCCTTTCGATTCACTGGATAACGCATTTGGCGTAGTTGGTTCTAATTGGTTGTGGTTGTGGTTGTGGTGGTGGTGGTGAAAATACATCCACCAAGTCCCTTGAGGTCAGTTTCCAGTAAATACCGTATGTAGGAAGAGAGGGAAGGAGAAGGGATGAGGGGTAACAGGACAGTACAGATAAGTGGGTCGCTATGTCTGGGAGTGGAGGGTTTGGATGTATAAATGAATGCCAGACATCACAGAGGATGAAGTGCATGATGGTATCAAGACACGTTCTACAAACAAATCACCCAGCTGTAACGGCCTCCCACTAGAGCTTTATCAGACATTTTGTTCCCTACTGGCGTGGACAGAAATTTGTGAAGACCTTATGCTGGCTATAATAAAGATCCCTGACAGTTTCCTCAAAAGTCCCCTCATTTCCATCCACAAGGCTCAAGGTATATCATAGATATGCCATTATCACCTGTGACATAATCAACAGCAAGAAAAAGATCTCTACTTGGCTTTCAGCTGCATTACTTAAATGGTTAACCAAATATGTACTTTCTCCTGATCAAACCTTTTTCAGTGGTGCCAACAACATTCTCATTGGCTTCCATGTTATCGACACACAATCGCTCTTGCTCACACTTGTTGTATGCCTGGTCTTTTGGCCACACTTGACTTTAGCCAGGCATTACATGGAGTCGATTACAGAAGGGATGCTTCGCAATATGGGATACCCTGATACTACCGTCAATGTGCTAATGTGTCTCCTTCATGGAGCGATGTTCCATGTCTTCTGCAGTGGCTGTCTCACCCCTCCCATCCTGATTTGTCGTCGAGTGCATCAGGGCTGCCCGCTCTCTACACTGTTGTATTCTTGCCCAGGGAACCAATGTTCTGTTGCCTCTGTCACTGCCTCTCAGTCGCCACGTCGTTTGCTGCACTGCTTATGCGGTCAATCTCTCACCTCATTCACCCTTGCCCACTTTTCCCCTGCCCCTCCCTGTAGGCGCCGGGAAAAAATAACATAAAAAGTTTGCCAACGCACGCTTGTGCTACAGCACTCGACCTGGGGATAAGCTAGTTCGAATCCTAGTGTTGAGAAAATTTTTACTACCATTATTTGGTCATCAAGGGAAGTAGAGAGGATTGTGTAAGGTTCCTCTGATCACCAGACTTTGCGCCAATATCCTCCGCAGCATCTCATGAAGTGAGGACAAGTGGCACTGTTGGTGGTAATCCGGCCATCGGATGGGCACGTTAAGCTTGGCGATACCTGTGCTGCTATACGTGAGGAGTAGGCTGTTTGCCGGCACACCGGGTTTCATCTTCTCCCCTCTCACACCATCATCACCATAAAATAATAATAATGATAATAATAATCATCATCATCCAATACCAACATTACACTCCGCTCCATTCCACTACACACACACACACACACACACACACACACACACACACACACACACACACACACACACACAATACACATATATAGTATACAATATTGTTAAGAAGCATGTTATAAATACATGAACAAACAACTACATACATGATGCAGTAAATGGTAGGGTCACTGGTAGTATTCGTAACGTTGGTGGGAAGAGGAACATAAATTAATGCGTTGGAGAGAAATTGCGAACCGATGACTCCTCTTTGTTTTGTGTTTTTTTTGCCATAATTAGAACTGCACGTCATATAGCGTTAGTCCATTGCGTATTTTACATCCCTACAAGACATAAATTGCATTTTGTTAGTAATAAAAATTACTTGATTGCGTAACTTCTTTGCTTTTATGAAACGAAAGAAATTACTTCTGATGCAAGTACAAACGACAAACTGTTATTGTTGATAATGCAAAAGCTGTTTATCAGTAACATAAATATGTTTTATAATAGTTCGACGTAATATTGGAGTGATGTTTGATATATTTTCGTTTTGCGTTTGGTATATTTTGTCTTTGTAATGAAATTGCATTTTCTAGTGCTAGATAATAAATCTGTATTATTTTCTTTATTTTTGCTACAACATCCCTCTGTTTCACACTATATATCAACTGTTTGCTATTAAAACCTGAATTAAACATTAACAATGTAAACTCTGCTACAAATACTGTTTATTTTTTAAGCAGCGGACAGGAGGATAACTAGGAGAAGAAAAATGTGCCATATGTTACATGGCACTTTGTATATTCTCATTCAGTTCCTAGATAGTTCAGCACTTCCGGTTGTAAGGGGAATCTGCACACATAAAAACAAGTTTTGCAACACATTGGTTCCCAGAACTCCTGAAGATATACGTTGACTGTGGATATTGTATCACAGACACAGTCTCTTTCATTATTCAGAGACGTCACTAAACCCGCCCAAAGATGTAAACAACCATGCATGAGCAACGCCTATAGACGGAGGAGGTCCGACAGCCGATCGGTTCCAGTCATCCCACGAGGCAGGAGGTACATGGCTCGTGTTGTATATAGTTCAACAATGCCTAGACGATTAATACAGCGGTTCGATCGCGTCCGCGTCGTTACTTTGTGCCAGGAAGGGCTCTCCACAAGGGAAGTGTCCAGGTGTCTCGGAGTGAACCAAAGCGATGTTGTTCAGACATGGAGGAGATAAAAGAGAGACAGGAACTGTCGATGACATGCCTCGCTTAGGTCGCCCAAGGGCTCCTACTGCAGTGGATGACCGCTACCTATGGATTATGGCTCGGAGGAACCCTGACAGTAACGCCACCATGTTGAATAATGCTTTTCGTGCAGGCACAGGACGTCGTGTTACGACTCAAACTGTGCGCAATAGCCTGCATGATGCGAAACTTCACTCACGACGTCCATGGCGGGGTCCATCTTTGCAACCACACCGTGCAGCGCGGTACAGATGGGCCCAACAACATGCCGAATGGGCCACTCAGGATTGGCATCACGTTTTTTTCAACCAGACAATCGTCGGAGACGTGTTTGGAGGCAACCCGGTCAGGCTGAACGCCTTAGACACACTGTCCAGCGAGTGTAGCATGGTGGAGGTTGCCTGCTGTTTTGGGGTGGCATTATGTGCGGCCGACGTACGCCGCTAGTGCCCATGGAAAGCACCTTAACGGCTGTACGATACGTGAATGCCGTCCTCTGACCAATGGTGGAACCATATCGGCACATATTGGCGAGGCATTCGTCTTCATGGACGTCAAATTCGCGCCCCCCTTGTTCACATCATGTGAATGACTTCGTTCAGGATAACGACATCGCTCGACTAGAGTGGTCAGCATGTTCTCCAGATGTGATCCCTGTCGAACATGCCTGGGATAAATTGAAAATGGCTGTTTATGGACGACGTGACCCACCAACAACTCTGAGGGATCTACGCCGAATCGCCGTTGAGGGGTGGAACAATCTGGACCAAAAGTGCCTTGATGAACTTGTGGATAGTATGCTACGACGAATACAGGCATGCATCAATACACTAGGACGTGCTACTGGGTATTGTAGGTACCAGTGTGTACAGCAGTGCGGGCCACTACCTCTGAAGGTCTTACTGTGTAATGGTACAGTATGCAATGTGTGGTTTTCATGAGCATTAAAAAGGGCAGGTATGATGTTTATGTTGATCTCTATTGCAGTTTTCTGTACAGGTTCCGGAACTCTGGGAACCGAGGTGATGCGAAGCTTTTTTTTTATGTGTGCAGTAAAACACTGATCACGTACGTAAAGAAAGCGATCGTTATGGGTTAACATCCGATAGATGCAACATGTCTAACGTACAGGTAACGCGGGCGCGACCTTAACTGATGAAAGCTTGTAGGAAAACTACTGTAGCCTTACACTTACATGAGATAATCTACGGGATTTCAAACAACTTCACACAAAGCTACTCGCTGTTGCAGTCTGCCTGAATTTCTCCGCCTCAGAACTAGCTGTCTCAGAAAATAATGCTTTTGTACGCCAGAAATATATTTCGTAACTGCTGCTTCCACTATCATTATTATTATTGCAGAAGCAGCAGCAGTAGTAGCTCTTGTCTAACGTAACTAGTGTCCGCCCCCGGTAGCTGAGTGGTCAGTGCGACAGAATCTCAATCCGAAGGGCCCGGGTTCGATTTCCGGCTGGGTCGGAGATTTTCTCCGCTCAGTGACTGGGTGTTGTGTTGTTTTAATCATCATCATTTCATCCCCATCGACGCACAAGTCGCCGAAGTGGCGTCAAACCGAAAGACTTGCACCAGGCGAACGGTCTCCCCAACGGGAAGCCGTCGTCACACGACATCATCATCAACGTAATTAGTTCTTAGTGTTATTCATATTGCCATTATATGGTCTGAAATCGTTTCTAATTCATCAATACCTTTTCATTATTGTTCGTTATACTGAAATTATCATTTCTTATATAGTTATTATGTAAAATGTACCAATCTTACCATGTTCGGTAAATAAGTAAGATCGCGTTGAGTGTAGAAATGTCTCGCTAGGGTGCAATAGAATACGGAAACGGTTCACAAACTAGCGAAAGTTTCGCGAATGATTAATGAAATTAAGGGCGCGAAATATACGCCGTTATTTTTCAGTTGCTTACAAGCCCTGGCTTCCTAACGGCGTTTGGTTGATAAAGTGCCTTGTTTGCAAGTTTCTTTTTGTTGCTTGAGGTGTATTTTGTCCATTTTCGCAGCGTGTGCATTGCACTCGAGAATATGACCATACTGGTAACTGACTGGCAGTCTTCCCTGCTGGAACCACGATGACAGGATGTGAACATGTGTCGGCACGGAGTGTGCTTAGCTGACTTGGCGCGAGAGTGAAGGTGTCATGGCCAGGTCTGTGCGGACGGGCAGAGGGTTGAGTGAGTGAGAGAGGGAGGGAGGTGGGTCGATGCGCTGTGCGCTGGTGTGTGGTGGGGGAGGGGGAGGGGGGGGAGTGGCGGGGCCCCGCTGTGGCGACCCAGTTGGCTCGCCCTATCGACCGCCGCCGCCGCCGCCGCCGCCGCCGCCACCTGGCCAGGCTGAGGCTAGCGGACCCGGGAGCGGCCAGGTCGCCGTACCGCCGGCTGTGGTTGGCCGATGCTCACGCACCCACGCACCAGCGACCTCTCGCACGTCAAACGTGGACACCGCTTCCCATTTCCACCTCACTTCACCACAACCCTTTGCTCAATTTTTCCAAGTGCTGCCTCAGTTCGTAGCGTAGAGGAGAATATCCAGTCAAGAATATTTTTCATTTTGCAATCCGCCAAACAGTTAAATCACTTTTTTACCCTGAACTTTATTTGCTGCCGGTTTCCGACACTTTTATTTTCTCTCTCAATGCGGTACAAACAGAGAAAAAGACCCCAATCACAAAAAACGTAAATTTATTCAAATGAGAATTGTTTTAACAACTATTTTATTATATCGAAAAATAACCATGTGAGTATCATACTATACCATCTCATAAGATAGGTTTCATCACTGAGTCTTTATGATACAGTATTATATCTTGATTTCATCACAGTTAAAATATTCAAATGCACTACTGGCCATTAAAATTGCTACACCGCGAAGATGGCGTGCTACAGACGCGAAATTTAACCGACAGCTTTTCAAAGCATTCACACAAGGTTGGCGCCGGCGGCGACACCTACAACGTGCTGACATGAGAAAAGTTTCCAACCGATTTCTCATAACAAAACAGCAGTTGACCGGAGTTGCCTGGTGAAACGTTGTTGTGATGCCTCGTGTAAGGAGGAGAAATGCGTACCATCACGTTTCCGACTTTGATAAAGGTCGGATTGTAGCCTATCGAGATTGCGGTTTATCGTATCGCGACATTGCTGCTCGCGTTGGTCGAGATCCAGTGACTGTTAGCAGAATATGGAATCGGTGGGTTCAGGAGGGTAATACGGAACACCGTGCTGGATCCCAACGGCCTCGTATCACTAGCAGTCTAGATGACAGGCATCTTATCCGCATGGCTGTAACGGATCGTGCAGCCACGTCTCGATCCCTGAATCAACAGATGGGGACGTTTGCAAGACAACAATCATCTGCACGAACAGTTCGACGACGTTTGCAGCAGCATGGACTATCAGCTCGGAGACCATGGCTGCGGTTACCCTTGACGCTGCATCACAGACAGGAACGCCTGCGATGGTGTACTCGACGACGAACCTGGGTGCACGAATGGCAAAACGTCATTTTTTTTTCGGATGAATCCAGGTTCTGTTTACAGCATCATGATTGGCGCATCCGTGTTTGGCGACATCGCGGTGAACGCACATTAGAAGCGTGCATTCGTCATCGCCATACTGGCGTATCACCCGACGTGATGGTATGGGGTGCCATTGGTTACTCGTCTCGGTCTCCTCTTGTTCGCATTGACCGCACAGTGGACTTTCATAGATTGCACAGTGAAAGTGATACCACCGAAATATGCCTCTCTTTGTCAACCAACTGGCGTTTCCCTTTTCTGACAGGTAAAGAACTGCGTCGCACTGCTGCAAATAATGTAACGTCACAGCAGAGCAGTGAATTAAAAGATAGGCTGGATGCCATCAAAATTCATGCGTTCGTCCGTCATTTGTTGTCTACGCCTGTGTTTCAAGATATGCCCCTGTACGCTTGGTGCACGTCCAAATTGAGTTCTGATAAACCTAATTTTAGCAGCGTGAATCAGGAATGTTTTCCACGAACAATGTCAATGTGGCCAGATATTGGTCGTGCGTTGGGCATTCTACAGAAATATTTATGTTTTGCCTGTTTCTATGATATGTTTTACCCCACTGATTGCTAGAACGATCACTAATAGACGATCAGTTAGGATTACGCGATAATATAGGTGTATTCCTGTACTATGTATCACGATTCAAAATGATTATCAATACGTCACATATACGCATTTGATCATTCGGATTATCAGAGTAATATGAGACACACTCATAAAATATCGAATGAAAATAATCCGCTTCCAGGAATCGTCCACGCACAGTAGTTAGAGAGTTTAATGCATTGACAGCTCGACCGGCGACCCCGCTCAGCTACACAGGTGAAATGACAGGTATCCTAGCTAATCCATGATAGATCAAAAACGTTAGTAGCTTGAACATTATTATCTTTGGACCCCATATTATATTAATAAAAAATTTTAGTTTTTAGACGATATTTTAATTTATAACATTGATAATTCGATTTTCCGTCATCAACTTTGACCTCGATTTTTTTTCAGAAACTGGGGATTGCCTAGGAATAATTTCAATGTAGATAGTTCTTGCAAAGTCTTTTCACGATCGGTGACCCGCATCTTACACTCTCCGCTCCTCAGCGGGATTTTCCAAAAAGAGATTATAGATTTTTAGCAAAAAAACTGGGAATTTGACGGATAATTTCTCAGTTTTCAAACAAAACTAGGAAATGTGCTTCCAAAGCTCTGCGTGCTGTAAGATCAAGGAAACAAACTGACGGATATTATAGGAAGCACTATTCAGATACGGAGCATCACATCGCGACAGTTAACAGGTGTATCGGTGCTGCGTCAAGTACGAAAATTTATTTTAGGTTGACTGTCTTTATCCCTGTTCATGACACATTAAACTCTGATCTAGAGACGTTCTCAGTCTCTACAATCTCAACACAACTCTACAAAAAACTTCCTCGTCTTTTACAAGCCTATAATTAGGGATGCAGAAACTCTGACTACAAAATACTACTAAGTAATTTGGGAGGATGAGACTGTCAGCGTTTCTAATCTCAAGGCAGAGATCAAGCTGTGAGTAGCAAAATGGGAAAGGTAAGGTGCAAACAAAAGGGTTATACCAGGCTGTGCAGTAGAGTGTCTTCAGTTTTGCACTACAGAAATTTTCCTTTAGTTGAACTTTTAATATTGATCCTTTCTTGTCCTCCTGCATCACTGCAACAGCAGAGACATCCTCCTCGACACTGAAATTCCTTAAGACTCGTTTGAGAAAATTTCGTGGAGAAAACTGCTTAATAGAACTTGTTTTGTTATATGACAGTAGAAATATCATTCTCAAAGAAGAAATTGTAGGTAGGTATATTACTTTAGAAACTGTGGAATTTGTATATCTTCAATTTTGTCAACATGACCTATGGAACTTTTGATATATATCTTAGCTTTAAAATTAGTTTTCTTTTTAATCATGTTATTTAGCTCTTTCGCTAAAAGGTAAGAAGGAGAAGAATGGGATGACATTGCTGGGCATAGAGGGCTCCAATGTTTGTGTAATTTAGGTAAGCCACGTAATATAGGATCACGTATACTTTTTATCTGCCTTAACTCAAAAGAATTTCACCAAGAATTATTCCATTTTTAGTATAAAATGATAATGAAAACGTAAGAGGTCAAAATATTTTGAAAACAAGTTCTGATGAAAGTACTAAAATTGATCGTTTTTCAATTTAATCCGGGAGCTGAGTTCTTAAAAATTATTTACACTCCGTTGAAACAAAAAAATGTAAAAATGTTACAACAGTTTTTCCCCTATAAACAAACAAGGCTAAAATTAAAAACTTGAAATTAATTATAAATAATGGTGAAGATTATTCGGAGATAAATAACGAATTTTCGAGCGGAGATGCGATACTCAAGAGAATCTACTTTTAATATAAACCGAATACTTTATTTCAAATGTCATGAGACAGCTGCTTACTGAATAAAACGCGCTAATCCTAAAACAGTATTCTTTTCATTTTTATGCAAAAGTAAAATATTATCTGACAGACTAACTTCAGAGGCGGATGGAGCTCTACTTAATTTATATTTCTTTACAGGCATAGAATATTGCACGAAATCCTACACTAGCGATAGTGACACGCTAAATACACATCCAAGAATCATCAGAATACAGTCGGTTGCATGGCTTACGCTATGGATGCCCCCTAACAGCTAGGCTGTACTGGTTAACAGTCCTTAGTTCTCGATTCCGTATTCGATAACTGTCCATCATACTACCACATCATTTTTGACTTGAAATTCTAACCAGTCCCATATTCCATATCTATATCCAAATTACTTTACCAAAAAAGTGTAATCCGGAGACGTCACCAACATCATCCACATTTCTGTGGTATCTCATACCAACAGCGTACTATCACATATTTCGACCTTACTGTTTATCTTCGTCAAACGCACACGCGCAATTTTGTAAACATTTCTATGGCAACACCTCATCATACCTCTACAGACGGCTTTCGTTTCTGCCAACAGACGTTAGCGCTTCGCAAGATGAAAGTTGCCAAAAGCACTGCAACATGTTATTGTTTTCCGTAAGCTGACTCACCTGTAAGAGTATCTCGGTGTCTCAAAAACTATCGGGCTGCGTGTTATTCTATACTAGCAGTTTATTGCAGAATGAGAATAAATGCAAAAAGTTTCGCTGGCCTCTGAAATATATTCCAGCATATTTCTGTCTCAGGTATAGTTGTAAAACTGGCATAGACTACCGTAGACTATCATAAGTAAGCGTTGGCCGCGGTAGCTTCCCTAGTTTTCCTAGTAACTTTGATTATTTAAGGTCACACCCACATTACCTATACGTTAAGTGGGTTGCATCCCTATTGGGCATTACCTCATAATGATTGCTTTCTTTACACATGAGGTCAGTGTCTTATTAAATTCCCCTAAAAACTGGAAACAATGAACCATCTAAAAACTGAGTGAGGGTATACAAAGGGCTGCATAAGCTATGGAAACTTTTGTTCCAATTAGTTAGCCTCCTGCCGGTTATTTAAAAGTAAGCAACACTTTTAGCAAAATTGAAATTTTTAACGATTAATTCATTTTATTCGAAAGTTATTCGTTTGTAAAGTGAAACAATGGGATGTTGTTGTAAAAATAAAGAAAACAAAACAGATTTGTCATGCAGTACGTGCAAAAGCATTTTCTTCAAAAAAAAGATAAAATAAAATAACTGCAAAACAAATTTATGTCAAATATCGCTTCAATACTTAGTCAAATTGGTACTAAACATGTTTCTGTTGTTCATAAATAATCTTCGCATTTATCAATAATAAGAGGAAACTCTCGCCTGTGACCGTGATGAAGAAAGTTCTGTTGAGTAAGAAATAATGTATAAAATATATGTTTGTGGGCGTAATAAAAAGCAATCCCTTTGGTTACATAAAAACACAGAAGTTATGCTATCAAATAATTGTTACCACTTGTAAAATGGAATTCATAGTCTTTGGCGATGCGGTTATACTTACGCGCAAACAAGACAAAAGTGGAGAAGAAATCGTCGCCTGCAAGTTTCCCTCTTACAAATTCATTTATGTTACTTTCACTACCAATGCTATCAATATTACCAGTAAGCGTACCATTTGCTACGTCATTTACGTACTGTACCAAAACTATCTTATCATAGTTTTGGTAGAGTATAGGTCTAATTTTGGGATACGATAAACTTATTGATGCCAGTCCACAGCATCTGGTAACGAGCAATCCTTGTAAATCATTCCAGTTAAATTCCAATTATAAAATAAATTCACCAACTAGTGAGGAAATTCTAACTGTAAAATATAATCATGCCAATTACTCAACCACAATCACTTTAATTTTTATCCAACTAATTTTACAATTTCAATTTATTTGTAACTGCTTTCACAAATATCACACGTTTCATTTTGAATAACAATTGGTAAAGTTCCTGAAATATTTCAACGTGATTACCAACCGTCCTGCAAGTGAACTCTATATTGAAGTCGAACTATTTTCTCTCGGAGCTAGTCATCACTGTTCTCATAGTGGCCATGTGCATTATTTCTCGATATGTAATCTCTGTTCTCCTTTGGAGTAATTATTGTTGATGTTTTAAAGGCTAAGGAAGTTTAAGCTGTTGTGAACGCAATTTTTGTGTCATAGGAGTTGTATAACATTTTGGGTATCACATTTTTGCTTTATGTGCGGTTCTAGAATCACAGTGTCAACATATTTCTTGCGAGGAAGTAATTGTATTTCTGAAATTTATGTTAAGTCTGCCTCGAGTGAAATCTTTTTTTTTCCTCCTTCGTAAACGGGAGCACTGCAGTGTTCCTATATCAGTTCGTTTTGTCACTGTTGCTATTATATGTTTCAGTTCTCAACTTTCAGAGTTAGCGTGCAGCTTTTCTCGTAATTCGTTTAGTCGTTCTGATTTTAGTTTTGTTATGCTTTTCTGTTAAATTTTTTTTTTGTCGTTTTAAAGCGTTATTTTTCCCCATTAGTACTGCACTTTCTCTCTTGTGTGGCTTTGCGGTAATGAGACCTTCTTCTTGTGATTTGTGCCTTGTTCATTCATTACCATCGAATCTCTAACCACTTAGGAATAACGATCAAATACAAAATGTACAATGAAAATCATTTTATTGTTTTCTTTTAGATTCTTAGTAAGATACAGTTATGTTACTCATTCTATTTTTACTTTCAAATAGCTGAGTCCACTCTGATTCTGTTGATATATGTGTGAATTCTCCTTATACTTGCGCGTATATTGTGAAGTGTCTCACCAAGCCCTGTATTGCCTCAGGCAGAAACAGTGAAGGACGTATTTTGCTTGATTACATCGCTCCAGGTGACACCAGCACTACGGTAGAGATCAGAGATACCAGATAACAAGCAGTCGCTGTTTTTCCTCGTACTTACAAAGAACGTTCATTTCATGAAGACTTGAGTAATGTTTAATTTACTGATTTCCATCAAAATATTTTGAAATTGCTTGTTGTTTCATGCGGTCATAAATGTTACATCGCCCTGGCACCCGTATAGTGCATGGTCCCGTGACTAGCAGACGAAAATAATGGTGCTCCACACGCTGACTCAGTGCCAGGTAACGAAATGCACCACAGCACTAGCATAAAAGGTCCATCTATCAGAAATCTGTTCGTCTCAATGTCATAACTAACATCATTGATATAATTATTAACACGATGGGCATATTTTTATTGTTTCAGAATAGTTTAAAGTAAGGCTTTTCCTGCATAAGCTGTTTCATTTTGAAATAAACAGTTCATTTCGTAATTTACCAATTAGCTAATTCGGCCCCTCGATAATAATCAAACTAACTGCACTGGCAAATAGCATATCAAATTTTTTATATCGAACTTTCGATATTGTTTTTACCACCTGTTAGCTTTATAATAACCGAGGGGTGATATTAGCTAATTGCTGAATCATTAAATAATGTGTTTATCTGAAAATAAAACAACAGCCTTTGAAGGAAAATTACTTCTTTCAAGAAATTCAGTGGTTGTCGTCCACTACATACAAAAGACTATTGCTCCGGAAAATGCCTATAAAGAGTAGTTGCAGTCAGGGCCTAGCCTTACTGCTGCCTGTCCCCTCCCTAAGAAGTGAAATATTAACGTAAATTAGCTAATCCGGTTGGACAGTATAATAAGTACATCACCATACAGATTAATTTGCATTGAGGGTCTAACGAACTGCACATTACAGCCTGTGCCAGTTTTCCTCTTCACTGTTTACCGTGGTGACTGAGAGTTATACTACTCTTGAGTAAAGCTATAACATGTTGTTAATAGTTGACTCTTTTTTTCTTAAGTGTTTCTTTCAACCAAATAGGTTTTCTAAACATTGTTTTTTTTTTTTCTTTAAGACTGTATGTACGTGATTATCTAAACAATGGGAGCTTTACTTATAATATGTACGAACTGCAGAAATGTTTCATATACTTTAGAAATGCGAGTAAATCTTGGAATAGTCCGTTAGAAAAGTCTTTCGTATTAAATATCACTACCGATGATGATGCTGATATTTGGTTTGTGCGGCGCTCAACTGCTTGATTAACACCGCCCGTACAATTTCCCGATCTATTCACTGTCCAGTCTCGCCACTTTCCCCGAATGATGATGAAATGAGGAGGACAACACAAACGCCCAATCCACGGACGGAGAAAGTACCCGAGCCGACTGGGAATCATTACCGAGTTTGAAGTTGCTAGCACGGTGCAAAGATACCCAGTGCACTGTTCTGGTTTGCTAGGGAAGTCACATATTTGGCTGCATAGTAAAAGCGTACCTCCGTGCTGTATTTTTAGTACAGAGTTCTGGTGCCCAATCAGGTAAATGGACAGTTACAGTATACGTTCTCTTGGTCATGTGAATGAGCTCGTTAACGTACTCTTCCGCCGACCCTGTGGGCAAGGCCGTACGTTGCTTCTTTTGCGTAGACACCACTTGGGGTGACATGCTTCTGTTTGTTAAGTTCAGATGCGTCTCTAGTGTGTTTTGCCGAGGTAGCCCTTCTGAGCAGCAACATTTAGGATTTTATGGTGAGATCATTGCTTGCTAGCGAGCTTTGGCGTACCATTGTAGCTGATCATTTTTAAGCTTTGCAGATTTGTTACTTTGTGAGGAGAGTTGGACCTGTTGTTCCAATGGATGCTTTGTTCATTGTATAAGGATCAATATCGATTAAATCATCCTCGGGTATAGATCACGGTTCATGCTATTTTTCCTCTCATTTAACATCATCACGTGGACCTGAGAATACATGAGCCTCATGTTCTGTTTTAATTAATACGTGGTACCGTATTCCCATCATGGCTCCTTGAAAAACGTGTGTTACTTTGTTCGTGAACTATCCTGCACATTTATTGTGTACTAACAGGAATTCATTTCAGGTTTATCTTTAATTATTTCATCATTAAGCCGTTTACGTTTTTCTTGCTCAGCTATCATGTTCCCTTGTATCCATTCTCTACGTCCGTAGTTGATGCGAGCGCAATTCACTAATACGTTCGACCTTAGCAGATCTGCTATCGTGGTAAACTGCGATTGGTAAACAAAATTTTTCTCGCTTTGAACGCAAGTTACAGACAACATAAGGTACATTTCAGCTGCACATAACTTAGAGGCACGTGGTGCAATCCTGAATATGTAGAGTGTGGCATTTCTGGTCCATGCTTCTAACGGATAGTTATTAGTCCATACAAACTGCAGTCTACATCAGATTGTGTTGGAATGATTGATCTTCTTGCTCTAATTTTGCATTACCTAAATACATATTAAAGACCCCGCAAAATTTTCCTTTGCGTTAACAAGTATTACGTTAATAACAGTTCGCGTTGTTGTTCATTCTTCGGTCAAAATTTTATATAACAAGAGTAATATTTAAAAAGTGTTAATACTGAGGTCATAGCAGTTAAGTACTCAGGTTAAGATAAAAAAAAAAAAAACGCAACAAGGGGTTTAAAGCTGTACAAATTTCACAAATCTTGCAGGCTGCATTTTTGTTTTTGCGTTAAATAAATTAAATGTCGTATGACTAGGGTCTCCCCTCGGATAGACCGTTCGCCGGGTGCAAGTCTTTCGAGTTGACGCCACTTCGGTGACTTGCGCGTCAATGGGGATGAAATGATGATGATGATTAGGACAACACAACACCCAGTCCCTGAGCGGAGAAAATTTCCGACCCAGCCGGGAATCGAACCCGGGCCCTTAGGAAATTTAATCGTTTATTGCATTAACCTGATGTGCAGACATATGCTTAATTCTCAGACTTCTGAAATGTAGATCTTCTGCTATGCCTCAATTGGAGTTATTTAATATGCATTGTACAAAACAATCTGAGTGAGAACTTTTCGTGGTCTAGCGGTTCTAGGCGCTCAGTCCGGAACCGCGCGACTGCTACGGTCGCAGGTTCGAATCCTGCCTCGGGCATGGGTGTGTGTGATGTCCCTAGGTTAGTTAGGTTTAAGTAGTTCTAAGTTCTAGGGGACTGATGACCACAGATGTTAAGTCCCATAGTGCTCAGAGCCATTGGGAACTTTTTGGCAGCACCTGGTGAAATTGTTCACTTTTTTATTTGTTGAAAGTCAAAACACCATACGGACAATCTTTTAGGCGGCAAGGACTTATCACCATAACAGATCCTCTCTCCATGAGGAAGGTAAAAGTGCACAAAACAGAAACAAATCTACTCGCAGGCACTTTGCACAACATTACGCTATCTTACGTAACATACTCGTATGGGTTTACCTTCTGCTGTTTACTGTAATGTCCTTTTATACAGCAATATACTACGAAACCGATACCAACACGGGAACCTCCCCATCGCACCCCCCTCAGATTTAGTTATAAGTTGGCACAGTGGATAGGCCTTGAAAAAGTGAACACAGATCAATCGAGAAAACAGGAAGAAGTTGTGTGGAACTATGAAAAAAATTAGTAAAATATACAAACTGAGTAGTCCATGCGCAAGATAGGCAACATCAAGGAAGATGTGAAATCAGGAGCGCCGTGGTCCCGTGGTTAGCGTGCGTAGCTGCGCAACAAGAGGTCCTTGTTTCAAATCTTCCCTCAACTGAAAATTTTACTTTCTTTATTTTCGCAAAGTTATGATCCGTCCGTTCGTTCATTGACGTCTCTGTTCACTGCAATAAGTTTAGTGTCTGTGTTTTGCGACCTCACCGCAAAACCGTGCGATTAGTAGACGAAAGGACGTGCCTCTCCAATGGGAACCGAAA
This sequence comes from Schistocerca americana, assembly GCF_021461395.2. NCBI lineage: Eukaryota > Metazoa > Arthropoda > Insecta > Orthoptera > Acrididae > Schistocerca > Schistocerca americana. The sequence goes on along the minus strand of NC_060119.1, from coordinate 168,694,056 downwards.
ACATTTGATCGCAAGGTCATAGGTCAACCGATTCCTCCACAGGAAAACACGTCTGATATATTCTATACGACACTGGTGACGGCATGTGCGTCACATGACAGGAATATGTTGTCGACCCACCTAACGTGTACATGGGTAAAAAGATTCTTCTACCTTGCCCGATTTAGGTTTAAGTGATGAAAACATAAGAGTTTGTCACATAAACTGAAAATAAAGAATTAAACTTTTTACTCGAGGGAAGACTTGAACCTAGGACCTCTCGTTCCGTAGCTGCTCTCGCTAACCACAGGACCACGGCGCTCCTAGACTCCCATTGTCCTTGATGTTGCCTATCTTCGCATGGACTACTCAGTTTGTATATTTTACTAATTTTTTTCATAGTTCCACACAACTTCTTCCTGTTTTCTCGATTGATCTGTGTTCAGTTTTAAAAGGCCTATCCACTGTGCCAACTTATAACTAAATCTGAGGGGGGTGCGGTGGGGAGGTTCCCTTGTAAGAAACTTTTAATGTAGATTACAATTATCAAACACACTTTCGTTTATTTCGTAATAAGCGTTAGATAATGTTGAGCAGAGTTGAATTTAAAGGTTCTGAGTCTACGTCTTTGGTATGGTACAGTTTACACCCATAGTGGTCTTCTCGTTGTTTGACGCGTATAAAACTTGTGGGCTAAAAGCAGTCAGCGTAAAAGCGAGAGAAGTTGAGCGCCGCGGCGAGACACGGCTGCGCCTTCCAAGAAGGAGGCGAGGGAAACTTCTGCTAACTTGATAAAATGGATTGGAACTTGTCTTATTAGAACTTATTCGTCGGATAAGGGAGCGTCTTTAGAAACGTGTTCTGGGCATGATGCAAGGGTGCGATATCGGTTCAGCGGAGAGTGCTCCGCAAAAAACATCTAGCCGTGGGGGAGCTGATACGGCTTCGTGGCAGGCTGCACACGGCGCACCTCCCTATCCACACGTTCCTACGATGTTCCCTCATGATCGCTTTTTCTACATATATCTTTACTATGTACACATAATTTACGTTTCGGTACTGGACCACGCGATGTACGACAAAACAAGTTTTCAGAGTTTGTTTTCGCTTATTTGGTGCCCACATCAAAAAATGATTCAAATGGCTCTAAGCACTATGGGGCTTGACATCTGAGGTCATCAGTCCCCTAGACTGAGAACTACTTAAACCTAACTAACGTAAGGGCATGACACACATCCATGCCCGAGGCAGGATTCGAACCTGCGACCGTAGCAGCAGCGCGGTTCCGGACTGAAGCGCCTAGAACCGCTCGGTCACAGCGGCCGGTGGTGCCCATATCACGTTTATTCTGCCGGACTGGTTATTTTCAGTTCGTTCGTGTATTTGTTCCGGTCTTCCTGGATTTTTCCGCCAGGCCAGATGTTAGATTGTAAATTTTGTGTCAGGTATATCAAGTTGTATTACTCCTGCTGCCTTCATGACCTTGTTCTCGACCGATCCACTTCGTTTTTTAAGTTTTGAGCTTTGCTACGAATTCCTCAGAAGTACTTGGTGGATTACATTCTTTGCATATGTCTATAGAACTCCTTGCAGCGTAGTTTTCGTATCCGATTAAACGGTGGTGCACATCCCTGTTTCTTTATTTGTTCTTAATCTGCATGTTTCTTCTTCATTATATTTAAGACGTAAAATTTTCCTGATCACTTATCGTTACCTGTCTTGGACGTCTTCAGTGTCTCTCTCTCTCTGTTTAAAATGAGTGTTTCAGCCACATAAAGAGGCTCTGATTTGATGATATCGTACTGCTCAGTTACCATTCCTTGGACCACACCAATGTAACGTACCTTGTTCCATTAATGGAATATTGGTTGAACCAATCACAGGCTTGCGAAGATACTGCAAAAGATCGTGTCTTCGATAGTAGTTGACGACGTTACGTGTGCAGTGTATTACGAAGTCATTGTGACAAACGTCTAGGGGTGATAGATCGCGTCATGCGGAACAACTTTTGTTACAGATTAAAAGTTCACTGACACTTCGCAGAGATGGCTGGCGTCCTCTATTAGTCGTCGAATCAGGGATGGAAATGAAATCAGCGTTTGGCGTCATTGGCCTGGAGGCCTCTTACGGGGCAGGTCCAGCCGTCTTGGTGCATAACATTCGACGGCACATAGGGCGACCTGCACACCGGATGGGAATGAAATGATGATGAAGACAACACAACACCCAGTCCCTGAGCGGAGAAAATCCCCGACACAGCCGGGAATCGAACCCGGGCCCCTTAGGACAGCAGCCCGACACGCTGACTATTCAGCTATCGGGCCGGATTGACTCAGGGATGACGAGATTTCACCGAACTAGCAGTGTCTTCTAACCAGGTGCACTGCGTGCTACTTGAGGCCGAGTGCACCAGACTCTATTATAAGTTAACAACGGTTAAATCGTATATAGCACTGTTCAAAGCAAAATTCTGGTGCACGGATCTCGATCAAAGTTAAACGAGGGAGTTGACGGTGGTTAAATCTGACCGTGGCTCACGCCCAGTTTTCTCGAGATGACCAGGGTTCGACACGGTCCAGTCAAAGTAATGTGACCACCGTTTGTGTTGAAGTCTACATGGAATAATAGCTCACTGACGGCAGATGGCAGCGCTAGCACTGGAGAGTATAAAAAGTGGTCACGGGAATGTGGGAAACAGTGCAGTCGTTATCGTAATGCGGAAATAAAGCAATTTATCTGACATCCAGAAGGCATGACCATTGGCTTTTGGGCCAAGGGTGGAAGCGTTTCCAAAGCGGCTACGTTTTTGAGTCGTTTGCGTGCCACCGTGGTTAAAGTATACCGTGCATGGCAAAATGGCACTAATCAAACCCAAGGCGAGGCAACTATGGTGGCCATGGGCCATAGATGACACGGGCGAACGACGGCTGCGGAGATGTGTACGGGTGAATAGATGTCCAACTGTTGAGCAGTTGACTGCCCAGGTGAACAAAGGGGCTACCAACAGGGTCTCCTCAAGGACTGTTCAGCGTACGTTGTTGCGTATGGACCTCCGCAGCAGTCGCCTATTCCATGCACCCATGCTGACTGTTATACATCAGCGACGGAGGCTGGAATTTGCCCGCCTGAACGTCCACTGAGTGGTGGCAACTGGACTTTTCTGATGAATGGCGTTTTATGCTCCATCGGACAAAAGGCTGTTGTTGCGTGCGTTATGAAACGTATGAAATCAAAGGAGTCCAGGCCGGCCGAGGCAGCATTATGGTCTCGGGAATGTTTTCGTGGCATTCCCTGGATGGTCTCGCCATTCTGGAAGGAACAATGGATGAACACAATTATGCATCTACTCTTGGGGACACGTCCATCCCGACAGCTGTTTATTTTTGCTGGCCACGATGGCATCTACCAGCAGGACAATGCAACGTGTTACACGGCTAGCAATGTACGTGCATGATTCTAAGTTCACCAGTATGGGTTTACTGTATTCCTCTGGCCACCAAACTCCCCAGATTAAATTCAATCGAGAATCTGTGGGAATAAATCGGCCTGTTTGCCCCACGGGTTGTCAACTGAGAAACCCAGCATAGCTGACCACGGGGCTCGTGTCAGCATGGCTCCAAATCCCTGTGGGTAGCTTCCAGAACTTAATCGACTCTCAAAGGTTGTTACTCAGGCTTTTGACAGATGCATTGGGCCAATACGTAGTAAATCGATAGTGACTTTCAAGAAGAAAACGATAAGAACGAATGTGTCTAATGACCGAGTGGACCAATTTCGGTCAAAAAGCAAGATAACTTGTTCAAATGTGTGTGAAATCTTATGGGACTTTAACTGCTAAGGCCATCAGTCCCTAAGCTTACACACTACTTAACCTAAATTATCCTAAGGACAAACACACACACCCATGCCCGAGGAAGGACTCGAACCTCCGCCCTGACCAGCCGCACAGTCCATGACTGCAGCGCTCTAGACCGCTCGGCTAATCCCGCGCGGCGCAAGATAACTAAGATTCCGTGACCACGGTTAAAAGTAAATTGCGTTTAAAATGCCTCTGCAGAGGATCAACATTAATAACCGGTCAGAAACTGTCATCAGCCAGCCGAGCATTTGACCGCTGTTAACTCTTGAGTATTGCAGTGGGAGGCGCCCTGAAGATACAAAGATAATCATACAGATATAAATTTGCACACGGACGCCTATATACACAAGTTTTTCAGACAGTCTCGGGTGAGTGGCGTCATTGTTACGTACTCTCAATTTCGTCAACAAGCAGAAGTGTGTTTATACTGCACTATTAGGCCGTTCTTTTGTGTTTGGCGAAATGGAAACCAAAAGTATCCGATCATTATTAGGCGTTTAACAGTGTATCGACTGCTACGTTAACTTTGGTTCATTCATAGTTTAGAACTTTAGCACAAGCTCCTCACCTGAGGTCGTGTGATTTTTACCTGGTGCCTTGTTAGATTTATTTATCTTACCTAAATGTAAAATTGTTTTAGCGTCTACTCACGTTCTTTATGACTGCATTACTGACAGAAATTTTGAAAGACCTTACGAAATACCGGGACTATACCGCGGTTTCATTAAATATATTTTCAGTACGCTATTCATTAATGCAGAAACTTTAACGGTCTTATTATTTAATCGCAATATTATACATATTCGTTTTATGTAGTAAATAAGTGAGACATAATCCCAAAACACTATCTTCCTTAAATTCTTTTTTTATGTTACTTTATATCTTCGTGACTGAAAATACGTTTTTTATGCTTCTTAATCACCAGTATATTTGACTGTTCGTAAAATGTGTGTTATTCATAAATAGTTGGGACAAGTGCCAACAGGTGTTTATTACCATCATTTATATGGGACCCCGCTAAGTTCTTTTCTCCTTATCATAGATCTAGCAGTGGCAATTATTCCTGTAGACCAGAGTGACGGCTAATTTAAAGTAATCAGAATTCTGCTCATCAGCGAAACATGGTTATTCCGATAAGTAGGAAATTAATTCATTAATTTGTTGTAACAACCACTACTGTTTCTTTCAACAGACGAGACCTCTCTTCAGACTTGCTGCTATCATAATCTTCAAAAGGGTTTCCCTTTCCTCAATCACTCCAGCACGTCACGACTTAAACGGTCAACGAATAGCAATTCTTCCTCAGCGCCATCCATAAATATCCGCGCCGCCTTCTCAATACTATATGCTTGTAAAAGCCAGGTTCGAATCCTGCCTCGGGCATGGATGTGTTGATGTCCTTAGGTTAATTAGGTTTAAGTAGTTCTAACTTCTAGTGGAGTGATGACCTCAGATGTTAAGTCCCATAGTGCTCAGAGCCATTATTGAAAACCCAGGTCATCTCGCGAAAACAGTTCGTGAGCCACGGTCAAATTTAACTGCTTTCAAATTCCTCGTTTAACTCTGATCGAGGCTAGCGTACCACAATTTTGCATTGAACATGGTTCAATGACAACTAGACCGCGATTAACTTTCAATAGTGTTGAGACAATTAGTGCCATTGTCGAATGCCTTTAGCTCTAGGAAGTGCTGTGACCTAGTATCGACGGAAATCACGGCGCCTAGTTGTCGATGAACTGCATGCTTTGAAACACATACCTCAAAACGCCATCCGCATCTGCGTTATCGCCATGTCGAGTCCACGCACACTGAGAGACGAACGAGCGACCGAGTTAGCTGCGGCAAGGTGCTCACTACCGTCAATCACATGAACAGCAACTGAAACCTGGCGACAAGATGAAATTTTTTGTTCGATACCTAAGTCAAAATTCACTCATAATCTCTGTCTTTACTTGTGTTATAGATTGTGTGTTCTGAAATTGAATGAATGTTTTTAAATATCGTGTACAGGATTCATTTAGTCTGATTGCACATACACATAGTGTCGTTATAACTAATCTTTCGCTACTTGAGAAGGCCCTCAGGAAAAACGAATGATCGTAGAACAGTGAAACTTTATGGAAGCGTCTGTGAGGACATGCGGAATAGAAATAATGGGTAAACCATTGAAAGAAACACGTTTTAATTTCCACATTAGGGGATAACATTGGTTAAACGTATACCATGTTTACGTTCCAGGTTACCAGTGTTGCTCATTGTGTCCGTTATGTGCATTCGCGACAGCCTGGAACCGCAATACACATGACTGTACTATTGCCCGAAACAATGGTGGATCTTGAAGTGCCCAACAGTCGTGACACAATTCGTACATTGCTTCAAGATTGCACATTGCGTCCAGCATTCTCAGCCATCGCAACGGTAACTTCTTCAACAACTGTCGGCCTCTCCAGGAGCAATTCCTAAAATAGCCACTTAATTCCAACTTACGAATCATGTTCTTCAACCTTGGTGCGGAAAGAGATACTCTCTACATTCCTTTAGTGCATCGATACACGCGAAGAGTACCACTACTATTGCTGCTGGTTTGATAAAATTGTCTTACAAGTGAGCCCTGCTTACCTTGTTCAGACCTATGTTGACTGTCTGCAACTGTAATGCACACTGATGCTCGTGTTTCAACCCCACGTCGCCGTACCAGTATTGCCACCTAACGGCAAGTCATGACACTAACTCTACTAACAACACAAACTTGCAGTTCACATTCCGAACATCACTCCCATGATGTTTGATACCCATACAGTAAATAGTTCGTCTGTACTGGTTGAAGTGACGAAAGTTTAATTATAATCACCCTGTACACTACAGAAACGTAACCGCTATTACCTGCCGAAACACAGAGAAAACATGCCAGACGGGTCTTAAATGAGGCTCCCTGATATATCGAGTGTAAACGTTGCTGCAAATGTTAAAATCGTATGTTATTCGGAGGTTTCGTGGAGTTGCGGTCCATCAAATCTGCGGTCCGGTAGTTTTGATAACTACGAACATGACGTAGTAAATGGTAGGATTACCGGTAGTAATAGTAGCATGGGTAGCGAAAGTTTTTCTTTTTTTTCGTTTGATCTTATGTTTTGTACATAATTACCTTTGTAGAACTGCACACCATTCAGTGTTACTTCAGTGTGTATATTATTACCTTACAGAATATAAATTGCATTTTATAAGTTATAAAAATTACTTGATCGCTCAGCTTCTGAGCTTTTATGTAACCAAAGCAACTACTTTTGATGCAAGTGCAGTTTACATGTACAAATATTAAAAATGTATATAATTATTGTTGTTTTTTTGTTCTCAATTGAACGTTCATCATGATCAATGTCAAGAGTTTCTTGTTATTATTGATAAATGCAAAATTTTTTACAAACAACAGACACATGTTTTGTACAAGTTCGACGAAGTATTGAAACGATGTTTGATACATTTTTGTTTTGCATTTTTTTTTTTTTAAATTTTGCCCTTCTTTTTGAAGAAATGATATTTTGTAGCGCTACATGATAAATCTGTATTGTTTACTTTATTTTTTACTGCAACATCCCTCCGTTTTGATACAGATCAACAGTTTTCGAAAAACCTGAATATAACACTGACAATTTCAGTTTTGCTAAAAATACTCTTTATTTTTACGTAAGAGACAGGAGCATAACTAAGTAGAAGAAAATGTTCCGTAAGTTACGCAGGCCTTTTTATATCGTCACTCAGTTTCTAGACGGTTAACCGCCTACGATTTTTAGGGACATCTATTCAGACACTGATCGCATACTTAAAGACTGTGATCGCTATCAGGTAACGCCTGACAGGTGTGCAACACACTTAACGTACAGGTATCGTGGGCACGACCTTAACTGACCGAAGATACTAAGAAAACTTATGATAGTATACGGTAGCCTACCGCAGTTTTGCAACTCTGCTCACAAATATAAGAATTAGGAGAGCGTGAGAAAGACGTTGCATTTTGGTTGAAATCATACGCACACTCTATGTACGTGGTGTAAACGACATGAATTTAATGAAACGAGCAGCGAATGAAGATGGCGGCAACAAGTAGAGCGAGATAAGGGAACAAACCTGATGCTCCGCGCTGTGGGCTGGAAGTCGGTCAGCCTTTGTTATGGAGCGAGGTGAGTGCCGAAGCGACCTCTGACGCAACGAGGAGTGGAGGGGGTGGGCCTGCAGTGATTACGCGGATTTACGGCGGGTCGACATGGCGATATTAGCCCGGCACAAAGAGGCGCCACCTCGAGAGCCGCGGATATTGCGACTGCGGCGCCGGCGAGTGACAGCCGCGGACTGTAGCTGCTCTCTGGACATCATCAGAACTGCGAGGGCCTGGCGCCCGAAGCCCGGTTGCCTTTCGGGAGCCAGCAACAGAACAGCGGGTTTGAGTCCGGCATGAATCATCATTAACCATTTGACATCCACTGTCGAAGAAAAGTCTCCTCCACTCTTACTGACTCATTAATCTTCATCTACATCTACGCTGCTATTCACAATAAAGTGCCTGGCGGAGGGTTCAATGAACCACCTTCAAGCTGTCTCTCTTCCGTTCCACTCTCGAACGGCACACTGGAAAAACGTGCACTTAAATTTTTCTGTGCGAGTCCTGATTTCTCTTATTTTATCGTGATGATCCTTTCTCCCTATGTAGGTGGGTGCCAACAGAATGTTTTCGCAATCGGAGGAGAAAACTGGAGATTGAAATTTCATGAGAAGATCCCGTCCCAAGGAAAAACGCATTTGTTTTAATGATTGCCACTCCAATTGACATATCATGTCTGTGACACTATCCCCCCTATTTCGCGATAATGCAAAACGAGCTGCCCTTCTTTGTCTTTTTCGATGTATTCCGTCAGTCCCACCTGATGCGGATCCCACACCGCACAGCAATACTCCAGAATTGGGTGGACAAGCGTGGTGTAAGCAGTCTCTTTAGTAGACCTGTTGCACCTTCTAGGTGTTCTGCCAATGAATCGCAGTCTTTGGTTTGCTCTACCCACAATATTATGTATGTGATCGTTCCAATTTAGGTTAATAGTAATTATAATCCCTAAGTATTTAGTTGAATTTACAGCCTTCAGATTTGTGAAACTTATCGCGTAATCGAAATTTAGCTGATTTCTTTTAGTACTCATGTGAATAACTTCACACTTTTTCTTATTCAGGGTCAATTGCCACTTTTCGCACCAGCTATATGCACCCACATCGATGGTGCATGTTTCCCAATCTCTTCTGCACGCGTTTCGTTACGTCGCATGTCGATTCCGTGGTCCATCAACTATCCATTCCGATGAAGTGTGGTATCGGCACGATATAAATACACTGATCCCATATTTTTTCGTATTTATGTAATTTGAATGTGAAAGAACCAATAGTCTTGGTTGCAAAAATGGAGTTTTCATTTTATTTATCCTCCAATGACGCGTGTCGCCTTGTACAAGGCATCTTAAGACTGGCTTAGGAGGAAGAAAGTGCAACCATTCATATAAACAGCATGCCCGATTTAGCAAAACTGGACAAGCCAGAAAAACATAAAACAACTTTCCGGCGAAATATCTCGTTAATCACATAGGATGCCGCGCATACAAATGTCCGAGCAGAAAACAGCCTTGGTCAGAATATGAAAGAACGTTGTGCAGTGTCCTATAAGATAAGAGAAGATTAAAATATATCGGAATATGGCAGACAAAATGTGTAGAGGCCAGTAAATTGTCTGATGTACTAAAGGTCCAAAACGCACTCAAACGAAATGTAAAAATATGTATCAACAACTTATTCATATAGAAGATGTTAAGAACATGGCAAACAGCGCCTAAAACACTTGAAAATCGCAGCAGGTAGTTGCCTCTGTGACATTCTTTTGTGGGGCATCTTAACGCTTATTTTTCAGGAAGTTGTTTTAATTTTGTTGCCATTCCAATTTTAGTAAATCGGGGTCATGCCATTTATATGAAATGTTTTTCTTTTTTTCTCGTGGGCCAATCAGAAGACACCTTGCATAAGGCGAAGCCCGTCACTGGAGGATAAATAAAAAATGAAAATCAGTTTTGAAACCAAGACTGTTCGTTCTTTCATGTCGTTACTATAGGCTGCTACATCACAGTGCCACGGATTTGTTTATTCCTGAAGCACACAAAACCGGACCTAGATCTGCCAAAATACATTCACCAGATATAAAAATAGTGTAAGAAATGTGACAATGTGCTTTCTACTTCTCTTAAGCTGAAACTTCCTGGCAGATTAAAACTGTGTGCCCGACCGAGACTCGAACTCGGGACCTTTGCCTTTCGCGGGCAAGTGCTCTACCAACTGAGCTACCGAAGCACGACTCACGACCGGTACTCACAGCTTCACTTCTGCCAGTACCTCGTCTCCTACCTTCCAAACTTTACAGAAGCTCTCCTGCGAACCTTGCAGAACTAGCACTCCTGAAAGAAAGGATATTGCGGAGACATGGCTTAGCCACAACCTGGGGGATGTTTCCAGAATGAGATTTTCACTCTGCAGCGGAGTGTGCGCTGATATGAAACTTCCTGGCAGATTAAAACTGTGTGCCCGACCGAGACTCGAACTCGGGACCTTTGCCTTTCGCGGGCAAGTGCTCTACCAACTGAGCTACCGAAGCACGACTCACGACCGGTACTCACAGCTTCACTTCTGCCAGTACCTCGTCTCCTACCTTCCAAACTTTACAGAAGCTCTCCTGCGAACCTTGCAGAACTAGCACTCCTGAAAGAAAGGATATTGCGGAGACATGGCTTAGCCACAGCCTGGGGGATGTTTCCAGAATGAGATTTTCACTCTGCAGCGGAGTGTGCGCTGATATGAAACTTCCTGGCAGATTAAAACTGTGTGCCCGACCGAGACTCGAACTCGGGACCTTTGCCTTTCGCGGGCAAGTGCTCTACCAACTGAGCTACCGAAGCACGACTCACGACCGGTACTCACAGCTTCACTTCTGCCAGTAAGTCTGATATCAGCGCACACTCCGCTGCAGAGTGAAAATCTCATTCTGGAAACATCCCCCAGGCTGTGGCTAAGCCATGTCTCCGCAGTATCCTTTCTTTCAGGAGTGCTAGTTCTGCAAGGTTCGCAGGAGAGCTTCTGTAAAGTTTGGAAGGTAGGAGACGAGGTACTGGCAGAAGTGAAGCTGTGAGTACCGGTCGTGAGTCGTGCTTCGGTAGCTCAGTTGGTAGAGCACTTGCCCGCGAAAGGCAAAGGTCCCGAGTTCGGGTCTCGGTCGGGCACACAGTTTTAATCTGCCAGGAAGTTTCATATCAGCGCACACTCCGCTGCAGAGTGAAAATCTCATTCTCTTAAGCTGTTAAACATAAATTCACTTCAATCATAACCCAGAGTTAACGCATCCTTCTCACGTGCGTCTGCCTAGTGTCGTATGTTCAGCGATCTCGGCTACAATGTTAGCTGTGGAGAGCTAACTACTGGTGAACAGCGTTCAGCAGCGGCGAAGAACATGACCATAGCGTGGTTGTTGACGGGAAGATTCAAAGAAACAAACAAAAATTGCTGTAATACACACTTAGGCGACAAAAGTCATGGTATAGCGATACGCACATATACGAATGGCGGTAGTACCGCTTACACGAAGTATAAAAAGGCAGTTGATTGGCGGAACTGTCACTTGTACTCAGGTGATTCAAGTGAAAAGGTTTCCGACGGGATTATGGCCGCACGACGCGAATTAACAGACTTTCAATGCGGAAGGGTATTTCTAGTTAGAGGCGTGGGACACTCCCATTTCGGAAATAGTTAGGGAATTTAATATCCCGAGATCCACAGTGTCAAGAGACTGCCGAGAATACCAAATTTAAGGTATTGTCTCCCACCACAGACAACACAGTGACCGGCGGCCTTCACTTAACAACCGACAGCAGTGGTGTTTGCATAGACCCGTCCGTGCTAACAGACAAGCAACACTGCATGAAATATCCGCATAAATCAATGTGGGACGAACTTATCCATTAGGAGAGTGCTGCGAAATTTGGCATTAATGGGCTGTGGCAGCAGACTACCTACGCGAATGCCTGTGCTAACAGCACGACACTGCGTGTAGCGCGTCTCCTGTGCTCGTGACCGTATCGCTTGGAACCTAGACGAGTGGATGACTATGGCCAAGTCAGATGAGTCCCGATTTTAGTTGGTAAGAGGTGACGGATGCACCACGTAGACCCCGACATATTCATGGACCAAGGTTGTCAACAAGGCACTGTGGAAGCGGGAAGTGGCTGCATAATGGTGTGGGTTGTGTTTACACGGAATGGACTGTGTCCTCTGGCTCAACTGAACCGATCATTGACTGGAAACGATTATGGTCGGCTACTTGTAGACCATTCATTGACTTCATGTTCCCGTACAACGATGGAATTTTAATGGATGACAATGTACCATGTCATCGGGCCACAGTTGTTCGTAACTGGGTTGAAGGACATTCTGGACAGTTTGAACGAATGATTTGGTCACCCAAATCGCTCGACATGAATCCCATCGAACTTTTTTGGGACATAATCGAGCAGTCAGTTCATGCACAAAATTCTAGACTGGCAACAAATTTGCAATTATAAACGGCTGTAGATGCAGCATGGCTCACCATTTCTGCAGCGGACTTCCAACGATTTGTTGATCAATGCCTCGTCGAGATGCTGCATTATGACTTTTGTCACTTCATTGTAAATTAATAATTCCCGCGAGCAATATATGAAAACGAAATAACTGGGTACAATGGACAATTGCACAGGGAAGCAAGCCGTATGAAACGGAAAAATAATATAGATGGCAAGTGTTGTAATGAAGGTGGTGAAGGTCTGGCAACCGCGGGTGGATGTTGCGCCAGCAAGTCTCGTTAGATTGGCTAAAAGCGTGCTCTGCAACCAGCGTGAGGCTCACCCCTCTAGTTCTTTCGTAGCCCTAAAGTAATTTGGAATCGAGTGTAGTGGGAGAGTGTAACGACCTTAAAGGGGTGCCTAGCCCAACACTGCGGCGTTGTTGATCCTGGCGCAGGCCTCCGGAAGAGAGGAGGGAGAACGCTATTTGGGATGCAGCGAACTTGTTCGTGGTCCGGGAGCAGACAGAGCGTCAGCTAGATCTCTGGCTACCTCTACGGTCTGTCTACAAACTGAGAAGTGAGCTGTGGAGTCCTCACTCCGCAGCCGGCCGGAGTGGCTGAGCGGTCCTAGGCGCTTCAGTCCGAAACCACGCTGCTCCTACGGTCGCAGGTTCGAATCCTGCCTGGGGCATGGATGTGTGTGATGTCCTTAGGTTAGTTAGGTTTAAGTAGTTCTAAGTTCTAGGGGACTAATGACCTCAGATGTTAAGTCCCTTAGTGCTCAGAGCCATTTGAACCATTTGAACCGCAAGCTTGTACCGACCATTCGGCGGCGCACATTTTCAATCAGTGGCGTCGCATTTCGCAGACATGCTCGGAGAGAGTTTATTTTCCACTAAATGTGTTAACACTGTACGAAGTAAAGAAAACAGTAACTGTGCCCTCTAAAAATTATTTTAGCATTGACACTTCGGTAGATGCACTCCAAGACAGGGAACAAAGTTACCCATTTAGCTCTGGACACACGCGCACGTTATACATTTTTCAAATATGGAACTGTCATCGGTGTATTCTGCAACTCCTTCACTACGTTTTCGTGTTAGTTCCAATTAGGACAACAAATTTTTTGAGAAGATTTACAGAAAGTATGGGAAAATGTACTTCCTGATGGTGTCAGCGAATTTTCAAGAAGCGAGAAACTTTATTGCTCTTGAAGCTAGGTGTTTAGGGTACCAGTAAAACCCAAAAAACCTGTGCACCGAAATGCGGTTTTTCAGAGGATCATTTCTCGGGTTCCATTAATCACACAGATAAGAAGTCAAGTGTTTTGGTTAGCCCTTGACCTACCGAACATTTGTATAACTGTCGGAGGAACGGGCTTACTGTAGTTATCCTATAGTAAGGGGGAAAATTTAAACATTACACGCTTCCTTCAGCCCATGTAGACTAAGCAAATCGTTTCATTCTTCTGCATTGTGTTTGCTCTAGAGAAAAACTTTAGACGACTTATAAAAGCAGCATTTGTTCAGGGCGGTTTCTGAGAAACCCCTGAAAAACGACGATTTATGGGTACGAAAAGTACAAATTGTGGGGATGGCCACATCCATACTTTACATTCATTGAAAATCGTCGGAATTTTTACCAGTTTTGAAATTTTTTCTCGGTATCATTTGTTACCGAGATCCAGCGCTTAAAAGTTACTGTAAGTACCCAGAAAACCGCAAAAAACCGGTTTTAACAGCTTTTGCGCCGCAAAATATAAACATATACAATGTTTCAGAATTTAACTATAAATTCTTTAGACATTCATCTAGAAAACTGTTTTCACGTTTTCGAAGCCGCGCGTGGTGGTCGTGCGGTCTGGGCGCCTTGCCACGGTTCGGGCGGAGGTTTGAGTCCTGCCTCGAGTGCGCGCGCGTGCGTGCGTGCGTGTGTGTGTGTGTGTGTGTGTGTGTGTGTGTGTGTGTTTTATCCTTAGCGTAAGTCAGTTTAACTTGGATTAAGTAGTGTGGGACCGATGACCTCACCAGTTTGGTCCCATAGGAACCACCACCACCGTTTTCGAAAATCTGTACCAGTCATCAACGTACAGCCGAAAAATATAATTTTTGGATCCCAAGGAACCAACTATGGGGTTGGCCACTTCCATAATTTCTGCTCATGGAAAATCGCTGAAATTTTTGCCATGTTTCTACTATGATGTTTTCGGAGAATCGTGAAACTTTTCGATATGATTATCTGTTCCTGAAATCCAAAGGTTTAAAGTTACCGTACTTCCGCACGTAAAATATATATTAACTGCCGAAACTTTACTGACCTACAGAATTATTTTTTTTTATAAGCAATACACTCTGATGCAACAGAGAAAAGAAAGGAACCAGCGGGAGAAGATCCTGTTTGAGCACAAAAAGGCGAGTGTATTCCTCTTTAAAAGACTTTTACAGAAAAGTGTCTCAATCCTCATTCCAACTTTGTTGTACTACAATATTATCAGGTGTACCGCTCTCTCCTCATCCACATCTGACTGAATGACTTACACCGATTTTATGCAGATCTACAGTATGCATTGACAGAATAGAGAAAGAAAGGAGAACTCGGAAAGGAAATTATAGTTCAGAGAGAAGAAATGAAAACCTTGAGGTTCGCCAAAAAGACTGTAATTCCGCCAGAGACAGCAAAAAGGACTTGGAAGTGTAATTGAACGGAATGAACAGAGTCTTGAAAGGAGGATATAAGATGAACATTAAAAAACCGAAACAAAGTTAATAGAATGAAGTCGAATTCATTCAGGTGAGGCTGCGGGATTTAAATTTGGAAACGAGGCACTTAAAATAGTAGAAGAGTTTTGCTGTTTTGGCTGTAAAATAATTTCGATAAGCGAAGTAGAGAGAATATAAAATGTAAACTGTCAATTGCATGAAAAGCGTTCCTGAAAAGAGAAATCTGCCGACATAGAATACAAATTTTAAGTGTTAGGAAGTCTTTTCGGAAGGTCTTTATATGGAGTTAGCGTTGCATAGAATTGAAAGGTGGACGATTAACGGCTTGGACAATAAGAGATAAGAAGCTTTTGAACTGTGGTGTTTCAGAGAAATCTGAAAATTATATAGGTAGATCATCTAACTAAGAAGGAGATATGAACAGAATTGGGGAGAAAAGAAATTTGTGGTATATGTTGACAAAAGGAAGGAATCTGTTGAGAGAACAAATTCTCAGACACCAAGGAATCGTCAGGTCAGTATACTATTTGAGGCAAGTGTGAGGGAGGCGGGAGGGGGAGGAGTAAAAATCGTAGAGGGAGACCAAGAGAGGAGTACAGTAGGCAGGTTTAAATGCATGTGGCTTACAGCAGTTATTCGGAGATGAAGAGGCTTGCAGAGTATAGCACAGCGTGGAGAGTTGCATCAACCAATCTTCGAACTGAAGTCTACAACAACAATACAGTGTACCATCCATGTCCCTTTATAATACGTATCATGCTTTCACTAGGTTTCATATAAGTATTTTCCGTCCTCGAATGTCAGGGAAAAGCTGATAAGCAAGACCGGCTAGTGTCATGTCCCCTTTCGCAACCAATAGCACAAAACTGTGTACGTGACAGTTATATCGGCAGGCTGTATTCCTAGAATTACTAACATTGCTTCTACTGGTGTTGTACTAAGTTCTCTCGTAAATCGTGGAAGCTCCCTTCGTTGCATACTGATAGCGCAGGTGCTGGGCCCACACGCCTGCTGCTAATCAATGGCAACGAACGTGGCACTAGGCAACAAAAAAACAAACATCGACAAAATAGTAACTACTGCAGTCGTATGAAATGAAAAACAAATTCGCAGCGGAAACCATCACAGAGGGTAGCAACTATCTGAATCTGAAATGTAATGCAGTTGGGAAATGCAGTAGTGGAGGGGGTAGAGTTTTTGCAGTCGCGGGTTGTTGCTGCGGCTACGTGCCTGCGAGTCTGTTAACTGAGAGCCTTAACTCACTAGTTCCATCGTAACTCACGCTCCTAAAGTAATTTTGATCATGTATAGAAAATAACTAAAGCAAGGCACGCACACGACAAGAGTCTATGAGGTCATGCTGAAAAATGTCTCCGAATATTTTATATGAAAACTCGAAACTTTTTAAATAAAATAAACGTTATTAACATTCTTCATCTTTATTCTTCATGCCTACATATCTACTTTTAAACATAATCTCGTTGGAGAAGAACACTTCGCTCCTAAAGAGAGACTAGTTTGTTGATACCGCCACTGTAGCATGTTCGAATTTATTGTCGGAACCACAACCTCACCTCTGCTTGCACCACTTCATCACTATCAAAGTGAATTCCCCTCAGGTGTTCTTTAAGTTTTGGAAACAGATGAAAATCGGTTGGAACCAAGTCGGGGCTGTATGGAGGAGGATTGATGACACTGAACCCAAGGCATCGGATTGTTGAAGATGCAACGCTCGCGTGTGGACTGACATTATCATGTTGAAGGAGACAGTGCCCAATGTGTGTAACGAACTCTTGGAATACGAAACTCGATTACTGCACGCTGTTTCTCACTCACCCACATAGTTAAGTTATACACTGCCAAATTACAAGTTACAATTCGGAGCCCTCTACCAGCAGAGGGCCGAAAATGTGTCGACTTGAAGAATAAAGATGTAAACTGTTACTAACATTTACTTTATTTAAAAATCTTTGAGTTTTCACATAAAAAAATTCGTAGGTATTACTTTTCAGCACGCCCTCGTGTGTGTACCACTCCAAGCTGCACTGCATTTCTAGACAGGGAATTGATTCTCAGTTATCCCAAACAGCAGGTGCAGCGTTCTTTCGGAAAAGACCAGTTCATTCACCACGAGCGTTACTATCTCTTCTGTTAACTTCCGCCGGCTGTCACCATGATGCCAACAACTTGGTAATTTTTCTCACGTTTCAATCTGGTAGAAATGTACCAAATATCTGAAGAAGATTACAAGACGTGGACCAACTTTACATACGTGTATATGACATATATATATATATATATATATATATATATATATATATATATATATATATATAGAGAGAGAGAGAGAGAGAGAGAGAGAGAGAGAGAGAGAGAGAGAGAAGAAGCATATCAACTAAAAAAAATCATAAACTTACCATTCCGTATATCAGAAACAATTTAGCTTGCAAAAATATTCGAAATACGGGATAGCGCTAGACATTTTGCACAGAATGACCTTCATACCAACCAACATGGATTCCGAAAGCTATGGTCATGCGAAACCCAACTGGCATTTCTCTCACGTGATAAACACGCTGGACCCGCACTCGGGAGGACGATAGTTCAAATTCGCGCCCGATCGTACTACGGTTTTGTTTTCCGTGATTACCCTAAATCGCGCAGGTAAATTCCGGATGGATACTTTGAAAGGGCATGGCCAGTGTCCTTCCTCGTAACGCGAGCTTGTGCATCATCTCTAATGACCGCGCTCTCGACGGGATGTTAAACTCTCATCTCCCTTCCTTCTCATATAACAGTTTCTGTTTTTGGCCTTCAGCCCTAGTGCAGTGTTTAGCCATCAACAAATGAACTATTTAACCTTCAACATTTACAATATTTACCCATCAGAAATGACAAAAAATAATTTTTAAACACATTTAAAAGCATATATCTCTTTAAAAAAATTTGAACAGTATTTCTTCGCTATTAGCAAAAAAGCTTAATTTCTAAATAATAAAAAATAATTAAATTTTTCAGTTCGTGTCTCCCCGAAATAGAAACGTTTTTTTAGTTAACCACTAAATAAAATTGCGACTGGATATCTCTCTCTGCTTACGGTCAGATTTTAAGATTTCTAACTCAAATAAATGTTATCAGACACTTAAGAACTGCCTTATCATTCTTTCGTAAAAGATCACTAACGCTTCCAGAGAATAGTGCCTAAAGCTTTCTTTGTTCTGCGAGGAATTTATGTTTCTGAAACTTGGAACACACGAACGCTGAATGACTAATATCTCACACATCTGAATTATTACAATTTCTTAATTGCAGGCGATGTAAATTAGAACGGAAGCCTCCATGATTGAATCTCATCCAAATGATTGTAGAGATAGCTGAGCGGTTTTACTGAAATGTAAAGAAACTAAGGTAAGCGAGTTACGTGGGATTGAATCCGACCGGAATATTTTGGTTTTTTACGTTTGAAGTTTTCCCACTATTGAATGAGATTTTCACTCTGCAGCGGAGTGTGCGCTGAAATGAAACTTCCTGGCAGATTAAAACTGTGTGCTGGACCGAGGCTCTAAGTCAGGACCTTTTCCTTTCGCGGGCAAGTGCTCTACCATCTGAGCTATTCAAGCACGACTCACGACCCGTCCTCACAACTTCAGTTCTGCCAGTACCTCGTCTCCTACCTTCCAAACTTCACAGAAGCTCTTCTGCGAACCTTGCAGAAGAGGAGTGCTAGTTCGCAGAAGAGCTTCTGTGAAGTTTGGAAGGTAGGAGACGAGGTACTGGCAGAATTGAAGTTGTGAGGACGGGTAGCTTGGATAGCTCAGATAGTAGAGCACTTGCCCGCGAAAGGCAAAGGTCCCGACTTTCGGTCCGGCACACAGTTTTAATTTGCCAGGAAGTTTCCCACTCTTCTTCCTGCTGGGACCCGGAATTCCGTTTTTACTTGAAGTCAGAAGTCGGAGAAAGGTAACTGCATTTCCAGGTAAGTCACGGATATAACAGCTTCCTTGGCCAGGTAGTGTGCTGTTTCGTTGTACAGTTTGCTTTCGTGAGCTTTTGTCCGACGCATATAAACATATTTATTTCTTTGAAAGCATGTCGTTACTTCTAGGGATATTTCGATAATTACTGTACTACCGTGTTTTTCCCAGTTCCTGCAGACTATGGTACTGAAAGTACATTTTTAAAAATAAATAATCAAAATCTTTTTGTCTTTTGAAATAAAGAATTGTGGATGATTTTAACAATTGCCACTGATTTCGTTGTTTAAGAAGAAACTGACAATGGAAGCTTATACTGATCGTAATTACCCATTCTTGTATACAAGGAAGCACACCCAGCGCTACCTCCTGATGAGATTCTTGAACTGTCAGGGTTTATATGAAAGCTTCGTTCAAGGTTTCACAGATATACGTACTGCCTGTCAAAACAAGGTTTTTGCCAATGTTTACACCACCAGAAAGATGCACAGAGGCAAAAATCCCATTCATATATACGAAGTCTGCTCGCTATGACACTTTTGGATAGATTTCTCAACTTCTGAAAACTTCTAAAAAAAGTCTGGAGATCGTTACTCAGATGACATACTGTAAGCTATGGATCAAGGCAGTCGAATGGATGTTGGATTTCCAGAATGAATTTTCACTCTGCAATGGAAATCATAGTTAATGCAATACCCTCTTTTGCTGGAGTACTAGAACCGCAATGTACGCAGGAGAAATTGAAACTTGGAAGATAAAAGAAGGCAGTGTTGAAAGTATTGGTGAAGCACTTGCCTACGAATCGCGAAGGTTTAAGTTCGAGTCGCCGTGCAGCTCACAGTTGTAATCTGCCAGGAAGTTTCAGATGCATAATTTCTTGACTTCTGAGAAGCATTTGGTCAATACCACATCTACGCTTGTTTGCGAAAGTACGATTGTATGGGGTATCAAGCGAAAACTGTGACAGAAATGAGGATTTCTTGGAAGATGAAAGTCCATAGAAGTAGAACAAGGGTATTGGGATGTAGTCGAATTAAATCAGGCGATGATGAGGGGAATTAGATCAGGAATTAACGGACAAAGTTAGTAAACAAGTTTTGTTACTTGGACAGCAAAATAATTGACGATGTGTGAAGCAGAGAGGATATAAAATGCGGACTAGCAATAGCAAGAAAAAATTTTCAGAAAAAGAGGAGTTTGTTTACATTTGATTCAAACTGAAGTGTTAGGGAATCTTTATTGTAGATATTTGTATGGAGTTAAGTCTTGCACAGAAGTGAAACGTCGACGATATGCAATTCAGACTGGAAGGGAACTGAGGCTTTTGGAAGATGGTACCACAGAAAATGCTGAGGATTAGATGGCTAGATCGAAATGGAAAGGAAAGAACATTCATGGGTTAACCCAGCTAAAAGAAGGGATCAGTTGGTAGGACATAGCCTTAGTCATCAAGGAATCATCGATTTGGTAATGGAAGGAAGTGTGCGGGATGAAAATTGCAGAGGGAGACAAACGCTTGAATACTGTATGGAGGCTGAAATGGTTGTAGGCTGCAGCAGTTATGTGGATATGATGAGACTTGCATAAGAAAGGCTGCGTTTCACTAGTTTTCAGTAACAAAATCACCACGATTCTTCCACTGAATCTCAGCTTGGAATCTACTTTTCATATTATTTGTTTTATGTGGTCATTCCCCTTTAGGTAGCACTGGATGGTTGTTTGTTGATATTTAATGGTAGTTTATGTTTTTAACATTTTTATGCAGCGACAGCAACTGATATTGTTTATATAAGAATATACAGCCTACAGTTGCAGATTAACTTTATCGTTTACCTAGGTTTCAACGTTAGTAATAACGTCTTCTTTAGAACCTGCAAAAAGTTAATATTATAATGTGCTAGTAAATTATATTAGATATGGTCATCCTGTAGGATGCAACGTGTAGTCCTTACATAAATTATTATTTAAATGTTTGCCTAAAGCAAGCCATGTCCTAAGTCAACTTTCAAAAACTTGATGCATAACCTTAAGGTTTTGTCACTTCTATTAAACAAGCTGTAGCAAATTCACTTTAAGCCCGTTGTATGGGCCTCGACGTGTGACTAGAGACTGCGGACCGCGAGGGCTAATTAATTTTGTTCTTTACTATTATACGTTAATTACAGTATCCAGCATGACTACGTTTTACATGCTACTACAGAGCCGTATACACTGACCAACAAATCTCATATGAACATCTGTAGGAAAGGTTCTGTTATTACCGAAACTGTAAGGGTCACATGCATTACGAATTATTGTAAACCCAATATAGGCTGGAAGCCTTCGAAGTATGCCCAATTTTTCAGATACAGTTGATGGTTCAGTAAATTGCCTCTATCTGTAATTAGGTGTGCATAAATTTGTAGTTCCTCAAGCGTGTCGAGTCTATATCCCTTAACTTCATGATGTAGTAGCTCTATGTCACGTAAAGGTTTAGGTGTATGAACCATTTGCACCAGATGTTCCGCAAAGGCTGACCCCCGTGTTCCTACGCCCTTTATTGGAAGATGTTCTTTAAACCTTACTGCTGTAGCTCTGCCTGTTTGACCTATGTAATAACATGGTAGTTTATGTTTTCACTTATTTGTTTCCGATAGTGGAACAAAGGGTAGTGAGTTTCTGCTGCTAGTCTGCCTTCCCTGCTTCTTGGTTTCCAGGACAGAGACAAAACCCCGAGAGCCCAGTGTCCGTCCCAGTTCGGTTGCTTTGTCTCTGGCTGTTGCTTTGCGCCGCGCCTGTTGCGGCGACCCCTCGTTGACCCACTTCCTCAGCGGGTGACGGATGGAACAGCGACCCTTCTGCGACGTGGGACCCCTCCGCCTCACCCAGTAAACCAGACACCGCAGAGCCCTGTGAGACTAGTCACTGTCTGTTCCTCGGGACGGGTTGCCAACTGAAGCCGGCGCAGCGCGGTCCAGAATTTAATAACGCGCGACCGCAGCGCGGCGCCACGAGATTAGACGGCACTAAATTGCGAGTGGCAGCACTGCTGGGCTGCGTCTGAGCCGCGCGCTGGGATTCCCCGGTCCGCGGCCGCCGTAATCCGTGCCGGATGCTAATGCCAGCCGCAGCAGGAATGCGCGCAATAAATACTGCTTTACGGCCGTATTGATCCCTCGGCAGTACGGCGCGCCGCCCCATCGATTAGGCCCTCGGACCATTGCGCAATAGCCGCCTTCCGGTTGTGACACCTTACTGCTGGCGGAGCACTCGCACTGCCTCTGAGGGCGCCACTTTATTTCTCACAAGTATCGCTGTTCAGAAAAAAACGTACTTCTCAACGATTTTTATTTATTTTAGTTTTTTGACAACTTTTTTTCCCTCCATCTTCTTACTGGTTTGATGCAGTCTTCTATGTTTTCCTCCCCTTGTGTAGGTAAACTCGAACTGTGGAACTAAAAGTCGAAGAAGGGTCCACCAACCCCTCGAATGCTGCAAATTTCCCTTCGGGTAGAAGAGAAAACTCGTATGTCTAACAACTTCAGTGGTTCCCAAACTTTTCCTCTGACGGAACACTGAAAATCCTGGTCCTTCTCCCCGCGTCCGGCCATCCTGATTTAGGTTTTCCGTGATTTCCCTAAATCACTCCAGGCAAATGCCGGGATGGTTCCTTTGAAAGGGCACGGCCGTCTTCCTTCCCTGTCCTTCCCTAATCCTATGAGACCGATGACCTCGCAGTTTGGTCTCTTCCCCTAAACAACCCCCAAAACCTGGTCCATGTTTATTTTGAAGGTTAATAAAATTTTAAAAAAGAAGAAAAGCTTTTTTTTATTCAGTGATTAATTCCATTTTAAATCAAAACTAATAAGACAGATATTCTGGTAAAATTTTTAAGAAAACAATTAGTATCGTTAAATGTCGAAAAAGACCTACCAGGTTATTAATAGTTTTTCGTGGAGCACTTATTCACTTCCCGCAGAAGGACCAGGTAGCTTGTAGGATGGCAGAGCTGAAACTAGAGCCAAAAAAGTAAGTTGCAGAAAAGTGCAGTTCGACAAGTAGGATAGCGATACTGAAGATGGCAAATAGTGGAAAAGTAATGTACAATGAAAGGGACCCATGCACTGCTTACTTTATAAGACTTTTACTCTCAGTGGGAAGTGAATTCTACTGGTGAACATGATTGGAGTTTCTCGATCAAAAAGAGATATAATGTCAAAATTTTTACATTAGGAACCGATCGCGCTTCGTGTAGGTACGTGGAAGATCACACTCATGTAAGTTTTTAGCATAGACACATACCTTAATTGAATCGATATGGCACCTTCTAAAATCAGACAAGTAGCAATACTATCTCCGTGAATTAAAGACAATAGTATTCGTCATGGCAAATCGGAGAACTACATGTTAATGCAGCATTAACTAACCGCAGTAGCGGCTAAGGAAAGGTTCCAGAACTAGTCTCCTATATAAACGGTAATACACACATTAAAAAATGTTTTGCATCATCCCGGTTCCCAGAACTCCTGAAGATAGACGTTGGCTGTGGATAATTTATCACGGACACAGTCTCTGTGACTGTTCAAAGATGTCACTAACCCGCCCAAAGATGTAAACAACCATGCATGAGCAACGCCTGTTAAACGGAGGGCTTCCGACAGCCGATCAGTTCCAGCCATTCCACCAGGAAGGAGGTACACGACTCGTGTTGTCTGTAGTTCAATTATTCCTAGACGGTCAATTCCGCGGTTCCATCGCGTCCGCATTGTTACTTTGTACCAGGAAGGGCTCTCAACAAGGCAAGTGTCCAGGCGTGTCGGAGTGAACCAAAGCGATGTTGTTCGGACATGGAGGAGATACAGAGAGACAGGAATTGTCGATGACATGCCTCGCTCAGGCCGCCCAAGGGCTACTACTGCAGTGGATGACCGCTACCTACTGATTATACCTCGGAGGAACCGTGACAGCATCGACACCATGTTGAAAATGCTTTCCGTGCTGCCACAGGACGTCTTTTTCCGACTCAAACTCTGCGCAATAGGCTGCATGAGGCGGAGCATTACTCCCGACGTCCTTGGCTAGGTCCATCTCTGCAGCCACGACACCTTGCAGCGCGGTACAGATGGTCCCAACAACATGCTGAATGGACCGCTCAGGATTGGCATCACGTTCTCTTCACCGATGAGTGTCGCATATGCCTTCAAGCAGATATTAGTCGGAGACGTGTTTTGAAGCAACCCGGTCAGGCAGAACGCCTGAGAGACACTGTCCAGCGAGTGCAGCAAGGTGGAGGTTCACTGCTGTTTTGGGGTGGCATTTTGTGGGGCCGACGTACTCCTGAGGTCAGTTCTCACCATGACATGTCTGATCCTCTGGAATCCGATGATCAAGTCTGTTACAGACTGGGGCCAGGGGTGGATACTTTCCCATTGTTCTTTTCTGTCGTAATGTGTGTTGAGTTTTTGGTGGTGAAATCCCAAAGGGTCGTATATATATTCGACTGGAGTTTCGAATCCCAGAAGATTCAGTCACTATATATACAGGGTGGGCCATTGATCGTGACTGGGTCAAATATCTCACGAAATAAGCGTCAAACGAAAAACCTACAAAGAACGAAACTTGTCTAACTTGAAGGGGGAAACCAGATGGCGCTATGGTTGGCTCGCTAGATGGCGCTGCCATAGGTCAAACGGATATCAACTGCGCTTTTTTTAAATAGGAACCCCATTTTTATTACATATCCGTGTAGTACGTAAAGAAATATGAATGTTTTAGTCGGACCACGTTTTTCGCTTTGTGATAGATGGCGCTGTAACAGTCACAAACATATGGCTCAAAATTTTAGACGAACAGTTGGTAACAGGCAGGTTTTTTAAATTAAAATACAGAACGTAGGTACGTTTGAACATTTTATTTCGGTTGTCCAATGTAAAAGACGTATCTTTGTGATCTTATAATTTCTGAGAACGCATGCTGTTACAGTGTGATTACCTGTAAATACCACATTAATGCAATAAATGCTCAAAATGATGTCCGTCAACCTCAATGCATTTGGCAATACGTGTAACGACATTCCTCTCAACAGAGAGTAGTTCGCCTTCCGTAATGTTGCTAAACAGTTCAGAGAAAATTTGAGTCTCGTAAAAAATAAATACCCCACTCATACGGCTATAGTTGGTGGGACTTCAACCTTCCCTCGATATGTTGGCAAAAATACTTGTTCAAAACCGGTGGTAGGCAGAAAACATCTTCCGAGATTGCCCTAAATGCTTTCTCCGAAAATTATTTCGAGCAGTTAGTCCACGAACCCACGCGAATTGTAAATGGTTGCGAAAACACACTTCACCTCTTAGCCACAAACAATCCAGAGCTAATAGAGAGCATCATGACTGATTCAGGTAATAGTGATCACAAGGTCGTTGTAGCTAGGCTCAATATCGTTTCTTCCAAATCCACCAGAAACAAACGCAAAATAATTTTATTTAAAAAAGCGGATAAAGTGTCCGAGATGTGGGTCAAATTCAAAGATATAATAGCAACAGCAATTGAGAGATTCATACCTCATAAATTGGTAAGAGATGGAACTGATCCCCCATGGTACACAAAACAGGTCCGAACGCTGTTGCAGAGGTTACGGAAAAAGCATGCGAAGTTCAGAAGAACGCGAAATCCCGAAGATTGGCTAAAATATACAGACGCTCGAGATTTGGCACGGACTTCAATGCGAGATGCCTTTGATAGGTTCCACGACGAAACATTGTCTCGAAATTTGGTAGAAAATCCGAAGAAATTCTGGTCGTATGTAAAGTACACAAGCGGCAAGACGCAGTCAATACCTTAGCTGCGCAGTGCCGATGGTACTGTTACCGACGACTGTGCCGCTAAAGCGGAGTAATTGAACGCAGTTTTCCGAAATTCCTTCGCCAGGGAAGACGGATGGAATATTCCTGAATTGGAAACACGAACAGCTGCTAGCATGAGTTTCTTAGAAGTAGATACCTTAGGGGTTGCGAAGCAACTCAAATCGCTTGATACGGGCAAGTCTTTAGGTCCAGATTGTATACCGATTAGGTTCCTTTCAGATTACGATGATACAATAGTTCCCTACTTAGCAATCATATACAACCGCTCGCTCACCGATTGATCTGTACCTACAGATTGGAAAATTGCGCAGGTCGCACCAGTGTTTAAGAAGGGTAGTCGGAGTAATCCATCGAACTACAGACCTATATCATTGACGTCGGTTTGCAGTAGGGTTTTGGAGCATATACTGTATTCAAACATTATGAATCACCTCGAAGGGAACGATCTATTGATACGTAACCAGCAAGGTTTCAGAAAACATCGTACTTGTGCAACGCAGCTAGCTCTTTATTCGCACGAAGTAATGGCCGCTATCGACAGGGGATCTCAAGTTGATTCCGTATTTCTAGATTTCCGGAAAGCTTTTGACACCGTTCTTCACAAGCGACTTCTAATCAAGCTGCGGGCCTATGGGGTATAGTCTCAGTTGTGCGACTGGATTCGTGATTTCCTGTCAGGAAGGTCGCAGTTCGTAGTAATAGACGGCAAATCATCGAGTAAAACTGAAGTGATACCAGGTGTTCCCCAGGAAAGCGTCCTGGGACCTCTGCTGTTCCTGATCTATATAAATGACCTGGGTGACAATCTTAGCAGTTCTCTTAGGTTGTTCGCAGATGATGCTGTAATTTACCGTCTGTAAGGTCATCCGAAGACCAGTATCAGTTGCAAAGCGATTTAGAAAAGATTACTGTATGGTGTGGCAAGTGGCAGTTGACGCTAAATAACGAAAAGTGTGAGATGATCCACATGAGTTCCAAAAGAAATCCGTTGTACAATTCTCAAGGCTGTCAATTCAACTAAGTACCTGGGTGTTAAAATTACGAACAACTTCAGTTGGAAAGACCACCCTGTATATATCGGTATATATACCGGTATATAATGATTGAATCTTCTTGAATTCGAGGAATTCGAAATCCAGTCGAATATAATGTGTGGTTTGATGCCACACCATGTACCCTATACTGCCTCTTCATACCTGAATGGCTACTGTGACCTTTGACCATTTGAACCTGTTCACATTAAGAGACTTAACCTGTAGAAATACCTGGAAGTTGAATCGTGATGGCGACGGCGATCTTATCAGTTTTCCTTTCTCTATCGCGTAGCAAGGTTTCATTATTCCTCATGGTGATCGACCAAAATCGAACGTGAATATTTCGAACTCTTCATATTAGAGAAAATGTGGATGCTACAAATTGTATGGTAAAGAAAATATACAGAAAGTCACCCTGCTTAAAAAACACTCAATGTGGCACTCGGGGAATCATGTTTCATTAAAAGTACTGAAGTCTCTTTTTGGTATGATATTGAACATGACCTTGAATTCGAAAGCAGATTTAGAAGACTATTTTGCAAAAGACTGGCTACAACTATTTTTTCAAGATATTTTCTCTCGACTCTCTCCTTTCAACAAAGGATTGCGTAATTTGTAGCAAATGCAAGCACCACACAGAAAAGTATAAATAACAGCCATAAACAAAACAGCATATGTAGTTTCAAAAATTGGTGAAAAAGGACATAAAGTGGCCAACTGACACTATGTTGCATTTTTTAAAGCAGTAGCGTAATAGCCCGTAATTGGTTCAAATGGCTCTGAGCACTATGGGACTCAACTGCTGTGGTCATAAGTCCCCTAGAACTTAGAACTACTTAAACCTAACTAACCTAAGGACATCACAAACATCCATGCCCGAGGCAGGATTCGAACCTGCGACCGTAGCGGTCGTACGGTTCCAGACTGCAGCGCCTTTAACCGCACGGCCACTTCGGCCGGCTAATAGCCCGTAATTCCTTACGTCCTTACGTGCTTACTGGTAAGAGTTGGGGACACTGCGGTGAGCCGAAAAAGTGGGTTGGAAAACGTAAAGATTTGGTTTTCCTTTATAATTTTTACCCCCTAAACATTCCATAATCACCAAACTGACGATTCCTTGATGCGTCAGGAAATGCCGTATCCCTTCTTTTAGTCAAATCGTGCCATAAACTTCTTTTTTCTCCAATTCAGTTCTACTTAATTAGTTATACGATCTATCTAATCTTCAGCGCTTTGTAGCGTCACATTTCAAAACTTTGTTCCTCTGCGTGCCCGAATTGTTGATAGTATTTGTATTCGATGTTAAAATATTTAACTTTTGAAGCAAAGCTTACCTTTTTACAGCCGTCGGCTGTTATTTTCCTGCCCAAGTAGTAAAAGAGTATCGTCTGCATTTAAGTGTTCTTCCAAATCCTTTATGTCTCTGTCAGATTACAATGCTATCCGCAGACCCTGAAAATTTTATTTCTTCCCCCTGAAATTCAATCCGGTCTCAAAATTTCTCGTTAGTTTCCTCCCCCTGGTTGCTCAGTGTACAAGTGAATAACATCGAGAATATACTACAACCGTGCCTCCCTCCATTCTCAATTAATGCTTTACTTTCATGTCCTACGATTCGTATAGCTGCTGTTTGGTTTATGTACAAGTTGCAAATAGCACTTCGATCCCTGTAGTTTTAGCGACGCAAGAAGCTGGTTACAGTGTAAAGGGCACGTTATCCAAGGAAGGTATCTTCTTTCAGGCGCCCTATCTGAAATACCGCGTGATCAAGAAGTCAGTATAAATTTGAAAACTGAATAAATTACGGAATAATGTAGATAGAGAGGTGCAAATTGACATACATGCTTGGAATGACATGGGGTTTTATTAGAACAAAAAAAAAGTTCAAAAAATGCCCGATAGATGGCGCTTCATCTGATCAGAATAGCAATAATTAGCATAACAAAGTAAGACAAAGCAAAGATGATGTTCTTTACAGGAAATGCTCAATATGTCAACAATAGATGTAGTCGAGGAATAATGTTGTGAACAGAACTGTAAAGCATGTGCGGATTTATGGTGAGGCATTGGCGTCGGATGTCGTCTTTCAGCATCCCTAGAGATGTCGATCGATCACGATACACTTGCAACTTGAGGTAATCCCAAAGCCAATAATCGCACGGACTGAGGTCTGGGGACATTGGAGACCAAGCATGAGGAAAGTGGCGGCTAAGCACACAATCATCACAAAACTAAGCGCGCAAGAGATCTTTCACGCGTCTAGCAATATGGGGTGGAGCGCCATCCTGCATAAACATCGTACGTTCCAGCAAGTGTTTATCAGCCAGGCTGGGCATGATGCGATTCTATAACACATCGGCGTACCTCTCACTCGTCACGGTAGCAGTGACAAAACCAGAATCACACATTTCCTCGAAGAAAAAGGGCCCGATGACGGTAGATGTGGTAAATCCAACCCATACCGTGACTTTCTCGTCGTGCAATGGAGTTTCCACGACAGTTCTAGGATTTTCGGTAGCCCAAATTCTGCAGTTGCGAGCGTTGACAGACCCTCGGAGCGTGAAGTGAGCTTCGTCGGTCCACAACACGTTACTCAACCATTCGCCATCGTCCGCCATATTTTGAAACGGCCACACCGCAAATGCCCTCCGCTTCACTAAATCGTCAGGTAACAGTTCGTGATGCCGATGGATTTTGTACAGATAGCATTGGAGGGTACGCCTCAGTGCCAACCAAACAGCAGTGTATGGAATGCACTGTCTCAGCAGCATTACGCCTTGTGCTCTGTCGGCCACTACGAGGTCTATCATCTAAACAACCCGTGGCTTCGAAGTTCGAAATCATTCTCGCCACAGCTGCATTTGTCAACGGACCTTTGCCCGTTCGAATCCTCTTCCTATAATGATCAGATCGTAACGCTGAACTAGCATATTCCCCATTCTGATAATACAGCTTCACTAAAAGCGCCTTTTCAGGTAACGTCGACATGCTGCGACTGCTGGCGCATCTGATTCTCTCTCTTTTTTTTCTTTATTGTAATTTTAATCACCTCATACAAGGCGGGCTGTCAGCAGCATATTACGCTGCTCTTCAGCCTTGAGTGGTACAATAATATGACATAGAGGTGGCACAGGCAATACAATAAAAACGGCGGGCAAAAAAATGTAGATACAAAAAGCAATAAACATGAAGCCGTTCACGCTGGACGAGAAATAACACTAACACTTGTTGACACAGCGCACATAACACGGATGACTGCGACGGCACACGTGAACAGTGGAGGCGTGACGGAGAAAGAACACTAAACACAAAACGAAGACGCACACACGAGACACTGATGGCGATGATCTCCGGCGCGCGAAAGTCCACTGTGCGTGTACGAGTCCGGGGACATGCCAAGAGAGGAGGACGGGGGGTGGGAGAGGTAGATTCTCTCTCTCGTTACAGCTCCTTTTATACACGACTGTCATGCGCAATCACTGACGTTTTGCTGTCCAGCGCCATCTGTCGGACATTTTGTGAGCTTCGTTTTTTTTTTTTTTTTTTTTTTTTTTTGTTCTAATAGAACCCCATGTAATTCCAAGCATGTGTGTCAATTTTTACCTCTCTATCTACATTATTCCGTGGTTTATTGAGTTTTCAATTTTATACTGACTTTTTGATCACCCGGTATATAGTTGTAAAGGCAAAAACGTTTGTAACCAGCAGAACTGCCGATGCAGTACAAATCGAGAAACAAAAACGGAACAGAGCCGCGAGACACTGGGGAGAAGAAACAAAATTCTCCGAACTCAGAAGTAATGAACAAAAACGTAGACAGGTTGAAAAAGGAAACCGCAGACTACGCGCTGTGAGTGGCGCCCTTTTAACGAGAGCAGCGAATAAAGGGCGCGTGGGTAGGGGGGCAACGATGTGGGCGGACTTTTGTCTATCGGGCTTAATTACCACACGGGGTGAGCCCAGCGAAATTTTCGCGACCTGCCGTCGCGTTGCCCGCCTCTAAACTCTTTCATGTTCTCTGTGGCGGGTGCAGGTATTCGCTTACAAAGCGAAATCCTACGCTCTTTCCAGCGTGTCGGTAAATGGCGCTGGCGCCGTACGTAATGACGTCACCGACCGTCCGCGTAGTTACTGCAGTTCTAGAACACTACGTCGTTGAACTGTGAGAACGGGCCCAGACTATGCGCCGCATCTTACCAAACAACTACACCAGATTCGTTACACGAACGTAAGGAAGAAAGGTTAGGGTGAAACGGTCAGTCGACGACGAGGTCGCTAGAGACGGGGCACCAGAACGGATTTCGAAAGGGATGCGGTCGCGTTCTTTTGAAAGGAACCAGCGAGCTGTTTGCCTTACGCGATTGATGGAAATCACGGTAAACCCAATTCTGGGACACCGGATGAGAAATAAAGTAGAACCGCCGCCCTTTCGAATACTATCCCACTTCGTACCATTTTCATTCTGAGATTTATCCATATAATCTTCAAAATTTTAAGCCTAAAGTTACAGATAGGGCAGGGGATTCTGTCCAGAGTGCTTTGAGGCAGAAACTATTGTTCGTGAGACGAATGTTTAGATTTTTACTGACCTAAACTAGGTAACAACACATCACAAATGTTCAGAACTAGAAGCGCTTGTTTCAGTACAAGCAGTATAAAAAGAATACAAAATTTTGTGCACTGTCTCAAATATTCATATTGACTGTTGCAAAATGACTCATTTTTGCTTACCAATGTGCAACAGTGGTGTAATCTGCTTAAACGCAGAAGTTATCTGTTAGTTAAAACTTTCCGCGTGTCTATTACGGAAGAGAAACAGTATTTTATCGTGGCTTATCGTTTTAAGTCTCACCAGACTTTCACCAGATTAGCACATATTTAGTTGCTGTAGTTCTAGAACACTACGTCGTTGTTTTCTGATGATAATCAGAATGTTTCAATTCGTGTAGCAGACGATTGTGAGAAATCTATAGACAAATAATCTGATAGCTGCAGACAGCATGTTCTCTAATAGAGTGTACAGCTTTTTTTCTTTTTTCAACGTCCACTCTCAAAATGTATTAAGTAGAATCTGCTCTCCTTTATTTATCTTCACAAAAAATATGACGCTATTACACACTGAAAGGTCCCACAGGAAAACACACTCATCATTCTTACCGTTTCCAGCAAATATACTTCCCACGCACTAAGAAAAGTAATTTTCATCTTTCTCCTTTTTTCCGGATTAACAGTATTTTCATAAGGCTTCAGAGTAAAAGAATTTATCGTATATTAAAACACATTTACTTGGTGAAGTGCACTTACCGTGTACCTTAGCTTTTCCATTGCGCGCTGCTGTTGGCCAATTTGTTATCGTTGTTCGTAGCCAGTCAAGTGATAGTATAGGACAGCCAATGAGAATCACTGACCTTGATGACTTGTTACGACGAATAACTTTTGTTTTAGACGTGGAGAGCGCGAGACTGACGATTATCGATCTGGCTTTTATGGATTGTAAAGATAAGTTACTGGTTTCCGTATTCATATCTTATATGCTTCTCAGAATACAACAAGATTCATTGGGATAATCTTTCGTATTCCAGTGTTATAGGTACTTGTGAGTTTGCGTCGGCACCGTTTGTTAACTAAAGAGTTCCGCTCACCTATCGGCGACTTCTTGTTCTGCAACGCACGCCTGCCCTGACGTACGGATAATGCCCTCGTCTAAAGTTTTATTAGAAACTACTCGCACTACATGTGTCGACAGGGTGCAAAAATTGTTTTCAAGTTTCAGGACTGTTTAGTCACCAAATGAGAGAAGTCGTAGAATGAAAACTCTTGTATATTTTCGCTTTTGTGGTAAGTAAGCATTTAGCTACACAGTCTACTCTAACTGCAGTTGGGAAGACGACTTTCATACGCACAATCAAATCACTCGTTAATAGCCAGTTTATGGTTCCCACCCTGATCTGATTCCGAAAATTCATACAGATGTTAATGTTTCGTGTGCTTGCACAAAGTGCGGCAGTAGTTCAGATCGGACTAGAAGTTGTAAGTTAAGATTGCACAACACGCCATGAGGAATCTGATTATTCAAAATAAAGCCACAGTTTGCACAGAAAAATTCCTGATAGTCGCCCTTTACGTTCGTTATGTAACACTTCTCCGTACTTCACAATCTTTTAAATGTCACGTTTACTTAAAATTAAAACATCTTACAGAGTTCAGTGTGAATATGTCTGACTATCATCAGAGCTAGCACTAACTTACTGAGGCTCAGATAGCAATTTCGCTTACAGCCAGAATTCGCGCGAAATCTCTTACTTCTAATTGATCGAATTCCAACGTAGTCAACCAGCTTTCTCATTTCCATCGACGCAATTTCGCGTTTCCCATCTTGAACCAAACCCATTCCAGAGTTACTGTAGGCAAGAATTGTTGAATAATATGTTACAGAAAAAACTTTTCCATCATTTGTCTGAATGACTCAATTAAGATTATGATTCCAGAGTACCGTAAACTGGTTGCATCACAACTCATAATTTCATCTACATACATGACTCACATACAGAATACAGCTCCCCGTTCTCACGCTTTTTACACCCAGT
The DNA here is from genome assembly GCF_021461395.2 of Schistocerca americana. Taxonomy (NCBI): domain Eukaryota; kingdom Metazoa; phylum Arthropoda; class Insecta; order Orthoptera; family Acrididae; genus Schistocerca; species Schistocerca americana. The sequence continues at coordinate 168,660,444 of NC_060119.1, read as the reverse complement.
TACTTAAAACTGAAAAGATTCACACGTAATGTACATACTACATTTAGTCTCTCATTCATTCAAGTAATAAAACGAATTAATTTGGCGTTAGGAAACTAAAATATGTAAACGAGAATAAAAAATATCATGTAAAAAGGAAACGTCATACGAAAGTCTGCTTTACGTTTTACTGAAAAGCTAGATATTTCAACAAAGCTCTCCAGTTACATGTAGCTAACACTTGTGGACTTACACGGAAGTATATGATTCATTCGGTGTTTTCTGCGAGTCTGTGTATCTCTGTAGTTACTGTGAATACGAAGCTGAAATTAACACTGTTGCTAGCTGCTACCATAACAAAATGTTGCATCCGGTTCTGTTCTATTTGAAGTATTACAAAAGCAAATTTTAATTCATAAGAGTGTATGTAATATTTCATCGCAAGGACGGTAGTGAAAACTCTCGGTTGAAGCTGACTGGTACGAGAAAATATCTGTCACAGTGGAGCTGTGACTGATGCGAGTATGAAACTAGTTTCTGTCTAATTCTGTATGGGCAGTGCATGTGGCTACGTTACAAGATGGTGAAGCCAACGAATGTGATTGGAAAAAAATGGTGTTGTGACAGACTGATCTGTAGTGTACTGTAGTGTAGAACTTTGCAATTTATTTTCAGAACGTTCCTATTTCTGCAGTAGTGGCAGGAACCTAAGAGAATACTTCAAATGTTACTGAGTATTCTGTTTTGTATGACAGCATTCTGCACAGTATATTCCTTTATGCTACCACGTAATTTCATGCACTCGATAACATGACAGTGTTTATCGAAAGTTCTTTTTCCATGTTTTCCGCTATCTCGCCTAATCACCTGTCTCATGATTCGTCGTGGTCACTTCCCATCATTCATCACGTAGCTACCAAGTCCGATACATAGCGGTAAAAACCGCTACACACCGTAAGTGCACTTGTACTGAACATTTTTCTCAGTGCTAATCACGTAAATCATAGTTTGCTTTTCTTTTTAAGGTAATGAAAATGGGAAAGAAATTAATAAATGCCAAATTTCAGTTACTTTTTAACTACAATATAATACTGGAAAGACAAAGTGTAGTTGTGATAGTCACCAAACTGGCTAGGACTACGCAGATTATACACATTTACACTTATGTCTTCCACAGATAAATTCTAAAATATTCTTGTTCTTCCTAATCGAGATTACTACACACTTTACTTCATAGAAGTTTTTACTGACACACACTTATCACGTCTGTGATACAAAACAGTAATATACTTTACCTCTATCCAGTCACAAGGAATAAGTGACGAATAAGTTGGACATCAAAATAATAATTGTCACATATAATTCTCCGTCACAGTCTCAATATGACCATTGCGTTGCAGATATTATCATAATAAAACAATGTTTTACAATATTTCATAAATTCATTTGTGTTTGAATTTTTTTTCATCTGGTCGGAAATACTAGAGCCCTCTGCTGACCACACGCAGAACTAACGTGTCTTTGCGCCGCTAGTTTTTTTACTGTACCGCATCTCCGTCAATTCTGAAAGTGCCCAACCCGCGAATGTGTTACTCCGCTTACCATAAGACTAAAAAAAGGAAACGGGTGACAATACAACGTCGTCTCACATACTGTTCTACACTTGAAAGAGAAAAGAAAGGTATTAAAACACTAAAATGCCTAGCTTTGTTCTTCCATTCACCGTGTTAGACATCAGATCGCAATACTCCCTTTCATAGTCCATCACTAAATTGAAAAAAGAGTTCCACATTCCTTAGGCGACACTATTTCCACATAAATTTCATGTAAGGAAATGGGTCGTTGATATTGCTAACTAACGACTGCGTTACACCATAAGGAAAGCAATACCCCGTGCACGCGTCACAGACGACTGTGTAATGTTTTTGAAGGTAGCGCCAGAAAAATGCAGAGGAGGACCGACAAGCGTAGTGTATCCTATCTCTCTAGTACATTTGTGCACATTCTAAATGTCCTGTCAATAGATCATTCATTGGCTCTCCTCCACAACGTTTTCTGTGTGATGGTTCCAACTGTATAATCCCTAGGTGTTTAGTTGAATCGACAACCTTTAAATTTATGTGATTTATCGTTTAATAGAAATTTAACGAAAATTTTTAACACTCGTTGGAAGACCTTATACGTTTTAGTGTTCAGAGTCTGTTATCACTTTTCTTGTCTAAATCATTTTGTTAATTGATTTGATTTTTTGAGTGCTTTATGACGGTAAACGACAGCATCATCTGCAAAGAAGCTTAGATGGTTGCTCTGTATGTTGTAATGTAGAAATAAGATGTCGCTGCCACAATCTAATGCAATTCGTGGTTTCGAAGTTCATTTATTAGCTTCTGCGTTCATAGCACACGTTGATGAGAGTGTGGTTAACCCCCTCGTTGCGAGACCACAGACAGATGTGTACCGTCGACAGAGGATTGCCGGGACACCGTCAGTGCCCCACCCCCGCCACCACCACCCCTCCCCTGCTTCCGGCCCCGCACTCGCAGAGCTGGATCTGTGGGAAGTTATTGACTGCAGCTGCCTGCCAGCTTTCCGATACGGTCGCCTCCGCTCGTATTGCTGCATTCCGCTCGCGCGCTTCCGTTTCCAGCTCCCGTCTCATAAACCCTGGTGATGCGGTATACCTACACTGCAGGCGCAGCTAGGCGGTTCTCCGCTACCTGCAAAGCAATCGCGGTGCACACAAGGCCTGTGAGCAGTCGATCTTCAGATAAATCCGATACATGTGGCAGCCCCTCCCTGCTAGTCTTCACCATAAACTCAAAGAGCAGGCTGACTGGTGTTGTCGAGTAAATCAAAGTTCGGTCCGACGTTAGAGAAATGTGACGCAGACGCGAATAAAGTTTACCATCTCATCCTCTTCTTCTCCCCCCTCCTCAACGCTAATTTAACTTGCCATCACTCCCACTTTTAATGTGTCACAGATACCTGTGATTACAATATTGTTAGTTTTATTATTATTATTACTATTATGATATTTATTATTATTATTATAGTTATTAAGAAGAGAAAGGAGAAATATAAGAAAGATATTTTTATCGTTGTATTAACCAACTGTCATCACGCAATAGCTCAGTTCCTCTTCTTTCTTTTGTTGTTTCCTACTGTAACTTCGTTGTTTGGGCCACTTCGTTGTTTGTCTGGTAAAAAGTTTGCAGTTGATTTTAAACTAACTTTCCGATGAGCTTGAGATTTGAAATTTAACACAGCTCAGAACTGGATGACAGTGCAGTATGAAACCGCTTTCGTGCCTGGCGTGTGGCGGAGAATACGCTGTGTACCACTGCTTTTTCCCTTCTTCCTGTTACACTTGAGTCCGCAGCTCGTGGTCGTGCGGTAGCGTTCTCGCTTCCCATGCCCGGGTTCCCAGGTTAGATTCCCCGCGGGGTCAGAGATTTTCTCTGCCTCGTGATGACTGGGTGTTGTGTGATGTCCTTAGGTTAGTTAGGTTTAAGTAGTTCTAAGTTCTAGGGGACTGATGACCATAGATGTTAAGTCCCATAGCGCTCAGAGCCATTTGAACCATTTTTTTGAACCTGTTACACTTGAAAATGTTTCATGGCAATAACGGTTGCTGGTAAGTCCCCATGTGAGCTCGTTTCTCTCTAACTTTTAGCTTATTAATCTTTTCGTGGGAGAATCGTAGGAGGAAGCAATGTATTGGTTGACTCAGGTGAAGGAAAACTGAAATATTCTTCAAATTTACCACTCTGTTGTAATCTCTTTAACATCTTTGAAATCAAGTGAAAAATTTAGTACGCTCATGACCAAAAACCAAATGATTTAAATAAATTTTTTAAATAAGATATTTTAAAGAGTAATAAACAGTATAAAACAATTTCTCCTATCCCCATACAGATTCCTAAGCCCATACAGATAGTCCTAAAAATGTAAGTTGGTGAATTTTAATAGCGATGAAAATACTTCCAGAATTTAAAACGAAAAACGTTGGGCGCATGCAATAGATAATTCGTGCATGAATAGTCTACCTCCTTACTATTATCTATAGCATGTGCTCCATGTTTTTCGTTTTAAATTCTACGAGTATTTCCACATCTATTAAATATTCACAAGCACAAAATTTCAGGACTATCTGTATAGGTTTAGCAACCTGTATGGCGCTAGGAGAAATATTTTATTCTCTTTAGTCCGTTTTAAAAACATGTTATATTAAAAAAAATCATTTAAATAATTTTATGGTACTCCGTCTTCTCCTCATGTTGTCTTTTCTTCTGTCCATATTGTACCTGATTTCTTATTTCTTCTACCTTCAAATCCTCTACATTTAGAGAGTTTTCTTTTTGTTGTTTCTCAGTCTTTCCCATTCTTTTGTTATTTCCCATTCTTTCTTGTGTCTTTCTAGTTTCTTTCATATTTCTGTAATCCATGCTACTGTCGATTTCTTCTTCCAGAAATACAGGAATATTTGTTTCGTAAGCCTGTCCTCATTCATTTGGCAGGGATGCCCAAAGAAGATTATTCTTCGCTTTACCATTCCTTCCTATATATTCTCTATAGATTCGTAGGTCTTGTTAGCACTCATTTTTCAATCATCCGTATTTTGTATTACACCCATTATTTTTCTAATAGTCTGTCTTTCAGGTACTTCTATTCCACCCCCTTTATACCTCATCGTCAAGCATTCTCATAGATATAAATATTCTGATCTTAACATTGGCGTGCAGTGTTTCTATTTTGTTTTTCTAGATATGCATTTCCTGTTGCATATATTTTTGTCGAACGATATGCTCTTTACATTTTATTAAATGCAAAATTTTCGGCTCCATTCTGCTGAACAGTTTTTACTAACAGTGTCTTGAAAGGAGGATATAAGATGAACATCAACAAAAGCAAAACGAGGATAATGGAATGTAGTCGAATTAAGTCGGGTGATGCTGAGGGAATTAGATTAGGAAATGAGACACTTAAAGTAGTAAAGGAGTTTTGCTATTTGGGGAGCAAAATAACTGATGATGGTCGAAGTAGAGAAGATATAAAATGTAGACTGGCAATGGCAAGAAAAGCATTTCTGAAGAAGAGAAATTTGTTAACATCGAGTATAGATTTAAGTGTCAGGAAGTCGTTTCTGAAAGTATTTGTATGGAGTGCAGCCATGTATGGAAGTGAAACATGGACGATAAATAGTTTGGACAAGAAGAGTATAGAAGCTTTCGAAATGTGGTGCTACAGAAGAATGCTGAAGATTAGATGGGTAGATCACATAACTAATGAGGAGGTATTGAATAGAATTGGGGAGAAGAGGAGTTTGTGGCACAACTTGACAAGAAGAAGGGACCGGTTGGTAGGACATGTTCTGAGGCATCAAGGGATCACAAATTTAGCATTGGAGGGCAGTGTGGAGGGTAAAAATCGTAGAGGGAGACCAAGAGATGAATACACTAAGCAGATTCAGAAGGACCTAGGTTGCAGTAAGTACTGGGAGATGAAGAAGCTTGCACAGGATTGAGTAGCATGGAGAGCTGCATCAAACCAGTCTCAGGACTGAAGACCACAACAACAACTCTCTGTATTTTTGCTATTTGTGTTTCTATGTATTTTGTTGTCTTGTTTTATACTGACACGTACTTTTTCAACTGAAATTTTGAGGCTAGTTATATTTTAATACAATAAATTTTTGGCATCAATAGTTAATACATTATTTTACAAAACTTATAAGAAATTGCATTTTAGAGAAGTACAGCCCCATGTTATTGGGGAACCATGCTGGATAAATTCTGAAAAGCGATATTCGAGAAGAGATTATGCGAGAGTTCTGTTGCCACCATCATATATCTCGAGCTGGGACCACGAGAATAAGAGAGATTATGTACCTCTGTACGCACCTTACATCATTCCTTGTCTCTTGCGCGATACACCAGTGCGATAGAACAGGAAGTTACTAATATTGCTATGGCGTACTGCACGCCATGCACTTCACAGTGGATTGCAGTGTACTATTGCAGACATGGATGTAGTGGACGACATTTCTGATCGATGTACCGATTACGTACCCACAGTGATAGACTGAGGCGCCATTTGTCAGACGTAGGTTAAAGTTGGACTCTGAAGTTTCTACCGGTAGCAGTGTGTGAACTGCCGTTGGGGCTGCGAAGGCAGCTTCCGGACGGATCGACTTGCAGATTTATAGCCGCACTGAAGTCGGACAACAAATCCGGCGTGGTTGGGTTATTGGTGGCGTGTGACGCCGCCTCGCTGTCGCCATTGTCGCCCGCTCTGCGCTTTGTCCCTGGTCTGGGGAGACGCGCCTGATTTATCGAGGCGCTTCTCATCGTACAGAAACTTGGCGCGCCTCCGCCCGGTAATGGAAGCACCCGGCGCTAATTTAAATTCCATCTCTGGGTCCTTAATGTGTGCGTGTCTTCCTGATCGATGGTACCTACTTTCGTGTCGTGGCTTAAATGGATAGAACGGGGGGGGGGGGGGGGGGAGGGCTCCAAGTGCAGGGGAAGGGGTGGCCAGCCTCGTTTAGGAACAGGGTCGTATATCAGCTTCAGGCACCCACGAAGAAGCAATCGGGTTAATCGCCATTTCCTCTCAGAATTAATTGTCAAGTGCTGGCAGTTTGGGTAAAAGGCATGATATACTCTTCTTTCTAAATGTAAACTAGGAATAGTTTGAACACCACAGTGCCGATCTAGGCATGGTTGTATTGGTGATGGAATGCCATTGCCTTCTTCCGATCTTTGAACTGACCTCCCCAGCCAGATGTACGTGGACTTGAATTTTAACGTGGCTTCTGTAGCGTGCTCCAACAAATTTCATGTTAATAAATCGTGGCCAGAGGGGGAATGAAAACATTCTTTAAATGTACATGTTCCTTAAGTTATGGAGGAAGATGAAAGTCGATGTAGAGGATGATGATGGTAGCGGTGGTGCTTATGACGACGACGGTGATGATGATGATGACGATTTTGATGGTTGGAGAACACACAATAGCATGGTTATCAGCACGCGTGTAGAATATGCTTCTGCATACTTCGTGAATCATTATAAAGTGGAAGTATGCCTATGCAGTAGATGTTCTGTGCCGAAAATTTTTGTTAGTGCTGCCTGCAGAATAACTGCATCACCATCAGTACGGTACTCGTATAGTACCATCAAAGATTACCGTAAGTAATGAAACATTTATTGAGCAAAAGGTGCCTGAGTCAGAAATGCTCATTATTCACACGTACAGGCTGGTTGTGATTAAATTTTCGCTACTTGAGACATTGTAATTTTTTGTGGGAGTTTTAGGGCGCAAAACATCTAAGGTCATAAGCGCCCAGTATAGGACCATAGAATGCTGGGAACGCGAGGGTAAAAAAACTGTTGCGAGGTCCAATACAAAAAGGAAGGAAAAACAAATCTAAAACATCAAGGCGTTACGGAAGAGTACCTAAAAGACGTCGACAAGACACCGGAGTCACCAGATAGAAATCAAATCTCTTGTGTCATATTACTACTTTTAAAAAACTTAAAACGCGAGCAACAGCTCGCACGTCATCCGCTAAAATGTCCGGCAAAGCGGGCGGCAGCCCGACTCTGAGACGTAAGTGGCTAAAATAGGGCAGAGGATCAGAAAATGTCTGACTGTTAACGGCTGGCCACAGAAAGGACAGCTGGGTGCAGGGTCGCCACTCAACAAGTGGCGGTGACTAAAGCGGCAGTGCCCTATTCGTAACCGAGCTAACGTTACTTCCTCACGGCGAGACGGCCGGGAGGAAGTCGACCAGGCTGTTTGGAGAGGTTTGACTTCTCTGAGTTTGTTCCCATGAAGGGAGCACCAATGGTCATGCTAAAGTGACGTGATACTCCGATAGAGAAAAGTACAAATATCTTGCGAAGGAACAGAGTAAGAGGAGGGCCGACCGAGATGGGCTGCGGCCTGGGCTGCAGCATCAGCAGCGTCATTCCCAGGCACGGCACACCAACAAGGGCAATAAACCCAATGAACATCACTTGGCTTCCCCCATCCGGGAACAAATGGAGGCAGTCCTGGATCCGTCGAACCATGTGGTGAACTGGATCGGAATCGTCTAGACTCTGAAGGGTACTGAGGGAGTCAGAGCAGATCACACAGTGAATGAGCTGGTGCCTCCAGACGTAGTGAACAGCCCGACACAGGACAAAAAGCTCAGCTGTAAAAATTGTGCCCTGGTCGAGAAGCCGATTTTGAAACTTATCAGCCCCGACGACAAAGGCACAGCCAACTCATTGGGCTGACTTGGAACCATCAGTGTACAAAAATATGCGATCGGCAAGTTGTGAGCGAAGTTCGAGAAATTTGCAGCGATGGTCAGGTCGGGAACGAGCTGAGGTCAAAACGAACACAAACCTGCGTCTGAAGCCAAGGTGGTGAAGGGCTTTGCCCTATTCGGGAAGTGGTAATGTAAACGGAAAACTAGCGTATGGATGGCTAGCATTATAGAATGATGTTAGGGCCGTGTGCCGCAGGATTTGCGTTGTTAGTAGTGTTAGTGTACTTTGCTGGTGCTGGTAAGGCGACGTAGCGACGTAACGTTGAAATACTCGGACTGCAAGGACCAAGGTCATGCAGCGAGAGCGGCTCACAGTACTGTGATCTGCTTCCCAACATGTGGTCCCTGCTCTGCGGCAGGCGGAGGGGGAGGATGGGGGATGCTGTGGACTCAACTATTTTGATGCGTGATGGAGCTCGTGAGATCACACGATTATTCCAAAACACATTTGGGGAAAACCGAATCATGGGCCGATCGTTCCACGCTGCGTGGCCAAGCGATCACCAGATTTGACCCTGTGTGATTTCTGCCTGTGGCGTTACCTGAACGACAGGGCTTGCCAACTGGGCAACGAGCTGAAGATTGAAGATGAGCATAGCGAGGGAGATAGCAAACATTTCACTTGAGATGTAGCAATAGAGCAATCTCTAGTGCGGCTCCAGGCTGTCGTTGATGCAGATGGTCGTCACACTGAGCAGTGTTTGTAACCTGAAACGTAATCGAGCTACGCAACTAACAGATATTATCTTCTCGTGTGGGAATTAAGAGCCGACGAAAGCTTAGGTTGAGACCATTCACCCAGCTCCAAACCAAAGAAAGGACCCTGATCTATTCTGAGGACAATGCTGCAAACTGGAAGCTCCATTTGCAGACCGCGGCCTTCACCACCATCAGCAGCCTGTAGGAACTGAGGATCGCCTCAGAACCCAAGCGACAGGGGTCTTTTGAGCTGACGTGAGCCGCAACTTGCAGACGGCTGCACCCTGCGCGCTCGACAGCCGTAGGCAAGGCCTCCTGCCTCCCGCACGAGGCCTCCCAGCAGACATCCTGAGCGCACATTGGCTTTCCTTCTGGCCCTGAACGCTGTCTACCCAAGGGACTCCATAACGCTCCTAACTTTAAAAGTCTCAGTTTCTAGTAAACGCCTTTTCCCGTATGCCTGCTCCAACCCTGCTGAAGGAGCGGCCACCAATTCCGTCACAGGGTGAATGGGCGAGGCCAGACGGCCAGCCTCTACGGTGGCCCTCCACCTTGCTGTGAGGGTGCATCCAACAAGTCGGGTGCATTGTGAGGTGCCTCGGCAGCAGAGCCGTCCGACGAAGCAAGTGACACCTGAGGGGTGTCATGCAGCTCGCCAGATTCTCCGCCACCGCTACACCCCTAGGCAGCAGCCAAAAGAACATGCAACTGTTCGCGAACTACGGCCGACTGCTCCTCCGTCCGCACACAGCATGCACTATCCATCTTGAATGCGAAGTAGCGCTGAAACTGCAGCCGGCCTAAGAATCGGCATTATTTTCCGTGAACCGAGTGAAAAGCTAAGAAAAACCTTTGCCTCGTATCTACTGATAGCTGCACTACTTCCCGTCGCGATCGGCAGTGTTAAATCTGCGGTGTAGTGGAGTTGTAGACAAAGACTGCTAGAACCCCGAGAGTATTCCGTAACGAATAAAAAGTCTGTACACAGACGCTAGAAGGGGTAAGTGCGTCCTGTTGACCCCCTTGCGGACTTCTATGCATATAGCGTGCTGAAATAATGTAGTACTTTTTGTTACAATAAGTCGTAAGTGAAATTAGATCCCAGTTAGATGCAGACCTAATGGAAAAGTTCATATTTCAAATAAAATTATACTAGCTAGGGAAATTTTTCATACTATAGTCAGTGGCTGTTTGTGACCACACTTTCGCACTTTGTAATGTGCGCGTGACACAGTGCTCGTTAAAGCCTGTACTGTGCTAAGTGAGCGGGGTTCACTTTATGAGAAAGGATTTTCGTATAGTTATCGACCGCGTGTACCTGAATGGTGGCAAATCAGACTTACATCTACTCTGTAATAACAATGATCCGTCAGGCAAGTTCGAAATGCAACTACACGTCAGGATGGACCAAAAGCAACCCTGAAGATGCTACAAATTTGATATTAATACGGTCGCCAGCCTAATTAGGCATAAACTGAGTTTCTTCCCTGTACAAGTTGGTAGATATTCATGCAAACAACAAGTAGTAACACTGCATAATATAGTAGAATTTTAGAACCAGAAAATCTATTGAACTGATAGTTTCACGTTGTGCACTGATATGGAAAAACCATGAATACATAACACTACACTATAATGTATACTACAAAACTTTATACTGTCTATTAATCTGATTAAAATCGGTCATAGGTTACCCTAGAAATAGCACTTTCGAGCCACACACAAAATGTCAATTTTAATAAAGATAAAACACTGATAGACTTTGAGTTTTATAATGACTTTAACTTTTGCTGGTCAAACCAATTTAGAACACTTCAGAATTCAAATGAATAAAAGGGGGGGGGGGACCCTGAAACTGTTATGATCACTGTATTAAAAAAATGATTACTGAATTTATTATGCGTTCAAGATTTCCAGTATATAAGTTACTATTGTTTTTATCTTATTTACTGCTCATTTAAATTCCTTTATATCTGTCTCGAAATAATTAAACTTCATTTCTATATCAATATTAAAGTTATCTTTCAACTTCGTTAGACCTTCGTTATTCATTTACTGGTTCATTAACAAAACATTTCTTTAAACACCACTCTAACATAGCTAGGTCTGCAAATAATTATTATTAACACAAAATTTAATTTTTTCATTTCGGGACACTCGGATTCCACAATATTTAGAAAGGACCCTGCCTAGGTTAGTTGTGAGGATAATTAAATGATGGGAAAGTTCTGTTAAAATTTATGTTATTATTGCACAGTTCACTCTCTGATCCATACGAATACAGTACTAAAAGTTTCAACCTGCTAGTATCGATGCGGCGGTTGGCGGGCGGCGAGGTGGCGAGGCACAGAGCACACATACAACCACAGCTATGGCTCTTGATGTATCGGCACTTTAATTCTTCTTAGCGTCGCAATACTTTTCCATTTAGTGCCTATGGAATTTTGCCATGCTGTGTGGGCGTTGGAACGGCATACCCGAGGCTCAGTGAAGCTATGTCTTCCAGGAGAGCCTCCTCGCTCCAGAAGGTGTTGCTCAAACCAGTGCCAAACTCCAACTATTACTACTGAGCCCGTTGTGCCGTGCAGTGCCCGCGTGCATTTTCCCGCGCTCGCGTGCCATCCACCTTTTACCGCTCCCTGACAGACCGGGTATTCACCCGAGGTTTTGCATTCTACATATCCTAACACATTGCCTACGTATGGACCAGACACACAATTACAATTTTAAACATCTTACAACAGTTTCAACATTTGCTACAGTTCAATTCTATTACAATATTGCTTGACATTTGACATAAACATTAATATTCACATTGAAACTTATTTACAGTTTTCTTGACATAATGGCATGAAACAAAAAAAGAAATGAAATCAGAACATCAATTACACAAGTTTATTGAAAAATCAGAAGAAAAAATATTATATGTACAATAGGACAGAGTCTTTGTTGTTACAACTTCTCTCCGGGACGGCTCCTTAGTGGACACATGTTTATTGGAATGATTTTGCTTCAATTATCGCTTACTATCACCGTGTCAGTTTTCAGTATTCCTTTGGTGCACTATGTCGTGTCGAATCCGGCTTTTACAATCTATGAGTTTATCTTATGACTTGCAGTTCTAGCATTTGTAAAAACAAAGTCATTTCTACATGTTAATAGAATTTAAAGCTAATGGATTTGAATAACAACAAAATAGTTTCTGGAACTAACATGTTATGTGTAATGGATGCCACCATTCCTACTAAAGCCTGTTACTGTTTGTAATTGTCCTCCAATTTTCTCGACTGTTTCTGCGTGTTGTGATCTATGCAGCATAGAATAAACCGAGAAAGAGCTTACATATGCGTATACACTGATGAGCCAAAACGTTATGACTGCCTGCTTAATATGTTGTTTATCCTTCTTTTGAACGAAATACATCACTGAGTCTGCGAATCAGGGATCCGGCAGATTGCTACTATATTTCTGGAGGTACGTGGCATTAGATCCCTACGCACAGGTCATGTAATTCGCGTGCGTAATGGGTCGCTGTTTTGCGTACGCGGTTATGGCGCCCGATAGCGATCAAGACGGATTCCATAGGATTTCCTTCTGGAGAATTTGGTCCCGAGGCATCAACGTGAGTTCACTATAACGCTCCCCAAACTACTGTAGCACGGTTCTGGCTCCGAGACACGGACAATTTTACTGCTGAAAGATGACATCGCCGTTCCAGAAGACATCGTGCATGAAGGGGTGCAGTCGGTTCGCAGCTGTAAGCGTGTCTTCGATTACTACCACAAGTCCCATGCAAAGCGCTGGAGAATGTTTCGCGTAGCATAATATTGCTCCCACCAGCCTGCGTCCGAGGCGAGCAGCACGTTTCGAGCCGCTGTTCACCTAGGTGACGGCGTGTATTTAGACGACCATTGACCTAATGTAGCACAAATGTGATTCACCCGACACGTTTCCATCGACCGACGGTTGAAATTGGAAGTTTGTGGTTAGTTCCTATAGGACCAAACTGCTGAGGTCATCGGTCCTTAGGCTTACACACTACTTAATCTAACTTGTACTAACTTACGCTAAGGACAACACACACGCCCATGCTCGAGGGAGGGCTCGAACCTCCGACGGGGGAAGCGGCGCGAACCGTGTCAAGGCGCCTTAGAACACACGGCTACACCGCGCGGCCCGATGGACGAATCCCATTGGTCCCACGCCCACTGAAATCGCAATTAATGATGTCTTTGGATCAACATTTGAATACGTAGGGATGGTGTGCTGCGGAGCTCCATCTCCAACAACATACGATGAACCATGTGCTTCTAAATACTTGTGCTTGCACTAGCATTGTGCTCTTGCGGCAGATATGCCACTTATCACCATCTGTTCTACATTACAAAGAAGACAAGCCTCCGAACACCACGTTCTGTGAAGAGTCGTGGACGCCCGACCATTTAGCTTCTGGTGCACTGTCGTCCTACCTCTTTCCGCAGATGCTCACGGCAGTAGCACGCGGACATTCGGCCAACTTCGCCCTTTTTAGAGGTACTCCTTCACTTGCTCTGCGTAATAATAATAATAATAATAATCATCATCCCTTTGTCGAAGTCGCTTATCTCAGTGGGTTTCCCAATTTGTAGCCCATATCTTCGCTAGGATGATCTTCGTCCGTGTGTGCTCCTCTTACATATTTATACTTTTGCTACTGCGTTACGTGCCCACAATACCACCGGGATGAATCCAACGATGCGGTGGGCAGTGGTCATAATGTTGTGTACAGTTGAATACTCATCAATATCATATAACATTTAAACTCAATATTTCGCAGTTCCAAGAATTCTGTCTCTTTTTTCGCTACAGACTCGTGTGGGATAGCTCACTATTTGTTTGTGCAGTGACGTTAATCACGATATAATGCGTTTCATTTTGCAATGTGAAAACCTCCAGAGAAGGAACAGTCGGCAAAGGCAGTGGCGTTAAACCTTCATCAGACTCTGCACGACCGGAACTATTGTTCGGCGCAGCGGTGAACGGAGAACAGAGGAATTTCCAAACCGCGGCGCAGCGGCGGCCGAATGAGCAGAAAACGAGAAAAGCGACTGTGCCGTGTAATTACGGCAGCTGGATTTATTCAGCGCGGCGTGGAGCGCACAATTATTATTACCGATTCTGGCGGCTGTCGCAGCCGCTGCCCCGTCCCGTATTAAATCCACGCCAGCTACTGGATTGTATTATAGCCAGCGCCGTACGACTGCTGTGAATCACAAAAGCGGGTCAAGTGCCAATGTTAAAGGCAGTTTGCCTATGCAGCTATCACTGCGGGCGTCTGTACCAGTGGACAATATGTATCTACATTGCGTTAAAGCTGCAGGTCAATTTTCTGAGCTTGTTGTTTCTAGAGTACTTTCATGTTGGGTGGTGATAATTAAGGTTCAGCTACTCACAGTGGTCCAGTGTAGGCTGTAATTATAGGACAGCAGCGAAACTTGATAGTTATGCTAATGCGGTAATGGGGAACCGATTTACGCTGTAGAAAAATTAGTTCAAATTTTGGCCACCAAGTGCGTATCTGGCGCTGTGAATGTAATAAAGACGTATAGAAATGTTTCCACACGTAATGGTTTAGGAAAGGGATGTGGGCGCAAAAGGTCAAACAAGTGAGAAAGGCATGATGTTGATTTTAGTATTAACCGCCGCTTACACAATTGGTTCAGTATGAGCAACAGAGACTCCACTAGATGCTGCATCCGTAAAACGACATAATCAACAGTTGCTCGCTGCAGTTCCGATGGTATATGAGAAACTACTTCCTGTATACTGGCCTTCAGATCTGGCAGAGACTGAACGCGTCCCAGACTAATGCGTTCATTCAGATATCCCCAGAGTTAAAAGTCACTTAGATTCATATCAGGTGATCTTGCAGGCCATGCACCTGGAAAACACTTGGAGATAACACGTTCGTCTGAGGTTGCACTGAGAAGATCTTTCACCGGACGAGCGACAAGAAGTGTTGCCCCATCTTGATGAAAACAATGGTTTCCACACAGTTGCGCTCTTCCCAAGCAGGAAACACATGGTTTACAAGTGAAACGTCCCCTTAGAAAAATTTATAAATGACAGTGCAGGAAAACCTCTACGTTATTTGACTTGCAAACAGCTGAGCAAAACTGAACGTGCTCAGGCATTTCTCTCTTTACTTATTCTGATCAACACTAAACTGACACGCGATATTTTTTTTAGCGCAACGCAATCTGACTTTAAATAATCCCTACAAAATAATGGCCCTGACTAACAATAACCTATACCTTTCATGAATCACTTACCTCATAAAAATCTTCGTTACTCAAACTATTACAATACAGCGAGCGCCAATATTGCCAACTAAATAAAAGAATCTAACTACTGAAGGCACTAACTACTGATAGACGTAGTTAGCAAATGAAAGATTTTGATAGAGAACAACAATTCATCTTTACAAATATTCATCTTTACAGATTTCTTTTTTCTGACGGACACACGTCTAGATCGTCCGCTCATATTAACATCTCAAAACTCTGGCTTCTCTCTCCTCACATCCACCACTGCTGGTGGCTCATCTCCAACTGCACAACGCTACGGGCTGTTAACAGCCAACTGCCCAACACTACAATAGCAAATTCCAACAATGCAAACCAGCCACAGACTGCACACTAGAGTTGGGCAACACAATTCTTTTTCCCGATTCGATTCCTACGATTCAATCTCACATTGTGAATCGATTCCTACGATTCGTTCACGATTCTTTCACGATTCATTCTAGTCTGCGATGGTACGATTCTTACGGAATGCAAAAAGATGGCAGGACATGTCTGAAATTGTCAATTGGGTTAGAATAGAACTGTGTCATGATAATATATGCCAGAAGTAGTTTATTTATGAGTAAACATGCATATGACGTTACAAGTGTGATTCTCGATTTATACGTGTAAAGCCTTAATTGATGAAAGGTCACAAATGATTTGATTGCATCTATTGTTTTATTTCAGTATGACAGGAAAGAGGAGTCGATTTGTGCGAAAGGTGGTGCAAAATTACGTGGTATGCCAGTTTGGTTGTGTGGATTGAACGTATCTAACTACAGACGTCTGTTTTATAGTAACAAAATCTAGCAGTGAGGCAGACGTGGTTTGGCTCATATCATCGTATGTTTTTCTGTGCTAAGATGTCTTCCCAAGTCCACATCACCCTTATAATTCATAACGCAGCTGACAGCCCTCCCAAACAACAAATTTAGCTTAACTTTCATTTCTTCTAAATACAAAGCATAGGTATTTTGCTTTTAATTTGTCTGAGAACTTGCCACTGTCACTACCATTTACGTGAGAAGTAACAGTAGGATTGAATCGCATACGCCGACATTACTTCACTAAAATTTAATATGACTCTGAACACGATAACATTCGAAAACTCGAACTTGAAATTATTAATTAAAAAGCTTTTGTTTAAAGATAAACTTAAAAATCAAAATCCGTATCTAAATATAAAATTTTATTCAAACTGTTAAAGCCGTTCCCCCCAAGAAACAAGAAATTCGCGTTTTTATTTAAAAAATTCTTTTGTGTAAAATCGCGTGCTGTAAGGAGAGACACCTATGTACAGATAAACATAAAAACCAAAACCTTAACTACATTCAATACGTACTAACAAAGTTTTACGAGATGGCATTATAAAAACATGTGAAATAGCGTTTTTATAATATAAAATTGCGTTTTTACGAATGGAACTATGTAGGATAATTATATTGCAAAATTGACTTTTTACAAAAGAATGGAACTATGTAGGTGAACTCGAAAAGTATAAACCAGTCTAAATACAAAATTTCTTCCAAATCGTTAGGGTCGTTTTCGAGATGCGCGAAATATAACACATAATCGTGTGTATAGAAGGTGTGTGTGTTTTGCATTGCATCTGCAACAAATAAGAGGTATGTATTTGTTCATCATACTTGAATTTCCTGATTTTAATTGTTTGTATTGGGAGCTGTGTACTCGCTGTATATCGTTTCTGTCATCACTAGTTCGTGTATTACTCGCTCATACTAAGCTGACGTCGACGCGGTGGCTGATGGTAGCGATAGTAAATGGGAAATGCCTTTACGCTCGCATTGCTGGCGATGTCATGCTGTTGACAAAGGCACTCGCGTCAGTTGTCTACTCCCATAGACCATTAACGCCAGATTTCACCGCACTGTCCCAATGGACACGTCACTCGTCCACATTGATTTCTACGATTATTTCACGCAGTGTTGGTTTTCTGTTCTCACTGACAACTGTACACGGACTCCGGTAGGCCACTGCGTTGTCTGTGGTGAGAGGCAATGTCTGAAATTCTCGGCACACTCTTGACACTGAGGATCGCGGAATATTAAATTCCCTAACGATTTCCGAAATGGAATGTCTCATGCGTCTAGCTCCGACTACCATTCCGCGTTCAAAGTCTATAAAGTCCCTTCCTGCGCCCGTGATCAAGTCGGAAACCTTATCGCATGAATCACCTGAGAACAAATGACAGTTCCTCCGACGCATTGCCCTTTTATATCTTGTGTGCGCGATACTACTGCCATCTGTAAATTTGCATTTCGCTATTCCATGACTTTCGTCACCTCAGTTACGGGAAGTATTACAGTGCCGTTAGAAACTCCGCGCAGCGTAACTCTCCGTCCGCAAATGCGTCTCGTCTCCCACTGCGTTAATGTCTAACACTTGTGATGATTACTTTTGAATGGAACCATTCTGTGGTCACGTTGCTGCAGGTATTCGGTTGCATTTGATTGCCCGTTATAAAAGCCAGCCGAATCGGATCACTGTGTACGGACACAGATACTTCTCAATAGTTAATACGTGACCAGGTGGACCAGAAAAATTCTTCAAACGGCTGCGTTGTGTGTTTCATTGAAGAAAGATACCGAAACAAATCAGAGGCGTATTGTTAGATTTCTTAACGATCGTTTTGATTAGTACGAGTATGTTACAGAAATGTTGCTTGAGATTAGATGGCAATCCTTAAAGGGAATACGACGATCTATTCTCGAAACGCTAATGAGTACGTATAAAGAAACAGCATTTATGAAAGACTGCATATCGATAGAAATTCATTTCGTATAAAAGCTGTAGGAATAAAATAAGGCAGATTACCTTCCACAGAGCCATACAGGATGTCGTTTCCCCTTCGATCAGTCTGGGGGTAGAACAGGGTAGGTAATGACGCAACAGTACAAACTACACTCCGCCATGCAGTGTGCAGTGACATTAGAAGTAGAACAGGTATGACAATAGGTATGTAGCAGTAAATGTTATGGGGATATTCCTAGTAACTGGCGGCACTACAAGGTGTACTCACAAAATTTTAACTCGTCGAAAAAGAAGAAAAAAAGAAAGAAATAGGGTTCGGGCCATGAAAGTTGATGGTGCCAGTCCTTCACTACATATTAACTATTCTATGGGATACATTTATCCCAAAGATGGGGCACTTGTCGAAGACCTCGATTGCAGAAATCTGTATTTTGGACTTTTCAGAAACTTTTCGCTTGACAAATCACCACGTCGTCTTTATAGAAATGTATGCGACAGAATGTTAGTATGTCAAGAGCACACGGGAGATGAAGCAATATTTGACGTCTTGTGCAGACTGAGATGGGACACTGTCAAGGAGCAAACAAAAATACCTTTTTCGGCAGACTCCAGCAAGCTCGTCAAGAGATGTCGATAGTATGTTCCTGTGAGAGTTTGCCCCTAAGAACATAATCCGTAAGCAGCAGAATGTGATAGCACCAGCATCACTTCACCTGGTGATGGTTGCATCTTCGTCCTTTTCTCATCCACATGTTTCCACTACTTACATTGTCATAGTGATACACCAACCACCTATCCACGGTGAATAGGCGATAAAGAAGTCATCTGTTTTTTCGGTACTGCCTCCTTCTGCCAGCAGTCCTGAGTAGTTGATGGGGCACCCCTCCCAGGCGCCCCCCCCCCCTCCCCCGTGCCCCAGTGGTTTCTTGGTGGCCCAGCATGGCCTCTACCTCTTCCACGTTATTATTCTCTTTATTCTTTTTCATCTTTTGGTTTTAACACATTGTCTTGGTCTTGGCTGGTTTTTAAACCAATTGTCTGTGCTGTCTTTTTTCTGGGCTTTTATCTCTGTCTTTTTATTGTGTTAGTTAAACTGAGGCTTTCCAGGATTTGCCTTTCACCTACTTCTTTTGACTACTACCCCTGGGTTGCAGCTTAATGGATCGAGGGACTTATGACCTTGCAGTTTAGTCTCTTTTATTCCAAACCAAACCCAGTGGGCGGCTACTTCTCTCATGTTCACAATGTTTTAAAAAAAGGCCTCTATTGTGTTACACCAGTCTTTCAGCACCAGGGCCTCTGCTCCTCTTGCGATTCCTTCACACAGACATGTTTTGGCACTTTGTCCTCCTCTTCCAGACATGCTTGAAAACAGTGTATGTGTCTACGCTGTTATAACCCGTCTCTGAGGTTGCATTCTGATCATAGGGTCGAGCAAAGGGTGAGTGCAAGTGGTCCAGTGCACACCTGGTGGCGTCAGTGAGACAGCATTGTTTGTAAATACACTCACTGTCGTGCAAAGCTTACAAAGATTTTAGTTTCTTCAGAGCAGCAGCGATGGCCGGGCGCGAGGAGCGTGTGCCCTGAAGAAATGCTGACGCCCGGTCAGCACTTTGTGAGGTTGCTGACGCAGGTGAGTGCTGCAGCTGCGTGTTGAGCGGGCGTCGGCAGTGGGCGCAGCCCACTGGACGTGCTTCGGTGACCCCGTTCGACTCCCACTTCAGCGCCCTCCTTGATCACATAGTTCTAAGCACAGGTGGAGTGCCAGTGGTGGTCCAGAATGTCTGTTGTCGTGCAGAGAGGCCCTGGTCATCCACACAGATCGATCAAGACTGCAGCAGACGTTCACAAGTCGGCCTGGAGGATGCACAGGCGCGCCACAACTGGTCAGTGTCAAGATGGCAGCTTGTAAATCAGCTGTGATAACCCAGTGGAGGAAGAGGTGGGCTGGCCCCTCACCTGCTTTCCCATCCACACTGCCTCAGCGGGAAGCAGTAGCAAATCATGGCTGTGATATGCATCAGGTTCTGCTTCCCAGTGTAGAGGTCAGCACACAGGTAACAGGCTCACCTCATTGAACAGCTCGCTGTGGTTTCACCGAAACTTAATCTGTCATTCTCTCTGGTTCTATGACACAGACTAAATAACAGCATGACGGAATGTGTCTTGTGCTCCAAAAGCTTCATTACTTATAAGAGGCTCGGCCTCCACCTGTGATGCAGTGCCTCTAAGTAAATGACAATATTAGTCCCATTTATCGGACTTGTCAGTGCTTCACTGTGATAATTTCAGTAATAATTCTAGGCCATTGAGCTCAGTTTTTCTGTCAACGATTCACTTTTTAGCTCGGCTGCAGAGTTACATAGTGTCACCACACAGTGTCCTGCTAAGTATTGCAGCGGTGCTTACATTTCTCTCTGCTCACCTGATGGAGCTTTAATAAAAAAATTAATCCTGTGCAATAGAGTTTGCGTAGAGTTGTTAATGCTAACAGACAATCAACATTTCGTGAAATAACCGCAGAAATGCGTGTCGGTCGTATGACGAGCGTATCAGTTGGGACAGTACGGCAAAATACTGCGTTAATGAGCTATGGCGGTAGACGACCGACGTGAGTGCCATTTTTAACAACATGACATCACCTTCAACCTCTACTGGGCACATGGTCATATTGGTTGGGCCCTAGACGACTGGAAAACCGTGGCCTGGTCAGGTGACTCCTGACATCAGCTGTTAAGAGCTAATAGTAGGGTTAGATTGTGGGGCAGACGTCACGAAGTCATGGAGCCTAGATGTCAACAAAGCACTGTGCAAGTTGTTGGTCGCTCAATAATGGTATGGCCTGAACAGATCAGTGGCTGGAAATAGCTATATTCCGTTACTAGGAGACCATATGCAACCATGCATGGACTTCATGTTCCCAAACATGACAATGCTCCATGTCACCAGACCACAATTGTTTGCAGTTGGTTAGAACATTATGTACAATTCTGGCGAATGATTTGACCACCAACATAACCTGACATGAATCCCATCGAACATTTATAACACATAATCGACAGTCAGTTCGTGCACGAAATCCTGCACCGGCGGCACTTTCGCAATTATGGACTGCTATAGAGGCAGCATGGCCCAATATTTCTGCAGGGGCCTTTTAACAACTTGTTGAGTCCAAGTCGCGTCGAGTTGCTGCACTATGCCGGGCAGAAAGTTGTCGGACACGATATTAGGAAGTATTCCGTGACTTTTGTCACCTCAGTGTAGCTTTCCGCTTTTATCACCTGGAATTTACAG
The DNA here is from genome assembly GCF_021461395.2 of Schistocerca americana. Classification (NCBI taxonomy): domain Eukaryota; kingdom Metazoa; phylum Arthropoda; class Insecta; order Orthoptera; family Acrididae; genus Schistocerca; species Schistocerca americana. The sequence continues at coordinate 168,639,056 of NC_060119.1, read as the reverse complement.
GATAGAGAATTGCACTTGCCAGGGAATTCGATGGCACTGGTGCTGCTTCTGCGAGAAATATCAGTTACGAGAGGTTTGCGGCAAAACTCGACTCACTAAGTTAATCCAGGAATGGGTTGTCTTAATCTCTGTTAGTCCCGGGTAGAAAAGCACGGCTAGTCATACTGTGAGCCTCTTATGCCACCTTGCTCTGCCTCCCTAACTACACTGAGTCATTTCTGGAGTGGAGGTTTAGGGCTAAAGGGGAGGGAGGAAGGGAGAGAGGGAGGAGGATCTTACAGGGACCAAGACCCAATTCAGCAAGCAGGTCCGAGTGGATGTGTGTTCCAGTTGACATACAGAGATAAAAACATGTAGTAACGTGGAGAAATGCATCTTCTGATTGAAGACAACAACACTACGACTACGACGACTACTACTATTACTATTACTACAATTTTCCGCCAGTCTAATGTTTTGAGTAAACCACTAAATTACAGGCTCATATCATTAACGTCGATATATATCAGGATTTTGGAACATATATTGTGTTCGAACTTTGTGAATTACCTCGAGGAGAACTGTCTGTTGACACACAGTCAACATGGATTTATGAAACATTGTTCTTGTGAAACAACTATCTCCTTACTTGCCTGAAATGTTGAGTGCTATTGGCAAGGGATTTCAGGTTGATTCCGTATTTCTGAATTTCCTGAAGGCTTTTGACACTGTACCACAGAAGCGGCTTGTTGTTGGTTTAAAAGAGGGGGGACGGGATCAAACTACGAGGTCATCGCTCCCAAAAGCGGCTTGTAGTGAAATTCCGTGCTTATGGAATATCGTCTCAGTTTTGTGACTGGATTCGTGATTTCCTGTAAGAGGTCACAGTTTGTAGTAATTGAACTGAAAGCCATAGAGAAAGTCATAGAGAAAAACAGAAGTGAATTCTGATGTTCCCCAAGGTAGTGTCATAGGCCCTGTGCTGTTTCTTATCTATATAAACGATTTGGGAGACAATCCGAACAGCTGTCTTCGGTTGTTTGCAGATGACACTGTCGTTTATCGGCTAATAAAGGCATTAGAAGATCAAAACAAATTGCAGAACGATTTAGAAAAGATATCTGTGTGGTGAGGCAATTGGCAATTGGCCCTAAATAACGAAAAGTGTGAGGTCATCCACATGAGTGCTAAAAGGCATCCGTTAAACTTCGGTTACACGATAAATCAGTCAAATCTAAAGGCCGTAAATTCAACTAAATACCTAGGAATTACAATTACGAACAACTTAAATTGGAAGGAAAACACAGAAAATGTTGTGAGGAAGGCTAACCAAAGACTGCGTTTTATTGGCAGGACACTTAGAAAATTTAACAGACCTACTAAGGAGACTGCCTACACTACGCTTGTCCGTCCGCTTTTAGAATACTACTGCGCGGTGCGGGATCCTTACCAGATAGGATTGACGGAGTACATCTAAAAATTTCAAAGAAGGGCAGTATTATCGCGAAATATGGAAGAGTGTGTCACTGAAATGATACAAGATTTGGGATGTACATCATTAACCCTTTCGATCACGGCGTCCTCATATAAGGACATACTAAATAAATACTTAGTATATTAAAATTCGTTAAATTTTAAGATTTATGATTGTCCTCATATTGTCACAAGCAGAGAGTTTATTTGACAATGGTGTCGACGTCTCCTATCAATCTGTGGTACCACAAAACAAAACTGAATGCGCACAGTCACATGGACGCTTCCAAGTAATCTTCGTACCTTCCATCAGCCGATTAATATCTTCAGAGTTTAGGTAACAATAATTATTTGTGTGTAGAAAGGTGCATTCTTGAAAGTGAAAACTAAAGGTGTATTTCCGAACGAAAGGTAAGTGACACATTTATAACTTTCTAATGTCTCCAAATGAGGATTAAAAGGTTGTAATAGCACAGAAATGTAGGAAATTATTTTGCTGTAACTCTTCAGGCTTTCCCGGCGATCTAATGACATCTTGGGTTGTCGGGCGTTCTGCCGGATATCAGCGTCGTACTTGCACGATATTTCGGTCACGTAGCTCGTAACCTTCATCAGGTGCGACCTGAGACTGCTCCTCGAGTGGGCCTGGTCCAGTATTTATGCCTATGGCCTTCCCCCTCCACCAATGGCTGCAGGCGCTTCCTCTGTGGTCCGCGCCCATTCCCTGCGACCTGCTGGAGCGTTGCTGGTCCGTTTTCCGTCCGCTGCGGTTCTAGGTGTTCCCTCTGCGGTCCGCACCCACCAAACCCGCTCCTGGGGGTTTCATCTACGGTCTGGGGTACCAAGCGTTCCCCCTGCGGTCCGCGCCCGCTCACCACGACCTGTTGGAACGTTGCCGCTCCGTTTTTCGTCCGCTACTGCTTTGGATGTTCCCCCTGCGGTCCGCGCCCACCAGTCCCACTTCTGGGTGTTCCATCTTCGGTCTGGTGCGCCTGGCAGTTCGTCAGGGGCTCGTTTTCCATCTCCATGTCTCTGGTTCTTCTGTTTGTGTAGCGTTGCAGCTGGCCCCGTTGCTCCTTTAACAATTCCAGAGCCGGGTCCCAGGCTCTGCATAGCTGATACCCTGTGTCACGGTTCATAAGATCGTCAGCCATTTTAATTTTCATCGATTCTCTTATAACACTGTCCCAAAATCTGGGTGTTTGTGCTAGAATCTTGGTATCCTCATACTTCATGACATGATCTAGTTCTAGACAGTGTTCAGCAGTGGCTGACTTAGTCACCTGTCTTAATCTAGTGTGCCTCTGATGTTCTTTGCACCTGATCTCCACAGTTCTTGTCGTCTGGCCAATGTAGGACATGCCACATTGACAAGGTATATTGTAAATCCCTGGTTTTCGTAACCCCAGGTCGTCGTTGACACTCCCCAGCAGCCCTATGCTGGCTCTATTTCTGCCAGAATCAGTAGGATCCTCCGTAAACACAATATCAAATGTGTTTTCTGTCCATCCAACAAGATCGGGGGACTGCTGGGGAGTGTCAAAGACGACCTGTGGTTACAAAAACCAGGGATTTACAATATACCTTGCCAATGTGGCATGTCCTACATTGGCCTGACGACAAGAACTGTGGAGATCAGGTGCAAAGAACATCAGAGGCACACTAGATTAAGACAGGTGACTAAGTCAGCCACTGCTGAATACTGTCTAGAACTAGATCATGCCATGAAGTATGAAGATACCAAGATTCTAGCACAAACACCCAGATTTTGGGACAGTGTTATAAGAGAATCGATGGAAATTAAAATGGCTGACGATCTTATGAACCGTGACACAGGGTACCAGCTAAGCAGAGCCTGGGATCCGGCTCTGGAATTGTTAAAGGAGCAACGGGGCCAGCTGCAACACTACACAAACAGAAGAACCAGAGACATGGAGATGGAAAACGAGCCCCTGACGGACTGCCAGGCGCACCAGACCGAAGATGGAACACCCAGAAGTGGGACTGGTGGGCGCGGACCGCAGAGGGAACATCCAGAGCCGCAGCGGACGAAAAACGGAGCGGCAGCGCTCCAACAGGTCGTGGTGAGCGGGCGCGGACCGCAGGGGGAACGCTTGGTACCCCAGACCGTAGATGAGACCCCCAGGAGCGGGTTTGGTGGGCGCGGACCGCAGAGGGAACATCCAGAACCGCAGCGGACGGAAAACGGAGCAGCAACGCTCCAGCAGGTCGCAGGGAATGGGCGCGGACCACAGAGGAAGCGCCTGCAGCCGTTGGTGGAGGGAGAAGGCCATAGGCATAAATACTGGACCAGGTCCACTCGAGGAGCATCCAAAGCACAGGCAGATTCGCGTGAGAGATGTCGAAGCGAACGGAGCTACGTACTGCGAAGGGTGTGGCAGATCGCCGTCCGGCGGAGCTTTCTACGTCGGCGGCCCCATCTGGCCCCCCACTTATGACGGACCACGCAACGAATGAGGACATGATGGATATCGCTATGGATGCGCTTACAGTTCCGCTTCCGGAGTCGGAAGAAGACGAGCCGTCTGCCGTACCACCACCTCGTCGGCAATCCGGTAAAAGCAGAAGAGAAGACGATACGGCCCCTACCGGCGGGCGCAGCTCCCCGGCTGAGAAGCGATCGAAACGAACGCCTGCTGACGATGCTGACGGATTCACTCGCCCGAAGCGACGCCATACAGCGCGACGACGGGTGTTGTCCACCCACGAGCCGGAATCCACTGCCAACACTTTTGCTGCCCTTGAGGATGCCCCAGAGGAACCACCGCGCCCTTCCACGGCGCCAAGGAGGGATGCGCCACTTCCGCCGATCGTTCTGAAATACGAAGGGACCTTCCGGCAGCTGCAACAGCTTCTCAATAGCTGGACGACGGCAGTCTACAATGTGAAGGTCGCCGGACGAGACATGTACAAGATTACGCTGCGCTCAGCAGACGACTACCGACGCGTGACGCAGGAGGCGTCTGAAAGGGCAATACCTTTCTTCACTCACGCCACCACACCGGACCGCGTCCTGAAGATTGTCATCCGGCATCTGCCCTTCAACATGGAGCCGGATCACATTCAAGAAGAACTCGAAGAGCTCGACTTCAGTGTCAGAACTGTGGTCAAGATGAAGCAGCCCAAATCACGTGACTACATGCCCCTGTTTCTCGTCATCGCAACCGATACAATCGAGAACAGGAAGCTCTACCAGCTCACCCGACTCGCCAACGTCTCGGTGACCACAGAAGACTTGCGCGCCAAGAGAGGCCCTGTTCAGTGCTACCGGTGCCAGGGCATCAACCATGTCGCCCGGCATTGCTCCATGCCTGAAATATGTGTGAAGTGCGCCGGTGCACACCCAGCGAAGGACTGCCCCATCCCTCGGAAGCAGCAGCCAACGTGCGCTCTCTGTGGGGGCGCTCACGTTGCCAGCTACCGCGGCTGTGAAGCTTGGAGACGCGCCAGTACTCGTCAGCGAGGCCAGCCAGTCGCCGCGAAACAGAAGAAGTCTACCAAGGCTGAACCTACAATCTCCCACGCCACGGTTGTCGCCAGAGGACTGGCGCCCCGCCGACCCAACAGCGATGACGCCGACCATGCAGGCCCCCAGGCACGTCGCCGCAATGAAGACTCCCACACCCGCGATGTTTTTGAAGACGCAGGGGCACGACATCCACTACTAAACTGCGCCACTCCACCTGTGCAGAATTCGTCGGACCCGGAATCGGGCCCCTCCTCTGCTGCCCTACCCGTGACGTCTGGTGCACGCCCCCAACGCCGCGGCGGCCGGCGCAAGACGGGGGGTCGCACAACCAACGCCCCAGAAGAAGCCACATACAATGGCGAAGAGGTGGCCACTTCCATCGGCGCCAGAGAAGATACGGCTCCTGCCGCCTCCGCCACGGACATCGCCAGTCTGATTACTCAACTCACCGCCCTTGTGGCAAGCACAACAAAACTGCTTGATGTCCTCACGCAGCACCTGACCGCTGCACAGAAGATTGCCACTCCGGCAGCCACCAGACGCTCCTCCACTACTCGTCATGGGAAGTGTTAGAGGACTCACGGTCGTCGCGTGGAACACCCTCTGTCTACGCACACAAGCTGGCGAATTTCGTCAATTTCTTCGTGATGAAGCCGTGGACATCTGTCTGCTCAGCGAAACCCGCCTTAAACCAGGCATTGCAGTCAAAGCGCCGAACTACTCCTGTTACCGTGCTGACAGGCCAACTGCCGGCGGAGGAATGGCCATCTACATACGGAATGGGATCCGTCACCACCAGATTCAACTGCCGCCGCTCGTGACTCTGGAGGCGATTGGAGTTGTCGCGCACACGTCAGCGGGAGCCATAACCTTCATTGCCATCTACAAACCACCGTCGCATCCATGGTTAGATGCGGACTTAGAATCTCTTCTCTCCATCGGAGGCAAGCTGTTCATCGCTGGAGACTATAACTCCAAGCACGTCGCTTGGCGTTCACGACTCACCAACAGAGACGGACGCCGCGTCCTCCGAATCGTGGATCGCAGTGACGCCGTGGTAGTGGGTCCCTATGATCCCACCATCTTCCCCGCTAATGGACAACCGGACATCGTCGACTTCGCGGTCGTGAAAGGCATTCCGCACCGCATCCTCGCCTCGACACGGAATGTTCTCTCCTCTGACCATATGCCAGTTGTTTTTGACGTCGACCTCGACCCACTGCAGTTACCCAGGCGTGGGGTCTCACTCTCTGGAGTCAACTGGGATCTCTTTCGCCACACCCTGACCGAGTCCCTAGCTGGGATGCCACCTGTCGACGACGCGGAAGCTGAAGATTCCCTCCTCCACTTCACGGACGCCGCCCTCGCCGCAGTCAATGAAGCGGCTCCGCCCAGACGCGAGCGCCAGGACCACTCTCGACAGCTGCCCCCCGATCTCCTTGCACAAATTGCCGAGAAGAACAGAGTATACCGCGAATGGCAGCGTACACGGAACCCCGCCACCAAACGGCAACTCAACCGTATGCGGCGCGAAATCACGGTGGCTGTGGACAATCACCGCAACCGGGAGTGGGCCAGCCGTGTGGCGACTCTTCAGCTTGACGACGGGTCTGCCTGGAGGACCGCGAAACACTTCCTACGGCGAACGCAGCGTATGCCGCCTCTCCGAACTGCAACCGGAACTGTCTGTGAACCAAACGCGAAGGCTGATGCCCTCGCCGATGTTTTTGAAGAGAACTTCAAGCCTGTAGAGGATCCACTGGACGCAGAACATGAAGAGATGGTCGCTGCCCGGCTCCCTCGCTATCTGGAAACGGAGGGCGATGATGACATAGAGGCCATAACTCCTGAAGAAGTCTCGGCGGCTCTGAAGGCCCTCAATCCGAAGAGAGCTGCAGGCCCTGACGACGTCTCCACTGCCATGCTGAAACAACTGCCTGAGGACGCCTCTACTCACCTGGCTGCAATCTTCAACAAGATCTTTCGCACCGGTCACTTTCCCCTGCAGTGGAAGCATGCTGAGATTGTGGCTATTCCTAAGATGGGAAAAGATCTCCGGCAGCCGAAGAGCTATCGCCCGATTAGTCTGCTGCCTGCCATCTCGAAAGTTTTCGAGCGCATCTACCTGAAGAGGCTACAGCAACACGTCACCGCCGAAGCTCTACTCCCAGATGCCCAGTTCGGCTTCCGTAAGGGCCACTCTACGGAGCACCAACTTCTCCGACTCGTGGAAGAAGCCTTCGATTCCCTGGAGAGGCGCGAATACTTCGGAGCAGTCTTCCTTGATGTCTCGCCCGCTTTTGACAGCGTCTGGCACGATGGGCTGCTCTTCAAACTTCTCGAAATGGGGGTCCCTGGATCCCACATCCGTCTGCTACGGTCCTTCCTCGATGGACGGACTTTTCACGTCCGTGCAGAAACTGGCCTGTCGACAGTCCGTCCCATCAGAGCAGGCGTGCCACAAGGGTCGGTCTTGGGGCCGATCCTGTACACGCTCTACACGGCTGATACGCCGACGGTCCCTCGTGTGCATCTAGCACTGTACGCCGACGACACTGCGCTCTACTCACGAAGTATGCGCGCGACACACTTCGCCAAAGGTTGCAGCACGCTGTCGACACCCTAGCCGATTGGGCCGTCAAGTGGAAACTGCAGTTCAATGGCGCCAAGACGCAATTTTTCATTGCAACCCGTTGTGTCATCCCAGCCGCTCTGCCCCCACTCGTCGTTGGAGGCAGTCCTGTCAACTGGCGACCGACAGCGCAGTATCGTGGGGTCACCATAGATCGCCGCCTCACTTGGGGCCCGCACGTGAAGGGCGTCGTAAACAAAGCAAGGGGTCGACTTCTCCAGCTCTACCCCCTGCTCAACCCGACGTCGACTCTTCCTCCGCGACTGGGCGTCACGTTGTACAGGGCGCTAATCCGCCCTGTCTTCGATTACGCGGCTGTCGTCTGGGGGAATGCGGCCGACGACCACCTGAAGAAACTACAATCTCTGCAGAACAGGGCTCTCCGCCTCGCGCTGCACCTGCCGCGGGACTTCCCATCTGGACCACTGCACGACCTCGCTGAGGTCCGCAAAGTCAAGGACCACGTCCGTATGGTTGCCCGCCGCTTCTACGAACAGGCGCGGCAATCCGAGAACCGGTACATACGCTCTCTGGGGCAGAAGATACGGCGCAATGCCAACACACGCTGGCCCCAGCTCCTTACGGCATAGGCTGTAACTGAAGAAGAAGACAGAGTGGAAACAACCAGAAGCCAATCACTTCTAGAAGACGCACCACCAGAATAAATAGGAGGCAAAACATGTATATGTTGCGAACTCCGCTTTATTCGAAGACTGAAGTTTCTTCGCGAAGAAGCCACGCAGCTCGAGGAGCAGTCTCAGGTTGCACCTGATGAAGGTTACGAGCTACGTGACCGAAATATCGTGCAAGTACGACGCTGATATCCGGCAGAACACACGACAACCCAAGACGTCAATTATTTTGCTGTCTTTTTAGTCGTCTTACGGTGATTTCACAGTGCCCCGAGTCCAAGACAGATGAAGGCCACTTACAGAAGAAGAAATTACGGAGCTCCTTAATTCATCTGAAATTGACGATCCATCCGATGACTCTGGCGATAATTTTTAACAATAGGACAATGATGGTGGTAATGTTAGACGTTTTATAGCATACGGTATATTATAGGCTGAGTAGCCTAGACGCAAAGCCCGCTAACGGCATGATAAGTGACCCTGAGATAATCACGAAATACTTGCCCCATCCAAATGATAATGCATTGGCAGCGAGAATGTTATTGTCGCGTACGAATTTGTTACAGCGCAGCCAGTCTAAAGTTGAATAAGAAAAATAGCCATTCTAATCGTAACAGACTGAAAGGTAGCTCTGAATGTCTAAATTTGTAAGTTTGATGTCTGTTCACGTGCTTTGCGTCCGGACGTGGCAGGGCGGCAGCCATGCCAACTGGGCATTTAGCGGGCTTTGCACCCGAAGACATCATGCAGTTAGCTGCTTTCGAAACCGAACACGATTTTCGACAGCCATGTTTGTTTATGCAGTTGATATTGCATATATAAATGCATGCACACAGTACGAGAAAAACGCATCAGAATTAGATGTTCTTAAAAATAAGACCCTTGATTTGTTTCACTTTAGGACAACTGTGGTCCAAGTACTGACAAAAATAGATAAGCCAGCTGCCAGGAAAAGGGGGGGGAGAGGGGTCCCACTAGTGAGAGTCTAATTTCATCTCCAAGTACTTCAAAACGAGTCAGTGCGGAAGTTCGTCCAGAAGCTAATGTTCGTTTGACAATGTTGGGCATCTTCCAGTGGTCAGTGCAAAAACCATTAGACACGTGCAAGAAACCGGGTTCCAAACGCAAAACCAAATTTTATTGTGTAAAATGTAACATTCACTTATGTCTGGATAGGAAAAAGATTGTTTCTTTGATTGTCATTCTTCACAAGGGTAAAACCATAGATTATGTATATAATCAATAAGTAAGCTTTGTGTAATTTATGTATTTTGATGAAATAAAATCAAATAAAATACTTTAAGTTTTCGACTTATACTGCACCCTCTTGAACACAATGTCCTCATTTGGGGATGCGTTGTATCCCCCATTGAGGAGCACCTCGGAATATTTTATACATCTGAAAAATCATAATTTAATTCGAAGAACTGGATGGCAAAGGCATGATTATTTTTTTCAGGAAAAAAATAATTCGTACCGGAAGGATTAAAGCAAAAGCCATTTTAGTTGCGGCGGAATCTTCTCACGAAATTCCAATCATCAACTTTCTCCTCCGAATGTGAAAATATTTTGTTGACACCGACCTACATAGGAAAAAACGATCACCATGATAAAACAAGGGAAAGCAGAGCTCGTACGGATAGATACAGGTGTTCGTTCTTTTCGCGCGCTGTACGAGATTGGAATAATACAGAATTGTGAAGATGGTTCGATGAATCCTCACCCAGGCACTTAAATGTGATTTGCAGAGTATCGATGCAGAAATAGATGCAGATGGTTAGGTGCCAAGCTATGTTTCGTGTGGCGAGTGACACGCAGCCTCGTTCAAAGGTAATTAGTGGTCCCAGGAAGTTTAGGATCCACTGTTCTGCGTGAGGTTTTCAGCAGCTGAACGATGAGCGGTGAGCAGGTAGAGGCAGACGGACTGCAGATTGGGTAGCTGGCGGCGGCGCAGTCTGGGCCCCTAACCGCGTCGTAAGCGCGCCCCCGGGGCCGTAGCAGTAACACGCCCCCGTTACGGCCCCTATTACCATTAAGCAAGTCCAGCAGCCCCAGCCCGCCTAACGGCCCGCGCTCGTGGCTCGGCCAATCCCGCCGTTATACTGTCTGCGCGGGACACACCCGTAACCGCCCGCTCTTCCGTCTTCGCAAATACCGATTTTAGTTTCTTCCTCAGGTTTCACGACGTGCCTAGCAGACGATACTGGTACAAAGGCAATGAAAGTTCTGTCCCGACAATGACCGCGAGTCAGTTTACTGCTGCTCACTGCCTGCCCGCTGCTGTACTTCAGAATGAATGGAAGCCTAAAAACGGATTATTTCTCCGGCTGCTTTTCTTCGAGCTACTTCCTGCATGCGAGTGTTAGATCGAGACGATGAAATTCGACATTGTCAGCTAGAAGCACGCTATCTGTTTGAAATACTTATGTTCACAAAAGTCTGCATTTGGCGGATGTGTAAATTTAACCAGATTCGACTCAAAAAACACTAAAATGCAAAATCTGTTTTAACAGAGGATGCCCCAAAATAAGATTACATACTTTGAAACTGAATATCTCTTTTAACAACATAGATAGAACTAGAAAGTTGTTGGTGTAGTATACATTATTATGTGAAAATATTTATCCAGAAACATGTCCCAAAAAAGTGCCACTCTTCTACATTATATTTAGACCCAAGAAACGGTTTGTAACGCTGTCTTTGATTTAAAAGGAAAGGAAAATGTTGAAGGGTAAGTACAACTTCATTTGCACAACGAAAGGACAGCGAGCATAAACGAATATGTGAATGAATTCTGTGGTCACACTCACTTCCAGTGAATACATAATCGGATTTCGAGGACGTGAAGTTAACCAACCTTGTAGGGAAGTTACGTGCACTGAGCATGCGCGACTCAGTCTGATAACCTAACCTTTTCTATGTACCAATTTAAAATCTAGAGACCCCCAGTAATCACACTGTACTTAAGGTGATGGACCGCCAGCCGTCTCTGAATATACAAGCGATGACGTACCTTCTACCCGAAAAGCATGCAAAAAAAATGCCAGAAGCATTCTGCTAATAGCAGTTTTGAGAAATGTATGTACTGATTACAATAGTGGCTCACTGTGACTGGTGTTCCTGCGGAAGTCAGAAATTCTGTATATCAGCGTGCTGCAGAGTTATGCGGGTTGCACCAGGCACACAATACCAAGAGAGTAACAGAATCATAAATGTAGTAGTGTCACGGATCGTGAATGAATCAACTTTGATTTGAATTACAGTTACATTGCCGGGAGAAAAAGCAACATCTTCAAGGGTAAGCTCATTTTCGTGACAAGTATAGAAGTGTATGATAAATTCAGGCCAAATGAAACACACATGTCACAGTAACGGATGCCGAAACAGTCGCAGCCGGCCGGAGTGGCCGTGCGGTTCTAGGCGCTACAGTCTGGAGCCGAGCGACCGCTACGGTCGCAGGTTCGAATCCCGCCTCGGGCATGGATGTGTGTGATGTCCTTAGGTTAGTTAGGTTTAATTAGTTCTAAGTTCTAGGCGACTGATGGCCTCAGAAGTTAAGTCGGATAGTGCTCAGAGCCATTTGAACCAGTCGCACCAATACGCCATGTAAACCCTCCCCCTTCCGCCACCCTCGGCGGCGACGCAAGCATGCAAATGACCGTAAAGGTGCCGAATAGATCCTGCAATAGATTGTCCAAGCGTTTTGCGCCTTTGTTGCAATTAGGCAATGTTTCTTGCAGTCCCTGGACAACGACGTCTTGTCCCATACGACTTCAGTTGGTGAGAGACCTGGTCATGTTTCTGGCCAGCGCAGATGTACACCACGAGGAGCACGCTGCGACGCAGCAGCCTTATGTGGATGTGCACTGACCTGCTGAAAAATAGTATCATGGAAGTAGCTCATGGATGACAGCCTTTACAACGTATCGGGCACTGTTTGCTTTACCCTGCTGTAACACAACAAGTGACCGCGAGTTCTGACTGATAGCCCCTCATACCTCGAGATCTGGTACGCGACCTGCGTTTCATGGCCAAATGCACTTTGGAATAGGCTGCTCATATGGCCTACATTATACATGTGTACGTCCATGACTCCTATCGCTGAAGACCGCAAACGCCATTCTACTCTCCAGTCGACCCTTTCACGACACCACAGTTGCCATGCTTGGTGCCGTCGTGACGTCAGTGATAACCTAGCCAGAGGCACACGTGATATTACCCCTGACCTAACGAGACGGCTCCCAGTGGTCCCTGATAACACAACAGGTGAACATATGACAGGATTTCGTCCCTTGATGCAGTTCGATAGGCTACTGCTGCGCAACAGTGCTTTGATCATGACGTGTGTCTGTACCACGCTGATGCCCAGAACCTGGTCTACAGGTGTGGGAATGTTCTACAGACTACTGGTGAAAGCAGCGACACACCACCGATACAGTGTGCCCAAACACGTGTACCAACCCGCCGACACGTCCATCCAGCTTCCCAGAGACCACACCCCATTGATATGGCTGAACGTGTTCAACCGGAGGACAACTCGTAGGTGGGGCATGACTGTACCCTAGAATGAATGTTGCAAACAGAGTTTACTTCTAAACTCAGCAGAATTACTTCCTGCAGAGTCAAAACAGAAGACAGAAGACAGGCCTCGTGAGCGCCATCTGATCGTCGATGACCGTGACAAATGACTCACTAACACACAACCTCTTAGTATGCAAATATTATACCCTAGTGCCACTGAACACATTCTTTGAGGGTGTTGCAATTATAATAATATTTGATCACTATCGTCCGTACATGAAACACGTTGCGCAGTAGATCACTACAAAAGAAAGAATTCTTCAAGAAAAAAATAATGTGTATTAGGAAGTGGTGGAACCATTTTGCTAGACTATAGGGTGATGAGTTAATCAACACTATTATTCGGATAGACTAATGGAGGCCCGATTCTATATCATGACCTCAAAAAGATAGCAACTCGCCGAACAAAGAAGATTAAGCCTGAACAAAGGTAAATGCGTATTAAAGATACGTAAATACGGCAGATAATATTACGCCAAGCTGCCCGATGTTGGCCAAAATCTCACTATACTTGTGTAGCTCGTAACCCGAGAATGACCAACACAAAACGACTTCAGAATAACTCAATAGATTACTGGTCCGTGGCAGCGCCGCTGCACCCTGAACTTGCCGACAGGAGGACCTGGACAGGACTAGAGTGGCTCTGTACCGTTCCATCGGCCTGCGGTTGTGCTCCTTTCCCCTTGGTTAATCCTACCACTCGGCTAAGGGTTCCGATTGTGACAGGCTCGGAGGAACCCCGACGGCAACCCCACCATGTTGCATAATGGTTTTCGTGCAGCCACAGGACGTCGTGTTAAGACTCAAACGCTGCGCAATAGCCTGCATGATGCGCAACTTCACTCCCGACGACCATGGCGAGGCCTGTCTTTGCAACCACGACACCATGCAGCGCGGTACAGATTGACCCAACAACACGAGGAATGGACCACTCAGGATTGACATCACGTTCATTTCACCGATGAATGTCGCATATGCCTTCAACCAGACAATCGTCGGAGATGTGTTTGAAGGCAATTCGGCCAGGATGAACGCCCTGGACACACTATTCAGCGAGTGCGGCAAGGTGGATGTCCCCTTCTGTTTTGGGGTGGCATTATGTGGGGCCGACGTACGCTGCTGGTGGTCGTGGAAGGCGCCGTAATGGTTGTACGATACGTGAACGCCATCCTCCGACCGATAGTGCAACCATACCGGCAGCATTTTGACGAGGCATTCGTCTTCATGGGCGACAGTTCGCGCCTCCATCGTGCACATCTTGTGAATACTTGCTTCAGGATAGCGACATCGCTCGACTAGCGTGGCCAGCATGTTTTCCAGACCCTACCGAACATGCCTGGAATAGATTTAAAAGGGCTGTTTATGGACGACGTGACCCAGCAACCACTCTGAGGGATCTACAGCAATTGAGTAGTGGGACAATATGGACCAATATTGCTTTGATCAACTTGTGGATCATATGCCACGACGTATACAGGCACGCATCAATGCAAGAGGACGTACTACTGGGTATTAGAGGTACCGGTGTCCACAGAAATCAGGACTAGCGCGTCTGAAGGTCTCGCTGTATGGTGGGACAACATGCAATGTGTGGTTTTCATGAGCAGTGAATAGGGCGGAAACGTTGTTCATGTTGATCTCTGTTCCAGTTTCCTCTACATGTCAACGAACTCTCGGAACCGAAGTGATGCAAAACTTTTTTTGGTGTATGTATGGGCACATCACTTTCGAATGTTACAGACTTACGCCATCTTGCGATTTTCTTAATGTAACTGATCGGCTCATATCAAAGCTTATCCATCCTAACCATCTGTTGGTTCCGTACTTAGGCAACACATCAGTGGATTCAAATGACTGAGGAGTATTGATTCTAGTGTATAAATTACGGATTTATTTTAACGACTTGTCAGTTAAGCATGTAATAGGTAGGTGATTACAATCAATGGAGTCCTCTAATAACCCCGTTGTCGACGGGAATTAGATTCTAACGAATCTCTAATCTGATGACGTAATTAATTGTATTGTATTAACTCGTGTAAGGAACATGATTATTAAGTAATTAAACAATCTGCCTTTGTATGGAACTGGACTATAAAGCTACCGATGCTTCTCCATGTGTATGTGATGCATCGCGGAGAAGTCTCAAGTTTACAAAATTGTTAGAGCAAACGAAATATAATGCGTGAAGTGTCAAATAACAGGTAAGTTTAGTCAGACTACTGCCCAGTCTTCGGAAAGCGAAAAGTACGGAATCGGCAGCTACACTACAAACCCAAAACCGTACCGTGAGATCAATCGAGTGATTCACGACACGAACTTGTCTTGTCTTTGTCCTGTCGAGCGGTTCGCCGCTGAGCTGCGGGCAGAGGAGCCCAGTTGGCAGTTGGGTGCGGGAGCCCGGGCAAACAATGGCCCGCTTATAATAGGACCGCCTGCGTGCTCCCATCTCACGTACCGCTGCCGGCTGCCTCAATAGTGCCTCGCCAAGGGCTGCAAGGTCACGTTTTCCCCTTTCGCTGCCTACTCAAGAGAGATACATAGCAAACTTATTGCTTAATGTGTGTTTACACAAGCCTTATTTTCTACATCTGCAGCCATACGATTACTCGGCAGTTCACACCTCGGTGTTCGACAGAGTTTTCGTAGTCACTTTCAGACTTTGTCTCGACCGTTCCACTGACAAATAACACGTGAGAAAAACGGACACCTAAAGCTCTTGTCTCTCTTATTTTGTTCACAATGGTCATTCCTCTGTATGTAGGTAGGAGATATCAAAATTTTTAGCATTCGGAGGGGGAAACTGATGATTAAAATATCATGAAAAGATATCGCTGCAACTAAAAATACCTTTCTCTTATTTACTCACTTACTATACAAAACGAGCCAGTCTACTTCGAACTTTAACGATGTCCTCTGTCAATCCTATCTGGTAAGGATCCCATGCTGAACAACAATACTGCAGAAGAAGACGGATAAGTGTAGTGTAGGCAATCTCTGTAGTAGGCCTGCTGCATCTACTGAATGTTCTGCCAGTAACACGCAGTCTTTCGTTCCCCTTCCCCACAACACTTTCTGTATAATGGTTCCTGTTTAAGTTGTTCGTAATTGCGATCTCTTGGTATTTAGTTGACTCGGCGACCTTCAAATTTGTGACTAACGGAAATGTTTCAGTACTCATGTGGACGACCTCACACTTCTCATTGTTCAAGGTCAGTTGCCACCTTTCCCATCGTGCACATACTTTGTATAAATAACATAATAATCCGCTTTCATCTTCTGATGACGTTACTAGACAATGAAAGACAGTATAATCTGCAAACACTATAAGAGAACTACTGAGAGTGTCTCCTAAATCGTTTATATAAATTAACAACAGCAGATAGCCTGTAACACTTCATTGGGGAACATCACATATCACTTCGGTTTTGCTCAGTGTCTTTCCATCATTTACTACGAACTGTGACTTTTCTGACAGGAAATCATGAATCCAGTCTCACAACTGAAGCGTTAATCCATAGGCACCCAATTTGATTAGAAGTCGGTTGTGGGGAAGGGTGTCAAAAGCCTTCTGAGAATCTAGAAATAGGGGATCAATTTGAGTTCCACAGTCACTGGCACACACAGCCAGTTCCGTTTCAGAAGAAAGATATTTTCTGAATCCGTGTTGCCTATGTGTCAATAGATCGTTTTCTTAGAGGTATTTCATAATATATTTGTTGCAGAATCCTACTCCATATCGATAACAGTGATATGGGTCTATAAGTCATCGGATTTTTTCTGTTTCCTTTTATTATGTACTGGTGTGACCTGTACAACGGGACTGGATGGCTTCCCTCTATGAATTGATTTAAGTTGCCTTGCTTCACCGAGGATATCTACTTTTATGCTACTCATGTTGGCAGCTGTTCTTGATTCGAATTCTAGAATATTTACTTTGTCTTCTCGGGTGACGGATTTTCGGAGAAACGGGTTTAGTAACTCCACTTTAGTGGCTCTGTCATCATTAAAACTATCTTTGCTGTTGGTACTATCATACCACTGGTGTACTTTAAATACGACCAGATTCTCTCTGAATTTTCAGTCACATTACGAGACAGTTTCGTTGCGGAAACAATTAAAAACATCTCCCATTAAAGTCTGTGCTAAATGTCTATCGTCTGCAAAATTTGGCAAATTTTGCGTTCTTTTAAATCTGAAATGCTTTTTTCGCTTCATCTCCAACACTGTCCTGACCTGTTTTACGTAACACAGGAAATCTTTTCCTTCTGTTAATTCATTTGGTATGAAACTTACAATTGCCGTTAAAACAATTTCTTTCATCTTAAGTTACATCTACTTTACGCCTTTGTAGTCAATTTGGAAGGGGTGGAGACTTTCCCTTAGCAAGGCGACGAGCCAGTTTATCCGCTTTTTTAATATATATATATATATATATATATATATATATATATATATATATATATATATATTATGAGTTTACTTTCTGAGGATTCGTATGTTGTCGTTTCCAAGCTCGCTACCAAGCCCTTGTGGTCGCTGATCCCTATATTAATCATAACACTCTCTGTTCACTCACGGTTGTTAGTGGCTGCAAGGTCTAATATGGTATCAGAACTATTTACACTTCGTGTGGGGTCTGAACTGATTGTTCAACATAATTTAAGGAATAAATTGGTATCCTTTGTTGGAGAAAAAAATTTTATCTCGATAAAGATATGTAGCTCGTAAGGATTTCAGTATATGGTCCTTTGGGAGAATCATTAAACTACGATAATGTTAGTATGCAATTTATGTATCCTTAGGCACTTGCACTGTCGGCCCATTGAATCAAATGAGAGGTTGTTTCTCCAGTTGTCATTCCTCGCATGCTTGCTGTTTTTGAACTTCCTAAAACATTAGTTGCCGGCCGCGGTGGCCGAGCGGTTCTAGGCGCTTCAGTCCGGAACCGCGTGACTGCTACGGTCGCAGGTTAGTTAGGTTTATGTAGTTCCAATTTCTAAGGGACTGATGGCCTCAGATGTTAAATCCCATAGTGCTTAGAGCCATTTGAACCATTTTGAAAACAATAGTTGGGAAGAATTACCAATTTAAAATATCAACTAAAAGAAAGTAATGTTTTCCTAGAAATTTGAGTGCTCTATTCACAAAAATGTTACTACGTCTTATGCATTTAATGTTGTTTAAAATAATTTAGTTGACTTGAGCTTCTTTTAAATACTGTTGCTGAACATGTTTCTTTTGAAAAACGTAATCACTTAAATTTTAAGTACTTCAAAAAATATTTTCAAAGCATCTTACAATTGGAAATGGTTTGTTTTATGTTCTCAAGAGTAAAACTGTTGCATGTTACAAAATCAAATAAGAAAAAAAAAAAAAGATTAATTTTATTTTCCCAATCGGTTGCCAAGGCTTGATTGATTATTTTTCCAAAAAAATTTGGATTGTCCCTTTCTCCTTATTTGGGTCTTAAAGTAATGATGAACTATGCTTTTTCCAAATAAAATGCAAAATTGAAGCATACATCCTTTTCTGGTGTTGGTTTCGCTTAAATAAAAAAGTGAGTATTTTACAAATGTTAGCAAATGTAGTTTTGTGCCAGCATAACGTTAAAAGCGATAGAACTTCCTCGAATTACCATAAAAGGGAAACAATGCGAGATAAAGTGGTAAAATTTGATACAGTTACTTATTTCCATAGAGAGGACAAACAAGCCAAGTTTCTTCGAAAAATGAGGCGGGCGATGAGAAAATACTTTTTCTGTGCTTACATGACATGCAATGGCCCAAACGTTAATTGGAGCACGATAGTTGAAAATTCTTTCCAGTTAGTTTGATTTCATCACCCAGAGTTAATTTAGTACGCACACGTGTAAACTTGCGAGAATGTAAGCGCGTGTTTGTTCCGTGTGAAGTGGAGGGAAGACAATGTGCAGTACGTATGCTTGTGTACTCGGTGTGTGTAGTTCAGTCGAGCCACGAGTGAAGAGATCGCGGGAGGAATGACAGTTACGCAGCTCGGCGAGAATGAGATGCGGGCTGCCTACACGTGGCGACAGACGTTACCCGACTGCTACGCTTCAGCAGAACTCAACGTGGAAAACAATGGGGGCGCAGCATTGCCTGGCGGTTTTTACCACACTGTCCCTGTTATCATCAAAGTACACCCCTAAATCTGTGTATTTATTGTGTATTACTTGTACCTCCTCTCCCTTTGTTAAGAACGGTCATTGCCTACCTAACAAGGGGACCGCGCCTATACGACATCACCGATTTCATCCAAAATTATGGATTATGCAGGGCTAGGCCAGAAATGAAAGTGACAGGTGGAAGCTCCAGATGGCGCTTAGAAAAAATAAAATTTTTATCGCGGGTTGGGCTGAACATGAGTAATTTATGTTAGGGTAATATCCAGGCAGTGGTTGGTGTAGCGGAAAGAGTGTAGCACTGTAATTGGAAACCTAAATAATCTTGAAATTTATCGTGATTATTAAAATTTTTATGAAAAGCATGAAAAAGAAAGTCGAAAAATAAGTTTACAGAAGGGATCGTAAGGCGTACACTAGAGAAAAATGGTTCAAATGGCTCTCAGCACTATGGGACTTAACTGTTGTGGTCATCAGTCCCCTAGAACTTAGAACTACTTAAACCCAACTAACCTAAGGACATTACACACATCAATGCCCGAGGCAGGATTCGAACCTGCGACCGTAGCGGTCGTTCGGTTCCAGACTGTAGCGCCTAGAACCGCTCGACCACTCCGGCCGGCTACACTAGAGATTCTCGTATGTTGCAGTTAATCATTTACAAGTGTTGGGTTGATATTCATCGCAAATACAGAGGAAGCAGTAATTTTCTCGGGATCTTTCAGATGTCATAACGTCCCATTCTTACAATTACATGCTTCTTTTAAAGTTCCTGCAGACCTATAAACTTAGTTTAG
The DNA here is from genome assembly GCF_021461395.2 of Schistocerca americana. NCBI lineage: Eukaryota > Metazoa > Arthropoda > Insecta > Orthoptera > Acrididae > Schistocerca > Schistocerca americana. Next base: position 168,619,330 of record NC_060119.1, on the reverse strand, counting down.
ATTCATAAAAGATTCTCTCTCGTTGCATAGTCTAGCAGCAAACCAAGCGTAACGTGCCTCATTGCCAAATACTGGCAAGGACAGCCGGTGATGTAGAGTGGAATGTATTTCGATGTAGTCTCCTGGAGATATGATTACTTTCTCTCTATAGATGAGATAGGATCAGTTTTGAAGCTTTTTGATCAAATTCTTTACCTGAAGTTAACAGTACACATCGCAAGGTTGCACTAGTGGAGTACGTTTAGGGTTAATCGATTTAATACTGCGCAATGACTATCCTTCATAATCTTGAAAAATCTCGTCGGGTATTTGTGGATTTGTTTTGTCCTGTCCACGAGTCATTTAGCAGGAGAAATTTGTTCTTGTGAACGTAGGGCTTCATCACATCAGTCAATAAATTCTCTTTCATGCCTTTATGAAATGCTAATAAATACAATATATGGAGCCTTATTTCAATTTATTTTGAGTAACGTAAAAATTAAAAATAAAGAAACGAGAAAAGTGCACGTAGAGGCCTCGATACGACGACTCTCGGATTAGCGTGCTGTTGTTCCGCTGCGCCAACCGCTGCCTGGAAACTACGCTAACAGAAATGGCTCTTGCTTTGCCCTATCGCGCCAAAGATGCTATTTTTTCTGAACGCTTGGCTATTTGGAGCTCCCACTTCTGTTATTCCAATTTCTGCCCAGTATTCCACAAATTTGGACTAAATCGCTGGAGACGAGCAGGCACGATCACCTTGTTAGACGCTCACATCACTTAACACAGGCAGCGTGTTTGCCACCCTGTGTCAACTGTTTCCACTACAGGCCATCTTTCCGGCCACGGCCGGTCATCTCTGGCAGATATCCAGCCACAGGGCGTGTGCGAAACTGAAGTGCACGAGCTCTGAACCACTTCCTACGCGAATCGGTTGATCTTCCTTTATCTTACGTCAATATTACAAACAAAATCTTGACTACTTTCATGAAAACCAGGTCGCCACTAATGTGCGGAGCCCTTTCGCCAAATATTTTTAATCATCCTATGACATTTCAGCTTTAAACCAACGCCTATATCTTTTAACAAAAGCATGTAATTGATATGAAGACGAATATACAGGGCGAGTATTAAAAAAACCGACAACCTGCAGGGACGGATTCCCGACTAGAAATACAGGAAAAAAGGTCCCATGAACGTGAGTCCGGAAATGCATCCTTGCCATGGTAGATGGTGCTGACGAAAGAAAGTTCCTCTGTCCACGTGCCATGTGCTCCTTGTGTATTTCAGGCTGTGCAGTGTAAGCAGCAGCCTCGTTCGGTATTTATGTCGGGAACAAGCCGAGATGATGTTCGTGTACGGCCAAGCGGATGGAAACGGTCGAAAGGCAGCACGAGTATACCAAAACAAGTACGTCACAGACACCAACCGCATCACACAATATTTCCAGCCCTTTTTTGCGTTTGTGTGGTCAGGGGTGCTTTCAGACAAACGAACGTGCAGAGAGGCGACGGACCGTGCGTACACCTAATTGGACCCAGATCTACAGGATATTGAGACGAACCCTAGTGCAAGCTCCGAGCAAGTGGACCGCCAGCATGGTGTAAGCCGAAGTATGATTATGTGTATCCTACTCGCCCGGTTAGCCGTTCGGTCTACCGCACGGCTTTCCGGGCGGGAAGGAGCGCCTGGTCCCTGGCACGAATCCGCCCGGCTGACTTGTGTCGAGGTCAGGTGAGCCGGCCAGTCTGTGGATGGCTTTTAGGCGGTTTTCCATCTGTCTCGGCGAATGCGGGGTTGTTCACCTTATTCCGCCTCAGCTACACTATGTCGCCGATTGCTGCGCAAACAAGTTCTCTACGTACGCCTACACCACCATTACTCTACTATACACACATAGGGGTTACACTCGTCTGGTGTGAGACGTTCCCTGGGGGGCTCCACTGGGGGCCGAACCGCACAGTAACCCTGGGTTCGGTGTGGGGCGGCGGAGGAGTGAAGTGGAGTGCGGTAGTCGTCGTAGGGTTGTGGAGCACTGCGGCTGCGGCGGGGACGGAGCCTCTCCGTCGTTTCTAGGCCCCTGGTTAACATACAATACACACAATGTGTATCCTGCGTGACATCCGCTACTACCCCTATCACCTGTAGCGAGAGCAAGGATAGCGGATTTCCCTTTACGGGAAGGACTTTGTTGATGATTTTTGCACCATACTATCACAATTATGGGACTTCTGCTATCAGTAGTCTTTACCGACGAAGCAAACCTTGTCAGAATTTGCATCATTAATCTGTGTAATCGTCATCTGTGGGCTACATACAATCCTTGGGGAGTGGTTGAGGCCTCTCATGAGCATTGGTTCAGAATCAATGTGTGGACAGGGATTCTTGGCAACCACATACTTGGACCGGTTATTATTCCACAAAGCCTCCGTGGAGGAACGTACCTGGACTTCCTGCGGAATACTCAACCTTGGTTCCTTGAGAATGTGCCTCCCGCAATACGACAAGGTATGTGGTTTCTGCATGTCGGAGCACCACCCCACTTCCTCATTGCAGTTCTCTGAGACCTAAACCACGTCTTTCGCAGACGTAGTATAATACGTGGAGGCCCTTTAGCATGGCCTTCTACATCACCAGAAGTAAACACACTGGATTTTTACCTCTGGGGGCATCTGAAAAGCGTGGTGTGTGCTGAACCAGACCGTGATGTGCAGACCCTTCAAAAGCGTGTTCACGACGCCTGTAACGCTTTTTGAAGAGACGCCGGAACGTGCGAAAGTGCGCCAGTTCATGATGCGATGTGTGAACGCGTGCATTGCATACTATGGAGACCACATTGGACATCTGTTGTGAGGTGGATGCGTTGCAGCTATGCACTGTATTCCGGAACGACTTGTTGACTATGCAAGCGCACCGTTCATTTACGGACACACGTTCATAGGACCTTTTTTGCTCTATTTCCAGTTGGAAACCCGTCCCTGCAGCCTGTTCCTGACCATGTCGGTATCCCTGGGAACTAAGCTGCAGATGCCGCGGCCAAGGCTGCGATCCTCCAGCCTCGGGCAGCTTCTTGTTGTGTGCCTTCATCTGATTTTAGCAGGGTCATTTGTCAGCGCATTTTATCGCTGTGGCATACCGATTGGTCTACACTTAATGAAAACAAGCTTCGGGCCTCGAAACCTCTCCCCACGCCTTGCACAACCTCTTCACGCCCTTCTCGGCGGTAGGAAATCGTTTTGGCCCGGTTACGGATTGGACACTGCCGGTTCAGCCATCGCCATCTGCTGACGGCTGCGCCGGCGCCGTTCTGCCCATGTGGGCAATTGCTGACGGTAAGCCACATTTTAACGTCCTGTCCGAATTTTAATACACTGCTCGTTGATCTTGGCCTGGATGAAATTTTAGGAGATGACCCAGGAGCAGCTGCTCGCGTTCTCCGTTTTATCCACTTGACAAACCTGTCTAAGGACATTTGATTACTTTTTTTTTATTTAATCTCTTGTCTGTTAATGTGCCTTTTATAGTGTTGTCCTTTTTAGTTGCTGTTTTAACCTTGTGCCTCGCAGTGCATTCATAACTTAGTCTGGGCGCTAATGACCACTGTAGTTGTGCGCCCTAAAACCACAAAAAAAAGCCTGTCGGCTTCATTTATGTTCTCCCTGTGTAAGTTTCATCTAGTTAACGGTGCTTTTCTAATAATTTTTAGTTTGCTAAGTTTAAATATGGTTCAAAACTCTGTTGTGAGGAGGTCGGAGCAAGGGTTGAGAGGCTCTCGTATGATTTTTAGATCGGTTGAAAACTACGCACGAAATGTAGAGCGTAGCAGGAGAGGCGCTTTAGACACCGAATAGACCGGACTGGCCAAAAGCTTCCAACTGGCACGTAGGTAAAGGCGGGGGCGGCGGCGGTGTGTCTCCCAGAAGGGTGGGCGGGTGGCATGTCCCCTCATTACGGCCTCGCAGAGTGCCCGCCCATCTCTCTTCTCTGCCGTCACTCCCAGGGCGACGGCGGCTCCGCATTAGCGGGATGAGTCAAGTCCAAGGAAGTTACGTCAAAGCGGCAGCCGCGCTCCTTTCATAATGAGACGCGAACGAGCAGCTCTCAAAAGTAATTGACCGTAGTCACTCTTTCACAGACGGGTTCCGTACTGCTGTTTAAAGGCGGAGGGACGCGCATTAATGACCTAGTCTGCACGACGGCACCTTACGCCGGAATGGGTAATTTTTTTCACACGTTTTGTTATGTCACTTTCTTGTCCATCCGCCTGTATGTTCAGCACAAATTTTGCTATAGATTTTTAAGTCACTTCCCGATGAGCTAGAAACGTTAAATTTTAAACTTATCTCAGAAATGGATAACAGTTCAATAATGAGATTTTCACTCTGCAGCGGAGTGTGCGCTGATATGAAACTTCCTGGCAGATTAAAACTGTGTGCCCGACCGAGACTCGAACTCGGGACCTTTGTCTTTCGCGGGCAAGTGCTCTACCAACTGAGCTACCGAAGCACGACTCACGCCCGGTACTCACAGCTTTACTTCTGCCAGTACCTCGTCCATCCCAAATCCCGTATCATTTCTGTGACACTCTCTCCCCTATTTCGCGATAATACAAAACGTGCTGCCTTTCTTTGAACTTTTCCGATGTACTCCGTCAGTCCTATCTGGTAAGGATCCCACACCGCGCATCAGTATTCTAAAAGAGGACGGACAAGCGTAGTGTAGGCAGTCTCCTTAGCAGGTCTGTTACATTTTCTAAGTGTTCTGCCAATAAAACGCAGTCTTTGGTTAGCCTTCCCCACCACATTTTCTGTGTGTTCCTTCCAATTTAAGTTGTTCGTAATTGTGATACCTTAGTATTTAAGTGAATTTACGGCTTTTAGATATAAATGAATGTCTGAGTGAGAATCTACGAGCCGACGACTTTCATTAATTTATTTATTTATTTATCTTGCTTCGCTGTTTGTTTTGGCCGGCCGCGGTGGTCTAGCGGTTCAGGCGCTCAGTCCGGAACCGCGCAACTGCTACGGTCGCAGGTTCGAATCCTGCCTCGGGCATGGATGTGTGTGATGTCCTTAGGTTAGTTAGGTTTAAGTAGTTCTAAGTTCTAGGGGACTGATGACCACAGATGTTAGGTCCCATAGTGCTCAGAGCCATTTGAACCATTTGTTTGTTTTGCACAAAATTATAACCACACATCACTCAATATCAGTCCATTGTGTATTCATGTCCTTGCTGTAAATTTATAAGGGATAAAAATTCTTTTTCGCGGTACTTCTCCACTTTTATGTAAGCAAAGCATCTGCTTTTGATGCAAGTACAATTTACAGGCTCAAACATATAAAATACATGTATAATTATTGTTTTTATTTTGTACTCAGTTCAACGTTCTTCATCATGATCAAAGGCAAGAGTTTCCTCTTGTTATTGCTTAATACAAAAGTTGTTTATAAGAGAAACAGGTTTTTTTGTAAGTATTGAAGCGATATTTGATATATTTTTGTGTTGCGGTTTGTTATTTTGCCTTTTTGTTGAGAAAATTGCTTTTCTAGCTACAAATAATTCAATGCCTTCTCTTGCTGACAGCACGGATAATGTAACTGATGATGATAAACAGAAGGCCGAAATTCTAAACCTAGCTTTCAAAATCTCGTTTGTGCTTAAGGACTGCAGCACCATTCCCCCTTTCAGTTATCGAACAAACGCAAGGACGGCTGACATAGTCTTTGGTGTATCTGGTATTGTAAAACAGTTAAGTTCCCTAGACACCAGGAAGGCATCTGGCCCAGACGGTATCCCCGTAAGACTAAGCTACAAATATATCACCATTCTTATCTATCATCTGTCAGAGATCGTTGGAACAGCGGATAGTTCCACAGGACTGAAAGAAAGACCAGGTCATAGCAATCTATAAAAAGGGTAGAAAATCGGATGCACATAATTACCGGCCAGTTTCACTGACGTCGATTTGTTGTAGAATCATGGAACATATTTTGTGTTCAGACATAATGACCTTTCTAGACTCTGAGAAGCTCATCTGCAGAAACCATCACGGTTTTAGGAAACAGCGGTCATGCGAGACACAGCTGGCCTTCTTTGTGCATGATATACAACAGGCTCTAGATACCGGATTCTAGGTTGATACCATATTTCTCGACTCTCGAAAGGCGTTCGACTCAGCTCCTCACTATCGCTTGCTCCAAAACGTTTGCCCTTACGGTCTATCCAATGACATATGCGGTTTGATAGATAGTTTTCTAACCGGCAGGGAGCAGTATTTCGTCCTGAATGGGGTGACTTCAACAGAAACAAGCGTAACTTCAGGTGTGCGCCAGGGCAATGTAATAGGTCCGCTGCTTTTTACGATTTACACAAACGGTCTGGTTGATGCTATTGACAGCGGCCTTAGACTGTTTGCCGATGATGCTGTAGTCTACAGGAAAGTAGTATCACACGAAAGTTATGAACAAATCAATAAGGATTTGCAGAAAATAAATGCGTGGTGTAATGACTGGCAGTTATCTCTCAATATTTGTAAGTGTAACCCACTGCATATAACATTGCGAAAATCCCCATTAATGTACGAGTTCAAAATAAATGGCCAGTCTTTGGAAGCGGTAACATCCGTCAAGTATCTGGGTGTGACTATTCGAAATGATCTCAAATGGAATGATCAGATTACACAAGTAATGGGCAAGACGAACTCCAGATTGCGGTTTATTGGTAGAATCCTGAAGCGATGCAGTCCTTCGCCAGAGGAAATAGCTTACAATACGTTAGTTCGTCCAGTCTTGGAGTATTGTTCGTCTATATGGTACCCTTACCAGTTGGGTCTGATTCAAGAGATTAAGAAGGTCCAAAGAAGAGCGGCAAATAAGTGTCTGGTACATTTAGCCATTGCGAGAGCGTTACAAACCTCATAGAAAAGTTTGTAGTGGGAGACACTTGCAGATAGACGGTGCGCTAAGCGGAAGGGGCTGCTTACTAAATTCCGAAATCCGATCTTCGCGAGGATGTAGAGTATATATTATTACCACCAACTTTCAAATCGCGCAATGCTCACCATTCAAAGATAAGGGAAATTAGAGCTCGTACTGGGGCGTTCAGACAGTCGTTTTTCCCTCGTGCGATCCACGAGTGGAACACACGGGGGGAAATATGACTTTGGCACGAATTGTGCCCTCCGCCACACACCGCTTGGTGGCTAGCGTATATATGTAGATATCATAAATCTGTATTGTTTATTTTTACTACATCTCTCTGTTTCACGTTACAAATCAACAGTTTTTCGAATAAAACCTAAATGAAACACAGACAATTTCAGTTTTACTATAAATGCTGTTTATTCTCAAGTAAGAGACAGGAGGATAACTATGTAAAATAAAAAGGTTTCTTAGGTTACCCGTCCCTTTACGTACCCTCACTCAGTTTCTAGACTGTTCACCGCATTCCGCTTTAAGGGGAATATATAAGACAATGATCGCATGCTTAAAGAAAGCGATCGTTATCAGGTAACGCTCGATAGGGTTGCTACACATCTAACGTGCAGGTAACGTGGTACGACCTTAACTGACCAAAGCTACTAGGAAATCTACCTTAGTCCAATCTTACATATGATAGTCTACGGTAGCCTATGGCAGTTTTAGAACCCTGCCCTAATCAGGTTTAATAAATAAATAAACATAATTTATAACTTTACACAATCCATTTCCTAAGAATCACGCGCATGTGCGTACACTGATATGATGTCACAGCCAAAATAAATACTGCGGGACGAACATATACAGACATGACCTACCCGCGATGGGCTCAGCCGTTGTTTCTGCATTATTAGTCTCATTGGTATTAGCGATCAAATCTGACAATATTTTGACAGACAAGTAAGTTCGAGTGACAAGTGAATAGACGTAGTCACGATGACCAAACTATAATTAGAACGAATATTGTCGTTTAGAATCTCTGGTTGAGAAGAAGTTCGTAACGAAAACATGCACGAGGGTTAAACAGCAATGCTAGTGAACTGCGATTTGAGCAGCTAGCTGACGTGGATATAATGAAATAAGTGTGCTCGGCAGAGGAAGAACCCGAAAACGAGGTGATCGAGGAAACCGTTATTACGCACACCCAGCCATTGAAATGCATTCATCTGTTGTTAGAATATACGATACAAAATTCTTCTGAATATACAGATGTTGTGATTCCCGCAAAATGTGAAAACTGAACAACCAGCAAACGGGAGAAAACAGGATTATTATTCCCCGAATGTGAACTGAAAGCAAGTAATACGAAGTACAATGTGTTTCAAGCTCAATTTTGTAAAGAAATTGCCAGTTTCCGACAAATAAAGCGTAAGTAATGCAGTGGGTTTTGGAATGTGAGATGAAACATGTTTTTTAAATTGCAGTTTGCGGTAAAAACATGTGTGTTTTGCGCTAAGGGGCTTCAGAAATTAAGTTACGAACTTCGTCCCACGCGAAGACCATAGTGCGACGAGAGTGGCGCGTTGTAAGGGGGCGGGGGGGGGGGGGAGGGGGGGGGGGGGGAAGGGGAGGGTATATGTTGTGTGCTTCCTGCAGAAACAGTCCCGCTGTGGTACCGACAACAGCTGCGTCGGAGCGCGGGAGTGAAATGGCGTGGCACCTCGGAACTTAACCCAAAGTTTGAAGTTCACGGGGCAGAACGATTCTTGTGGGGGAAAACGTCTAAATTGCACACGGATTTACACAGAAATTCTGACACTTCGTGTGCCAAATGCAATGTCTCAGTTCAGACACACGTGGGTGACGGTAGTCGTGAAGAAAAGCCATCTACATCATCAACGTCGAACAAATAAAGGAACTGATTCGTAGCAATAGCAGGGTCACACAATACGCGTCGCGACCAAGGAGCAGACATTTATCGCTGACAAATTGAACGACTGGTGGAATATTCCGATCGTTGTTTACTGTGACTCGGTGACCGTATTGCAAAATAGTGTCACGTACCAGTACCATTTTGGAGTGTCGTGCAGCATTCAATAAACTTTATTGGGCCCGCCTTAATAATGTGTAACTTACTCTTTGAACTCCCCTTGTTTGGACCGTGTTATTCGGATAGCCGTGCAGTCTCGGGTTTGCACTAACTCGACTAATAGAGGCTTGCTGAATTTCATTAATCCAATTTACCATAGCGTTGAATCATCTTAATGTTTTACACTTCACAGTGTAATAAGTGTTGCATTATCTACGTGTAGATATATTCAACAGGAACCTTGATAAATTCGCTGATTTTTACACCGAGCATTATTTGAGTCTTGTTTTACCGGTTGCTACACATCGAAACAACATAGTCCTAAGGGATAATAATAGTGACTTAAAACAATAATTATTATTATCGTGCGCAAGTAAACCAAACAGACGAAAATCTTAGTACTGACGCTGTCCTTCAACTGTAATTAATATTGCGGGTATTTTCAGATATTTCCATCGATTTTAAAAGATTGTCGATTCAGCTAAATAATGAGAGATTACAGTTTAAGAACAACTTAGACTCGAACCATCTCAGTGTTGAGGGAAAGGTTAGTCAAAGACTGAGTTTTGTTAATAGTATAATTAGAAGTTGCAAAATCGTATTAAAGAAACTGCCAATGGTAAGCTTGTCCACCCTTTCCTGGAGTGTTGCTGCGCTGTGTAAGATCCTTATTAGATTCGATTGATGATGGCATCATTTTCTGCAGTAATACCGCGAAATAAAAGGACGAGTGTTACGGAAATGATAGGACAATTGGGGTAGCAATCTTTCAACAAAAGCGTTTTTCATTGCCGTGGGACTTTTTCACCACAATCTTCACCACCGAATGCGAAAATATTTTGATGACTCCATCTTAAATAGGAAGAAATTACCATCGTGATAAAGTAAGAGAAGCCATAGTTAGCACGGAAAGTATTCAAATCCCTCGTGCTATTTAAGACTGGGACGGTAGAGAAATAGTCCAAAAGTGATCCTATGAACCCTCCGATACACATTTAAGTGTTAGTTCAAAATATGGTTCAAATGGCACATGAATACACAATGGACTGATATTGAGTGATGTGTGGTTATAATTTTGTGCAAAACAAACAAATGGTTCAAATGGCTCTGAGCACTATCGGACCTAACATCTATGGTCATCAGTCCCCTAGAACTTAGAACTACTTAAACCTAACTAACCTAAGGACATCACACAACACCCAGTCATCACGAGGTTAAGTGTTAGTTGCAGAATGATTATGTACATGTTGACGGAGACTTAGATATCCGTATGGGGGCAGGCTTTTATCCGCGAGATACAGCAGTTCTTACTGTGGATATCTGCAACTGCGCAGACCTGTAGCTAACGACAATAATGAGGTGGCGCCCAGGTCTACAGCTTTTTTTACCTTACATAGCAGTAGTTGTATCCTGAAGAAACACACTGTGAAATATGCCTTTCGAACTCCTTTTAAAGTCATGGCCCTTTTGGGGGGGGGGGGGGGGTATGTAAAGGTTGATTTTGGTTTGCATAACGCGAGCGCCTATCTGATGCAGTTCAGTTGTGCCTAGCCACACAGGGGTGGGACAAAAATATGGAAACATTGCGAGAAATGCATGCTTGAGCATAAATACAGACGCCAACCAAGCCTGCAGGTTGTACTCTTGTATTTGACCACGAAGGGCAACTGTGCCCTGTCCTCAGCAGATGTTAATCGCAATCAGAACAGTGTTGAGTGTAATTGTGAGCGCATTATGTCGGGGCTATGTGAACTGGAGCGCGGGAAAATACACTCCTGGAAATTGAAATAAGAACACCGTGAATTCATTGTCCCAGGAAGGGGAAACTTTATTGACACATTCCTGGGGTCAGATACATCACATGATCACACTGACAGAACCACAGGCACATAGACACAGGCAACAGAGCATGCACAATGTCGGCACTAGTACAGTGTACATCCACCTTTCGCAGCAATGCAGGCTGCTATTCTCCCATGGAGACGATCGTAGAGATGCTGGATGTAGTCCTGTGGAACGGCTTGCCATGCCATTTCCACCTGGCGCCTCAGTTGGACCAGCGTTCGTGCTGGACGTGCAGACCGCGTGAGACGACGCTTCATCCAGTCCCAAACATGCTCAATGGGGGACAGATCCGGAGATCATGCTGGCCAGGGTAGTTGACTTACACCTTCTAGAGCACGTTGGGTGGCACGGGATACATGCGGACGTGCATTGTCCTGTTGGAACAGCAAGTTCCCTTGCCGGTCTAGGAATGGTAGAACGATGGGTTCGATGACGGTTTGGATGTACCGTGCACTATTCAGTGTCCCCTCGACGATCACCAGTGGTGTACGGCCAGTGTAGGAGATCGCTCCCCACACCATGATGCCGGGTGTTGGCCCTGTGTGCCTCGGTCGTATGCAGTCCTGATTGTGGCGCTCACCTGCACGGCGCCAAACACGCATACGACCATCATTGGCACCAAGGCAGAAGCGACTCTCATCGCTGAAGACGACACGTCTCCATTCGTCCCTCCATTCACGCCTGTCGCGACACCACTGGAGGCGGGCTGCACGATGTTGGGGCGTGAGCGGAAGACGGCCTAACGGTGTGCGGGACCGTAGCCCAGCTTCATGGAGACGGTGGCGAATGGTCCTCGCCGATACCCCAGGAGCAACAGTGTCCCTAATTTGCTGGGAAGTGGCGGTGCGGTCCCCTACGGCACTGCGTAGGATCCTACGGTCTTGGCGTGCATCCGTGCGTCGCTGCGGTCCGGTCCCAGGTCGACGGTCACGTGCACCTTCCGCCGACCACTGGCGACAACATCGATGTACTGTGGAGACCTCACGCCCCACGTGTTGAGCAATTCGGCGGTACGTCCACCCGGCCTCCCGCATGCCCACTATACGCCCTCGCTCAAAGTCCGTCAACTGCACATACGGTTCACGTCCACGCTGTCGCGGCATGCTACCAGTGTTAAAGACTGCGATGGAGCTCCGTATGCCACGGCAAACTGGCTGACACTGACGGCGGCGGTGCACAAATGCTGCGCAGCTAGCGCCATTCGACGGCCAACACCGCGGTTCCTGGTGTGTCCGCTGTGCCGTGCGTGTGATCATTGCTTGTACAGCCCTCTCGCAGTGTCCGGAGCAAGTATGGTGGGTCTGACACACCGGTGTCAATGTGTTCTTTTTTCCATTTCCATGAGTGTAGTTAGTGCTCAAAGGCGGAGAGCTGCTGTAACCAAGGCACCCAAAGTGTTTGCTGTTACATGAGGTACCGTATGCAAGATTTACACCACATGCAGAGAAAGCTGAAATACACCTTCCGCTAAGTCACAACGCAGACGAAAGTGCGTATTGAGTAATCGTGACATTCGGACATTGGCGAGGATTATGATGAAACATAAGGTGACAATAGCTGCAAAAGTCGGCGCAGAACTGAATGTCGTATTCGAGAACACTGTCAGCCGCAAAACAAAAGGAAGGGAGCACCAGAAGCCTGGAATTCTAGGGTAAGTTGGAATTCCAAAACCACTCGTCAGTGATCGCAACAGGGAAGCGTAGTACCCAAGCTAAAAAACCTGGAATGTCGAGCAATGGAAGAAAGTGATTTGGTCGTATGACTCTTGTTTCACACAGTTTTAAACTTCTGGCCGAGTTTGCATCCCAAGATTGAAACATGGTGGTAATTCGCTGATGATTTGGGAAGACGTATCGTGATATTCCATGAGCTCCATGTATTCTTTGTGAGGTCGCATTACTGTCAAGGATTATGTAAGCATTTTGGCTGATCAGGTCAACCTGGTACACCCCAGTGGTGATGCTGTGTTGTAAAACATCAGGGCCCCTGTTCACACAGCTCGCATCGTCAAGGAATGGTTCTGTCAGGACGAGGATCAATTACCGCATCTCCCCTGGCCACCATATTCACCAGATATCAGCATTATTTAGCCTCTGTGGTCTACTTTGAATAGAAGGGTGCGTGATCGCTGTCCACCTCCACGGTCGTTACCTAGACTTGGCCCTATTTTGCAGAAAAAATGGTATAACACTCCCTTGAAAACCATACAGGAGTCGTATTGAAAGCCAATGAAATTCCTAATCTGGATTAGGAATGGTAGTATGTTCTGTTATAGTGTTTCCATACATTTGACCTACCGTTGTAGATCGTTCGGTCCATAAGGATCGTGGAGGAGTGCTCTACGCCTGTGTGACACTGAAATGTTGTGTCTAGGAATCCCGCCTACTCTGTTCGTGAGACAAACAATTCGTGTTAATGAGTTTTATTACAATTAACCAAATACTATACCTAATTTTGGCATTTACACAGATGAAAGGGCGACATAATCAGTCTTTGCAGTGACTGCTGATCTCTAACTGACAAAAGTCTGTCCTGAACTGCTATCGAAGTGACTAATCTTGAAGCTGCTATCCAAGTGGGCTGCCACCCGTCGGGCGCGGCGCTTACGTCCTCATCACACAGGGGCCGCTGCTGCCGCGTTGTCGTCCTGGAAGGGGGTCGGTCAGCGTGTGATTGGATGACCTCACAGCCGTCTCTTCTCTGTTGTTCCCGACTGGCGTGCCGGCGCATGACTTTACGCCATAACATAAGATCTATATAACATCCGGGCAAATCTACGGTGGTAGAAAACTACCTAGACACCTGTTAAGTTATAGAACACAACATTACAGACTGTAAGAAGAACGGGAATTTTGCCTAAATTCTGCTTAGAATCCAGCTTCCTTTCATTGTCTTAAAAACAGAGGGACAGCGTTAGCGCTACTTGCCCATCTGTAATTAGTTAAAGTTTTAATACAGTCTGCCCGTGCTCATCTTTTGGTGTGCGAAGGCCCTAGTTGTTTGCTGTTTGTGTTGTCTTTCTGCAAAATAGTGTCGTTCCCCTGAATTTACGCTGTATGCCGAAACTTGCTTACAAGGAGACCGTACGAACTTCCCTCATCGATTTGATTCATACTGACAGGGCGTGTAGGGCACGACTAGGACATCAACATACGGGGTGTTCAAAAAGTCTCTCCACAGTGTCGTATGACTGTTAGCCGCGCGTGCCGTATGATTATTCGTCTGCCTGGATTACTTCCCTTCAAGTGGACTCTCCCAACATTCCACTGGTTCGTTTATCTCACCCAGCGTCAGTAGTATCGTTGGTGTGTGTCGTTATGTGTGGACGTGAACGTTTAAGTTTAGTTCCTTTGTTGGTTTGTTTTGTTTTTGTCACTATTAAAATGCTAACCATTGAAGAACGTGTGATTTTAGTCGAGCAAGTGTTCAAACCCGGCGGTAAATACACAGTTTCAGTTCGTCAAACATTTAATTCAGTTTTCCCGGAGACAACACTCCCACATTGCCATACTGTGCGAGATTTGATTAACAAATTTCGAAGTACGGGTTCAGTGACTGACGCACCGAGAAGTGGTCGTCCTAGCGTTTTGTCTGAGGGTAAACTACTCGAAATTTCCGATTAAATGTCCATGAATCCGAACAAGTCAGTAAGAAAACTCGCCCAGGAAATCGATGTTAGTGTCTAAACTTCCCACACAGCTGTAAGGAAAAAATTAGAACTTTTCCCATCCAAAGTGACAGTGCAATAACTGAGAAATATTGGTTATGGCAAGAGACTGCGTTATTGTCACTGGTTCAAAAATTTCGTTCAACAAAATGGAAGGGATATTCTTAATGAAACTTTTTTCACTGATCAGGCGTGGTTTCATTTATCCGGGTACATGAACTCGCAATGTGGAGTACTGCAAATCCATTGTGTATTCATGAGGAACCACTTCATTCTGTGAAAATAGGAGTTTGGATTGCAATTTCTAGACGTCGGATTGTGGGTCCCATATTTTTCAACGAAACAATAAACGCACAACGATACTATAGAACTCATTCATAGTAGAACTTGTGTTGAGTGAAATACTGAACGGTTATTTTCTACAAGAGGGTGGAACCGCGCATGCAGCTCGCGTTTCAATGTCACTGCTTGCTGATGTTTTTGGTGATCGCATAATTTCACAAGGACTTTGGCCTCCACGATCGCCTGACCTAACACCACGTGACTTTTTCTTCTGGGTGCAGCTAAAGCAACTGTCTATAAAAACGGTCCAAAATCCATCGATGAATTGAAAACTGTAATATCCACTTTCACTGCCTCTGTTACAGAAGAAATGTTACAGTTTGTGTTTGGAAACATGATTAGACAAATTGAATTGTGTATTCAACAACAGGGGGGACATTTTCAACATTTAATGTGAAAATTTGTAAGTAAAAATGAGTTTCATTTCGGTATATTCACTGCAACGTACGGCACGCGCGGTTAACAATCATACGGCACTGCGGGGAGACTTTTTGAACACCCCGTACTTAAACAGGAAAATGCAACGCTCACCGGTTTCCGAGAAAATCGAGTTTGAAGATTTTAGGCTTCCTTACACAATTTGTATGTCGCCAGTATCTAGGGATTCCGCAACCGAGCGGGTAAGTCTGTGGATCAAATCTCGCTGCCGGTAGTCATCGAAGTTTGTTTTGCAAAAGACGCATTGAAAGAAAAAAAGCACAGGCAAAAATTCGGCGTTCATTAAAAGTGCTGTATGATGCAATAATTGTTGTTTCACATGTTTCTACGATCATCCTCATCCTGTTTCTTGCAGTGCTCCTTAAATTAAACATTATACCGGTTACAAATGTATATACAAAGATATGAATAAAATCACAATACTCATTTGAAAGTTCTTGCATATCCTTTTTTACCTCAAGTCTCCTTAAGAAAACTCTTCATCTTTTTTTACAGCGCGAAGATTATGAGCCGGCCGCGGTGGCCGAGCGGTTCTAGGCGCTTCAGTCCGGAACCGCGCGACTGTTACGGTCGCGGGTTCGAATCCTGCCTCGGGCATGGATGTGTGTGATGTCCTTAGGTTAGTTAGGTTTAAGTGGTTCTAAGTTCTAGGGGGCTGATGACCTCAGATGTTAAGTACCATAGTGCTCAGAGCCATTTTTTAAACATTATGAAAACAATGAATGAATCATAAAATACGGATAATTTGCACAGTCGTAAGAAATCTGTTGTTAGAATTACGTGGTAATAAAAATGCCGGCAAGAAGATTCCATCCAAAGACCTCGTGCTTTTGAAACTAAGCGCTTACTCCCTTGACTGCGAACTCCTCAGTTAATGGCGAAAATACAGAGTATCTACGCATGCGTAAAATTTCCAAACTCGATTTTCTCGAAAACGGTCGAGAGTTGCGTTTTCCTATCTACTTAAGTTGAAGTCCTAGACGTGCTCTACACATCCTGTCAATATGAATCAAATCGGCGAGGGGAATTCGCGCTGGCACCTTATTAGCGAATGTTTTCCCCCATATGGGTTGAAGAAATGGGAGCGGAAACAGCGCAGCTGGTTGTGCAGCGAGACGTTTCCCGTGGCTGTCAGCCACGAGACGTGCCTAGAGCGGCGCCATAAACCACAGATGCGGACGGGAAGAGACAACACGAGAGGAGAGGAGAGGCGTGGAGCACGTTTCGGGCCGGCGCCGTAAATCTGCGCGGCCGATATCCCTCCGGAACTCGAGCAGCTTCCCTCTGGGCCGTCAACGCCGAATCGTAAACAACAGCTGCGATCGCAGATGAGTCGGAAGAAGGCCGCACCGCCTTCTGCGTTCTGCAGTCTGCACCGTCCTAAACAAGTTAAGTTTGCAGGACAGGAAGGAAAGAAGGTACATTTAAAGCAAAACACTATTGGCTTAGCGGCCAGGGTGGCCGAGCGGTTCTAGGCGCTACAGTCCGGAACTGCGCGACCTCTACGGTCGCAGGTTCGAATCCTGCCTCGGGCATGGATGTGTGTGATGTCCTTAGGTTAGTTAGATTTAAGCAGTTCTAAGTTCTAGGGGACTGATGATCTCAGAAGTTAAGTCCCGCTGAGAGCCATTTTTTTTCTACTGGCTTAGAGGCTACTAGCAGTACGTTCAGCCGCGTAATTCGATTCGTTTTCTTTCTTCGCACAAACTGGCGCCTCTCCTCCGCGAAGTGCAGCTGTTGTTTTAACTGTAACTATTCAGATAAGTTCGTTTAAAGTTTATTGTTCATGTACGTCTGTTCCTGAAGTCGCCTGACGGTGTGTGGCGAGGAGTACTTCTAAAAGCCGCAAACATTTCCTCCATTCCCATGTAGCGACTAAGAATCTGATTAATCACTTGGACGTAACGTGGTGTTTCTTTGATCAAAAGAATCAACGCATAGGCACGAAATCGATTTAAAAGGTCGATGAACGATCTTACTCCTTTTTCCTATCAGACAGAGAGAGATTCACTCACCTGCCGTTATACTACAGCCTGCCGGCCGAGGTGGCCGAACGGTTCTAGGCGCTACAGTCTGGAACCGCGCGACCGCTGCGGTCGCAGGTTCGAATCCTGCCTCGGGCATGGATGTGTGTGATGTCCTTAGGTTAGTTAGGTTTAAGTAGTTCTAAGTTCTAGGGGACTGATGACCTCAGAAGTTAAGTCCCATAGAGCTCAGAGCCATTTGAACCACTTATACTACCGCCGCGCGAAGTGGCCGCACGGTTTAAGGCGCCATGTCGCAGATTGCGCGGCTCCTCCCGCCCGATATCCAAGTCCTTCCTTGGGTATGGGTGTGTGTGTTGTTCTTAGCATAGTTTAAGTATTGTGTATGTCTAGGGACCGAAGACCTCAGCAGTTTGATCCCTTAGGAATTCACACACATTTGTTGTACTACCCGTTGACCGCGTAGGCTGAGATTTCTTCTGCTACTGACACGGGTTGTTGTTGTCTGCATGTTGTTGATGTGCTAATAGAGAGTGGACAGGAGACATTACAGCCAGTCAGAGTCTTTATATATAAGGCGTGCGTATTCAAGTACAGAGATATGTAAACAGGCAGATACGCCGCTGCGATCGGCAACGCTTACATAAGACAAGAAGTGTCTGGCGCAGTTGTTAGATCGGTTTCTGCTGCTACAATGGCAGGTTATCAAGATTTAAGTTTGTTCGAACGAGGTGCTATAGTCGGCGCACGAGCGATGGGACACAGCGCCACAGAGATAGCGATGAAGTGGCGATTTTCCCATTCGACCATTTCACGAGTGTGCCGTGAATATCAGGAATCCGGTAAAACATCAAATCTCCGATGTCGTAGCAGCCGGAAAAAAGATTCTGCAAGAACGGGACCAACGACGACTGAAGAGAATCTTCAGCGTGGCTGAAGTGCAACCCTTCCGCAAAATGCTGCCCATTTCAGTGCTGGTCCATCAACAAGTTCAGCGTGCGAACCATTCAAACGAAACATCATCGGTATGGGTTTTCGGGGCCGAAGACCCACTCGTGTACCCTATGTGACTGTACGACACAAACCTTTACGCCCCGCCTCGGCCCGTCAACATCGACATTGGACTGTTGATGACTGGAAACATATTGCCTAGTCGGACGAGTCTCGTTTCAGATTGTATCGAGTGGATTGACGTGTACGGGTATGTAGACAATCTCATGAATTCATGGACCCTGCATGTCAGCAGGGGACTGTTCAAGCTGGTGGAGGCTCTGTAAATGTGTGGGGCGTGTGCAGTTGCAGTGATATTGTACTCCTGATATGTCAAGATATAACTCTGACAGGTGACAAATAAGTAAGCATATTGTATCATCACCTGCATACATTCATGGCCATTGTGCTTTCCAGAGGAATTGACCAATTCCAGCAGGACAATGCAACACCCCACACGTCCAGAATTGCTACATAGTGGCTCCAGAAACATTCGTCTGAGTTTAAACATTTCTGCTGGCCACCAAACTCCCCAGACATGAAGATTATTGAGCGTATCTGCGATGCCTTGCAACGTGCTGTTCAGAAGAGATCTCCACCTCCACCTCCTCTTATGGATTTATGGATAGCCCTGAAGGATCATGGTGTCAGTTCCCTCCAGAACTACTTCAGACATTAGTCGAGTCCATGTCACGTCGTGTTGCGGCACTTCTGCGTGCTCGTGCGGAACCTACACGAGTTTAGTCAGGTGTACCAGTTTCTTTGGCTCTTCAGTGTATATATGTGAAGAGTGTCCATTTCTTTGTTTGTAATTCACACAAATCTACAGATTTATTCCTATGTTCATGAAATTTGCAGACTTTAGCTTCAATATAAGAGGAAAATCGCTGTCTACATTAGACTTTTTAATCTGACTTGAAACTTATGTGCATGTAACATGCAAAGGCGAAAGTTTATTACCAAAAAACTCTAAAAATTCTTGGTCAATTTACTTCAGATTTCTACACGATCTCCTAATGAACATTTGGTCAGACATAAACCATATATATTTTTAATATACACAATATATAAATACATATATCGACACCCATAGATATCATAAAAATAATGTGTGTGTGTGTGTGTGTGTGTGTGTGTGTGTGTTTTCCACTTCTGCTCCTAAACCACAGAAGCGATTTTAACCATGCCAAGTACACGAATGCCTTATTGTCAAGTAACTATTGCTGTGAGGGTAAGAACCGCCTGTCTATCAAAGGGACGGCGGTTGGGGTGAAAAGGAGCGTAGCTCGAGAATTCCCGGACTTTATTCATCCAGTATTTAAGAATGAGACCATTTAGCAACAACAAACCTTTTCTCGCTGACAACCACTGGGAAACGATGAGAGGAGAAATGTTTATGTCTTACTACTTTTTCGCTGTTCATTCAGTAAAAGTACCGCATGAGTCACTACGTTTTAATTTATTACTTCTTTACTAGTAATTGTATTCACGACGCATTTTGCAGACAGTATACAGATGTACCACTGAACGTAAGTGAAAAATTATACCATTGTTTGATAGATAGTTTAGGAGATATGACGTCATAAACAATGTGATCCGTAAAAAAACGTCCACGTTGTGCATGACGTTTAAATTTATTACTTCGTTGCAACTAATTCCATTCACAACATGTTTTGCAGACAGTATCAATATATGTCACTGAATGTACCTACAAAATTACATCGTTGTACGACGGATTGTTTATGACGTCATAAACATTAAGCCCAACGCCAAACGTTGTGTGGTACGTGCGTGGACGCACAGCTGTAAATGAATACCAGGGCAACGCTTGGTTTCTCATCTAGTTTTTAATACATTCTAACCAAAGAGACCACAAAATGCAGGTAGCCCTTTTACAGAAGTTGCGTCTGTATCATCACGGATATTGGCGTAAAAGTCGAGCTTTCATCCTGCTGTAGGCCAAGAAATATGCAAGATAAACTCATGCGAAGTTCAAGGAGGTAATAATATTTATAACTAATCCCTAGAGAGAGAGAGAGCAAACGATGACGAAAATTCGACCACCACAATCATAGTAAATACACTCTAACTACATGAGCTGACGTGTTCAAAAAATGGCTCTGAGCACTATGGGACTTAACATCTGAGGTCAACAGTCCCCTAGAACTAACCTAAGGACATCACACACATCCATGCCCGAGGCAGGATTCGAACCTGCGACCGTAGCGGTCGCGCGGTTCCAGACTGAAGCGCGTAGAGCCACTCGGCCACACTGGCCAGCTTAGCTGACGTGTTACCAGCCGATGAGAAGTCCTGGTTGACACTTGGTTACAGATTATAGGCGCAAAGACAGATTCCAAACGAAAAATGAATTAAAGGATGAAAACGTAAGAGCAAATAAAAAAGTCAGTACTGATATGATAAAAATAACGCGGCAAAGGCTTCAAAGTAAAAAAAATAAAATTATATTTTAACCAAAGAACTGAATAAAAATAATAATGAGTCGTTTTGATAAACATTTAAAAACAAAAGAAATCTGAAGCGTCCGACAAGATCCGACCCCAAGAGCTGAAAGTCAAGAATGCATCTTAACCACTAAGCAATGCCACCACTCTGCAATACAGTCTTATATTTATGACTCTGTAGAACCAGTTGCAAAAATGCTTTGCTGCCTTCAAAAAATGTCACCTCGCCCATTGTTGTACGAAGCCTGTATAATGTAGGCCAATCACGCTGAAGATAATAATTATATATGTGATGCCGAATCGCGTCTTGTTCAAAAGGATCGAAATTGTTTACGCATTTCTTTATACTATACTTCTTATCGCCCGTAGAATGAAGACAAGAGGGTCCTGCTTCATTCCATCTCATATTTATCCTTACCGATAAGGAGTGCAATGATTTTACTAACATCAGTTGCGGCTGCGGTTCCCGCGACTACTTTGGAAATGGGTAAGAGAGAGACCCTCCATTTTCCACCCCCCTCTCAAAGTATTCCTGCACACTGCACACGAGTTGTCGCGGTTGTCCTTTACACGCAGTTCCTTGTACGGCTTTCTTTCTTGATATGTTTGAATCCCGAACACTGGGTCCGCCCCTTTTATTTCGCATTCATCAGACATGAAAACCAAATCAAAAACAAAACACACACAACGATGGTAACGAACTACTCACATTTTATACATAGCAGCTGCCAAACAATGGAAGAGAACCGATCATTTGTTCTGCCAGTTTTGCAATGGTGAAAAGTTCGGGTGTGACGTTGAGTGTTCTTATTCAAGGAAACCTGTTCCAACGCGTGAAGTATCAACCAATAAGTAATTCTAATCCCATTTTAATTCTTCGTGTGATGGCGGAGTCCTTTATTAAACTACACCCTTTACATATCTGAAGACAACCAACGAATTTGGGTCAGAGTTTAGGGACAAGTGGCCGAGGTATTCGTCCGCATATGTTTCATATTCAGTAACATACTTTGGTGAGGTTTCCGGAAATGGTAGTCTGTCCTCAGTTTGTCCCCCCAAGCAATCTTTAAATTTGATTTTTAATAGCAATGAGCATCAGAGTACAGTTTGAATGTAAATTGTTTTATTTAAAATTCAGTTTACTAGCATCGATTTTAACAAATTCGTCGTCACATACCGTGTTTTCTTTTCTTCATTAAACCTCTAGAAGGCACATAGAAATAAATAATGTTGAAGGTTCGTAAAGCTGAAGTTGTTCATTTAAGAAACAGGTAATGTTGGATTAAAAAACTGACTAACACCACGTCGTACTGAATTACATTAAAATATTCTGCATTACGTGACAGCGACTATTTCCAAGATTTTTCTTTTTTGATGAAGTAGCTATAATCTTGCATTATAATCTTGTACGTTACTCATTTCGATACACCCTGCATACAAATATCTCAGGAACGCAGCTGTGACTATTGCAAAAGCCGGCCGGTGTGGCCGTGCGGTTCTGGGCGCTTCAGTGTGGAACCGCGTGACCGCTACGGTCGCAGGTTCGAATCCTGCCTCGGGCATGGATGTTTGTGATGTCCTTAGGTTAGTTAGGTTTAAGTAGTTCTATGTTCTAGGCTACTGATGACCACCGATGTTAAGTCCCATAGTGCTCAGAGCCATTTGACCCATTTGAACTATTGCGAAAATACTTGCCCAATTCCTCATCTTAAATGATTTGTCGCAATTTTAGTGATGCTCCATTTCGAAACTGAGCTTTTGAGAACTTCTTAAAGTGTATAACTGCTAGTTTCACCTCAAAAGTTTTCCAGTTAGCAGCAGACAAGGACAGTGCGTTCTCTCGGTGTGCACGTGACACACTACCTTACTGCATTGCCGGTGCCACCTTTTGATTCTTAAGTCTGCCACACGATATGTGCTGTGCTATTACCTATTTTCTCTTTTACTCAAGTCGTGCCACGAATTTATTTCCTCCGCAATTCTATTAAGTGACTCCTTATTACTTGCGTAGTTTACCCATATAATCTTCAGCATTCTCCTACAGCACCATATTTCAAAATATGGTCTTCCCCCTCTGTCTGAACTGCTCATCGTCCATGTTTTACTTCCGTTTTACTACACTCCTTCAGAAGAGAGTTCTTAACACTTAATTTGATATCGGATGTTAATAAATTGCTCTTTTTCACAAATACTTGCCTTTATACAGCCAGTCTGTATTTTATCATCTCTCTGCTTCAGCCATCATCAGTTAGTTTGCTGCCCAAATAGCAAAACTCACCCACTACTTTTAGTGTCTCAATTCCTAATGTAGCACCGCCTGATTTAATTCGACTGCATGCCATTATCATTGTCATCCTTGCGTTGATATTTATAGCCTGTTTTCAAGACATTATCCAGTCCATTCAGCTGCTCTTCAAAGCCCTTTGCTGTCCCTGACAGAATTACCATGCCACCAGAAAACCTCAGAATTTATATTTCTTCTTCCTGAACTTTAATTTCTTCTTCAAATTTTTCTTTGGTTTTACTTTACTACTTACTCAATGTACACATTGATTAGTATCGTGGATAGCCTACAATTCTGTGACACTCCTTTCTTAACCAATGATTCCTTGTGTTGTCGAAATGGTTTCAAACTGTACAGTATTGAGCCATTACAGTCGTTTCCGAAAATCCATGCTGTTACCGTTAAAATTTATGATTTTCGTATGACACGCGAACGAATAAGACGGTGTAATAGGAAGAGTGTACTTTCTGGTTTACATTCGAGATGTTCGTTTGATACTTCCTTACTATTTGCCGTAACGGAGCAGAGAATTGTGTTTGTATCACAGCGGCATCTGCAAACAGAAAATATCTTAAGTGTGCAAAAGGTGAACAGAAAATTTAGGGTTATAGTATATAGTGAAACGTCTCAATAGCGCATTATTTTCTTTATATTCAGAGACTGCAGCAACGACATGAGCACTACATTTCAGCGACACCCATCTGAAAGCAAATGGTGGAAATATGTTCCAGGGACGTTGTGGGAATCCTGGTAGTTGTGGTGCGAGGGGTGGAAGTGTTTGATATTAATGTGTCTCCTGAGAAACACTGTTCGCAACAATTACGTTCAGCCAAGAGGGAGCCTCAGAAGGCTCATTTATTTTCAAAAATAGCTGCAGAACAAGGAAAACGCATAAGCAGAGTGTAGTTAAGCGCTGAGCAGGATTTATGTACACTGTCTTCAGTCTGAAGTCCTCCAGTCCCCATAGAATTTTTGCTGTTGTCTTCAATAGTGCTACAGCTACAGTATATTTGGGTATCAAGTGTATTCACAATGCGCCTCTTCCTTTGCATTGCTCTGTGAAGTCACTTGCAAATCTTTACCACTTCCAGGTGGCTGATTATCGTAGTCTATTTCGACATGCAATTTCTCAACAGTAAACAGCTTTCAACAGGCTAAGTGAAACTGAAATCTGTCTGCCTATTTAAACCTGGAGAAAAGCCGTTTTCACGTACAACATGTACTGTAGTACGTACTTAGCCATTTTAGCACTGCGCGACAATTACTAACTTCATTTAGTTAGACTGTTTGATAATTTAATATTCGATATATCATTTACACGATAAATCAGAAAAATGTGGATCGAGTAATTCTTTACATTCACGTCACAAATTAATCTGTAAATGTGGCAACATGCTGACCATTTATAACTCTTTTTATTTATTTTTGGGAGCAGGATTCTACCTTTTTCCTGCTATATTCGCTTTTAATAGATTAGCATAGAAATTGTTTCATCATTGCGCCTTAATGTCAAGACGTATTCACGTTTTCTCTCTGACAGTTCTTAATTGGCTTCACGCTCCACGTGCATAATGATAAATTTTGAGAGGCTTTATTCTTGTGTAACATATGGGAATTTTGAGCTCAGTTGCCGTGCTTGCAGAAAATAATGAGCTTAGGATGGGTCTGCCTTTTTGCAAGTGCACAATTATTGTTTTGCTTTAATAAAATGGTTCAAATGGCTCTGAGCACTATGGGACTTAACATCTGTGGTCATCAGTCCCCTAGAACTTAGAACTACTTAAACCTAACTAACCTAAGGACATCACACACATCCATGCCCGAGGCAGGATTCGAACCTGCGACCGTAGCAGTCGCGCGGTTCCGGACTGAGCGCCTAGAACCGCGGGACCATCGCGGCCGGCTTTGCTTTAATACCCAAACATGTTTCTCCACATTTGGGGAATCCTCGGTTGGCTTTTTTCTTTTATTTTTCTTTCATTTTACGTTGTGTGCGTCCAATGGTTGTCAACCGAAATCAGACATAGGTCTACATCAGTACACCATGTCATCGTTGCAATATTTACACGTCTATTCAAATTAGTACCGCTGACAGTGACATACGAAGAATCGAAGAGAAAAGTAATTACCGTTTCAATCGCGTAAGTGGACCGCAAAGGGACCCGCATTTTGTACTTTATTGCAGTAGTATCGATTTCATTAATATTATTGTTACGGCACAGTGAGTGGTAGAAATAAAAATTTATAGACAGAGGCAGAATCAGGAAACGAGCCATTGTGTTGTAAGTGGATCAGGCCACCGACGCTGCCTGCCGATTAAGGAGTAGGCATTCAGCAGCAAAGATGACGGAAAACCAAAGGAAGCGAGACAAGCATGTTCCTCAGCTCGTAAGGCATGTTATAAGAAACTATTTCACAGGGACACATAGTGAGGGACCGACACAGAAATTAACAGCACTTTAAGTGAATGTAGTGGAATAAAGAAGACGCATTCGGTCATTACGAACCGAGCTTTGAGTCATAGCCTCACATTAGCTCCCTTTCAATACTCCAGTTCTTGACATGAACTGATAATTGGGAACGATGGCATTGACAGTAATAGCACTCGATTCCATGATTACGATACTGTAGAGAAATCTACACTACTGGTCATTAAAATTGCTACTCCATGAAGATGACGTGCTACAGACGCGAAATTTAACCGACAGGAAGAAGATGCTGTGATATGCAAATGATTAGCTTTTCAGAGCATTCACACAAGGCTGACGCCGGTGGCGACACCTACAACGTGCTGACATGAGAAAAGTTTCCAACTGATTTCTCATACACCAACAGTAGTTGACCGGTGTTGCGTGGTGAAACGTTGTTGTGATGCCTCGTGTGAGGAGGAGAAATGCGTACCATCACGTTTGCGACTTTGATAAAGGTCGGATTGTAGCCTATCGCGATCGCAGTTTATCGTATCGCGACATTGCTGCTCGCGTTGGTCGAGATCCAATGACTGTTAGCAGAATATGGAATCGTTGGGTTCAGGAGGGTAATACGGAACGCCGTCCTGGATCACAACGGCCTCGTAATCACTAGCAGTCGAGATGACGGGCATCTTATCCGCGTGGCTGTAACGGATCGTGCAGCCACGTCTCGATCCATGAGTCAATAGATGGGGGGGGGGGGGGGGGGGACGTTTGCAAGACAACAGCCATCTGCACGAACAGTTCGACGACGTTTGCAGCAGCATGGACTATCAGCTCGGAGACCAATGCTGAGGTTACCCTCGACGCTGCATCACAGACAGGAGCGCCTGCGATGCTGTACTCAACGACGAACCTGGGTGCACGAATGGCAAAACGTTATTTTTTCGGATGAATCCAGGTTCTGTTTACAGCATCATGATGGTCGCATCCGTGTTTGGCGACATCGCGGTGAACGCACGTTGGAAGCGTGTATTCGTCATCGCCATACTGGCGTATCACCAGGCGTGACGGTATGGGGTGCCATTGGTTACACGTCTCGGTCACCTCTTGTTCGTATGGACGACACTTTGAACAGTGGACGTTTTATTTCAGATGTGTTACGACCCGTGGTTCTACCCTTCATTCGATCCCTGCGAAACCCTACATTTTAGCAGGATAATGCACGACCGCATGTTGCAGGTCCTGTACGGCCCTTTCTGGATACAGAAAATGTTCGACTGCTGCCCTGGCCAGCACATTCTCCAGATCTCTCACCAATTGAAAACGTCTGGTCAATGGTGGCCGAGCAACTGGCTCGTCACAATACGACCGTCACTACTCTAGATGAACTGTGGTATCGTGTTGAAGCTGCATGGGCAGCTGTACCTGTACACGCCATCCAAACTCTGTTTGACTCGATGCCCGGGCGTATGAAGGCCGTTATTACATCCAGAGGTGGTATATCTGGGTACTGATTTCTCAGGATCTATGCACCCAAATTGCGTGAAAATGTAATCATATGTCAATTCTAGTATAATATATTTGTCCAATGAATACCCGTTTATCATCTGCATTTCTTCTTGGTGTAGCAGTTTTAATTGCCAGTAGTGTATGTAGATACTCCAGCGCCGTCTATGAACCAGCCGAAGATGTACTCAAGATGATGGCCTACAGCTGCTGAAATTCTTGCTGCGCTCCGCTAACCATTTACTTATGGAGTAACTGACTGTCTTCTGACAACACAACACTGCAGAGAATTGCCAGTGCTGGACTTCAACGCGGAAACCAGCAACAGCGCCTCTGCTCAATACTCAGGCGCCTCCGGGAGTTCAAAACCTACCAGGAGTAGGGAGGAGATCGACCCACCATACGATTACCGACATCAGGTACATTGCGGATGGGCCATCAAGGGTCGTAGTTGTATTCGGAGAGGGACCGAGTACAATCCGGAGCCGGCCGAGAACAATTTTGCGCTGGGCAGCCGCCGCGCCGCCAGGACCGCTGACATCACCTCTTGGGCGTGGAAACGGATAACTGACTCGACGGACGTTGCTAGAGTCCAACAGACAGCTGAATTAGCAACAGTGGAAGCTTCTGCAGGAGAACGACGATTTTTAAACATCGTGAATAAATAATTGAACTTCAATAATGTTTACCTGGCGTGTTTGACGTTTCACAAGTGACCAACGGCTATCCTGACTTCACGCAGAGCTGTCTTCGCTCGGCCCTCTGTCTGTTCTCTCCTGAGCAAGGACGCAGTATTTCTTTGAATGCTCAAAGAAGTAATTACGTTCATATTTCTAATCCAAAGCAACAAATTACCTCCTATTTTACTCGTTTGGGCATCTGCGGAACACCCGTTACGATTAACAGATAGCGTGACGAAGCATGCAGATTTCACCAAAGCATTTCGAGCTGTAGGAGTGACGTCTGCTTTTCCTACTATCCTCTCGGATATCTGCCTCCTTACCATTCCTATTAAGTGCCGCATTACATTAAAAAATGGTTCAAATGGCTCTGAGCACTATGGGACTAACACCTGAGGTCATCAGTCCCCTAGACCTTAGAACTACTTAAACCTAACTATCCTTAGGACATCACACACATCCATGCCGGGGCAGGATTTGAACCTGCGACCGTAGCGGTAGCGCGGTTCCAGACTGAAGCACCTGGAACCACTCGGCCACACCGGCCGGCTGCCGCATTACATTAATCACGTGTTTCAGCCAGTTGCGGTCTGAAGAGAAGTTTGTAATACACACATCAAAAACGTTTTGCATCACCCCGGTTCCCAGAACTCCTAAAGATAGGAGTATCACAGACACAGTCCCTTTGACTGTTCATAAATGTCACTAAACCCTCCCAAAGATGTGAACAACCATGCATGAGCAACGACTATTAGACGGAGGGGGTCCGACAGCCGATCAGTTCCAGTCATTCCGCAAGGAAGGAGGTACACTGCTCGTGTTGTCTGTAGTTCAACCATGCCTCGACGGTCAATACCACGGTTTGATCGCGTTCACATTGTTACTTTGTGTCAGGAAGAGCTCTCATCAAGGTAAGTGTCCAGGCGTCTCGGAGTGAAAGAAAGGGATGTTGTTCGGACATGGAGGAGATACAAAGAGACAGGAACTGTCGAAGATATGTCTCGCTCAGGCCGCCCGAGGGCTACTACTGCAGTGGATGACGGCCACCTACGGGCTTGGAGGAACCTTGAAAGCAGCGCACCATATTGAATAACGCTTCTCGTGCAGCTACAGGACGTGTTACGACTCAAACTGTGCATAGGAGGCTGCATGATACGCAACTTCACTCCCGACGACCATGGCGAGGTCTGTTTCTGCAACCACGACACCATGCAGCGCGGTATAGATGGACCTAACAACATGCCGAATGGACCGCTGAGGATTGGCATCACGTTCGCTTCACCAATGAATGTCGCATATACATTCAACCAGACAATCGTCGGAGACGTGTTTGAAGTCAACCCGGTCAGGCTGAACGCCTTAGACACACTGTCCAGCGCGTGCAGCTAGGTGGAGGTTCCCTGCTGTTTAGGGATGGCATTATGTGGGGCCGACGTACGCCGCTGGTGGTCGTAAAAGGCGCCGTAACAGTTGTACGATACGTGAATGCCATCCTCCGACGGATAGTGTAACCAAATCGGCAGCGTATTGGCAGGCATTCGTCTTGATGGACGACAATTCGCGCCCCCAACGTGCATATCGTGTGAATACTTCCTTCGGGATTACGACAGCTCTCGACTACAGTGGCCAGAATGTGCTCCAGACATGAGCCCTATCGAACATGCCTGGGATGGATTGAAAACGGCTGTTTATGGACAACATGACCCACGAACCACTCTGAGGGATCTACGCCGAATAGCCGTTGAGGAGTGGGACAATATTGACCAACAGTGCCTTCATGAACTTGTGGATACTATGCCACGACGAATACAGGCATGCATCAATGCAAGAGGACGTGTTACTGGATATTAGATGTGCCGGTGCGTACAGCAATCTCGGCCACCACCTCTGAAGGTCTCGCTGTTTGGTGGTACAACATCCAGTGTGTGGTTTTCACCAGCAACAAAAAAGGCAGAAACGATGCTTATGTTGATCTCTGTTCCAATTTCCTATACAGGTTCTTGAACTCTCGGAACCGAGGTAATGCAATACTTTTTTTAATGTGGGTATTTCAAGGAAGTTATCGATTGTTTATTCAAGGAGAGTCGAATCTAAAGGGCTAAACCTCAGAAGATTGTTATTGTTTTAAGACGAAACAAAAATTTCTATTTGAATCTACTGTTTCCCTCAGATGAAGGTTGTCTAAGAGATGATATCAGTTCTTAACAACAGTAGCCCACCATCGGAGAGGGCTGACGACAAATGCCTAGAATGGTAGATATGTGAGCGGAATGTTCATCTGTTTCTTTCTCACAGTTACTCATAAATAACTCAAAAGTTGTAGAATTAATATGGTGCTGTCTTCAGGAGCAACATTCTCGCTGAATGCTTGCTGGTTTACTTCCATTTCGATTCGCTTCGCCGTACTTGCATCTAAGCTTGTTCTCGTAGTAGCGCTAATAACTGTATGTGATGTCTGTGAAGCAATACACAACAACAATCGAAAGAATATTGTATTGCTATGTATCAAGGTAGAATGACATTTCCGGGAATAAATTCATAATAACCTTTTGTTTCCTCACTGAAGAGGCTTTGCGAAGCGTGTTGCTAAGTTTTTATCTTGTTGCTCAGTTATTAATTGATTTCACAACAACCCAGCCAGGTGGCGCAGTGATAAGATTTTGGACTTTCATTCGAAAGTACGGCGGCTAAGATGCCCGTTCGGCAACACAGATTGAGGATTTCCGTGATTTCACGAAACAGCATACGGTGAATTCTGGTGTGGTTACTCTGAAAGGGCACGGCTGATTTCATTCCCCATCCTTGCCTAACCCACGCTTGTGCTCTGTCTCTAATCACTTCATCGTCGAAGCGAAATCAAAAGCTTGATTTTTCTTCCTTCTACAGTTGTGACTTGGCGTCAGCTATCTGTAAGGAGCTAAATAATGAAATCGCTAAACAGTCACAACAATGATCGTCGTAAGAGCGTTGAAATTGTTGATAACTACTTTGCTTCCTGCTAGCTTTTTTAAATTTTATCTAGTGTGCGCTGGTTAGCGAAGTTTTGTTCAAAAGAAAAGAAAATTAAATACATAATGTGTTTCAATATGAAATAAAGCACCAGTAGTGACTAACAGAGAAAATATAATTTTTACCGGTCGCTTTTAGGCTTAACGTGTTTTTTCATAAAAATACATCTGGCACAAAAGTACGGTGTTGCATAAAAGGCAGCATATGCCACCGACTTTCCTGCTTGCCAAGCCACTTGCATAACGCAGACTTGGGTTTCTTATTAACTATTTTCATTATCTTTAACCAAGGTAGCCCTCGCACACAAATGTTTCCCACATAGCATAACAGGAGACGACATGTCACTGACGCTACGGAATTTGTAAAAGACGTGAAGATGGGCACATTAAGGTGGGAATTGTTTTCGAAAACCGGTTATACCTATATAAGAGAGAAACTTGTAAAATACTGTTGGTGCGTTGTTTCATTATCATACATGACTGATGCAGTGACGGAGCATTCACGGTGAGTATTTGTAGTTTCAAGAAATTTTAAGCGGTACCGTCAACTGGGTCAACTTTGCCATTTATGAAAAATTCCCTCGTTTTTGGAAATGATGCCAAGTTCCTGAACGAACCAAGAGAGATGATACTGTTTGCGCTACATGCAGAGGGCGTTTAACAGTTGCTGTTTCGAACGTTTTCAGCATTTGTACGTGGGTAAGGTGTTTTTCGCTGTTTTTGCTCATCCTTTTTCGCCGGGCTCAGTCATTTACATTTGAGAGGAAACTAATTGTTTTGCTTAATGGGGCACATAATTGTCTTCGAGACTCAGTTTTAGAAAGAAGCTTGTTGCATTTAGTTTTAGTAATATCACTTTGCAATGTTGCACCAAGAATCTTGGTGGAAACGGAACAACTTTGCCAACCTAGAATTTCGCATTTTTTTCAACTTTTTACGTGCTCGTTTTCCGATAGTGAGTTTTGCGTTTTGTTATACTAGAAAGTTAAGACGCATTAGAACGAAGTTAGTATACAGCTAGCATCAAAATTATGACGACTTTACTGTGCAACATGGTGACTTTACAATGCTTAGTAAGAAAATGAGGAATAGAAAAACTTAGATGTATAAAAAATAAAATAGTGACACTTACGGTGCATGACTACTTTGAGCAGTGATGAGGAAGAAGAGAGCCTGAAACAGGTCCTTGTTGTGTCCATGAACTCGGGCTTTTCAATGATTCAGATCTTCGAACAACTGACACAAAGAACGTTTTAACTTCCCTAACATGACTGATGAAATTTATTTATTGTCAAGGTATTACGTAGTATAATTGACCCTCTCTATAACGAAATCGGGGGTGATAAATTCAAATTAAGGTTTAAAATTTTCTTAGAAGCTCGAAGTGTGGGAATTTAAAGGTGCCTATTTTAATGTTTTTAATATTTACGTATAAATACCATTCAACTACTAATATTTTCTCTTGTATTTTATATTTGTTGTGTTTTCTACTTTCGTTTAACACCGTTGACGAAGTTGCATTTCTGAGTTCAGTTTGTTGCAGCTCTTGTAATTTTTTAATGCATCAATGTTTTTTTATTTATCAAAATTCCAAAAAATTGTCAAGCTATAGACCAATAGCAGCTGTTTACAGTGGTTTTAAATCAATTAATAGCTGAAAGAAAGGAAAAACGGGGAAGTTGTGCCTGTTGACGGTGTACACTTCGTATAATATGAAAAAAGTGGAAGAAGCTACTTCCGCTGTAGACGAGCGGTTCTAGGTGCTTCAGTCTGGAACCGCGTTGCTGCTGTGGTCGCAGGTTCGAATCCTGCCTCGGGCATGGATGTGTGTGGTGTCCTTAGGTTAGTTAGATTTAAGTAGTTCTAAGTCTAGAAATTGATGACCTCAGACGTTAAGACCCATACTGCTTAGAGCCATTTGAACGATTTTTTGAAGAAGTTACGCCGCGCCACACTATAAAAACAGAATACAAAGTTCTAAATGTTACAAGACTAATTCGGAATGGGGAGATCGCATACCCAAAAGGATTTCATTGAGATCGGCGTTGGCGGAGGAAGACCGCGCCTTACACACATTTTCAGTTATTTGTCGGGTTTCTCTGTGCCTAGTTGTCGTTGTTGCACGTTCCAAAGTTTCTGTCCCGAATCCAGAGTGTGAGGATGGGGAGGATGGTGACAGCAGGGACGTGTATGTTCCACCCTCTTAGGAGATCCAGAGACTCCGCCCACGCTCTGCAGCGGGGCGCGGCAGCTTC
This sequence comes from Schistocerca americana, assembly GCF_021461395.2. Classification (NCBI taxonomy): domain Eukaryota; kingdom Metazoa; phylum Arthropoda; class Insecta; order Orthoptera; family Acrididae; genus Schistocerca; species Schistocerca americana. Next base: position 168,586,466 of record NC_060119.1, on the reverse strand, counting down.
CGAAGCGCGGAACGCCAGCTTCCCTCTTTCTTGCCGCCGGCACTGCTGCGACGTCGCCTGCTAATGCAGTTTCCATCTGTAACGACCGGCATTTGAGTGTACGTCACATTTATGAACAGTGCGCCTCTGTAATCCAAGCACGATTTGATTAACACAATTTAGCAATTAACTCCCAAAGGATTATTCACAGTCACCGTCAACAACGTTTCCACTACAAGCTGTTGTCTCGCTTGTAGTAAGTTAGAAAAATTAGTTTCATGTCCCTGTTATCGTACTCAGTGTGAATGGTACAATGTGGAATGTTTTTCTTGAATAGAAAATTTCAGAGGCAAATATATAGCTGAGAAAATGTATATATGTCTGGGTACTCCTCCCAGGCCCCTGGATTGAAGTGGACCAAATTTCGCACTCAAACTCCTTGCCCTGAGAGAATCAAGACAGAGAGGTTTATAATGCTCTAGGTCTAATTTTTACGGCAATACGGACTTGTGTGTCAAACAAGCCACTGCCATGTAGACTGCCCTGCATGACAGTGCTGTTGTGTGGGAATACTATTGAACAGCATTATCGACGTAGTGTGCAGGGCAGCCTACTAGTTGGGGCAGGAAATGATTCTCCAGCCCTCACATTATAGACTCCCTAGCCCAACATGCATGTCGACACACTTTTTCAGACTACCTTGCGTGGCAGCCTACATGTCATGGTAAGAGTAAAAGGGTTTCCAAGCCCTTGGCATATAGGCTGTGCTGCACAAGAGACATGTCGTGAGAGTAGTACCAGCCTGCTTTATCAACATTATTTGCAGAGGCTTTGCAGGTGTACTTGCTGGAAAGCTGATGTGAATACAGGAAGAAAGGAAGAGTGAGAGGGGATAAGAGGGTATGGACAGGAAGAGAGGAGCAGAGGAGTGGATGTGCAGGGAAAGAGGGGACAGAAAAGATGTAAAGACTGGGGGTGGGGGGGGGGGAGGAGGAAATGGACGTAGAGAGAGATAGTGTAGAGAACGAGATGGACAGAAAGAGGGAAAGGAATGGACAGAGAGAGGTGGTGGGATGAGATGGGCAGACAGGGAGATGAGGCAGCCATGAACAAAGTGATAGGAGAGGTGGAAATGACTCAATATATGTGCTTATTATACACCCCTGGAAACTGAAATAAGAACACCGTGAATTCATTGTCCCAGGAAAGGGAAACTTTATTGAAACATTCCTGGGGTCAGATACATCACATGATCACACTGACAGAACCACAGGCACATAGACACAGGCAACAGAGCATGCACAATGTCGGCACTAGTACAGTGCATATCCACCTTTCGCAGCAATGCAGGCTGCTATTCTCCCATGGAGACGATCGTAGAGATGCTGGATGTAGTCCTGTGGAACGGCTTGCCATGCCATTTCCACCTGGCGCCTCAGTTAGACCAGCGTTCGTGCTGGACGTGCAGACCGCGTGAGACGACGCTTCATCCAGTCCCAAACATGCTCAATGGGGGACAGATCCGGAGATCTTGCTGGCCAGGGTAGTTGACTTACACCTTCTAGAGCACGTTGGGTGGCACGGGATACATGCGGACGTGCATTGTCCTGTTGGAACACCAAGTTCCCTTGCCGGTCTAGGAATGGTAGAACGATGGGTTCGATGACGGTTTGGATGTACCGTGCACTATTCAGTGTCCCCTCGACGATCACCAGTGGTGTACGGCCAGTGTAGGAGATCGCTCCCCACACCATGATGCCGGGTGTTGGCCCTGTGTGCCTCGGTCGTATGCAGTCCTGATTGTGGCGCTCACCTGCACGGCGCCAAACACGCATACGACCATCATTGGCACCAAGGCAGAAGCGACTCTCATCGCTGAAGACGACGCGTCTCCATTCGTCCCTCCATTCACGCCTGTCGCGACACCACTGGAGGCGGGCTGCACGATATTGGGGCGTGAGCGGAAGACGGCCTAACGGTGTGCGGGACCGTAGCCCAGCTTCATGGAGACGGTTGCGAATGGTCCTCGCCGATACCCCAGGAGCAACAGTGTCCCTAATTTGCTGGGAAGTGGCGGTGCGGTCCCCTACGGCACTGCGTAGGATCCTACGGTCTTGGCGTGCATCCGTGCGTCGCTGCGGTCCGGTCCCAGGTCGACGGGCACGTGCACCTTCCGCCGACCACTGGCGACAACATCGATGTACTGTGGAGACCTCACGCCCCACGTGTTGAGCAATTCGGCGGTACGTCCACCCGGCCTCCCGCATGCCCACTATACGCCCTCGCTCAAAGTCCGTCAACTGCACATACGGTTCACGTCCACGCTGTCGCGGCATGCTACCAGTGTTAAAGACTGCGATGGAGCTCCGTATGCCACGGCAAACTGGCTGACACTGACGGCGGCGGTGCACAAATGCTGCGCAGCTAGCGCCATTCGACGGCCAACACCGCGGTTCCTGGTGTGTCCGCTGTGCCGTGCGTGTGATCATTGCTTGTACAGCCCTCTCGCAGTGTCCGGAGCAAGTATGGTGGGTCTGACACACCGGTGTCAATGTGTTCTTTTTTCCATTTCCAGGAGTGTATGTTACATATATCTAAGCAGACGAGGCTGCAGGGTAAAAGTTACTATATACACCAACAGGAAAAAAATCGCAACACCGAGAAGCCAGCCACGCAACATAAACGAAAGTTGGCAGGCGTGTTTCTATAATTGAAAGATAACGTCTATTCAAATTTCGAACCAGTCGTCATTTGCGACTTCAGTGGTGTCAAGCAAGAGCTCATTGGAGGGTAAGATGGAGGTCTTCTGTATTTTCTAGTGCAAGATCGTTCTGCCCCGGTGCTAGTCATGGCTGTATGTTGGTTAGGAGGCCAGATGAACACCTGCAACCAACCAATCTACGTCCTAGACACCCTGGATCTACACCTGGAGTTATAGTCTGGGATGTGATTTCATATGCTAGGAGGAGAACTCTCGTGGTTATGCAACGCACTGTGACTGTAATTTTGTACGTCAACCTGATGATTCAACTGTTCTGATGTCATTCGCGAACAGCATTCCAGGTGGTGGTTCACAACAGGATAACGCAACCCAACACACACTACAGAGAGTCGACATATTGCCTTGGCATCACCAAATCTGTCTCCAGTCGAGCACGTATGGGACATCGTCAGGCGATTCGCAAGCAGCATTAATCGTCCCTGTACTGACCGACCAAGTGGAACAGATCTGGAACTCCAACCCACAAACTGACTTCCGACACCTGTACAACACAAACCATGCACGTTTGCATGCTTCCATTCAACATTCTAACCATTACACAGGTTATTAATATACCAGCATTTCACATTTGCAAACGCTTACATTAACCTGTGATCTTGCAATGTTAATCACTTAAATATGTTACGAACGTCTTCCTGAAATTTCAATACTACACATTAATTATTTTCGGTGCAGCGATTTTTTTCCCGTCAGTACATAATTTTAACTGAAGCCTTTGAAATGTAGTGCAAAGTAAACATCGGGTCAAAAAAGTTATTATTCTAATTCGTTTGTCAAGGAGGGGGACATCCAATGATACCACACTCGTCTCCCCACCCCACCCCGTAAGTGGGTAACTTTGAAATCTTCAATGGGAACTCCTGTTTTTTATTGCTCATTACGACTGTACGGCGAAATCTACATACGTTTTGTCTGAAGCAGTTTTTTCTTTTCGCCACTGATGGCTTTGTAATCGGAGGGATAAAAATGAGTCGTAATTTACGACATGCTACTCAACAGTCCTTGAATATCCATGGCACGTGGAGATTATATATATATATATATATATATATATATATATATTCGCGAAGATGGAGTCCTCAGCACCTTCGCGGGACTCCACAATGTGGCAGCCTTTCCTTTCTGCTACGTCCCACCTTCTTCCATTATGGCATTCAATTACGCTGTGTCTACTCTTTACCGCAAACAGGTGCCAGTCGCCAACCGCAAAATTACAGACAACTACAGTCTAATCACGAGGATTCCCTCCAATAGCGAACCCCACCAAAAATAGTGCGTCTTTTTTCAGCCTCCAGTGACAACATGAAACTCTGTCCTACTACCACAAAACATGCATTTCAGCGCTGCGGTCTGACATCACACATCTTTGTGCCAATCGCACATTCTTCTGCCAACGTCCGTAGCCTCGCAACTGGGTTCGAGAAATTCAGAGAAGACCGCTACGAAGCTAGAGTTTGTGTTATGTGGCCTTCGCTTTCTACAAGCGGCAGATGCTCATCTTCAAAAGGCGCCCCCGACTTCCGTACACAGCTGCGTGCTGCCCTCTGTTTGGACATTAGCCACATGCAGTCATGTGGGGGGACAATGTTTGCTGCCCGCTGTGGGTTGCGGGTCGATCTCACTTCTAAGAATCTTACGCCACTCTGGCCGCGGTCCTACCCACTGGTCACCGATTTGCTTCGCTGAAGCGTCTCGTATTGCTCTGTCTCGAGTCCAAGGCACTGTACATTCACACACGCCCCGGAAACACTCATAATCCATTAAAAACCGTCTCGAAGTTAATAAAGCGAGACATACAAATTACACAGGGCACGACACAGCCAGTCACCCTCGTTTATATCAATAACTTTTTCATACCGATTTGCGCTGTTGTCAGACACAGAGTGATAAATAGACCTATATTATATGAAGATAGTAACTGTTCCGAAAGAACAGATACCAGTGATGACCATGCAGCTTCTCTAGAAAGAAATGAAATTAAGCTAAACCCTCAGCTGACAACATTTGTTGTTTATACACCTCAATTGTGGGAGCTGAAAATGTGTGCCCCGACCGGGGCTCGAACCCGGGATCTCCTGCTTACATGGCAGACGCTCTACGCAGGTGAGCCACCGAGGGCACAGAGGATAGCGCGACTGCAGGGACTTATCCGTAGCGCGTTTACCGTGAGAACCACATTCCCAAATGTCCACAACCTACATTCGTAATGTTCCTAACGGATATTTGCCCATTCACTCATTACTCGCGCCAACTAAGGTGATGATTCCCGTAAGACGATTCCTCGTGTGCGAATGCGCACACTTTGCCCGAACTCTTAGGGAATCGTCACCGTAGTTGGTGCGAGTAATGAGTGGATGGGCAAATATCCGTTAGGAACATTACGAATGTAGGTTGTGGACAGTTGAGAATGTGGGTCTCACGGCAGACGTGCTAGGTATAAGTGCCTGCAGTCGCGCTGTCCTCTGTGCCCTCGGTGGCTTAGATGGGTAGAGCGTCTGCCATGTAAACAGGAGATCCCAGGATCGAGCCACGGTCGGGGCACACAATTTCAGCTGTCCCCACTGAGGTATATCGACACCACCTGTTGGGAGCTGAGGGTTTCGATTAATTTCATTTCTTGATAAATATATTCTAATTTTTGTGCACAATGTTTGCCGTGTTTCGAAGCGCTGACTAGTAGAATGTACCATCTGCCCACGATTCCCTTTCATTTCCCATGGGAACACGGTGAAATCCGTTTCCAGAGGTGACTTAGTGACATTACCTTCTCATTTAGGTTGGTGGACTGAATAACCGACTTCCCCTCGCTGTGTTCCGACCAATGCGTACAGGGCCCAACCTAGCTATATGCATGTGCACTTAGTCGTTTCTCATCCTTGCCACGTAAGTTGATACTGTCCAGATTACCCGCTACGAGAACCAGTGGTGATCGTGAATTGTACCCAGTGGACGGATGTTTGGTGGGTAAAAAATGTAGTGGGAGACCATGGCTGTAGTAGAAGGGCCAGCTTCGTACGGATGTAGGTTGATGAAGTTATTATGAGATCGACATGCTAGAACAGGATGGACCAGCTTGAAGAGATGCAGCAAACCAGTCTTCGGACTGAAGACAACAACTGCGTCTTGCTGGTGGCGTCGGTATGTAACCTGGGGTGACCTGCGCAACTCAGTACTTATCCACACCGTCAGTCAACTTATCTCCGTCATACACAGTTTTCACCAGCAGGGAGCTGTCATCGCAAGGAGCGGAGTAGGCCCTGCAATTGTAACCCTGTTCCCTGAAGAGGGAGAACAGAGTTCTGCTAGTTCTGGCTACAACCAGCGGCCTCTCAAAGGGCGCCGCAAATCAGCGGCGGTCCACATGCAAATCGCGGGAATTCCGGCAGCCCATGCAAATGGCGGACGAGGCGGTTGCGCTCTAGACTGGGCTCGGCCCCCTACGAGCGGGTGCGGTTGCTCCGCTGCCAATATGTATGAGTTTCTTGCTGCCGCGTCGCCACGCAGAGCACACGGCCAACTGTTCCACTTCAGTAGCCCGTGTTCCGGAAACGGAAAGCAGCAGCTCCAGTGCGGACAGCCACCTCCGTCGTTTTAATATTTCCACCTCAAATTAAACAAAAGTCAGTTTGTAACACCATTATCGATTGTAAGTAGTTTATACATTGTAATTATGTGTATGTAACTATGAAGTGATTGTTCTGTACTAGTTAAGACCGTTGAATTGTCAGAGGGAAAGTGGAAGTTCATGATGTATATATTGTAAAAACTTAATAATGTTTAAAACTAATGAAACTTTAGAAAATACATATGCTCGTAAAAGAGAAATTGTACTTTGAATATTGGTTCATACATAGGGAAGTTGAATTATATAATGGAAAAGTTGTAGGGAACCCCCTCCGCTACGGAAGGGGCTTGGCGCGCGATAAAAGGTGGTTTTGGTGGTCAATCTGGGCGGGAAGAGATAGAGCACATTAGGCAGTCAGTGGCTAGACGTTGTACTGTTAATGCGGGTGACAAGTGAGACATTTGGAAGCCAATTTATGTTGTAATTGCCTCCGGTGTGGTTTTGGCTGTCGTATGGTGATCTTGTTATCATGGAATGGCTCTGAGATGTAGGAAACACGTCGCCAAGAAGAATTTATAAAGATCATTAAACTCCAAGAGCATGGGACCACTAAACCGCCACGTGCTTGCCACCACTATTGCGCCACTGCTCCACCAACTGCAGGAATTCAGATATGTATGACAGTATGGACCAGTATATTGATGTGTTTTTCAATAATAATTCAAGTGATAAAAACGTGTGTGTGAACTTTGAAATTGTCCTGTTCATGAAACCGTTTTAGGGTCCTATCTTAAACGTGCAAAAGACCGAGTATCCTGTTTCAGAATAATCAATGAATTGTTTCTACTTTCAATGTGCCAAGTTTCAGTGCTAAAATGTATAAATGTTGCTAGATAAACCACCTGCTTCACAGGTAATGGAAAAGGCACATAATTTGACTAACAGGAAATTTGAAATTTGCTTCCACTATTACCATGAACTAATTTCTTAAATTTTATTTGAGAATATTAATTGGGTAAATTGCTATATAGTATTGAAATACAAACAAATTCAAGTGGAGTTAGAAATCCATATTAGTGTAATGCAATTTGTCTCTGAAATAGTCACAGAATTTGCCTGCAGAGTAAATGACAGTATATGGGCCCCACTATATTATTTTCCCTTGTGAGAAAGTTAAACTAAATATTGTTTTTGCTAAAAAAATCTGAAGTATTTTCATAAATGAGAGATGTTAAGAAAGTGCTTGTACAGTGTTATTTATCTGCATTTGTGGTGTGTGTGTGTGTGTGTGTGTGTGTGTGTGTGTGTGTGTGTGTGTGTGTGTGTGCGTGCGTGTGTGTGTGTGTGTGTGTGTGTGTGTGTGTGTCAGTTAAACCAGGACTCTTTCCATGCCAAATTTTAGTCTCGTGATATCCTTGATAACATTTTGGTGCTGAATTAATTAATGATTGAGATAGTAATTATTATCAATAGCAGTAAAATGCCATTAATCTTTTTGTGAGTGCCAATCTACGCAGATGATAACTACTGCTATACACTGTTCAGTTCGTCTGGTAGTCGTGTGTGTTCATTGCACTACACAAAGAGAAAAAGAGTCAGTCCCTTTTGCAAAATTATATTTAAATTCTTTGAACTTAATGTTTCAAATTATTATGCCTAATTAGGCTGGCGACTGTTTATTATTTCATTCGTGAGAACTTCATTAGTTTCTTAGCATCTAAAATTCAAGTATTTCTACTAATTGCCATTATACGAAATTCATGTTCGATACCCTCTATCCATAAGGCAAACACACGGTCAGACTTCAAAATCCCTCACAGAGGGTAACACTTATTGTATGTTAACGCCATATTTGGCACAACGTACAGTATAGGTGTTACAAATGCAGTCTTCATTTATGCCAAATCATTAGTACTGCGATTTAGCTCGAAACAACACACACAGCTACAACTCAAGACTATTTGTGCTGGCTGTGAATCCTTCGTGTGGTACGGTACGGTTCTCCAGTGTTACACTGGACGCGGCCAGATGGACGACGTGGCTTTCACACAGTGTGTTTGGTTCATCGCATTCTCAGTCGCTGGTGTCCTCAGTACCTTTCGTCATGTTTAATTATTTTTCATCATTCCACATAGAAAATGTAACAGGTTGCTAGAGAGACTGCGTATACTACGCTTGTCCGTCCTCTTCTGGAGTACTGCTGTGCGTATGGGACCCGTACCACATAGGACTGACGGAGGACAGCGAAAAAAATCAAAGAAGGGTAGCTAGTATTGTATTACCGTGAAATAAGGGAGAGTGTGCCACGTATATGACGCACGAATTGGAGTGGCAGTCATGAAAACAAAGGCTTTTTCCGCTGCAGAATGACGTTTTCATGAAATTTCAGGCACCAGCCTTCTCCTCATAGTGTAAAAGAAATTGTTGTCGCCAGCTTGCATGCGGAGACATGATCATCAAAATAAAATAAGAGAAACCAGAGCTCTCACGGAAAGACTTAAGTGTCCTTTTACCCGCGCGCTGTTTAAGGATGGGAAGGTAGAGAAGTACTTTAAACGTGATCCGATAAACTCTCTGCCAGGCACTTACTTGTGAATTGCAGAGTAATCATGACGATGTAGATGTAGGAGTACCAGGTCGGGTATGTCCATCTCGGCTGTATTTTTGCATAACACCGAATCTTTCTTCATCTCTTTATCCATTCGTGCCACATGGATGTGGAACACAGTATCCTCTTACCTGCGTGTTATTCAAAATCATTCTGCATTCGACAGTAGATTAAAGCTCTACGTGATGTCATATCGCGGTTGTTTCCCTTCTGGCCTACTGTGCTACACTGTAAATTATCGATGGTTTTCTCGTGCTTTTCGATTCTGTTTTGTTCATTGCCTCTCTTGTCCTATTCTTACTCTATAATCTCGCTGTTTCTCTGACTAATGAACTGCTTCTCCACAATGATTCCTCCTGTACTGCTCCGAGCACGGGTTCCCGGGTTCGATACCCGGCGGGGTTATGGATTTTCACCTGCTTCGAGATGGCTGGATGTTTGTGTTGTCCTCATCATTTCATCATCATCCGTGCGCGTGGCGAGATTGGACTGAGCAAAGGTTGGAAATTTGTACGGGCACTGATAACCGCGCAGTTGAGCGCCCTACAAACCAAACATCATCATCATCATCTACTGCTGTGACAATTTCTGCCAGACATCATTGCTCACCTTAGACAAGAGGAACTGCTTAATAAAATGTTACGAAGACTGAAATGAGAAATGAGAAAAGCGAGAAACGTAACATCACATTTGGTGGTCACGAAGGAAACAAAGTTAAGGAAGTCTACTACCTAGGCAGCAAAACAGCCAATGGCGGACGGCGCAAGGAGGGCATAAGAGGCAGACTAGCACAGGCAGAGCGGGCATTCTTGACCAAGAGAAGGCTTCTGGTATTAAACATAGGTGCTAATTTGTGGAAAAAATTTCTGAAAATGTTCGTTTGGACTGCAGCATTGAATGATAATGAATCATGGACTGTGGGAAAACCGGAACTGAAGAAAGTCGAAGCGTTTCAGATGTGTTGCTACAGAAGAATGTTGAAAATCAGGTGGACTGGTAAGATAAGGAATTTTCTCTGCAAAATTGGCGAAGAAATGACCGTATGGAAGACATTGACATGAAGAAGGGACAAGATGATAGGGCATCTGTTAAGACATTACGGAATAACCTTCATTGTTCTAGAGGAAGCTTTAGAGGGTGAAAACTGTAGGAGAAGACAGAGATTGGAATATATCCAGCAGGTAATTGAGGACGTAGGTTCAAGTGGTATTCTGCGATGAAGAAGTTGGCGCAGGAGAGGAATTCGCGGGAGGCCACATCAGACCAATCATAAGACAGATGACTCAAAAAAATGACAGTTCTTTAATTCCATATATGTATTAAAATACATTCTTATTACTACTATTATTATTAACGTCAGCACACATTGTTCATATACCATACAAACTGTGATGTTGACTCACTAAAGATGTCTGTTTAGACACAAAAGAAGGACTGAAGCTCTAAATCCTGTCATGTGAAATAAATGCATAATTAAATTCACTGCGGTACTCTTTAGTTTAGAGGTACCTTTAGTAGCAAACGTGTGTATCTCAGTGAAGAGTTTTGTGTCGTGAAACCGAGGCGCGTATCGTGTCGTATTGCTAACGGACATTTTTGTACTGATTTGATGAGCGTTGATTTGCTGCTAACGGTTTCTCTCTTTCCGTTTACAATGCAAACCATATGCTTGAAAATTTTACTGCAGATTCAAATTTTAACATTAAATGTAGACAACTGTATTGTCTAACTGCACCATTTACGTCCACTGGGACTCCAACCGTGACCTAACATCTGCTTATGTCTTTGAGCACGAGGAAACTTACTAAACATAGTATGCTCTTTTTCGTGTGAGAGTAATATTCATTCTGATATGCTTGACACCCTTAATGTTTGAGGGTTAATCATAAACTTTAATTAACATCTCGAAAAAATGAAGTCACGTAATTACTTCATCGTTTATTTTCGTCTGCAGGTCTGTAATATTCGAGCCACTGTACTATATTACAGCCCATTAACAAAGTGCCATGCTGTAATTAGTACCCTGCGTTTGAAAGGGAACAACGCTGCAACAATCCGTGCTGAGTTGCTGGAAGAGTATTGCTAGGATCCACTATGACGCGGTACAGTGGTCATGTGGCGCATTGTGCTTCCGCTGTGGTCAAATAAGTGCCAGACCATCTCTCTGTCAACAACCGGGAATCACAAGACAAGTGGAGGTCCTGGTGGTCGAACACTGGCACATCACAATCGAGACGGTTGTGGAAAAAACGAGAATCACTCACAGTTCAGTTTGCAGTATCGTACTCGACATTTTGTACATGATAAATGTAGCCGTCGACGGAGTTCTGCGACTGCTCATATGTAAAAAAAATAAAAAGGTCGCCGAACCGAGCCAACAGTCGAAATGTTGCAACTGTATCTCGTTAATGTACATTGTGCACCAGGATGCAATATCTGAAAGTATTCAAGTAACTTGATGTATAGATTCGCTATTACATGGATCTAAAAATGTGTTCTAGTTTGAATATAACGTTTCCTTTACCTAGGATGTCCGTCTGCTTGTAGAGGTCACCCAAATTACAACAATGTGGGCGATAATGCATCAAATTACAGCAGTGCAGGAGTCACTCAATGAAAGTACGGCGTGTGATCGTTTTGTTCTGGCGAATGGTATGGCATGTGATCGTGTACTTTCTGGCTACCAAGGTGGTATTGTTGCGGACATTTGTGTCATAATGGCACATAAAAACAGGTTCACAATTGAAGATCGTCTTCTTCTTAGTGAATGGGTGCATGAAGGGAACGAACGTGTGTGTCGTATCGTAAAATTAGGGAAAACTGTTTCAATCGCTTCAAGAAGGAAGCCCCATCGGAGGCAATTCTTCGGATACTGGAAAGAAAGGCCTTTGCAGCTGGGTTTGTGACAGATGCACCTCGCAGTGGAAGACCCAAGAAACATGACAACCATAATGAGGTCACTCAGTGCTTAAATCCATTACTGCTTCGTTCACCAGAAAAATCGGCAAGGAAGCGGTGACCGGAGATGAACATTCCCATAACCTCCACGCGTCGTTGGATGAAGAAAGAACGTTACCGTCCATCTCGACCAGGCAGCAACCTATTCATAATTATTCATAATATGAATACGCGACGTGATTCGTCCGAACAGTTACTTGCATTTTTTCCAACATTAGCGGCCCGCCTTAATGTTATGATGGCAGATGAATTTGTTGAGTATCTTAACTCTTAATCTCGAAATGTTTATATCTGGGTGAAAGACAGCCCTCAACAACCTCCAACTGTACACAGAGAGTAATATAATCAGAGCGAGTTTGAAATATGTAAGAAGCAAGTGAAACATTAGTATCTGTGTTGTTACATGCTTGCTTGTGTCTTTTTCTGTTAAGCACAATTTCTGCTATAGTTAAGGAATAGTTTCATTTTCCTGTTTGCCTTTCATGCTGCTTTTTGTTTAGATACAATAAGGCTAAATATTTTCGATCGCTCACCATGTGGATGACTTCTTTCAGCACCTACTCATAATGGAGGAGTTCCGGTTGCATCTCTATGACTGTCAGACAAATGAGCAAAGCAAGTAGGGGAATTATGTGCCGGGTTAAGTGAAGACCCAACCATCATCAGGCACCATGATGCAATGTTTTTCTTTCCCTCACTCAGCGCAGTGTTAACAGACTATACTAGTATGGGGCAAATCGATACTGGAGCATACTACCAAAATCTCTCTACTGGGATAGAGAAGGCTTCGAAGACGAAGTATCTCGAGAATCTGTCTACGAGGGTATTTTTGATTAAAACTGTGTGCCATACAGAGACTCGAACTCGGGACCTTTACCTTTCGCGGGCAAGTGCTCTACTATCTGAGCTACCCAAGCGACTCACGCCCCGCCAGTACCTCGTCTCCTACCTTCCAAACTTCACAGGAACTAACATTTCTGGAAGAAAGGATATTGCGGATACACGACTTTGCCAAACCCTGGGGGATGTTTCCAGAATGAAATTTTCGCTCCCGAGTTCGAGTCCGGCGCACAGTTTTAATCTACCAGGAAGTTTCATATCACTGCACACTCTGCTGCAGGGGGAAAATTTCAGTCAGGCTATTTTTGGCCTACAACAAGGCCCCAGTGCTTTCTGCACAGAATACAAGTCAACAAATTTCTTTAAAAATAATTATTCTTTAAATTTTCGGGGCAGACTCTGTATGCTCCTAGTATGAAGTTATTCGGACCATCATCTCTGGTACCTGTAGTATTCATAGACATTGGTGCAATTAATGAAAGCACAAATGAATGTCGAGTGTACCCAGTCCTACCTTGGTGTGAGACTATGTAATCGTCTAAAGATCGTGGTGCCACATCAGTGTCGGCAACGCACATTCATACCACTGACATCAACTATGTCACGCTGCAATCCGCAACAATGAACGTAGGTGCTCCTAAAGACCGTGCCTTTCTCACAGCACCGCGGCGTCTTCACAAACAGGTCAATATACAGACGAGCATGGAAGTGCTCTGCCCGGTTCGTGACCTCAGCTGAAGCGGTCAACATCATCGAGTAGGACTAAAGCAATACTCAAGTCTCAGATGGAAATGTGCTTTTGTTATCATCGAACGTTTTACTTCGACATCACTTCAATTAATTAGTGCATCAAGTAGTGCTATAATAGTCACCGGCAGCAAACACTCCTGTGGCAAATAGCTGTATCAAGTTAAGCAAATCTTTTCATCACTCGTGCAATAAAGTGAAGTAATATTTCATATGTTATAGTTCCAATGAGCCATCTCCCAGAGAAGTCAAAGAACCCATAGTTACGGCCGGACGCTTGTAGTTTCGTCTTATCGTGACAGAGACCACTCCGCTGCAGCAGGAAAGGCGCGGCGGAATCAGCGGCTGTGTTGTAGAGGTTGTCAGGGCGTGCAGACAGCGGCCTGGTGGTCAGAGCTGGCGTGGCGGTGTCGCCACTGCGGGGGCGGAGTGTAGGGCCACACGACACGGCCCACCCATTATCCGAGCCGCAGCAGGCAAACACTCGCTGTGCAGTGTGTCGCACACACGCCGACTACTGGGCGCTCCGTCGCTGCTCAAGTGTTGTCCGCTACGGAGAAGAGAGCGCGCGGCAGAAATGTGGTGGCGAGTCTGGTAGCGCTCTAGAGCCGCGTTTCTCAATATACTTTTTTTCACCTTTGGGGAACACCAAAAAAGCTTCCAAACCTTCGCGATACTCTTACGCATGACCTTTTCTCCTAGATGGAAAGAAGCAAACACGTAGTAAAGTACACAGAACATATACACGATTACTCAGCTGCCCCTGCCTATGGGCTTTATGCAATCCTAAACACCTTCACCCTGCCTATGGGATTTATGCAATCCGCAACACCTTCAAATATCACGAGCAACATGTTCATATTCTCTCCCTCGCTATGCACAAACTATGAATGCAACAAAAAAACAAGACCTTTTTGTTGAAAATTTAATATAGTTAAATTTTGTACTGGCTTTAATAAGTTTTCGCTAGAGGCTGTAGTTTTCCAATTACTCAAGAAAAACGTACAAAAGTGACCTTCAAACACGTTTTTCTTGTATACATCGAGAACTGTTGCCTCCAGAGAAAATGTACCTCAGTATAAAATTAAATTACATTGAGTTTCCTACCAAAAGGTCTTGTTAACTTGAAACGTCCCCTTTGAAAAATTATGAATGACTGTGTTGGTAAACTTCTACGTTATTTGATTTTCAAACAGCTGTGCAAAACTCAACGTACTCAAACAGTTTTCTCTTTACTTATTCTGATCATCACTAAACTGACACACATTTTAGCGTAACGCAATCTGAATTTCAATAATCCCTACAAAAGAATGGCCCTCACTAACTATAACCTATACCTTCCATGAATCACTTACCTCACAAAAATCTTCGTTACTGGAACTACTGAAATTCAGCGAGCGCCAATACTGCCAGCTAAATAAAAGATTATAACTACTGATAGGCTTAGTTAGCAAATGAAAGATTCTGATAGAGAACAAATAATGTATTTACATCAATAGCATTCAAAAGTCATTATATATAATATATATATATATTTTTTTTTTTTTCTCAAAACTCTGTCATCTCTCTCCCCACACCCACCACTGCTGGCGGCTCACCTCCAACTGCCCAACGCTACACTACACAAGCGAATATTCCAACAATGGGTCCAACCAGCCACTGACTGCACACAGCGCAGTCAGCGATTTTCATACAGAGCACTACATGGCATTACCAACATAAAAACCTTAACAGCCTACTTGCAAATTTTTTCTGTAGGACTAACAGATTGTACTAAGCAAGCGAGAGAATATGAATATATAGCGAAGGCATTATATATGAAGGCATTGTGGGTTGCACGAAACCCATAGATATGGGCAGCTGCATCAATCCTGTTTTTCGTTATACTGGGACGACTATTAGATACAAATCTCGCAAATTAATTATGTAAGATTCTTCATTAGAAACATAAGAACATATGCATAGCCCAGTCACATTGTTACCTCGTCTATTTTCAACGTCAAAGTGCAATAACCACTGACAGGCGGCAGGCGGCAGAACCAGCAGTGGAGGGTATATAAAACGTGTTGGGAGGGGCGCGGAAAATAATGCAATAGTTCCAGAATGAGATTTTCACTCTGCAGCGAAGTGTGCGCTGATATGAAACTTCCGGCATACAGTTTTAATCTGTCAGGAAGTTTCATATCAGCGCACACTCCGCTGCAGAGTGAAAATCTCATTCTGGAAACATCCCCCAGGCTGTGGCTAAGTCATGTCTCCGCAATATCCTTTCTTGGCGCTGAGCACTATGGGACTCAACTTCTGAGGTCATAAGTCCCATAGAACTTAGAACTAGTTAAACCTAACTAACCTAAGGACATCACACACATCCATGCCAGAGGCAGGATTCGAACCTGCGACCGTAGCGGTCTCGCGGTTCCAGACTGCAGAGCCTAGAACCGCACGGCCACTTCGGCCGGCAATATATGCTTTCTTCCAGGAGTACTAGTTCTGCAAGGTTCGCAGAAGAGCTTCTGTGAAGTTTGGAAGGTAGGAGGCGAGGTACTGGCAGAATTGAAGCTGTGAGGACGGGTTGTGAGTCGTGCTTGGGTATCTCAGATGGTAGAGCACTTGCCCGCGAAAGGCAAAGTTCTCGAGTTCGAGTCTCGGTCCGGCACACAGTTTTAATCTGTCTGGAAGTTTCAATGCAATAGTTGTCGTAATGCGGAAACGGAGCGATTTATCTGACATCCAAAACGGCATCATCATTGGCTTTCGGACCAAGGGTGGAAGCATTTAGTAAATAAACTGTTCGGTGCCGCCATTGTTGAAGTATACTGTGCATGACAATGTGGTGCTATCCAAAACCGCGCCCAGGCAACTGTGGTGGACCACGGGCGATGGATGGCAGGGATAAACGACGGCTGCGGACATGTGTACGGGTGAATAGACGTGCAGATGCTGAGCAGTTGACCGCCCAGATGAACCAAGGGTCAACCCACAGTGTCTCTTCAACGACCGTTGCTGCATAAGGGCCTCTGCAGCAGGCGCCTGGCTGATGCACCCATGCTGACTGCTGTTCATCAGCGATGAAGGCTGGAATTTATACGCCAGTACCGCAACTAGAGACAGGTTGCCTTTTCTGACGAATCACGTTATATGCTTCGTCTGACAGATGATCGTTGGCCTGTACAGCGTGAAACGTGTGAAAGCAAGAGGAGTCCAGGCCGGAAAATGGAGCGTTAAGGTCTGCGGAATCTTTTCGTTACATTACGTATGTGATCTCGTCATTGTGGAAGGAACAGTGGATCACCACAGGTACAGATCTATCCTTGGCGGCCATGTCCACCCTGACATGAAATTTGTTTTTTTCCGGAACTATGGTAGTTACCAGCAGCACAATGCAACATGTCACACAGCTCGCAGAGTACGTGTGTGGTTAAAAGAGCACTAGGATGAGTCTACCGTACTTCCCTGACGACCAGACTCCCCGGATTTAAATCCAATAGAAGCCATGGATCATCAACCAATAAACGTACCACAGCTGGCCACATTACTGGAGTCGGCATGGCTCCACATCCCAATTGGTACCTTCCAGAACCTCACTGACTCCCTTCTTGACGTCGTGCATTGTTCCGCGCGGTAAGAGATGATTATTCAGGCTTTTGACAGGCGATTACATTAATGTTCAAATGGCTCTGAGCACTATGCGACTTAACTTTTAACTTCTGAGGTCAGCAGCCGCCTAGAACTTAGAACTAATTAAACCTAACTAACCTAAGGACATCACATACATCCATGCCCGAGGCAGGAGTCGAACCTGCGACCGTAGCGGTCGCCCGGCTTCAGACTGTAGCGCCTAGAACCGCACGGCCACTCCGACCAGCCTTATATTAATGTGACTGACGTATAAAAACACGTAAACACTAAAACGAGTGAGACACGTGTCCCTGGCGATTTTCGCAAAGTAGATTTGTGTCTGGACGAAGTCTTGACAAACACTCGTCGTGTTTTATATTCTTCAATGTACAGACTCGTGCAAGTACGACGTTGAAAAGGGCAGTAAAATGAGATATGGCTTTACTCCAATATCCAGTTACTGACTTTTGATTGGGATCCAAAAACGTCGAGCGTTTTCTTTAAATTTAGGACTCAGGACGTTTTCCTCGTCAGGTGCAGTCTATCGCACCCATTCAGTTGTCGAGATCGACGGAAAGTATTGGGATATCCTTTTTTACAACTCAGATAGGTGCCTTTTCATTTGATTCTTTACCTGATTCTTTTCTTCTGCACTCAACTCACTTGATGCAGTAGCTGTAGCTGGAAAAGCAGTTAGATAGTTCTCTGCTATGGCCGAGATCCAAAGGGAGAGTTCTTTCGAGAATGCGCTGTTTATATCACTTGATATGATCGTTTCATGTAATTTCTACATATTTGGATTCAAAGCATTAAGTTTGTTGAAAATATCGGAAAGATACGCCAGTTTACAGACTTATCATTAAAATTGCAAGCAGTTTAGCTGTAAGTTCCAGAACTCTGGTAAATATTTTTCCTTTGGAAAGCAAACAGCTTGTGCTGTGGTATAAAAACACTTTATGATCTGCACCCATTTTTTAAAGAATTTCTCAAACAGTCGCGATTTTACTGGACCAGTTTTTATATAGTTAATCATTGAAACTATCATTTGAAAGACGTCACCAAAACTATTTTTGTCCGTTGTCTTCGTCATTAAAGCCTCTCTATGTAAAGAGCAATGAATAGTTGTTACTGATGGGTTTTTATTCCGCACAGAAGCTAGACACACCTTTACACAATATTTCCTTTCATTGCAGCATCGCCATCAGTACATATAGCACTGCATTCCGTCCACTTGAGTTTATCTTGAAATAAACTCTCGTCATCAGCAAATGTATCAGTTCCAGTGGTTGCCGTTTCCAGTTCTCGACGAATGCTCGATAATTTCTGATCCGCAAACAAATCTCACAAAATAATAATTCAACTTCTAAGTAAATGCCAGTGCTTTCATTTAACTGTAGAGCAAATTGCATGTTTGTTAAGTTCTCGGTGACAATATTGTGAATGTAAACTGACGTGTCCTTAATGCACCGATGACAAGCATGCTCTTGAAATCTGTTAAACTGTTTCCGGTCCCAACATAGTAGCAACGATTTATTTACATGCGGGTAGAATAAGCTCTTAGCCGATATTATGGGAAAGTTATTTAAGAAATATTAAATGATGTCAAAACAGCTTTCTCTCTCATGACAGAAAATGCTTGCATAGAAGCATACAGACCTTCAAAATACTCTCTCGGTTTTTGAGAGATACTTTAGTAGTTCCGTTCCAAATGCCTTTTTAGCTTGTTAGGTACTACAGACTCATTTGGCAACATCGTATAGCACACACAAACATTTTGGTATAGGTTTGCCTTCCTCGCCTACCCACATAAATCGTAAATTTCTATACTCTTTTTTATAGTGCAATTTTTGTTCTCTTTCGAAATTTAGTATATTCATCTCCACTCTCCTCAGATGCAGAAGCGCTGTGGACGTCTAAGGATCTCTTTTTTTTCCTTGTTACAAATCTTTCCAACATGAAAAGAGCACTTCAAGAACTAGCAAATGCATGAAACTATTGATGCTAGTATAAAATTGTATAGAGCAGCAAAACAAGACATACGACAACTGATTGCTAAAAAATAAAAAGATTGAGAAGTTAATGTCGGCCCTTATGCCGGCGAACTGGAAGAGGAATGATCCAGAATTTCCAGAAATTTACTTTGAGAATCCACAGAGATTTTTTACTGACGCAGTCGACAATGCCTACGAAGAGTCAAAGAAATGGTGACCGTACCGACAAAAGATCAAAGGAAGCCCCCCGAGGAAAAATGGGACTTCGTTGGTGTAGATTATATACGGATGAAGAATCGTTCGTTTTAAAGTTGAATGCAAAAAATATATAATTATAACGATGCGACCCATGTTTAAATGCATGTAATTATGTATGATAATGGGTGATTTCTTCCAAATTGGGGTAATCCAAGAAACGATTTGGCTATAAATTCTTTGTTGTAGATATGTTATGTGTGGAAGATCAGGAGACATTAAAAATCTCGCGACTCACTTGTGTCGTGACACGGCGGTAAAGAAGTGTTGCTCTACAGCGATACGGCGCTCTTATTTTACAGGTTCAATATTTTCTTTCTGCTATCTCCTGGTTTTGTACTGTTGGAGTAAATGAGTTGTGTGTATTTTGCGTCCAATAGGTAAAAGAGACAGAGAGCCCCACGCCCATACTTTTGAGACAAAAATAATTGGATGAAAACTTGATTTATTTCAAACATTTTGTACGGAGTAGCATTTGTTATGAATAATTTCCATTAAGTTTAATGCATCTAATCTATAAGATTACTATGCGCAAAATTTGTGAAGCAAAGATTATGATGATAAAATAACATTTTCTTTCAAAACTCCTTATTTTTTTATGAAGTCCAGTTCTTATGCCTCAGAAACCTATGGCGATAATGAGCGCAAATTGCATCAGTTTCTCGCTTTTCGTGAAAAAGTTTTATAGTAATTCCATGAGCTTGACGCTGCACTAACTACGTAAACAACGTACAAGAAATCTTCAGTTTGATACCAGTGCGAAGAATTTAGCTTAAGAAACCCGTCACACAAATCAAATTACACAATAGTTTTGTCTTACTAAAAAACGGTTCAGCACTGTAATTGATGATTTCTGGGATATGATCCTTTCCTACTTCAGTCATCTTGATATTGAAATAACTGCTCAGTGCTAAGATTGGAAATACGAGTATTTCTAGTGTTTGTTTAGCTGCTGAAGGTGGAAGTCATTTACTATTCCAGAGCTCCGTAACTGTGTATATTTCTTATCTTTCATTTTGTTTCCTTATTTCATTATCCTTTTTCTCATTGAGTTTTTCTCCTCATTTGTGAATATAATTCATATCCACGGTAAAATATTCTATATCTTGACATAGCGCTCTCATAGTAACTGTCAAGATGTGAGCTGGTTTCCTGTCACTCATCGAACATCCATCGAAAGCTGCAGCAAGCTATCAGTAGTCTTTGTTGCTTGACGTCTTCTTCCTTTTATAACCTTTAGCGATGAAACTTTAGAGACATTGTTATGGGCCGTTGTTCTTGGAACTTACAGGAAATCGAGCATCTCTGAGGAAAAGCAGCATAAACCAGTAGTCATCAATTAGGTAGTATGGCTGAGGCAAAAAATGATTAGCAAAATCTGAATGTGAGTAAAACGATAAAAATATTCGAAGAGGTACTTTACCTTCTTTTTTATTTTGAAATTCATTTATGTATAGATTTGTTTACGCAGCTCTTCATTTTCTTATTCACTTCGCTTTCGCCTTCTTCACAGCCCCCTCTGTTTTCTCATAAACTCTTCTTCCTTTCTCAAATAATGATAATGGACTAATAAATTTCATTCGACTCATTTGTACATTATACGGAACCAAACTGATGACAGAGTGCCATATAAGTACCACCTTGGTACTAGCGTTCTAAAACGTATTTAAGAATATATTCATGTGTTGTTGTAATCATTTCATTTCATCCTCATCGAGGCCCAAGTCGTTGAAGTGACGTGAGACAGGAGGCACCGCACCTGGTGGTCCAACAATACCATATAGCTTCCCCCGGGCAGAAATTCCATACTATCATTGCAGTCACGTTAACATCGGAAATGAGATTGATTTGATGAGGTTCGAGCAAACACATATATTACATGACCATACCTATTTAGCTTACGGTTGATTCCGCAATAATGTACGTAAAATTCCTTATTCGTGTGTACTTGGTGTTAGTAGCTGCCTTGTGAGTAGTTTTTTAGTCCTGTTACAAATCCTGCACTCCATAAAGATTATCATCACTGTGGCTGATAGGAGTAGCAGAATCGTCAAAAGTTGCAAAACTGTGCATGACTCTGGACCAATATTCTCTTGTTTCATGGGCTAAAAACCTTAGCTCCCCATATAACGTACTGAATATTTGCACTGTAGTCGCCACTGTGTGTTGTCTTTGCTGTGATGAGGTTTGGTTCACGTCACGTCAACTCCTTGCTTTCGTAAGCAAGAGGCGTAACATTTGGTGCTGCTCTGCTGACGAAGGCTGACAGCGAGGGAACTACAGTAGTTATTGGTACGCTGCTTCTGACACACACACACACACACACACACACACACACACGCACACACACACACGGTCACGTCACGTCACGGATTAAGATACTTTTATATCGTTTAACAAGCTCTGCTGAAGACTCAAAACTCTGCTCTGACTTATAGGCTGGAACATTGTAAATTCCCTCCGGTGACTCAATTTGATTCAACTTAGCATTTTTTATGCTACAGAAACAAGACCTGACTTAATTATACATCGGTTAACACGAATACTGTAGTACACAGTAACCGGAGGACTGACAGGGGTGTGTTACTGAGTAACAACACCGAACTACGTACCGGTGCTGCGTACTCAACGTGTAGCCGCACGTACTCCACCTGTTAATCTTAACTGTCCTTGTCAGTTACGCAGTTGTTCATACGCTGCATTCTCATGCATGTAATCGATACCAATTTACTTTAACTCAACAACACAACACGAAAGAAAGAGCAAACTAAACGGTAAAATTGTAATGTATTATTGAGGCCCCACGTCTTCCAAGTTGATTGTATTCGTACGCTACAACACTTATGCACATACGTGTACCAGAATTCATTGAGCTTACACGACTGAAAACTACTCCCAATTGTGAAGGCACTTCCGTCTCCACTGAAATAGTTATTCTTGTATATAATACAAGTGCGGCCCTGTCTGCCGCCCAATTTAGGCTATCTGTCGCTGAATTTCTGCTCTCTGTCACGCGAGACTTAAATGAAACGGTAGGATGTTTTTGGATCTGTTTGCAGTAAGTCACACGGCATTCTCCTAGACAAAAAATAATCTGAAACTACATTTGCGATCAGAAGGTCATCAGCGACAATCTATTGACAATACTGAGATAGCATGCAACTACACTCCTGGAAATGGAAAAAAGAACACATTGACACCGGTGTGTCAGACCCACCATACTTGCTCCGGACACTGCGAGAGGGCTGTACAAGCAATGATCACACGCACGGCACAGCGGACACACCAGGAACCGCGGTGTTGGCCGTCGAATGGCGCTAGCTGCACAGCATTTGTGCACCGCTGCCGTCAGTGTCAGCCAGTTTGCCGTGGCATACGGAGCTCCATCGCAGTCTTTAACACTGGTAGCATGCCGCGACAGCGTGGACGTGAACCGTATGTGCAGTTGACGGACTTTGAGCGAGGGCGTATAGTGGGCATGCGGGAGGCCGGGTGGACGTACCGCCGAATTGCTCAACACGTGGGGCGTGAGGTCTCCACAGTACATCGATGTTGTCGCCAGTGGTCGGCGGAAGGTGCACGTGCCCGTCGACCTGGGACCGGACCGCAGCGACGCACGGATGCACGCCAAGACCGTAGGATCCTACGCAGTGCCGTAGGGGACCGCACCGCCACTTCCCAGCAAATTAGGGACACTGTTGCTCCTGGGGTATCGGCGAGGACCATTCGCAACCGTCTCCATGAAGCTGGGCTACGGTCCCGCACACCGTTAGGCCGTCTTCCGCTCACGCCCCAACATCGTGCAGCCCGCCTCCAGTGGTGTCACGACAGCCGTGAATGGAGGGACGAATGGAGACGTGTCGTCTTCAGCGATGAGAGTCGCTTCTGCCTTGGTGCCAATGATGGTCGTATGCGTGTTTGGCGCCGTGCAGGTGAGTGCTACAATCAGGACTGCATACGACCGAGGCACACAGGGCCAACACCCGGCATCATGGTGTGGGGAGCGATCTCCTACACTGGCCGTACACCACTGGTGATCGTCGAGGGGACACTGAATAGTGCACGGTACATCCAAACCGTCATCGAACCCATCGTTCTACCATTCCTAGACCGACAAGGGAACTTGCTGTTCCAACAGGACAATGCACGTCCGCATGTATCCCGTGCCACCCAACGTGCTCTAGAAGGTGTAAGTCAACTACCCTGGCCAGCAAGATCTCCGGATCTGTCCCCCATTGAGCATGTTTGGGACTGGATGAAGCGTCGTCTCACGCGGTCTGCACGTCCAGCACAAACGCTGGTCCAACTGAGGCGCCAGGTGGAAATGGCATGGCAAGCCGTTCCACAGGACTACATCCAGCATCTCTACGATCGTCTCCATGGGAGAATAGCAGCCTGCATTGCTGCAAAAGGTGGATATACACTGTACTAGTGCCGACATTGTGCATGCTCTGTTGCCTGTGTCTATGTGCCTGTGGTTCTGTCAGTGTGATCATGTGATGTATCTGACCCCAGGAATGTGTCAATAAAGTTTCCCCTTCCTGGGACAATGAATTCACGGTGTTCGTATTTCAATTTCCAGGAGTGTAGATAATCGACATCGTCTAACTCCGTCTAACTTACCGACAGTAGTCTGTGTTATGCCATGTTGTGTGATATTAGCTTTGTACATTACACTAACTTTGCCTAAGACTACAAAATATTGTCATTATCAAAATATACTTAACCGACACCAATTAAAAGCACTTCCTGTTTTACTGTACTTAATCAGACATTGTCAACTCCAAATGAGCAAAGATGCAGCGCATTACTAGACCTGCAAAGCTCCCGTAGACTATCATAAAGAAGATTAGAGCACGGTTGCTATCCTAGTAGCTTTGATATTTTAAGGTAGTACCAATGTTACTTGTAGGTTAGGTGTGTTGCATACCTATCAGGTTTTACCTTATAACGATTGTTTTTTCCACTCATGCGATCAATGTATTACTAGATTCCCCTAAAAGCGGGAAGTTGTGAACGGTCTAGAAACTGAGTGAGGATATATAGAGGGCAACGTAACCTACAGAATATTTTTGTTCCATCTATTTATTCGCCACGTAAAAATAAACAGTATTTACAGCAAAATTGTAACTGTCAATGTTTAATATAGGTTTTATTAGAAAATTGTTGATCTGTAACGTGAAACAATAGAAAAAGGGAAACGAACAGAGTGTCATGCACCGCTAGAAAACGAAATTTCCCCAACAAAAATGTAGAATAAAAAGCCGCAAAAAATATATCTAACATCACTTCAATACTTCGCCGAAGCCATGTTTCTTTTATTGATAAACGACTTCTGGATTTATCAATAATAACAGGAAACTCTTGATTGATGAAGAACGTTCTATTGAGAATAAAATTACAACTGCTATATATATTTGTGCTTCTGCATTTACACTGTACCTGCATCAAAAGTAATGCTTTGCTTATATTGCAGCACAGAAGCTACGCGACCATTTAATTTTTATTACTTACAAGCTTATCGTACGGATATGTATTACACAATGGACCAACACTGAATGATGTAAAGTTATAATTATGTGCAAAACAAACAACCAAACACGGAGAAAGCAAAGAGAAGTCGTCAGCTCCCAGATTCCTTCTTACATTTTCATTTGTGTTACTTTCCGTTCTTTGTTACCAGTACTTTCTTACCATTTACTACTCATTTATGTAGTGTACAAAAATTTCCAAACCATCGTTTTAGTAGAGCTCGCAGTTTTGGTGGAGCGCAATTCTCCTTATTACATAAGCGATGTGGAGCAGCCATTTGACACAACATCCGATGCAGCACCCGATGCGTTCTCCCCCCCCCCCCCCCCCCAAAGAAAGGTCCGTCATCCCTCCTCCTACTGACTTTCTTGCACTACAATGATGCCAGACAATTCACCTTACTAGTAATTTCCTTTTTTGTAAATATAGTCCAATATCAGTTGCTCAAATGGGGACAGTAACATCATAATTGTGGAAATAATTTTCCATCCATATTATCTCCTACATAACGTATTTTTATGATAACTGTTTTTCCTTCTCTGAGCTGCACAGCCTGGGATAGGTCTACTTGTACGTCGCCAACGAAACGTCTGCCCCTGCAAACTGCGTCGATGTTTCAGTTCTTGCCCCTTGTGTTTTTAAGCCAGTCTTCTAGACTTTCTGACAAAGCGCTCCGAATCCCTGCCATAATGACTTGCAGTTTTCGGGCGCTCCGTCTCCCCACTAAGCGACAATGGCTGCCTGCGGTCGTTTATCTCGTTATTCCCAACTCGGATCACGAAGCGGTTTGTGTCAGTCTCTTTGAAATAAAAATCCCCACCCGTACAGCTTATGTTTCTAACCGATTCGTTATCTTAATTAAGTATTCTAAGATCAGAACTTGGGAACTTTGGCAAAGGTACGTCATGTCACTGATCATGCTAATTTCACTTTTCAAGGCGTCTCAGCAAGTATCCTGCTAGCTACACAACTTCCCAAAAGAACAAGACTCCACCATCCCGCTCATTCTCCTGTTATTATAGTTGAGTTGTACATCGGAACTATTTGTTCTCCCTGCATATTATTTTGTATATGATACAGAATAGATTAATCAGTAATTCTGTGTAGCATTGGTTCAAGATTAATTCATAACTTAAGAGGCGATATTGACCTATTTTAGAAATTACTAAAAAGTTACCCAGTCTCTCATTCCTTTAAATTGAGTTGACGGGATATTGTCACAATGTAGCAAACTAGGCTCACATTCTAGTAAAGTGAAGTCGCAACGATACCGGGTTTTGTGTTATCTTCCAGTCAGTCTTTTCATGTCGGTTTTTTCAGCAGCATGCAAGGCAACTCACCCTTCTCCCCTCCGTGTTAAATCTGCATGTGTTGTTATAGCATGAGGTCCCCTTGATGAAATATCTACTGGAAATAACTACATCGACAATAATAATAATAATAATATCAAATTGAAGTAGTTAGTGTAGAGAAACTGTCAAAGGGAAAATGAGTCAAGTATAACAGAATAAGCCTAACATAGCTTCAGATTTGGAATAGATGGAAATAGAGTTGAAACTCTTCTATCGAGATGATACAGACACACTTCATGACTTCGAGTCTTGATAAAATTTGTTGACCAGTGGAGACCTTCAGTGTGAACTGCTTAACTTGATGTCACTCTTTTAAAGATATCACTTGCGAAAGTTAGACATCCTAACAATCAAAGGCAATATATTTTAAAGGAATTATTACTCTGATTTTTTATCGATGTCATTTGTATTAGAAAAATTAATAAAAAATCACTCCATTTACTTTTAATAAGTCAGTACTTTAGCTGTTGTTATTTTAGCAACTGAACTTCTTAGTTTCTCTTACGTCTCTTATTAATATTAACTCCATTAACATAACTATTTCTTTTCTTTCAGGTAAGTCCACGCGCCCTTAACAGGAACTGCTTGTTTGTTCAGTAAGTACTAAATTTGCACTGCTTACTACTCTGTCTCAAACAGCACTAATGGAGAATGCTGAGTATAGAGGATGCGGGCTATGAAAATCTTTGCACAAGTTAGCAAGAGGTGGTCAACAGCATGAAACTGTTGCAGAGACTGTTGCATATACATCCAGGAAAGCTTAGTTCTTCAGTTATTACTGTCAAGTTGCTCGCTCGTTGATTCTGTTCACAATACCAGCAACTCAAAAGAAAGGTTCTAACAAGGGAACCTCCCCATCGCACCCCCCTCAGATTTAGTTATAAGTTGGCACAGTGGATAGGCCTTGAAAAACTGAACACAGATCAATCGAGAAAACAGGAAGAAGTTGTGTGGAACTATGAAAAAAAATAAGCAAAATATACAAACTGAGTAGTCCATGCGCAACATACGGAACATCAAGGATAGTGTGAGCATAGGAGCGCCGTGGTCTCGTGGTTAGCGTGAGCAGTTGCGGAATAATAAGAGGTCCTTGGTTCAAGTCTTCCCTCGAGTGAAAAGTTTACTTTCTTTATTTTCGCAAAGTTATGATCTGTCCATTCGTTCATGGACGTCTCTGTTCACTGTAATAAGTCTAGTGCCTGTGTTTTGCGACCGCACCGCAAAACCGTGGGATTAGTAGACAAAAGGACGTGCCTCTCCAATGGGAACCGAAAAAATTTAATCGCAAGGTCATAGGTCAACCGATTTCTCCACAGGAAAACACGTCTGATATATTCTATACGACACTGGTGACGGCATATGCGTCACATGACAGGAATATGTTGTCGACCCACCTAACTTGTACACTTGGCGAATGGGTAAAAAGATTCTTCTACCTTGCCCGATTTAGGTTTCTTGTGGATGTGATAATCACTCCCAAAAAAGTGATGAAAACATGATAGTTTGTCACATAAACTGCAAAAAATGAATGCAACAGTTTCACAGTCGCACAGTTTTTCCTGTGCTCTGTCAAAACATGTTTTTAACGTTTTCAAATTTTTCCGTGTGTAGATCGTCAAATCCTGCATATGTCCAAGCAAATCTGAACATGTCCTGGAATTTTGGAGAGCGAATTTGATTATGTGTGAGTGCCTGAACTTTGATAATTGTCTGAAAATAAAAATGTAAACTTTTCACTCGAGGGAAGGCTTCAACCAAGGACCTTTCGTTCCGCAGCTGCTCACGCTAACCACGGGACCAGGGCGCTCCTAACCTCAGAACATCCTTGATGTTACATACCTTGCGCATGGACTACTCAGTTTGTATATTTTGTTTATTTTTTTCATAGTTCCACCCAACTTCTTCCTGTTTTTGCGATTGATCTGTGTTCAGTTTTTCAAGGCCTATCCACTGTGCCAACTTATAACTAAATCTGAGGGGGGTGCGATGGGGAGGTTCCCTTGTAAGTGTTTTTTATTTTGCTTCACACAAGCATCAATTCGCCGGGTCGTGAATCATCATAGTTTTTCATCCTGCCACAGACGTTTGTTTTCGCATAGTTTCGTGACACCTTAGTATAAGCTGTCCATTGCAAAAAATAGCTCGTTTAGATGTATCCAAAGATAAATGTCCAACGTTCTGAGGTCATGAGAATACGCAGGCCGAGAAACTGGTTCCATTTCGTCGTTAGCATGGAAATTTAGAAGTTTGTGCTAAGGGTCTATGGTACCAAACTGCTGACGTCCCTAGGCTTACAGACTACTTAATCTAACTTAAACTAACTTACGCTAAGGACAACACACACACACACACACACACGCCCGAGGAAAGACTCGAACCTCCGACAGGGGGAGTTAGCATGCAGAAGTAGTTGTCGCTAAGTGAATCTCAATCTGTGCGACTACAGTGTGCTGGAGCTTCAGCATGAAAACGCAGAATGGTTTTTTTATTGCCACTGTTTATTCTGTATGGAGTCTGGAAAGTCTATAGGTGTATCACATATGTGAAGTGCGGCGAGTAGATATGAAGCTACCAGTAAGCTACATACATTTCCAGTCAGTAAATGATTGGCGCTGATAATTAGCCAAAATTGTAAAGTCACGTCTAGCGTCGGCTCACACACGTTCATAGTGGTAACTCGGGACACCGTTTCCTCAGAATATTGCCTCACCTGCAACTAGATTGATGGGAGAAAATACGATTTGAATACTGGAAAAGTTCGCAAGTGATGTACGATCAACATGCTAACGAACTAGCTGCGTGAAACGTTTCACGAAAAAAAAAAAGAAGTTTGTTGGGATGTACACTGTACATCATTGTCAAATAATAACAAAGATACGATGTCACACACACACTTACAAATATTGCAGATTTTCGCCAAGGTTACTTAAGTGGTTTTCTAGGTGTCCGACTTCGGTTTCATGGCCCTGATGGAATTCCAATTACATTTATATTACGCTCCAGAATCAGCCGCTTTCCTTGCTCATATTTATCGACAGTCGTTTGTGCAGCCGCATAATCCCTCGTGACTGGGAAAGAACACAGACAACTCCTATTTAGAAAAGGTGCAAAATAGCGAATGCAGAAAATTACAGACAAATATGGCGAAGGTAGTCGGACAGATTGCATTATTGAGTGGCGTAGCGGACAAAATTCAATTGTGATGGTTTGGGACGCCATTAGCTATAACGTGCAATCTCGTTTCCAACCTATTGAGGGAAACCGTAACAGTATCCGCTAGATAATGGAGTTGTTAGGACCGGAGTCACTGCCCGTCGTGCAGGCAGCTCAAAATGCCATATTTCAACAGAGGAAAGCCCTGTCACATGTGGAGCGGCGAACGTGCAAGCTTTCTTTGAAGAGCGATAGACAGCACTGCTTTCCTGGCCTGCACGTTTACCTGGTATGTTGGTCACAGAACATGTGGTTGTCGGTAACTTGCTCGTTCTGGTCCTCCTGCAACCACCTTCGATGCTTTATGGCAGCGTCTATAAATCACCAGGCAGTGTGTCCTACAGAAGCGTATCCAGCCGCTCTGTGACCGGTGCACGAAGTGTAAAGGCTTTGAATGCAACTTCACTTCGTGCTAAATTCTCATCAAACTGCATATCCTGTTTTGTAATTCTAATCATTTGTGTATTGTCATCTGATTACAATGACATTCATTCCAGTTATTACATGCCTCCATTTACCAGATAGGGTCAGCAGCTTCTGTTCACCGGCGGTGCCGTTGTCTCCAGAATAGTAACGCCGTTGGATGATAGTAAAGAAGTGCAGAAAGACTTCGACGTGATTCCGCTTGGTGTAATGAATGCAGCTGTTTTGAAATGTGGCCAACTGCAACATAATGCCTATAACAAAGAGAGATACTACGGCAATGTCCGATCACAAGACTAGCGGTGAACATTCTAAGCATGTTCAAAAAAATGGTTCAAATGGCTCTCAGCACTGTGGGACTTAACATCTGAGGTCATCAGTCCCCTAGAACTTAGAACTATTTAAACCTAACTAAACTAAGGACATCACACTCATCCATGCCCGAGGCAGGATTCGAACCTGCGACCGTAGCGAACGCGCGGTTCCAGACTGAAGCGCCTACAAGCGCTCAGCCACTGCGGCCGGCCCTCTAAGCACGTCACATCGTCTGAAGATGTAGGAGTAGGAATAAGAAGTGGTGTGTAACGGAACAAACGCATAAAATTAGCTCTTCCGAAGGCGACTTCAAGGCTTAACTTTGCTGGAAGGATTCAGTGCCTCGTTAAAGAAAATGTTACAGTGAATCATTCAAAAGTGCGTCAAATGTTTCTCTAAGCTTATGTATTTCTTACTTTTACATATATCATTTCGCAAAACAGTTGACAGTTTTTTCCAATTTTTTAATCCGATGAATTTACAGGGCGAATCTACTTTCACATTTACTTTGTTGCGTTAAATTATTTTCATCATCGGAGAGGGCGCGACAAGCAGTACAGCAGTACTCGGTCATTCGTTCGTTTCCTGAATGGAAATGTAACAATCGCTTCCACCGAACCAAATTAGCGGCAGAATAACTAGGTATCAAGGCGAAAAATGCAAGAGAGAAATGAGAAGGATACATACATGCTTACAGTTGGTACTGCGTTCATCTACTTCTAATTTCGTTATCTTTGCTCACAAGTACAAAATTTTTATGTAGATTGAAAGAGAACGGGGGAGAAAAGAAAGGGAAGGGATTATTGATATCAGCTGCATCAGGACTTTGTCATGACTTTGTGTGGCATCAGCAACAATAAGTGAAAATGTGTGCCGGACCAGGGTTCGAACCTAGGATCTCCAGCACACATTTTCAGTTGTCGCCGCACATAGTGCTGATGCAGCTGATATCACTAGCCCCTTCCCTCTTTTACTTTCCTTATCCCCTTTTACTTTCCTTATCCCCTTTTACTTCCCTTAACCCCTTTTAATTTCTTTAACCCCTTTTACTTTCCTTAACCCCTTTTACTTTCCTTAACCCCTTTTACTTTCCTTACCCCCTTTTACTTTCCTCACCCCTTTTTCTTTCCTCACCCCCTTTTACTTTCCTCACCCCTTTTACTTTCCTCTCCCCCTTTTACTTTCCTCACCCCCTTTTACTTTCCTTACCTCCTTTTACTTTCATCACTGCCTTTTACTTTCCTTACCCCCATTTACTTTCCTTAGCCCCACCTATTTTCCTTACACCCTTTTACTTTCCTTACACCCTTTTACTTTCCTTACACCCTTTTACTTTCCATACACCCTTTTACTTCCCTTGCCCCCTTTTACTTCCCTTGCCCCCTTTTACTTCCCTTGCCCCCTTTTACTTCCCTTACCCCCTTTCACTTCCCTTACCCCCTTTCATTTCCCTTATGCCCTTTCACTTCCCTTACCCCCATTCAATTTCCTTACCCCCATTCAATTTCCTTACCCCCTTTCACTTTCCTTACCCCCATTCAATTTCCTTACCCCCTTCCACTTTCATTATCCCCTTTCACTTTCGTTACACCCTTTCATTTTCGTTACACCCTTTCACTTTTGTTACACCCTTCACTTTCCTTACACCCTTTCACTTTCCTTACACTCTTTTACTTTGCTTACCTTCATTTACTTTCCTTACCTTCATTTACCTTCCTTACCGTCATTTACTTTCCTTACACGCTTTGACTTTCCTTTCTCTTCTCACTCCCCCCCCCCCCCCCCCTCCTTCTTCTTTTCTTCAATTTACACAATATGTTTTACAGTTGTGGCTTCCACCTGGTGTCTGTTCTTTCGGACATGTCAGAAAGAATGGTCACAATGTATTCATATAAAGTACAAAGTATGATGGAATGGCACAGTGAGAAATTTGTTATTTAATTCTAAGTAATTCGATGTGAAGAATTGATGAGATATACTCTGTTCATCGTAAACCATGGATTCAACCATGTTTCTTGCACTTTCAGGCATATCTAAACAATATTGTTTCAATTACAAAAAAAAAATCGATGTATTGCAAAAATTGACGCATTCTTCGATGTGTAGTTATAACATCGATGCTACCAAGCGATATATATTGCACCGGAAAGAAAATCGACGCGTTTTTAATATCCATCCGTAATCTCGGCTGATGTTACGGATCGTTTGAAATAAAGGAATAGCAATTGTAACATAGTCTGTGACAAGCTTTGTATTATCGTCATTTGGTTGCTGAGAACAGTTGAGCGAGAAGCATGCAGAGAGCAGCGTTACGGCGGGCACTTGGTCTGCTCAGTTCGGCGGCTCGCCCCTGCTTTGTTGAAGCAGAGTCCCTGTGTGGGTGTGGGGAGCGTATTTTTCGCACATGGCGTGCCCGGCCTGTGTGTGAAGTAGCGGCGTCAGCAGGAGCCGGCGAGCCGCCGGTTTATGGACACAGTCTCGCTACTCAGCACTTCAGCCAAAGTGGCCTTCCTTGGGCACAGCCGCTGTCTAGCTGAATGCGCCCGGAGACACTGCTTTACGACCTCTCTCTCCCGCCAGACGCCGCGTGTGAAAGCTCAGCCTCGTCTCGGAGCTGCCACGCTGAAGTAGCGGTGGACCGATCCACGGCTCAAGTGCTTTCTTGCATTGGGCTACTGTATAATGAAACACCTCCACTAGCAAAACTTCTCTCGTAACCTCACGTTAATGGTACGTTTATGCAGGAGTTGTAATAAGCGATAAGAGCGTCGAATAGAGCAGCGATTAAAGGAAAGCGTGCGCTCAATTTCTATGAGACCTCCATGACGGATCTGAGTGCTGTTTATCGTATTTATATCGGCTTTGAAATAGATACTAAAGTAAGAAACTTCCTGTCAGCTTAAAACTGAGTGCCGAGTCATCACTCGAACCTCGGGACCTAGATACCAAAGTAGTTCTAAATTTACTACGTTACAATAGGATACAAACCGAAGCGATATGCAATTGAGAATACTGTGATCTTGAAAACTACGTGACGTAAGTGTTAATGCATGTTAAATCGAATAAAACCTGCCTCTTACTTAATGTACATTTTTTCTGATATCTGTCTACTGGTTAGTCATTTAGAAGTCTAGCGTTATCTTTACGCCTCGAGCTGTAGCTGTTGCTATATTAGTGAGTAAGATACATGGTAAGACTGACACATTGTCAAAACTTAGATCTGCAAACGTCAGTGATTCCAGAAAAAAAATAGCGATTAGCCCAAAAATATTTGAAGGTTTAGTAACTGCTTAGAAAGTATAGACGGGTAATCTAATCGAATTATTTGCGGTGCCCATTCTGGCTCGACGTTCAAGAGCTATAAACGTTCCGTTCTATTACAGAGATTCTCATACAAATTATAAGTTCTCGGACATTAATATTGTACTGTATTGTATTGTATGTTAACCGGGGGCCTAAAACGACGGAGAGGCTCTGTCCCCGCCGCAGCCGCTGTAGTCCACAACCCCACGACGACTACCGCAGTCCAACCCTCCGCCGCCCCACGCCGAACCACTCTTTCAGGCATATTGTGCGGTTTGGCCCCCGGTGGACACCCCCACTCGCCCCCTCCCCAGGAAACGTCTCACACCAGATTACCAGATGAGAGTAACCCCTATGTTTGCGTGGTAGAGTAACGGTGGTGTACGCGTACGTGGAGAACTAGTTTGCGCATCAATCGTCGACATAGTGTAGCTGAGGCGGAATAAAGAGAAACAGCCCGCATTCGCCGAGGCGGATGGAAAACCGCCTAAAAACCATCCACAGACTGTCCGGCTCCACACTAGTCCGCCGGGCGCATTCGTGCCAGGGACCAGGCGCTCCTTTCCAATTCGCAAAGCCGTGCATTAGACCGTACAAAATTCTTGATGCCACTGCTTTCTTAGTGTGACACAACAGAAGTACATCTACACCGCTGCTACCTAGAAAGATAGCGCAGTGGTTAGCTGACTGGACTCGCGTTTAGGAGGACGACGGTTCACGTCCGCATCCTGCCACCCAGATTTGCATTGAGGTGACAGAAGTCAAGGGAAATCTCCTAATAATGTGTCGAACCTCGTTTTGTCAACGTAGTGCAGAAACTCGACCTTGCATAGACTCAACAAATCGCTGGAAGTCACCTGCAGAAATAGTGGGCCATGCTGCCTCTATAGCCGTCCAAAATTGGAAAAGTGTTGTCAGTGTAGGATTTTCCGCACGAACTGACTTCTCGATTATGACCTATAAATGTTCGATAGGATTGATGTTGGGCGATCTGGGTAGCCAAACCATTCTCTCGAATTGTCTAGAATGTTCTTCAAACCAATCGCAAACAACTGAGGTGTTGAGATCAAAAGTGGTACATGTTCAAAAAGATTTCGTACTTGCAGCCGCTCGTCGTAAACTTCATTACACGATATTTCGGCTGGACAACTGACAGCCATTTTCAGGTGAGCCGAACGAGGACCGACGGTGACGTTTTTTTCCTTTACTGTTATTTTAAAACCTTGCACAAAACGTAGGCCGACATCGGCCTGTCTATACCACTCTTTGGCTATAGAAAACCAGAGAACAGATAACATGTAGACAGATATACCGAAAATATGAATATGAAACAACAAGTGACACACATAATCATAAAAACGAAGACGTTCGAGTGGAAGACACTGAATTGTATAAGCAAGTCCAAATGTACACGAAGGCTCAATGAGTACACTGTCAAACGGTGAAGGACACTGAAGAGAGACAATTGCACTGGAATGGAGATGATCTTCGACACACTGCACACACTATTGCACGAAAAAAGGGAGAGAGCCTGCTACAGGGAATAGGGGAGGGTAGGAGGGAGATGGGGAGGACGCCAGTGGGAGAGACAAAGTGAGGCGGAGGGGAGAGGGTAGGGTTGTGTGTGGAAGCCTGGGGGGGGAGGAGAGGGAGAGAGGAGGGGAAGGAAGTTAGGAGGGAGAGAAGGGAAAGAGGGAGCCCTGGAGAAAAAGCTCAGGTGGAGGAAGGGGAGGATCAAATCTGGTAGGATGGGAAGATGTAGGGGACGAGGGCATCATCCTGGGGGGGGGAGCAGGTGGAAGCCACCTTGGGCAAGGATATGGAGTGTGGTAAGATGGAGAGCGGGTGGGATGCAAGAGTACAGGTGAGGCAGTGGATTGGGGTGGGAAAGGACGAGAGAGACAAGTGGGTGAGGGGGATCAAGTTTATGGGATGTGTAAAGGCTCCTTATCTATTCAAGGAAGAGGAGCAGGTGTGGGAAAGGAATTAAGTCATAGAGTAGCCGCGTGGGGGATGAGAGGCATATGTGATAGGCGAGGCGGAGCGCTTGGCATTCCAGGATTTGAAGGGACTTGTAGTAGGTAGGTGGGCGGAGATCCAGGCGGGATGGGGATAACAGGGGATGGGGTGGATGAGGGATTTATAAGTGTGGAGGACAGTGGAGGGCTCCAAACCCCATGTGTGGCTGGAGAGGAGTTTGAGGAGGCGGAGTCGGGAGTGTGCCTTGGCTTAGATTGTCCGGAGATAGGGGTCCAGGAAAGGTGATGGTCAAGGGTGACACCAAGGTACTGGAAGGTGGGGGTGAGGTTTATAGGACGGCCATAGATAGTAATATAAAAATCAAGGAGACAGAAGGGGTGGTTTTGCCTACAATGATTGCCTGGGTTTTGGAAGGATTGACCTTGAGCAGCCACTGGTTGCACCAGGTGGTGAACTGGTCAAGATGGGATTGGAGAAGGTGCTGGGAGCGTTGCAGAGTGGGGGCGAGGGAAAGGAAGGCAGTGTCATCGGCGTATTGGGGAAGGTGTATGGGAGTTGAAGGCAGTGGCATGTCCACCGTATAAAGGAGGTAGAGAAGAGAGGGGAGGACGGAACCTTGGGGCACACCAGCAGAGGGGTAGAAGGTGTAGGAATCTGTGTTATGGATGGTGACATAGGAAGGACGTTGAGAAAGGAAGGAGGCAATCAGACAGATGTAGTTAATAGGGAGGGCAAAGGTTTGGAACTTGAAGAGGAGATCGGAATTCCATACATGGTCGTAGGCACGTTCAAGGTCGAGAGAGTGGAACGTGGTGGAGCGACCGGAATTTAGTTGTTTGGAGAGGAGGTGAGTGAGGTGAAGGAGGAGATCATCTGCAGAGAAGCCACATTGGGTAGAGGGAAGGAGGCAGTGTAGGTGGAGGTGCTGGTGGATGCATCAGGTGAGGATGGATCCCAGGACCTTGCTGAAGACTGAGGTGAGGCTGATGGGATGGTAGGAGGAGACAGCGGACGGTGGGTTGTCTGGTTTGAGGAACATCGGGATCCCGGAAGTTTTCCACAGGTCGAGCTGGAAGCCAATAGACAAGACCACATTATAAGTCTGGCCAGGGTGGTGAGGAAGGACATATTTTGGGGGAGGATTGCTGCAAGGATCTGGGCAGGGGCGACGGCCGTCTGTTATGGTGAGGAGGACACGGAGATGGTCACTGCCAATAGGGTCGAGGACGTCTGCCATGATGCGTCCAAGGAGGTTGGGTGAGGCCATGACGACATTGGGAGAGGTATTGGAGTTGGGGCAGGTGTGGTGGGGAAGGGGAATAAGGTCACCTTGGAGTGTGGCGAGGAACCAATGCCACCGCTGTAACTGAGCGGCAGCAAGACTATGGATGTTGAGGTCGGCAGCAGTCACGTAGGAGGAGAAGGTATGGTCGATGTGGGAAAGGAAGTTGAAGGGAATAGGGATAGAGGGCCGGACGTAGAAGGTGGCACAGGTAATGGTAAGGCTGGGGAAGAAGAGACTAAGGATACGGTGTTCCGTGGGGTCAGGAAGGAGGGGTTGGAGCTGAAGAGGGATCCGGCAGCGGTGGCCAATGGCTACCCCGCCATAAGGAGGGGATTATCGGAGCGGTGAAGGAGGTAGGGTGATGTGTGTATGGTGCGGTGGAGCTGGAGAAAGGTTTCGTTTAGGAGGAAGGCATCCACCTGGTGGGTCATGAGGGTATGCGTGAGGAGCTTCTTGTGAACAGGAAAGGAGCGGCTGTTGTTGCACAAGATACGGTGCTGCCGCACCATTATGGGAACTTAGACGAGAGTGTCGAGACGAGAAGTGAAAGTGGGCCTGGTTATGGGAATAGGTGTCAAAGGAATTAAGGTGGAATACGGAGTGGGCTGTGAGGGTAATCTATTGGAGGGTGTGGGGGCGTTTGAATCGATGAACATTTTGAAGGACAATGGTAATAAAGCGAATGATAGGGGGGGGGGGGGATGAAGGGAGTTTTCAGGAGGGGTGGGGGTATCCAGAGGTCGGACGGGGACGGTGAGTTCAGGAGTGGAGGGGGGCGTCGGGCCTTGCGCTTTTGGGAGTAGGTGGGGTGGGGTAAGTTGCAAGTGTTACAGAATTGGGGGGGGGGGGGGGGGGGGTACTGGAGGTTTGGACACTGCCGGAGGAAGGGACACTGCCAGTGCAGGCACTCAGATGTTTGGTGTGCGTTATATCCCAGGAAGATGTTCTCCGCTCTGTCTTATATAGTGCGCTGATGCTACTGCCGTGCATGCGTTGAAGTCGCGGAGACAAAAGGACCACACCGCCCAGCGGCAGCGCCCTCGCTGGTGGAACTGCAAGACTCAGCTGCCGTCAGTATTATCGCTGGCCGCAGCTGTCGAAGTCTTCTAGCGTCTTTGTCTCGAGCAAATTTCGGAAATGACGGGAATCCACGCGTTATTCAATTGATAACAACTGTCACGGTTCATTAGATTTTCCACAATGCGTATTTCAACGGATTCTTTGATAATGGAGTCCCAAAAGGTTGTTGCTGTGTCCAAAATCAAAGTTTTGTTATACTCCATTGCATGACCGTTGGAAATACAATGTTCCGCCACTGCAGACTTACTGGGTTGAAGTAGGCGAGTGCAACGTTGATGTCCCGTACAACGCTCTTCCACTATACGCGTTGTCTTTCCTATATAGGCCATAACACATTGACACGGTGTTTTATAAATTCCCGCCTTCCGCAGTAACAAATCATCCTTCACCGATCCCACCAGATCCGAAATCTTAGAAGGAGAACGAGAAACCACTTCCTCATGAAAATTATACCGACGGCAGCTGTCTTTCAGTTCCACCAGCGAGATCGCTGCCGCTGGGCGGTGTGGTCCTTCTGTCTCCGCGACTTCAACGCATGCACGGCAGTACCATCGGTGCACTACGTAAGACGGAGCAGAGAACGTCTTCGTCAGCCCTCGTTCGGCTCACCTAAAGATGGCTGGCAGTTGTCCAGACGAAATATCGTGTAATGAAGTTTATAACGACCGGCTGCAAGCCCGAAATATTTTTGAACAGTTGATTCGCCGTGAAAATTTTAAATTTTACAAAAGTGGTACATGTCTCTCAACAATAGTTTTGAGATATATTGAAAAAAACTGTATAATTATGCATAGTATTATTCCCAAACCTTTTAGTTACTCCCACAACGTCATCAGGAAGAACAGTGTTGTGCCAAAATCTGTAATCATAGAATAAAGGCAAATAACAGAAAATGGTAATAGAAAATCACTGACACATCCCCTTTTCGATTTAAACAACACTAATTTTATTATAAATATCTTGTTACTAAATATAATGTTTCAAGTAAAATATTATTTTTAATCATTTCAGAGCGTTCATACACATTCCCATTATTTGTATAAACATTCATAACTCTTCTTCTTTTCCTTGTGCCTTTGTCCAGCGTTTTCCGCAGGATCGGCATGGTTACGGTCGGATCTGAAAGGGTTAGTTTAAGAGGTGGCCGGATGCCCTCCCTGTCGCCACCTCTTTAAAGACAACGCAAACACCCAGGCCCTGAGCGGAGTAGACCTCCGACCCAGCCGGGAATCGATACTGGGCCCCTTGATACGGCAGCCCGTCGCACTGACCACTCAGCTATCGGGTCGGACATAAACATTTATAACTGAACAATAAATATCAAAATAGACAATATAATGGAAGTCAATATCCTTTTTAGTGCGTTGGCTTGTAACATGGGAGGGTTAAAATGTCCAATCACTAACCTTCAGCTGTCTAAATATCCAGTTTTATTTTATTTTTGCTATCAGCTTCAACGTTGAAATATGCCATTTCTTGTCCCCTGATCGACTTGTATGAAGAGTCCCACCTCTTGCACAATCAAAATAGAGGCAGCATTCAATCACTGGTATCCGTAAATTTCTTTCTAACACAGCGATCCCTTCGATCATTACTTGCAAACTCAGAATTCAACAATCTGAAAATTACACCGGTTATTAATTTCACATTTGCAATGGTTTATCTCGCGCTTACATTAACCTTTGATCTCGCAATGTTAATCGCTTACATATGTTACCTGGAGAAATATATTCCTGAATCTTCATTACTCAATATTAATTTTTTTGTTGCGATCTTTTCCCGTAAGTGTATTATGAGCAAAGAATGCAAAAAATGAACATTATATGGCTATTTGCTTGCAATCTGCACCTGTTTCCCATTTAGGAACAATGTTTCCTTTCCAGTTGGTATGCTTCAAACCCACGACCTTCTTTTGTTTTATCACATTTCTCTAACACAGTTCAAGGCATCGGTTCTTCCGTCTAAATTCATGTTAATCTTCTGCGGACACGTCTGATGGTTCCAGCACCGAAGTCATTTTGAAATCTCACAGCTGTTTACTGCATCCCGCTCCAATGCTACCATCAGCCTCGAATTCTTTCGTGCAATATAGGGAATTGTCTCTGTAGCAACTCCTCTTTCTAAGCGAAACGAAATTTCAAGACTGATTTAGATAGGGAAAAGATCACTCAGTAACTTCCATTTTAGAGCCAACTGATGCGAAATCGGGTGGAAATAACTACAATAACAACTAATATACCCCAAAAATAATGACAAGTCTCGTTTTCGATCTCAGCGCCTCAATTGTGGCCCAGTGAAACGGTGCCATGACACCAGTAAAAATTCCACCTTTGCTGCAAATGGTATCCAACTAGGCAACATAACTATTGCCAGTAAACGTTCGGTCCAGTTGGACTAGTCCGTTCCATGTAAGCACAGTCCACACAATTATGGAGCCACCACCAACTTGCACGGTTCCTTGTTGACAACTTGGGTGCATGGCTTCAGGGAGTCTGCACCACACTCTAACCCTACGATCAGCTCTTACCAGCTGAAATTAGAACTCCAACCAATACTGTCCCGGGCTCAGGAGAGGCACTGCAGGCGCCGCGCTGTCCTAATGGATGCATTCGTCTTACGTCCCACTTTTACTTCTGCGGTTATTTCACGCTGAGTTGCTTGTCTGTTTGCACTGACAACTCTACGCAAACGCCGCTGCTCTCGATCGTTAACTGAAGGCTGTAGGCCACTGTGTTGTCTGTGGTGAGAGACAGTGCTTGAAATATGGTATTCTCGGCATACGCTTGACACCGTAGATCTCGGAATATTGAATTCCCATTCCCTGATAATTTCCGAAATGTCCCATGCGTCAGGATCCAGCTACTATTCCACGTTCAGAGTCTGTTAATTTCCGTCGTTCAGCCATAATCACCTGAGTACAAATGACAGCTCCGCCAACGCACTGTCCTTTTATACGTTGTGTACGCGACACTACCGCTAGTCTCTATATGTTGTGTCTCTACCCCATGCCTTTTGGCGCCTCTGTGTAGGTTTCCCCTTGTTACGTCTTCCACCGCCTGCTGGATAACATCCCTCCTCACGTCACAGTGTCACCAGCGGCCTACGTCGCAGGCGCGGTGGTTCAATAAGGCAGAGGTTGGCCACCACCAGAGGGCACTCCAGACGGGGGAAACTGCTTTGCCACGCCATCTTCAGACGCCAGTCAAACTTCGGATGACATCATCTCGCCCAACAAGCCAACTAGGGAGCAGCTCGTCGTTACGGAGAGGGGGACGGAGAGTGTCCTTGCGCTTGATATTACAACCGGCTCCTCCGGGTGTATGTAGTAGTCTTCAGCGACCGTACAACAGAGTTTACAGCAAGAGTCATCGCCGAGGAGCTTCACGATGTCTGCTCGGAAGTCAGTGTGGTAGCAATGGATTTAATGCGGGACTGTATCATACCCGCTTGTCAGTGTTGGACTTAGAATCTTAGATGCTAGAAGGGACCTGCTCCTGGAAGTGTTCATTGTATCCCAATTTTGAGTGTTCGAATAAACAGTGCTTGAACTTGGACTTTTATTCGTGAAAGTTTTTCCTGATACTACGCTAGGGCAGTCGTATTGGGGTGACGTGTTACTCGACGTTACAACACAGAGATTTCCATAAATCC
Organism: Schistocerca americana; assembly: GCF_021461395.2. Lineage (NCBI taxonomy): Eukaryota > Metazoa > Arthropoda > Insecta > Orthoptera > Acrididae > Schistocerca > Schistocerca americana. The sequence continues at coordinate 168,544,989 of NC_060119.1, read as the reverse complement.
CTGAGGGCAAATGCCGGTATGCTTCCTTCGAAAAGCCTCGGCCGATTTCCTTCCTTTCCCTCTGCTTCTAGCAGTCAGAGCTCATGCTCCGTCTCGAATGACCCCGATGTCGACAAGACGTTAAACTTTATACTCCTTAACGTCACTACTCAGCAATTCACACTTATGCGCCTGGTAGAGGAGTCATCCAGTCATCTCCAGACTACCGTTCCACTCCCGAAAAGCGTGCGGGAAACACGAAACACTTAAAACTTCCCGTGCATGCTCTGATTTCTCTTATTTTATTTCGATGATCAATTATTCGTATGTAGGTGGCGTCAATAAAATACTTTTGTTTTTGATTGAAATTTTACGAAAGGATCTCTGCGGAACCAAAAACGCCTTTCTTTTAAAGTTTGCACCACAACTTGTGAATCATATCCGTGACACTCTCGACTATGTTACGCGACAGTAGAAAACGAACAGCCCTTCTCTGACCACTTTCGATGTCAATCAACCCTATCTGGTGAGCATCCGATACTGCGCAGCAGTATTCCAGAAGAGGACGGACAATTGTAGTGCAGGCAATCTATTTGGTGGATTTACTGCATCTTTTGTCCGCCCTCGGTAGCTGAATGATCAGCGTGACGGATTGTCAATCCTCTGGGCCCGGGTTCGATTCCCGGCTGGTTCGGGGAATTTTCTCCGCCGAGGGACTGGGTGTTGTGCTGTCCTCATCATCATCCTATCATTCTCATTGACTGCAGGTTGCCGAAGTGTCGTCGAATTGAAAGACGGACACCGGACGAACGGCTTGTCCGAGGGGGGAGGGTGGGGGGGGCTGTTTTAAAGCTTACGGTCTTTTGGCGGTACGTAGATACTTTTGTTGTATGGCCTCATGGCAGACAGGAACTGGAGAAATTCCTTCATCGCTTAAACCCATTACATGGGAAGATCAAATTCACGATGGAGATTGAAAAGGATGGCACTTTACCTTTTCTGGACGTGCTAGTACGCCGTAAAAATCATGGGTCACTAGGAATTTCTGTGTACAGGAAACCGACTCACACAGATCTGTATCTTCAGGCGTCAAGCTGCCATCACCCAGTACAAACAGCCGGTGTTCTCAGTACCTTAATACATCATGCGCATGTAATATCAGATGATGAAAACGTCCATGCAGAATTAGAACACTTGGCGAAGGTTTTTAAAGAGAATGGCTACACTTCACGCCAAATAAGGAAGGCCATGCGCAACTGTCATAACAAGAAGCAACGCACTGAGGACGCTGATGACGACTTTAAATCAACTGCGTTCCTTCCATACGCCAGGAATGTGTCGTCAAAAACAGGCCGATTACTGAAGAAAAATAAAATCAAGGTTATCTTCCGTCCACCAGCAAAGAACCGTGCCCTCGTTGGATCCGTTAAAGACGATTTACAACTGAAGAAAGCGGGCGTCTATAAAATTCCTTGTGAATGTGGCTCTGCAGATATTGGCCAGACGACAAGAACTGTCCATGAACGATGTACAGAACATGAAAGACACACCCGTCTGCGGCAACCGTCAAAATCGGCAGTAGCAGAGCACTGTATTTCTTTGGGACATTCAATGGAATACAATGGAACAAAAACTTTAGCTCCGGTTTCCGGATTTTGGAATTCCGTAATCAAAGATTCAGTGGAAATACGTCTTGCCGATAATCTTATAAATCGTGACAACGGCTTTCAGCTGGATAAAAATTGGAATCCTGTTATTAAAATTATACAATCAAAGCGGAATCGACAGCGTCATTCGATACTCAGTGACAAGATGATCTCATACTTTCACCACAGAGGGCAGCACGTACAACTCGGCTATGCGCTGTAGGATACCCGTACATTTCGCATGCGCGAGATTCGGCATAAATACCGCGACTGCACCTGGGCTCTTCAGTAGTTGCGTACACCTGATAATGGCCGGACGTCTCTGGGCCGAAATATCGTGGCAGAATGTCGACGGGATCCGGCTGCATACCCGGAAATGGTTAGAAGTGTCTAAGGCGTTCAGCCTGATCGGGTTGCCTCCAAACACGTCTCCAGCGATTGTCTGGTTGGAGGCATATGCGACACCCATCGGCGTAGAGAACGTGATGCCAATCGTGAGCGGTCCATTCGGCATGTTGTTGGGCCATCTGAACCGCGCTGCGTGTTGTCGTGGTTGTAAAGATGGACCTCGCCATGGAATTCGTGAGTGAAGTTGCTCATCATGCAGCCTATTGCGCACAGTTTGAGTCGTAACACGACGTCCTGTAGCTGCACGAAAAGGATTTTTCAACATGGTGGCGTTACTGTCATGGTTCCTCCGAGCCATAATCCGAAGGTAGCGATCTTACACTGCAGTATTAGCCCTTGGGCGGCCTGAGCGAGGCACGTCATCGACAGTTCCTGTCTCTCTGTATCTCCTCCATGTCAGAACAACATCGCTTTGGTTCACTTCGAGACGCCAGGACACTTCCCTTGTTGAGAGCCCTTCCTGTCACAAAGTAACAATGCGGACGCGATCCAACCGCGATATTGACCGTCTTATCGTGGTTGAACTACTGACGACACGAGCCGTGTACCTCCTTTATGGTGGAATGGCTGGAACTGATCCGCTGTCGGACCCCCTCCGTCTAATAGGCGCTGCCCATGTATGGTTGTTCACATCTTTGGGCGGGTATAGTGACATCTCTGAACAGTCAGTGATACAATATCCACAGTCAACGTCTATCTCCAGGAGTTTTGAGAACCAGCGTGATGCAAAACTTTTTTTGATGTGTGTAGAAGAGTGAGTGTCACGGATAAGAACAAAGGCGTTCTTAGTTGCGACGTGATCTATTCACGAATTTTTAATCACCAACTTTTTCCTGCTAATGTGAAAATATTTTGTTGACAGGCACATACATCTACATATCTGCATACATTCTGCGGAAGCCGCCGTATCGTGCATGGCGGAGGGTAACCTGCACCACTACTGATCATTTCCTTTTCTGTTTCACTTGCAAATAGAGGGAGGGAAAAACGACTGGCTAGATGCCTCTGTATGAACCCTAATCTCTCTAATGTTATCTTCATGATCCTTGCACTAAATGTACGTTGGCGGCAGCCGAATCGTTCTGCAGTCAGCCTCAAACGCCAGGTCTCTAAAAATTCCTCAGTCTTCTCCGAAGAAATGCCCATCGCGATAAAATAAGAGGAATCAAAGCTCACACGGAAAGATTTAGGTGTTCATATTTCCCAGCTGCTATTCGGGAATGGAACTGTGGACAAATTGTTTGAAAATGCTTCTGCCAAGCACTTAAATGTTAACTGAGTGTAGTCATGTAGATGTGCATAAAATCTAATACGTTTTTTGGAAACAAGTAGCGGGTTAAGTGGATGTGCATCATGTCGCAAATGAAAGAGAGGTATTAATATTTACATGTATCCAGTTTTATAAACTGAGAGAGATAGACCAACAGATCTGGCACACTACAAATATTCACGAATAGAAAGAACAGCTCTTTAGCAGCTTTGCGTCCCATACAGAATGTTGAAGGAAACGTAGACCTACTTTCCGCCTGTTCCACCGTGCACACCGTCTAACTATTAGTAATGTTATAAAGGTTAGAACCTCGGCGTAGAGTTGGTGGTGCGAGGAAAACCGAAGAGCTACGGCATGGCATTTCGAGGGTCGCCAGCTACTCCTAAAAACAGGAGCGGGCGAGAATAGCTCCCCACCGCGGTGCGTGGTGACCCGTTGTCGGGTCACCGGCTACAGCTTCGATTGGAAACATCGTCCTACTGCGTTCTTCCTGTCCACTCGTTGTAAACACTCCGCGCGCAGCAGAATATCATTGTTCTCTCTTCCCCTTTCTTTAACTCTTGCGTACTCTTGAACAGTAGACCGTCATGCGTCTTTAAACTGATGCTATGCCTTCCTCTGATACTGCGTTAATCTTCTCATCTCTGCACACCTATTACTCTCAGCATCTTCGATAAATTGTTTTTCGCATTTTCAAATCGTTGCGTGCCTAAACAGTTTACCATAGACATATTTCTTCGTGTGATTTTTCTCTCATTCCCCTGCGCTTCGTAGGACAGGAGTTCAAATTTCCTTCCAACTATCCAGATGTAAGTTCTACAAGATTTCTCTAAATCGCTTAAAGCTCTAACATATCATTTCCTGCCGGCCGCGGTGGCCGAGCGGTTCAAGGCGCTTCAGTTCGGAACCGCACGACTGCTACGGTCGCAGCTTCGAATCCTGCCTCAGGCATGGATGTGTGTGATGTCCTTAGGTTAGTTAGGTTTAAGTAGTTCTAAGTTCTAGGGGACTGGTGACCTCAGATGTTAAGTCCCATAGTGCTCAGAGCCATTTGAACCACATCAATTCGTGGTCACCAACGTTTTCTAATCACGTTCGCTAGTACACTCAAGATTAATTTCTGCTCTGAAGGGAAGGCATCCTTTTGTTCGGGCTGAGGTACATGGGCTTGGCTTCACCTGAACCACCTCAACGGACAGAGGCCAGCTCAAGGACGAGTAAATTTTCGACGACGGTTGGTGTTTCCCATCTGTTGCCGAAAAAAGTCTTGGTGGGAAGCAGCACCTTAAAGAAACGCGGTTAGCGCGAACGAGGAATGACTAATAAGATTTGCTGCATGCAGCCATTGTTTTTGATTCATTGAAACGCCTGTACGTTAAAAAATATCGTGGAGTGGTTTGCAGCTGGTGAAAACGAAGAGTCAGCGTAGCCCTCGGGCTGTGATGAAGTTGTGTGCCCTCTGGGGGCGGATGTGGTGTTTTCATTATGTATATCAGAAGTTGGAAGATGGTGATACTTCCTGATTAACCAAATTATTTAGTGCAGCAGTGAACACTGAGCGGACCCGAGGTGCGTTCCCAGGTGCGGGCGTGGAATTCTATACTCTCCTTTTATCTCGCAGTGTGTTAGTGAGCATCGACTCGTTGAGTAAAAAGATGCCCCCGAGGAGAGCGTGGAGGTATTAGCTAGCTGGTAGTGGTATTCGTTAAAAATGACAGACTAGACTATGATTAATTCATGCCAATAAATGTCATTACTTACAATGCAAACTTGAGAGTCGTGTTTTTGTAAGACTCTTTCTCTGTTGGCTCTGAACTATAAGGGAATTGCTAGTAGCCATTTCATAGCGGTCTACTCAACAGTTAGCGGTGAATACACTCCAGCCCAGTTGTCGGATTTCGGAGATGTCAGTAGTTACACAGCTGCAGAGAGTTTAAGTACTGACTTTGAAGTTGTTAAGTTTTACCCTGACTCTCGGGTCAAAGCGAGACTGGCGAACCTTAATTCGATTGATTTCAAAAGTGTAACTGTGCAAGGCAGTAATACAAAATTCGCCAGTAATCATTTCCGACTAAATCGGTGGAGCAGGACGTCGCACACTTTATCTCACGCGCCGCACCCTGCCAAGAGTGCGTAGTTTCAGGCCGCGAGCGTGATTTCGCGCGACGTCACGAAAGCTTCGAGGGCGGACGAAAGGAACGTTTCAAGGCGAGTGCCAGGATACTGCCTCTGCCTCCGAAAGGCCACAGCCGAGTTTTGTCGCCATCATTTACGACGGAGAAATACTGACAGAAGTCGCTACTTTGCTGGGCACTAACTGTTTGAGAACCAATTAACTGCCGGCCGCTGTGACCGAGCGGTTCCAGGCGCTTCAGTCCGGAACTGCGCTGCTGCTACGGTCGCAGGTTCGAATCCTGCCTCGCGCATGGATGTGTGTGCTGTCCTTAGGTTAGTTAGGTCTAAGTAGTTCTAAGTTCTAGGGGACTGATGACCTCAGATGTTAAGTCCCATAGTGCTCAGAGCCATTTGAACCAATTAACTATTGCCGCCATATGGCAACAACTAGCGTTCTAGTGTCCGCCCCGCGAATTCCTATCGATTACACGCACCAGTCCAGATTAGCACTTTGAATTGTCGCACAGTTGAATAGTAAGTAAGCGCAGGAATAATATTTTGTTACCAAGCTGACAGAGACGTCGCTAAGTGGAGCGCGTCTGCTGGCTGCACTATGGAGTCGTAATCGAATATCAACACGGGAGACCCGAAGCACAAATAAGCTGGAAACTCGTTTCATCACTCTATGTGATAAGAAAAGTACAACTGATTCAGCACTTTGACAACAATGCGCAACTAACAGAACGCTCTTCCGTAATGAGGCTAAATGTAGTATCTTCACTTAGATACGTCACGAGAACACCTTTCAGGATGCGAACTTCGCATAAAGGAACGCTCTGGAACCCTGAAGTTAAACACTAGAGCATTCTAGAATGCTGACGGGCTTACAAAATGAGAGCATATTCAGTTACCAGCTAAGGTTGGTGAGGAGGCGGCGGAGTTGCCCCGGGGGGGTGGGGGGGGGGGCAGGGGGGGGGGGGGGAGAGAGAGAAACACGTCCTTACTTGCTATAAAACCTCCGCTCTCTTCAAGTTCATTCTCAGAGTGAAGCCATTCCATCTGCCTTATGGATATCTATGGAAGTCCAGCTCTGTTAAGTTGCAGGATACTCTGATGAATTCAACAAGCGTCTACAAGTGGCTGTCAACTTGGAGTCCTGCTCGGAGCACCATCCATGGAAAGGGGGGCGGGGGCTTCCGAGCATCCAAGCCGCGGTCATGCCGGACACAATAGTGACTAACAGGATGGGGTCGGGTCGATGTTCCGTGGATGAAGAACCGAATTGCCCGTATGCAAGCTGCTCAGCTTATGCGCTGAGCGCCTGTGTGGCCAATGCTGAGGCAGAACGACTACCGCCTTGTTGGCTGTATGCTGGGACCGCCACTCGGGCTGTCCGTGGTGCTGCTGGGTTTGCTGCCTACACGCAGTCTGGACTAACGACACCAGGGGCATGCCCATTTGTGAGGGCGAGCCTAAGCGCAGTTTCAGCCATCGATAGTGCTGAGGCTCTGACGGACGTCCAAATCCACTCCAGGCAGCGGGGACGCACGGCTGCCACATCCTCCTGCGACGGGTAGAACCCCTATATAACAAGCTGAATCGTCCGCCATGTTTTTCCCATCTCCGAGGATTCAGCAGTGTTTACCTCGTGTGTGGTTAACCTATTCATGGAACTTCTTAAAATACTTCTTATACAATATTTGATATTACATGTATGAAGTGAACCAAACAGTAATTATGTGTATAGACATATTTAGAATGCCCTTTTCATAAAAAAGAAAAATTGAAATGTAGTATCACACAGCTATAGAAATGTAAACTCGGAGCTTGCCTGATAGTTTGTAAATATTAAATACAGGGTGCGTCAAAAAAATGTATACACACTTTGAAGCGTGATAGAAAATTTATTTCCCGTTCTACAATGTTAAATTTCTGAAAATGGAAAGCTTAAAGTCGAATTGGAAAACTTTGCAAATGTGATTAATTTTCAAACTGGTGGCCTTCAGCATCAATACACTTCTGAGTGTGACTCGTCACCACTGATTCCGTGCATCGTACCAAACTGTCCAATGAGATTTCTGCGCACACCGCCTGAATCTCATTCCAAAGTGTGTCCAGGTTACGTGGTTTACGTTTGTACACCTCATCTTTTAGTGTGCCCGATAAGAAGAAGTCCAGCGGCGTGAGGTCTGGAGAGCGTGCAGGAAACTCGATTGGTCCCCTGCGTCCTATCCACTGGCCTGGCACATTGTGATCCAGGTATGCTCGTACGTCCCTATGATAGCGCGGCGGGGCGCCATCTTGTTGGAAATAAAACTCATCATTACCATATAATGCACGAATGGCAGGGAATATGGAGTCAGCAAGCACTGTTAGGTACTTTTCTCCAGTAACAGTACCTTCAAAGAGGAAAGGCCCAATGAGTCCCCTTGCAGACAAACCACACCACACATTTACACCACGCAAATCCACAGCCTTTTCAACTGTAATGTGAGGATTATCTTCATCCCAATACATACAATTGTGCGTATTGACAGTTCCATTGAGTTTGAATTGGGCTTCATCCGACCAAATTATGCTACCCATAAATCCCGGTTCACGTCTCACCATCTCCTGAACCCATTCACAAAATTCTAACCTCCGGTCTGGATCGTCGTCACTTAGCTGTTGCACCAGCCTTGGAATGTACACACGAAACTTGCCTTTCTTCAGAATGCGTAGCACACTACTAGCACTTACATTACTCTCACGTGCCGCTTGCCTTGAAGATTTTTGAGGCTAACGCTGAAACAGTTCCAAGACCGCAGTTGTGGAATCATCACTTGTAGCTGTACGAGGCCGCCCTGATCGTCCTTTATGCACATCACACACTGTTCCATGAATTTCTAATTTATCCCGTAGACGTGTAATTGTTAACCTTGGAGGTGGTTCTGTACCATACTCACTTCTCCACTGTCTTCGAACCGCAGCTACATTCTCAAACTTTCAGTACCACTTAATTATATGCTTCCGCGCTTCAAAGCTCAAACGCACGTCCGCCATGTTGCAGTTACTTCCTTGCCACTGCTGCCACCTGTTGAAGAAACATGACATTACTTTCTCACAGATATTTAAACTTGTAGAACGGGAAATAAATTGTCTATGACAGTTCAGAGTCTGTATACATTTTTTTGACGCACCCTGTATAATGGGTAAATAATTCAGTACTAGTGTCTTCAAATATGGGTGTTACGCAGTAACAACCTGTGGCTATTCATTAGTTTTGCCGGTATACAGTTAGTTGTAAATCAGCTGTTTACTTTTTTTTTTCAAAAGGAGGTACTTTACGAAATGCCGCAGTTTTATTGTACAGAGATGAGAGAAAGTATAGTTTGATCTTACCGTGAAACGAATTTTTATAAATACCTTCATCTATTATTTAACCAGTATTCATTTTATGTAGTTCATGATAGGTTTGTTGCATGCTGAACCGTGATAAAAACTTTATTCTTTGAAAGTTATGCTACTCGTACACGTTCCATCACATACCAGCCCTCCATAAAATATTTGAATTATCACTTTTTCTACCGTGCCCGTATAAGAAAATGGCTCTGAGCACTATGGGACTTAACATCTGTGGTCATCAGTCCCCTAGAACTTAGAACTACTTAAACATAACTAACCTAAGGACATCACACACATCCATGCCCGAGGCAGGATTCGAACCTGCGACCGTAGCAGTCGCACGGTTCCGGACTGAGCGCCTAGAACCGCTAGACCACCGCGGCCTGCCCGTGTAAGAAATGGGGTTATGGTTAAAATGGCTCTGAGCATTATGGGACTTAACATCTGAGGTCATCAGTCCCCTAGAACTTAGAACTATTTAAACCTAACTAACCCAAGGACATCACACACATCCATGCCCGAGGACCTGCGACCGTAGTAGTCGCGCGGTTCCAGGGTGAAGCGCCTAGAACCGCTCGGCCACAACGGCCAGCGAAATGGGGATAAGTATTATTCAGTCTGTATATGTATGTTTCTCATAAGACGTATAAATACATCAAAAATATTCCTCTTTTACGATTGCGAAAATATCGCAGGAAATTTTGAGACGAACTACTTCAGTAGAGGTATTGTCTAGGAAGAAACGCAGTTGCATACAACTGGTTTTATGTTTATAACTACTTTTATTAACGTATATTTAAAATACACAATTGAGCGCCGGGTGGTTCCCAATTTTCTCTCCGGGCAGTCTATGGCTCATCTTGTTCTGCATTCAGGGTCACTAGGAAATAGAAACATGCGACAACCATTTTTGTAATAGTTACTGCATCTCCCAGCTGGGCAGCTATCCATGCTTATGACGAATTCTTCAATACATTTAATTAGACCTCTCCACTCGCATCGTGACTACTACGGAAACAAGAATGAAATCCTGTGCTTTGGGGAAAAACACGGCGGACAGTTCAGCTCAAGTCATACGAGTCTTAGTGACGGAGTCACAGGCAACGCCAGGATCTGCATGCAGCAAGTTCCTCGCCGGCCGCTGACGTTCCACCTCGTGTTTTCAAGCAGTGCGTTCTCTGCACAGTCGCTACTAGGCAGCGCTGCGAAGAAGGCGGAGTGATCTTAAAAATCTCGCCAGTAAATGATTCTTGATGGAGGATGTATCACTAAGGCCTCGGAGCTCCACAAGATCACTCTACCCTGCTCTTCGCTCGACCTTCTAATAACAACGCGAGCCCATCTTGGGTCGTAAGGGAGCGGAGAGCGTGCGAGAGGCCGTATTTCTATCCTACTGCGTCACGATATAACACAAAAGTTCCATTGGCCACCAAACTGGCGTCTTGATTTATGCCTCAGCGCCGGCCTCTGTGGCCGGTGCTTCAGTCCCGAACCATGCGTCTGCTACTGTCGCAGGTTCGAATCCTGCCTCGGGCACGGATGTGTGAGATGTCCTTAGGTTGGTTAGGTTTAAGTAGTTCTAAGTCTAAGGGACTGATGACCTCGTATGTTAGGTCCCATAGTGCTCAGAGCTATTGGAACCATTTTTTGATGCCTCAGCGCAGAAGTAGCACGTAGGTCGTGGTGTCCAGCTCAACAGATATGATGTTGCAGTGAAAGTTACTAGGTAGTGAGCTAAGGCTCTCAAACTATTGAATGAGAAATCTAATTTGAAGTTCAGGGATGCTATTAGTTTTATTTAATTGGGAAAAATTAGTGAGCAAAGCTGGAAATACAGTTTTGTAGATACAGAACCACCATATTCGAGCTTGGGTAGCTCAGTTGGTAGAGGACTTGCCCGCGAAAGGCAAAGGTCCCGAGTTCGAGTCGCGGTCCGGCACACAGTTTTAATCCGCCAGAAAGTTTCAGTTGCATGTCTATTCTTCTGTGCTCATCTCCACAGCCGTCGTTCACCCCTGTCATCTATTGCCCATGGTTCACCATAGTTACCTCTGCGCCGGGTTTGTATAGCGCCATACGGTATACTGTAACCACGGTGCGCGACCATTTTAAAATCTTTCAGAAATGCTTCCACCATTGTCCCGTAAGCCAATGATCGAGGCCTTCCGGACGTCAGATAAATGTCTCCGTTTCCGAGTTACAACGGCGAATGCAGCTCCTCTCCACCCTCCCTCACAGGTGTTATATATCTTCCACTGCCAGTGCTGCCAACTGCCGTCTGTGAGCGGTTATTGCATGTTGTCGTCCATCTCAGGAAGCGGTCACATTACTGTGGCCGAACCGCGTAATAAAAGCTCGCAAATGGAAATAGCATTTTATTTGTGTAACAAATTGTGCTGTGATCTGTCCCGAATCTGTAAGTAAGCGTAAATAAAAACTGTATTTTCCAAAAAAGAGAGAAAATAAACTATGTTTCAGTTGCGGTAAATGTGTTGTAGTGTCACACATTCATAAACGTGTAAACCGGTATCCATTTCAGAATTCGTGTCCTGTTAGCGAGGTCTGTACAGTGGCCCGATAACAGACAGCAGCTGTGAGGGGACAAACAGTGCCATCCTACCAAAGACTACACGTCGGTCACATACGTTAGGGACAATTTCGGGAAAAGGCTATTTCTGTTGTGTTCCGTGGTGCGGTGTTCTGCCGCTGACAGATACGGCTCTACGTCGGAGAGGCGGCCGGCGGGTATCTGCTGGGACGCACAATGGGTAGGCCGGCGCTCGCTCGATACCCGGGCATCAGTGGGTCGCCGCGGCTGTAGCGCTCGCCTGCCGGGCTGGCGGCTGCCGGTAGAGGCGAATCGATACCCGGGAGAGCGCAAGGCGGCCCGGCCACCATCTGTCCTCGCACAGCACAGCACAGCACAGACATGTTGCAACCGGCCGCCCACGGCCCTCACATGTTCCGCCCTCGGTGCACTTCATCCTCAAGCCGCCGCTGCACCTCATAATGTAACGAGGAACGTGGTGATTGTTTACTGGTGTAAGCACTCACGTTGCTAAATGGAACACGCGAGGCTATACTAACCCTACTATTTAACAAAGGCAAACCTATGTTTACAGCATTGGTAGACTTAGAGAAAGCTTTTGACAATCTTGACTGCGACACAGGGTTAAAATACAGACAGTGAAAAGTTCTCAATTTGTACAAAAACCAGACAGCAATTCCGAGACCAGAAGGACATGAAAGGGAAGCAGTGAGTAGGGAGGCAGAGAGACAGGGTTGTAGCCTATTCTCGAGGTTACTCCGTCTGTATACTGATCAGGCACTAAAGCAACCAAAGAATAATTTGCGTAAGGAATTCAACAGCAGGAAGAAGAAATAAAACATTGAGGTTTGCAGATGACATTGTAATTCGGTCAGACACAGCAAAAGAGTAGGAAGAGCAGTTGAACGGAAAGGAAAGTATACTGAAAGGCAGCTATGAGATGGACATCAAATAAAGAAAAAAATGGAGGGAGGAGAGGGGATGGAATGTAGTCGAATTGAATCAGGCATTGCTGGGGGAATTAGATTAGGAAGTGGGACACGAAATGTAGTAGGTGGGTTCTGCTGTTTGGGTAGTAAAATAACAATGGTGACCTAAATAAAGAGGATATAAAATGCAGGCTGCTAATGGAAAGAAAAGTGTTTCTGAAGAAGAGAAATTTGTTAACAGCGAATATAGATTTAAGTGTTGGGGAGTCTGCCGGCCGGAGTGGCCGAGAGGTTCTAGGCGCTTCAGTCTGGAACCGCGAGACCGCTACGGTCGCAGGTTCGAATCCTGCCTCAGGCATGGGTGTGTGTGATGTCCTTAGGTTAGTTAGGTGTGAGTAGTTCTGAGTTCTAGGGGACTGATGACCTCAGCTGTTAAGTCCCATAGTGCTCAGAGCCATTTGTACCATTTTGTTACGGAGTCTTTTCTGGAGATATTTGTCTGGAGTGTAGCCTTCTATGGAACGGAAAGGTCGACAATAAGTAATTCAGACAAAAACAGAATACAAGCTTTTGAATTGTGGTGCTACAGAACAATGGGTATATCGTGCAACTGATGAGGACGTACTGAGTATAATTGGGGAGAAAAGAAATTTGTGTAGGAATCTATTGATAGGGTACATCCTAACGCATCAAGAAATAGTCAGTTTACCAATGGAGGAAAGTGGGGGGGGAGGGGGGGGAGGGGGGGGGAAGAGTAAAAATTGTAGAGAGAGACAGAGAGACGAGTTCAGTAAATAGGTTCAAATGGATATGGGTTGCAGTAGTTATTCGTAGATTAAGAACTTAGCACAGGATATAATAGCGTGGATAGCTGCATCAAACCAGTCTTCGGACTGGAGACGACAACAACGACCAGAGGAGGTCAGGCAAGAAAGTAATGAGACCTCTCCCGCTATTAAATGTCCGTTTACAAGGGCAACAAAAATTGCACATTTCCGATAATAATACATAACGACATCGTCTGGCAACATTGCTGTCACACCAATTGCAGCCACTTGTACCGTGTGCTTATAATTAAAGTGCAGATACTCGTGGAGGTCCAGTGTCGGCTGTAATTATGGTATGGCAGTGAAACTTGCTAGTTATGCTAATGCGTTAATGTGGATCCGATTAACACTGGAAAAAAAAATTTCCAGTTTTGACCATCAGATGCAAAACTCGCGCTGTTCAGCATCTCGTCGACGTCTCCGGTGCCCATATTGAACAAATTGTGTAATCAGCAGTTAATAATAAAATCGACATTACACCTTTCACATGTGTTTCACATTTTCTACCCACGTCCCTTCACTAATCCATCAGATATGGAAACGTTTTTCTTGCGTTCATAGCGCCAGATTTGCACCTGGTGGCCAAAATTGGAACTAATTCTTTTCCAGCGTAAATTGTTTTCGCATTAACGCGTTAGAATATCTACCAAGTTTCGCTGCCATACGATAATTACAGCCCACACTCGGTCCTAGTAGTTGCAATTTAATTATAATCCCCGCGGTACAAGTATATTACCGGCCACTGTTGCTCGACATTGTTTGCGGCAATGGATTTCCGGCCCGGTAGTGTTTCCATGGGACCCGGTGTGTTTCAAAACGGACGAAAGAAAGGTTGTGGAAGTGAATGCGATTCTCCCGCTTTGACATCACACAAGGAATAAAGTTGGAAAGTAAAAAAGAAATCAGGTTTTGTTCATGCGTTCTATTTTATCAACTAGAGTGCTTCAGAAAATTTAATTCGTGAACCGATGCTGGATACATACCTTTCCCAGGATTTTACCAGAATGTCGCAACACGATTTCGAGTATCTCGTACAAGCGGCTGATCTAAGAATTTGCTGGAACCGCGCGACTGCTACGGTCGCAGGTTCGAATCCTGCCTCGAGCATGGATGTGTGTGATGTCCTTAGGTTTGTTAGGTTTAAGTAGTTCTAAGTTCTAGGGGACTGATGACCTTAGAAGTTAAGTCCCATAGTGCTCAGAGCCATTTAAGAATTTGCTAAAATCAAAATAAATACGAGAGAGTATAAACTAGTTATAGCTCGACTGGCGATCACACTTCCTTTTTTAGCTGCTGGTGATTCGGACACAAGTTTAATGTAGCTGCTCTACCGTAACTGGCGCCTGAGTGCATGCGTTCTCACCTACCGAGAGTTACTTTTACTTCACGTATCCCCAGAAAAACAGACATTACTATGAAATCATTTCAATATTTATTTTATCGATTTTCATTTAATTATCCTACAATTCTTATCGTTGTCTTTAAGGATGCTGACGTCGTTAAGCCTAGTTAACTCCTTAGGTCTGGAAATGTTTTTTTAGCTGATACTATCTCATTTTAAACATTGTAGATTGTAAATAAAATAAAGATTAGGCTTCAATATATAGGTCTCATAGAGTGTAATATGTGTTTATTCATTATTAGTTGTCATTTTTTTTTCATCATCTGCAGTTCTATCAATACGAATTTAGATACAAAATAAATCTTCGCATCATAACTAACTCACAACGCGACTACTGACTAGCTACCACTTATCTGTGACTACTTCATAACTGCCTGTGCTTAAATACCTTTTGTGTTACTGTGTTACTCAACGCATATTTTACGACACACGTTTACTTCAGTTTACATTAATTTCTATATAAATTTCGGTTAATATCGCTTTCAGTGGATAAAAATGGTTATGCATGTGCTTAGTGTTTATTTGTAGATTAGAAAAGTTAACAAATCAGATGCAGCACTAAAGTTTGATACATTGTATTAAATTTGATTAGCGCGACGTTATTAGAATATGAAAAAGAATAGTTTGGTGTTGTAAAGCATATGAAAGTATTAAAATTCGTTCGCAAATACATAACGTGACTATTTTCCCAGCGATAGACATTTATGTATGGGGTGTTCAAAAAGTCTTTTCGCAGTGCCGTATGATTGTTAGCCGCGCGTGGCGTATGATTGTTCGCCTGCCTGGGTTACTTCCCTTCAAGTGGACTGTCCCAACATTCCACTGTTTCGCTTATCTCAGCCAACGTCAGTAGTATCGTTGGTGTGAGTCGTTACGTGTTGGGGTGAACGTTTAAAGTTTAGAACTGAAAAATACTGATCATGGCAAGAGACTGTATTATTGTCAATGGTTCAAAAATTTCGTTCAACAAAATTGGAAGGGATATTCTTAATCAAACATTTTTCAATGATGAGGCGTGGTTTCATTTATCCGGGTACATGAACTCGCAAAATTCTCGTGTGTGGTGTACTGCAAATCCATTGTGTATTCATGAGGAACCACTTCATTCTGTGAAAATAGGAGTTTGGATTGCAATTTCTACACGTCGAATTGTGGGTCTCATATTTTTCAACGAAACAATAAACGCACAGCGATACTGCAGTGATATTCTGTACCCATTCATAGCAGTACTTGTGTTAAGTGAAATACTGAATGGTTATTTTCAACAAGATGGTGCAACCGCACATACAGCTCGCGTTTCAATGTCGCTGCTTGCTGATGTTTTTGGTGATCGCATAATTTCACAGGGACTTTGGCGTCCACGATCGTCTAACCTAACACCACCTGAATTTTTGTTCTGGGTTGCAGCGAAAGCAACTGTTTATAAAAACGGTCGAAAATCTATCATTGAATTGGAAACTGCAATATCCACTTTCACTGATTCTGTTACAGAAGAACTGTTACGGCTTGTGTTTGGAAACATGATTAGACGAATTGAATAGTGTATTCAGCAACAGGGGGAACACTTTCAACATATAATGTGAAAATTTGTAAGTAAAAATGAATATTCAATAAATTAATAACTTGTATTTCACTGAGTTTCATTTCGGTATATTCACTGCGGCATAAGGCACGCGCGGATAACAATCATACGACAATGCGGAGAGACTTTTTGAACACCTCGTAGTTATATACAGATTCATATTATGAAAACACTGCCTGATCCCTATCAACGCCCAGTTTTTAATGCACAAAAAGTGGTAACTCAGTTCGACTGCATCTAACTTATACACATAAGTGCTATTTCCGTACATCTTAGCAAACTGTCTGAATTTTTGTCTTTTGAATAAAAATTATGGAGATCCATTATGGATTGGTACAGCTATGATACTAGATACTTGACGTCTTGTGTTGCGATTATGATGAGTACATAATCTCTAATGCGAGGTGCAGGGGTGCATTCGAACTAAGGAACCAATCAAATAGACATAGCGTACGGTAGCCACGTAACTTATCTGACTGCAACTACCCTAAACCATATTATTTCCAGAAGTACTAGTCCCGTAAGTTTCGCAGGAGAACTTCTGCAAACTCCGGAAGCTAGGAGACGAGTTACTGGAGGAAGTAAAGCTGTGAGGTTCAAATGGCTCTGAGCACTATGGGACTTAACTACTGTGGTCATCAGTCCCCTAGAACTTAGAACTACTTAAACCTAACTAACCTAAGGACATCACACACATCCATGCCCGAGGCAGGATTCGAACCTGCGACCGTAGCAGTCGCGCGGTTCCGGACTGCGCGCCTAGAACCGCTAGACCACCGCGGCCGGCAAAGCTGTGAGGACGGGTCGTGAGTCGTGCCTAGGGAGACCAGTTGGTTGAGCACTTTCCCGCGAATGGGCAAGGCCCCGGGCTCCAGTTGCGGTCCGGCACAAAGTTTCAGTCTTCCAGGAAGTTTCATATCAGCGCACTATCCGCTGCAGAGTCAAAATCTCATTCCGGAGTATGCAGAATATTTTCCAAACAAAATTCTACACACTAGAGCTGCCTTTCTGCATCTCGTAGCCTATTTACAAATTATTTACGTAATACATAAAACACAATCCTAGCTGTTCGAGGAGAAAAAGATATATATAATCACTGAATCATGTATTTGCAAAAGCAAAAATCTGCAAAAGTTTGGATAAGAGAGAGTTGGAAGATGAAAGAGAGATTTAGAGAGAGAGAGAGAGAGAGAGAGAGAAATTATATCAGAAAGCATACGGGACGTCATGGAATTCCCCCAGCGGACGAAGCTGTCTGCAGTGCGCAGTGTGTGGTGTTTGTGTAATTACTTTGAAAGCCTGTGGGGAGCAGCTGCAGAGGCAGCCGCAGCGATTATCGGCAGTCAGCGCGCTCTCTCTTTCCCTCGGTGCGAAACTCACGTCCACACACTCTGCGCCGGGAATCGCCGTAATTACAGGTTGCGCGCATAAATGGCGTGACGTAATGAAGTTTCCTCCGGCGCGCCAGATGAAAATCCAATACGAAACACCAGCGTTTTCCGTTCGGCTGCAATTTACTTTCGTGTGGGATGAATCAGGAATTCGATTAATACATTGTCGTTGGCGCTTGTTTCAACTCGTCGCGTCGAAATTGTGTCGGTACGAAAAAGCGAAACTTCGTGTGAAATTTGGCCACGCCGTGTTGATATCGTTACATATTTTTTACTTTTGCCAGCCTGGTTCAAATACCAAATGATGCACTCTTACTTCGGGAAGACTTGTTCATGAACCAGACAATAACTACAGAAAGACGTTGAAAATGCAAATACAATCTTTCCACTTATGTGACAAAATATTACGGCAACCTGATGACCAATGTGTTGGTCCACCTTCGGAACGCAACGCAGCAATGACTCTGCGTGGCATGGATTTGACAATTCCTTAGTAGGTTTCTGGAAGTATGTGAGCCTGGGTATCCACTTACAGGTCACGCAATAGTCCAAGCGTTCTACAGTGGCCAGATTTTAAATTTGCAAAACATATTACCTGAAAATTATAAGTGTGAGCGTATAGGAAATTTAAAAAAAATGGCTCTGAGCACTATGGGACTTAACAGCTGAGGTCATCAGTCCCCTAGAACTTAGAACTACTTAAACCTAACTAACCTAAGGACCTCACACACATCCATGCCCGAGGCAGGATTCGAACCCGCGACCGTAGCGGTCGCGCTGTTCCAGAATGAAGCGCCTAGAACCGCTCGGCCACTCTGGCCGGCTAGGAAATTAAATTTTAGATACAGTTTCTTTTTCATGAAACTCTATCCAAGATGGCGAACATGACAAAAAAATCCGCAAAGTTAAAAAACTGTTTTTCTTAAATAAGAAAAAACTATAGCTCATACCGATTTCTCTCAATTGGTTGTCCGACATTTTCCTTTTTAAAAGTTATTTTCATAAAATAAAAATTGAGATCGTTGGCAATGCCACGATAGCACAACTCTTTGCGAAGAAAATAAGCCTAAAACGGTTACTGTAGCGCCATCCATTGAGAAATAGCAGATAATTATTGAGGACGCTCTTTTTCCAAAAAAAGCGATATATATCTCGAATAATAATTAATATTTTTAATTTTCAGACAAGTACGTTTTAGAGTTATCGTGGGCTGTACTTACGTTAAGTAGCAAGTATGGGAACGTGAACATCAACCAGTTATAGAGTGCCACATTTTTAATGATATCTCCAAATGTATAAAAACAATGGATACTTACAGCACGCAACCGATATACGCCCTACAACTTTATCTTAAAATTTCTCAATCTGAGAAAATGTTTTACACATCTAACAAAAATCGTTTTTGGAGCTTTGTGGATTTCTTTGGCCATCTTCGCCATCCTGGATCAAGTTTCATGAAAAAGTAACTTCATTTAAAATTTAATTTTCTATACGCACGTACTTTTTATTTTCAGGAAATAACTTTCCAATCACTTCTTCTCTGTGCTTCTACCGCAATTCCCGGCCGGGCGGGGTAACCGCGTGGTCTTGGCGCCTTGCTACGGTTCGCGCAAGTCACCCCGTCGGAGGTTCGAGTCCTCCCTCGGCATGGGTGTGTGTGTCCTTAGTGTACGTTAGTTAGCGTTAGATTAAGTAGTGTGTAAGCCTAGGGAACGGTGACCCCAGCAGTTTGGTCCCATAGGAACTTACCACAAAATTAAAAAAAAAAAAAAATCCCGTTACTTTCGGGCTAAAAGTTTGTAAGTGCGAACTGGTGCTAGGGTTCCAGATGTGTTCCACACGGTTCAGATCAGACGATTTTGGTGGCCAAGACATGAACGTGAGTTCATTGTCATCCTACTGCAGCACGATTTTGGCCACTGTCGGTTATCCTGCTGGAAGATGTCGCCATCGGGGAAGGCATCAAGCATGAAATGCAGGTGGCCGCCATAATGTTCACGCAGGTCATAACTGTTTTTCTTCTTTAGGGCCAAAAGCATAATATATGTCAGATAATGGCATGGTGTTAGAAAGATGCACCAGAACAGCGGCTTCTAATAATTAATCTTAATTAACGACGGTCTGTTTCGTCATTTATCACCATTTTCAAATACAAGCGTAGGCTTCCGCGGCCGTTGTCTTCTTCAATAAAATTCTTCAGGGTATCAGACCGCATCGTCATAATTTAAAATGCGCCAACGTTTCGGCCAGCGTTGCAGCTGGCCTTCATCAGGGCCTTACGTTAACTGCTAAATGAACACACTTGGTTCCTTAAATAGCTGCACGAGAAAACCGTGTCGTTACTTGATTGGCTGTAAAAGGAGGAGGAGGAGGGGTGAAAGGTATGCTTTATTGGTGTTTCCTTTATTATCTGTCATTGGCTAAAATAGCTGTTTTCTATTGGTCTTTATATTAATCCACCCCATTGGAGGAGACGGACGAATAGCGAACAGGTGATGCCTGTGACGTCACACTGTTTCCATGCTGTCCAGAAGCCGGCTGCGGCGTGCCATTGCTTTGTGTGCTCGCGACCACTACTGCGATGACGGTCTGATACCCTGAAGAATTTTATTGAAGATTTTCAAATACGTCCAGAATGATGAGATGTCCATATTACATCGTTAGTAAACTGTCTCATAATTGTCAATATATTTATCAGATGGCAAATGACGTAAATATTTTCGTATATTGAAAATAATATCTTAATTATTGCAAATAATAAATTAATTATGGGTTGACAGTAGCTTGACAGTTCTACTCTTACGACGTTATGTGTCATACGAGTAGAAATGTCGAATTACTGTCAGACCATAATTTACGTATTATTTTGAATATATTTGTCATTTATTGTGCAAATTATTATTCATAATTCCAAAAACCTCTGTATATTGTAATGAACTGCGTACATTACACTCTGCTTCTTCATATATAACAAACAAGCTGCTGTTGGGTAAATAAAATATGGTGCTTCGTATCACTGTCAGTCGCACAATTTACTATTCCATTTCTGACTCGACTAAGTTACGTCTTCGCCTGCAGTTTAGTGTGCATTACCTTTGAGGAGGACACAGGAAGACCAGTGTTTCAATGTCTTCGCGTCAGTGCTCGCCGTTTCTTCTTTTACTAATACTAGATATGGCTTCAGCATAAGGTCTATTACTTCTTGTTTCCTTTCGGAGAAAACAGACGGATTACATTATGTCTTTACGACATCCAGTAAAAAGTAATCTGTTAAAATGTTACTGAGTCAACAAACTTAAAAAAAAAATGGTTCAAATGGCTCTGAGCACTATGGGACTTAACTTCTAAGGTCATCAGTCCCCTAGAACTTAGAACTACTTAAACCTAACTAACCTAAGGACATCACACACATCCATGCCCGAGGCAGGATTCGAACCTGCGACCGTAGCGGTCGCGCGGTTCCAGACTGTAGCGCCTAGAACCGCTCGGCAAATTTCGAAAGTAGACGGCTTACTTACTGTTCTGTCACCATTAGCATGACTAGAAGACTGATGGTTCTGAGGTTCAGATACCAAACCAGCCGTAAAGTGCTCCTACGGAACACAAAACATGCGTTATATTCCTGTGTATTTAAAAGAATCCGATTGAAAAGTGAGATACTAGCTGCATCATTCTACATTCCTCAGCACCTTTAAAAAATGTCCCTTATTTTTTTGCATGCGAGCGTATTCACGCTTTTTTTAACATGCAACTTACATCAAAGTCCCAGAAGCTCCCCCAACTGTAACTCACTCACAGGCACTAGTCCATGGCTGTAAGTCGCTCATACCCATCCAGTCCTATGTGTCCTTTCTCACTCACTAATTCACTTAACTCACTGTCATTATCTCATTGTATCTCTCTGTCACTGTCTCCTGTGTCAGAGCCATAGGCTTTTTCGTTCTGTCCTATTGCTACAGTCTCCTCTCACTGTCGTTGTCTTCTTCTTACTCTCTCTTAATGCTAATATCTCATTCCTTCCTTCCTACTGCTGCCGCCTGTCACCTTCTCTCTCTCCTTCCTTGTCACTGTCATATACTCTCTGTCTCGTTATCTCTGGCTCTCACCAATTTCCGCCTTGCGTTTCTCTTTATTCCCCCCCCCCCCCCCCCCCTATGGACTGTTCACTTCACACTTTTATAGCACTGTTTTGCCACTGTCAACTATATTCCACTGCCACTGTGTCCCTCTCTTTCTCTCACACTGCCATAGTCTCCTTCACTCCTTCTCTACCACAACCATTGTCTACTGTGTTGCAAAATTTATTGCTTTTCCGTATCTTTGCCACAGCCGCAGCCACTGAGGTAGATGGTATCCCACTTTTCAGTCACTCTTTTAGATAAACTGGAACAAACACATATTTAAAAAAAAATGTTCCGTGAGTTTCGGAATCTGTACAGGAAATTGGAAAAGATATCAACATAAACATGATTTCCGCCCTGCTTATTGCTCATGAAAACCGTACATTGCATGTTGTAGCACCATACAGCGAGACCTTCAGAGGTGGTGGTCCAGACTGCTGTACACACCGGTACATCTAATACCCAGTAACACGTCCTCTTGCATTGATGCATGCCTGTATTCATCGTGGCATATTACCCACAAGTTCATCAAGGCATTGTTGGTCCAGATTGTCCCACTTCTCAACGACGATTCGGTGTAGAACCCTCAGAGTGGTTGATGGGTCACATCGTCCGCAAACAGCCCTTGTCAATCTATCCCAGGCATGTTCGATAGGGTTCATATCTGGAGAGTCGAGCGAGTCCGTTATCCTGAAGGAAGTCATTCACAAGATATGCACGATGGGGGCGCAAATTGTCGTCCATGAAGAGGAATGCCTCGCCAATATGCTGCCGATATGGTTACACTATTGGTCGGAGGATGGAATTCACGTATCGTACAGCCGTTAAGGCGCCTTCCATGACCACCAGCAGCGTACGTCGGACCCACATAATGCCACAGCAGGGAACCTCCACCTTGCTGGACAGTGATTCTAAGATGTTCAGCCTGACCGGGTTGCCTCCAAACACATCTCCGACGATTGCCTGATTGGAGGCATATGCGACACTCATCGGTGAAGAGAACGTGATGCCAGTCCTGCGCGGTCCATTCGGCATGATGTTGGGCCCATTTGTACCGCGCTGCATGATGTCATGCTTGCAACGATGGACCTCGCTATGGACGTCGGGAGTGAAGTTGCGCACCATGCGGCCTATTGCACACAGTTTGAGTCTTAACACGACGTCCTTTGGCTGCACGAAAAGCATTATTGAACATGGTGGCGTTGCTGTCAGGGTTCCTCCGAGCCATAATCCGTAGGCAGCGGTCATCCACTGCAGTAGTAGCCCTTGGGTGGCCTGAGTGCGGCATGTCATCGACAGTTCCTGTCTCTCTGTAGCTCCTCCATGTCCGAACAACATCGCTTTGGTTCACTCCGAGACGCCTGGACACTTCCCTTGTTGAGAGCCCTTCTGGCACAAAGTAACAATGCGGACGCGATCGAACCGCAGTATTGACCGTGCAGGCATGATTGAACTACACACAAAACGAGCCGTGTACCTCATTCGTGGTGGAATAACTGGAACTGACCGGCTGTCGGACCCCCTCCGTCTAATAGGCGCTGCTCATGCATGATTTTTTACAACTTTGGACGGGTTTAGCTACATCTCTGAACAGTCAAAGGGACTGTGTCTGTGATACAGTATCCACAGTCAGCGTCTATCTTCAGGAGTTCTGGGAACCAGGGTGATGCAAAACTTTTTTTGATTTGTGAATTTGCATTTTTTGGGATCCCATAGGAGCATTTTTCCGCTGGTTCCCTTTTATTTCTCAGCTGTAGCAGGGCATATAACTCATATGAAAAGAAATGTGTTGGTGAGTCAGATTTACATAGCTACATAGCTCGCTTATGCGAAATTGAAATAACACTAAACTAATTTTACACTTCCCACCATATTTTACTAGAAAATGATAATAATAATTAAAAAAACAAGTAATTGCGTCTGCTTCATTACAACATGGAGTTACTAAGTCATGACGGAGGCAGCCGGCCGGTGTGGCAGGGCGGTTCTAGGGACTTCAGTCTGGAACCGCACGACCGCTACGGTCGCAGGTTCGAATCTTGCCTCGGGCATGGATGTGTGTGATGTCCTTAGGTTGGTTAGGTTTAAGTAGTTCTAAGTTCTAGGGGACTTGTGATCTCAGAAGCCAAGTCCCATAGTGCTCAGATCCATTTGAACCATGACGGAGGCACTTTACAGCCTACTTTTCAGTGCTACGTCACTTTGTAAATTACGTTTTCATCTCAAACCGAAATTGACGTGAGTGTTTTACGTGCACAAGTAGGATAGCTTTGAAACTCAGTGTTTCTGAACTGTGTAAAAAAATAAAGATAATTTTCAAGGTTTTCCGAGATCTGGACCTGAAGAATACATCGTAAAAATTACCGCTGTTTGTTGTGGATAGCCGTCCCGGAATTAGTGGCTAGGTTATGGTATCCTAAAAACAAGGTTTTAGGGTGTTTCTCGATAATGGACATATATTTTTGAAAACGGCTAAACTTTTCTTCTAGATAAATACCTAGAGAATAAACCGTTAAAACTTGAGCAAATCGCTGCGATTATTTATTATCTAGATTTCACCCCATACCGGATTTTACGCGTTAAAGTAACTTGAGAAACAGATAAAACAACAAGAAAATTTTCAAGGCTGTTAGAGATTTGTGGTCTTTGGAATATATCGTGGAAATTTCAGCCATATGTTGTGCAGAGCCATTGTAGAATCCTCGACTGGGTTTCCGTCCGCTTGTGACGGCGTAAATAGAATAAAAAACTTTTTTCTGGGATTTTCCGAGGAATCGCCCTGGAACTAACGGTCCCTACGTAAGTTCCATCAAGCACACCGTAGACCATATCAAATAAAAAAAGAACCAACCGATTTTTTCAATTTGCCTAAGCAGCAAGTGTATGTAATGTTCACACTTGAACCCTGTACAGTCGGATACTGACAGTAAAACGGTCCTACTGCTGGGTATACAAATGATCCCTAGCCCAGGTCTATCCAGATCAGTTGGCCCTACCTTTTTATCACCGACAGGACCCGGGGTATGGCCACCGGCAAATCCCGTTTTTATGCGGAGCGTTTTGAAACATATTAGGTACGCGTGCATACCGATTGTCCCGGGGTGGGGGTGTGGGGGGGGGGGGGCTGGGTAGAGGAGGTGGCTGCTCTTCTTTGATATCATTCGGCATCGCTACCACTTTTAAGATATCCGACAGCAGGGTAATAGTTGGGTATACGATTGAATTTTGGGATTTAGAGTGATTTACAACAGAATTGTGCATTAGTTTAAATCAAAATGAGAACTTTTTGACTAAAGGTTTCCCGCTTTTGCTGTTGAACAAGTATTTACTACCGGAGAAGGGAACCGAAAAATTCATAGGTCAATTATTCTAGAAACACTGTGCAACAATTCTGCTGTGACAATCATAGATCTCATGTAAAGTCATTGGAATGGAGATCAGATAGCGTATGGAAGAATACAGTCATTATTGCTTCCCTCCATACACGAAATGAATAAAATGGAAAGTGTAATAGGCCATGAAGTGAACAATGGTTTGTAGAGGAAACATATACATGCAGGCCACACGTCGATATTTAGGTGAACGCCTCTTAATTCCTCCCATACCTTCGTCAAGAACGGACTTGGTGTGTGACTCATAATTACCGTTGCCTGACCTTTTTAATAAATTAATCACTCTCACAGGGCACACAGGTGTATCGTCAAACTGAAGTTGAATAGTGTCTCTTTCCGGTCTTAAGATGGTCTAGTTGTCTTCCTCGGCAATCACAAACTGGTGCATTGTACGACTTCGCTTGATGATTATGGATATGTAACTCATCGAAACGTTGCGACAAGACAACTCCACCACTCGACTGATCACATGCGAAGATTTCGTTATTGGAATACGCCGAGAAAGCCTGCAATCACATATATAACTATTTAGTGACAATTTTTTAACTGAGAGTAGGAAATTAGTTTTAACAGTTGCTTCTCTTTGTTAATACATGCTTTGATTAGTTACATATGACTGAAGGATCATCCTACTTGATAACATCTACGGGACACGTTGAATGAATCACCGACCGAGGTGCCATAATGGTTGGCACATCGGACTCGCATTCGGGAAAACGACAGTTTAAATCCGCGTCCGGCCAACCGAGTTTTCGTTCCACGTGATTTCCATAAATCGCTCCAGGAAAACGCGGGAATGGTTCCTTTGAAACTATCAGAGCTTTACTTCGATTCTAATAACCTTGTTGTCGACGGGACGATGAACCTTAATCTTCCTTCCTTTTTCTGAATGGACCTATTTCAAGGACCCTCTTCGAGGAAAAATTTCTAGTGGATCATTCCTGTGTTGGTCTGCACACTCTATAGTTCACATAAATACGTTGAGGTTTACCTGAGACGCAAAGAGATTTATCGGAGGCAGGATTTGAATTGAAATGAAGTGTGGATTTCTTTGTACGAGAGCAGGTAAATTGGCATCATTTTTAACCTGGGATATATATCTGCGGTGGGCCGTAGGACGTGCCCTGAGTGAGAACGCTGCACTCCAGAAAGCTAAGAGATTGGATCGGTGTGCGAGTCTAGAGGTCTGCGTAAAGTGCTCCACGGGTCGTGACTCGCCGGCAGCGCGCCCTGTAATGCGCGCGGTTTGAACGTGTGGATCATACGGAACTACTACTCTCGGCAACTAGTGCGGCACCGAATGCCAGATGAATCCTGAAGAATTCTTGTCCTTCATCGTGAAGGCGACAATTACCATGACTTAAACAAACAAATACATACAGTTCACTTACAGTACTCTACAAGCGCGAAGACTTACTTTGGTCTTCAGTTTCTCGCGTCCGTCGGCCATCGTAATTTAATTTATTATTTACTACAGAAATTGATTGGTAATGGTGATCGTTGCCGACTTAGGTGGTGGGCCTTAATCAGAATGATATTTCATTCAATTTTGATTTACAATTAAATGTTTTTGTGAAGTTCGCCGGCCGGAGTGGCCGAGCGGTTAAAGGCGCTACAGTCTGGAACCGCACGACCGCTACGGTCGCAGGTTCGAATCCTGCCTCGGGCATGGATGTGTGTGATGTCCTTAGGTTAGTTAGGTTTAAGTAGTTCTAAGTTCTAGGGGACTGATGACCACAGCAGTTAAGTCCCATAGTGCTCAGAGCCATTTGAACCATTTTTTTGTGAAGTTCTCTTTTTTTAACAATATTAACCTTCAGTGGAAATTATTTGTTGCGTTAGTGAACGTTAGACTCGCTGAATCTTAAAACATGAGCATATAAGTTGAACAATAGAATAAACTTTTCATATTAATTTCCTCGACTAGTCAGTTCACTTTAAAGCAAAAAAATCTGTAGATATTAATTACAATTGCGGCCCACAAACGCGCGAGAGAATTTTTTCTTACCTCCGTTAACGATTGCATTGCAGTCGGAGTCCTGGCTCTGGCTCTCGGCTGTTGTACTGAAAATAAGAATCTTAAAGCTACGTATTTTCTGCAACGTCGGGCGGCTGTGGAGAAAAATGTATATTATGCTAATAGCGGGCGAGTTTTTCGCTTCCGCTAATTTTTTATAAGTTAATATCGCCACGTAATGGCGTCGTTGGCAGCATCGGCCACTGCAATTGTTGCACTGTAAATTAATCGAATGCAGATTAATTCAAGGATGGCGGACATGAAATCGGGAACACCTCTTACAAATTAAAAGTCAATATATTATCTGCTTAATTAGTTCAAATATGCTTACATTTGCCAGCACTCGCAAGATGTCCGTCTACACGCAACCAAGACCAGATAAGAAGTGAAGACGACTAAAAAATTAACAAAAGAGCGTATCCTGTCGTCTCTTTAGATCATTTTGTTTTCATGTTTCTTTGCCGTCGAAACTTACACAGAGAAATTATTATAATACGGACACATGAGAAAAAATACATGTTCACCTGAGCGGCTGGTGTCCACTTATTATTCAATTTTTAAATGTCTCTTCTTTATAAATACTGTTTTTTAAGTCTTTTCTTAGTATTTCACTGGAGTCGGTATTACTCCGAAGACTATTTTGATGCAGCTAGTCTGTCCAGTGCATGGCCCTCCATTTTTAAATAACTAGTGCAACGTACACTGATTTCAACCTGCTTACTGTCATTGCCTTTGTCTCCTCCTGCAATTTCTGTTTCCCACACTCTCCTCCATAGCCAAACGAACGATTCTTTCAGGTTGCAGGACATGTCCTATCAACCGATCGCTTCCTTTCGTCAAGTCTGGCCACAAATTTCTTTTTTTTCCCAATTTAGTACCTCTTTAGTTATTCGATACACCCGTCTAACATTCAACATTCTTCTGTAGAACCACATTTCATAAGTTTCAGTTCTCTTCTTGTCTCATCTAATATCGTGTCGGACCTCATTTTACCAAGCGTAGTGCTGGATATCTACATGGCATGAACTCAAAAACTCATTGGAAATTCGCTGCAGAAATCTTGAGCCGTGCTTCCTCTATAGTCGTCGATAATTGCGACCGTGCAGGATTTTGTGCGCGAACTGACTTCTCGATTATGTCCCATAAATGTTCGATGGGACTCATGTAGGGCGATCTGGAAGACCAAACCATTTACTCCAATTGCCCGAATGTTCTTCAACCAATACCGAACAGTTGTGGCCTGATGATAAGACATCTTTATCTGGGAACATGAAGTCCATGAATGACTGAAAATGGTCTCCACGTAGCCGAAGATAACCATTTCTAGTCAATTATCGGTTCCATTGGACCAGAGGATCCAGCCCAGCCCATATAAACACAGCCTACACGGTTACGGAGCCGCCACCAGCTTGCACAGTGCTCTGTTGGCAGCTTGGGTCCATAGCTTCGTGCGGTCATCACCACACTCGAACCCTACCATCAACTCTTACCATCTGAAATGAGGACTCATCTGACCAGGCCGCTGCTTTCCAGACGTCTAGGGTCCAACCAACATGGTCACCAGCACAGGTGAGGCGCTGCAGGCGATGCCGTGCTGTCAGCAAAGGCACTCGCGTAGGTCGTCTGCTGCCATAGCCCATTAATGCCATATTCCGCCGCACTGTCCTAACGGATTCGTTTGTCGCGCGTCTCACACTGACCTCTGCGAATATTTCGTGCAATGTTATTTGTCTGTTAGCACTGACAACGCTGTGAAAACACCTCTGCTCTCGCACATTGAGTGAAAACCGCCTGCCTCTGCATTGTCATTGGTGAGAGGAAATGCCTGAAATTTTGTATTCTCTGCAAAGTACTGACACTGTGCATCTCAGAATATTGAATTCCAGCAGTAAAGGAAAGATAAATTCGGAGTAGGTATTAAAATTCATGGAGAAGAAGTAAAAACTTTGAGGTTCGCCAATGACATTGTAATTCTGTCAGAGACAGCAAAGGACTTGGAAGAGCAGTTGAACGGAATGGACAGTGTCTTGAAAGGAGGATATAAGATGAACATCAACAAAAGCAAAACGAGGATAATGGAATGTAGTCAAATTAAATCGGGTGATGCTGAGGGAATTAGATTAGAAAATGAGACACTTAAAGTAGTAAAGGAGTTTTGCTATTTAGGGAGTAAAATAACTGATGATGGTCGAAATAGAGAGGATATGAAATGTAGACTGGCAATGGCAAGGAAATCGTTTCTGAAGAAGAGAAATTTGTTAACATCGAGTATAGATTTAAGTGTCAGGAAGTCGTTTCTGAAAGTATTTGTATGGAGTGTAGCCATGTATGGAAGTGAAACATGGACGATAACTAGTTTGGACAAGAAGACAATAGAAGCTTTCGAAATGTGGTGCTACAGAAGAATGCTGAAGATAAGGTGGGTAGATCACGTAACTAATGAGGAGGTATTGAATAGGATTGGGGAGAAGAGAAGTTTGTGGCACAACTTGACTAGAAGAAGGGATCGGTTGGTAGGACACGTTTTGAGGCATCAAGGGATCACAAATTTAGCATTGGAGGGCAGCGTGGAGGGTAAAAATCGTAGAGGGAGACCAAGAGATGAATGCACTAAGCAGATTCAGAAGGATGTAGGTTGCAGTAGGTACTGGGAGATGAAGAAGCTTGCACAGGATAGAGTAGCATGGAGAGTTGCATCAAACCAGTCTCAGGACTGAAGACCACAACAACAACAACAACATCGATTTCCGAAATGGAATGTTTCATGCGTCTAGCTCCATGTAGCATTCCGCTTCCAAATTCTGTCAGTACCCGTAGTGCGGGCAGAATCATGTTGGAAAACTTCCCACATGAGTCACCTGAGTACAAATGACAGATCCGCCAATGCACTGCTCTTTTGTACCTCGTATACACGATAGTACCGTCATCTGTATTCTATATGCATACGGCTGTCCCGTGTCGTTTTTCACCTCAGTGTACATCCGACGTTAACAAATTTCTCGTCTTCAGCATTGTTTTTCTTATCATTGCCAGAATGAATTTTACGTCTTCTCTACTTCTTCCATCACCAGTTATTTTGCTTCCCAAATAAGAAAAATTTTCTTCTATTTCTAGTGGCTCATTTCCTTATCAAATTATGTAAGCAGTCGGCTTATTTAATTTGACTGCATTGCATGATCCATCCTTTTTTGATGTCTTCGAGACTAACCACTCCGTTCAAGTGCTCTTCCAAATCTTTGTCATCTCTGGCAGAATTACGTCAGTGTCTAACCTTAAATTTTTTATTTCTTCTCCGTTAGCTTTGTACCTTTCCAACATTTTCAGGGGTTTCCTCTAGTGCTTACACAATGTACAAATCGAATTACATTAAAGATGGGCTACAAACCCCTCTCTCTCCTTTCTCACCTACCTCTTCCCTTTTATGTTCTCAGTTTCTTATAAGCGCAGTCTCTTTTCTGTAGAAGCTTCGAAGAACCATTTGCTCCTTACATTTTATCCTTGATGTTGTTGTGGTCTTCAGTCCAGAGAGTGGTTTGACGCAACTCTCCCTGCTACTCTACCCTGTGCAAGCTTCTTCATCTCCCAGTACCTACTAAAACCTACATCCTTCTGAATCTGCTTAGTGTATTCATCTTTTGGTCTCCCTCTACGGTTTTTACCCTCCACGCTGCCCTCCAATACTAAATTGGTGATCGCCGGCCGAAGTGGCCGTGCGGTTAAAGGCGCTGCAGTCTGGATCCGCAAGACCGCTACGGTCGCAGGTTCGAATCCTGCCTCGGGCATGGATGTTTGTGATGTCCTTAGGTTAGTTAGGTTTAACTAGTTCTAAGTTCTAGGGGACTAATGACCTCAGCAGTTGAGTCCCATAGTGCTCAGAGCCATTTGAACCATTTTTGAACTAAATTGGTGATCCTTATCCTTGAAAACTTTTGATAGCTGAAGAAATTCGAAGAGTGTATTCTAGTCCGTACTGTTGAAATTCAAAAAGTTTCTGTAAATCCTTAAATGCTAGAAACGCAGGTTTGAGTTTCTTTAGCCTATCTTCTAATAAAAGTCGCAGGGTTAGACTACGAGAAATATTAAGAGATTAGTTTCAAATGTCTGATTGTCGACGGTAGCGTGCAGCTCGGCCATATTCCACTTGGACGTAATATTAAGAGTACAGTACCATTTCGAGCTGTGTCGGTCTCATAAGATCCTCTTGTAGTCTTACAATTTAGACAATAGAGCACGCCTATCGAATGGGTGCGCAGCGTCAAAGAGTATATCCTTTCACATTCCACATCCAGGTTACCAGAATGCCTTCTACCTATTCGTTTCGTTACGTTTGTAATCTTGTTTGTTTTGCTACCGATCCATATATGTTATGGCAACTGAAAATTTGTGCCAGGTCGGGGAGTTAAATTCGGATTCCAATCAATTCCGTTTAAGAGTAAGCTACGTCTGTACGTGTCCAGACGTGACTCAGTTATTTTTCACTGTTTAATACTTAATTAATATTCATTAACTGTTTTCCATAGATAACTGTGTACATTAGGTTCAAATGGCTTTCAAAAAACTACTTAAAAGAAAGCAGACTTCATTATGAAACAACGCGGTTTGACAATTAATGGACACTGCATATTTGCCATATTACGTCTCTTGGATTTTTTTGTCAATTACGTTGTGTGGCGTGCTAGCTATTGACGCAAATGTTAAAGCAAACCCTATACATTTTGCTGTGCGACTAACTCAATAAAACAAATAATGAAATGTTATTATGAAAGAATATTCGTCCCCTTTTAAAGAAGCGGACTTTGCATTGAAAATATGCAGCAGTTTGAAACCGTGCTAGATTGGCGTTCTTTTCGAATCCATGGGGAGAAGCTATTGGCGAGTCAAAGCATTGAATCTGTCTGTGGTACATGGCAGTGTGTCAGATCGGAAGAGTATTTCCTGTCACTAGGTTCGGGACCCGCTGAAAGCTGTTATCAACTGGTGTAGTGCGATTCGTCATTTCACGCTACGTTTCGCCATTGTTTTGGATTTCGACTTCTTATAGATCGTTCTTGGCAACCTGTGTACTGCAGGTTCCATGCAAAATGTTTAGTGCACACACCTCTTGACAAACGGTAAGAGATGTAGCATCATAAGATCGATCTAGCCATTAATGCTATTCTTTTGTTGATGCAACCAAGACCATCGGTTTCCTGATGAGCGTTAAGAGAAACAGATAATCTAATGTACCAGTCTGCTGGGAAGAAACAATTTTCTGGATCATGGGCGAAAACATGTCTGAAGCAGTGAATACAAGAGGATGTTCTGTGGCGACAAGATAAATAAAACTCCATTCACGTCCTACTACTACACTACAGTACAAAACTTGAGGACCAAATAGATAAAGTATATTAACTACTCGGTGGAAATGAATGAAACTACGGGATCGTGCTGCCAACTGTCTCCCAATCGTGCACACTAAGTTGAAAGTAACCTGACGTGAGGTCAGCGTGAATAGAGCGTCAAATACGGCTGGCCTCGCAATACGAAGCCATTGAACGAACCATGAGAGTACGAATGACTTAACAGCAGTTAAGAGTACAATACCATCTTCGACCCGGAGGTAACTCATTTATCTCCCCTGTATTTCCACATATCGTAGTTATATAGATATGGTAACGTTACTTCCTGGGAGGTCAGCGTTTTCTGGGGTGGTAGCTTCATTCTATAGGGTGTCTGAAATCTTTTGCGTCATATTGAAGTAGATGATAGCGGGTCCGCAGTTGATTATAATGAGATAGGGAATCAACGGTCGGAAACGTATATTTATTGCGTTATGGACATACACAACATACACCGAACAACAACAGCATAGTAATTGTTCAAAGCGACGATTGCCAGTATCAATGCATTTAGTGGGCTGCCACACTTTTTAGAGACTGTACCCCTTGTTGTACGAGAAAGCATATGGTTTCAACAAGACGGCACACCAGCCCACTTCGATGTTAATGTCTACGACCACTAGAATAACACGTACCCTCATCGTGGATTGGAAGAGGTGGTCCTATCCCATGGCCAGCGCGATCCCCGGATCTCGCACCTCTGGGCTTCTTCCTCTGGAGTGACGTCTAGACGCTGGTGTATGAAAGTCCCGTAGAACCGGATGAAGACCTACTTGCTAGGGTCCAAGCTGCCTGCCTCCTCGTACAGGAGACGTCAGGAATCTTTGAGGGAGCGCGGCAGAACTTCATACACCGTTGGCATGCATGCATTCAGACTGGTGGTCGTTACTTTGAACAATGACTGTGAGCTACGTTGTCGTTATGCGGTGTACACTGTGAATGCCCGTAACACAATAAATATGCATTCTGACCATTGGTCCCCTATCTCAATATAATCGGTTGAGGACCCGCTACCATCTTTTTCATTTTGACCGAAAATGTTTGAGACACACTGTAGCAGGTATATTCATCTCGCATGCCTCACCGCGACCACTGTTCCGTACCATTTGCATGAAACGTAAAATAGTACTATCTACTGGTATCATTGTTTACTATATTGTCAGACATCGAATACTGGGTGTTGTGTTATGTCCTTAGGTTAGTTAGGTTTAAGTAATTCTAAGTTCTAGGGGACTGATGACCATAGCTGTTAAGTCCCATAGTGCTCAGAGCCATTTGAACCAGACATCGAATATTGTCTGTCTGATAGTAAAGACATGCAAATATTTCTCCTCGCCCAAAATGGAACAGCGTGAAACACCAATCTTCATACTCGCTTATTTCGTAATAATTATTGTTTCATATCCCAGGCAAAACATGAAAACAAGAAAGGGAGCTCTAGAAGTCTTAAGACCGAATATAGAGCTCGTTGTTGTGCTCTGCAACTGTTCGCTACGGTCGCAGGTTCGAATCCTGCCTCGGGCATGGATGTGTGTGATGTCCTTAAGTTAGTTGGGTTTAACTGGTCCTAAGTTCTAGGGGACTAATGACCTCAGAAGTTGAGTCCCATAGCGCTCAGAGCCAACTCTGCAACTGTTATCTCATGAAGCAAAAGATACACAACAAATAACGCGACAGTCTGCCACCACATAGGCACAACTACCCGCCTGGCATTTTCTGGCAGCAGCCTCCAGAAGGCACTCAAAAACCCAAACCTGTTTCTGCTTCCGCACCACTTCCTCCAGATCGACGTAAACTTCTGGCCACGGTAGCCGAGCGGTTCTTGGCGCTTCAGTCCGGAACCGCGCGACTGCTACGGCCGCAGGTTCGAATCCTGCCTCGGGCATGGATGTGTGTGATGTCCTTAGGTTAGTTAGGTTTCAGGAGTTCTAAGTTCTAGGGGACTGATGACCTCAGATGTTAAGTCTCATAGTTCTCAGAGCCATTCGATTTCGTATACGTCTCCCTATAGTGTGTACAACCAGCAGGGAGCACTGTCAACCATGGACTATACTGCTTCCACCTCGTAGTGGCAGACTTGGAAATTCTTCCGCCAACAGGCACAAAATGGACGCGCCACGGACACTCATCAGTTAGACAGCCCAGTTGAATGCCTGCAGTCAGCTCAGTAATGTACTCTGAAGACTACCTTTCGACTTAGCAGTCGCTATTTACGGAGAAATTCGACCTCTAATAGTGTGTCTGCAACAATACATTCAGTTACAGTGACAACATAATGGACTATCAAGAGACAGCAAAGTTAATTAGATTTGACTGTATTAGGTTTAGACATAAAATCATGTTAATTACCATTTTATAACATACTCTTTGTAAATATTATTTATTTCCTATCGTGTTGCCACATCTCTGTTATTGTCCCCTTTCTGCCTCTGGATCACGGAGTCCCGGGTTCGATTCCCGAGCGGATTGGGGATTTTTTTTTTCTCGGATGTGGGGGCAGTTCGTAGAGACCCAAACAGTATTCCGAAGACCAGGACATGGTTGATCACGTGTTATATCAGAAAGAGAGGAGTGTTATTTGGCTGTAAGGGCACGACGGTACCGCCTTAGTACTGCATGGCAACAGACACTTGACGTCGCAGTATCCGCTGGTCGTCTTGTATCGAGGCAAACGGAGACAGAAAGCTTCGGCAGAGTGGCCTTCATTGTCGGAGGCCTGCTGCGTGTGTACCTCTGACGGGTCTTAACAGAAGGGAACGTCTAGAGTGGAGTCGTCATACCATCTGGACAATGGGCCAATGCTCTTTTCATAGATGAGTCCCGATTTGATCTGGAGAGTGATTCTCGAAGCATTCGCATCTGGAAGCAACGTGGAACACGATTTCGAGACCCAAGCATTCTGAAAAGAGACCGATATCGAGGAGCATCCCTAGTGGTGTGGGCCAGCCTTTGTGGCCGAGCGGTTCTAGGCGCTTCAGTCTGGAACCGCGCACCTCCTACGGTCGCAGGTTCGAATCCTGCCTCGGGCATGGATGTGTGTGATGTCCTTAGGTTAGTTATGTTGAAGTAGTTCTAAGTCTAGGGCCTGATGACATCCGATGTTAAGTCACATAGTGCTTAGAGCCATTTGAACATAGTGGTGTGAGCAGGGATTATGTGGACAACTCGAACACCTCTTCATGTAACTGTACGGGTGAGTCAGCAAGGTTTAACTACTATCAGGTATCCTAGGACCTCACGTGTTGTTGTTGCGAGGTGGTTTGGACCTAGACTTCGTATTGATGGATGATAATGCTCCGCCTCATTGAGAACGGGTAGCTGTTTTCTTGGAAACGGAATATGTTGCACACATGGCGTGGCCTGCTTGCTCTGGCGATTTGAATGCCATAGAGTATATCTGGGATGCAAGTGGAGACAGGTTTGCATCACGTCAGCACCCAACAAGCACTCTCCAAGACTTGTAAGCAGCTGTGCAGGAAGAATGGGCGTTATTGCCTCAACATTAGATTGATGTCATTCACAGCGTGCCTCGTCGTTACCGGGCCTGTATTTGTGGCAGAGATGGTCACACCGCATACTGAGCACATTAACCAGTTGTCGGGATGGGTCTGCAAATCCGTTGAGTTGGAAAAAAACGAAGAAAATTTTTGTCTACCGTTATGCAAATAACAGTTATTCGGTATTCTTTACATCGTTTCTACTTTACTATCACCTGTTTATATTGTATCGTAACAAAATAAACGCGACCTTGCAAAATTTCCATTTGTTGCTTTATTTTTGGACACCAGTGTGCAGTCCCGGAATTATATTGCTCTACATTAATTATTTTTGGTGTTGCGATTTTTGTCATCAGTGTCTTTTAATGTTTTTGATCCACTCAGTAATGTCGCACGTCATTTCAATCTTTGCTACACTTATACAAATATATTGTATAACACGAAATTTTGCGCTGTTGTGTTGGCCACTTTAGTTCCTACTGCTGTCACCTGCAGTGATTCAGCAGACGTACTGAGTTCCTGTAAACAGTGTAATGACGTCCAGTGTTAGCAAATAATCGCAGGGCAATGGACGGCTGCTACCACGATCAACATCGCCGTGAGTTGGCCTCGTCGACTAGTTCGCAAACCAGATTTAAGTGGCGGGAGAGTAATTTCCATTATTTGGTACCTAGCGCCGGGGTAATGTCACCAGCGCATCGACGCTAGATGGCGACGAGGGTGTGGGGAGATTGGGAAATAGCTGGTGGGTTGAGAGGGGGTGGGTGGGGGGACGCACAACTGTTGCTCGCCAGATAACGGCCGGACAGGGAAGTAATTACCGCGGCTGCAGGAAGCCGGGAGGAAGGGGAAGCAGGAAGCAAGCATGATGAGGAGGTGGAGGGGCAGCGGGAGGCGGCTATGGGGAAAGGGAGGGGGAGCAGCGCGCGGCCAGCCC
Source organism: Schistocerca americana (assembly GCF_021461395.2). Taxonomy (NCBI): domain Eukaryota; kingdom Metazoa; phylum Arthropoda; class Insecta; order Orthoptera; family Acrididae; genus Schistocerca; species Schistocerca americana. Next base: position 168,508,166 of record NC_060119.1, on the reverse strand, counting down.
TTTGTGCGCGCACAATGCCGCGAGGTCTTCATTTGTTTCCTGCGCAGGCCCGCCCTTGAGCACGCGTCAGGCGGCAGGTGGTGCAAGGGCTGTGACAACCACACTGCCAGCGACTCATGCCCAAGCTCCCAGCTCACAGCTCACTCGCGAAGCGCGGAAGCAGGCTACCTGCCTACTGGATGGTAGCGTTCGGCATGTAGCAGCTCAAGGAATATCTGGCTGTTAGAGAATGGGGCATGTCGCAACACCGACGATAGCGGAGGTCTGCCGCCTTGCCAACAAGAATGAATGAAATGTTACCGATTTCGGAACAGCCAACAGCAGAGTCGCTATGCGGCAGGTACGGCTGTGCACTCATGCCGGAACCTCTATAATTTTTCTCAATCGATTTTGAACAAGCTACTCGAATAAAAGATAGATTCTGACACATCTACATCTACATCCATACTCCGCAAGCCACCTGACGGTGTGTCGCAGATGGTACCTTGAATACCTTTATCGGTTCTCCCTTTTATTCCAGTCTCGTATTGTTCGTGGAAAGAAGGATTGTCGGTATGCCTCTGTGTGGGCTCTAATCTCTCTGATTTTATCCTCATGGTCTCTTCGCGAGATATACGTAGGAGGGAGCAATATACTGCTTGACTCTTCGGTGAAGGTATGTTCTCGAAACTTCAACTAAAGCCCGTACCGAGCAACTGTCCGTCTCTCCTGCAGAGCCTTCCACTGGAGTTTATCTATCATCTCCGTAACGCTTTCGCGATTACTAAATGATCCTGTAACGAAGCGCGCTGCTCTCCGTTGGATCTTCTCTATCTCTTCTATCAACCCTATCTGGTACGGATCCCACACTGCTGAGCAGTATTCAAGCAGTGAGCGAACAAGCGTACTGTAACCTACTTCCTTTGTTTTCGGATTGCATTTCCTTAGGATTCTTCCAATGAATCTCAGTCTGGCATCTGCTTTACCGACGATCAACTTTATATGATCATTCCATTTTAAATCACTCCTAATGCGTACTCCCAGATAATTTATGGAATTAACTGCTTCCAGTTGTTGACCTGCTATATTGTAGCTAAATGATAAGGGATCTTTCTTGCTATGTATTCGCAGCCCGTTACACTTGTCTACATTGAGATTCAATTGCCATTCCCTGCACCATGCGTCAATTCGCTGCAGATCCTCCTGCATTTCAGTACAATTTTCCATTCTTACAACCTCTCGATATACCACAGCATCATCCGAAAAAAGCCTCAGTGAACTTCCGATGTCATCCACAAGGTCATTTATGTATATTGTTCATAGCAACGGTCCTACGACACTCCCCTGCGGCACACCCGAAATCACTCTTACTTCGGAAGACTTCTCTACATTGAGAATGACATGCTGCGTTCTGATATCTAGGAACTCTTCAATCCAATCACACAGTTGGTCTGAGAGTCCATATGTTCTTACTTTGTTCATTAAACGACTGTGGGGAACTGTATCGAACGCCTTGCGGAAGTCAAGAAACACGGCATCTACCTGTGAACCCGTGTCTATGGCCCTCTGAGTCTCGTGGACGAATAGCGCGAGCTGGGTTTCACACGACCGTCTTTTTCGAAACCCATGCTGATTCCTACAGAGTAGATTTTTAGTCTCCAGAAAAGTCATTATACTCGAACATAATACGTGTTCCAAAATTCTACAACTGATTGACGTTAGAGATATAGGTCTATAATTCAGCACATCTGTTCGACGTCCCTTCTTGAATATGGGGATGACCTATGCCCTTTTCCAATCCTTTGGAACGCTGCGCTCTTCTAGAGACCTACGGTACACCGCTGCAAGAAGGCAGCTTTCTCAGCTTAATGGTGAGCTGCTGATCATTACCTTAATAGTTGCATGTAGTTACTGTGATTATTCGAAACTAAGTAACCCACTTTACTGTACTTCAATAGTTTGCACAGAAAAATTGTAGTCGCCATGACTTTACATTTTGTACGTCTTAGCCACACATCACTGTGTATAAAATGTAGCCAGTACAGGGAACTTGGAAATTCCGATTACAAATTTCTTGAACTTGTAGTGGAGAGTGAGTACACAATATTTCTAATAGGGATCTGCGTAAAAAAATGTACCGTTTCCCTCCTATGACAGTTTCAATTGAGATGTGTAATGTGTCCTCGTCTGCTGAGGGGAAGAGAAAATTCTCAGAGTTGCTTGTCCTGGTATGCAGTAGGGTAGACGGGATGATGTTCTTGAAACATGTGCCACTGAATGTCCATCAGGAAATGTGGCTTCAGCATGATGGTGCGCCACCTCATTTCACATGTGCAGTTCGGAGAAATAGTTCAAATGGCTCTAAGCACTATGGGACTTAATATCTGAGATCATCAGTCCCCTAGACGTAGAACTACTGAAACCTAACTAACCTAAAGAAATCACGCACATCCAAGCCCGAGGCAGGATTCGAACCTGCGACCGTAGCAGCGGCGCGATTCCGGACTGAAGCGCCTAGAACCGCTCGGCCACAGCGGCCGGCTGCATTTCGGAGACATTCCAGTAGACGGTACGGTGAAAAATGGATAGGTCGAGGTGGTCCACCTGCGTGGCTGTCGCAGTCGCCGGATTTAACTCTTGTGGACTACTTCTTGTGCGGTCGTCTGCAAAGTTTAATTTACAAGATGCCTGTAGAGACAGAAGAAAATCTGCTGCCACGAGTTTTGGCCCCTGCACTGGGAATTAAAGAGACACGAGGTGGTATGTAGAGTGTGTACCAGAACATGCTTTGTAGATACAATGTCTGTAGCAATGTTGGCGGTTGCCACATAAAACCTCTGTTGTAATGCCCTAGTATTGTTTTGTATGCACAGTATTCTAGAATCTTTTTTGTTTTGGAATAATGTAAACACGTAATGTTGAAGTGTTAATACAAACAAATGTGCTTGGGTGATAAATGGATGTTCGGTTATGTTTCATTTCGAATTGTTGCCTAATAGCTGTAATGCGTCATGTCTGATTCAGTTCCTCAAGCAGTCATGGACGCGTCACACATCTGAATTGAAAACGTCATGGAATGTAAACGGTGCGTTTCAGGACGTGGGTTCCTATCCAAAATACTATGTACTCACTCCCCTTTACAAGTCGTAGAAGTTTGTAAGGGGAATTACTGGACACCTTTATATTGAATTTTTCTTTAAATTTGGAAGGATATCTATACCTTCAATCTCGAGAATGTGGTGCACCGACTTCTGTCCGAGCTCACAAAGTATGCAACGAGAGTGAATTACTAACAGCATCTGTTATATCGCATAATCATCTCAAAGGAGAAAAACTAGCTTTGGTAAATAATAGCATACAAACAGGAGAATATTTTGATAAATATGTAGTTTTTGCTACTGTAGAGTGGGCTCCTCAGTACTTCATGATCTTCTGTTATCCTTCCATTTGGACGTAACCTAAATAACTTCTTCTGTTTTACTGGCCGCTCCAAATTCCGTTTATAAATCCCTGTGTCTTTACGGGTGTTTGTAGGAAGAAGAGCGATATCTGAGAAGAAAACGCATGCAAAAATGGCTTCTTACAGATTAGTTCCTTCCAAAAGGTCCTGCGGGATATTTATTCCAAAATACATCTTTGGTTAAGAAGTAAATAGGACAGAGATGTGTAGGCAAGCAAGTATATCGCTGGCGCCATCAGCGCTTTAAAAAACACACACACACACTCTTTTATCTCTCTCTCTTTCACGCTCTCTCTCTCTCTCTCTCTCTCTCTCTCTCTCTCTCTCTCTCTCTCTGTGTGTGTGTGTGTGTGTGTGTGTGTGTGTGTGTGTGGCGTCGTATCTCTACACTAGAAAGTCTCAAAATATTGGAACCCAAATCAGAGCATGGCTGCTATAAAGAATATGTATGCTTACGGACAACGAAAAATTGAAACGTCTGTATGATAATTAATAAGGTTAAAAACACTTAAGACTTTAAGTGCTGTTCCAGAGTTATTCTTTATCAAAATAGCCGCGGTAATCGATATATATGTGTATTTCAGCGGTTTCATAGTTTTACTTGAAATGCTAATGACGCTTTATTCCTAAAGATAGGACACATTTGTGTATTTTTCAAGTGCTGGTCAATATGGAGTACCTTTGTTGCTTGGGAGTGAATATATCGAGTATTTCATGCAATGTTGTTTATATCGTGAGTCAGTCACAACCAGTTCATACGCCTCACTAGTTCATACTTAGGTTTACTACAGCAACACCGATAATGGTTGTACTGGAAAATTTTACATGTAATTTGTTTCGACTCTCGTCCCTTACTACTTTACTACTTCTTTCATATAATAACCTATATGTTTGGTTGGCATGGCGCCGGGTGTGTCCGAGATACGCTTACTTCGTAAAGTTTCCCCTCTACTGCATGTTGTCGAAATAGTAAGTATGTGTACCAGTAATGGTTAAAATTATTCTCAGTGTTCCAGACCTGTGATTATTTTGACATTTTATTCCAATTGTAGGAATGGGTGGAGTGACTCACCTCCACATAATTTTTTTCCCACACAAACTTTGATGAGGCAGATACGATGAATGGGCTGTTAACACGGATATTGCTTGAATAAATTAATTTATTCGCCATAGCAGCTGTTTGTGGTTCAATGTGACTTTCCAATAAATACTTTAAAGTTATGGGACACCACTTACTGGAAAACTCATACAATTAGCGAAATCACCTTTTATTCATTTTGGTTGCTTTGGAAAACTGTCTTGCTAAAGTCAAAGTTCATTTTATGCGGTGAAGAATTTGTCATTTTTTTCTAAACGTTAAGTTTTGTTTCGCTTTGTGTTGCTGGCGATTCAACTCGATTTCTCCCGACGAAAAACGTTCGCACGGAGGCTCTTACGTTCCGTTAGCCTTGCCTTAAGCTATTGGCACACGGGCCGTGCTGTCGAATGTCGACGTTGAGCGTGTCGAGTCCAATATTCTGCGGAACGCCCCGGAACGATGCATACGGTACGTGGGCCCCAACGTGGTATACGCGATCACAACGCGTTCCAGCGGCAGTTGTGGCTGTATCTGCCTTGTAAATCACACCGCTTGCAAAATGGACGGCCGTAAAATTCCCATATTAGCTCTACTAAAATATATTTTCCCTTGTCCATATGCTAGTCAGGTTGTTCTGTCTGTAGTACGCACAAACAAAAATTTCAATGCTTCAAATGGCTCTGAGCGCTATGGGACTTAACATCTGAGGTCATCAGCCCCACAGAACTTAGAACTACTTAAACCTAACTAACCTAAGGACATCACACACATCCATGCTCGAGGCAGGATTCGAACCTGCGACCGTAGCTGTCGCGCGGTTCCAGACTGAAGCGCCTAGAACCGCTCGGCCACAACGACCGGCTAAAAATTTCATTATCCGTGTAAATATTATAAGGAAAAACGGGAAATACCATATCCAGTCAGTAAGGACATCGGCTTGTAAAATTTCCATTACAAATAGTGCGTTACAAATATACAATAGTTCTCCACATGGATAAAAATTATTTCGTCATTCTCATCTTTTAGTAAAAGCCTAAGGTCTTTCTTACTTGATCACTGTTCCTACTCAGTAGCAGAGTCTCTACATGTGGATTAAAAAACTTAAAAGAAAAAATGGGCAAAATGTCTTACTGCAAGGAATGCCCTGTAGATTAAGCCAATCGAACAAACTCACCCCTGAAAAAGAGCGCCCTTATATTTACATAACATCGAATATTATAGTATGTACTTATATTACACTAATAAGAAAGCATCAGAACGTATTAAAAAAGCGAATGTTAAAAGAAAAACTTCTTGGGCATGGATGGATGAGAACTACCAACATTTCAAAATTTCGTTACTCGTTGTGCTACTGCTACCACGAGTGTTAAGAGACCATATATAGCTCCTTACCATATCCAGAAAGCGTTAACTGTAGATATATTACTAATTTAGATTTAATTTTAACAGGTTGTACCAATTACGACGCGTTTTTAGTGGGTACTCAACATTCTATTGATTTCAAATGGCTTACTCTCATAATACGCAAAAAACAATAATTCTTTTTCCACGAATATGACGTTTCTTCTCATTTTATTATAACGAATCATACAATTAACGGAGAGTTTTCGAGAAATCCCCAGTTTGTTGTTGCTCAGAATCGGTATATATACATACGGGCTTCAACTGAGAGCCAGTATGGCGCCTCACGACTCTGCACCGAAGGGAGTTGGCGTGCATGTGACGTAAGTGGCATTCTGCTATCTCATCGGTCAACGTTCATACGCACTTTCGAAATATCTGACATGCACGTGCAGAAAGACTTCCCAACGTGCTATTCCACGCTATGACGTCAGAAACTCTGCGCGCTCAACGTTAGGATACACGCTCCGCGTGCCGACGGCTTTACTGTGAAAGTAGGTATTCTGTGAGCCTCCTCGGTCGTTCCATCTGGGAGTTTCCGCTCTGGCTGTTCTCATTTACCTTGCGCACGCAGTCCTGGTAGGAAAATCTCGTTTCTTTTCCGTGCTGCTGGTTCTACAACTGCACCGTGCAGCAGATAATAACTCCAACGGGGAGCCGTCTATGCAAATAAGTCCACACTTTTTATGCCAGTCGCTGCGAGTCCGCTCACATGTAACAAGTTCACTGGCTTGTTACTTCAGGCGTGCAACACGCGAGACTATTTCACAGCGTTGTACGTCCTGACACCCCGCTAAAGTTATACGCTGGAAATCCAGATAACAAAGAAAGCAAGCAAGCAAGAAAGGTACGACCTGAAAATGCTGCAGCACAAATTAAGATGATCATCATAAATACTACTATATAATTTAGAAAAATAATATTCAATCAATTTCGTGGCAAACGGACGAGTAAAAGGGGCTCGTTACGTTAGATATGCAGGGATTGAACTTAGCTGTGGTACCTATAAATCAACTGCTCCCTTCACTTAAGGGCAACTACTTTTAACGAATTTTCTTAAATTATGAAATTCACTCAATTTAAACGCAGTTTTATTTCACATGGAGTACGTTTATCGACTCCAATCAATTTCTCTCAATGCAACACCAATCTTCCTGCTTAGCCATATTGGCCTGTTTCCGTCATCTATTTCCTCTTAAGAATACTTCCATTATTTAGTTAGCTCACCTGAAATTGTTTCTAATTACACACTGCAGGCGAAATTGCTGTTTTCATTTCAAATATAAATTCTTAATTATCGATATTTTATGAAAGAGTGTTAATAAAAGTTGCTTAAATTAAGGAAACATAACAATTTAATTTTTTAATGCAAAAATGATAAACTAAATCCTTTTTATTTGGACTATGCGTGTCGTTTTATACAACAGATGTAGATAAGTGTCGTAGAAACATGAAAAGCCGCGCGGGATTAGCCGAGCGGTCTAGGGTTCTGCAGTTATGGACTGTGCGGGTGGTCCCGGCGGAGGTTCGATTCCTCCCTCGGGCATGGGTGTGTGTGTTTGTCCTTAGGATAATTTAGTTTAAGTCGTGTGTAAGCTTAGGGACTAATGACCTTAGCAGTTAAGTCCCGCCGGCCGTAGTGGCCGAGCGGTTCTAGGCGCTACAGTCTGGAGCCGCGTGACAGATACGGTCGCAGGTTCGAATCCTGCCTCGGGCATGGATGTGTGTGATGTCCTTAGGTCAGTTAGGTTGAAGTAGTTCTAAGTTGTATGGGACTGATGACCACAGAAGTTAAGTCCCATAGTGCTCAGAGCCATTTGAACCATTTGAAGTTAAGTCCCATAAGATTTCACACACACACATTTTGAAACATGAAAAACAATCATTTTCACAGCATCGAGCACACCACACAAAAGCTGAATTTTTACGTTTGTCACTATATGATTACAATATGAACAAAATTGATCTCGAACCAAGTTACGGGATTGGAGCCTAGAAGTAATAAGACTGTTAAGCTGCCAGACGTTCTGGAACTAACGCACGCAGGTTTTTCACGTGTCACTGCCGAACGCTAGAGGGATATAGAACGGCTCGTCATAAAAGAAGAGAGAAAAAAATGCGGCGCCCGGTTGGCTTCGTGGATTCTGTTGTTGATCGGCTCGTTGTGAACGTAGCAGGTGACACTTCCAGAACTGAAATGTATTTCTCCGGTTCGGAGAAGGAAGGAGCTAAGAGATTACCAGACGACTGACTGTAATTAATACTTTCAGTATCCAACAGTACGGTGAAATCCCTGCAGTACGCTTTTGCATCACACACAGTTCACTCACAAAAATTACCCTGTGTTTACGTTAGAAATTTTCATCACACTTTTTTATACAATAATTAGAATACCAAGTCAGGTGAAAGCGAGAGCGTTTCATGCTTTCCGTCTGGTCACCTAAGAAGCGCGCAGTAGTGCTGGAGTTTTGCCGAATAGTATTTCATTCTCTTTAAAAATTAAATGACTTTTAAGCTCTATTGTTTCTTTGCTCGTTTGTTTTGCGTCTGAACTGCAACTGCTCACGTCATTACAGATTAATTGGACTGCTGGATGGGCAGTACTGTCCCAAGTTTAATGAGTCGGTAAAGCAGTTGCCCCGCATTATCGCTCAATCTACGTGCATGTAACGCAGCATAAAATGTATCCTTACGATCGTACTTGACTGTACTGGTCACAGCTTGGCTTCCACTCCACGTGAAACGAAATCCAATGAGATTCAAGCAAACGCGGAAGGAAAAATGGCGTAATATTTACACCAGGTTTATTCTTATGATGAAGAGAGTATACAAGAAATCCTTGCCATTCGTGTGGTCAGCATGTCAGCACGTTGCAGTGGATGTAGCGTCATCCGCGGTGATCACACACCCTATTAAGAACCGAGTCCAGTCGTTTGCAATGTCCAGGAGACCATCATGAATCGCAGTGACGTCAATGTAATTATCGTCTTTGAATAAAAGTGTCACTTCTGTTCGTCTCATTGCACATGTCTTTCAGTTGCCTTCTGTACTATACTATAACACTTCTTTCTACGTATGGTCCAAATATCAACGAGCTATGTTACTTGGCGGTGATACGTCATGCGAAAGTTACTTTCGCCCTTAAGTTTTGCACACCATTGTAGAACATCCACAATTTAAATGCATGACTATGATTCGTTAATTCAGTTTTTGTTTCTCTAGGCGCGTTAAGTCCGGCTGCATCGTTGCTCCTTCCCAGGGTGATCTGTGGTTATGTTCGACGCCAGCCCGTCGCCGACATACCTGTGGGCAGCATTCCACTGAACCATGTACAAAGAGCTGTTACGTCTCTTCATATCTTTTGTCGCACGAACCGCTGTGCCGATTAATTTTCAGAACCGCACGTTTGAACGTAACCGCAGCACCCAACATTAGACTGGTCTGCTTACACCGCTTTCCCCTGACAGTACTAATAGTCCTGTCACGGGAAAAGCCAGATATAACACTACCGGCTACTACTAAATTAACAATAGATTGATAATGTCATTCCTGCGATAGGATTTTAGTTTTACCGTGAACGTGCTTGACGGAAAGATACCGGACTGTCTTCGTTTCTCGAAACATTACTAATGAAAGAAAGCAATAGCAGAACAAACGGGATCCGAACCAAGATTCTGTTAGTTACAAGTGCACTGCAATTACGTAAAAGATAAACGGTCGCCAGCCTAACTAGGCAAAGGTGTACCAAGTACTAGCATTGTTTATAAAGAAAGTTAACTATTGGGATTGACTTTACTTGATACTGACATTCTGTTTTGCAAATAAGATAAAAGACAGTAGTGCAGTTTAGCAAGCAATATAATAGTTTGGCACGAGCAGCACCGTTTTTGCAACAACTGTCTCTCAGTAACAGTTACCGTCTGTACAATAAAGCAGCAAAGGAATTATCGTTAGAAGTAAATTTGCTTGTGTTGGAACACTACTAACTTGGATATGAGGCTTTTTTATCAGTTGAATTATTGCAAAATACTGTCATTGAAATGGTTTTCAGATAACTGTATTATTTTTACTGACTATTATTTGTATTCTCAAGAATAATTCAGCTCCTTATATTGTTCAGCTGGAATAGGACACGTGGTACCTGGATCTAGTACTGTTTTAATAGTTGTGGCCGGTTGCTTATTATTGAAGAGAAATATTAAAGACTGACAAGTGCACTTCATTAATGCTGTAGCTGTAATATGAAATTTAAATCAGGTTCAACAATTAGCATGGAGACCTAGAAACTAAAATATCAGTAGACTCAGTTCAGCGCTGAACGGTTTAGTCACAAATCAATATGAAAAACACTATTAGCTATATGCATATGAAATTATTAACACTGTCACTTTCAATCCAACACAGTAATTAATCCTTATGCTGGCCCTTCGAGTCTACTAGCCAATAACTATTATGGATCATCACAGTTTTTGCAGGTAACTGTAATACTGAACTGAGATTTCAGTAAGAAAAATCTTTAAGTTGGTTGATCTAAATCTTCGTGAAATTTTAATTACCCTTTTATGGGAAGTACATAGAGTACTTTTAACATGAATCCCACTGAATAATAATGAAATTTACAACTTCACAAAGTTTACTAGCTTTTGTTAAGGAAGTTAATTACTTTTTAGTTCATTAAAATAGAATACTTGGAAATATCGCAGCACTTGCAGTAGAACCCTGTCAGGGCTAATGACAAAGCATAAAAAACGGGTGCTCCAGAGAAATTTTAAAGAACACAAACTTATCACTGAGTAAGAAACTTGTCCACGCAGTTAAACAGTACTCAACTGATTCTTTGAGACGATGGTGGTGGCAGTGTCCATCTCCTGTGGCTATCCAAAAAAAAGGTGGCGAAAGTATCCATCGCTCTTTCTGTGTGAAAAGCTCTGAAAATATTCTTCTTAGTGTCGGATTTTCGAAGTACGGAGCTAACCAAGTACGCCGTGAATAATAAGACAAATTATACCCACGTTCTAGGCTATTTTATATAATCTTGCTGCTCTTGTTACCTCGTTCAGTTCACAAGATGCGAACACTTTGCCTGCTGTCCACGGACTCACAATTGGCATTAAGGAGACTTGCAGTTCGACCACCAAATCCACCTTTCCTATTCCCAGCAAGCCAGTTTCACTGCGAACGGACTTCCCTGAACGTTTTTCATGATAACAATCCTACTTTCCCCATGCATGAACCAGTATTACAAGTAAACTTTTAACATTTCCATTCTTTTGCAGAACATTATTTTTAAGCTACATCCATAGATTAATTACATTAACGAAAGGTCATAAATAACGAATAAAAGATTTACATAGATGTTACATCAAAGAGTTTGGTGATACAGAAGTCACATTAAATAAAAACAGACGAAGTTAGATAAGACAAATATAGGTAAGATAATAGTGTTACAGGCTCCTTAGTTAAGTGTTCCTTCCATTGTAAAATGGAGGACAGAAATGTAGCGCCGTATACGGCATTGTAAACCTTATCCACTCTGCAGGTACTCTAGTTCCAGTAGTTTCCGTGAAACAGCGGATGGTTGCGCGTCACAGCCGTGTCTTCCCTTGTTGCCCGCCAGCGGCGCCCGCAGTGTGGAAGCCGTGGCCGGCTGGCGTGCAGCCAAGCTCTCGTAAGAGCTCCGTAGCTAAGGGCTAATGTATTTTTCAGGAACGCGCATAAAGCGTCGGGTATGAAGAAGGAGGGATGCAATTTCCTCCCCTGCATTCAGAAGCGACTCAGCAGAGCGGAGTGGAACGGAGAGCTGTGGATTCCCAGAAACGAGGGAGATCCATCCCATTACGGGGAAAAATTGGTTATCAGATTCGAGGGCGGGCGCTGCACCGTCGTATAGTCTCACAATTCGTCCATCCGTCTCCTTGTGCACAAGAATGTGCAGGTGTTCATCAAAGCAGTGAAAACTACTGGTGAGTAGAATAGGAAGCGTCTAGGAATCGATAAATCTTTCCTCGAGAACGAAATGTAATACAGTATTCATCCGAGAGCTTTCACAAGTCTAGTCGAGCTGCTAGAGGCACCACGCGCTTCTACGTATACATATACTGGGCGAAGTACCTTAAAAGTGCACCGTAAATATTGCAGAAATTGAAAGTGCTATTGGTGTGCGGTTCTCACAGAATGGTTTGATAGTCAGGGACTCTTATTGCTAGCCAATAATAATACTTTAAAACTGGTGCAAACATACATTTTTAATGGAACAGTGCCTGTCATCTTTAACAGACTGAGAGTAGGGTAAATTAGAATGTCAGTGGTGTTTGTTGCAGGATTCTAGTGCGAGTCGTTCACGAGATATCTTATTTTGAAAAGTTACCACGCAGACACTTGTACAATGCCTGTGGTACCACACACTAAAGAACAACCAAAGTGCGCACACTAGTTATGCAGATTCTGACTAGTAACGAGACAATCAACCATCACAGTCTGTGTTCAAAATGACAATCGGCAGCAGCAAAACACGGTTCCAGGCTGGTATGGAACGAATGCTAGACACTTGCTAGCATTTCAGCAGAGATGTCAGAGCAGGTTGCAGTAATACGTCGTTGCATATCGTCGGGTGTAGTCGGAATGTCCTTGTGGACAGCGTCTTTCAGCTTTCCCAACGGGAAAAAAGTATACGGGCGTCAAATCCGGGGAACGGGCCGGCCAAGGAACAGGTCCTCTGCATCCAATACAACGATATGGAAACAATTCGTGAAGACACGCTGTAGCACTTCATGCACTATGGGCTGGACAGTCATCACGTTTGTATCATAGGTTCCTCTTAGTATGCAGAGGAACATCTTCTAGCATCCGTGAAAGATGGTCTGTTAAGAGGAAGCTATACTTGTGCGCGTTCAGTTTTCCTCTCTATGAAAGGGTTCAAATGGCTCTGAGCACTATGCGACTTAACTTCTGAGGTCATCTGTCGCCTAGAACTTAGAAATAATTAAACCTAACTAACCTAAGAACATCACACACATCCATGCCCGAGGCAGGATTCGAACCTGCGACCGTAGCGGTCGCTCGGTTCCAGACTGTAGCGCCTAGAACCGCACGGCCACTCCGGCAGGCCCTCTCTATGAAAAACCGGCCTATCACCTGGTGGTTCAGTCTCCCACACCAAATGTTTACACGTCATGGACGCTGTAACTCCACCTGACGAAGCCAACGGATATTGTCAACAGACCAATAGAGCATGTTTCGGCGGTTTACCTCGCCGTGATTGGTAAATATCGCATCATTATTAAACAAGATGATTGATATATCTGGAGTATCCTGTCTTAATGTTCATCTGTAGAAGTTAAAACGAATCCCTTAACCGTTTCCGTGCAGCTCTTGATGGAAAGAGATGTGAGAGGGATGGAACCTATGTTGATGAAGACTGGCTAGGACACTTGCATGATTCATGCCACTTCCTCTTGCGATTACGCAGGAGCTAACGCGCCGATTAACTGCAACAACGCCGGCCGAAGTGGCCGTGCGGTTAAAGGCGCTGCAGTCTGGAACCGCCAGACCGCTACGGTCGCAGGTTCGAATCCTGCCTCGGGCGTGGATGTTTGTGATGTCCTTAGGTTAGTTAGGTTTAACTAGTTCTAAGTTCTAGGGGACTATTGACCTCAGCAGTTGAGTCCCATAGTGCTCAGAGCCAACTGCAACAACAGCATGAACACTAATGTCCCCCTCTTTTGATGCCACCTGTTTCCTTTCGTTACGTTGTCTAGATATTAGAGTGCCACTTTCACGTAACTGGTTGAAGAGGTTGATAAATAAATGCCGAGTTGGTTGACATCTATTGAGGTATCTTGCCGCATATGCCGTACAAGAATGTACTGCAGTCTTCCTACGCTCTCCATACACTATGAGCATGTCTGCTTTTTCTTCATTGGTAAATTCCATGGTCCACTATGACTGTGACACACTAACTGACTAGCAAGTCGCAATGCATTCAAGAAACACACAAGCACACTCTAAGCAAACACAACAGCATCATACCTAGCAACTACAAAAAACAAGTGTCTGTATGGAAAATTTTCAAAACACGATACCTCGTAAGCGTCTCGCACTAGAATCCTGCAACAAACACCACTGATATTCTAATTTACCCTACTTTCAGTCTGTTAAAGATGACAGGCACTGTTCCATTTTAAAAAATTGCGTGTTTGCACCTAAAGTACAGTTTCAAAGTATTATTACAGTCTGTTGACTGGATGCGAAGACGAGCCCCTGACTACCAAACAATTCTGTGAGAGCCGCACATCAATAGCACTTTCCATATCCACAACATCTGCGATGCACGTTTTAGATAATTCACCAAGTATACTCCACCGCGTCTCAGATTCATCGATTCTCTTCTTTTTGGTTTCCCTGCAATCAATGATTCGCTTCCATACATTGCTGTGCTCCCGTGATATGTTCTCAGAAATTTCTTCCTCAATTTTTGGCCAATATTTGATACTAGTAGACTTTTTTTGGCTAGGAATGTCCTCTGCCTTAGTCTGCTGTTTATGGTCTCATACGTTATTTTACCTCCAAGGTAACGGAATTCCTTAACATCATATAATTCATGGTCCCAAGCATTGATGGTAGGTTTCTAACTAATCTCATTTCAAGTACTCCTCATTACTTTCATCTTTTCTCAGTTTCCTCTCAATCCATATTCAGTACTCATTAGGCTGTCCATTCCATTCGACAGATCCCATAGTTCTTCCTCACTTTCAGGGAAATGTCATCCGCGAATCTTATTATTGATATCCTTTCATCTTGAACTTCAATCCCTCTCTTTAACCTTTCTTTTATTTTTGTCATTGCTTCGATGTATAGGAAGAACAGCAGGGTCGAAAAAGTACATTTCTACCTTACACCCTTTTTAATAGGAGCACTTCGTTTCTTGAACTTCCATTCTTATTGTTCCTTCTTGGTTCTACTACGTATTACGTATCACCTCTCTTTCCCTATAGTTTACATCTACTTTTCTAGGAATTTCGAACATCTTCAACTATTTTCCATTGTCGAAAGCCTTTACTAGGTCGACAAGTCCTGTGAAGGTGTCTTTGAGTTTTCTGAAGGCTTGCTTTCATTATCAGTCAAAACGTCAGAACTGTCTCTATGGTGCATTTATCTTTCCGAAAGTAAAACTAATCAACATCTAACAGATCCTCAATTTGGTCAGGCTATTTTCTAACTTCCTTACCACAGTCAGACTTCTAACATTCCATGCTCCGCCTCTTATAATGTTACCTGTCCATCGATTATTCAGTCTTTTTCTCATGGATACCCTCCCCATTGGATTGGAATCTCCCCCCCCCCCCCCCCTTGTGATCTGAATGACGGAGTAATAATCATCCGGAATCTTTTGCCAAAGTAGAGATCGTCGTAATTCTTTTTGATATTACGGGTCACGTCAAACGTTTTATGCAGTGTTTTTCATTCATGTCGTATCCGAGCGCCTGGGATGATGATTTTTATCAGAATTGAAGCAGTGTCTGAGATCGAACCCGGGACCCAGGACGTTTTGATTGCTAGTCAGAGACGCTACCTGTAGATTACGCATTGCTACAGACGTACAGACTGCATAACACAATAGTATAAACATAAACAAAAACCTGTAAGTCTTACACATAGCCAACAAAAGATACTATCTGGACTCACTGGAACAGCTAGAAATGGAGAAAAAAACGGGAAGGAACCGGACAAATTGATGAATGGACAACATGAATTCATTACGGATGCATATTTCATTATACACTCCTGGAAATTGAAACAAGAACACCGTGAATTCATTGTCCCAGGAAGGGGAAACTTTATTGACACATTCCTGGGGTCAGATACATCACATGATCACACTGACAGAACCACAGGCACATAGACACAGGCAACAGAGCATGCACAATGTCGGCACTAGTACAGTGTATATCCACCTTTCGCAGCAATGCAGGCTGCTATTCTCCCATGGAGACGATCGTAGAGATGCTGGATGTAGTCCTGTGGAACGGCTTGCCATGCCATTTCCACTTGGCGCCTCATTTGGACCAGCGTTCGTGCTGGACGTGCAGACCGCGTGAGACGACGCTTCATCCAGTCCCAAACATGCTCAATGGGGGACAGATCCGGAGATCTTGCTGGCCAGGGTAGTTGACTTACACCTTCTAGAGCACGTTGGGTGGCACGGGATACATGCGGACGTGCATTGTCCTGTTGGAACAGCAAGTTCCCTTGCCGGTCTAGGAATGGTAGAACGATGGGTTCGATGACGGTTTGGATGTACCGTGCACTATTCAGTGTCCCCTCGGCGATCACCAGTGGTGTACGGCCAGTGTAGGAGATCGCTCCCCACACCATGATGCCGGGTGTTGGCCCTGTGTGCCTCGGTCGTATGCAGTCCTGATTGTGGCGCTCACCTGCACGGCGCCAAACACGCATACGACCATCATTGGCACCAAGGCAGAAGCGACTCTCATCGCTGAAGACAACACGTCTCCATTCATCCCTCCATTCACGCCTGTCGCGACACCACTGGAGGCGGGCTGCACGATGTTGGGGCGTGAGCGGAAGACGGCCTAACGGTGTGCGGGACCGTAGCCCAGCTTCATGGAGACGGTTGCGAATGGTCCTCGCCGATACCCCAGGAGCAACAGTGTCCCTAATTTGCTGGGAAGTGGCGGTGCGGTCCCCTACGGCACTGCGTAGGATCCTACGGTCTTGGCGTGCATCCGTGCGTCGCTGCGGTCCGGTCCCAGGTCGACGGGCACGTGCACCTTCCGCCGACCACTGGCGACAACATCGATGTACTGTGGACACTTCACGCCCCACGTGTTGAGCAATTCGGCGGTACGTCCACCCGGCCTCCCGCATGCCCACTATACGCCCTAGCTCAAAGTCCATCAACTGCACATACGGTTCACGTCCACGCTGTCGCGGCATGCTACCAGTGTTAAAGACTGCGATGGAGCTCCGTATGCCACGGCAAACTGGCTGACACTGACGGCGGCGGTGCACAAATGCTGCGCAGCTAGCGCCATTCGACGGCCAACACCGCGGTTCCTGGTGTGTCCGCTGTGCCGTGCGTGTGATCATTGCTTGTACAGCCCTCTCGCAGTGTCCGGAGCAAGTATGGTGGGTCTGACACACCGGTGTCAATGTGTTCTTTTTTCCATTTCCAGGAGTGTATGATGACCTATTTAGAATGCTGCCCGATAAGCAATCCATTCCTGTATCTCCGCGGCTTCCAACATGCTGCTGACGCCTATGAGGCTCGACTATGACGTAAACAAAACAGTCGAAGAGAAAGCGCCCTCCAGTGGACCTTACCCAAATCTGCGTCAGTATTCTAGTGGGTTTACATAAAATTTTGCATTGCAAAAATAAAACAAAGGATTCTCTGTCTAATAATTAAGTTATTAAACTTTAGATAAAATGTGTACTTTTCTCATTTTCATCGCTCTTGTAACTGCCACCAGATGTCGATAGTGGACGCATATTCTATTTCTATTATCAATTCTGCTATGTAAAATATATCAGTAAACGGTTTACGTTGTTGGCAACGTAGTGTCCTGCGCGTCGGCTGGATCTGAAAATGGTTTCCTGTAAAGATAATTGTGTTTTTTGCCGGAAAATAAAATGAAATAGTTTAACTGTTTCAGCAATCACGGTCGTCTCCAAACGTTGATAGTAAGTCGTGCTGTATAAAAAGTGAGAGTGATTTCGTTTCGTTGATGACTCGAGTTGCGCTTACTTCCTGCATCTATTTCAATAGTATCCATTCCTTATCTATGTTGAGACAGAGAGAAATATAAAGCGAATTACATAATGCCATGGCCAACCACCACAGGTCTCGCAGCGGCCTCTGGCGCGCCTGTGAGCAGGCAATCCCGCAGCGCTCGCGAGCGGCCAGCTGTCGATAAGCGCCAGCGCTTAGCTGACCATCCATCATGCTTTCCTCAGGCGGGTGTAAAAAAGCCAAGAGGGTCTCTAAGACGACGAATCACCGACATCGTCATCGGTGCATCCTTTCGACCGCTTTTCCTTGAGTGAGCTGTCAATAGGAGTTGGAACTTTCTGCCCCTGTGAAGGAGACATTATCTCTGATTTAGGCTAAGGAAATTGTACATGAAATATATTCGCAAACTGCGAATACGATTATACATCAGCTGTACCTTTTACTATAAACATGAAAATTAATGTCGGACTGGGACTCGAGCCCGAATTTCCTGTTCATCGCGAGCGGTCGCCTTAACCACTATGGCTGTCCGAACATTCCTCCAGGACCTAAACAAACTTCCGTATGTCCTATTGCCTGCGTCCCATACTGCTCGCACGTTATGTAATTAAACAGGGAGAGACAATGTTGCGGTCGCCTAATAAATGGTACAGCTGATGTAAAATGAAGTCCGCAAACTGTGAATATATTTGATTTATTTAATACGGTTCTAGATCGACAGCAGTGTTCCATCAGACATGCATATATATGAATGACAATTGCATCAAACTACACACACTGTAAAATAAAAACACTGCAACAACTGTATTTCCAGTCAAAGCAAAGATAAACTGACGAGCAAAGCATTGTTACTCCATGTGCGAGAATCATATAATGTGCGAGCAGTATGGGGCGTAAACACGAGGATATACAGAGGTTTTGATCGGTCCTAGAGGCGTTCTCGAATAGCTGAAGTGATAAAAGACAGCTCGCGATAAGCGGAAAATACGAGTTAGAGTCCCACTCCGTCATAAATTTTCATGTGCTTCCAGTAACTCGTACAGCTGATGTGGAATCGTATTCGCAATTTGCGAATACATTTCATATATTTAATAAGGATATTGATCGTCAGCACTATCTGTTCCTTCAGACACTGATGCATATCTGAAGAACATTTGCATCTACACACAGTGTAAAATACGTTTTGATATTATAATCGACTTAGATTCTGGGACACTTTTCTAATATCAAACATGGCAGTTACTCCTACGAGCTTGGCAATTCAAGAAAGTTTCCTAAATATTTGGATCCGGTGTCTCAATGGTCAAAACCTGTTTGGTCAACCATAACCTGTTTAATTTATTGGAACAAGCTGAAATGTACTTCAACATTTCTTTCGCCTTATTAGTCAGTATCGGCCAGTGATCATTTTGAAAACAGATTTGTTCTTACAGAATGTCCTCTGTATACTCTCGTATTTGCATACGAGGAAATTTGACTTGTGGATGATAACAAATTTCTGATAGACTTATATTTGGAAAGAGGGGCGTTAGAATCTAAGTCCGTCCGTCTATCCATCCTGATTTACATTTTCGGTGATTTCCCCAAAATCACTTCAGACGCATTTCGGAACTGTTGTAGCATCGCAGTCCTGATCGTACTACTCCTTGCTCAAAGATCCGTCTAAGATTCAGGCACTGAAGGCTTGACAATATCAATGCACGACACCACAGTTGCCGTAAAATTAAGAGAAAAATTAATGAATTTTTTTAATCAATCAGTGTAAAAATTGGAATGTTAACTTTGTGTGTTTTAATGGCGACCGAGAGGGGGTGTCCACAGATGTATGAGTATATTTTCCTGAGTTTTGTGAGTTTGGTATAATTACTTTCGTACGGCATTTCAGAACACAGTGGTACAATGATGAGCTAAAACATTGCGACAACGTGTTGGTCCGCAATAAGGCAGCGCTTCTGCGTCACGTGGGATTCGACAAGTCCTTAAAGTGTTTTGGGAAGTATGTGGCATCAGTTGTCAACCCAAAGGTCACCCAATTCTTGTAAATTATTGGCCAGTGGTTCGTGGGCACTGAGAGGGCTCCCGATATCATCCCAGATATGCCCCATCAAGTTCAGATCAAGCGGGTTTGGTGACTCAGACATCAGCGTGAATTCACTGTCATGTTCCTGAAACCACTGTAGCACGATTCTGGCCTTGTGACACGGATATTTATCCCGGAAGATGCCATCACCGTCGGTGAAGGAATCAAGCACGAAATGCAGCTGAAGCGCAATGATGATCACGCTGTCGACAGCTGCAATCATGCCTCCACATACAGGTTCCATGGTGAAGCCCATGTGAGTGTCCTCTATAGCACAATATTGCCCCCACAGACCTACGTCCATGGTGCGGTGCTTCGGCCTGCAGTTCACCTCGATATCCGTGGACGGCCATCGACCTGGTGTAACACGAAACGTGATTCATCTGTTTCGGCGACACTTTTCCACTGATTCATGGCCATGAAGGCCTCGACGGGATCTCCTTCAAAGCTGCTATCATAGGCGATTGGATGACCTCGTTGCAGTCGAAACGGCGCTCGGTGAGTACATTCTTGACCTTAGAGAGAAAAATAATTCCGCGGAAGCGAATTCAGGACTATAGGGTGGCTGCGGCAGCATTGCCGTGTTTTGCTTCGCCAAGAACTCACGGACGCAGTGAGACGTGTGGCTGGAGACATTGTCGTTATGCAGCATCCATGTAGCGACGGTATCTTTTTGCACACGGGCTACCCTTTTCCGCTGTCGTTGCACAGCACCAGCATTAACAGTCTCTCCTCGAGGTACAAACTCATCGTGAATCACACCTTTGGTGTCTAAGAAGACAGTCAACACTGTCTTCTGTTTGGATCTTCTCGTCCTCGGCTTCTTCTCTTTCGGGGCGCTGGTGTGTCCCATTCGGCGCTTAGGCGCTTAACCTCTGTGCCGTATTGAAATGTTCCCATTTCGTCACCGGTAATAACGTTGTTCAAATAATCCGATTACATTCCTTCAGTTCACTCGCGCTGAACACTCGACTACTCCATGCTGCTCCATCAATACTTGGGTCAAGATTAGCGCAGACCTTTCACATAATCAGTTCTTCTGTAATGATGCGACTATAATGAGCCTAGTGTTTTTAAAACACCTTCCGAACCTAGGGTGAAAAGTATGCGTGGGTGACTGATATATAAATTTTTATTACTGTTATAAATTTTTAAATCCATACAATAGTCACCCACACTATCAGCTCATTTTTTATCATTTTATTATTAAGTAAACAGACGATGGGGAAAATTAGATTAAAGAAAAGTAAAGCAAGTTTAAACTTTTTTATTTATTTGAAAATTCAATGTTGAGTAAACCGATAACACATACTAAGTCTGTTTCAAAGCTCGTGCATTATTCACTGTTGGAAATTAATTAAGAAAAGTGTTAGTCAGAGGGGGTTCAATTAGCATAAAACGTGATTTTCGAAGAATAGGAAACAGGATGGGACACAGCATTCAAACAAACACACAAAGATAGTTCAAAGGTACGCAAAAAAGAACTGAACCATAGCCAATCCAGACTATTTAGGCAAAGAAATTCCGCTCCTAGCGTAGTCGTGTTCCCAGTGGATAACCACAGACTGTTATTGGAAGTTAAGACAAAGATCACATGGTTCGATATAACCACAATCTTACCAGAATGCTCAATAAAAATCTTTCTAGAAATTGTGAAATAGGAAAACTGCTTGCGATAGCGATTAATTAAGTTTGAATACGCGAAATATTACGCAAAGGAGTAGCTGAGGGCTAGTTTTGTTACTACAGTGGCCGAGGACTAGTTTTGTTACTACAGTGGCCGAGGACTAGTTTTGTTACTACAGCACATGTTCCACGTGCACAAGTACATTTACAGATAATATGTAATTCCACAACGATTTTAATGAAGAAATCAATTCCAAATACACTAGTTACAGAAAACTTCCGAACTGCGTTAATAACGCCATAGTGTTGACCTAATGGCTCGTTAAACAATTTTTACAACACACGTACACATCGTTATGCTTCCACAAGCTTGCATGACTGAAAACTGACCCTGCCTCAAGCCATTTGAACAGCCCAAATGCTAACGCAAAATTATCCGACAGTCACGTGCGCTTCCAGAAGTTGGTTCATCATGCATGTTTGCCAAATATCGCGATTATTACAGAGCAATTTCTGTACCTCAGACACAAGGCACGTCGTATCTATGCAGGGAAATTGTGTACACAGGAACACCTCCTGACAGATTTTAACTGTCTTCGGGAAAGAAGTACTGACGCGCTTGATGTATATGCCGGGTAGGGAGGCGTGCTCGGACTACATAAATGATTACATACAAGAGTACATTCACGCATTTCCTTGTTTTGAGATCCGTGTATGGAGAAACTCTCATTACAGTACTCGCTGTTTCATTGGAATTCCAGTTAACGATGAGACTTCGCAGGGTAACGAGGTTTGTTATTTATTTATTTCTTTATTTACTTATTCATTTATTTCTTGTTATCTTTTGTCCTTGGTTATTTCAGTCACATATATCTCATGCGGTTCTATCAAATTTTTGTAATTTTAAAACACTCGAATGTATTTATAAAAGTTGTTAAAAAACAGTGTGTTGATTTTTCACGACCACTTCCGTCCCTCACTTATCGCTCCTTTTGATTCCAGCTCATGATTATGTTTTCAACTTTTAATGGTGTTAATTTCTAACATTCTTAATAAATTTTGTTTCAGGTAAGTGAACACGTCTGATATGGCAAGCCTTGTGATTCCGTAAGTACAAAAATTGCACTACTTCATGTGGACGGTAATATTAAAACTCTTATCTTCATAGTGTGCCACAGAGCTTCGCACCAATTAAACAACGAATGTAGATGAATAACTTGAGAGGCAATAGAATATCGCTATACTTACATAAAATAATTTAGATGTCGAGTAAATACTTCAGATAGAGCGATTGGTCTAATTTAACCCAGATTTCGATCCCAAATGGATATTTTTCTGCTGAACCTTAGTCTGCAGACAAAACCAGCAAGAAGTCATGTTCAGTACATTGTAGCTATTGTTATTTTTGCTCGCAGCCGTATGTAGTTACGGATTCAAATAGTCCACCAGGAACGGTTGTCGCTAGCATCTTGCAGCTGGCGTGTTTGTAGGCCACTCTGGCAGCGTCCACTCTTAAACGAGAATCACGTGGGATTGCACCGTGGCCTAAGAATTCGCACATCCCTGTGCATCCTATCTCTTACTACACTGTGCCGAGTTCCCTTAGACATTTTTTTCGTGTGTGTGCAAGTTCTTTGGCTTTGGATTATTATTTGGCTGCCGGACCAATTCTTATGAATTTCTAATCAGATTGAGTGCCTATAGAGTCTCGTCTCAGCTGTGCGACTGGATTTTTGATTTCCTGTCAGAAAGGCAACAAGACATCGAGTGAAACCGAAGTCGAAATCAGGGTTTCCCCAAGGAAGCGTTATAGATCCTAACTTGTCGTTATTTCTAAAAACAATTTAGGGAACAATCTGAGCAGCCTTCTTAGATTGTTCGCAGATGATGTTGTCGTTTAGTGTCTAGTAAAGTCATCAAACGTCTAAAACAAATTACAAAATCATTTCGACAAAGTATATGCGTGGTGCGGAAAGTGACAGTTGACCTGAAGCAATAAAAAGTGTGAGGTCCTCCACAGGAGTACTAAAAGATTTCCTTGATAATACACGATAAATGACACAATATTAAAAGTTGTTGATTCAATTAAACACCTAGGAATCACGATTAAGAACAAATTAAGTTGGAATTATAACAAAGAAAATGTTTAAGGTAAGTGAAACAAGGCCTGCGTTTTATTCGCTACCAATTAGAAGGTGCAATAAATCTACCAAAGGGACTGCCCGCACTCTGCTTGTCCGTCTTCTTTCGGAGTGGTACTGCACAGTATGAGATATTTACGAAGTTCCATTGACGGAAGACATCAGAAAAGCTCAGGGAACGGCATTTCGTTTTGTGCTGTCGCGAAAGTCTCGGATATGATACGGAAACTGGGCTGGCAATCATTAAGACGAAGGTGTTTTCGTTTCGGCAAGATCTTGTCACGAAATTTCAATCACAAATTTTCTCTACCGTATGCCAAAATACTTTGTTGACTTCGTATGCTCAGGGAAAAATTATCATCGTGCTAAAATAAGAAAAGCCACAACTCACGCGGGAAGATAAGGCGTTGATTATTCCCATCTGCTATTCGAGAGTGGAATGATAAAGAAATAGTCTGAAGGTGTTGTTCAATGAACCCTCTGCCAAACACTTGAACTGAACCGCAGAGTAATAGTGCAGATTCAGATGTAATTCCAGCTGTAATACTTTTGGGACATCTTTTCTCTGACATTTGGATTGTTAATTAGTACCTGGATTTCGTGCATTGCGAATTACATACCTACGATTGCTTGGTATCGGTAACAAAGTGTGTTCACTCTGCAGATATAGAAGTTGTCTAATACTTACTGGTTGTTAAGCTTCAGCTAGAGAGCTATATCTCAAATTACGTGCGCAGGAATATTGTTTCTCGACATACTTTTGTTACATTTTTTAAGAAACTCATGTTTCAGAGTAAGCTTCGACTTCGTGGCCATAAGACAGCTTGCAGCAAAGTATCAAGTGGTCCCGTGTTGTCCCCATTACGCCCACTATACATTTTTCTATTTTATTATTAACGACGGACAGATTTTATGTTGCTCTTGCTTCCTGTTCCCACATCGATTTGGCTTTTAACCGAAACAGTAAGTTTCTATCCATTCTCAACGAAGGTTTTCTTGATCTTTTCCTTACGGCTCATTTGAGACGAGTTGGTCACCGTGGCATTTGATTTTACTGGTTGATGAGCTCGGCTGTCGCTCCCTATCGCCTTTGTCATTTTCTTCTCTGAATCCTCCCTTATCTGTTGTCTGCTGTCGTCTGTCTTCATCTCCATTATTCCTTACCTCATACTCTCTCTATCCACACAATAAAAACGTCTGTTTAGCCCTTTGAGTCCCACTTATGGGAAAACTTAACTTTAAATTTTTTATTAAATCGACCTTTATTACCATAGTAAGCAAGGAATACGAGAAGAAATTGGCAAAAAGTTAATCAATTTTTATTGAGGTGGTTTCGCTTCGGAACCACTGAGACGTAAAATTTCCAACCACCAACCACTTCATGAGATATGTTTAAAAGCAGTTTCGCATTTTTACTGGACACAGTCTCACATCTCCATGAATTCATAAGGCCTAAAAAAATTATAGTTCTAAATAAAGAGCAAAAGTGGACCTAAAATTTAACAAATGTGTGTTAAAAGTAAACACTACTCCAGTGGCTTCAGTTCGGAAACACTCATAATAACAGTAGAACAAATTCTAATTTACGTTACAAAAATTTTAAATATACTTACTTTTACTGTCAATGATTTCTTCAACGTGATCTCTCTAAAAATGTCACTCTCTTACAATCATATGGCACATTCTCTGTGCGGGCTGTTTCTTCCAGTTCTGTAAGTGACTGCTACAATGCACTACATTCGTTGAAATACTGCAGCGAACCACTAGATGTCTCTGTCTTGCAGAAACATCTGTGATTTCAGCGAAAGGCACTGGTACTAAAATAATAATAATAATAATAATAAATGGTGGTTTCAGGCAGAAACCATTGGTATTTAAGGTGTTAATAAGGTATATCTTCTTTAAAGAACCCCACGAGTAATCTTTAAAAAAAAAATAAACGGAGACGATCGGTATTGTTCACCAAGCGGTGTTATTAGGTTGTGCTCAACATGGGGACCATCTTTGTGATTCGATTCAGTGTTTCCTAATTCATAGAACTCAACCTAGACTGCTACCAGCTGTCGAGAGTGAATATTTGACACGCTTTGGTGAAACGTCAGAAAAGTAGTTCAATAAACGTCGGCCGAAGATCCCGAGATGAAAGCAGACAGAAGTACGTCAACAATTTGCCACGAAATCCTCAACAATGTTGGAATTCATCATCTTTGATTTTGCTCTGTTGCCGTCAATTTCACATCCTTTGTTACACATGACTGTCTGGAGATACACTTTGGTACAACTGTCAGCCTTTAAATATGTATAGAATTTCTTTTCTATGAGAAATCTTAGGCTAAGATTCTGCTTCACACATTGGCTTCTTGAAAGCCAAACGGGTTTAATTCAGCATTTCTCTGTCAGTATCCCTATGATTTGTTTTACACCTGTTATGCAGTAGTCGCTGTTTCTTTTAGAAGTTTCTTTATCGAACACCGTGAAGGATTCCTCCCATCATGAACTGTTCTACTAGGTACGTATCTATCCAATGCTTGTAGTCCCCTGTTACTTTAAAGGCGAAGTTGATGAAATTGACCAAAAATGTTAATTTTCGTTTTATTTTTTATTTGTTAGTACAACTCATGGACAATAAGTTCCGAAAGTTTGAATGTTGAAACCGCGTCCGAAGTGCCTGAAAATTAATTAAAAGTGTGACGCGGCCCCCCTGCCACGCCCAAGTTTTGAAGCAGCACTTCAATACCAGGTCAGTGAACACCGATTCTGTGTATTACTTTCAACCAAACGTGTGTGGGATACATCTAGAAGGCCGAAATACGTACTCTTTGGTTTTATAGCTCATCTTTGGCCGATTTTGCATTTCTCAAAAAGTGTGTTCATGGGAAAACCCCAAATCCAGATGAGTCTCTAAATTCACTCATATGGAAACTATGCCCTAAAAACACATTTGCATCTGCTACAGTTGTCAGAATTGCAACTTATGATGCAGTTATTGTATTTAATGAGGGGAACGTCTGGAGGATGAAGGCATTAGAAAGAATGGGCTTCAAGATAGGAAATTTTACTCAAGACATCCGGAGAAAAATAGCTTTACAGCCCGTCTCTGCAGCTGAAAAGACAGTTGAAGACCTCGTAAAGGAAAGAAGACAGACAACAAGTAACCAGAAGAGAAGCCGAGAAGGGAAAGACGACCCAGAGTACAAATGTAGTGCCTTCTGAAGAAGTGACATCAGGAGAAAAGTTAGGTTGTACTTTAAACTACGTTTTCTGAAAAGTTTGTTTTTTAAAGTTTATGTACCTTTTCGTCAGATTCTATGAATGCTAGAATTATGAAATTTTGTACACATATTTCTGTAAACATAATAAACGTTGTCTCAAGAGAAAATTTTGAAATTCTGATTGCAAGCTGAGATATGGAGCAAAGTGCTTGGAATTTTGCATGAATTTAAAATTGTACTTGTGAAATTATAATGAACAAATTATGAAAACTCTAAATGCTAAGACAGTATCGTTTTATAATGTTATTGAGAATGCCACATGGCATAGTTTACATTCATTAAGAAATGCATTTTTAAGTAATGGAATTTCATTTGTTTGTTAAATGACAGTTTGAAGTAAAACACACGAATTCCTAAAAATAGTGGGGTGTTCGAATATTCACGACAGCGTCTGAAAGTGTGTGTCATCAAGAAGTCCACCGACGCGAAGCAGTTTACTTTCTGCCTTTGTGTTTTGTACACAACGCAGAGGAGATGAGCTGCGTGTGTAAAGGCGGTGGGCGTCCTCTCCCGACCAGTTGTTTCCGAGACAGCAAACAAGTCATTCCGGTCACGTTACACCGCAGCCGGCCCCAAATAGGTATGCATCGTTTCGTAGGGCGGGACAGTAGAACCCGCAAGCGGCCCTCCTCCGCAGCGGCTGGTGTTATGTTTACTGGCGCCGGCTGCTGAGTTGTTTTCACTCGGCGCGCAGTTTAGTGGCACGCACCACCAGCTGGCCGTGCGTTTGTTTGCTGTGCGATCCCGCGAGTACGCAGAGTCCTGGAAGAAGCATCCCTGCCACTGGAGATTTACGGGCGATGCCCTCTCAAATGTATGCAGGCTGGTCAAACAGACAAGACACACTAAATTTTTTTTCTACTACCGGACCCAGTTGAACCGCTTCACCTTCTTCTATAACTGCAATACACGTAAGAAGGTAAGTGGTGGGGCGATGGGCAGTAGCAAGTGGCAGTGTCTTACGTGACGCTTCAGCCAATACAGTCATTCTGCGGCGTCTGTCTGTAATGTGCGATTCTGGGTGAGTCTTGCTTTGCATCTTAATTTATCTATAATGAAGTTACCCACTGTAGTGTTAATTATTGTTTTGTAGTGTTTCGTACGAAGACTTGTTTGATGCAGCTCTCCACACTACCCTATATATGTGCGTACGCAAGGGTCTTCATCTCCGTAGTAAAAGTCGCGTCACAGAATGCACTCTAGCAATGGAATAGGTTATTACAGTAAACAGAGTGTCGAACGCCAGTATGAGAAAGCAGATGAATGGCCTCCCTCCCCCCCCCTCCCCATGCCTAGCAGTCATTACACACCAGGTCATTACAACTGCATTATGATTAGCATGTAGTACATTTGTCCTGTGACATGATTTTTACTTCCCGTACAATTCCCCTGCCAAAAGCAAAGTCTTTTGAATTTTAGTTTATGAATTGTACTATTCTTTTAGTAAATGAGACAGAGTGAGATGGCGCAGCACTTAGCATACTGCATTCGCTGTCGGGAATGTTCCGTGATTTCCCTAAATCGCTTCAGGCAAAAGCCGAAATGGTTCCCTTGAAAAGGAAGGCCGATTTCCCTAATCCGAGCGCGTGCTCCGTCTCTAAAGACTTCGTTGTCGACTGGACTATAAACACTGACGTCCTCCTCCTCCTCCTCCTCCTCCTCCTCCTCCTCAACAATGAGCTCTACTGTCATTTTATTTTACATCTGTTTTAAATTTATTTGGTTTTCTGATGTAAGCCGAGCATGCATCTGCTCTCTCTCTCTCTCTCTCTCTCTCTCTCTCTCTCTCTCTCTCTCTCTCTTTCCCCTGATGTACTCTTAGTTTATTTTACCGTTATAAACGTGATGCAGACGCACGAAAGGCATTTCGTAATGTTGTACATCTACATCCATACTCCGCAAGCCACCCGACGGCGCGTGGAGAAGGGTACTTTGAGTACCTCTATCGGTTCTCCCTTCTATTCCAGTCTCGTATTGTTCGTGGAACTATGACACATGACTCTGCTACATGCCTAACAGGTATGTTTTCTCTAATATGTGTGCACTTTTTATTTTTCGTGTTTCACAGTAAATATTTGCATTCTGTTTTTTTCTCTACTTCAGTTCTGGTGTTGGCTACTTAGCAGGCGAATCTTTTCACCCTTTTTATTAATTTCAGCGATCAATACAATTTCAAAAAAATTGTTATTATTAGACTCCGAGCTCCATAGACAATGTCTATTTTCGTGACATACATACTTTCTTGCCTAAGTAATCTGGTCAAATGTTTAGTACAGTATTTTGACAGGAAATACTTACTAAAAGGTTCTGTTACGCAACTTCGTATATTCGCTCTCTCTCTCTCTCTCTCTCTCTCTCTCTCTCTCTCTCTCTCTCTCCTCACACACACACACACAGCGTGTTTATGTATAACTTGACTCTCAGTGAAAAAGTTCTGTGCTTGCTGGTGTGTTCACATTCAGGCGAAAACGTTGTCAAGGCACTGCACTGTTCCGATGGTAAAGGTGAGATGCTATATAACTGGTAAGGTTGTGTACTGTCTAGTTAACCACTTTTGCGCTGTATATTATTTCCTGTTGAGGCTTCAAGGTTGTGAACTTTATAACCATTGTATAAATATCTTGTATTAGGCATTAGACTTCAAAGAGGCAGACTTTTGTGCCAAAAACCAAAAGTTTCATAATGCATTGTTGTCTTAAAAAGCAATTTTAGACTGTATAAGTTTTTGCCTTCGATGTATTGTAAAAAAGATGTTCATCATATGACAAGTATTAAATAATTTAACTTCATCCCATTAGGAACTGATTTTATCAAAAACATCATTATAGGTATCACCCTCAATGCGACGAATTAAACTAGTATTTATTGTGAGGTGGAACCAAAGAACCTCATCTTCGGGACCTTCCTACCTCGCTCGAAACGCGTCAGATATGTTTTGTGGGAGTCAAATGAGCGGACAGGGAAGGATATTGAAGGATCCATTCGTTCCTCAACTAGGTAGTTCAAATGGCTCTAAGCACTATGAGACTTAACAGCTGAGGTCATCAGTCCCCTAGACTTAGAACTTTCGAACCTGCGACCACAGCAGCAGCGCGATTCCGGACTGAAGCGCCTAGAACCGCTCGGCTACAGCGGCCGGCTCAACTAGGTAGTGTTCTGTATGAGGCGTCAAAGGTGTTACACTTTACATTTCTATCAGTGTAAGTTTCAACATTTTGACTGCCCTTGTAATGTGTCGCAGAAGAGGAGCATACGGCCCGATACAATTCCGAAGTAATACATTCTAAATAAACTCTAGTATACAGCCAACGTCGACATTTCAGTCAGCATAATGTTCTAGATTATTGAAGCTCTTGATTGTATTGTGCGCAGAGCCATAACATGAACTAAAAGACAGGAAGGGATGAAGGACCCCCATCACAACAGTAGGAAGGCTAAAGAGTTTTTACGAAATTAAATGTGTGTTTTATGTTCCACGAGACGAGAAGCACGTCGACGTCATGAACATCTCACGTTGTTTTGTGCCATTTTTAAAGCTTGTGTGCTCAGTCACTAAGTAGCAGACTACTTTCTCCGGGATGAGGACACCGAACCAGGTGGATGGCAATCGATATAGGTGTCGTTCACGACACTGCGTTAGGTGTGCCGCATAACTGAGTAAGTTGCGGGACGGCGGTGTTTGCCTGTCATTACCCGTCCACCGCCCCGGTGCTTATTTGCAGACTTAGCGACGACCCGTAAATGCTGCGGCCGTGGCGGTATTGTATCTCTGCGGACGGCCCCCATTTGGGATGGTGCTGCTGGCGCGCACCACGGCGCACACCGTTGCCATTGCATACACTTGCGCAACCGCAGTTCTCAGTTCGTGTGGGAACAAAACCAACAGCGTCTTCATGGACCGTGCCGATACACAAAGATGTCGCGCCGGACGGCACTTTTTCCATTGAAAACAAGTTGATAGTGGGTGAACCATAGCGTCACATTTCTAGAACAGAGCCCACAACGCCTTGCACCCTTTCTGCTCCATTGTGCAGCCTCGCCTGACACATCGATTTTCCGCTTTACTTCGAGTGTCGTACAATGTCTGATGCACAGTCTGATAATTTTTTTTCACGGTTTGATGTACAAAGCGGCTTTTTTGGAGAATGAATGGGATTTTACTGATAAGAACGTGCACGAAGAACCTTTCTCTGTATAGTAATATAAATCCTGGTGACTTTGAAGGTGGGGATGTGGGTGTGTTTTTAAATTGTTTAAGTCAATCTTACACAAAGCTGCACTCTCTCTGCAATCGGCACTCGCGTTCACTCGTACAATCACACTATCTCACATTCTTTGAACCGTAAATCTGGTCAAATGTTTTAAAACTTTCAATTAAAATACAAGTAATATAAGAGGAATGCCAAAAATATTAGGTAGGGATATGCGTTGGCTGATCACTTACAAAAAGAGCGGATGAGCAAGCCACCACAATATGTACAGGCCTCCAGCGACAATCTTCGTGACACGACAGACAACACAAAATGACCAAGTATACCAAGTGTAGCTCAATTACTCATTCGCGGACGAGGATAAAAAACAAAGCACGCTTTCCACATAAAATGTCGTACATCAAACATAGTTGTCAAATCATACCAAAGTCAATCACTTGAAAAACATGACAAATAAAATTTCTGTACAGAAAGGGAACATACAATCATCTACAATGCAACATAGCGGGAATAACGATTAACAATAGTGACACGTTAGCCTTCCGTGACTGTTGTAATAAAGGATGTATGAATGTACATACTATCGGATACAATGTTCCGGATTAATAAAACTTAAGATATTAATTTGTTAGGGACATGTTTGCAGCAACTATTGCTTGCCATCATATATCAGAGCATACAAATCACCTAAATACTATTTTTGCTATTAACACTATTAAATTAAATTCGCTAATTTCTTGAGACTGCAGGGTCTTCATTACATCGAGAGCATATCTCTCACAACATGTGTGGTGTATTTCTTGAGAAAAGAAGTAAAAGTATATTATGATACTAAGCTGATGACTTACTGCAGCCGGCCGGAGTGGCCGTGCGGTTCTAGGCGCTACAGTCTGCAGCCGAGCGACCGCCACGGTCGCAGGTTCGAATTCTGCCTCGGGCATGTATGAGTGTGATGTCCTTAGGTTAGTTAGGTTTAATTAGTTCAAAGTTCTAGGCGACTGACGACCTCAGAAATTAAGTCGCGTAGTGCTCAGAGCCATTTGAACCATTTTTTGAACTTACTGCATGACTCTCCATTGGGTGCTGCGATGGCCCAACACCTATCCTCATTTCTGGAGCTCTTTTTTTCACTGGTTTTCCCTCTATAACTTTCCACGACGTTTTTAAAGTGAGAGAAACACGGCACATTTCACTAGTTCATAACAACCTGCTGTAAGTGTGTTCCTTATGGACGGTTATACTGGTTTTATTAAAGGCAGCAGTCTTGTCTTCATATTGTGACAGCCTGTGCACTTCCCCCGCCTTTACAGTAAAAGGTGCAAAGGATGTGTGTGAAGAATGACTGTTGATAAGCCTGTGTAAAAGCTCAGACCTTCTTAATTTTACGTTAATGTTATAGTCGACAGATATGTATAGAAGCGAGCAGTATATTAGTTGACCCTTTTAGGAACTTAACACTCACTTAATTTTAACAGTAAGCTACACCGTGATGCTGGACGCCTCTTTTGTAGTGTCTGCAACTGGAGTCGGATGAGCATCTTTGTGCCTCTCTCACGCTTACTACACGAACCTGTGAGGAAACGCGCTGCTCTTCTTATGACCTTCTGGATTTTCTCCATCAGTGTCCCACCTGGCAAAGGTCCCGAATAGACGAGCAATACTGAAGTATGGATCGAACGATGGTTTTGGAGGGAACGTCTTTTGTAAGTGAACTACGCTGTCTGAGGATTCTTCCAATGAACATCAGGCTGGCATCTGCCTTACCTGCGACTAGTTTGATGTGGTCACACTTTAAATTACTCCGTACGCTTCTTCGCAGATATTTAATGGATGTGTCTACTTCCAGTGACTGTTCAGCAATAGTTTAATCAAACAACAACGGCGAGTTCCGCCTACTGTGCGCAGTGCGTTACATTTCTTTGAGTGTCAACTGCAAATCTTTGCACAAAGTGTCGACCCTCCGCAGTTCTTCATGAATTCTGCTACAGTTTCCTAGCGTTGCGGCTTCTCTATATACAACATCTCCATCATCAACAAACAGTAGTTCCTGCAATCACCGATTCAATTGCGGATATGCTTCTGTAAGGTGGCTATAATTTCGCACCTTACAAGCACTCATTCAGATACTTTGCCGTGATTTACAAACACAATTAGTATCATGTGATAGGGTGTACATCGTATATATGAATATATAACGAAGACTGACGTTGTCACGTACGCCTTGTAAATAGGGGAAGGCGGGGCAAGATCGGGAAGCTAACTTTAAACCCTTACGAAAGGGACAAAAACAAACAAATTCAAGTAGGTTCGATTGTCATTTGTTTATTTACCGTCCGCAGCTCGTGGTCGTGCGGTAGCGTTCTCGCTTCCCACACCCGGGTTCCCGGGTTCGATTCCCGGCGGGGTCAGGGATTTTCTCTGCCTCGTGATGACTGGGTGTTGTGTGCTGTCCTTAGGTTAGTTAGGTTTAAGTAGTTCTAAGTTCTAGGGGACTGATGACCATAGATGTTAAGTCCCATAGTGCTCAGAGCCATTTGAACCATTTTTGTTTATTTACCATTGAATTACAATAGCATGCAAAGAAACCTGCAAACTTGTTACATTTAGTTAGAAATATCTCGATTTGAAACATAAACTACCAATTCCCCATCTTGCCCCATATGCGGGGTAAGATGGGGAACTAGCATGAATTCATCTCTAAAGCTTAAATAAGGACTGGAATAACGAAATCATGTGACGATAAGGTTTCGAAACATGGTTCTGTGAATTGTAGAATCAGGCAGTACGTTTTATTTAGGCCTCTTACTTTCGCATAGTACACAAGTGTGGACAGCCTCGTCATCATCACTTTCTGTCCCTGCACAAGCGTCGGGGTCACCCCGACGCTGAAACACAGATTTCTGTGGCACGTTGAACTGTCGAGCAGCCCTGAAAGAACCCATACGACCTTCCATAACAGCATTTACAGCGCCTTCCATTGATTCCAATGACCAATCTTGCCTAGACGTTTGCCGCCGATACTTGCGAATCGTCTGAAATAAAACACGTGGAACGTACTATTGAGGCAGATCACTCCTGGTAATCTATATTATACAGTAAATACCATATTTCCAATAGTCAGTCGTTAAAGCATGGCAAGAATACTGACTTTGCACGTTTTGTGTATTTTTATTCACCATATAGCCTAAGGCATACTTTGTAATTAATTAGGAAAGTGTTGGAATAACGAATACCATTCTATTTACAATTGTATTCAAAGTATAATGTACGTGTTCGAAACCCGCAGCGAGGTAAACACATGAGACGATAAGAACGTAATGGCTGGACAAATAGTATGGGCAAGACGGGGAAGCTCCCCATCTTGCCCCACCCCGTCTTGCCCCCTACCAGTCTGTCAGGTTATATTACGCCTACATGAACACTATGTAGTGAACATTGACTACTGACACAGCAGTTTACTGTTAATAAGACGTACTATTCAGTGCTATATATACAGTCTGGACAAATGTTCACGAAACACTTGTTTTAGGACCTCGAAAGGTGTAAAACATTGCAAATCAGTATAACTAGTGTACGTACCTATAAAGCTCACAGAAACCGCCGCGAAACTAAGGTTCAGCAATGTCAACACTCTGGGACCTGTGTATTGATGATGTTGACGTAGCTATCCACAGATGGCAGCACTCTAACTGTAGCTTACAGCCCTTCCCCGTCTTACCCCGCCTCCCCGTCTTGCCACGCCTTTCCCTAATTGTTAACGCTTATTGCATGAAAGGTGACGGAGTGTCTTTATTATCAGAACGGCGTAATGAATGATTGCCTGTACTAGTAGAGGTTGAAACGACAGTGGAAATGAAACGGCAGACGGAACTCAAGCCCTGGGTGGAAGGCCCACGCAGGTGAGTTGGTCCTGCTTAAACACAGGAAGTACCAAGACGGACGTTAGTACACCTGAGCGCTGCAGCATAATAGAGTCGCGACTGGTTCGAGAGGAATGAAAGGGTGAAGTGGTTGACGGCTACCGTTGCTGGACACGGGTGCGGGTGTCAGAGAAAGTTGGCGTAGAACTACGACAGTGGACAGCACGGGAGAGTTGGCAGCATTCCAGTCCACAGCTGACGGCGCAACAAGCGGCTGCCCGGCACGACAGCGGCGCTTCTGGCCGGGCCAAAACA
The DNA here is from genome assembly GCF_021461395.2 of Schistocerca americana. Lineage (NCBI taxonomy): Eukaryota > Metazoa > Arthropoda > Insecta > Orthoptera > Acrididae > Schistocerca > Schistocerca americana. The sequence goes on along the minus strand of NC_060119.1, from coordinate 168,472,991 downwards.
CACACACACAACACACACACACACACACACAGCACTGTGTCCGTTAAGGTGCGTCCACACGATACGCTGTTCAACCAAGTGCGTGCACTCCACATGTGCAAAATCAAAACTACGCTTGTGCATTTGTGTATGCGTAATTTGTTCTGGAATGCATTTGTCATGGCGTATTGCGTCTCCTGTTTGGTTGATGTCTCTAGCACTGTTTACTAGCTGACAGGCAGCTGATGCCCGTTTGTGTTTCGTTGTGTGCTGTGTTGCGACTGTGCTTTAAGTCGATTTATGTACAATGATGTCTGTTGACTCCAAAGTAAACACCCTGAAATTCGTAGATGTTACAAATGAAGGGGACTCATATACAGTCGCGCGGTGTGGCCGCGCAGTTTGGGGCGCCATGTCACGGATTGCGCGGCCCCTCCCGCCGCAAGTTCGAGTCCTCCCTTGGGCATGGGTGTGTGAGTTGTTCTTAGCATAATTTAGTTTAAGTAGTGTGTAAGTCTAGGGACCGATTACCTCAGCAGTTTGGTCCCTTAGGAATTCACACACATTCATACATATTTCATATAGAACGCCATTTCTAAAGATTATTTTAACAAAAATTTGACATGCAATGCTTTGAGCGCAAAGTATCACCTTGACTTGCCGGAAACTAAAAATAAGATAAAAAAGTTGTCGGTTTTTTTCGGTCTCCTGTGACAACCTCCTCATCTCACAGTAGCACTTGCAACCCCTAATTCCTCAATTATTTGCTGGATGTATTCCAATCTCTGCCTTCCTGTACCGTTTTTGACCTAAACAGCTCCCTGTACTACCATGGAAGTCATTCTCTGATGTCTTAACAGATGTCCTATCATTCTGTCTCTTCTCCTGGTCAGTGTTTACCACATATTCCTTTCCTCTACGATTCTGCGCCGCACCTCCTCATTCCTTATGAGTGCACTTAATTTTCAACAATCGTCTGTAGCATCACATCTCAAATGCCTCGATTCTCTTCCATTCCGGTTTCTCCACAGTCCATGTTCCACTACCGTACAATGCTGTACTCCAAATTTTCTTCATCAAATTAAGACCTATTTTTGATACTAGTAGACTTCTCTTGACCAGAAATGCTCTTTTCGCCAGTGCTAGCCTGCTTTTGTTGTCTCCTTGCTCCGTCCATCACTGGTTATTTCGCTGCCTAGGAAGTGGAATTCCTTAACTTCGTGACCATCGGTCCTCATGTTAAGTTTCTCACTGTTCTCATTTCTGCTAATTCTCATTACTTTCGCCTTTCTTCGATTTACTCTCAGTCCATATTCTGTGTACATTAGACTGTCCATTCCATTCAGCAGCTCATGTAGTTGTTCTTTACTGTCACTCAGGACAGCAATGTCGTCAGCGAATCGTATCACTGATGTGCTTTCACCTGCTATTACTGTAAAAAGTGTGCCAAGTCTCGGTGTAGGAAAATGGAGAAGCAGCAGCTCACAAATTTATTAAAAGCGTATGTGGATGAATACTCATGCTTTGGAAACTTAATAGCACAAAAATTCAGTTTCCTGACAGATAAACAATTTTAAAAGATAGCACACGTGGAGCTCCTCAACAAACTACTAGTAACTGAAATTTAGGACAGCAAATAAGCTAATAGAAATCTGGAGAATAAGACCCCCCATTGTTGTTCATTCTTGGTTCTGCTATTCCCGAATTTGTCGAGTCGGATGATTTTAATGTGTAGCCCTTTTCTGAGTGAAGCCGCGTGATTATTTTTTTAATATAAAATATGATAAAAGTCAGCCAAGGTTCACATAATTATTAAGTAACTTTTTCCTAACAGCAAAGAACATCGCTTGAGGTTTTCGCATTTTCAAAAATGATCACTGAAATACATTGAAATGACAGAGGTGTGGGATACCTCCAAATGTCGTGTGGGACCTCCTTTTGCGCGGCGTAGTGCAACAACAAAGGTGCATTGCACTCAACAAGTCGTTGGAACTCCGCTGCAAAAGCATTGAGCCATGCTGTGTCTACAGCCATCCATAATTGCAGAAGTGTTGTCGGTGCAGAATTTTGTGCACAAACTAACCTATCGATTATTATGTCCCATAAACGTTCGATGGGATTTATATCGGGCGATCTGAGTGGTCAAATCATTCGCTCGAATTGTGCAGAAAAACTATTCCTGAACAATTATGGCCCGGTGACATAACATCGTTGTTTGGTAACATGAAGTCCGTGAATGCCAGCGTAAGCTTCCCGAGTAGCCAATTATAACCATTTATAGTCAAAGATCGATTCAATCCATTTAGTATAAACAGCCCACACCATTATGGAATCACCATCAACTTTCACAGTTCCTCGATGAGAATCTGGGTCCATGGCTTGGTGAGGTCTGCTCCAGACTCGAACCCTACCATCAGCTCTTACCAAATGAAATTGGGACTCATCTGTCCAGGCCACGATTTCCCAGTCGTGTACGGTCCAACCGATGTGGTCACGAACCCAGGAGACGCTTTGTAGGAGATTTCGTGGTGTTAGCAAAGGCACTCGCGTCGGTCGTCTGCTGCCATAGCGCATTAACGCCAACTTTCGCTGTACTGTCCTAATGGATATGTCCTACACTAACTTCTGCGTGTGTTTCACGCAGTGTTGCTTGCTCTACGAAAAGGCCGCTGCTCTCTGTCGTTAAGTGAAGGCTGTCGGCTAGGCTACTGGGTTGTCCATGGTGAGAAGTAATGCCTGAAATTTGGTATTCTCGGCACACTCTTTACACCGTGGATCTCGAAATACAGAATTCCCTAACGACTTCCGAAATGAAGTGCCCCTTGATCCAACTGCCATTCTGCGTTTAAAGTCTGTTAGTTGCCGTTGTGTGGCCATAATCACGTCAGAAACCTACTCACATGAATCACCTAAGTACAAATGATAGCTCTGCCAAAGCACTGCCCTTTTATACCTCGTGCACGCGATACTACCGCCATCTGTGTATGTGCATATCACTATCCCATGACTTGTCACCTTAATGTACTATGTTTTGAGTACGAAACAAACAGATGCAACTGGCACGAGTCGCCAGATAACGAAATGTTACTGCCATATTTATCGCTGCAGGAATCGTAATACGCATAGCAGTGTCGTGCTTTGAGGTACAAGTTATTAGATTCCCAAGAAGAAAATCAAAATCTGACTTTTACTGAAATTTGCCATCACTCTGCATTTCTCATAGTATAGTATTTACCCACAGCCGCCACCGAGTTTTTACCTTCTGTCGCCTTTCATCACAATAAAAGCAGCACAAGCTGCCGAACAAAGAAGGGGATCTCTGGCAGGCTGCTGGAACAATGGGACAAGGAGCGAACACGAGAGCACGCATTCGTACCGTACGTTCTCTCCGTTAAAACGTTCTTTCCCTAAACTTAATCACTTTACTTTACTAATTAACAATCTTGTACAAAGTTATCCGAAACGTACCTTTCTATCTCTAAGCGAAGGAGGCAAATAATTTTTTAAGTTTGTGTTTCAAATAATATCTCAGCATAGAAAATTAAGTCAAGTTTTTCATTAAAAATCACAGTTTCTCATTATGCTTCATATTATCGCCCAGTAATTTCTGCCAAATAATTTTTAGCATACAAGAAGGTTAAGAAACGTACAATTTTTACCTCTTGTAGCCTCATTTTGTGCGCAATGTTGAATGAGCTGACTGCATATAGTTAACCTCATCATTATTTATTAAGATACAATTGCTTATTCAAGACCTCGTAGAACCTGTATCTTCTGTATAGTTTTGGCCCTAAAGGCTTGGGACTCCCTGCAGACCCGCCTATATGCTTGGAGGGACGTGGGAACGAGAAAGTAGATGGTAGACACGTGGTGCACGGTGCTTAGTATCAGCTAGGCACTGCATTACTCCTTTTCGCCTCCAGCTATCCGTATTCTTTTAAAAAGCATTTGAAGAATCGGACTGTAAATGATTTAGTTGATAGCAGTTAATGGTGAATCACATATTGTAGGATTTGTTACTGAAATTTTTACTTTTTACAGTCCAGGTCCAACCACAAAAAATGGCTCTGAGCACTATGGGACTTAACATCTATGGTCATCAGTCCCCTAGAACTTAGAACTACTTAAACCTAACTAACCTAAGGATAGCACACAACACCCAGTCATCACGAGGCAGAGAAAATCCCTGACCCCGCCGGAAATCGAACCCGGGAACCCGGGCGCGGAAAGCGAGAACGCTACCGCACGACCACGAGCTGCGGACTCCAAACATTTGCATTTAGTAAAACACCATACCAGTAGACATGCGACAGCAAGCGCTACCTAATATGTTCCAAAACGCTGCGCATAAAGGACCGGATTTTTCTAGGGCTCTTAGCGCAGTCCTATTGGTGATACAAAGCCTATCTTACTGTCACTGTCACCGTCGTACCTGACACGGTCATAGTTTGAATATTACACACTTCCTCCAGCTTAGGAAAGTGGAGAAAATCTGTTGGCTCTTTTTGTGTCGTGTGTAGTCTATGGACAGTTCCTGAGAAAACGCGAAAAACATGGTTTGTGGGTACCAAAACTGACCTGCAAATTCCAAGACAGATATGCACAGCAAATGGCTGAAATTTTTACGATATATTATTAAGATCTCGATCTCGAACGACCTTGAAAATTTTCTCTATATCATCTTCAGTTTCCGAGATACAGAGGTTCAAAGTTGTTCTACATGTACACGTAAAATACGCACGTAAAATCCCGTGAGGCGAAAACATAGTTTGTAAAGTGACTTAGCGCGGAGAAATATGCTGCGAAGTGTCTCCTCCGTTACCATCGGATGGGTTCTGAAATTAGTTTTGCCTTATTTCGGTTTCACATAAGTAAACTATCAAAATTTTACTGACCCATAAAGTTATTTTTAATACGCGTGGCACACTCTGCTATAACAGGGGAAAAAAGGAAACAAGACGAAAAAATGCATCTATCGGAGCACAAAAAAGGCTCACGTATTGCAAGTTTAAAAGACTCTTGACTGAAAAGTGGGCTACCAGCTGCCTCATTTTACGTTCCCCAGCAACTTTAAAAATTCTCCCAAAGACTTCAGAATGCGGACATTTTCGCGCTCATTTTAACATGCGGCTCGCATGTCACTCCCACAAGTTCACCGGCCGGTGTGGCCGAGCGGTTCTAGGCGCTTCAGTCTGGAACCGGTCACAGGTTCAAATCCTGTCTCGGGCATGGATGTGTGTGATGTCCTTAGGTTAGTTAGGTTTAAGTAGTTTTAAGTTCTAGGGGACTGATGACCTCAGATGTTAAGTCCCATAGTGCTCAGAGTCATTAGAACCCACAAGTTCCTCTAACTGTAACTCGTTCACACCCAGCTAGTCCATCGCTGTACGTCGCGAAAACAAAAACCGGCTTCAATGAGCAGGATTTCAAAATTGCAATATAATCTACATTAGACTACTTTATTAATACCAGTGTGATAATACTGCTTCGTACCCTCATCAGTATATGCCGTTGCTGAAAATTACTCCATTCACCAGCTTGGATACCCAAAAACAAATAAAATTTGTGACACAAACTCAACAGCTACATCGCTCAAGTTCTTGAAATGGTGGAGTGATGTCTGTGCTTTACGCCAAGCACTGAATGCGTCCTCTGTCTAACTGCAAACTCGACGAACGCGTTCTACTAACAGCCCATACTAACCGCCGCTCCCCCACATTGATTTTAAAACTCTAGTCTAACCAAATCCTTTCTAATCGGGTCTTACTTTTGCAGTTACTTTTGTTACTTTACGTTCAGTTACTACCTTTGCGAATCTGAGACTTCTCCGCGATGTTTCACGCATCATATGGAGGGGCATCAACGGCTGCTTTCTCCAATCATTGCAAAGAAAGTGTACCTAAATACTCAGATTACATGCAGGTGGGAAAATTACAAACAGGATGGCCTAAATCACGGGCCGATTCCTTGAATATGTAAAAAGTCGGAAAACGTAATATTCCCATTTCTAATGGAATCCTGACACGAAATAGTTCATGACCATACCTATAGCATAAATAATTTGCCATGTACTACATGTGCGTACGCGAATGTATTACTCGGTGTTCTGTAACTCGTTATAAACATGCAATTTTTCACAAATAACAGATGGGGCAATGAAACGGACGATTATGAAACGGATGCCTCGCGCATGTCACCACTACGTTACCATCAAAATGTGGTTTTGAATCTCTACTGATCCATATTTTTTCCTTTTTAGATTAATGTTTGCCCTAAATTTAGAAAGCCTATATACTGGTAAATGGCCTCAAGTCCTTAGCACACATTTCCACACACTTGTCAACCTTGTCCTCGTTATGTAGTGAGGAAACTGGTGATCGAATTAACAAAGATGTAATATATTATAGGCTCCCGAATGAGGGTTTAGCAACTTTTTATACAATCTGCATTGCGAAACATCTATCGATTTATTTCAGGCTGCCTCCTAAACACACGAACACTTTTCCTTTCTGGTCTTGGGCTCTGTTTCGAGAGCGGTATATAAAGTCGGCCCTAACATCGGCTGCTCTCGTAATTTCGCCCCCCCTAGGAATTTTCGGTTTCGACAGTTGGTAACAAAAGTTGAGCTGAGAGTGCATGTGCGATTTTTTTTTTTTTTTTCCTAAGATGAGTTTGCGTAGCAGTCAAATTAACAGCCTGCAGTTACTGGTTTAAGCACTGATTTGTGTTCAAATATTGGGGTGTATTTCAGTCGTGTGTTGTAGATTCTGGTGTGTAATCGTTAAAGTCGTGAATGTGGCCTATTTGCTGTAGCAGCCAATATGTTAAATCTGGAGATGTTTGTAATTTCGTCCGCCGTGTAGTTCTTGTTTTCGTCCCAGGGATGAAATTTGGAGCTGTTATTAAACACTGACTTTATTTACTGTTTATACAGATTACTTTACTTTTTTGATATGGGAAAACGCAGGGGGAGAGAAATGGATTTGTTAGTAGTAATGCTTAGTTTGTTATCACGAAAGATGCTGTTAATCTACGTAGACATACAAATTCATATTGTACGAGGGCAGTTCAATAAGTGATGCAACACATTTTTTTCTGAAACAGGGGTTGTTTTATTCAGCATTGAAATACACCAGGTTATTCCACAATCTTTTAGCTACACAACTCTATTTTTCAACGTAATCTCCATTCAATGCTACGGCCTTACGCCACCTTGAAATGAGGGCCTGTATGCCTGCACGGTACCATTCCACTGGTCGATGTCGGAGCCAACGTCGTACTGCATCAATAACTTCTTCATCATCCGCGTAGTGCCTCCCACGGATTGCGTCCTTCATTGGGCCAAACATATGGAAATCCGACGGTGCGAGATCGGGGCTGTAGGGTGCATGAGGAAGAACAGTCCACTGAAGTTTTGTGAGCTCCTCTCGGGTGCGAAGAATTGTGTGAGGTCTTGCGTTGTCATGAAGAAGGAGAAGTTCGTTCAGATTTTTGTGGCTACGAACACGCTGAAGTCGTTTCTTCAATTTATAATTCTCTCTCTCTCTCTTTCTCTCTCTCTCTGTCTCTCAACTACTGCTTTCCTTTCATGTCCCTCCATTAATTGCTGTCTGTATATTTTAAAAGAGGGTATACCGGTCAACATTGTCAAGCTTTCTGTCTCTACAAATGCTGTAATCGAAGATTTGACTTTCTTTAAACTGTCTCCTAATTACCGTCGTATGGTCGGTACTGCTTCGCGGGATCCTACATTTCTCTGAAAAAACTCCGCGTTCTGGCACTAGACGGAAATGCTCAATACTCAATGTGCAGACAGAACAACATCGCAGATAATTTATAATTCTCTCTCCCCCCCCCCCCTCTCTCTCTCTCTCTCTCTCTCTCTCTCTCTCTCTCTCTCTCTCTCTCTCTCTCTCTCTCTCTCTCTGTCTCTCAACTACTGCTTCCCTTTCATGTCCCTCCATTAATTGCCGTCTGGTTTTTGCACAAGTTGTAAACAGCCGTTTGCTCCCTGTATTTTACGCTTTTTAAAGTTATATTTTAAAAGAGGGTATACCGGTCAACATTGTCAAGCTTTCTGTCTCTACAAATGCTGTAATCGAAGATTTTACTTTCTTTAAACTATCTCCTAATTTACGTCGTATGGTCGGTACTGCCTCGCGGGAGCCTACATTTCTCTGAAAAAAATTCCGCGTTCTGGCACTAGACGGGCTGACCGATCACCGTCTCATCCTCCACCAAATGGCGTACATTGGATGCGGTGTCGAAAGGCATGTGGTTAGCACACCGCACTTCCGGCCGTTATCGAGTTTCTTGACCTTGGGACCGCTTGTAATCAGTCGAGCAGCTCCTCAGTTGGCTTCACGAGGCTGAGTACACGCCGTACCAGCCCTCCCACGAAGGACAAACCGCTGGCAGTACCTGGAATCGAAAGCGGCTCTCTCGGACGGCAGTCAGTCGTGCTGACCGCTCAGCTGCGGAGACAGACAACGTTTCTCCCGAAACGAAACTGATCTTCCCCGACGTCGGCTTCTACCAGTTTTGCTATTCTTCTGTGAATAATTCGTACAGATATTCTGAACTTGCTTCATAAAGTGGTGAAACAAGTCGGAATGGAAGTGAGAAAGATTCGAAATTTGCGTTGCTCAAAACAGCATCACTAAATGTTAATTAAATGAGGACGCGAGTAATGATCTTCGAAAAAACTCGGCATGATTGTCTGAAAATTAAACTACCGTAAGTTTACTTTAATTTACGTCTATGGTCACAAACTTTTTGTTAACAGATTACCGGTTTCGGTCTATAATGACCATTATCTGTTTAGCAAGAGTAATAGAAGGCAGATTTCAGACTACCTAACAGATCAAAACGAAAATTTCTGTTCCGACGCTGACAATGTTGAGTGTTTATGGAAAAAGTTCAAGGCAATCATAAAATGCGTTTTAGACAGGTACGTGCCGAGTAAAACTGTGAGGGACGGGAAACACCCACCGTGGTTCAACAACAAAGTTAGGAAACTACTGCGAAAGCAAAGACAGCTTCACTCCAAGTTTAAACACAGCCAAAACCTCTCAGACAAACAGAAGCTAAACGATGTCAAAGTTAGCGTAAGGAGGGCTATGCGTGAAGCGTTCAGTGAATTCGAAAGTAAAATTCCATGCACCGACTTGACAGAAAATCCTAGGAAGTTCTAGTCTTACGTTAAATCAGTAAGTGTCTCGAAACAGCATATCCAGACACTCCGGGAGGATGATGGCATTGAAACAGAGGATGACACGCGTAAAGCTGAAATACTAAACACATTTTTCCACAGCTGTTTCACAGAGAAAGACCGCACTGCAGTTCCTTCTCTAAATCCTCGCACAAACGAAAAAATGGCTGACATCGAAATAAGTGTCCAAGGAATAGAAAAGCAACTGGAATCACTCAACAGAGGAAAGTCCACTGGACCTGACGGGATACCAATTCGATTCTACACAGAGTACGCGAAAGAACTTGCCCCCCTTCTAACAGCCGTGTACCGCAAGTCTCTAGAAGAACGGAAGGTTCCAAATGATTGGAAAAGATCACAGGTAGTCCCAGTCTTCAAGAAGGGTCGTCGAGCAGATGCGCAAAACTATAGACCTATATCTCTGACGTCGATCTGTTGTAGAATTTTATAACATGTTGTTTGCTCGCGTATCATGTCGTTTTTGGAAACCCAGAATCTACTCTGTAGGAATCAACATGGATTCCGGAAACAGCGATCGTGTGAGACCCAACTCGCTTTATTTGTTCATGAGACCCAGAAAATATTAGATACAGGCATCCCAGGTAGATGCTATTTTCCTTGACTTCCGGAAGGCGTTCGATACAGTTCCGCGCTATCGCCTGATAAACAAAGTAAGAGCCTACGGAATGTCAGACCAGCTGTGTGGCTGGATTGAAGAGTTTTTAGAAAACAGAACACAGCATGTTGTTATCAATGGAGAGACGTCTACAGATGTTAAGGTAACATCTGGCGTGCCACAGGGGAGTGTTATGGGACCATTGCTTTTCGCAATATATATAAATGACCTAGTAGATAGTGTCGGAAGTTCCATGCGGCTTTTCGCGGATGATGCTGTAGTATACAGAGAAGAAGTTGCAGCATTAGAAAATTGTAGCGAAATGCAGGTAGACCTGCAGCGGATAGGCACTTGGTGCAGGGAGTGGCAACTGACCCTTAACATAGATAAATGCAATATATTGCGAATACATAGAAAGAAGGATCCTTTATTGTATGATTATATGATAGCGGAACAAACACTGGTAGCAGTTACTTCTGTAAAATATCTGGGAGTACGCGTGCGGAACGATTTGAAGTGGAATGATCATATAAAATTAATTGTTGGTAAGGCGGGTACCAGGTTGAGATTCATTGGGAGAGTCCTTAGAAAATGTAGTCCATCAACAAAGGAGGTGGCTTACAAAACACTCGTTCGACCTATACTTGAGTATTGCTCATCATTGTGGGACACGTACCAGATCGGGTTGACAGAGGGGATAGAGAAGATCCAAAGAAGAGCGGCGCGTTTCGTCACAGGGATATTTGGTAACCGTGATAGTGTTACGGAGATGTTTAGCAAACTCAAGTGGCAGACTCTGCAAGAGAAGCGCGGTGCTTCGCGGTGTAGCTTGCTGTCCAGGTTTCGAGAGGGTGCGTTTCTGGATGAGGTATCGAATATATTGCTTCCCCTCACTTATACCTCCCGAGGAGATCACGAATGTAAAATTAAAGAGATTCGAGCGCGCAAGGAAGGCTTTCTGGCAGTCGTTCTTCCCGCGAACCATACGCGACTGGAACAGGAAAGGGAAGTAATGACAGTGGCACGTAAAGTGCCCTCCGGCATACACCGTTGGGTGGCTTGCGGAGTATAAATGTAGATGTAGAATCAGATCTGTTGGTCATTATAGACCGCGTCTGATTACCACGCAGAAGACCCGGGTCCGACTGCCATTACTGCCAGCGAGTTTTTTTTTTTTTTTTTTTTTTTTTTTTTTTTTTTTTTTTTTTTTTTTTTTGGTGAGTGAGTTCGAGAGGGGTTCCCCCCCCCCCCCCCCCCCCCTTAGCATTCAGATGCTAGATTGTGAAGTAGCGGCTGCAGAGCCTCGAAAGCCGACAACGGCCGTGTGAGCGGTGTGCTGACCCGTCGATCCTCCACGCCGCATCCGATGAACTCCTTATGGCGGTCGGTCGCCATCGCGCCATCATCCGGACTTTACCGCTTAGTTTTAGCTGTTTCAATTCTAGTTTGCGTACTTCGTCCTGTTTCTGTTACGAGTTGAAACAGAATTGATGCCCGTAGTTAACACTCGTCGTATAACGGCGGGTCGCTTTTCGCAGCACGAAGCGAGGTGGCCTATTGAATCCTATGCTGGAGTTGCGTTCGGGAGGAGCTGCGTTCAGATCCCCATCCGACCATCCAGATTTAGGTTTCCCCTGGTTTTCTTGCACCTATTATAGGGAATACCTATTATATGTAATGCCAGAATGGTTCTGTTAAGGGATAAGGCCAATTCCCGATCCTCCTCCTTCCAAAAAAAAAAAAAAAATGACTCTCAGCACTATGGGACTTAAATTCTGAGGTCATCAGTCCCCTAAAACTTAGAACTGCTTAAGGGGGGTAGGACGTCAAACGGGTTGACTTGGAGCAGGAGAGGCACCACAGGACATTTTAATTTCCACTGTCTATACTTTTACAAATAAATTCATAAAACTTTGTCAGCATGACCAGGAAGGATTCAGAATTCACACTCATAGCAGTGGAAGTTCGAAAACACAACGAAATGATTTTTGTTACATGTGAAATTTCATCATTTTTTTCACTTACTAATGTCAGTATTTGTTGCTTTAGGTACACTTTTCTTCATAAGTAAGAGAGATTATTCGATGAATTTTGCACAGCCTACAAACCATACTTAAAGGCGTATGAAACTCTCGAATTTTCCAAATCTATTAAAAACTGTGGTAAAAATTGAGGTAATTACCAATAAAATTTGTTTTTTTTTTCTAAACATGAAGTTTAAAGTACAACAGCTCATTCGGTTTTTCATAAATTAAATAAATTCTAGAGTTTCATACACCTGTAAGTGTGGTATGTATGCTGCGCAAAATTCATCGAAGAATCTCTCTAACTTATGAATGAAAGTGTACCTATAGCAACAAATGCAGACATTAGTAAGTGAAAAAATTATGAAATTTCGCACGTAAAAAAATTTATTTTGTTATGTTTTCGAACTTCCACTGTAATGAGTGTGAATTCTGAATCCTTCCTGGTGATGCTGACAAAGTTTTATGAACTTATTTGTAAAAATATAGACAGTGGAAATTAAAATGTTGTGTGATGCCTCTCCTGCTCCAAGTCGACCCGTTCGACGTCCTACCCACCTCAAACCTAACTAACTTAAGAACAACACACACATCCATGCCCGAGGCAGGATTGGAACCTGCGACCGTAGCGGTCACGCGGTTCCAGACTGTAGTGCCTAGAACCGCTTGGCCACCCCGGCCGGCTCCTCCTTCCATTCCGAGCTTGTGTTCCTACTGTGAAGACAACGTCATCAACGGGGGGCGTTATACCCTACTCTTGCTCGCATTACATCCCTCGCTTTTCGCAGCGAAGCATCCGACGACAAGCAGTGAGAGGCGCGCGACACGGAGTTAATCCCGTTAGCCATAGGTACGAAAGCGCCGAGAAACCTCTCGGACGGGGTCGCGAGCCCGCGCCATCAGCAGCTAACGAGTTTCTGCGCGAGCGCTGGCCCAGCACTGCGATGGCCCATTCGCCTTTTGCGACGGTGGGGCGGCCGTGCTCCCGCCGTGATGGCCAATTACGACAGCGCAGCCGCCCAATCTCGCCGTCTCCCCGGCGAACACTATTCCTCTGCACTACCTCTTCCCATCTGTGCTGTGACCTAATGTCTCTGCACGCCAACGGTGGTGCCATAGAAAACGACTTGCTCTGCGTTCGCTCTCTGTTTCAGACCTTTCGCACGTGCCGCCGGAAGTCATTTCTCGCGGATGTTGCTTCGAACTGCAGACGGCAACGGAATAACGAATGCGAAGCAGGCTAGAAGGAGCAAGAAACAGACACGGGCGTCTCTGATTCCGCGACAGCGATTCTACTACCTCTTACAGCGCCTGCCCACTTTAATGAGGCGATGCTGAAGGAATTAAATTAGGAATGAGAAAAGTAATTCTTAAAGAGGAAATTAAACATCAAATGCAAATTCATGTATTAGGAAGCCTTTGCTGAATGTTGATTTTATCCATACTGGAAGAGAGGTCGTGGTTGTGAATGCCAATGTTAAAAAATATATCGGCTCAACCACTTGTTCATAGCGTAAAAGCCGGCCGAAGTGGCCGCGCTGTTCTAGGCGCTGCAGTCTGGAACCGCGAGACCGTTACGGTCGCAGGTTCGAATCCTGCCTCGGGCATGGATGTGTGTGATGTCCTTAGGTTAGTTAGGTTTAACTAGTTCTAAGTTCTAGGGGACTAATGACCTCAGAAGTTGAGTCTCATAGTTCAAATGGCCCTAAGCACTATGCGACGTAACTTCTGAGGTCATCAGTCGCCTAGAACTTAGAACTAATTAAACCTAACCAACCTAAAGAAATCACACACAGGATTCGAACCTGCGACCGTAGCGGTCTCCCGGTTCCAGACTGTAGCGCCTAGAACCGCACGGCCACTCAAGCCGGCTGAGTCCCATAGTGCTCAGAGCCATTTGAACCATTGTGTAAAACACTAAGATTGACGCGTTTCGGAAGTCAAGCTTCCATCATCAGAATAATAAAAGTAAAAGAACCTGTTAAAACTCGCTAAAATGGAACATGCACCAGGCACAATAAAATTGATAATAAAATTATAACATCGTGGCTACTTCCCTTGTTGCAGCCGTGTCTTCCAAGGTGCATCTCCACAGAGTCGTCAAAATATAAAAAAACTATAAAATGGTGTCGCCTATGGCGTTCAACATCTAACTACATGACTCTCTCCTCTATCGCCGTAAACTGCCCGTGCGTCTTCGTTGATACCACACACCACGTAGCCAAACACGACACTGAAACGCGAGTGAGCTCACGCGCAAGTAATATCACCAAAACGTTGTCAATAAATTAATACGACAGAAACAGCGCGAATGCAAGGAAGAATACAGCAAATAATATTACGAAAGTCACAATACCATACTTCGGTGATATTTCGCAAAAAGTGGCTAACATTTTCAAACCTTTTAAAGTTGATGCCGCTTTTCAGACCAATAATACGCTGCGGTTTCAACTAAGAAATAATTTACAGCAGGAAAGCGATAAATATGAGAGAGCTGGGGTCTATAAAATTCAATGTAACATGTGCAAGGCAAGCTATGTAGGCCAAACTGGTAGGTCCTTTAAAAGTACGTTACAAAGAACATAGCGATGCTTTCCGGCTTAATAATTTCGAAACGTCAGCTGTAGGCATGCATATTTGGGAAACGGGACACCCCATGTTGGGAATAGATCAGGATCTCGTTATTTTACATAGACAGGACAAAGGCAAAAAGCTGGATCTACTAGAACAGCTGGAAATTACGATACATAGCGTGGATAATCAGAACACACTGAATGAACAGCTAACTGGCGATACAAATAACTTTTCCAAACATTTCACTGGTTTATTTTAGTAACTACATTTTTAGCAATTGGCAGGATACCATCATTTCATGAGAGCCTTGGAACATGTATACGTTACTTCCCTGTTTACTTGCGCGTGAGCTCACTCGCGTTTCAGTGTCGTGTTTGGCTACGTGGTGTGTGGTATCAACGAAGAAGCACGGGCGGTTTACGGCGATAGAGGAGAGAGCCATGTCGTTAGATGTTGTACACCATAGGCGACACCATTTTAGAGTTTTTTTATATTTTAACGACTATGTGGAGATGCACCTTGGAAGACATGGCTGCAACAAGGGAAGTAGCCACGATGTTTTAATTTCATCAATTTTATTACGCCTGGTGCATGTTCCATTTTAGCGAGTTTTAACAGGTTCTTTTACTTTTTATTATTCTGATGATGGAAGCTTGAATTCCGAAACGCGCCAACCTTAGTGTTTTACACTATGAACAAGTGGTCGAGCCGATATATTTTTTAACATTTGCTGAATGTGTTTGTATGGAGCGTAATCTTGTGCGGAAGCGAAACGTAGACGATAAGCAGTTCACACGAGAAAAGAAGAAAATAGTTTGAGATGTGGTGCTACAGAAGAACATCAGAATTAAATGGGTACATAGAATAGGTAATGACGGGTAAGGAATCGAATAGGGCAAAAAGAAATGCATGGCATAACTTGTAAAAGAAGGTATCGGAAGACAGGGCACATCCTTAGACGTCAAGGAATTGTCAGTTTGGTAAGGAAGGGTGGGAGGTAAAAATTGTAGAGTGGATCAGTGCTTGAATATAACAAACAGGTTCAAATGTATGTAGGTTGCAGTAGTTACGCAGACGGTAGAGGGTTGTACAGGACGGACTAGCGTGCAGAGCTGCTTCCATCCAGTCTTCGGACTTGTTGTTGTTGTTGTTGTTGTGGTCTTCAGTCCAGAGACTGGTTTGATGCAGCTCTCCATGATACTTTATCCTGTGCGTGCCTCATCATCTCCCAGTACCTACTGCAACCTACATCCTTCTGAATCTGCTTAGTGTATTCCTCTCTTGGTCTCCTTCTACGATTTTTACCCTCCACCCTGCCCTCCAATACTAAATTGGTGATCCCTTGATGCCTCAAAATATGTCCAACCAAGCTATCCCTTCTTCTAGTCAAGTTGGGCCACAAACTCCTCTTCTCCCCAATTCTATTCAATACCTCCTCATTAGTTACGTGATCTACCCATCTAATCTTCAGCATTCTTCTGTAGCACCACATTTCGAAAGCTTCTATTCTCTTCTTATCTAAACTATTTAACGTCCACGTTTCACTTCCATACATGGCTGCACTTCATACAAATACTTTCAGAAACGACTTCCTGACACTTAAATCTATACTCGATGTTAACAAATTTCTCTTCTTTAGAAACGCTTTCCGTGCCATTGCCAGTCTACATTTTATATCTTCTCTACTTCGACCATCTTCGGACTTAAAACCACTTTATGATTTTGGCTGCAACTGTTTGGGTTCTTTTTGTAAGCTGTTTCCGTAAGCTGTCCTTTGATAGAGAATTTCATGAGACATCTGCTTAAGCTGTATAAGCAAGAAGGACTTAAGACTCGGGACGTCGCGCTCGCGCCGGGCTCACTTGCTCCTCTGTAATGTGAAATGCGTGACTGACACTGCTAGCGCTTGGCTGGCCCGTTATCAAAGCTAGCGACTGGCCCTAACGAGATGACCGTCCAATTAGGCGCGGAGCACGCTGTTTGTACTCGGAGATTACAGGTAAAGAGAACCGTTACGTCGGCACGTACTGGAAGCTTAGCACACAAATTAGCCGTAAGACAAAAATTGTTAAGTCTTCTTATTTCCCTCTAGATAACAGAAATTTTTCGAAGAAATTATGCACTGACTGTGATGAGGTCGCTGCTTCAATTTTGGCGCAATTCACTGGCAGAAAATCACGCGCCGATACTCGGCGCGACACGCTACTCTTTAAGTGCTCTTGCTAATAATTGAGTATCTAATCTTCTGTAAACTTATTTTTAACTCTTTAGTGCGCCATTAACTACACCATGTAATTCTAACCGTAACATATGGTTCGTAGTATATATACGAGTGCAATAATTTTTTACACTTTATGCGGTAGGCAACTACAGGATGGTTCAAATGGTTCAAATGGCTCTGAGCACTATGGGACTTTACAGCTGAGGTCATCAGCCCCCTAGACTTAGAACTACTTAAATCTAACTAACCTAAGGACATAACACACATCCATGCCCGAGGCAGGATTGGAACCTGTGACCGTAGCGGTCGCGTGGTTCCAGACTGAAGCGCCTAGAACCGCCCGGCCACTTCGGCCGGCCAACTACAGGATGGATGACGTTCTTATTCTTCAGTTGTTTAGTTAAAAATTAAATTTAGGTCTAATTTTATGATTTATTTTGCTTGTATCTAGAAATATTCACAAATTTACACGAGAACAGTAACGAAGGTAGACGTAGAGAAGAGTTCCGTCGTGCTCTGAGAGAAAATGTGCGGGCATGCAGTGCTTCGTATTTCAGATATGTTTTGCCTTTGCGAAAAGTGTAAAACTGATTCGATATTTTAAAAAGTATGAATCACTTACGTAACGTAAATCATTTTTTGTTTCAAACGTCATTTGTATGCATCCCTCTTGCGCCAACTAACAAAACGGCAGTTTCTGTTCTTTTGATTTTATAAAAATACCATTGAATCGAGTATAACATTTACATCTATATTTTATTACTTATTTATTGAATTGTTTAACATGGCAGGATTAGGGCCTTCCGGTACTCTCATACACGCGTTTTACGTATTTTACTTTACATTAACCACGTTATGGATGTTACAAGTTACACGTAATCGAGACTCCAACATTTGTGATGGCGTGTTGTAAAAGTAATGCTTCTGAATTTTTTGTGTGAAAATCCTTGCAGCTCTTTATATAAAACAAACATTCCACATCTTTATTCTTCATTTTTACTTATGAACAGACTTCTGCCGCTAGTGGACTCGGAATTGTAGCGTGTGTCATGGCAGTGAGTAACGTAATTATGTCGGTGTGTGAGAAACAGCGTGCTGTAATCGAATTTCGAATTCGAAGAGTTCGTCCTCTCCTTTAGCATGACAATGCCAGACCACGCACGAGCGCTCTGACATCTGCAATAATCCGAAGACCTGGGTTCATTGTTATCGATCATCCTCCGTACAATCTCGACTTGGCCCCATCCAGTTTTCATCTGTTCCCAACTTTAAGAACATCTTCGAGTATTTCACTTTAATTGCGACGAAGAGGTGCAAGCAGAGGCGAGGTTGTGGCTCCTTCAACAATGTCAAACATTCTACAGTGAAGGTATCAGCAAAGTGGTCTATCGTTGCGAGAAATGTGTTCGTCGCACGAGTGACTACAATGAGAAATAAATATGCGAACATGAAGAATAAAGATGTAGGATGTTAATAGCGTTTCTCCAATTTAAAAAGCTTTTAGAGCTTTCACACAAAATATTGGGAGGACTTAGTTTCCACCAAGCCCTCGTGGAAATTACTATAGTGTAGAAAAAAACAGTTCGCAGTTGTTAACAAGAAATACAACAATGAAGACAGGCGGAAATGGACATGCGAGAATGATTGGAAGACGAAGAGAAAAAGGAACTTGTTAAAACATAGTTAATGAAGATAGGGAAAAGAAAGTGGCGTGAGTGATGGAGAAATTAAAGGAGAAAGAAAGTAACTGGGAGAAGACGCATTTACTTCACTGTTAGACGGAGGGAAAGTGACTGTGTACATTGTTATATTTTTTCTTTTGGGAAACCTTATGAGTTTGAAAGGAGGAGTGCTTCAACGTAAACAGACCATTTGTGTGTTGAGTGTCGTGTACCTTGTCCCAGGGGTGCGCTGCTGCAGCAGCAGCACAGAAAGAATATTCCGAATGTTTTTGTTTTATGGGCGAAAAACTAGCGTACTAGATAATTGTTTCGCTTATCATGAAATGACAGGAACTCAACCTCTGATGCGAGGACTCGGGTTCATGCGTACCTAGGAGCCGCTGAAGTAGTCGTAGAATATGCTATTCAAGTAACTTGTCTAACCGAAACGCTCTAAACTGGACGTATGCAGCAACATTGTCAAATAGACGGATGTTGCAGGCGTAACGCACACAAGAATTCATGGTCAGCTCTAACAGTCGAGAGTACTCTCTACTCTTGCCGTGTTGGATAACATCACACTAGCGAACGTTCGGAAGAAAGAGTGATTGTACAAGTTTACGTTTCACAGCCTGTGAAAATATGCCACGAAACTTTTAGTAACCACTGTAAGAATCGTGGCAGAGATATTTTTCTCTATACTCGTCGCTTGTAGGGTGCCTAAAGTATGCTGCTTTCTCAGACAGCTATGCAACAATTCAAACAAATCAGATTAATAATTTTTGTTGGAATAAAGAAGATTGACAATACTTAACTTTGAATTTACAATAGTGTCGCAAGCCAGATGGGCGACATGTAAACAAGGTCCAAGTCCTTTGCTGTATACAAGGTCCACGTAATTATTGGTATGGATCACACGCCGGCCGCGGTGGTCTAGCGGTTCTAGGCGCGCAGTCCGGAACCGCGCAACTGCTACGGTCGCAGGTTCGAATCCTGCCTCGGGCATGGATGTGTGTGATGTCCTTAGGTTAGTTAGATTTAAGTAGTTCTAAGTTCTAGGGGACTGATGACCACAGATGTTAAGTCCCATAGTGCTCAGAGCCTTTTGAACCATTTGAACCATGGATCACACGTCACTGCTGTCGTAGTGCTCGCCTACTACTGTGCTGGTCTGCGAGTACCGGTCTGGTACTATGCAGATACTGTCCTGTCTAGTACTACGCGGCCGCGGCTGGCAGGAGCAGCGCTTATATTGTCTTCTTGTAGAGGCCGCTCCTGCCGTCGTGCGGTCCTAGGCAGCGGGCTATTGGTTGAAGTCGTCTAACAGCCTTCTCTTCTCATGCGGTCTTCATCTTCGTGCCGGCGCTTGGCGATACGCTGTAACGCCATATATGAAAATAACTTGCTTTGTAATAGTGAAACTCTGTTACACCTACGATAATTTTTTTTCTATTTGTGTATTTATAAGCGGTGATCAGAAAGTTTTCGTGCTGAAGCCATGCAGTCCAGAATAGGTACGCCAATCAGGCAAAATCGCCGTGAGCATTGAGGCAACCATCTGCCACCGACGCACCAGGCTGAAGATAAGCGTCTGGTAAAAGACCGTGTCCTGCTGTGTGAAGATGTCCGTAAATACCTACTGCCGGCCGAAGTGGCCGTGCGGTTAAAGGCGCTGCAGTCTGGAACCACAAGACCGCTACGGTCGCAGGTTCGAATCCTGCCTCGGGCATGGATGTTTGTGATGTCCTTAGGTTAGTTAGGTTTAACTAGCTCTAAGTTCTAGGGGACTAATGACCTCAGCAGTTGAGTCCCATAGTGCTCAGAGCCATTTGAACCATTTTGAACCTACTGAACATCCTCGTCAGATAGTAATCGTCGTTCCCTCCAGGGCGTGATGATAGCATGGGAGAGAGATCAGGGCTATATGATAGGAGATCGAGTGTCTCCCACTTATCCGTAATGGAAGAGGATGGCCTACCAAATCGATTGGCGTCTTACGTCGAACCGCGACCAGCACAGAAAAAAATGGTTCAAATGGCTCTGAGCACTATGGGACTTAACATCTGAGGTCATCAGTCCCCTAGAACTTAGAACTACTTAAACATAACTAACCTAAGGACATCACACACATCAATGCCCGAGGCAGGATTCGAACCTGCGACCGTAGTGGTCGCGCGGTTCCAGACTGGAGCGCCTAGAACCAGCACAGAACTCGACGCACCATTCCACAGCTATGATTTTCGACAGACGTGTTGCCCCATACACATTCTTCATTCTCCAACGGATGTCTACCGGTGATCGTCCTCCGGCAGTCCAGAAAAGAATAACAGTACATTGGTCCTGTTTGGTAGTAACGTCGCCATAAGTGTACTTTTCCACATTTACTGCTCGCATGTCGGAAAGACAAAAATACCACACTTATCCCTTGTCAGTGCTCTTAGAGTCGCATAGGGGTCGCGCTACGTTGCATATACGCTACAGCAACTCTCTCAAACAGAAACTTTATGATCTCCTCTTATATCATAAATGATATGTACAGGTCGTCTGGGTAGAACGGCTTGTCGTATTAGGTTTAGGTGCTCCGAGGTGGACGGAGGAACTCTGACAGTGGAAGCAAATTAGTGACCACAAACATGCACTTCACTATGTTGCGAAACTTAACTAAAATTGTACAGCAGCTCGATGGATTCGCTCGAATTGTCCAGAATGTTCTCAAACTAATCACGAACAACTGTGGCCCGGTGACGTGACATCGTTGTTTGGGAACATTAAGTCCATGATTGGCTGCAAATGGTCTCCAAGTAATCGAATATAACCACTTCCAGTCAATAATCGGTTCAATTGGACCATAGTATCCAGTCTATTCCATGTAAACACAGCGCACCCGTTATGGGATCACCATCAGCTTGCACACTGCCTTGTTGACCACGTGGGTCGATTGCTTCCCGGGGTCTGCGCCACACTCTAACCCTACCATCAGCTCTTACCAAATTAAATCGGAACTCATCTGACAAGGCCACGATTTCCATTCGACCGATACGGTCACGAGTCCAGGACAGGCGCAGCGGGCGATGTGCTGTTAGCTAAGGCACTCGCGTCGTTCGTCTGTTGCCGTAGCCCATTAACACCAGATATCGCCGCCCTGTCCTAACTGATACATTCGTCGTACGTTCCACATTGATTTCTACGGCTATTTCACGCAATGTTGCATGTCTGTTAGCACTGACAATTCTACGCAATCTCCGCTGCTCCTGGTCGTTAAATGAGGGTCGTCGGTCACCGCGTTGTCCGTAGTGAGAGGTAATGCCTGAAATTTGGTATTCTCGGCACACTCTTGACACCGTAGATCTCGCAATACTGAATTCCGTAACAATTTTCAAAATGGAATATCCCACGCGTCTAGCTCCAACTACCATTCCATGTTTAGTTCTCGCTGTGCGGCCATAAGCAATTCGGAAACCGTTTCACAGGAATCACCTGAGTGAAACTGACAGCTCCGCCAATGCAGTACCCTTTTGTACATTGTGTACGCGATACTACCGGCATCTCTATAGGTGCATAACGCTCTCACATGACAATTGTCGCCGGCCGCTGTGGCCGAGTGGTTCTGGGTGCTTCAGTCTGGAACTGCGCGACCGCTGCGGTCGCAGGTTCGAATCCTGCCTCGGGCATGGATGTGTGTGATGTCCTTAGGTTACTTAGGTTTAAGTAGTTCTAAGTTCTAGAGGACTAATGACCTCAGATGTTAAGTCCCATAGTGCTCAGAGCCATGTTGAACCATGACTTTTGTCACCCCAGTGTATTTTTCTGGCCACGTTTAATTGCTCGATGTCACGTAACGACAATCGTGTTTCACCACATGGGGAGTGATATCTTGCACAAGCGTTTTTCCATACTGCGTTCTTTGACGATACAGTTCTCTCGTCATACAACGCACTTTTCGTTTCTGTTTCCTACTGTTTTCGATGCTGTACATCGGTGTGAAGGCAGCGTCTGCACTTGCCGTATTCATTGTTTTCAGGCATGCATCGAGTGAGCAGCGATTAGCAGCGGACACCTGTCGCGGAGCGAAGTCGCGTACTAATCGAACGCGGGCTACCGCATGCAAAGCTGCACGGGTTTGCCGCGCAAGAAGCGTTATACGCGGCAGCCGCACTCAATCGATGGGCAGCTTAAACGTGACGGCTTCAGCAATGTACTCCGGGGGAAAAATTTGACTGATAATTTTTATCTCGGGGAACGGTGCATAACGCATGCAATTTCAAAGAGTCTGTCTCGCGCTCGAATTTGGTACCCGTCTGCCGTGTTACCTTTATCTTGATGTTGTGGCAAATCATTTTTTCTCTTAAATGGAACGTAGCCTCATCAATGAACACTAAAAAGTGAAAAGAAATTCTCTTCTATTTTCACTCCTAGAATGAATTCGTAAATTTTGGCACATTGTTATTTGAAGAGTGGAAACGGAAAAAGGTTTAAGTGCCACTTTTTCACATAACGCGTTTCCAGTGCTCTTGTGTTGTCTGTAATCTGTTGCATGTTCCTAGACGTGATCCAGGTGCCAAACCATTGAGAAAGTATTTGAAATATGTGTTAATATACGGTGCATGGTCTGTATGCCGAATTGTTACCTTCTGGCGCTCCAAAATGTAAAAGACGCGAAAAGCGGATGTTGTTGAATAAGTTCTACTAATTAAATACCTAATGCTATATCACTGTACCTTAATTATCACGCATTTGCATTGCCAGTTAGAGTGGAAGAAGGATACAAATTCTACAGAACTGTGGCTCAGGAAACAGGTATAGAACGTTAGTTCGGTCCATTTTCGAGTACTGCACAAGTGTTTGGATCCGCAACAGGTCGGAGTAAAGAGAGGCTTGCTTGATATAAAAATAACTGGAGACGCATTAATAGAAGACGTGAAAGATTTCCGATACCGTAAAAGCAAGATCATATACGATGGCGGAAGCAAGTAGATTAGTGTGCAAGAAGAGGACGTGGACTAATTCTGGATGGTCATTGATGTAATTTTGAGAGAAGATTTCTGCTGTGTCAGAGAGCTCATCAGAAGATCTGAATTGCGCATACTTTTGCAACTAACGCGCTTAACCAGGCGCCTCTGGAAGAAGTTTTAATTGGGACAATTTATGCATGAAACTTCGTCTCCAAAAAAAAAAAAGACGATCTTGATGAGGCTTCCCGACCTCAATACCTCCAGAAAAGTCTCCCTGCAGTTAACTCTAAGTTGCTTTCTTGCTGGACTTTTTCCGTCCATTTGTGTGTGTGTGTGTGGGTGTGTGTGTGTGTGTGTGTGTGTGTGTGTGTGTGTGTGTGTGTGTGTGTGGAGAGTGCGCCCGTGTGGGTGTAGATAAATGCGGATAATGGACAGAAAATTTTATCGCTACTGCGGAGAATAATGTTAATTACAACTATTTTAGCAAACTCATCCAGGTCCAACTTTTTTTCGTCGTTTACTTTTCGGATTGCTTCGATATTAGTGACTGCATGCAGCTAAGAACTCTTAATCTCCAAACTTTGTAACGACAGCCTCGAAATTTACGTACGGTGCAATACTGTAAGAACATGTTAGTGTAAATACCAGCACAAAATAACTGATAATACGATAAAACCGCATAAAATATACTGCATAAAATTTCTTCAATAGGAAACGATAGTTTTTCTGGTGCTTGCAATCGTACTATACCTCCAGAAGTGTCTCAGTGTAGCCGGGGAGTCCGTGGATGGTGATATAAGTGCAGTACTGAGTAGCAGGCCACGCTTTCCCACCCGAGTTTTGCGATAATTAAGCAAGTCCGTCCTTCAACTGACCTAGTGAGCCGCCGCGTAGGAATTCTTCCTACTTGTTCTGTGGAGATGCTCTCGTAGTTTTATGTACCCTTGCAGAGCCGTAGCAGCGCTGTCCGACTCTGAAAGTGTAGTACTATTGTCTGTGTTTTACATAATGAAGAGGGGAAAAAGTTATTTGTGCAAATACTTTTTACATGATACGCCGTTATGGTGCTTTTAAGAAACACTGTGAAATGGACTTATTCATACTGATTATAAGCTAACAATTAACGATATGAGAGCGCGGTCTACCCCGTGGCTACATCGAAAGGCATCCTATCGACGGCTGCCCACTATGGCGCCCAGTCTGTAAATTGAGAATACAATCGACATAGCCTGTACAAGATCATACATCTTCGGTTAAGCCAAAGTTGTTCAGTTATTTATTAATATAACGTTTTCTGGCATTTTAAAATTACTGAAAGATAGTGTTTATGACCCGTAGACTCCTCCTAATGTCAAAGTGGCAAAATGCAACTTTTGTTTATTAATAACAGTTACTAGATTCGCGCCAGAGTAAATGTACTTTCCCTACATATCTCTTTGCTGAACTCACTAGTGATTTCTGCAATAGCACCTCATCTCGTTGGGTCTGGAAGCGCCAGATGGTCAACCGCCTATGCTACCCAGCGTAGAAACCTACCGCTCGCTCCTTACTCCGTCGGTGTTGCAGGGGTGATACAGTCACTTCACATATGTGAAATGACAAAACTGGAAATAAAGTACGAGTAAAATGCGCTTTTATCTGCAAACAAGGGGTACCTCAAATGTTGTTGCTATGCTGACGGACGAAGGTTAAAAATGGCTCTGAGCACTATGGGACTTCACTTCTGGGGTCATAAGTCCCCTAGAACATAGAATTACTTAAACCTAACTAACCTAAAGACATCACACACATCCATACCCGAGGCAGCATTCGAACCTGCGACCGTAGCGGTCGAGCGGTTCCAGACTGCAGCGCCTAGAACCGCTCGGCCACTCCGGCCGGTGATGTACGAAGAGTTAACAGCTGTTGGGAAAGAACTTGTCATTCGCGTACTTAAAATGAGTGACAATTTTTTGCCAAGTTCAGACTGCATACCATCTGGGGACTAGAATCCGAAGAATATTGTCCAATACTATCTCCGAGAGACACTATCATCTTCGACAGACAATCCAAAATCCATTAGAAAGAGATTTACAATTAGAACCTAAACTTGAATCCGAGACCCGTCAGTTTTTTATATAAACCCTTCAGCTGGTCTTCCGTCACGGTATGAGACAAATAGTTTACTGAACTTGTCACAAAATAAGCGCCTTAACACATAATCAGCCAAAAGCAAATAAAAGAAACCATTCTCAGTTTATTTGTAGGATGTTAAATTGCGCAGTATTTATGTAGTTGGATATCCTCAAACAACTAAATGAGTTATAGATAGATAAATAGGTAGATGGGTAGGTACACACTCTTTGTTCGATTGATCCACTGTGCAGAGATTCTCAAGGGTATCGGACTTGTCACAGAAACAAAAACAGGGCCGAATTCCTTCTCCATCCTTCTAATAAAGTTTCTTTTGTGTCGTCTTTAATATACCGAGTACCAAATATCCCTCTTCGAAGTATATCCTGGCCTCATTGCAATGAAGAAAAGGTTGTTCTTGAATATCAGAAACTGATGTCAGGTTACTGACTTGTTACTAATATGTTGGAAATTATTTGCATAAAGAACTAATTCTTCCCAGTATCACATTGTTTCATATCCTGGTACACTTTCAGTTTAGATATCTGCAAAGTAGCGACAGCAATTTCTGCTAGCATCAACCCGATAGTTGTCTTGAATGCTGGAGAGTTTTGGGTAGCATGATTCTATTGGAGACGGTATGCCCTTACGTTTCTCATATTAGCTAACTGACTATCTGAGCCAGTTTAACGTGGACATCGAATCTCACAGAGCGAGATGGACTCGCATTCGGGAGGATAACGGTTCACATCCTCGTCCGGTCATTCAGATTTAGTTTTTTCGTGATTCCTCTCAACCGCCGTAATGCGAATACCAGGATTATTCCTTTGAGAGGACACGGCCGATTTCCTTCCTCATTCTTCCTTAATCTGAACTCTTACTCCGTCTCTAATGACCTCGTTGTCGACAGGACTTTAAACACCAATTAAAGCTTACAAATTTTTGCCAGAGGTGAAAGAAGTGATTAAAGGCAGGAAAAAATCCGGCACTAGTTAAGAGTTTAACAGTGGATCTTCGGGTTTGTACTTTCGCACTTAGTCGGGTGAGGTCCACCATCTCTATTCCTTACGATAGTATATGTTGTCCTTTCGTGAGTATTTAACACTTTTATGGCAAATATTCTACAAAAACTTTTAACCATGCAGTACTTTCCATAAAAAATCAGATATTACTTTTTGTAACTTTTCTTCTTTTGTAAATGGTGTTAGTTATTCCCGGCCGCGTCAGAGATTTTTTCCGCTAGGGGACTGGGCGTTGTGTTGCCTTTACATTCCACTGTTGAGTTGGCTGTATGGGCACCCCCCGAATGCCAGCAAATTAAAGGAAAAAAGAGTTGCATTAGTCGGTAAATCCTTTGTGTTGATAAGTGTTATAAAGACATTTAATTTCATTAAGTTTTAATTACAAATGTCTTGTGCGCCTTGCTAAAATACTACTCAAGCTTGTGGCATCCAAATCAGGTCTGGCGAACAATAAGAACGACTACATGAATGGCCACATGATTGTATGGATAACAGGAGAGTATAATATAAATGCAACAAAATCTCAGCTAGAGGGAAATCTATTTTTAGAAAAAATCGTTGCGTAATATTCCCACTGAAAGCTTTGCGATACTGGTTCACTAAAATTTGTATATAAAGTGACACGTATTTATGAAATGTGATATGCCATTAATTTTCACTGAATGCTCTGAAATTTTTAACCGTGATAGTAATAAAATAATCACACTCCTTGTGAGTACGATCCAAATAATGATTTCTCCATAAGCTCCAAGCACTTCCCACAGTCCGAAAAGTGAAATATATGGTCTTAAACAGTTACGGTAACAATGGAGTGCATGAATGGATTGATTTAGCTTTTTCAAAAATGGCTCTGAGCACTATGGGACTTAACTGCAGTGGTCATCAGTCCCCTAGAACTCAGAATGACTTAAACCTAACTAACCTAAGGACATCACACACATCCATGCCCGAGGCAGGGTTCGAACCTGCGACCGTAGCGGTCGCGCGGTTGCAGGCTGTAGCGCCTAAAACCGCTCGGCCACCCCGGCCGGCGACTTAATTTGTGTTGCACAACTTCAGTTACGAAAGATTATGACCATAATTTGCAAGGTTGCTTGTCACAATTGGACACATACTAATATTCACCTCATAGTTACTTAACTTTATAATGGCCAATCAAAAAGCTTCCGTTTGAGGACGTTGCTGCAGCAAATACGGAACCCAGTGCGACGACGATGCGAGTATCAAACATGTCGGCAAGAGGTTAGTGTGGTACTCGTGTCTCCGAAGTGCTTGCTGTATATGTGGAAACGTGAACTGGACCAACGTGCTATTATTCTTTCCTTGGCTGCCGAAGGACAAACACCTGTAGACATCCGTAGACATGGATCGGAGAATAAATAATGTGTCTGGGGCAACATGTCTGTCGAAAAACCACTGTTGTGTAATGGTGCGCCAAATTCTGTGGTGGTCGCGATTCGATACAAGACGCAAAAGTTAGGCCAGCTCAAGTGGGAGGCACTTTATCATCCGCCCCATAGTCCTAATATGTGATTGTCACCCCTTCGGTCCCTTGAAACAAGCTAGAAGTGTCGAAGAACCCTGTCAGCATGCCATTACAGATATCTTCACGCAGGACGCGATGTTTTACCAAATAGGTATCTTCAACTTGGTGCGTCGGTAGGTTGATAGCCTCACTCCTCACGGCGATTTTGGCTGATAGATACACCGATTCCGGACTGTACGGTCTTCGAATGGAAACTTTTTGATCGCCCCTTGTAGTATAAACTTTCAGTTCACCTGTAACAGCTCTTTTCTAACAATCATGAACGTGACTATTCATAAATGTTTCTGACTGACAGTTTTGAACTGATACTGAAAAACATGTTCTACCTCGCCTTCGTAGAAAGCTGCACTTTACGTGTAATGAATGACAGTCCAATACTTCGCTGAAAGCCGGCCGAAGTGGCCGAGCGGTTCTACGCGCTACAGTCTGGAACCGCGCGACCGCTACGGTCGCAGGTTCGAATCCTGCCTCGGGCATGGCTGTGCGTGATGTCCTTAGGTTAGTTAGGTTTAAGTAGTTCTAAGTTCTAGGGGACTGATGACCACAGCAGTTAAATCCCATAGTGCTCAGCCATTTGAACCATTTGAACTTCACTGAAAAATTACTTTGATAGATTCCATGACTACTAATGCAAAATAACTTTTCGAACTGGTTTCCCGTTTTAGTATGTTCTCAGGCACTTTCTTCACTAACGAGACGCTAACATAGAGTTGTAAAAGTGCCGTAGGCTAGTGTAGACTATCATAAGTCAGCGTAGTTTACAGTATCCAGAGTGAGATTTTCACTCTGCAGTGGAGTGTGCGCTGATATGAAACTTCCTGGCAGATTAAAACTGTGTGCCGGACCGAGACTCGAACTCGGGACCTTTGCCTTTCGCGGGCAAGTGCTCTATCAACTGCAAGGTTCGCAGGAGAGCTTCTGTTAAGTTTGGAAGGTAGGAGACGAAGTACTGGCGGAAGTAAAGCTGTGAAGACGGGGCGTGAGTCGTGCTTGGGTAGCTCAGTTGGTAGAGCACTTGCCCGCGAAAGGCAAAGGTCCCGAGTTTGAGTCTCGGTCCGGCACACAGTTTCAATCTGCCAGGAAGTTTCGTAGCTTACAGTAGTTTCATTAGTAGCTTTGGTCGTTTAAGGTCCTACCCGCATTACCTTTACATTAGATATGTTGCTTACCTGTCAGGCGGTACCTAATAACAGCTGCTTTCTTCATGTTCCGATCCGTGCTTTACGCGACTCCCCTAAAAAAATGGTTCAAATGGCTCTGAGCACTATGGGACTTAACATCTTAGGTCATCAATCCCCTAGAACTTAGAACTACTTAAACCTAACTAACCTAAGGACATCACACACATCCAAGCCCGAGGCAGGATTCGAACCCGCGACCGTAGCAGTCCCGTGGTTCCGGACTGCAGCGCCTAGAACCGCACGGCCACCGTGGCCGGCGACTCCCCTAAAAACTGGACCCAGTGAACCTTCTAGAAACTGAATGACAGTATATAAAAGGCTGCATAATCAGTGAAACATTTTTGTTGTATTTAGTTATCCTCATGTCTATTACATAAAAGTAAACGGTATTTGCAGCAAAATTGAAATTGTCAATAATTTATTCACGTTTTATTCGAAAATTGTTGATTTTTAACATGAAACAGGGATAATGTAGTAAAAATAGAGAAAACAATACAGATTTATCGTATTTATTTAGAAAATGTAAAATAAAAAAGTCAAAAAACAAAACTCTATCAAACATCGCTTCAATACTTCGTCAAACTTACATAAAACATATTTCTGTTATTCATAAACGACCTTCACATTTATCAGTAATAACAGGAAACTGTAGCATTTGATCACGATGAAGAACTTTCTACCGAATAAAAAATAACAAGAATAATTACATATATTTTTTATGTTTGTGCATGTAAACTTTACTTGTATCAAAAGTAACTGCTTTGATACATAAAAGTGCAGAAGATACGTGAGCAACTAATTCTCATTACTTGTAAACTTACAGTAAGGATATAATATACACAATGAACGAGCAATTAATAATACACAGTTTTAATTATGTGCAGAACAAACAAGCAAACAAGCAGAAAACAAAGAGAAGTCGTTGGCTGCCAGTTTCTCTCTTCCACATTCATTTACGTTTCTTTCCCTACCAGTGTTAACAATACTACCGCATTACTACCACTTACTACGCTATTTATGAGGTGTGCCAAAACTGCCGAGTGCAATTCTACACCAAGATTCGCAAACAGAATATGAAAAAGGTACCCTTCTTTGGTGAGATGAAATGGTACGATCAAAAACTACTCATATAGAACTGAAAATTTGCCGGCCTTTTGTGCCGAACGGTTCTAGGCGCTTCAGTCCGGAACCGCGCTGCTGCTATGGTCGCAGGTTCGAAACCTGTCTCTGGCATGGTTGTGTGTGATGTCCTTAGGTTAGTTAGGTTTAAGTAGTTCTAAGTCAAGGGGACTGATGACCTCGGAAGTTAAGTCCCATATTGCTTAGAGCCATTTGAACCAGAACTGAAAATTTACGCACAATTCAGGCAGTTCGAAATATATTTACCTGATTTCACAAGACTGTCTTCTACATGAATGAAGATAGCAGCGTCGCCGATGAACAGTTGTCAACGTGTGTGCGTGAACTAGGCGCTTTTAGCGGAGGCCCATACGCAGCGACGTTCGCTGGCCGGTCGTTGAAGAGACACTGTTGGTGGCCCCTTGCTTCATCTAGGTTCAAATGGTTCTGAGCACTATGGGACTTCTAAGGTCATCAGTCCCCTAGAACTTAGAACTACGTAAACCTAGCTAACCTAAGGACATGACACACATCCATGCCCGAGGCAGGATTCGAATCTGCGACCGTAGCGGTCGCGCGGTTCCAGACTGTAGCGCCTAGAACCGCTCGGCCACCCCGGCCGGCCTTCATCTAGGCATTGAGTTGTTGAACAGCTGCACGTCTATTCGCCCGTACACACCTCCGCAGCCGTCGCTCACTCCTGATCATCCATTGCCCATGGTGAACCACATTTGTCTCTCCGCCAGTCTTTGGTAGCGTCATTTTGCCATGCACTGTATACTTTAACCACAGCGGCACGCGGAAAGTTTACCAACTTTGGCGTTTCGGAAATGCCTCCACCCTTGGCACAAAAGGCAATGATCTTGCCCTTTCGGACGTCAGTTACGTCGCTTCGTTTCCGCGTTACGACAACGACTGCTATATCATGCTTTCTACACACCCTGCACTGTTAGTGATGCAACTTGCTGTATGTGGGTGGTTATTTCACGTTGACTTCGAACGCAGGTGGTGGTCACATAAATATGACTGGACCAGGGCTAAACACATTCTTTTTGTTTTCCTTGTGCCTTTGTCCTGCATCTGTTCAGGTTGGCATTTGGCACGGTTGCGAGGTGCCGGGGTGGAGAAGAGTTTGTACCTCTTTAATTCAGACGAATTTTGCATGAGAACGAGACATGCACTCGAGCCCCTCCTTATCTACCAGCTAATTAATTATGCGCGCAACGGAAGGAAATGATGGTGGACCCTGCTAGTTGTTAAAAAAGGAGCGCACACTCACAATAATTTAATAAAAATCGTAATCTGCCCAAAAAAAGAGAACTTTATCATAATAAACAACAGGACATGGGATTCTGTCTATATCTACGAAATGATATGTGGATAAATATTACAATGAGATTTATTATACACTCCTGGAAATGGAAAAAAGAACACATTGACACCGGTGTGTCAGACCCACCGTACTTGCTCCGGACACTGCGAGAGGGCTGTACAAGCAATGATCACACGCACGGCACAGCGGACACACCAGGAACCGCGGTGTTGGCCGTCGAATGGCGCTAGCTGCGCAGCATTTGTGCACCGCCGCCGTCAGTGTCAGCCAGTTTGCCGTGGCATACGGAGCTCCATCGCAGTCTTTAACACTGGTAGCATGCCGCGACAGCGTGGACGTGAACCGTATGTGCAGTTGACGGACTTTGAGCGAGGGCGTATAGTGGGCATGCGGGAGGCCGGGTGGACGTACCGCCGAATTGCTCAACACGTGGGGCGTGAGGTCTCCACAGTACATCGATGTTGTCGCCAGTGGTCGGCGGAAGGTGCACGTGCCCGTCGACCTGGGACCGGACCGCAGCGACGCACGGATGCACGCCAAGACCGTAGGATCCTACGCAGTGCCGTAGGGGACCGCACCGCCACTTCCCAGCAAATTAGGGACACTGTTGCTCCTGGGGTATCGGCGAGGACCATTCGCAACCGTATCCATGAAGCTGGGCTACGGTCCCGCACACCGTTAGGCCGTCTTCCGCTCACGCCCCAACATCGTGCAGCCCGCCTCCAGTGGTGTCGCGACAGGCGTGAATGGAGGGACGAATGGAGACGTGTCGTCTTCAGCGATGAGAGTCGCTTCTGCCTTGGTGCCAATGATGGTCGTATGCGTGTTTGGCGCCGTGCAGGTGAGCGCCACAATCAGGACTGCATACGACCGAGGCACACAGGGCCAACACCCGGCATCATGGTGTGGGGAGCGATCTCCTACACTGGCCGTACACCACTGGTGATCGTCGAGGGGACACTGAATAGTGCACGGTACATCCAAACCGTCATCGAACCCATCGTTCTACCATTCCTAGACCGGCAAGGGAACTTGCTGTTCCAACAGGACAATGCACGTCCGCATGTATCCCGTGCCACCCAACGTGCTCTAGAAGGTGTAAGTCAACTACCCTGGCCAGCAAGATCTCCGGATCTGTCCCCCATTGAGCATGTTTAGGACTGGATGAAGCGTCGTCTCACGCGGTCTGCACGTCCAGCACGAACGCTGGTCCAACTGAGGCGCCAGGTGGAAATGGCATGGCAAGCCGTTCCACAGGACTACATCCAGCATCTCTACGATCGTCTCCATGGGAGAATAGCAGCCTGCATTGCTGCGAAAGGTGGATATACACTGTACTAGTGCCGACATTGTGCATGCTCTGTTGCCTGTGTCTATGTGCCTGTGGTTCCGTCAGTGTGATCATGTGATGTATCTGACCCCAGGAATGTGTCAATAAAGTTTCCCCTTCCTGGGACATTGAATTCACGGTGTTCTTATTTCAATTTCCAGGAGTGTACATCAGAACATAAATGCACTTGACTGTCGACACACACAGTAGGTTAAAGGATAGGGTATACTAAAATATTATGAGAATAAGAGTTGGCTCGAGAATAAAGTGCTCATACTCTCTTTGATGCAAAAGATTGACGATAATGACTGGAGGTCCTAATGAATCAAATATTAATCGCCCGACTATATAGCAGTATCGTAATTAGTAGTGAGAGCTCTATAGGATCACATGGACTTGTAGCAAAGCGAGCGCGCGTCCTGCTGAGGGATTCAGTATAAAATTGCTAAGGTCCTACAATGCCGGAGCAGCAAAATACTGTACCAGTACTGAAATCTGCAGCTCGTCGTCTGTAGGCAGCGTCCTGATGATGTAGGCGCCGACTTCTGCCGTGCAGCAACTCTGTGTCAACCCGTGGCCGCGAAGGCTGTCCGAGAATTTTAAGTTCTTCCGAAAACGAACGACCAAGTCGCAAGACCGTCCGACTCCGAGGAAGATCAGATCTTGAATCCCTCTGACCGCGCAACGCAACAGTGAAGTCAACATATCTCAACTCTCTACTTTCCTCGAAAATCGCGAATCAGCATTCAGTTCAGATTCCAAAATTCCCCCACACTGTCTCAGAACACCAATCGTGCCAGTAGTGGCCGTTCCCTCCAATTTCGAGCAGGGCTTTATGACGTCAACTACCATCAGTTTAAGTTGACCAATCATGCCTCTGCTATTCAGCTGAGGGCACTGAACTTGCCGTTTGACCGGCTACGAAAACAACCTGCCTAGACCACCGGCCATCCGGTGACAGACAGTCGCACTCAGCAGGGCACAGTCCACAAGTTTTCTCCGAATCAAGAGGACAATGCAGTCAGTCGGTGCCAGGAATCTCCGTTCCGGACGCGCCGGAACGGTTAAACACATAAACTGCGGCGACATTCAGACGTCTCGCAGGTCGTTTCGCCCTGCATACAATAGGCGAAACTCGACCAACGTCAGTCGTTCCGCCAGGTGCTTAAGCCTATTGTACGAACCCCACAGAATTCAGGGAAGTGCAGCCCCCAACCGGAAATGCCGTGTGCCGCGTCCTCCGATGCTTGCTTTGCATAGGCCACCCATGGAACTAAACCAACATGAATGGGGACTAAGTGAAAAGTAGTTTTTGAGCTCTCGCTACAAATACTCCCATTACAATAACCTTATTCGGTCTGTTACTACCGTGCAATGACATAGAACATTAATAAAATTGATGAAAATGAGAGGTGACATGCAAAAGAGGGCATGGAACCTCTCGTGGTTGGATTTGCCACGGTTAATTTAAGGGGTGGCAGGACGCCCTTCCTGCCACTACCCCGTTACCTCCTGGGAGGGACTATGGGTTCCCCAACCGTGTGTGCTAGTTATTCACGTAAAAGTGTGTGAAAATTCTCTATACGCTTGCGAATCGTGCAACTGAGCCGGCACTTGAATACCATACCTGTATTCACCTAGCCAGGTGTGGGAAACCGCTTAAAAACCACATCCAGGCTGACCGGTACACCAGCTCTTGTACATCAATCTGCTGGGAAGATTCGATCTAGGACTGGCGCACCGGCCGATTCCTGGAAGCGGTGTGCTAACACGCGGGCCTGTCTGGCCAGGTAATTTTAAGACAGTGTTATAGAAAACTATTCCTACTGTACGCATATGGGAAAAGCTTGTTTCACTCGAAGCTTACTGGGAAGTGACGTCGAAATAACATGTACCAGGTGGTTATAATTAAACTTTCCCTATTTAACGCGTTACAACACGGAAACTAAATGCCGTACGAGGACCAAACTCGGTAGCATTAATGTCAAGAACATAAGAAAGAGAAATAATGCAGAATCGATTCAATTGAATCATCTTTAATGTGTTGCTACGATGCTTGATACCATTACATGCCAGTACCATTAGTGCTACAAAAGGGGCTCAATACGGCGCTCATCAGTCTCCAGAAGAGCCTGAAAGCGCAGGACTGCGTTCTGCACAACAGAACGAAGCACATCCGCAGGTATGCTGGCTACATCTTTTGATATGTTGCGCTTCAGATGAGCACATGTGTGAATATTCTCGTAGTAAAGCCTGTCTTTCAGCTAGTCCTGCAACCAGAAATCACAGGGAACGTGATCAGGTGACCGGCCAAGCACTTGGAAACGATCGGGTGATAATTCGATCGTTTCCAAATGTGTTTCGAAGAAGCACGTGAACTTCACGAGCGATGTGCGAAGGGGCCCTATCCTTCTTGAAATCTGTTGGGTTCAATGCGTCTCTCTCCTGTATGGCGGGTATAACATGCTGGCGAAGCATAACGCAGTAATGCTGGCCAGTCACACTGCACACCTTTGCTCCTTGAGCGCCAACCTGTTCAAAAAAGAATGGGCCAATGATGAACGTAGCCGTGAAGCCACACCATACGGTGACACGTTCACCATACAGAGGACCTTCATGCACAGTGGCTGGAGGTGAAGATCACACTCAGCAATCCTGTTCGTTCACCTCACTCGTCAGAGAAATATGAGCTTCGTCCGTCCTTAGGATGGTCCAGGGCCAGCCCTCGTCAACTTCAACCTTGCGAGAAAGTGGAGAGCGAATTCAACACGTCGTTGTGCTTCATGTGGTGCAAGCTGCTATACGATATGTAACTTATGTGCTATACCATATGAGAATGGTTCGAAGCACCTTCCGTACACTGGACCTCAGGATGTTCAACTGTCGTGACACAGCACGCGCACTGCCTGACGATCGGGAATTGCGCTCAGCGTTGTCTGCCATAGCAACAGCGATTTCATCAACCACCTGTGGTACAACCGGTCGTAGGCCTCTTCATGCCACGCACAACAGGTGGAGGAAAAGGACCCTTCCCTAATTCTTTCAGCCAGCGATATTCTGGAAGTGAATCTGCAGCATTACTGTTCTGATAATAGAGCTTCACCAATAATGCGCTTCGCTTGTCCAAGCTCGTGTTGACACGTCAACAAGTGCTCTGCGACTGGCCAAGTGGGTGAGACTATGAATCACGATGACTGATCACGGCACCTGGTGCCCATAGCTGGATCTGGACGGTGGCGCTGTGATGCGTGGAAAGCATGCATCCCATACTCTGGACATTAATGCTACCAAGTTTGGTACTCGTATCGTAATTAGTTTCAGTGTTATAATGTTAAATAGAGAAAGTTTAACTATAACCACCCGATATTTGTCCTGCACATTTGTCCACTGGTATCGAATTTCGTGGTCACGTCAAGTTTTGCGGAAGTAAGATGCGCTGGTGGATCCTGGGTAATCGCGAGATATGCAGAAAAAACATCCAAATGTTTGTGACGAACAAAAATACAGATACCACTGCTGCTCGTTTCAGTCGCAGCAATTTAATCTTTCGTTTTTTAATGAGACTGCAGTCACAAAATTGAACAAACATATTCCTGACAGGCAGTGCTCTTATATGCTGCCTAAATTACGAACTCGGTAATACTTCGCAATTGCTAAGTATGTCTAGGAATCAGATACATGTTCTAATCTCTTTCTACCCCTTATCTCTCTCCACCTCGTCCTCCTCATCTTTCTGTTTATCTCCTCCTTCTCCTATCTATGTTAATTTCATTGATTGGCGACTCCATAGTGTCCTGTGCACTACGACCAGATAATGGGTATACTTGGAAGGAGAGACAGCATTGGTCGTATATTTTTGTTTATTATCGCAAAATCGATTTTCGGCCACTTAGTGACCATCTTCAGTGCTAGAAGTTAAAAATTTTTTCACATTACGATCAGAGAGTATAAAACAGAAAATCACAATTACATCTGCATATGAACATAACACTTGTTAGGAACATACCTGTAATATATAACTTAAATTAGTAAGCACTGGTGTCAATAAGCTTACGGCGATCACATAGACTGAGGTCGCTGTTTACATGCACTTGTTCAGCAGACCTCGGTGTGACGGGACTTGACACGCCCTCTATGTGACATGTGTCACGTGAAGACATAGTATTACTGGTTTTGCGAGATATTAACACTAAATAACTCTTGTGCATTTGTGAATCGTGCAGTAATTCAAATTTAAAATGTACGTACAACACATAGCAGACGAAGGGGGAAGGAAATATCTAAAATACATTGGCGTATTGTTTTTTAAAAAAACAAACTTATGAAACATAAAACAGATCGATATTTTATGTTTTATAAGTTTTTTTTTAAACAATACGCTAATGTATTTTAGCTATTTCCTTCCCCCCTCGTCTGCTATGTGTTGTACGTACATTTTAAATTTGAATTACTGCACGATTCACAAATGCACAAGAGTTATTTAGTGTTAATGTGGTGTCACCGCCAGACACCACACTTGCTAGGTGGTAGCTTTAAATCGGCCGCGGTCCATTAGTATACGACGGACCCGCATGTCGCCACTGTCAGTGATCGCAGACCGAGCGCCA
This sequence comes from Schistocerca americana, assembly GCF_021461395.2. Lineage (NCBI taxonomy): Eukaryota > Metazoa > Arthropoda > Insecta > Orthoptera > Acrididae > Schistocerca > Schistocerca americana. The sequence goes on along the minus strand of NC_060119.1, from coordinate 168,435,503 downwards.
CCACGCGGCAGGTCTCGAGAGACTTACTAGCACTCGCCCCAGTTGTACGGACGACTTAGCTAGCGATGCAACACTGACGAAGCCTCGTTTATTTGCAGAGAAGATAGTTAGAATAGCCTTCAGCTAAGTCAATGGCTACGACCTAGCAAGGCGCCATAGGAATTGATAGTTATCATATGAAGCATGTCTCATCAAGAACGATGTATACAAATGATGGATTAAAGTTAAGTATTCCAGCAGCTACGTACTTTTCTTTATAGCATTCATTACGTATCCTGTTTCAGACCTCACGCCATTCTGCGTGAGCTTATAGCGTGCATTTCGGCCTTCTCTAGCAATATAACAGTTAATATCTCGCAAAACCAGTAATACTATGTCTTCACGTGACACATGTCACATAGAGGGCGTGTCAAGCCCCGTCACACCGAGGTCTGCTGAACAAGTGCATGTAAACAGCGACCTCAGTCTATGTGATCGCCGTAAGCTTATTGATACCAGTGCTTACTAATTTAAGTTATATATTAGAGGTATGTTCCCAACAAGTGTTATGTTCATATGCAGATGTAATTGTGATTTTCTGTTTTATACTCTCTGATCTTAATGTGAAAAAATTTTTAACTTCTAGCACTGAAGATGGTCACTCAGTGACAGAAAATCGATTTTGCGATAATAAACAAAAATATACGACCAATGCTGTCTCTCCTTCCAAGTATATGTTAATTTCCTCCCCCGTCTCTGTACATCTCTTCCCCCTCCAAAAAAATGGTTCAAATGGCTCTGAGCACTATGGGACTTAACATCTGTGGTCATCAGTCCCCTAGAACTTAGAACTATTTAAACCTAACCAACCGAAGGACATCACACACATCCATGCCCGAGGCAGGATTCGAACCTGCGACCGTAGCAGTCACGCGGTTCCAGACTGAAGCGCCTAGAACCGCGCAGCCACACCGGCCGGCCTTCCCCCTCCTCTCTGTCTCCTTGAGACTTGTTTATTCTGACTGCCAATCAGATCTTGATTGGGAATTAAAGTTGCTTAAAATCGGTTGGATCATTGATATATGGGATATGACAATCACTCTCCTGCTGGATCTCTGTGGATATTTTGCGAAATTTCAGTCTGCAAATGGGGCGGATTACAAAGTTTCAGACGTTTCAGATTCAGTAGTAATAATCCAATCATAAGCTGGTATGCTTTCCTCTTTTTTAGTTAAAGCAGGCTGCGAGGAAGAAAGCTAAAACAGTGCGTAGTTGGATATACAATTTTTGTTTGAAATTATATGAAAGGAGAAGGAATATATACAATATATACATTACAAATAACCTTAGCTGGAACGATCACATAGATAATGTTGTGGGTAGAGCAAACCAAAGACAGCGATTCATTGGCAGAACACTTAGAAGGTGCAACAGATCTACTAAAGAGACTGCTTACACTACACTTATCCGCCATATTCTGGAGTATTGCTGTGCGGTATGGGATCCGTATCAGGTGGGACTGACGGATGATATTGAAAAAGTTCAAAGAAGGGCGGCTCGTTTTGTATTATCGCGAAATAGGGTAGATAGTGCCACAGACATGATATGTGGACTGGAGTGGCAAGCATTAAAATAAAGGCGTTTTTCGTTGCGACGGGATCTTCTCATGAAATTTCAATCACCAGCTTTCTCCTCCGATTGCAAAAACATTCTGTTAGCACCCACCTACATAGGGAGAAATTATCATCACGATACAATAAGAGAAAAATTTAAGTGCTCTTCTTTCTCGCGCTACGTTCGAGAGTGGAACGGTAGAGACAGCTTGAAGATGGTTCACTGAACCCTCTACCATGCACTTAATTGTTAATAGCAGAGTAATCACGTAAATGTAGATGCAGGAGAAACAATCTGTATGATGTTTAAATGTGCTGCTATCGTTGTTAAAATTGATTGCGACAAAGAAAAAGAAACAGCACATTTTCGCAGCACACCATAGCACAGTCGATTTTACATTGTTGTTTAAAAGTCTATGTAGTGTATATACGTACGAATGTTTGTTGGACAATCGTGTAAAAATCTGAAGTAAGTTGGTCAAGAAATTTCGAGGTTTTATTTTCGTAACAACGTTAAATAACGACTTGCCTTTATATAGTAGTATAGATAACAGTGAATACTGGGGAACATACTTCTATTAACTTAACAATAAAGCCCCAGAATATTTTAAAAACGCGAAGGTAAAAAAAAAAAAAGGAGAATATAGCAGAACTCGATGGATCTATTTCTTTCTACTACGCGACTGTATATAGTGAACTCATAGGCTCGCCATCTGACATCTTTCATCTTACGAGGTCCTCAATGCTTTACCTCTTATATTTCATTAACTGCGATTTTATTATAACTAATCTAACCAAGAGTGACGCATTTATATTAAATCTTCAATGTGTCACTGCCCTGAAACGTCATAATGTCGTAACATGCAAGCTATAATACGAAAACAAAAAGTGGAAATAGCATCTCAATAGTTCTTCAGTTGTTGACGGTTGTCGAATTTCGTTCTCTCATCGAGTCACTATGTTTACATGTGGCTCCCAAAACCGGATATGGTATACCGATTTCACAATACCATTTCTGGTTGGTAATGTAAATAGTCCAAAGTCGATTCTGGAAATTCGTTTCTAGCTGCCGGTTTTTTACTTCCGAAATAGATTTTCGCTTCCGTGTAAGCGCACAACGATTTTGAAACATGGTTGTCTTGTCAATTTTCAAAATAATCGACTAGTACGGATGGTATGACTTATTTTGCAGCGAAGGAGAAAAATAAATATTAGATTAAGCATGAAACTGTATACCTGTAATTAAAAGTGGAGAAAAATAGGGAGTGTGCTGACTAAATCAGAAACTGGAACGCTGTTATCCAGAGGCCACATTTAACTGCAGCTGCAAATCAGGCTCAGACCTTAACATGTAAATATGACAGCTAAAATGGTTTCCGAAATTCGATTTTCGTCTTTCGGAAGATGTGTCGTACCAAATGTAATGACTGAAAGTTTTTGTGACGCTAGCTTCTACCTGTACAGAGCGTTGTGAGCCGAGCGTCGGAAAAATCACCGCTAGCTCTACTCGGCACTCCCTTCGCTGGCGCCCCTAACTCGGCTTCCTGCGGAAGCGGACAGCGCGCCGTAAACTCGGCGAGCCGCCCTTCCGTATAAATTTCCTCCGAAACCCACTTCCCCCGGGAACCATTCCAGCCACCAGCTCTTCTCCCTTCTCTTCCTCCTCCCCCTCACTACGTGTGCCTTCTTTCCGCAACGTGGGAGGGACCCAACTACTTGACCGAGTTCTACATGCATGGAGGGAAAAAAGGAAAAAACAGCAACAGGGAGCACCGATCATCTCCAGCACAACTGGCGCCCAGGCTACAGGATGTTTCTGGGAGAAACAATCGATGTTCCAGAAGGCAGTCGCAAGTGTTACCAATTCACTAAGGCGTTTATATTTTTATGTACACTTTCCACACAATGTCCTGGCCAATTTTTCAACAGTGTACGGGGAGCGGAGGAAGCGGACCGAAGCATATACATTGATAACCGCAGGAAAGTTCTGTTTCTTCCATTAGATCCATAGTGCTGTAGACAACGGCGCTCAGGTTGGTGTATACCTAAAGCCTAGTTTACACGACGACATAGGGTTGCGCCACTCGTTGCGTGGAATGAGTTGCACGCAAATGGTTTCATATTTGACTGTCGACACGGCGACACCAGTATACACTTCAGTTTCGTCGTTTTATGGGTTCCTGAGTCGTGTCTGAAATGAAAGTTTTGGCAGCTGCACGTCGCACGAGTTGTGATTGAGTTGTAAGTAGGCTGTTTAGGTTTTATATTGGTAATGCCACGTAGCGCTCTGTATGAAAATCACTGGCTGTGCTGTGTGCAGTTCGTGGCTGGGTGGCATTGTTGGAATAGTAGCGACAGGTGATTGAAATTTCATGAGAAGATCCCGTCGCAACGAAAAACGCCTTTATTTTAATGATTGCCACTCCAGTCCACATATCATGTCTGTTGCACTATCTTCCCTATTTCGCGATAATACAAAACGAGCCTCCCTTCTTTGAACTTTTTCAATATCATCCGCCAGTCCCACCTGATACGGATCCCACACCGCACAGCAATACTCTAGAATATGGCGGACAAGTGTAGTGTAAGCAGTCTCTTTAGCAGATCTGTTGCACCTTCTAAGTGTTCTGCCAATGAATCGCTGTCTTTGGTTTGCTCTACCCACAACATTGTAGTGTTGGGCAGTTGGCTGTTAACAGCGCGTAGGGTTGCGCAGTTGGAGGTGAGCCGCCAGCAGTGGTGGATGTGAGGAGTGAGATGGCGGAGTTTTGAGAGCGGATGATCTGGACGTGTGTCCATCAGAGACAGTAAATTTGTAAGACTGGATGTCATGAACTTATATATATATATATATATATATATATATATATATATATATATATATATATATAAAATGACTTTTGAACACTATTAAGGTAAATACATTGTTTGTTCTTTATCAAAATCTTTCATTTGCTAACTATGCCTATCAGTAGTTAGTGACTTCAGTAGTTAGAATCTTTTATTTAGCTGGCAGTTTTGGCGCTCGCCGTATTGCAGTAGTTCGAGTAATGAAGATTTTTGTGAGGTAAGTGATTCATGAAAAGTATAGCTTATTGTTAGTCAGGGCCATTCTTTTGTAGGGATGTTTGAAAGTCAAATTGCGTTGCGCTAAAAATATTGTGTGTCAGTTTAGTGTTGATCAGAATAGGTAAAGAGCGAAATGTCTGAGTACGTTCAGTTCTGCTCAGCTGTTTGAAAATCAAATAATGTAAGAAGTTTATCAGCACAGTAATTCATAAATTTTTCTAAGGGGACGTTACAGAGTTAAAGCTTGTTGTGTCGGAATCGCTGCATAAGAAAAAAAAATAAGAAATGTGTTTCGATTCGTGACTGGATGAAGAAAAGACGTCAGCTCGGTTCCTCAGCATTCTTGCTGAAATAATTTGTAATGGCAGACCCAATAAGTTCTTTTAATTATCTTAGAATGCCACCAGAACTGCTCACGTTTCTTCTAAATAGTCAATTTTCCGATAAGGAATAAAGATACTGTAATGCATTAAGCACTTGGCAACAACTGAAATTACATATCACATTGCGTGCATTACAATCGAGGACACTCGACATGCTATAAGATGCGGATTTATTTGGCGATGACACTTTTTCATTAACACCAATAATTATTAACATTAACAGCAATAATTGTTAACATTAACAGCAGTAATTATTCGAACAGGCCGCATTAAGTAAAGAATGGTTTGCAAACTACTGCCTTGAAGTTATGTACAGTGGCAAATTCCAAAATTCAAACATATGTGAATGGGGAGCACTGCTGCGACGTTTTAAACAGATGAATATTGAATAAAGAATGCAGCTTCTTGATTTGTGTAGCCTTCCCTCCTGTCAACAATATCCCTAAAAAAATAATAAGAGTCGGCCAACTCGAACGATGGGATTTTAGTCTCGTACGCGAGAGCATTTCCACAGCTAGAATTACATTTTCTTGTATTTTTCTTGCTGTATATGTGCTTCTAATTCAATAAATTTTGCGCTGCAGCTCAGATATTTTCAAACTTTCTGTGTTCTGATCGCACGTGAAGGTCTCAGGAGCAGCAATATATTGCTTATTTTTGTAATCAGCATCACTGAAATCCCACAAACACCTATGCAAAGCATAGATATCCACGCGCACTGGCCGGAAACGCAGTTGCGTGCAACCTATTGTCGTCCTGTCAACTACGCTTAAACTTCATGAAGGCATTTGACACCGTCCCGCACTCCCCTCTAGTAAAAATAAAGTAAAAAACACGAACTTACCCAGTATCGGACCAGATTCGTGGTAGATACCGATTTCTTTGCACATAGAACTCAACAGGTCGGTCTCAACGGACTAACATATACAGATGTTAAGGTAATTTCCGAAGTATCCCAAGGAAGAGCGATAGGGCCGTTACTGCTTACAGTGTGTATAAATGATGTAGTACAAAGCATCGGGAGTTTTTTAAGATTGTTCACACATGAAGCGGTTGTCTGTGAGAAAGTAGCAACGTCAGAAGACGTTATCGATTAGCAAAATAACCTACAAGAAATTAATGACGCAGTCTCCGTCAGTAAACCGTGAACGTTAATAAATTTAACATGTTGCGCGTAGACAGGAAAAGAAATACACTACTGTACGACTACACTATAGATTACAACTACACTATAGATTATAAATTCTTGGTTCAAATGGTTCAAATGGCTCTGAGCACTATGGGACTTAACATCTGAGGTCATCAGTCCCCTAGAACTTAGAACTACTTAAACCTAACTACCCTAAGGACATCACACACATCCATTCCCGAGGTAGGATTCGAACCTGCGACCGTAGTGGTCGCGCGGTTCCAGACTGAAGCGCCGAGAACCGCTCGGCCACACTGGCCGGCTATAAATTCTTGGAAACGGTACATACCGCGAAATATCTTGAATGAAACGACAACACGAAACAAATAATACGAAAATCAGATGCCGGAGTGAAATTCATAGGAAAAATTTTAAGGAAACGTAACTCATCCACGAAAGAAGTGGCTCATAGTGCTCTTATGCGACCGATTCTTGAGTAATGTTCATGAATCTGGGATCCTCACCACGAAGGACTGATGGACTAGATACAGAAGATCCAATGAAAAGCGGTGCGTTTCGCCATGGTTTCGTTTAGTCGGAAGGATGGAAGATTGCCTATAACGTCCCGTCGTCATCGAGATCATTAGAAACGGAGCACAAGCTTGGATTTTGTCAAGGAGGGGAAAGGAAATCGGCCGTGCCCTGTCAAAGGAACTATCCCGGAATTTGCCTGGAGCGACTCAGGTAAATCATGGAAAACTTAAATCAGATGGCCGGACGCGGGTTTGAACCGTCGTCCTCACGAATGCAACTCCAGTGTGCTAACCACTGCGTCACCTCGCTTGCTATTGAGTCGGCGTTAGAACTTCACAGAGATGGAACTTCCTGGAGATTAAAACTGTGTGCTGGACCGAGATACTCAACGGTCTCCAGTGGCAGACACTACAAGAGGGTGGTTATGCATCATAGAGAGGTATACTGTTGAAATTTCGGGAGAGTACTTCGCAGGAAGAGTCGAAAAACAAACTGTATTACTCCCTCCGATCTACATCTCGCCAAATGACCGCTATGAAACAATTTAAGAAATTAGAGCTAAAGCAAAGGCCTACTAACAATCATTCTCCTCACACCCCCCTCGAGAGTGGAACAGGGAAGGTGGGATTAGTTAGTGGTACCAGAAGTACCCGCTGCCATACACTATCATGTAGTAAATGTGGTGTGACTTGAACCTCCCGTCAGGTAGACCGTTCGCCGGGTGCAAGTCTTTCGGTTTGGCGACTTGTTCGTCGGTGGGAATGTATTAATGATGATTAGGACAACACAACACCCAGTCCCTGAGCGGAGAAAATCTCCGACCCAACCGGGAATCGAACCCTGGCCCTTAGGATTGATATTCTGTCGCGTTGACAGCTTTTTTTTTCTGGTATAGTTCGTTGCGTTTGGTCTGGGCGGACGTCACAAGACATTCGTTCAAGTTGATCGTTCATTACTTGACTCAGTTTTTTTATTACAGAGAGCACACAGCCCTCTGACCGAACACGCTGAGCTACCGTGCCGGCGACCACTCAGCTACTGGGGACGGACACCGTCAGGTGGCTAGCGGAGTATTGTTGTAGATGTAGATGTAAGTGCGAGGGGAACAAGCTGTGCTACCCTAACGCAGTGTTGACACTGCACGTGTGCTTACTGCCTCATCACGGCACAGCACGTCAGACGCTTCATAATATCGACCGTACACACAGGTAAAGTATTTTTAGATCATAATGTTGACAGCGGCCTCCACAAAACACTCCCTGCCCAAAGCCGACCGACTTCAGCTGATCCATAACTACGGAGCTCTCGATCTGGACTTCATGAACAATTAATAGTATACCAGTTTTCTACTTTCTCAGACATCTTTTGGGCAGTCAAGTAACATGGGAATGAAGAATCTCGAAACTGGCGAGAATTCATGTATCAAAAATTAAATTTTATAGGCGACAAAGAAAACTTATTACAGCTCGAAAACTTGATGGATGCTCAATAAATAATTTTTCTTGGTAGATTGCTGACATACTTACAAGGCAATCCTTGTTGTGTTATTAAAATCTTTATGAATACATAACACCTTTAAAGATGGTTACCAGAAGTTGAGTCCCTATATGATTCAGTCTGTTTTATGTTCATAAAAATGACCAATTAGTTAGGAAGTAAAACAGTATAATAATAAAACATAATACATAATCTTAGAAAGTGGAGAGAGAGTGTAAAAAAAAGAAAAAAAGGCACATGGTTAGCGAAGGCAGGTTTGGTCGCATTGTGAGACAATCTTCCTTTAATATTTTTGAATTCACTGCTGTGGTCTTGCGCCTTGCCGCAGTGGATACACCGGTTCCCGTGAGATCACCGAAGTTAAGCGCTGTCGGGCGTGGTCGGCACTTGGATGTGTGACCATCCAGGCCGCTATACGCTGTTGCCATTTTTCGGGGTGCACTCAGCCTCGTGATGCCAATTGAGGAGCTACTCGACGAAATAGTAGCGGCTTCGGTGAAGAATGCCATCATAACGACCGGGAGAGCGGTGTGCTGACCCCACGCCACTCCTATCCGCATCCCCCACTGAGGATGACACGGCGGTCGGATGGCTCCGGTAGGCCACTCGTGGCCTGAAGACGGAGTGCTGTGATATTACGGTGGGGCGTTTTCTTTCCTAAAATTCCTACGTCTACTTCAGATTGCAGTTCCCCCCAAAATATTCTTGTTTTAGTTCCGTGCAGAAATTTCAGTCCACCCCTTTTGATAAGCTTCTTGAAGTCCATCACCTTCGCTAGTGTTTCAATCGATGAAAATCAACGTTGAAGAAATGCCAACTAATACCTACCAAACACAGGCCGCATAACTCATGTTCGTAAGAAAATATTACTTTTATATGTGTAGTGTCTGTTCTTTAGGACATGTCCACATATACAGCGTGTTCATTTTAATTGAAGACTATGAAATGTCTCGAAAACTACGCACCGGATCAAAAAAAAATTAAAATTCCAATTTGTTTGTCTCGGAGGGGGACGTCTAACAAAACAACGATACCACGGTCGACACCCCGCTCCCCCCTCCCCGCTCCACCCCTCTGTGCTTGGCGGTGGAAACTTTGAAATTCTGCGGCTAAATCTACATACGTTTTGTCTAACTTCGTTTCACCACATATGGCACTGTAATCGCAGGAACAGAAACAATCGTAATTTACGGCGGGTTGCTCAGTAGCCCTTGAATATCCAGTTGTACGTGGGACCCCACCTCCACACTGGGCGGATGGGACAGGTCAGCATTTCAGTCTCTAATTGGGAACCCCGTTCGCAACGCTGTATTCCTCTGAGTTATCGAACAGGGGACTACTCGGCACGCCACCGTGGCCGCGTAGCGAACTACGACATACTACAAAAGGCAGTACATTGCGACCGGAGCTCGTGAATAGTGCAGACGTAGATCGGACAGCGGCTCTAAACACAACAATACCTGCGCAGTGTTTATTGCCTGCACACCTACCCATCATTTGGAGAACAGACGTGCAAGTGGACGACGAATGTTGCAACCACAGAAGAAAAAATGAAATTATCCTGATTTATGGTGAATGTAGGAGAAATGTTGAGGCTGCTGTTGCCTTGTATGCCGAGCGTTTTACAGAAAAAGCTCGCTCTCGTCCCTTCTTCGAGGTTTGTGAACACCATTATATGTGATGGCAGCGTGCGTACAGACCGGCAAAAGAAACGAAGCAAACGTGTTGTAGGAGAAGCTAATGAAATAGCTGTACTAGCAACGGTGCACAACAACAATGAGCATTCGGCAATTACATCGCGGTTCCGGTGTGTCCGTAGCTATTATTGTCACAATACTGCATCGTCATAAATATCATCCATACTATGTGTCACTACATCAAGAACTTCGTGGCGTCAGTTTCCATAACCAGGTAGTGTTTCGTGAATGGTCACGTCAACAAATGCTAACGACCCTCACATTCGTTGCCGAAGAACTGTTTCCCGATGAGTCTGCATTCACAAACCATGGTAGCATTAACAGACATAACGTACATCACTGGGGTGTAGACAATCCCCACTTTTTACGGCAAGTTGACGATCAACGTCCATGGTCGGTTAACATATGGTGTAGCATCATGGGAAACAAACTCATTGGTCCATATTTTATCGACGGAACGTTGAATGGACGCAAATATCGAACGTTTTTGGAACAGGAACTACCGGTACTATTGCAGGATATTGTCCAGTGCGTTCGACAGCTTAGGAGGTTTCAGCATGACGTTTGCTCGGCGCATTCCGCAATTGAAACACGGGAGGCATTATACCGTGTTTACATTGGTTGGTGGATACGCAGAGGTGGCCCTGTTAAGGCTGCGACCACAGTGGCACCAATGTCGGCGGATTCCGCCGCCGACAGACATCGGTCAAAGACGGCCGATATTTTCAAATCAGAATGTTACTACGGGGGCGGTCGTACTGTAGCCGATCTCATCACCCGAACGTGTAGACTTCGGAAGACAGTCGGTGAAATTCAAATAAGTTTTTCTTAGGTCAAATCGACCGACGTTCTCACATATGGGCTGTGAGAAACTGTAAAGTTTAATCCAAGGAAGAGTAAGTTTGTCGTATCGTGAGGATAAAATATCGTAATCGGGATATGGTTCGGGATCTATGGACTGAAATCGCACGTTTAGTAGAAGCAGCAAGTAGGTAAAATCTTTGTCGAATGTTTTAGGTGTAAACTGTAGTGTCATAAAATTAATTCGTTCAAGTGAGAAGGATGACGTATCTTGCGCTTAAATTTACTGTAGTGGATCTTTTCTGGGTTGTGGTAGGTGGACATCACCTGTCTATAAATTATTATTACAACGTATTGGTGTTTTTAGGCCAGTAGGATGGTGATTCTGTTAAATCAGGTGATTTGCATGTTCAGAGTGTCTTATACCAAACTGTGTTTATCTTTCACACGTATGCTAAATGACAGTCATTGAAGGCTCATTAACACCGGGCGAGGTGGCGCAGTGGTTACCACACTGGACTCGCATTTGGGAGGACGACGGTTCAATCCCGTGTCCGACCATCCTGATTTAGGTTTTCCGTGATTTCCCTAAATCGCTTCAGGCAAATGCCGGGATGGTTCCTTTGAAAGGGCACGGCCGACTTCCTTCCCCGTCCTTCCCTAATCCGATGAGACCGATGACCTCGCTGTTTGGTCTCTTCCTCCAAACAACCCAATTTCAAGGCTCATTAACGCATGTCTGCACAACTTGAAATAAATTCAGCGAAACATAGTGTTTGTAGTCTTGCTTTTCAGGTTCACCACTTAACGAAAGCTAATTTCGAGCACTTGTAAAAATGTGATTCGAGTTCTATTACAATCTTCGATATTCACATTAAAGATTCAGTTCTGGCTCAAGTAAGACTAGACGCGACAAGTCAGTATTTGATATCTGGCCATTACATCTTTCAATATTCAGTCTTTACCCTGCCATAGCACGTTCTCAAACGTACAATTTCAAAGTTTTTGTGTGTTACGTTGGATAGTATATACGATGCCCTAAATACTAATTAAAAAAGCTAATATCTTCACTCGTGCACTAAATGTTAAATTTTTTCTATGGCTATGCCTTGTGGAAGTTCACTAAAAAGACACTGTGATTTCCTTTATTAAAAGCTATATTCACTCTGAAATAATACTACCACTAGCAATTGTTTAAAGTTTGGAGTACTAGAGTCTGAGTACCTGAATATTCTGACAGTATTGCATTAATTTTCACCATTTTTATAATAAAATAAGGTGCCGTGGAAGCACAAATCTACCTTTCATTAATTACATAATACTTGCTTACTCTCAGACAAATTTTGTCCGTGCGTCAATAATAGAAACAATACCTGCTTTACCCCATAACCGAAGCATTATGTGCTCATAACGTAATTGGCAGAACACCGGAGTTCACATCCTACTATTGTTGGCATAATAAACCGTACACGGAAAAACGTGTTTGGCAGAGATCCTTAATGCAGCAAATCATTGAAACTACATATTTTCTTAACAGACACGAATGAATGTGAAGAATATAAAGAAATGGTATGTTAAAATAAAAGTAGTGGCTCCTTCTGACGCTAGTCATTGGTGGGAGAAGGAAAGTGATGACACACAATTAAAGCGTTTCTAATTTTTGTGCCAGGGTGTTTTCCCCTTCATCTCGTATGTTCGAAAAACTTGTCTGGTAATTCCAGTAACTGAGAACAGGGAGTAAAGTCTCGCAACGTTCTTCTCGAGACAGGTATAGCTTTTTACTTGCATTCGGCGTCTTTTTAATAGCAAGTGCCGCACTGCAGCACCCATCTCCAAGCACAGAGGCATCGTGATATCCATAGCGTCCTTGGAGGTTAAAATCTAGCCTACTTCATACATAGAATAGATTCTAACCTAAGCTACCTGACCCTGCCACAAACTGACGAAGAAGATCGGCCGCACCGTGACCAAGCTGTCGGCCGATGTTATCGGGCGACCTCTCGCCGGAGTCTGACGACCATTGTCGATGCCACTGTGAGTGCAGCCTAATTGATCTCCGCGTTTAACGTCGCCGGATTTCTTTCTGTGGGGATATCTAAGGTGTACTAGCAAGTGCCAGCAGGAATTGGGGAGAAGAAAAATTTGTGGCACAACTTGACTAGAAGATGGGATCGTTTGGTAGGACATGTTCTGAGGCATCAAGGGATCACCAATTTAGTATTGGAGGGCAGCATGGAGACTAAAAATCGTAGAGGGAAGCCAAGAGATGAATACATTAAGCGGATTCAGAAGGATGTAAGTTGCAGTAGGTATTGGGAGATGAAGAAGCTTGCAGAGGATGGAATAGCATGGAGAGCTGCCTCAAACCAGTCTCTGGACTGAAGACCACAACAACAACAACAACAACTCAGTTTAAGCCGTGACGTAAACAAGTCATATGCACCATTTTACTGTATAATGCTTTCAGTGAATCAGCAGCTTTCATCATATAAAGCGCACCATCCATTGTGAATAGTTATACATTATTATGCTTAACGCCTTCAGGCCATAAGGCACTACAGATTTGTAGAACAATTTACCATTGGCCCAGAAAATTATTTTTGCTAAATGTTCGTAGTTTCTAATAAACTTTTGGCTTGGACCATCTGCTTCCAAAATTGCTACAATGACATTTGCAGCATGTTTTCCCACAGACTCTGTGGTTTCATCAGTTGATATATTTTTCAAAATTCTATACCTCAGTCTGTAAAAAGTGGACCCTTATAGGATCACTTTGTTGTCTGTCTCTCTGTCTGTGCTTAGACTGTATTAGACACGGTAATGTGTTGCGTTTGTGATGTTTCTAAATTTTTGTCTATCCCTGTGTTTACAAAATTTGATGTATTACGGTATACTGGTAATTTTTACTATTGGACAGTCTAACTACAACTGAATGAAACACAATTTTCGTGCCACACGTGTTTCGCCTTTATTCTCTGCATTGCATCTTCAGTGGCCTGGAATATGTACATATTTATTACTACTTAGTTTACATTTTGGGATCATGTATATATACCTTATAAATAGTTCTGGTGGTAGGCTTTTCTATGGCGTAGTGATATTTTAAATTATTGTACTTACAGATTGGGTGTATGATGTTCTACATGTTGTGTTTTTGTTCCATTTCTGGCGCTGTTCTTCTTCTTGTAATTGCCATTTGGATTTTTGTATTCCAAACTTCACAGCACTAGCAAATGAACACTTATTTTGATGCTGTGATTTGGTTTGGTTAGCCAGACCGCAGACGTTGTTGCTAAAGATCGAATGCTATTGCCAACTTTCGAATGTAATTTTTGGGGTATCTGTGATCTGTTTGTGTCACACATACGCACGCGCGCGCTTGTGTGTGTGTGTGTGTGTGTGTGTGTGTGTGTGTGTGTGTGTTTGTGTGTGTGTTTTAGACTGTCCAAAAGTAAAAAGTATCAACATTCCGTAATGTTACATGCAACTGAGGACAACAGGACTACAAAAGCTGAAGGTTATGTGATGTAGCTTACATTAACATCGAAATATCTCTTAAAATCGCGTCAAAACATTTGAAAAAAATTATATACATAGCATTACTGATTGTTGTCGTATACAAATTGTAATATGACTTAGGCTTAAATTGTAGCATAATAGCCCGCCGCTGTGGCCGAGCGGTTCTAGGCGCTTCAGTCTGGAACCGCAGGCTCGAATCCTGCCTCGGGCATGGATGTGTGTGATGTCCTTAGGTTAGTTAGGTTTAAGTAGTTCTAAGTCTAGGGGACTGATGACCTCAGATGTTAAGTCACATAGTGCTCAGAGCCATTTGAACCATTTTTTGTAACATAATACTGTGTTTATATTGTGTTCAATATGTGATGTCGCTTACACCGAAAATGTCAGAGCATTTGGAAAAAAATAGCGTTAGAAGATTGTCCTCATCGGCAAAGTTGTGATGTAAAAAGATGTAGGCCGAAAACATATGACGTGTGTAATTATAATCTGATAACTGCAGTTTATTAGAAATAGTAGGAAGGAACTATTTATGCTTGATATACAGATTTGACTTAATTCACACAGTGTACATTGTCTTTGGATACAATGAACATTACAATTGCAATGAGCGTTGTAAGCGGGTTCAGAGGTACGGAATTGATGACGGCGAATGGTCTACCGATCGTATTTTATGTTCCTGAAGACTCTGCAGTGCCGACTGCCTTTCCGTAGTAGTAACTGATGGAGTCAGCACTGGCGGAAAAGGGGTAGGTGTACCACGCGTCCTGGTCAGCTGAGGGCAGGCAAGCAACTGGTAGCTGACCGATCGATAGATGCGCCCAGAGCCTGTCCCAGCTGCGCCCTCACAGGTGGCCACAGCTCAGCTGCTCGCTGCACTCTGTACCTGCGTCAAGATCGCAAAGCAGCTACACATCAGAGAATGAGACTAGTCACACCTGCTATTCTGTTAACATCTACATCTACATTTATACTCCGCAAGCCACCCAACGGTGTGTGGCGGAGGGGACTTTACGTGCCACTGTCATTACCTCCCTTTCCTGTTCCAGTCGCGTACGGTTCGCGGGAAGAACGACTGTCTGAAAGCCTCCGTGCGCGCTCTAATCTCTCTAATTTTACATTCGTGATCTCCTCGGGAGGTATAAGTAGGGGGAAGCAATATATTCGATACCTTTTCCAGAAACGCACCCTCTCGAAACCTGGCGAGCAAGCTACACCGCGATGCAGAGCGCCTTTCTTGCAGAGTCTGCCACTTGAGTTTGTTAAACATCTCCGTAACGCTATCACGGTTACCAAATAACCCTGTGACGAAACGCGCCGCTCTTCTTTGGATCTTCTCTATCTCCTCCGTCAACACGATCTGGTACGGATCCCACACTGATGAGCAACACTCAAGTATAGGTCGAACGAGCGTTTTGTAAGCCACCTCCTTTGCTGATGGAGGACTCTCCCAATGAATCTCAACCTGGTACCCGCCTTACCAACAATTAATTTTATATGATCATTCCACTTCAAATCGTTCCGCACGCATACTCCCAGATATTTTACAGAAGTAACTGCTACCAGTGTTTGTTCCGCTATCATATAATCATACTGGTTTACTGTTATCATATCATTCTTCGTACTACCTCAGCTGCTAGTTACCACCACGGGGGTGAATCTCATATAGGGATTTCTGGTAAGACGCCTTTGGTTCGCTGCCACGCCACTTGGAGCGCTGCTGGTTTGTCACTCCATCATCTCGCTTTCTTAATGGCTTATTTTTAAAGTCTTCCGGGTTTCTTTTCGATTCGTAGCTACCTAAACATGGTTCCATCACAGTGCATTTTTGATTATGACTTCGCTGGCCGGTGTGGCCGAGCGGTTCTAGGCGCTTCAGTCTGGAACCGCGCGACCGCTACGGTGGAGTAAATGATTCAAAATTCGTTTTTGTTTCACATAAAACAGATGGTGTATCTATTGCTGTTTACTAATCTGAGTATGAACTGCTCGATTTAATTGCATTGTAAGAATATTGATCGTGTTCCACGTTATTTTTGTTTGCATCCGTTTTCCGTAATTTCTCGTATTTAATAGAGAACTCCGTGTTAGCAAGTTGCGACAATATTGCTATCCTGCTTTGTTGTATCTTGCCATGGAACGAGTATGTAATTCTGTTTTGAATGTTGTTGCTTCTTGCCTCTGAGTTCCACGCATTTCACGGTGTCTTGCAGGGTAAGAATGTAGATGTAGATGATTAGGCTTCATCCTTTGTAGTGTTGGCGACCAGAATATTTTTCCCTGAAAGTGCTAAAAATGAGACAGTGGTTACGCAAATGTTTTCACACGTTATTCAAAAATGGTTCAAATGGCTCTGAGCACTATGGGACTCAACTGCTGTGGTCATAAGTCCCCTAGAACTTAGAACTACTTAAACCTAACTAACCTAAGGACATCACACACATCCATGCCCGAGGCAGGATTCGAACCTGCGACCGTAGCGGTCGTGCGGTTCCAGACTGTAGCGCCTTTAACCGCTCGGCCACTCCGGCCGGCACACGTTATTAACAGATAATACAAACAGTATATTTTAGCGTAAATCAATGAAAATTTAAGTGGCCTCCATTAAATTCCAGTGTACGAAAAACTAATTGAGATTGGCTGCACAGGTAATACGACTCGATGAGACAGATTCTGCAAGGAAAGTATCGTGGAGGAAGAAGAGCTAGAGGACAACCGAGTTTGAGAAGACGCTGCCCGAGTTGGTTGCCGTAATTGGACGTCTATAACGAACGCCGGAAAGGAATGGCGGAAAATTATTGAAGAGGCAAAGTCCCACCCTGGGACGTAGTGCCAAAGGAAGTACGAAAAACGGATGACAACAAAAATAACGTAGAATACGATCAGTATACTCACAGTGCATTTGAATCGAGCAGTTCCTACACGGATTCGTAAGCGGTAACAAATAGACATGAGTCTGCAGAATACCAGTTTCAATTTAATATGAAATAAAAACAAAGATGGAGTCATTTACCCCACACAATATTACAGATGAGAGCAAAAATTAAGCAGAATAGGAGCAACATATTTACGTTGCAATTCAAAATGCCATACACACAAGAAGGTCGTAATCAGGAACACGATTTCCCCTTGCTAACAATAATTCAGTTGAAATTGCAATATTAGGTTTTGCAAATAAATTCACGTTACCATCAGACCGCCAGACTCACCCATAAAGTATATATGAAAAACGTTGTCATCTAGTACGGTACTCGTATTTCGGGAAGCAATATAGGATTTCCACGCCACATTTCTCATATTCAAAGTTCACTGCCACTCTACTTCGAGTGCTGCTGTCGATCTGTTTCCGTGGCGTAACATGGACCTAGCAGTTCTGATATTCTGGCGTTCTGCGGTTGTCACGCTCACGACGCTTGCCACTGGTAATGTAACATTCGTGATTCGTTCAATTGTTTGCATTGTATCTGTTTATTTTACGCGTCAGAATGTTGAAACCTATCTTGTAAAAGATATGTTATTTTGTATTTTTCAAATTCTTACAATGAATTAATTAGTCCGTAAGAGCACGATGGAATATAAATGTATATAATCTCAAAGACTAGAGAATGATATTGGTTGTAACGCAAAGACAATATAAACAAGAAATTTAAAGAAAATCTATACCTGTTTCAATTTTTTGTAACTCACTTCAGAAGTTGCCTATGAACCTGTAGGACGTACATGTGACTAGGCTCTGTGAATTATTTATTTATTTATGCATTTATTTTACCTGGCAAGATTAGGGCCTTCAGGCCCTCTCTTACACCTAACCAGGCATACTCAGATTGAACGAATTTCAGTTTCTACATTAAGGACATATAACGTGTTATACAGTATTAATGTTAAAGAAAAAATAGAGATTATAACAGTAGTACAATGATAATTATAACAATCAAACAATAATTATAACCATCAAGAATAATAATAATAATAATAATAGTAATGACTATGTATATGAAAGTAAACATATTTTTCTTTTATGAATGTCAGTCCTATTGCTAGTTGGGAATTTTCTCGTTATGTTCTTGCAGCTTGTGAGTTATTCTCATCGAGCAGAGACATAAGACGATAGAATGGGGGTGAAAGAGATATAGAAGAGGTTAAAAGGTTAGAGGAAGAGAAATGGAATGGTAAAATTCGAAGCTATAATGGAGATGAGAAAGATAGAGATGAGAGGGGCTCAACAATGGTGGCTATACCGTCCCTAATATGTAAGTTTTGAGTTCCCTCTTGAATGTTGAGTGGTTCTGGATAAGACGCAGATCACAGGGGAGCGCGTTCCATAGTCGTATGGCTAAGATGGAGAATGACACGGAGAAAGATTTTGTGTTATGTAAAGGTACAGCCAAGATGCTAGACGTATCCGATCTGGTATTGCGGTTGTGGAATGATGATAGGTGTTTAATGTGAGAATGTGCGGGCACCAGTGGCTAAGAAATCGATGAAGTAAGCACATCGTGTGGAGATCGCATGCCTTATGTGGGCGTATCCAACCTAGCTGGGAGTATGAAGGACTGATATGATCATACAACCGTATATTGCACACGTATCTAACCCAAGCATTCATCACTAGCTCGAGGCATCTCGAATTTTCACTATTTGTGCCGTGTTAAATTACATCACAGTAGTAAAGATTAGGCAAGACTAATTGAATAATAATTGTCGTATTGATAGTAAAATAGTCAAATAACAGTTTGTAGGTGAACTATTCATGAATCAGTTATATTTTGCATGAACCCAACATTTTCCCTTGTAAAATTTATAATAATTGTCGTAGCTATTAAAAATTCACAAGTACAAATTTTCACCGTTGTCTGTCTGGTGTTAAGAATCGGTATTGGGCTAGGGGACATTATTTTATGCTTTGTAATCTAATTTCAAAATTCGTTATATTAAAAGTATATTTTGTTTACATAATTATTAATCTTATCTCATTAAGGCCAAGTTCTCATTCAATGAGCGAAAAATAGGCAAAGTCTGGAAATTTTTTGAGACTGAAAAGACATACAAAGGATCTGTTTGGGGATTACTACAGATCATACTTTGAACTTTGTTTTAGATTATCAATACAAAAAACAAAACTTACACAGACTGGGTGCAGTGTAGCCCGTCAGAAGTCATCTGAAATAATAAATGGATAACATCAGTCGATACTACAATAAAGTTATGGGAGCTTCTAACTAAACACATTCAAAAAACCTTAACTTTAACGGTATGGGGCTAACTCGAACTCTGAGTTCGATTTTGAGGCTTTTGTTTCACTTTTTATGGCTTCACAAAAAATAGTTAACGTTTGAAAATTTCACATATTGTAGGTATAAGCTCCCTAGAAATGTGTTTACTTTTCGGCCGTCAAAGGGGAAAGTTAATAGGTTGTACCGTTTTTATTTGATGTTGCGAGAAGATCGAAAAACCGTTTCTCGAGAAAACGTGTTTAAAGTTTAGGGAAAACTTTATAAGTACTATTAGTTCGATTTGCATAAAAACGTGTAATTATATATTTTTGACGTCGCTGAACGTAAAGGAAAAGTTAGATTTTCAGAATTCAAAAGGCTAATCCAATACAGCAGACTAAAAATTATGTTTTGACCAAAATTTGATTAAAAAAAAAGCATTTTCGTTACTTGCGTTTAGGATGCAGTTCCAGGACCGTATGTCAACCATTCCTCTAACTGGGCCGGCCGGTGTGGCCGAGCGGTTCTAGGCGCTTCAGTCTGGAACCACGCGACCGCTACGGTCGCAGGTTCGAATCCTGTCTCGGGCATGGATGCGTGTGATGTCCTTAGGTTAGTTAGGTTTAAGTAGTTCTAAGGACTGTGCAGGGGACTGATGACCTCAGATGTTAAGTCCCATAGTGCTCAGAGCCATTTGATCTATTTAAACCTCTAACTGGAATTATTCCTGGAGAGTAATTCCGGAAGTTGCAGTCACTGTGAACGACAACCGTTATTGAAACATGTTTACTGATTGCTTTTTCCTTCTTGTTGATGAAAATGACAATTTTTTATTTCAACAAGACGGTGGAACATATCACACCTCCCGTGAAACGATTGCTCAGCTGTATTAAAAGATTTCTCAAAAAATTATCTCTTTGCGTTGCAACCAGAAATGACCTGCCCGATCGTGCGATCTTACACCTGGTGACTTTTTATGTGGGGATTTGTGAAATCAGAAGTGTACGTAAACAAACCACGAATAGTTCACCAACTGAATGATAACATTAAAGGGTTACGAACGGCATCGCACCAGATGTTTGTTCAAAATGGTTCAAATAGCTTTGAGCACTAAGGGACCTAACATCTGAGATCATCAGTCCCCTAGAACTTAGAACTACTTAAACCTAACTAACCTAAGGACAGCACACACATCCATGCCCGAGGCAGGATTCGAACCTGCGACCGTAGCAGTCGCGCGGTTCCAAACTGAAGCGCCGAGAACCGCTCGGCCACACCGGCCGGCCCAAATGTTTGTGAACGCGTCACCGAGAACTTCAGTGAATGCATTGCTTGTTGCCGCGCCGCCTTGTGTGATCATATGGAGGATATAATTATTTATGCAGAAATGGGAGAAGCTGCTTAACGTGTTTGTACAAAAAAATACATATTCAATAAATTTGGTATGTACTACAGCACTTTAATATTCGTCCCTATTTCCGGGGCACCCTGTAGTTGTAGAATGAAATATTATTGGGTCTACAGTTTAATAACGGAACTTAAATGCTGTGTTACAGGATTTTAATAATAAAAAATGCTCAAAGACGTTTTTGTTGGCGAGTTAAATAACACACATTTACCTCTGTCAAGGGCCGTACCATAGGTTCAGCCTCCTCGAAACCTCCCTACTGTTTCCAAGAACGAAAAGCTCCGTTTTATGTAAAGGCGTTGGGCAAAAATACGGAAACACCAAAAACAGGATATGTTACCATACCTAACACAGTGCAGGAAACACGTTGGCATTCAAAACAGAGCTTTCCGTGGTCTCGGAATGGATAGATACAGGTCGTGTATGGTTTTCAATGGAATTTTATACCATTTTTCCTGCAAAATAGTGGCAAGTTCAGGTAAGAGTGATGGAGGTAGATAGGGATTCCGCACTCTTCTCTCCAAAGTAGGCTTCAGAGGCTCAATAATATTGAGATCTTGTGATTATGATGCCCAGGGGAGATGTGAAAATTTATCCTCATGCTCACAGAACCAGTCAGAGACGATGCAAATTGTGAACTGTGGCCCTGTTGTCTTGGAACGCAGCATCACCATTGGAGAACAAACATTGTGGTGCTCCTTGCATCACTGATAATGTCCGTAGCTCGTCGTCTAGTTGCTAGCGCTGCTGCCTCGGGATCATGGAGTCACGTGTTCGTTTCCCGACCGGGTTCGGGATTTTTCTCTACCCGGGGACTGGGTGTTTGTGTTGTCCTCAGCATTTCACCATCATTTGTGACCGTGGCTACTTTGTATTGTGTGAAAATTGGACAGTGAAAAAATTGGTACTTTGTACGGGCTGAGCGCCCCACAAACCAAACATAATTATGATCATCACTGGTAATGGTTTTGCGATTCCAGCTCGCTCTGCAGTCCCCGGTTACGGAGCTCACTTCGTGTCGTTATGATGGTGAGAGGGTTCACGAATGCGACATTCAGTTCTGCAGCGACTTTTTTAGCTCTTGTCTTCTTACGCTTTGTCACAGTCCTTTCAATCACAGTTTGTCACGATTACTTAACGCAAACGTTCATCCGCTTTCTGGATGACGTTTCGCCGCTTTCCCTGTACGGGACAAAATTGTCTCCCTGTACAGAAATGCACTTGGCCCAGCTATGTTCCACTGCCTTGATCCCGCCTCGAAAATTGGAATCTTCCAGGCCTGGAAAATACCTGTCAACTTCAGCTGTCTGTTCTTCGTCTGAAGAGAATATCTGTCACCCGATTAAAATTATAAGCTTGGGGACGAGATGGTAGTCTGATGGAGTTAATCAGGTGAATAAAAAGGTGTGGCAACAGTTCGTATCTTAGTTCATGTATTTTTGTCATGGTAACGATGCCTTTGTGTGGGTGCGCATTGTCTTGATGAAAGATGATTTTCTTCCTTGTCAGATCTGGCCTTTTTATGTATCTTTCGGTGTAGTTGGTCGATGGGTTGCTTTGTCTTTGGCATATAGTAGTGGATCGAAGTTTCATTTATGGTAACAGACGGATGCAAAAAAAAAAAAAAATAAATAAATAAAATAAAAATAAAAATTAAAATTAAAAAAAATTTAAAAATCTTGTTAGTTGCTCTGAAAATGGTTAAATTTTATTCGGACACTCCCATACTGATGCGTTTCTTATCCTGTATTAAGAGTCGCGGGAACCATCTTGATGATAAGTTTTTCATATCCAGTTCTACTTCCATTGTTATTTATGTGATATGCCCATTAAGATGGCATCCCTACAGCTTTAGCAACGTCTCGCACTTTCTATCAGAGATTCTCCATGACCGTTTTATGAAATTTTCTCATTTACTTGTGGGGTAGTGGTGCATGTTGGCCGAGCACTGAGTGGACCATCACCGACGCTGTCCCGAGCGAACTTAAACAACTCGTATGTTTACTTGGAAACAGTTCAATACGAAGGAGACAAGTCGGCCAGCATGTTCTAAAAATCGACATGAATTTGTTTTGCTTTCACACCTTTCTTTTCGAGGTAATTAATCACCGCTCGAATAGTTTTTTTCTTTTCTTTTTAGCAGATACACACCTCTACCCAAGGCAGTTACGTGTGTCTACTCATAAATGAGATGATCTATTATTACGAGGGAAGCTCGTTGCGCTAGCGCTGACGTCTGGTGTTGATTCCCGCGAAATTTTCAAATTACCCTCGTGAAGTTGCCGGTGATAATAGTCGGGTCTCATATCTCTGTAAGTCCAGTAATTTGAGGGTGGTGATTTTCTGTATCAATACGATGGGAAGATCGTCGGCACATAGGTTGCTGAAAACATATTATTTTGATAATAAACTCAGTTTTGTTTACACCGACTGTGGCAATGTTACAACATTGTTGGATGTCAGGTGCACTTTCTGGCTCTTGTATTCTGTCTACAGCTGCGCCCACACCGAACGCTTCGTGCTGCGCACAAACGCTAGGATTAGAGCAGCGCAGAACGGCGCAGTTCTGCGAATAGATCCGTTGCCAAATATATCTGTCGTTTCATCCATCTTCGCAAAGGAAAACTATGTATACCTTTATATGAACATGGGGCTCTGCAGCGGACGGCCCCTATGTGTTCCTGTGTTGCTCCAACGACGTCGTCAATTACAATTGCAGTGGACACGTAATCACCGCGACTGGGCCGTGGATCAGTGGAAGGGTGGCGCTATCTCAGATGAATTAAGTGTTTCTTACACCTAGTGGATGGTCGTTTACGGATACGTTGCCATGCAGGCGAATAGCTTCTCAAAAAATGTACTGTGCCATGGAATAAGGGTGGTGGGAGGGGATTGTGCTATGGGTAGAGTTGTAGAACTGCTGTAGGGTACCGTACTCTACGGTAGTTTTCCTAGTGTGTTTGGTCAGTTAACGTCGTACCCGCATTGCCTGTATGTTAAGTGTGTTGCATACCTATCGGGTGTTACCTCACAATGATCACTCACTATACGCACGTGATCAATGTCCTACTATATTCCCCTAAAAACCATAAGCAATGAACCATCTAGAAACTGAGTGAAAACATATTAAGGGCCAAGTAACAAACAGAACATTTTTGCTGTCCATAGTTTTCCTTCTGTCTGTTACTTAAAAGTAAATAGTAGTCTACTGCTAGCAAAATTAAAATTGTCAATGTTTAGTTCAGGCTTTATTCGAAAATTGTTGATACAGAGGGATGGTGCAGTAAAAATAAATGAAACAATACAGATTTATCATATAGCGCTAGAAACCGCAATTTCCTCAACAAAAATGTAAAATAAAGTCGCAATACAAAAAGTATTTCAAACATCCCGCCAGTAATTCTTCGAGCTTACATAAAACATGTTTCTGTTATTCATAAAAAACTTTCGCATTTGCCAATAATAACAGGAAACTGTTGCCTCTGATCATGATGGAAAACGTTTGCATCAAAACTAACTGCTTAGCTTGCACAAAGGTGGAAAAGTAACGCTACCAACTAATTTTTATTATTTATAAAATGCATTTTACATTCCAATAGGATATAAAATACACAATAGACTAGCACTGAATGATGTTCGGTTCTAACTGCGTAAAACAAACAGCCAAACAAACAAAGAGCTAAGAAAAGTCGTCGGCTATAAGTTTCTCTCACACACATTCATTTATGTTTCTTTCCCTACCAATGCTACCACTACTAACGGTAATGCTATCTTTCAAAACGTCATTTATATAGTGAACTAAAACTACCAAACTTTAGTTTCGGTAGAGCGCAGCTCTAGTTACGGAGGATATTCATCTGAACTGCGGTAGTCACCGAAGGAAGATCAGAGTTTTCCGACCGTCACTGTCGAAGCGCAAGTTCGGATTGTTTCAAGAGTGGGGAAGGAAATCAGCCGTTCACTTTCAAAGCAACCAGCCTGGCATTTGCCTTAAGCGATTTAGGGAAACCACGGAAAACCTAAATCTGAATGGCCAGACTCGGATTTGAACCGTTCTCCTACTGACTGCGATTCCAGTGTGCTAACCACTGCGCCACTTCTCGGTGGGCAGCGGAGGCACCGTATCAGCTGCGGACTGAGTTAACATTGTGGACCACCTGCGTCTTTTCATGCTTGAGTTCTTCCCAGACGGTAGGCTTCCAACCGGATAACTGCCCATGTCACATGACCAGAATCACCCTACCGTGATTTAAGGAGCAAGATAGTGAGCTCACGTTGATGTCTTCGCCGCCGAGATCGCCTGTTCCTGAACGGGATGAAACACATTGGGAAGTTATCGGGCATCAGCTCGTATTTACTGGAACTGCGTGAGCTGTGCGTAAGAAATCTGTTGCCCGACACCACCGAAAAAATACCGAGGACTTGTCGAGTGTATGCCAAGCAGAATCGTTGCTGCGTTGTCGTCCAAATCTGGACCAATACGCCTTAAGCAGGCAGTCATAATGTTTTCCTTCCTTAATCCGATGGAACCGATGAGCACGCTGTTTAGTCCCCTCCCCCAAAATCAACCAACAATATATGCTGTCGATACTGCTCATAGCGACATCGCTATTAGCATCGTATTGACTATAACTATGAAATCTAACGGTACCGTCTAAATCCTATAGTAAACGCTATAAAGAGTGGTCAAAAACAGTCTGAAAAGCTTCTAAGGGTGTTGCAGGGTAGATTGTGCTGAGAAATGACTATTAAGAGAAAAATTCGATACGTTGCGCCGTTTCTGAGATAATTAGCATTGAAGCAACTGCGAGCGCAAATTGAAGTGGCCTGCCAGAGACGATGTCCACAAATGTGTTCTTCGTTTGGTTTACGAAAACCATAAAGAGAGCTGTACAGAAACTGGGTATGGGACGGAACTAAAGATCAAACCCAAGCTAAAGTCTGAGCACCCTCGTGCGCTTTCATCTACCCTATGACAACTGACATTAATAACTGTATCCGGCGTGTCGCTTGAATTTGCGCGCGCAACGGCCTCATTGTCAGATTCAATGTTAATTAACTCGGAAACGGCGCAACGTGTCGATTTTTTTATCCCGCAACACCTGCAAAAGCCTATTTCTGACCACCCTGTATTTAAAAAATCGTTAGTACGAGATCGCTTACTGTTAATTATCGTTTATAAATGACGTGTTTTTATTACATTTTCGGATAAATACATCGGCTATAACGTCCGATGTTCATTTGTATTTGTTAAGTATTTGTGGATTTCTAACAACAGTGTAACACTTATTTTAAGATTCTTGTTTTCTGAAGATTGGTTTGATATCAGTATGTTTGCTAAACAGTCAGTGCATGCTTTGCTTTCCATATGTCGCTAAAAGAGATATTTAATATTGAAGAAAAGTCACAGATAATAATTTGGCGATTAGAAAATAGTGCTGATTTCTACGATTTGGAAGGATAGAGAGAAAATATAGTCTCTTTTAGTACATATTTCTTAAAACAAAAACAAATGTGCGAGATCGTCCGAGCACAAAAACATTGAAGAAGCTTTAGGTACATGGTTTACGCGGCAGAGATCAAATAATGTGCCGACCAATGGAACTATCCTTCAGGGGAGAACCAATGAATTTGTGCGTGTTGGGAAATCCGAACATAAATGGTTCATCTTGGGTACAATGTTTCCGAGCTCGCCATGATATTATTGTCGGTCTACCTGATGCCGTAACAGACGAGTGGCTACCTATGAAGTAGCCAGTTTTGTGTGAAGTTTACAAGCCAGATGATATATTCAGTGTTGACGGAACAGTCTCGTTTCACAACATGATTGCAAGAAGACATTGAAATTTTAAGATGAACAGAGTTCTGGTGGGGAAAGTCCAAAACAAGAATTGCAGTTATGGTTTCTGGAAATATGACACGCTCATGTAACGAGAGACCCAAGATGTTCTAATAAACACTCACTCCATACATATAGTTCATGAAAACAATGCAAAATCGTGGATTACATCTGCCATTTTTAAAAACTGGTTGCTCAACTGGGACTCACAGCTGAAATAAAAGAAACGACAACTTATCCTCCTGGTCAATAACTGCCCTGCACATCCAGTAGTCGACAATCTGCAGTGCATAAAATTGTATTTTTACCTCCAAACGACACTTCAGTTCTACAACCTGTGGGCCGGGAAGCTATACAATCTCAGAAAATGCAGTACAGTACAGAACATGTTACAAAAAACCGAAGGAGGTAAAGAAACAATTTTCAACGTTGTAGATACGATTTTAACTATTTCGGGTGCGCGGGAAAATGTTGCTCGAAAGACAGTTGCCAATTGTTTTAAACATGCATGTTTCGAGAACGTTTCTTCGTCATTCTACGGTAAGGGCGACAGGTTTTCAGCAACAGGTGGTGCTGCTGATGGAGTTCAGAATGAGATTCCTCTAGCGGAATCATTTCAAGAACTTTGTCTGTCTTTATCAACTTGTCAAATAGACGACTTCGCCCAGGTGGACAAAAATTTTACCGTGTACGCCTCACCGAGTGAAGAAGCAGATGCAGCTGACATCCAAAGCCAGACGTGATTGACGAATATGAAAGTGAACAAGAACAGTTTGTTATGCTATCACTTAACGAAACTTCCAGTGCAATGGAAACTTTACAAAAATTACTTGTTTTCGAAGAAGAGCTCAATACAGATGACAATGAGGAGACGTTCAAACTATTGCATCGTCAAACGCAAAGTGCGTACACACGCCTTGAATGCAAAAAGCAGACAAAGATAACTGATTACCTTAAGTAGGTCAGTATACTGTAGTATACTTAGATGTATTTTATTTCAAAGTTAAAGCAACTAGTTAAAAAAGTAAACAACACTGTCTTCGCCGTGACTGTAGAAAACTAGAAAATTAAATATCAATATGTGTTATTTTTTTTCAAGGCACAGAAGTAGAATAATAGAGTATTCGTATTTGATGTTTTGAATGTGTGTGTCTGATATTTTCAAAGTGAAGGTACAGTACATCACATTTGTACAACATTTTAAAAAGAAACATACGAGGACTAATCAATAAAGATTGAGACTGATTTTTCTTCTCGAGTATTTATTACTCCCGTGTTTACATGATCTTCTTCAAAATACTCACCCTAGTTGAATGCACTTTTTGTAGTGTCTCTACCAATCCTCGAACACATTGTGCAAGCCATTCTTTGTCAGTCCTTGAGAACCGCCTCACTTTCTTTGAGCACTGCTTCAGAGTTCTCAACTCGAATACCCCGAAGATGCAAGATTGGGGCTATAAGGCAGATACGGTAGACAGGTAATGTTGAATTGAGCCAGAAACTGCTCTGCTCTACTTGACTTGCGGCGTGAGGTCGCGCTTTATCAAGATCAAGTCACCATCCAGTCTGGGTGAGTTCTGGTCGTTTCCTTGCAAAGTGCTTCCTCAGTTTAGCAAATACTGACTTGTAATGTGCTGCTGTAACAGTAGTGTATACTGGTTAATCATTCCGTGACAGTCAAAAATGTGATCACCATCATTTTCTCTGCAAATGGAACAACTTTCGTCTTTTTTGTGTTGGAGAAGCCAGTGATTTCCACACTGCGCTGGCTCGTTATCCGTCAGGAGCATAATGATGCAGCCATAACGCATAACCGGTGATTATCATTTTCAGAAACGCGTCCCCTCCATCAACAAAGAGACGCAGCACCTTCCATCGTTTTCATTTGCGCAGCCTTTTGTTCGGGAGTCAACAGAGTGGCACCCAGTTGGCGCAAACACGGACCATATGCAGATGATCATGCATAACCGAATAGAAACTTCCACATGACATTCTCAACTCCTCTCTGAAGTTACCTAAGGGCCACAGCAGAAGCCGACACACCAGGCCGATCTTGCATAACAGACAAGTCGGCCTTCTTTGAAGTCTCTGAAGCACCTAAACGGTGTTACACGAGGTAGTGCATCTTCACCGTACGCTTGCTACAGCTTTTCGTTAGTTTCAGGGGCTGTATTGTTTAAACGAACACAGAATTTTATTGCACCATACTGCTCCTCTCTCGTCACCTCCATCGTTTGGTATGCAAAATCCGAAGAGCGTCTACTAAATAGAGCATTACTACCAACCTACCGATATGAGCCTGCTGCAGCTTATGGACATTATTAGAGTTGTAAAACTACCGTAGACTATCATAAGTAAGCGTAGATCGCGGTAGTTTTATTAGTAGCTTTGGTCATTTGAGGTCGTTCCCACATTACCTACATGTTAGATGTGTTGCATACCTATCGGGCGTTACCTCATACCGATTGCTTTCTTTATGCATGCGATCAGTGTCTTAATGGATTTCTCTAAGAACCTGAAGCGATGAACTGGCTAGAAACTGAGTGAGGATAGACAGGGTGAGTCACTAACTTTGCCACCTAGAATAACTCTGAAAGTATGACAGTAGCTGAAAAGTTGGTGGGACAAAAGATGCTTGGGACAACGAGGACCATAATATGACGTTGGCTTTTTGTTGCTGAGTGGGGTCGCGTCAGAGATATGGTCAACTTTGTTTTTTTTTTAATGGGATGCTATAGTTTGGTGCTTATTTTCTGATAGCGGCTATCGAGACAAATCCAATGATGTGTAACAGTAAGGTCTTTGACGGTGAACAAAGGTAAAAAAGGTGGCATGAAGGTCCATTTATTGAAGGTGTTCGAAGTGATGACCATTGGTATCAATGCAGTGCTTCAACCTTCTTATCATGGATTGAGTGGTATTCCTTCCCACATTGGCACTTATCGAAGCACATGCTCTGACAATTCACTCTCGTATATCGCGCAAATAGTAAATATTCGCCGAATACGGCATATCCATCTAACGTGCCATTGACATGTAAACATCATTTGACGGTTTCGCAGTACATCACTAACAGGAACGGTAAAACTAGTATCGTCGAATCAAGCGAATGTGAATGATGCATTTCCTCGAAGAACATGTCGATATGCTTCTCATTTATGGAGAATGCCAACGAAATTCAGTGAGAGCTAGAGATTTATACGCTGAAAGATATCCTCAACGCACTCACCCTATACGTCGCACATTTAAATATCTGTATGATAAATTGAGAAAAACTGGATCTTTAACGCATCGGAAACATATCCGGCAAAGGAAAGTTACTAACGAGGAAACGGAAATTGGTACTCGTGCCACTGTAGTTCGAGATCCTTGTGTTAGTTCGCGTCAAATCGCAAAGGAATCTGGCATGAGCCAGAGTAGTGTTTTTCGTGTTCTGCATCGCCATAAATATAATCCTTACCGTATCAGTCTCCACCAGGAAGTAACTGGTACGGATTGTATGCGTCGCATTGAATTCTGCCAATGGGCTCAACTTCAGATTCAGAGGGATGACACATTTATTAATTTGATTTTATTTACTGACGAGGCTACATTCACGAACCATGGAAATGTTAATTTACATAACATGCTTTATTGGGAAACTGAAATTCCATGTTGGCTGTGGCAAGTTGCACACCAAAAACCGTGATCGTTGAATGTATGGTGTGGGATTCTGGAGAACATAATTATAGGCCCCTATTTAATCGAAGGAAATCTAAGTGGTAAGAAGACACCGCAGTCCTGCAAGAAACATTAGGTCCATTATTGGAAGAAATACCTTTAGGAACAAGGAACAGAATGTGTTATCAACACGATGGGTATCCGGCACATTTTTCGCTGATGGCTAGAATTGAGTTGCAGAGACAATTCCCAAATCGTTGGATTGGACGCGGGGGAGACGTATCGAGGCCGGCTCGTTCGCCCGACTTAACACCTCTGGATTTTTTCTTGTGGGGATTCGTAAAAGACAGTGTTTATAAAGACGTTCCAACTACACCTGAAGATATTCGAGAGACGATTGTCATTCGTCACAGCGCCACCGTCCAGTTCCAACTATGCGCACCAGGTGCCGTGATCAGTAATCGTGATTCATAGTCTCTCACACCTGACCAGTCGCAGTGTACTTGTTGGCGTATCAACATGACTTGTACAAAAGGAGCAGGACATTACTGGTGAAGCAACAACAGTAATGCTGCAGCTGCACTTCGAGATTATCGCCGGCTGAAAGAATTCCCAAAGGGTTACCTTTCTCCACCTGTTGTGCGGAGCGTGACGAGGAAGTTCGAATCAACTGGACGTCGCTGCAGAAAGAGACCGATGACTGGTTGTACCACAGGTGGTTGATGAAATCGCTGTTGCTATGGCAGACAACGCTGAGCGCAATTCCCGATCGTCAGGCAGTGCGCGTGCTGTGTCACGACAGTTGACCATCCCGTGGTCCAGTGTACGGACGGTGCTTCGAACCATTCTCATATGGTACAGCACATAAGTTCCATATCGTATAGCAGCTTGCACCACATGACGCACAACGACGTGTTGAATTCGCTCTCCACTTTCTCGCAAGGATTGAAGTTGACGAGGGCTGGCCCTGGACCATCCTAAGGACGGACGAAGCTCATATTTCTCTGACGAGTGAGGTGAACGAACAGGATTGCTGAGTGTGATCTTCACCTCCAGCCACTGTGCATGAAGTTCCTCTGTATGGTGAACGTGTCCCGTATGGTGTGGCTTCACGGCTACGTTCATCATTGACCCATTCTTTTTTGAACAGGTTCGCGCTCGAGGACCAAAGACAGTGTGTGACTGGCCAGTGTTACTGCGATATGCTTCGCCAGCATGTCATACCCGCCGTACAGGAGAGAGACGCATTGAAGTCAACAGTTTTCATGCAGGATGGGGTCCCTTTACATATCGCTCGTGAAGTTCACCTGCTTCTTTGAAACACAGTTGGAAACGATCTGATCATCAGCCGATCATTTCCAAATGCTTGGCCGCCACGATCACCTAATCTCACTCCCTGTGATTTCTGGTTGTGGGGCTACCTCAAGACAGGATTTACCAGGGAAACGTCCACACATATGCTGACCTGAAGAGCAGCATATCAAGACAGGTAGCTAGCTACCTCTGCTATGCAGAATGCAGTCCTGCGCTTTCACTCTTCTGGAGACTGATGGGCGCGATACTGAGCCCCTTTTGTAGCAGTAATGATTCCGGTATGTAGTGGAATGATGTGCCGTAGCAGCACATTAAAAGTGTTTCACTTGAACTGATTCTGCATTATTTATCTTCCCCGTGTCCTTGACGTTAACGCTACCAAGTTTGGTCCTCGTACAGTAATTAGTTTACGTGTTATAACATGTTAAATAGGTAAAGTTTAATTACAACCAACCGGTGGATAACTGCATCACCTGCGGGATGTCTGAGGTTATTGTTAGTATTGTCGGCTAGGTAACTGAACAGCAAGAATCCTAATTAGAGCGGCTCTTTACCAACGCTACAGTTCGGTAGTTTCGGTAAACTATATAAATGATGTAGTAAGTGGTAGAATTACCAGTAGTATTGGTAGCACTGGTGGTGAAAGAAACATAAATGAATGTGTAGGTGAGCAATTGGGAATCGACGACTTCTCTTTGTTTTTTGGTTGTTTGTTTATTTTCCACATAACTAGAACCGCACATCTCTCAGTGAGCCGGCAGCGGTGGTCTAGCGGTTCTAGGCGCTCAGTCCGGAATCGCGCGACTGCTACGGTCGCAGGTTCGAATCCTGCCTCGGGCATGGATGTGTGTGCTGTCCTTAGGTTAGTTAGTTTTAAGTAGTTCTAAGTTCTAGGGGACTGATGACCACAGATGTTAAGTCCCATAGTGCTCACAGAAGATGATTGGCACGTAAACTAAGTTGTCAGTAATACACAAGATGCTACCACTGCATCGCCGTTCCAGCCCGGAAGTTGATGTGGTGCTTTCCCTCTCCCTGCAAACCTCTCAGAAGTAAACACTATCTGTACAAGACTTAGTGACTCTCGCCGTCCTAGTTCCATTCCGCAGAAATGGGAAGAGATCGATAGACATCGTGTTGCTTCTCACTGTTGCAAGTGCTTGGGTATTTGAACTACTCAACAGATTTAAATGAAATTCCTATTCATTGTTATAAATAAGTACCAGATCTGAACGTGAGCGAATTTGCTAGGTGCTTTCACAAAACCTTGTCACTTCCATGTGACATTTATACCACAGCAGTTGATCGTCCTGTAACATAACTTTCCAGCCATGCTGCAACTGCTTTCTCCTGCGTCCGCGACCCCATGAGGAAGGCTTTGGGACCCCTCCCCCTCCCCCCCGCCCCCCCCGGGTGTCGCGACCCAAAGGTTGAAAAACACTGCTTTAGAGCCATAGATAATAAATCGGTTATCTGCTGTGGATAAGCGCCACTATTGTAAATTGAAATAAGTGGATGTATTTTTAAAATACAGCACTAGAAGTTCCGAAAGACTTTCCTCGTTTGAATTTATGTAAATAATTGGTTCTTTCCAATTCTTTCGGTACTTAATTTCATTCTTAGTGAGTTTAAAATAATTTGGGAGAATAGTTTTTCATTTAGAAGGATTTATAGTTTTTGATTTTCGTTTGTAGGTATGAATTTATCTAATCCCATGAATATGGAAGACTTAAAGCAGACTTTGTGCGTAGACATGATGGCAACCATTCGATTTTTACAAATGTCTGGTCGTCTTGCCGATTACGTTCGATGTCGTGAGTGCGGCGAATGTTTGCGCATGATAAGCTTGTCTACTCGTCGTACTCACGGCTTATTCTTATGGACGTGTAGCAAGGATGGACTATGGCGCTCAATTAGACAAGGAACATCGTTTGAGAAATCGAAGCTGGCCTTGAAGGATATAACAAAAATTACATATTGTTGGTGTTAGAGATATCCTGTGTGATTGTGTGTGCATGAATGTCATGAGTAAGCGTACCGTTTTAGACTGGTATTCCTTTCGTAGAGGAGTTTGTGGGGAATGTATGAAGTATTGGGCAAATATATCCTCCAAGATTTGTTACTTAATTTCAAGTTGGGATGGGGTGGGGGTAACTGATAATTAAGGAAAAGGGTGAGTTTGGTCGGGATAATTAAAACATTTATTTGAATTTTTTGGGGTTGATCGACCATTCTTAATTTTCTTATGTCTATTTTCTTATCCTGAGTTAATAACGAGCATCATCCTGAGTTAATAACGAGCATCAAAACCGATTCAGGGATTAGTGAACACAGGGTTGTCGCAGCGAGATCGAATATCGTAACCCCCAAATCCTCCAGAAATAAAAAATATATACCTATTCAAAAAAAAGCAGATAAAAATTCACTTGACGTCTTCCTAAGAGACAATCTCCACTCATTCCAAATTAATAACGTAAGTGTAGACCAGTTGTGGCTTAAATTCAAAGAAGTAGTATCGGCAGCAATTAAGAGATTTATACCAAATAAACTAACAAAC
This sequence comes from Schistocerca americana, assembly GCF_021461395.2. Taxonomy (NCBI): domain Eukaryota; kingdom Metazoa; phylum Arthropoda; class Insecta; order Orthoptera; family Acrididae; genus Schistocerca; species Schistocerca americana. The sequence goes on along the minus strand of NC_060119.1, from coordinate 168,401,294 downwards.
GACGGAGCTGATCCTCCTTGTTACACAAAACTGGTTAGAACACTGTTGCAGAAACAACGAAACAAACATGCCAAATTTAAACAGGCGCAAAATCCCAAAGATTGGCGATCTTTTGCAGAAGCTCTAAATTTAGCTCGGACTTCAATGCAAGATGCCTATAACATTTTCCACAACGAAACTTTGTCTCGAAACCTGGCAGAAAATTCAAAGAGATTCTGGTCGTGTGTGAAGTATGTTAGCGGCAAGAAACAAACAATGCCTGCTCTGCGCGATAGCAGTGGAGATACTACCGAGGACAGTGCTACCAAAGCAGAGTAACTAAATACAGCCTTCCGAAATGCCTTCACAAAAGAAGGCGAAGTAAATATTCCAGAATTCGAATCGAGAACAGCTGTCAATATGAGTAACGTAGAAGTAAATATCCTCGGAGTAGCGAAGCAACTTAAATCACTTAATAAAAGCAAGTCTTCTGGTCCAGACTGTATACCAATTAGGTTCCTTAAGGTTCCTTTCGGAGTATGCTGATGCATTAGCTCCATACTTAACAACCATATACAACCGTTTGATTTGCAGAGTATCGATGTAGATGTTAGATAATTTTCTTCTGTGGATATTTTTTAAATTATTTTACCTCATTTCGTTGATTTAAACTTCTGGGGTCGTAATTTGTATGCATGTTCCTTTGATGTGTTTCTTGTGTATGTGGGTATGTGATTTTTCTTGACGTCTTTCAAGGCAGGCTTAATTTTTTATTTCATTTTTTTTGGCAGAGTTTGCGTATGGTAAGTTTTATTTTTATGTTGTACTGAATTTGCCTATTTTATATTTCTTTGTCGTATTATATTGTTCTGCGTTAAGTATGGCTTCGTCAGGTGCAGTACGGAATACAGATTTTGCAGTTGTTGCTCTTTGTTCCTTTCCTTATATTAGTATCACTACGATTTTTTCGGGTTTATACCAGCATTACTGAAGGCGAAAAGACCGACATACGTAAAATTCGTATCCTGTTCTTCAGTCGACATATACAGGTGAACTAAAGTACTGGTGCCAGCTAGACGAAAATCGCGACGTATGTAACATTGCTATCATTTACCTGTATAGTTCAACTGAAGAATAGGATACTAATGCTAACGAAAACGAGGAAATCGACAAACGTTAAATTTGTATCCCGTACTGCAACTAACCAACACAGATAGATTGAAATTCGAGATAAAACTCACATATATGTCAACTGAGGTATTCCATGCTAACGTTGCTTCTATCCCTTTTTTTCTTTATTTTTTACACAAGTATTAGGACTCAAACACGGGATATCCTTAACATAATGTTCGAAATATTAATGGATGTGATATATGACTACCAGCTGTTTTCTCTCCTACATTCCTTTGTTTATGAACACTCGTCTTTGCTGTCAAATCAGTATAATAAACCATCTCTGGCAAATTCTGACGTCATTGGCCAAAGCCAACGGGTTGTATCCCGTTCTTCAGTAGTCTCCAACATCGTAAGCCGCCGGCGCCGTGCCGGCCAACGCAACGCTTCGTATGCAACGAAAAGTTCAGATATTTCGCCGCACGCGGGACTACTGAAGAACGAGATACAACCCGCTTGCTTTGACCAATGACGTCATAATTTGCCAGAGATGATTTATTATAGCCTACTGATTTGACAGCAAAGATGAGTATTCATAAACAAAGGAATGTAGGAGAGAAAACAGATGGTAGACGTATATCATATCCAGTAATATTTCGAACAGAATATTAATATGTGTTGTATCTCGAACTTCAATCGATCTATGTAGGTTAGCTCCAGTACGGGATACAAATTTAATGTACGTCGATTTCTTCATTTTCATTAGCATTTGTATCCTATTCTTCAGTTGACCTGTTCACGTCAACTGATGTACGGGATACAAATTTTACGTATGTCGGTCTTTTCGCCGTCTATAGTGCTAACGTAGACTCGAAAAAATCGTAGTGGTACTACTACTAGGATTTTACTGGATGAAATTAGGATTGCTTTGAAAACAGTAAAGAATGAAAAGGCTCCAGGCCTAGACAACATAGCACCGGAGCTCTTAAAAGCCGATATTGAAAGTACTGCTAAAATGCTTCATCACTTGCTAAAGCATATTTGGCTTGAAGAGAGATCTCCAAAGGAGTGGAAAAATGGTGTGGTGGTAAAGCTCCCAAAAAAGGGTAATTTGTCAGACTGTAACAACTGGCGTGGTATTAACATTGTCAGTGCCCAGTAAGGTCCTCACCAGAATTATTTTAAACAGAATTAAAGAGTCTATTGAAAATAGACTGCGTAAAGACCAGGCCGGTTTTAGGGCACAATGCAGTTGTGTTTATATTATTAACAATCTTAGGATCATTTTAGAGCAAAGCAAAGAATTCCAAGCAAACATATACCTGGCGTTCATTCATTTTCAAAAGACCCTCGATTCCGTGAAACATGAAGTGCTCTGGCAGGTTATGCTGGAGTATGGTATACCACAGAAAATCTTAAACATCATAAAAGATCTATATGATGGCTACAAATGTTGCGTACTTGCCAATGGAAATGTGACAGAGCCCATAAAAGTAACAATCTGGAGTCCGGCAGGGCTGTATTTTATCACCAACACTTTTTCTATTTGTTCTAGACTCAGTTATGAGAAGAGTCACAGCAGGCAGGAGACGAGGAATCCAATGGGTGATCCGTGAACGTCGGGAGGATTTGCATTTTGCAGACGATTTAGTTTTATTATCTCAAAGGCTGACCGATATGCAAGCTAGATTAAACTTGCTGAAAGAAGCAGAGACTGCTGGCTTCAAGATAAATATAGGCAAAACAAAGGAAATGAGAGTAAATTTAGAGAACATGGAGGTGCCACTGTTAATAGGGGAGAAGCGGGTGGAGACTGTCAGCTCATTCCTGTATCTGGGTAGTACAATGACGGAAGATGGTGGAGCTGGATACGACGTGAAAAACCGCATTAACAAGGCAAATGCTGCCTTCATACAGTTGTATCCAATATGGAAAAATAGAAATATCAGGTCCAAAACAAAAATCCGTATTTTTAAGAAAAATGTGGAGGCTATCCTTCTGCACGCCAGTGAAAGCTGGAAAATGGATAAAAAGATAACATCCCAGTTACAAAGCTTCATATATCATATGTCATATATATATTATATATCATATGTCTCCAACGCATTATGAATATCTCGTGGTCAGAAAACATATGTAATGAGGAGCTCTGGCGAATAACAAACCAGATACCTATAGAAGACCAGATACGAGTGAGAAAGTGGGGTTGAGGCAAATGGCCAAAGACAGAGACCGATGCCGAGTTCTCCTGGATGCCCTATGCCCCATAGTGACCAAAGGGATTAAGTCAAATCATATCCAGGGGGTCGTTCACCATGTACCTACACAATTGCCCCCACACTGTAGGTTGACACAGTATGGAGACATACAGTGTTTTTGCGTGTACATAACTTATATTTGCATTTTCTGATAGGGGTCGATGCCCTTTATTTGTCGGCTTCTCCTTTATTTAATGGAATGGATGTGTCAGCTTATCCTATGTATATTTAGAGTTCTAAAAGGAATTAAAAGATTATGTACATAATATGATAGTTCATTACGTATTTGAATATAGCGCTCTGACAATAATGTTCAGTTTTGCTGCCGGGTTTTGCGCCTGCGCGCTAGTAGATTTGACGGCTAAGCGCGAGCCGCTAACGGTCAACGTGCTAGTTGCTATGTCGTATGTGTGTGCACTCGTTCCTCAGTGTTAATTTCATTTTGAGAGTCACACTTCCACATGAGTATTATATATTAAAGAATTGCCGTGGCGTTTGTCTTCATTCAGGGTGCAGTTTGTGTTTGCTTGTTGTTCAAAATCCGTCCCACTCGCATTTTCAGTGGAGAGAACCCTGGCCAACGAGGTATTTGGTGTCTCGAACAACTATTTTTTATTTATTAATGTATCAGGCGTGGTGAAACACAATACTCAGAGATTACTTCGTTATTGTACGCGCAAACAAAGTTCGTACCACAGTTAGACTGTGGTTCGTACTCGGCGCGGTGGCTGATGGGAGCGACTGCAAAGGCATTTCCCATTTACAGCTGCTCCCATCAGCCAGCGCGCCGAGTGTCAACTTTGTTTCTGCGTTTAATACACACATATGTTAATGTCACCACACTTCGCCTTCCAATTTGTTGAAAGACTCATATTGCCATCCAATACATTGTATAAATTGCTTGTTTTTAAAGTTAACCCCTTTGCATGGAATTTGGTTTCCAATGAAAATTCATACAAGTATTGAGTTACAACAATATATAACAGGATAGCTTATAAATACCTATGTCTGACATTTTATCCGTCACTTATACTGCGAACATGAATTTCTTAGGTTTTAAAACGTCATAAATTTTTCATTAACTGGTTTCTGTTACTGCAGTTTGTTTGTTAGTTTCAACTTTTCTTCGTTCGCATCACATTTACAAATTAATTATACAACACATTATTATGGTACAATACATGCATAGGATACATTTATACTTCATTTTATAGATAGGCTTTTATCACTTATGGTACCGGTAGCTTATTTCTTCCCTAGGTAGAGAAGGAAGAAAAAACGTTGAGAAATAGGACTAAAACATTACGCATTGCTGGTCTAACTACGCTTGGCACCGCCTCGTTTGCTTGGGAGGGAAGGAAGGAAGGAAATACTCATCTACTGGTTCAAGTATTTATGAGGAAATGTTACTCGTAGCCGGCCGGAGTGGCCGAGCGGTTCTAGGCACTTCAGTCTGGAACCGCGCGACCGCTACGATCGCAGGTTCGAATCCTGCCTCGGGCATGGATTTGTGTGATGTCCTTAGGTTAGTTAGGTTTAAGCTCTATGGGACTTAACACCTGAGGTCATCAGTCCCCTAGAACTTAGAACTATTTAAACCTTAGGACATCACACACATCCATGCCCGAGGCAGGATTCGAACCTGCGACCGTAGTGGCCGCGCGGTTCCAGACTGAATTAGTGTTAATTATGGAGTATTTTTAACCATCGTAGAATTATCTTTCAAGAATACATGGTAATGCCATTATTTATGCTTACATGTGATACGATAAAAATTAATTGGTTTTGGAAAAATCACGTGCTTAAATGTGTATGTGTACTTTGCAGCGAATAGGTACTGGTAAATGTCACGGAACTACACTGCGACGATGGATATTTTCATTTTTAATTTGCCTTATGACCTTCGTATAAATATCCTTATAGCTAAATTGCTTATTCGAGGTGCGGCCCGTTTCTTCATTTGGTACCTGCTACTCTCGACGTAATTCCGCCCTTCTGCGCCGTGACGATGCACGGTCGCTGAAAGAAAAAAACTTAAAACAAATTGCATTACGTAGCTCGATGGCCACTGATACATTTGGTTATTGCATACGTCCGCAGATATTTCCATACTTTGTTTAAATTCGTAGACATTCGTTTATTCTGTTACTGTTTGTGATCATTTACTCTGCAAAGTAAATTATTTGACATTTCTTACGGTATTTTGTCGCTTCTCCTTATCTTACACGACACGTATATTTTTTCATAATGCTGCTTTTTGTTTGTAAATATGTTGTATGTAGCTTAGTATTTCATTAAATCTCTGTGTACGTATATCAATAGGTTCCTTTGACAATAGATGTAATTGCTTAGTATTTTCGTTTTCTTTGTATTTAAGTTAGGTACTTGCACATATCGCATTCCTATTGGGTTGCGCCTTTGCCAGTCTGTCGCGCATGTGCACAGGTCAATGCCTCCTCTCCTATTACTGACATCAGCCGCGTATTGTTGAGCGCGCACAGCTGAGCCATAAACTAATTCTGTTTATACTTTCGCTTCGCATGAAGCTGTGAAGCTGTGTGTATTACTTCTAATTCCTGTTGATTTTATGTTTACGTGTACAAATCAAAAGAATTACTTATACCTATACACATTACTTTATTCTAAAATATTTTCCAAAAAAAAAAAAAAAAAAAAAAAAAGATACACTTACGTATAATTCGCTTGTGATAGAAAGAAAAATGTTACCTTGCTTCATCGATCTATAAAAGCTTTTATATCTTTGTGAGGGAGGAGACCCTTGTCTCTCCCTGTTTTCTCATAGACTAATCTGTATCTTCCAGGGTGAGGTATTTAGGAAATTATATATGGCCCTTAATGGAGTAATTGCCATTTCTTATTCAGTTTGCCAATTTTTGTGGATTTAGGGTGCGTTCGTAAGAGGACTCGTTGCCCTGTGTAACACGTTTCACTTTCTTATTATAAATTTTCTTTCTATACTTCGCCCTGTTTTCTAATGTAACCATGGCTTGTTTGATTTTGTCTTGTAGTGTCATTTCTGTAGAGTGTACTTTTGGTATAGGCGACTCCCACTCATTCGTTTGTTTGGCCCGAAACATCAGTTCGTTTGGTGGGAAACCTGTTGAAGAATGTGGAAGGTTATTGACAATTTTCATGAAAGGATTTACGCATTGTACCCATCGGGTGTTTTTGTGAGGGGAGTATATCCTAATAAACTGGTTAAATTCTGTAAAAACTCGTTCTACTGGGCTTACTTCTGGGTGAAAAAAGCATACTAATACATGTTTTGTGGCCTGTGAGGTCATAAATTGTTTCCAATTTTTCCCATCGAAATATGAAGCGTTGTCAGTTAGTAGTAACCTACTCTTCTAAAATAGTCTTCCTCAATTCTTTTTGTGGCATTTGTCGCTGTTGCATTTTTAATGGCATACATTTTAATATGTTTCGAGAAAATATCGTATAGTGCTACTACGTATATTACACCTCCTTTACTCCTTGGATATACTATATCTAGAGGTTTTTTTTGTGAGTGTTGGGTGTAGCTCAGTACATTTTAACACATTGGACTGTTTTAATTTTGACATATTGCACACTTTCTTAATACCTGTAGGACTCGCCTTCTCAAATTTGGAAATCAGCAAAGTTTTGCAATTTTTCCAGTACATTTGCCTACTCTGTAATGTCCCCATACTTCCTATGAAACAAAACGCCCGTGTACTCCGGATACCATTTACTTACCTTTCCGCCTTCATCTTGCTTAAGGTTTTGCATAACTTTACTCCATCTGCGATCTTGTTGTTGTATAATTTTCATTTGCTTACAAAACTTATGGTAATCAGATTGTTGTGTTGTACCTTGCATTAATAACGTTTTGATTTCTGCATCTTGCTCTGTTAATTCACCAAATTCCTCTAAACCTTGTGGGAACATACACAAGGCATCTGCAATAACATTTTTACTTCCTTTAATATAAACGAGCTGGAAATTGAATTCTTGTAAATATCGACACCACCTAGCTAATGTATGGTGCAATAGTTTATACAGGGTGATCCATTGACCGTGACCGGGCCAAATATCTCACGAAATAAGCGTCAAACGAAAAAACTACAAAGAACGAAACTTGTCTAGCTTGAAGGGGAAAACCAGATGGCGATATGGTTGGCCCGCTAGATGGCGCTGCCATAGGTCAGACGGATGTCAACTGCGTATTTTTAAATAGGAACCCCCATTTTTTATTACATATTCGTGTCGTGCGTAAAAAAAAAGAATGTTTTACTTGCACCACTTTTTTCGCTTTGTGATAGATGGCGCTGTAATAGTCACAAACACAAACATATGGCTCACAATTTTAGACGAACAGTTGGTAACAGGGAGGTTTTTTAATTTAAAATACAGAACGTAGGTACGTTTGAACATTTTATTTCGGTTGTTCCAATGTGATACATGTACCTTTGTGAACTTGTCATTTCTGAGAATGCATGCTGTTACAGCATGACTACCTGTAAATACCACATTAATGCAATAAATGCTCAAAATGATGACCGTCAACCTCAATGCATTTGGCAATACGTGTAACGACATTCCTCTCAACAGCGAGTAGTTCGCCTTTCGTAATGTTCGCACATGCATTGACAATGCGCTGACGCATGTTGTCAGGCGTTGTCGGTGGATCACGATAGCAAATATCCTCCAACTTTCCCCACAGAAAGAAATCTGGGGACGTCAGAACGTGCGGGCCATGGTATGGTGCTTCGACGACCAATCCACCTGTCATGAAATATGCTATTCAATACCGCTTCAACCGCACGCGAGCTATGTGCCGGACATCCATCATGTTGGAAATGCTTCGTCATTCTGTCATGCAGTGAAACATCTTGTAGTAACTTTGGTAGAGCATGACGTAGGAAATCAGCATACATTGCACCATTTAGATTGCCATCGATAAAATGGGGGCCAATTATCCTTCCTCCCATAATGCAGCACCATACATCAACCCGCCAAGGTCGCTGATGTTCCACTTGTCGCAGCCATCGTGGATTTTCCGTTGCCCAATAGTGCATATTATGCCGGTTTACGTTACCGCTGTTGGTGAATGATGCTTCGTCGCTAAATAGAACGCGTGCAAAAAATCCGTCATCGTCCCGTAATTTCTCTTGTGCCCAGTGACAGAACTGTACAAGACGTTCAAAGTCGTCGCCATGCGATTCCTGGTGCATAGAAATACGGTACGGGTGCAATCAATTGTGATGTAACATTCTCAACACCGACGTTTTTGAGATTCCCAATTCGCGCAGTTTGTCTGCTACTGATGTGCGGATTAGTCACGACAGCAGCTAAAACACCTACTTGGGCATAATCATTTGTTGCAGGTCGTGGTTGACGTTTCACATGTGCCTGAACACTTCCTGTTTCCTTAAATAACGTTAACTATCCGGCGAACGGTCCGGACACATGGATGATGTCATCCAGGATACTGAGCAGCATACATAGCACACGCCCGTTGGGCATTTTGATCGCAATAGCCATACCTCAACACGATATCGACCTTTTGCGCAATTTGTAAACGGTCCATTTTAACACGGGTAATGTAGCACGAAGCACATACCGTCCGCACTGACGGAGTGTTACGTGATACCACGTACTTATACGTTTGGGACTATTACAGGGGGCCGGCCGGTCTGGCCGTGCGGTTCTAGGCGCTTCGGTCTCAAACCGCGTGACCGCTACGGTCGCAGGTTCGAATCCTGCCTTGGGCATGGGTGTGTGTGATGTCCGTAGGTTAGTTAGGTTTAAGTAGTTCTAAGTTCTAGAGGACTGATGACCACAGATGTTAAGTCCCACAGTGGTCAGAGCCATTTGAACTATTACAGCGCCATCTATCACAAAGCGAAAAAAGTGGTCCAACTAAAACATTCATAATTCTTTACGTACTACACGAATATGTAATAAAAATGAGGGTTCCTATTTTAAAAAAAATCGCTGTTGACATCCGTTTGACCTATGGCAGCGCCATCTAACGGGCCAACCATAGCGCCATCTGGTTTCCCCCTTCACGCTAGACGAGTTTCGTTCTTTGTAGTGTTTTCGTTTGATGCTTATTTCGTGAGATATTTGGCCCGGTCACTATCAATGGACCACCATGTATGTTAAAAGAAATGTGGTTTTCTTACCCCACAAAACTATTCAAACTGTTTAAATGCCTATACTACAGCTGAACTTTCCAATTCTGACACAGAATAAGATCTTTCTGCTTCTGGTAATGTTTGAATAGCAAAACTCATGACCTTAGGTACTTCTTTACCTTCTTCTTGCATCTGGAACGAGCATTCTCCCAGCCCCTGAGATGAGACATCTGTGTATAGACAAAAACCCTTGGACATGTCAGGGTGGCTAAGAATGTTTGCATTGACAAATTCCTGCTTAATGTTATTAAAATCATCTTGACACTTACCATCCCATAACCAAGGCCTATTTTTCTCGTAGCAAGTTGAGTAATGCATCACTGTTCATCAGTTGCTGTGGTACGAATTTACGAAAAAGTATGCTAGTCCTAAATGAGCTTTGCGGTTTCTTATTCATTGGAGCTGGACTCTTTGTATGGCATCAAGTTTTTTTGGGTCAAGCATTATACCTTGTTCTGACACAACATGCCCTAAAAGTTTGACTTGTTCCTTGCCAAAACTAGACTTTTTTGAATTGGCTGTTACTCCATATTCTGCAAATCGTTGAAGTACCTGTTCAATCAGCGTGATATACTCTAACGGAGCGGGTGTGGCTGTTAGCATGTTGTGTGCATAAACAGTGACTTTGCTAAGCAATTCTGGTCTTAAGACCTTGTCCAGTGCAGATATAAACGAGCCTGCGCAAATGTTCAGTCCAAAAGGTACATCACGGAATTGGTAACGTCTGCCACCACAAACAAATGCTGTATGTTTTCTGCTTTCTTCGTGGAGCTTTATTTGCTAGTAGGATGCCTTGAGATTGAGTATGCTGAAGTATTTTGTATTGTAAAGCTTTAGAAGCTGTTTGTCCAGGTTGTCTGGTCTTGTGGATACTGGTACTAAAAAATTATTGATACTTCTAGCATCAAGAAATAATCTTACAGATCGATCTGGTTTGCTTATTGGTAATATAGGACTACAGTAACGTGAAAATGAAGGTTGTATAATTTCCCGTTTAATCGTATTATTGATCTCTTCCGTTACTGCCTCACGTTTTGCCCATGATATCGGATATGACGTGACACAAAATGTGTTATGTGGATAAACTTCAAATTTATATTCATACTGTTTAATTACTCCTGGTTCCTTACTCAAAACATTTGCATACTTAAATACAAGTTAGAAAGTTCTTGTTGTTGCATATTATTTAGTATCTGTGATTTACTTAGTTTCTGCTCTACCATTTCGTAACTAACATCATCAGTGTTTGCTTCTTGTTCAGCATCATATTTGTTTGTGAAATGTTCAGTTGAAAAGGAATATTGTACTGTTACATTTGACGCTGGTTTGTTTTTGTTACTTTTGTCAGGTGTTTTGATTAAATCAGTGGAAAAAATCTGATACTTTACATAAAAGTGGCATTTACCATTATCTATATCAGTCTGTGTTTTGTATGTTCTAAACTTGACCATGCCAATAAGGCAATTAACTGTAAGTTTGTCAATTATAAGAGAATGGCACTTTAGCGTAAAATGTTCAATTTGTAATGGAATAAGTGCCTGAAGTTTTACCAATTTAGTCTTACTGCCTGTAGCTGTTTGCAACTTGCGATTTTGGACAGGAAATGTTGGAGATTTGCCTCTCTTCTTCAGTTCACAGAAAAATGCATTTGACATTAGAATGATAGTTGTATCTAAAATTAACTGTCTGTCAGTGTTAAATATTTTCGCCTTAATGATTGCTTGTACTTGTTCTTCCTGGATATTATTCTTTGTATCTAACTCATGCTGATGCAGATCATCCTTAATGCCACCTTGTTTGTCAAATATTATGAAACATGTTTGTAGTTTTGTTTTGGCCCCATTTCCTGCGAGGTCAATAGCCTGGGGTTTTCTGACGGGTAGTGTTATTTAATTCATTACTTGGAGTAATTTCGGCTAGTTGCACAGTGTGGGTACTTCGCCAATTTGTGTCATTGGCTGCTTGCGATATTCCTTCGCGAGTGCTCCTGTTGTTATTTATAAAAGCTGCTGTGCCGTTATTTTGCTGCCCAAAGGTTGGCTGTGGTACAGCATAAGGAATGGCATTGTTGCCTTGCGTCGGCCACTGCTGCATGAAACTGTTTCTGTTTGTGTTCGGCATATGGCGTTGTGATGGTGGATTGTAATTCGCTCGTGCATTGAAATTACTCATGTTGCTTTCAAAATTTCTTTTAAATTGTTTTTTTTTTTTCGTTCCCGTTATCGTACTTGTTCCTCTGAGTATGTAACTTTACTGTTGTGAGTACCATCCATGCTGTGTGTTTAGATCACGTTTCACTGACTGGTTTATGTAACTATATTGTTGTTGTGCCTGATTTTCTGTTGTTCTATTGGGTACAGGTCTTTCCTCAACGATTAAGTCAATAGAATCAAGCACTGACAGAGAGTATTCAGTGTTGTGCTCTGGCGTTGCGACTAATTTTTCTCTTAATGTGCGGTGGTAAACTACGTTTCAAAATTTTTGATACGTCTAGCTGTAATATTGGGTTCGTCCGGTACTGTAGCATGTCTCGTTCAGGTATTTTTCAAAGTATCCGCGTAGACAACCGTATTTGCCATTAAATGGTACGGGGTCGAAAACTGCACGTCTGAGTCTTTCTTGTACTGCCTCAGTCCAGTATTTTTCTAGGAAAGCTCTTTCAAATTGTATATAAGTGCTGCAACGTTCGACCACTTCAGTTGTCCATAAAAGAATGACACTTTGCGTATTTCCCATGACAAATCTGATTTTCTGTGATTCCGTCCAGTTGCGTGGAAAGACATGGAGAAAAGCCCTGATAAATACTACCGGGTTCATTCTTTTACCTTCGATAGTGATTGTAGGAAACTGTCGATGTCTCGGCAAACTCTCGTATGAAAAAATTTGTAGTTACCTGTAATTCCGGTTGGTAATTGCTCAGGTATTGGAGCTGTGGGTATGTTTACATTTTGCACTCTACAACTGTCACTGGTTCCTGCTGTAGGACTCGTGACAATTTGTGGATAAATACCAGCACGTTGTAGTTTGTTCACTGTAGCCTGTGTATGATTTACATGCATATTTCGAGATCCAGGAATATTTTCTTCTAAAATATTGCGTATCCTACCTTCCGCGGCTTGTAGGTTAATGTTTTTTCTGAATAGCTTTTTCTATTACATCTGTGTATAGTTTACAAACGGTTACTAACTTCTCTGCAATGGTACTACTCTTATTTAATGTACCTGCTTCAGCTTGACTAATGATATCACTTAGATTTACACTGATCTTCTCTCTCTCCTTCTTAGCACTTGCTGAGTCAACTTCTAACGTTGCTGCCCTTAAAGTAAGCTCTTCTGTAGCTAGAGGTACACCTTCATAGTCTTTTTTTAGTTTGTTAACGACAGTGGTTATCTTTTGTGCTGTTGAACACAACTGGTTCTGCGTGGCTTCAATGTTTGTGTTCGTGTGTGTGATTTTCTTTACTGCTGCTCTACTAGATCAGGATGGTTGTTAAAAGAATCTACCCTCTGTTTTAACTCCGTAGTGTTGCTGATAACGTGAGAAAGTACTTTATACTTTACTTGTTTTTTCATATCATTCAGTTCTTCGTTGATTTCTGTGCAAAAAATTTGGCTAAGTCATTGAACTTATACGAGACCGTGTCTTGCAAATCCTTGAATACTTGTTTTTGTTCTTGTTTCATTGTATTTAGATCTTACGTAACAGTGATTTGTTGCTGTTTTACCGTGTTCATATCTTATGTGACGGTGTTCAGATTCTGTGTCAAATTATCAATTTTGGTATTCATAGCTTGTTTCATATCACTGACATTGGTGTTTTTATTATATAATTTCGCGTTTACTTTAGATAATAACTGCCATAGCAGTGCGTCAGTTGTACTACTGTGGTTGCTGTCAGCTGTACTTTCAAAATTAATGTTTGTTTTTTGAACAAGTGGTGTTTGTAACATGTTGTCAAGACTCATATTTGTATGGCTCTTCAATGTTTCCCTCATGAGCGGTACATGACTCTGGGAGATGCATAACGTTATCTCGACAATTGCAAACATTGTGTCGTCAAAGTTATTCTGCTGTGGAGTGTCGCTACCATCTTTCATACCTGCGACCACCTCATCCCTGACCTACTTAAACTTTCTGCGGTAGGCATACATGGCGCCTAAACTTCAATTGTTCGATCGCGCAATTCTACGCTATCTTGGCTGATTGCATTTTCGCTATTGCTATTAACAATGGACATATATTTTTCTGCCATGTTTTATGAATATATAAAAATAAAAATTTCACAAAAAATGGAAAAATTTCGTATGCTAATTATTAAACTTGATAATTGTAATTTATGTGATGTCAAAGCCTGTTTTACGTCTACATTGACATGCAAACTATTGTATTGTATTCTTTGTGTTTTACTGACAACGCATATCACACTGAAAAATTCCTGTAAATTTTCCACAATAAAATTCAAGGAAAGAATAGTGAGGAAAAGGTTTCTATCTACATCAGAAAAAGGCGCTACCAAGCGTAACCATGCAAGCAACTTACGTAGCCGTCCTACCTTTGCTGCGGCGAATGTAACAGTTTGCAGTGGAAAATTTTACGTAACCTGGGACCAACTGTTATATCTTTCCAGAAATTTCTCTTCATTCTTTTCATTTTTGCTTTTCTTCCCCCCTGTTGTGATTCATGCAAACAGAAGATACAGACAATTAGTTTTTATGACTAATAATAATATCATAGAAATTTCTTACTATAACAATAGTTCACAAACCCTACTTATAGCCAGTGTCCTGAAGTCATGGCACTTAGGTTGGTAGTTGTATTATAATAATAAAAAAATGATAGGTATATAATTAAAATAGAAAAATTGAAGGCAATTACAACTGCATTATTATTAAATGTTTCTGCTTGTACGAAATTGTGCTATTGTTCATTCACTTTACCTTGCGTCATTTCTCCTTTTTTGTGTCCATCACAATATCTATATTAATTATTTTTGTCGTCTTCTGAAAGCTGCTTTTTGTTAATCTTGTGAAAATATGGTTATGGACTTCCTTTCCTACATGTCATTTGTAGATGCAGGCAGCCGACACACCAGGGAACACCAGTACCTCTCAAAATGATATAAAATATTAAGGAAATTCCTCCCAACTTTACGTCACTTCACTTCAATAAAAATACTTAAGATACTGTTATTAAGTCTTCTCTTATTCAGAATCACATAGAATACAAAACACTCGTAGCGCTTCATACTCCGAGCAATAAGTCATAACCATCCTTCCACATACAAGAGATAGTGAATCAAAATCATGTACAAAAAAAATTGAATTATGTTTTTTATTCATTTGTCTGCCACCTACTGCGCATTCATAATTAATGTCTTTGCTGACGTTTATGGTCGGTCTTTGATTCTGTCATTATTGCCGTTTCATTTTTTAATAAAATTTAACTGTACCATGTCTGGAGGGTCGTTCAGCATGTTCCTACACAAAGGCCTAAACACATCCATATTAAATCCAGCCAGGAGAATGATGGAACATGCTTATAACTGGTTCACAGCCAACAGCTTAACTCTTGATCTTTCAAAAACTCATACAACGTACTTCCAGAAAAATAATAATGGCTTACAACACGGCAAGTTCCGTGGTGGAGTATGGCCATTGCCATTGCCAATTGTGATCAGCGTCGAGCTTTCCAGCACCTTAAGAGGCACCCATCCGCTGTCAATCTTATTACCTTTAAACGCCTTCGAGCCAAAGCACATTACTTAATCAGACGGAGCAAACGGGTGTGCTGGGAACACTTTGTTTCTTCCCTCGGTTCTACTGTCCCTCTGTCACGGGTATGGGCTAAACTTCGCTCTCTCCAAGGTTGCCATTGGCAGTCTACCCTTCTGGGACTCGCCCCCCGGATGGCCTTTGCACGAACCCGTTGATTCTCACAGAACGTCTTGTGACCCATTTTGCAACAGCATCAGCATCAACCTCCTATCCGGCTGCTTTCCTTCACCAGAAACAGCGGGCTGAAGCTTCCACCTTATGTTTTACCCCTTGTCAGTCAGAATCTTACGACGAACCTTTTACTGAATGTGAACTTCTTTCCGCACTTTCTTCTTCTCATGATATGGCCCCTGGCCCAGACTCCATTCATAACCAATTGCTTCAACATCTCAGTGCTCCACAACGACAACAACTTCTCCGGGTGATTAACCATATTTGCCTCCAGGGTGACTTCCCTTCTCAATGGAGGGATAGCTTTGTGGTTCCCGTCCTTAACCTTGGTAAGAACCCCCTGTTTATCGAAAGCTATCGGCCAATTAGTCTGACAATGTTGGTTGCAAGTTACTTGAACGGACGGTAGCCCGTCGGCTCCATTGAGTCCTCGAATCTCAGGATCTATTGTTCCCTTAGGAGCGTGGCTTCCGAGAGTGACAGTCTCCGATCGATCATTTACTTCTCTTGGAATCTGCAGTTTGGCAGGCTTTTTCCCAGCATCATCATTTGGTTGCAGTATTTTTCGACATTCCCAAGGCCTATGACACGGCTTGGTGCCAACATATCTTATTTACACTTCATGAGTGGGGTCTTCGGGGCCCACTCCCGATTTTTATCCACGAGTTCCTGTTCCATCGGTCGTTAAGGGTTCGGGTTGGTACTGTTTTTAGTTCTCCACAGACCCAGGAGAATGGCATCCCACAGGGTTCCATACTGAGTGTACTTCTTTTACTCATTGTTATAGATGGACTTGTGGCCTCCATCGGTCCTTTGGTCACCCCTGCTCTGTATGTGGATGATTTTTGCATTTGGGTTAGTTCCCCTTCGATATCCTCTGCAGAGAGGCAGCTCCAGGGTGCTATACGGTGTGCCTCTGCATGGACCCTCTCACACGGGTTTCAGTTCTCTCCTTTGAAACCACAGGTGGTTCACTTCTGTCGCTGTACTACAGTCCACCCCAGTCCAGAGCTCTACCTCGATGCACAGCAATTACCTGTGGTCCCACAGTTTCGTTTCCGGGGCCTTCTTTTCGTCAAAAAGTTCACTTAGCTGCCTCGTATCAGACTTCTGAAGATAGGATGTTTCCATTAACGCAATGTCCTTCGCTTCCTTGCCCACACCTCTTGGGGTGCGGATCACTCCACTCGTCCATTTGACAAGTCTGTTAAATTTCCATGACAGGCAGCATATTTGTTGGTAATGAGGATAGCTGCTGCCAGTCTTCCCCACCTCCACACACCAGAAAAAAATTTGATCTTTGCAAACCAGACGTGTCCTGTCTACCACTCATACATATGTATTATGTCAAGTCATGACAGTTTGAAGAAAAACACCACATGTAGCGGTAATGGATATTGGTAAGTAGCTAGTGTCCTTATAGCCATTTGTAGTGAAATGTCATAAACATTTCACCATTCATTACTATTCTAGATGCAGCTGAAAATAACAGATTATACCCTCAGTTTTCCATGTTTTCTCTCATGTTGCCAGACAGTGTAAAAAATGTAGTGAAAATATCTGAATATAGAAAGCATTCACATGTATCTGAATGTTACCTGCATGATAGCAAAATAATATCTTTATATAGTATGTGTGACTCCTTCAGCTTTATTTATAGGACTTACTTTATTTGCAATTGAGTTTAGTGGTATATTACACTTTTTTCAGGTCTCTCTTTGATACCAGGTGATCATGTAGATACAGAGTTACATCATACAAGGTACAAAAAAATCAATATGCTATACTGAAGCTTCTTTCCTGCTTATGGTGTGAAGAGCAGCAGCATATGGTTCATCCCATAAGCAGGGGGGGCGGGGGAGGGGGGGGGGGGGGGAAGATTTGGCATAGCCGTCATCTCATGATATATTGGAAGATGGGTGTACTGAACAAAATTATATGTGCATGTCTTGCTCAGTTAAATGTATTATAAAGAGGTAGCATTAGTATGTTAGCTATTAATAAATATTGTTTTTCAACATTTTGATTTGGATTAAGTTCATTAGGCGTCTGCACTGGCACTACAGACCATTTACTTTTGTATTAATGAATTAGATGATGCTGCAGGTACAGTGAAGAATTCTGGCAGCTATGTTATGGTTATCACAATGAAAATTGTTGAAAAACTCAGATGTCATAACAAGAGATATCAGAGCTAAAGTACAGGGCATAGCAGCTCAGCTAAAAGAAAACACAATATTCTGCACAAAAAGTAGGAAATAGAGAAACATTTTGTGTACTGGGTCATTAAATTTTTTGAGTAATCAGAGAATGTGGCAAGGTCACCAAATATATGAATAAGATGATTTTGTTCTCCAGCTTTGACAGGTCTTCATTTTCGATATCGTGTATGGCTTTCTTTGTAGAGTATCCATGATGAAAGCCAAGGTGAAGGGCAATTCTCAGGTTATGCTGTAAAATGACAGGGAACATTTGAACAGTATTATATAACTATAATGATTTAATTTAGAAGCATGATAAGCATTTGTAAAAAAGAAAGCATCTTGTCTGCATAGTTATTAATTGATAAGTTGTTAAAATTGCCCCATCAGTAATCAAATTATGATTGTAGGTAAATACTGACAAAATAAACATCAGCAGCAAAAGCAACAGTAACAACTTCTGTTTGACATTCACTTCGACATAATGCCCTTCTCTAGACTTTTCCATGGATCATTGTCTTCATCTATACACCCTGTCATGCCTGGATGTTTTATATCATCTGTCAATCTTCAGTCAGGTCAACATTTTGGTCTTTTTTTATCTCCTGGAATCCAACAAAGAACTTTACTGGTCTATCTACCATCAATTAGCCTGGCTACATGTCCCTATCATCTCCGTTTTATTTTCATTACCATTACTCCTTTCACTCCACGGTATTCCCTGATCCGTTTATCATCTCTCTCTCCTTATTATTCACAATGTGAATCTTTCCAGTGCTCCTTGAGCAACCACTAAGGGTTTCATAAACTTTGTCCACCAGAAGTTCCAATATTTTATTGGTCATTACATTGTTGCTGTCACCCATAAAGATGTATTTTTCTCTTGCCTAAAACAAGAAAAGCCAGCACAAAGAGTTACATGATGATCACACTAATATGAGGAAGTTTCTCAGCAATTTGCTTTATATCCTCCTCAGTTGTATAGCTAAGTTTTGATACAAACTGTTGCCTGCACCTCCTATTATTATTATACACGGTGTCCCTGAAATGTTGCAACGAACTTCTGGGGGAGGTGGGGCACATTATAAGGATTGGAAATTGCATAACAATCCATGGTCGCTAATGTCAAGTTCAATTGGTAGCAGGGGTTGGAGACCAGAAAGGAAACAAGAGTGTGATCCATTTGAAACACGTATTGGACAGAATGACTGCACATGGTGTATGACATGAATACAGCTATATTAGTACAACAGATGGCCATAGTTTGCACCATCAGACACCACACATGCCTGGCATCAACAGAGCATTGACTGCTAGACATTCTTGAATAACGTTTCTTTGATTGTACAGCGACACAGACCATTCTTGTGAGAAGATCCGTTTAGGACTCCACAGACTCATGATACATGAGAGATTTCATGGCAACCTGCAGAAAGAAATCATGACTCAATAAATCCAGTGAACATGGGCGTGAGGGAACTGGTTCACCATGTCCAATCCATTGATGTGGGAATGATCTATTCAAATGCCTATGAACAGCTAGTTCGAAATGAGCAGCATACCATCATGTTAGAATCACATGCTGCATCTCACATTTGCTGGAACATCTTCAAGCAAACCAGGAAGAACCGGTTGCAGCAAGGTATGGTACTTCGA
Source organism: Schistocerca americana (assembly GCF_021461395.2). Lineage (NCBI taxonomy): Eukaryota > Metazoa > Arthropoda > Insecta > Orthoptera > Acrididae > Schistocerca > Schistocerca americana. The sequence continues at coordinate 168,381,961 of NC_060119.1, read as the reverse complement.
GGCACTCAATCACGGTGGTAAAAGGTACAGCCTGACTTGAATAGTCACTGACTTGCAAACAAACTATGTTGCAGTTGATGTCTGTCTGGGAATCATTCTGAATAAATATGTCCAGTAGCTCGTCCACTGTGTATTACACACAATAAACACATCTCTGCAAGCTGACCATTCATATACTGTTCCATGATACTCGTATGCTGGCTAGTGCTCTGTTGACAAAATGCTCATCTGCCCATCCTGTACTCTTGTGTACAGCACCACCTAGTCGTATACAATGACATTTGTGTCCATGAAATTCTCAAGCCTTACGGTGTGCCCCATTTCCCTTAGAAGTTTGTCACAACATTTGTTTTTTGGAATCCTGTATACCAACCTATTTATCTCTTGAGTCCTACACTACTGATAATTTTTATTGCCCCTAAATAAAAAGTAATACAAGCAATTGGAATTTGTATGAATGCATGCTCTCGTGGCAATATCCATTAATAAAATATTCTTGGGTTTCAAGCCACGTCAAGTGATTACCTGCCCACAAGCTTTTGGCAGAGGCCTTCTCTGCTATTTCCAAGTGGTTCACTGTCATGTAGATGCCACTGTCATGCTTGTATGGCTGCACCATCACTAGTGCTCAGTCCTGCCCCATATATGTAATACTTTGGTCGCGTGACCTCTACGCCTGCTTAAACTCCCAATCAAGGGATCCCAGGCCATACTCAGTTGCAATCGTCATCTTTATCGATGGTGTTTCCTGTATTCTCATCTCTGTTGCATCATTTATTATAATATTCCAGAAGCCATTGGTCTGCTTAATAATAGAGGTCTCGTTGAACACAATTCAGTGTCCATTTTCCAGAACATGTTCTGGTACAGACTATGTTCAGGATAGCAGAAACATCTCTCATGTTCTATGCAGCTCTGGTCAATAGTTTGAACAGTCTGACCAACATAAAACTACCGACATCCACATGCTGTTTTGAATATACCAGATGTATTGAGCATTACATCATCTTTCATAGGCTTCATTAGTTGCCTTATCTTTGCTGGGTGTCTGAAGGATATATCGATTTTATGTCTCAGCAGGAGCTCTCTAATCTTCCTTATTATTGAGCCACAAAATGGTAAAAAATACCATCTTTTTCATGTCTTCTTCAAAGGCCTTCCACTTTGGTGGCTTATGTGAGTGGCTTAGGTGAAACAACTGCTTGCAAAATTTATCTGTTGTTGTAACCATTTTCCTTGAAACATTTATGTAAGTGGCTCAGTTCCCTTGGCAGGTTTTTGGCATCTGAGATGGCTTCAGCTTGATGTGCCAAGGTCCTCAAAACAGACCTTTTCTGTGCTGGGTGGCAGTAGCTGATGGCATGCAGATACAGATCTGTGTGGGTAGGCTTGCATTAAACAATGTGCCCAACACAGCTGTTAGGTTTATGGCAGATGAGGACATTCAGGAACAGCAAGGAACTATCCTTCTCTACTTTCATCATGAAATCTATGTGGTCGTGGATGATGGTGATGTGTTCCAGAAACTCTTCCAGCTTTTCATGTCCATGAGGCCATATGAAGAAGGTATTGTTGATGTGGCAATAAAAGCAACTAGGCTTTGCTACTCCTTGGTGACGGAGATATTATGCTTAACTGATGTGGCTTCCCTATTCACATGTGTCCCCTTCACAGACTCTATAGACTTGCTGTCCTGGCTCTTTGATAGCATCATCATGGATTTATTTAAACATACCCTTGATATCATCATATTTTTTGCATGATGGAGAATATTTCAAACAGAGGGGTTTGTGATGGGGAACCCATTCACTCTAGTTGTAGCCAACCTCTTTATAGAACATTTTGAGGATATTGCCTTGGACCAGCTCCTGCAGAACCTAGTTGTTTTTATTGCTACGTTGATGATATTTTTGTCGTATGACCTCATGGACCCCAGCAATTGTGTCCTGACGCCCGCAACAGAAGGTACAAATTGTTCATTTCAATTTCCAGAATATGGCAGAGGACACTTTTTCTGAAAGACTCATCTTTACAGATGAATTGACATTTCATCTATCAGATAAAGTAAATCACCATAATGTAAGGATTTGGAAGCCACAAAATCTTGTCGCCATTGTCAAACGTGAAAGAGACTCACTGAAACTGATGTGTTTATGGACCTTTCTTTTTTGCAGAGGGAACTGTGACTATGCCCCGTGTCATTTTCACTTTGAGGTGCGGCATTAGCTTAAAAGTACCATCCCACAATGTTGGATTAGAAGAGGTGGACAACAAGATCTTGTTAATTGTTTTTGGCTTCCCAGACCTCACACCTTGCAATTTTTTTCTGTGGCGGTGCATAAAAGACAGAGTCTTTGTTCCATGTATGGCAGCTACAGTTCAAGAACTGGGAATCGAATTGGTGAAGCTGTAGATTTAATTAATAGGGACCTGTTGATTCATGTGTGGAATGAAATGGACTACCATTTTGATGATTCTGAAGCAACACAAGGGGTTCATCTTGAGTGTATGGTATAGCATCCGTGTGGGTATCTATGCATTACATGCACAATATGTTTCTATCTTTCATAGTTTGTAATAAACAATTGAAATCTGATGTTTCTTTTTCAGTCACCATGTAGTCTTGTCAGATACAACTGTTTGCACACTGGCAAAACTGTTGCTCTTCTACTGCAGTCTGTCAGTCACACACTTCTTTTATTCGAGCTCTAAGTGGATCTGAACCTCTGAATTTGGGATCTACACACATGGTTTACATGCTGATCACATGCTAGACTGTACAATGCTTTTATATTTCCCCTAGCATTCAGTAAGATCCACTGTTGTATAATATCTGTATTTTTACAAATGCATTTATTCTTTTTCTGTGGAGTTAATATAGATGTATCATGTTTAATGGTTACCTGTTTTTCACTCACTAACAAGGATATTGTGAGTAATTTTCGAACATGTCTTGGTAAGCAGCAAAAAATCTATGTAAAATATCAACTTATAATATTTCTTCCACATTAATAAATTATTGGAAACATTATTCATGGTGCTGACCTCATGGTTTTTCTCTTCCAGGTGGTGTTGGTGTTCATACTTAGTATTGCGTCACTTATCATTTACTTCATTGATGCGTCCAGGTAAGCATTTAGGACTACTAATTACTCATCTTTCTAATGTTATTTCATTTTCTCTTTTATGTTGGTTCTTCTAGTCCTGTTTCTGATTTCTTTTTCTTTTCTGTATAAGTGTTGTCCTAAATATAGTATTATCACTTGACTTGTAAATGTGATTGTTCTATATTTTTGACTTCTCTGGTGCTGATTTATTTTGCAAAGGAATTTAATACTTATTAGATTAATTATTTCTCATTCATTATGTATAAAGGCACCCAAAATTAGATAACACTTCCCATTACTATTATTTAAACTTTCCGTAGTTTTTGTTGCATTTCCTTTTCTGTTCTTATTTTTTGAATTTCAATATACACCATTTAATCTGCAGCAAAACTATTAGGTTTGTGTCAGTCCTCTGGAAGGCTTTTAACATGTTTTGTCACACTTCTTAAGAAGTTAGTTTGTTAATGCTCTTTTTATATCTTATGAACCAGAATAAAAAGTGACTTTTCCATATCTTCACAACCTGTACGTCTTATACTTCCATTTTCATTTACCTCCACTGACAGTTAAAAATGAGAAAGAAAATTACTACAAAATATAGAGATTGTATTGTGTTATTCATATAGTTGTCAGCCTTGCTCTAATTGTTACTTACATACTGGCTGGATACTCATCCCCACTCCCCCAATCCATCACTTTGCCATTCACTGTTAAAAAATGTTGTGTGATAATGTGGTCGCGGACCCATCCATCATCTCTTCTATTGCATAGAAGTCAGCACTTGGGGAAGTATTACTTATATTGTGTATAAATAACTTGTTACAAAATGTGAATCAGGAAGTCACCATCAATCTTGATGAAATCAGTTACTTCTTCACAACAATCAAAGGTGGAACTTAAGAAAGGAAGTCATCTTTTAAGTGGAGGATAAAAATTTAATGCAACTTTTATAAAGAAATCTAAACATTAGAAATAGTGACCCATGCCAATTTTTCAACATAAATAACTGAAAGATTAATGTCTCTTTAAGAAATAAATAATAAATATTTAGGGGCTACTGTAGATAAAACTCTTACCTGTAAAAGTATAAATAACTGAAAGATTAATGCCTCTTTAAGAAATAAATAATAAATATTTAGGGGCTACTGTAGATAAAACTCCTACCTGTAAAAGTGGGGGAGGGGGCAAGGAAGAGTCCTGTAGCTACCATGTGCTAGAAAATTGTACAGATTTTTATGACTCACACAAGTCACCAAATTTTGTTGTTCAAAAAGCTCTGAGTGCAATGTACTGAATACTCAGATTTCCACATCTATTCAGTTCAGGTGTATGCCTGAATTGGGTAGCAAAAGCAGTATTAGGACTTGAATTAAGAGCAATGTAGTGTGCTGCTAACATCCGAACCATCAAATGTCAGACACTGAGGTTGGTACCAAATGTCATATGTTGATTTAGTTCCTACTATGTGCTGTTGTCCAGCAGAATGACAATAAACATTAATTAAAAGTAACACCAGCACTACAGAGCACAGGAAAAGTGTATCTGTGAGCAATTATTACTTGTGGCCTCCATGGATGAGTTGGTAGAGTGTAGGATCATATGCCAAGGGTCCTGGGTTGAAATCCCAATGATAACATTTTTTTACTCTATTATTTGGGAAAGTATTATATGGGACAACATGTTTATGACATGAAAAAGGGCTGCTTGGAGTTTGCATCAATGTCCTCATGGCAGCTACTTTTGCTTTGTTTTTTTTTGAAAATAGCAAACCTATAGAGAGCACTTGTATAGAGGGGTGTGGTGTTCTATCAGACATGTCCGACAGAACAGACATCACTCATGATGAAGCAGCTAGTGCATTTGTAGTTTCACAGAATAAACATAAACAATGGATGGAGTGGAATTGTTAGTTTGTGATGAAGTGTGGATTGGTTGATGTCTTTGATATTGTCGCCAGAAGGGTCCTCAAGCAATGGAAATGACAAAATACTTCAGAAGGAGAAAAGAACAGTATTTTACTGAAGAAATGAGAAAATCAAAATGCTCAAATATTGACTTAACATCAAAAAGCAGCTGAAGCCAATCCTAACATTTTGCATCGCATGATGTCTGCGATGAAAAAGAGATTTTGCACTAGACATGCTGCATGGTGTGTGTTGTATGAATGGAAATGGCAGTGGCAAAATTGAAAGTTAATGTCTGTGATGGAGAAGTACAAGCATATTACAATGCATGTGATGGAAACCTTCGAACACAGTCGTCAGGAAGGTTGATGTGTTCATGGTGTAGACATCAAATTGTGGGTGAAAACAAAAGCCAGGCAGTTCAATTTCCCAAGATTTGATGCCAGTTACAGTTGGGTCTTGCACTGGAAGCATAAAAATGATATTGTGAGCTGTAAAATCAAATCTTTTGTTAAAGTGAAAATGTGCCACAACAAAAACAACATCCAGAAAACAGCAGAGAACTGGCATTAAGCAACTCATGCACTCATGACAGCCTACATTTACAATGCTGATGAAAGTGGATGCAACATGGAGATGTCAGTGGCCGCACTCTTGCAATTAGAGATTCTAAAGGTATTGTAGGGATTGTACACTCCATTCATGCGACAACCCACATGTACACAGTTTTTCCATTGCTTGGTGGGCAAACTTGCTTCAAGAGTCTCATTCTTTGAGTGCTCATACACATCACTCCATGTTCCCAGCACAAAATTTAATAATCTATTCTCATTTCTTCGGCAAAATGACTAAAGAACTGTTCAGGACATTTCTGTAAGAAGCAGTAGTGGAACAAATCAGTAGAGAGAGACTTCTGCTAATTTTGGATTCTCACAGGCCCCACAAAGACACTAGTGTCCTTCGTGATGTGCTTGTACAAAATAACCTACCAGAAGACAAAATCACAATTCACATAATTCCAGCAAACACAACCTCCATTTGTCAACCCCTTGATCCTCATTTCTTCAGAATGTGCAAGCATATGATTCATAAAATGTCAAATGCTGCTCAAGATTTTTAGGAAGAGATTAGTCTGCAACAATGCAATAATTTTTTTAAGTTGCAGTCCCTCATGTACAGTCAGTTGCGTTCACCACGTTTCTATAATTCTCATTGTCACAGATGTATAATAGCTAAACTCATTGATGAACCCAGACCCCTTGAAACTTGTGTATGCACAAATATGCAGCCATTATTGTGAAGTTTTTGTTGCTGAATGAATGACACTTTGTGTGTGTGTGTGTGTGTGTGTGTGTGTGTGTGTGTGTGTGTATGGGGGGGGATCATGTTTTCATTGATTTGTGAACATAATGTACTTATTATTAAACTTATTATTTTGTTTACTATTACTACTGTTAGCCGGCCGCGGTGGTCTAGCGGTTCTGGCGCTGCAGTCCGGAACCGCGGGACTGCTACGGTTGCAGGTTCGAATCCTGCCTCGGGCATGGATGTGTGTGATGTCCTTAGGTTAGTTAGGTTTAAGTAGTTCTAAGTTCTAGGGGACTTATGACCTCAGATGTTGAGTCCCATAGTGCTCAGAGCCATTTGAACCATTTTTTATTACTACTGTTAGTTTTATTATGTGTATTATTATTGTTATTACTACTACTACTACTACTACTACTACTACTACTATTACTACTATTACTGTTACTTCCAGATGTTTCATGCGGTGATTTCTTTATTTTTCTGTTCCGATTGTATATTCTGTGAAACTAGAAATGTACTCTACAGATTTATTAGTTAAAAAAAAAAAACAAAGTGAAAGCAAACTGCCAAGAGGACATTGCTGTAAACTCCACACAATCTTTTTGCAAGTCATAAACATGTTGTCCCATATAACACTTTTCCTGCATAATACAGTAAAAACAATTGTTGTCATTGGGATTTGAACTTAGTACCCTTGGTAGGACAAACCCTTATGTAGGAAGGCTTTACAAAAAGTTAAAAACAGGGCAATTAGGCCTATATAAGATAACATAAAATACAAGATTTGTAAGCAATACTTTTACACCTCTATCAATGAAGGTAATTCATTTAATTATTGAGTATGTATGCATAAAATGGCATTAATATGAGGGTATATTTTCTGGATCAGATTTATAGGCATACATTTTTTCTCTTGCGTTGTCTAATAAAACCAACCAGTAAAATTCTAGAATTTTGTAGTAAAAAATTTACATTTTTAATATAGAGAACTAGGGCTATAGGATAATAATACAGTAATTTTCTAATGTGTACATTCCAAAATTGAACAATTATGCAGCAACATTTTTGAGTAGTAATATTTCCTAAGTTACAGAATATAGGAAGAAGACAAGATGCTCCCTATTTAGAAGAGAATGAAGCCTTTCAATGAGATATGTCAGTCCTAAAGAAAGCAAATATCAAAAGGGTCTGATTTTTTTAAGTGCATGCATTTGTTCTGAATCTTAAAGTTTGATCATTTCTTTGAATAAAAAGATCTTGCATAAAAGACTTGTGCAGTTGCCATCAAACACATGTAAATTCTACTTTGAACAGTAAGCCTTTGAAAGATACGACTTGAAAAATAATTTTGATGTTTGATGTACAGGTGACTAATGTAAAGTATGTAGAAGAAAGAAAAAAAGCAGTAGTCTTTTCTTAGGAACTTAACCAAAAGAAATGGAGCTATTCCATATTTCTCTATTACAGTGAGTTCTCTTCTGTCCAGCACCTCAACATTTTAACCTTCCTGTTTCCTTTCTTCAGCATTTTCTTGATTATAGAGTTCTATAGAAATTGAGAAAACCAGAGACTGAAATGATTTTTTCCCCTGTAAAGCAGTGAAGCAGTGTTTACGTCTTTGCATCTGGGAAGGTGACACTCCTCTTCACTTTTAAATATTGCTAATATTCATATTTGATTTCATTTTGATCTAAATTAATCAACTTTTGAAAACATAAAATAATTGGCTGGATAAAAGTCTACTCACCAAGTGATGGCAGGAGAAAATATATACAGAGATTAAAGAAATGCATGAGCTTTTGGTGCCAGTGGTTCCCTCTTCTGGCAAAATGGTTAAAGGCAAAGGACGAAGGATGAAGGAAAAGGACTGGTGAAGTTTAGGAAATGGGAGAGTTCGGAAAAGTCACCCAGAATCCTGGGTCAGAGATGACGTACAGGACGGGATGAGAAGGAAAGACTAATTGTTGGGGACTGCACCATACAACATTTGAAAACCTGAGAGCTTGTAGGTGGAAGATAGGGTAATAACCAAGAGAGAAACTACTGATAAAACATCTTACAAGAGTTAATAATAGCAGAAAGCTAAGTGCATTGTATGTGGTAGAGGTGGCAGGGGTGATGGATCACAAAATAAAATACATGAAAAACTAAAAGGGAGCAAAGAAAGGAATAGTTACTGAGAAGAAATCATGAGACCAAAGAAATTAATGTGAATTAAGGCCAGGTGGATGGCAAGAACCAAGGACATGTTGTAAAGCCAATTCCCACTTGGGGAGTTCTGAGAAACTGGTGTCAGGGGAAAAATAAAGATGGCACATATGGTAAAACATGCATGGTGGTCACGGCTGTCGGCCTGCTTAGCAACAGGTTATTGTGCGTTGACAGTAAACACGCTCTATCTCTATCCATCCATCCTAACAGATAACTTTGTGGTGGTCATACCAGTGTAAAAGATGTAACAGATGGTACACAACAGTTTTCATTTCACATGTGGGTCTTCTTTGGATAGTATATGTTTAGCCACTTGCAGGGGTGGTGTAGGTGGTAGGAGTGTGTGTAGAAGGACCATAGGGTCTGAACAGGATACTGTGGATGTTGAGGGAGAGGGGTGCTGAAAAGCTATTGTAGGTGTGGTGAATAAAATGTCGGACAGATTGGGCCTCATCTCGGGGCATGATTTTAGTATTTTGTCTGACATTTTGTCCACTACACCCAGAATAGCTTTTCGCCCCCCCCCCCTCCCCTACCCCAACCTCCAAAGTATCCTGGTCAGACCCAATGGTCCTTCTATACACACTGCTACTACCACCTATACGAGCTCTGTAATTGGCAAAAAATATACTATCTAACAGAGAGCCACCTGTGAAATGACACATGTGTATCACCTGTTACGTAAATGTTATTCAGCCTTTTACAGCAACATGATTACCACTGAGTTATCAGTTAGGATGAATGGATGCAGATAGATGGTGTGTTTGTCAACACACTGCATCCTGTTGCATGACATTTGTGACCACCATGCCTGTTTCACAACATGCGCCATCTGGATTTTTCCCCCAGACTCTAGTTTCTCAGAACTCTGCAGGTGGGAACTGTCATTGCAACATGTCTTTGATTCTTGCCACTCACCTGGCCTTAATTTACATTAACTTCTGTGGTCTGAGCATTTCTGCTCAGTAACTATTCCATTCTTAGCTCCACTTCAGTTTTCCAAAGCTTTTATTTTCTGACTTGTCTGTTATCCCCTTCCCATCCCACCCCTATGACAAAAGACACACTTAGCTCTCCACTCTTATTAAATTATGCAAATTTTTTGTTAGGAATCTCTGTCTTGCTTATTACCCTATCTACCATCTTTAAGCTCTGAGGTTTTCAAACCTTGTCCAATGCATTCCCTAACAATCAGTCTTTCTGTCTCATTTCGTCCGTTATGTCTCCCATGATCCGTGGTTCAGGGTGACTCTTCTGAAGTCTCGCCATTTCCTAAACCTCAATAGCCCTTTCCCTTCATCACTCTTCATTCCCCTTCAACCTATCTGGCAGAAGAAGGAGCCACCAGCTCTGAAAGCTAATTCTTTAACGTTTGTGTATATTTTCTCCTGCTGCTGCTTGAAGAGTATATTTTTTATATGCCCAGTTGTATTTCATTTTTAATTGATTTATACTTTTCTCCTCCTATTAGCATGTGCTACCTTTTTAATTGCATTTGTATTAACATTCAATCCACAGAAATGTTGAATCTTGTTAGTTTATATTTACTGCCTAATAATTATATTTTATTTCTCTTATTTTTTTCTTCTTATTACCGTAGTTTTGTTCCCTCTGCCAACCAACCAACCAACCAACCAATCTTATCCCCATAGTGGTTTGGGAACACAGGTAATAATGATCCATATTTATGAACTTATGAGGGGTGCTCATAGAATTTTAATTATTAAGAAAAAAAAAAAAGAACACAGTGCTATGTAATTTATTACACAGGCCGATGAATTTTTTTTTAAAAAAAACCTTTTTTTTTACTTTGCTAGCTGATCTTTATAGATTTTTATGAGCTGAATCCAAATATAGCCTCAGTTTTTTTTGTATCACCCATAGTTTTCAAGCAGTATGCTTTTTACTGTATAGTATAAAAATCCTATGCTACACAGTAAACAGGGAAATTAATGAAACGCTTTGTTGCAACATAAGTATGGTTTGTATACACAGTAAGCTACTTCAAAAAATGATATGTGTTGATAGAGGTTTCACTTGTCAGCTGGAATTGGTTTGTATTTTCTTTCTCTTTTCCCTTTGAAGCTTCTTGTGGAGCTTTTTCTATGATAAGTCGCCGGCCGCGGTGGTCTTGCGGTTCTAGGCGCTCAGTCCAGAACCGCGCGACTGCTACAGTCACAGGTTTGAATCCTGCCTCGGACATGGATGTGTGTGATGTCCTTAGGTTAGTTAGGTTTGAGTAGTTCTAAGTTCTAGGGGGCTGATGACCACAGATGTTAAGTCCCATAGTGCTCAGAGCCATTTCTATGATAAGTCGCTTGCTGAACTTGTCGGTGAAGTGACCAACAATAGTCCCCCATCATGTTGGTGTTCCAGCGGCCCTGGTAGTGTTTTTCCATCACTTTAATGTCCTGGTGAAAACGCTCTCCTTGCTTCTCACTAACATCTCCCATATTGTCTGGGAAGTAGTCAAGATGATTGTTCAAAAAGTGAACTTTCAGGCTCATTAAACATCCTAAAGTTTAATTTCTTTAACATAGAAACATTTTCTGGGTCTTTTACATGTCCTAATAACTTTGTAATGACTTGCTTGAATGATACCCATGCTTCTTTCTCATTTAAGGTCATTGTGGAATCAAAGTTAACATCAAACATCAATTTTCTAATGTCAGGTCCAACAAAGACGCCTTCTTTTAGTTTAGCTTCTGAAAGGTGTGGGAACTTTTGGTAGAGATACTTAAAACATGGTCCATCTTCAGGCAAATCCTTTTCAAACTGTTTCGTTAGGCCTAACTTTATATGTAGAGGTGGTAGGAATACGTTTTTTGAATCTACAAGGGTTTTGTGTAGAATGTTCTTCTCACCAGATTTTAAAGACTCTCTCACATGCCAGTTCTTTCTGCACAAGTGTTGATTCCTAGCCCTACTGTCCCATTCACACAAGAAACGTGGAAATTTGGCAAAGGCACCTCGCTGACCAAGGAGCATGCATGTTACTTTTACATCGCCACATATCATCCAACCATGAGCAGAATAGCCTATTTTATTTAGCACTATTTCTAGGTTTTCATAGCTTTCTTTCATATGTACAGAATGTCCAACAGGTATAGATGTATACATGTTACCATTGTGTAATAAAATAGCCTTTAAACTAGTTTTGGATGAATCAGTAAACAGCCTCCAGCCTTCCTTTTTGTATTCAATGCCAAACTCATTCATCAGACTGGAAATGTCTGGGCAGTACACTAAATCACCTTCTTGTCAAAAAAACTTGGAAAATTGCTGCTCTTTCTTTCTGTATGTGTATATGCTGGTTCCAACTGCCAATAAGTTCTTTTCTTTTAATCTAGAGCCAAGAAATTCAGCGTTTTCTTTCGTTAAGTCAAGATCCCTAACCAAATTGGTAAGCTCGGTCTGAGTAAACAGTTTGGGCTCTAGACTCTCTGTATTACAATGGAATTCATCATGTAGTTCATCTAAATCACATTGTACATCAGAAAATACTTCCATTGGAACAGAATTTAAATCATCTGGTGGTTCAGGAACTGGCAAATCTACACCATTCCCTACTGGTTGGATGATGGATGGAAGGTTAGAATAGCATATTACCTTCTTGTTTTTCGAGTTATGACCAGTAATATCAACACTGCAAAAGTAGCAATCATCGGAATGATTCCTTGGCTCCCTCCGTATCATAGGAACAGCAAATCTAAAGGCTTTTTTCTCCTTTTTGGACCTTTTTCTCAGATCTTCAACACACATCTACATCTACATCTACATCTACATTTATACTCTGCAAGCCATCCAACGGTGTGTGGTGGAGGGCACTTTACGTGCCACTGTCATTACCTCCCTTTCCTGTTCCAGTCGCGTATGGTTCGCGGGAAGTACAGCTGCTGGAAAGCCTCTGTGCGTGCTCGAATCTCTCTAATTTTACATTCGTGATCTCCTCGGGAGGTATAAGTGGGGGGAAGCAATATACTCGATACGTCATCCAGATACGCACCCTCTCGAAACCTGGACAGCAAGCTACACCATGTTGCAGAGTGCCTCTCTTGCAGAGTCTGCCACTTGAGTTTGCTAAACATCTCCATAGCGCTATCATGCTTACCAAATAACCCTGTGACGAAATGTGCCCTTCTTCTTTGGATCATCTCTATCTCCTCTGTCAACCTGACCTGATATGGATCCCACACTGATGAGCATCGCCCTCGTTACGCTAACTTTGACATCGTTTAGCTTCTATTTGTCTGAGAGGTTTTGGCTGGGTTTGAACTTGCAGTGAAGCTCTCTTTGCTTTCACAGTAGTTTATTAACTTTGTTGTTGAACCACAGTGGGTTTTTCCCATCCCTCAGTTTTACTAGGCACGTATCGGTCTAAAACACATTTTACAATTGCCTTGAACTTTTTCCATAAACACTCAACATTGTCAGTGTCAGAACAGAAATTTTCGTTTTGATCTGTTAGGTAGTCTGAAATCTGCCTCCTATTACTCTTGCTAACCAGATAAACCTTCCTCCCTTTTTTTACATTCCTATTTACTTCCATATTCAGGGATGCTGCAACGGCCTTATAATCACTGATTCCCTGTTCTGCGCTTACAGAGTCGAAAAGTTCAGGTCTGTTTGTTATCAGTAGGTCCAAGATGTTATTTCCACAAGTCAGTTCTCTGTTTAATTGCTCGAGGTAATTTTCGGATAGTGCACTCAGTATAGTGTCACTCGATGCTCTGTCCCTACCACCCGTCCTAAACATCTGAGTGTCCCAGTCTATATCTGGTAAATTGAAATCTCCACCTAAGACTATAACATGCTGAGGAAATTTATGTTAAATGTATTCCAGATTTTCTCTCAGTTGTTCTGCCACTAATGCTTCTGAGTCAGGAGGTCGGTAAAAGGAGCCAATTATTAATCTAGCTCGGTTATTGATTATAACCTCCACCCATAAGAACTCACAAGAACTATCCACTTCTATTTCACTACAGGATAAACTACAACTAACAGCGACAAACATAGCACCACCGGTTGCATGCAGTCTATCCTTTCTAAACACCGTCTGTCCCTTTGTAAAAAGTTTGGCAGAATTTATCTCTGGCTTTAGCCAGATTTCCGTAGCTATAACGATTTCAGCTTCAGTGCTTTCTATCGGCACTTGAAGTTCTGGTACTTTACCAACACAGCTTCGACAGTTTACAATTATAATACTGATTGCTGCTTGGTCCTTGCATCTCCTGACTTTGCACCACACCCTTTGAGGCTGTTGCCCTTTCTGTTCTTGCCCAAGGCCATCTAACCTAAAAAACCACCCAGTCCATGCCACACAACCCCTGCTACCCATGTAGCTGCCTGCTGTGTGTAGTGGACTCCTGACCTATCCAGTGGAACCTGAAACCCCACCACCCTATGGCGCAAGTCGAGGAATCTGCAGCCCACACGGTCGCAGAACCATCTCAGCCTCTGATTCAGACCCTCCTCTTGTCTCTGTACCAAAGGTCCTCAGTCAGTCCTGTCGATGATGCTGAAGATGGTGAGCTCACACATAACATACCTTATGTGGTGGCCAAGATTTATCTTGAACACCAAGTTTAGATCCAAAGTATGATAGATAAACCTTTTTCACAAAGTCTGTAATGTTTCAATCACAAATTCGCCACAGATATAACAAAAACTGTCAGCAGAGTTTTTACAAACACTATTAGACATTATATTGAGCACATATACAGGAAGCTGGAAAGTGAAGTTAGTTTACAGTAAACAAAACACCATCTGTTAACAAAAATAGAATCTACCTTTTTTTGCCAGCAAATGTTTTTCAGCAGTACTACCAACGTCATCTACATTCTTTAAACCTCCTTTTTAAATTATTTTAACTATGTAAAAGCTGTTAAATTCTTTAAATAAATAAATAAATAAATTTAACTGTAAAATGTGAAGAAGTGGTGGGTGATACAGTTTTTTAAGTATTATATTTGGATTTCCCACCCTAAAAATCATCAGAATAAGGTATTTGCAGCAAAAAAGTTTTTCCATTGTTGGCCTGTGTTATTCATTCATTAGCATGCACATGTCTGCCATCCTGGTACACACTGAAATCTCTGTGCTACAGTATCATAACACACTGCCAAACTGAAATTGCACAGCCTATTGATAAAATGGAGTATAATGTGGTTATTTGTTTTCTTAATGTGGAGGGAATGGCGCTGCAAAAATCCATGCTGAGTTGGTGGAAATTGTACAGCAATAATTGTCATATGACATTGTGGTTAGGTGGTGCAGATACTTTTGGTCAGATAAGTCTGAAGGATGAAAAACAAAGTGCAAGTCACATCTGTGAAGATTCTGGAACCACTAAAGATGTGGATGACCTGATGCTCAGTGATTGGAGTGTCACAATCAAGGTGGTAGTGTAAAAGTGACAATCATTCATGAATCAGTTTTTAATAGCTTATATGATATTTTGAACATGACAAATGTCACCCACCATACACAAATGCTCACAATCATTCGGAAGGCTCACCAATCAAAAGTGGCAGCGGAAATGTTGCAGCTGTGTCTGGCCAATCTTAAGCCGCGTAACCACAGTGGACAAGTACTGGGTGTATCACTATGCCCCCCTTCTAACAGCCGTGTACCGCAAGTCTCTAGAGGAACGGAGGGTTCCAAATGATTGGAAAAGAGCACAGATAGTCCCAGTCTTCAAGAAGGGTCGTCGAGCAGATGCGCAAAACTATAGACCTATATCTCTTACGTCGATCTCTTGTAGAATTTTAGAACATGTTTTTTGCTCGCGTATCATGTCATTTCTGGAAACCCAGAATCTACTATGTAGGAATCAACATGGATTCCGGAAACAGCGATCGTGTGAGACCCAACTCGCCTTATTTGTTCATGAGACCCAGAAAATATTAGATACAGGCTCCCAGGTAGATGCTATTTTTCTTGACTTCCGGAAGGCGTTCGATACAGTTCCGCACTGTCGCCTGATAAACAAAGTAAGAGCCTACGGAATATCAGACCAGCTGTGTGGCTGGATTGAAGAGTTTTTAGCAAACAGAACACAGCATGTTGTTATCAATGGAGAGACGTCTACAGACGTTAAAGTAACCTCTGGCGTGCCACAGGGGAGTGTTATGGGACCATTGATTTTCACAATATATATAAATGACTTAGTAGATAGTGTCGGAAGTTCCATGCGGCTTTTCGCGGATGATGCTGTAGTATACAGAGAAGTTGCTGCATTAGAAAATTGTAGCGAAATACAGGAAGATCTGCAGCGGATAGGCACTTGGTGCAGGGAGTGGCAACTGACCCTTAACATAGACAAATGTAATGTATTGCGAATACATAGAAAGAAGGATCCTTTATTGTATGATTATATGATAGCGGAACAAACACTGGTAGCAGTTACTTCTGTAAAATATCTGGGAGTATGCGTACGGAACGATTTGAAGTGGAATGATCATATAAAACTAATTGTTGGTAAGGCGGGTACCAGGTTGAGATTCATTGGGAGAGTGCTTAGAAAATGTAGTCCATCAACAAAGGAGGTGGCTTACAAAACACTCGTTCGACCTATACTTGAGTATTGCTCATCAGTGTGGGATCCGTACCAGGTCGGGTTGACGGAGGAGATAGAGAAGATCCAAAGAAGAGCGGCGCGTTTCGTCACTGGGTTATTTGGTAACCGTGATAGCGTTACGGAGATGTTTAATAAACTCAAGTGGCAGACTCTGCAAGAGAGGCGCTCTGCATCACGGTGTAGCTTGCTCGCCAGGTTTCGAGAGGGTGCGTTTCTGGATGAGGTATCGAATATATTGCTTCCCCCTACTTATACTTCCCGAGGAGATCACGAATGTAAAATTAGAGAGATTAGAGCGCGCACGGAGGCTTTCAGACAGTTGTTCCTCCCGCGAACCATACGCGACTGGAACAGGAAAGGGAGGTAATGACAGTGGCACGTAAAGTGCCCTCCGCCACACACTGTTGGGTGGCTTGCGGAGTATCAATGTAGATGTAGATGTAGACCACAAGATGACAAAGTGAAAGCAATAGTGGAAAAATATGGATTCACTACTGCTAAAAAAGTTGAAGACCAAACTGTGCAGCACAAGATCCTTACCAGGTGGGATTGTTAGAGGACATGTTCAAAGAAGGGGAGGTCATTTTGTATTAATACAAAATGAAGGAGATAGTGTCATGGACATGATACATGAGTTGGGGTGGCAATCATTAAAACAAAGACTTTTTCACTGTGGTGAAACCAACTTTCTCCTCGGAATGGGATGCATTTAGTTGATTCATACATACATAGGAAAAAATGATCATCATAATAAAATAACAGAAACTGGTGCTTGCGTGGAAAGATTTAAGGTTTTGTTTTTCCTGTGTGCTCTTTGAGAATGGAGCGGTAGAGAAATAGCCTGAAAGTAGTCTGATGAACCATCTGCCAAGAACTTAAGTGTGAATTGTAGGTACCCTGTCTGAGGTTTGAATCATCCCCCAGACATTGGTGAGCACGTTGTTCTTAACGTACGTTAAACTAATTTAAAGTTGGATGAAGTAGTGTGTAAGCTTAAGGACCTATGACCTCAGCAGTTTTGTCCCATAGGAATTTACCCATAGGAATTTAATGAATTGTAGAGTATTCATGCAGATGTAGACGCTGATTAACTGCCATGGTGTGGTGCAACAAATTATGTTCTTAAGGGGCAAACTGTCACAGGAGCATAGTGCTGAAATCTCCTAATGAGAGTATGGAAAGCTGTCACAGGAAGCTGTCATAAGTGAACATTTGTGTTTCACGACAATGCCCATGCTCATCTTCCATTGGACACAATCATACATGATGCATCTTAGGCTATGAAATTTTGTCTCCCTCCCCCATCTCCATATTCTCCTAACATGGCACCAACTGACTTATTCCTCTTTCCTTGGATGAAGAAACTGCTGCATGGCAGACAGTTCCAGAAAGATGACTAGGATTTTTGAGATGGTATGTTTCCTGAACATCTGAGATGCAGTTGGCTACTATGAAGGTATCTGTTAAGTCATCCATAATTGGAAATAATGCCATGAAAAGAATAGATTTTCATTCACTGTAAAGATGAGATGTTGAGTTGCAGACAGGCACAACAAAAAGACTATTACAAATTGAGCTTTTGCTCAAATCTTTCCTCAGAAAGGAAAGAAAGACACACACATTCATACAAGCAAGCACATGACTGCTATCTGTGCCATCTTTTCATAATTTTGTTGATGTTCCCACCTGACTTTCCATTGTTGGGAATGTCACATTCAATGGGCAGATGTAGAGAGGTATTAACGCTATTACCAAGTTTCATGGTACAATTTGATTTTTCGATGTGGCAGACAAAACTTTGAAGTACTCCTTGGGTATTTATTGTAGGTAACACATTAAAACTGAATATTCCTTCTTTTTCTCTTTATTGCACAAACAAAACATTTTATATAAATTTATTAATGTTTTGGTTTAGCAATTTACATAACAGTTTGCAGTCATTCTGTAGAATTTGTGTATCAGTGTAATTATAATATGAAATATTTTGATGGTTTGTACATTTTTATGCTAACTGTGGTTGTTTATGACATGATTGTTGCTTACAAAAGAATCCTAAATACTTGAAGAAACATTTATTGCTATCTAATGTTGTTTAATTCATTCTGTTGCAGTGAAGTGGTGGAAAGATGCCAAAAATGGAGCAACAATATTACACAGCAAATAGATTTAGCGTTCAATATATTTTTTATGGTGTACTTTTTTATACGAGTAAGTATTAGTTTACCAATGATTAAACATGTAGTTATTTAGTTGTATTTAAATGTTCTGCTGCTGAGTTGGGTTAGTGCAAATATTAGTTACATACATTATTTGCCTCATTCATTGCTTTACACATGATATGTAGTACACAGTTTTAAACATGCCATAATACAGAGTTTTCATTTTATAGCAATAATAGTATTACCACTTAATATAACAACCTACAAATTCACCCTCCAGCAACTATTTAAAATGGAATCTTATGGTGATCCTACTGACTTTTAAGTGGATTAAAATTCTGGAAGTTAAGTGCCAGGGAGGTACTTTCTAACAAGGATAATAATCTTAGTTACTTGTGGGCACCTACAGTTATGTGGTATCTTTCTGGGAGATCCCAGCCTTGCCAAAGAAGACAATATTGCACAACTGAATATGATATCTGAGGATTAACATATGAGCAAATAGATCAAGATTGTTTCCATATAGATTACTAGTAATAGGGAATCTCATGAAAACAATACCCAGACCATAAATCATCTTCTCACCACCCTATAGTGATCTTTCAGCAGGTTTTACCACGTGTGTTCTACGACATTTATCTGTAGATACAGTCATGTCCATTTGTTGTATAAAGTGGAAAATTTGACTCATGGAAGAAGGGTACCCATCATAAATGATCCATAGTTCAGGTTTGGTACAGTCAAGGAAATTCAAGTCTTCCAATGTTGCACTGTTATCCATAAGTGGGATATGTCCATCTGCTTGCAGTCCTCATCCCCAGACTCTTGGCATACTGGGATAGACACTCTCATTAGAACCTAGAAATGATGCTTGTGAGCTGTTACAGAAAATCACACTAGGAAACTTTCTGCTATTTGTGAGAAATTGAGTCATTGTTGAGTTACCTGTCAGAGAAGCAGAAATAGTTGATAGTTTGTGGAGATTTCATAAAAGAGCACTTAAAACATTCTGACAGAAAAAAATAGGGTGAAAAATTTTTTTGTCTCTTAAAATCTGACAGTAGTTTATTTTGCAATTTATATACAGCAAGATACCAAGACTCTTATTGATTATATTTTCATAGAACAGTGTTTACTCCATTGTTACTGTGCTTTCTGATTGTGATGAACGTCGTTTTTCTCTGAAAAATTCCATTGTCATCA
The DNA here is from genome assembly GCF_021461395.2 of Schistocerca americana. Lineage (NCBI taxonomy): Eukaryota > Metazoa > Arthropoda > Insecta > Orthoptera > Acrididae > Schistocerca > Schistocerca americana. The sequence goes on along the minus strand of NC_060119.1, from coordinate 168,362,490 downwards.
AGTAAATATTAAGCTGACAATAGAAGATAAACAGCTGCTAACTGAGGAAGCATAGTATTGATCAGTTTAGGTATAGTTTTACGAAAGTTTATTATTAACACGATGTAAAGATTAAGTTCTAAGAGCTGTTTCTTTTTTATTATGTGTGACTTGACTCATTCTATGTTCCTAAAGATTCTCCCTATGGGATTTCCCCATGAACCATGGACCTTGCCTTTGGTGGGGAAGTTTGCATGCATCAGTGATACAGATAGCTGTACCATAGGTACAACCACAACAGAAGGATATCTGTTGAGAGAACAGACAAACATGTGGTTCCTGGAAAGGGGCAGCAGCCTTTTCAGTAGTTGCAGGGGCAACAGTCTGGATGATTGACTGAGCTGACCTTGTAACATCAACCAAAATGGCCTTGCTGTGCTGGTACTGCAAACTGCTGAAAGCAAAGGGAAACTACAGCTGTAAGTTTTTCCGATGGCATGCAGCTTTACTGTATGGTTAAAAGATGATGGCATCATCTTGGGTAAAATATTCCGGAAGTCAAATACTCGGGAGGCTGTTGTTGCCAGGAGAAACAAAACTGGGATTCTATGGATCGGAGTGAGGAATGTCAGATATCTTAATCAGGCAGATAGGTTAGAAATTTAGGGAAAGGATATATCAAAGTTACATATAGTGGGAATTTGTGAAGTTCGGTGGCAGGAGGAACAAGACTTCTGGTCTGGTGATTACATGGTTATAAATACAGAATCAGATAATGGTAATGGATGAGTAGGTTTAATAATGAATAAAAAATAAGAGTGTGGATAATCTACTATGAACAGCATAGTGAACACATTATTGTAGTCAAGATAGACACGAAGCCAACACCTACCACATTAGTACAAGTTTATGTGCCAACTAGCTCTTCAGATGATAATGAGATTGAAGAAATGTATGATGCAATAAAAGAAATTATTCAGATAGTTAAGGTAGATGAAAATTTAATAGTCATGGGGGACTGGAGTTCAGTAGTAAGAAAAGGAAGAGAAGGAAATGTAGTTGGTGAATATGGACTGGGGGTAAGGAATGAAAGAGGAAGATAGCTAGTAGAAATTTGCACAGAGCATAACTTAGTCATAGCTAACACTTTGTTTAAGAATCATGAAAGAAGGTTGTATATGTGGAAGAGGCTGGAGACACTGGAAGGTTTCAGATAGATAATATAATGGTAACACAGAGATTGTGGAACAAGGTTTTAAATTGTAAGACATTTCCAGGGGCAGATGTGGACTCTGACCACAATTTATTGGTTGTGAACTGTAGATTAAAACTGAAGAAACTGCAAAAAGAGAGGAATTTAAGGAGTTGATACCTGGATAAACTGAAAGAACCAGAGGCTGTAGAGAGTTTCAGAGAGAGCATTAGGGAACAATTGACAAATACAGGAGAAAAAAATAGAGTAGAACAACAATCGGTAGCTTTGAGAGATGAAATAGTGAAGGCAGCCGAGGTAAAAAGATGAGGCTAGTAGAAACCCTCAGGTAACAGAAGAGATACTGAATTTAACTGATGAAAGGAGAAAATATAAAAATGCAGCAAATGAAGCTGGCAGAAAAGAATACAAACTTCTCAAATATGAGATCAACAGGAAGTGCAAAATTCTTAAGCAAGGATGGTTAGAGGACAAATGTGAGGATGTAGAAGCATATATCACTAGGGTTAAGATAGACACTGCTTACGGGAAAATTAAAGAGACCTTTGGAGAAAAGAGAACCACCGGTCTGAATATCAAGAGCTCAGGTGGAAAACCAGTTCTAAGCAAAGAAGGGATAGCAGAAAGGAGAAGGAGTATATAGAGGGTCTATACAAGGGCAATGTATTTAAAGGCAGTGTTATGGAAATGGAGGAGGACGTAAATGAAGATGAAATGGGAGATATGATACTGCGTGAGGAGCTTGACAGAGTACTGAAAGACCTAAGTCGAAACAAGGCCCCAGGAGTAGGCAACATTCCATTAGAACTACTGATAGCCTTGGGAGAGCCAGCCATGACAAAACTCTTCCATCTGTTGAGCAAGATATATGAGACAAGTGAAATATTCTCAGACTTCAAGAAGAATATAATAATTCCAATCCCAAAAAAAGCAGGTGTTGACAGATGTGAAAATTACTGAATTATTAAACAAGTCATGGTTGAAAAATACAAACACAAATTCTTTACAGACGAATGAAAAAAACTGGTAGAAGCCAACCTCAGGGAAGAGTGGTTTGGATTTTGTATAAATGTAGTTACATACAAGGCAATACTGACCCTGCGACTTACCTTAGAAGATAGGTTAATGAAAGGCAAACCTATGTTTCTAGCATTTGTAGACTTAGAGAAAGCTTTTGACAATGTTGATTGGAATACTCTCGTTCAGATTCTGGAGGTGGCTGGTGTAAAATACAGGGAGAAAAAGGCTATTTGCAATTTGTACAGAAACCAGTTAGCAGTTACAAGTGTCGAACGGCGTGGAAGGGAAGCAGTAGTTGAGAAGGGAGTAAGATAGGGTTGTAGCCTATCCCCAATGTTATTCAATCTGTATATTGAGCAAGCAGTAAAGGAAACAAAAGAAAAATTCAGAGGAGGTATTAAAATCCATGGAGAAGAAGTAAAAACTTCAAGGTTTGTCGACGACACTGTAATTCTGTCAGAGACAGCAAAGGACCTGAAATAGCAGTTGGACTGTATGGACAGTGTCTTGAAAGGAGGAGATGAACATCAATAAAAGGAAAATGAGGGTAGAGGAATGTAGTGGACTTAAATCAGGTGATGGTGAGGGAATTAGATTAGGAAATCAGACACTTAAAGTAGTAAATGAGTTTTGCTGTTTGGGGGGTAAAATAACCGATGATTGGCAAACTAGAGAGGATGTAAAATGTAGACTGGCTATGTCAAGGAAAGTGTTTCTGAAGAAGAGAAATCTGCTAACATCAAGTATAGATTTGAGTATCAGGAAGTCTTTTCTGTAGACAAGAGGAGAATAGAAGCTTTCAAAATATGGTGCTACAGAGGAATGCTTGGGAAGAAGAGGAGTTTTGTGGCACAGCTTGGCTAGAAGAAGGGGTTGGTTGTTAAGACACATTCTGAGATATTGAGGGATCACCAATTAAGTGTTGGAGGGAAGTGTGGAGGGTAAAAATTGTAGAGGGAGGCCAATAAGGTTGTAGGTTGTAGTAGTTTATTCAGAGATGAAGAGGCTTCCTCAGAATAGAGTAGCATGGAGAGCTGCATCAAACCAGTCTCTGGACTGAAGACCACAGCAGCATGGGAATGAATAAGTGAATCAGTGTGCAGGCTCCTGTTGTCATAGATAAAAGTTAAATACCTAAATTGTATTATTATTTCAGCTCGCATGTCTTTAGATGATCAAGTATTGATAACAGACAGCTAGAAATTCAACAATGAGAGCTTCATATGTAAGATTATATATTGGTATATAAGATTATATATTGATATATGAGATTATACAGTAATCCCTATACTTAAAATCAATGTTTCTCATCTTGGACTCATATTTGTGAGGATGATAGTTGAACTATCCTTCTGACAATCCATGTTTAGATTGCATAAAAAGTTCTCGGTTTACTTGCCGCGTCAAATTTGGATAAAATCCCAAGCTTTCGATGACTACCTCCGTCATCTTCGTCAGGGGTAAAACTGACTGTCGTGGACTGGTGAGGCTTCTGCTTTTATAAGCAGTGGACGGATTCTCATTGGCTGGATGACGTCACGGTGAAACTGATGCGTACTGAGGTGGCGGCCTCTATATCCATAGATTTTGTTTGCGCGCTTTATCCAGCGTTGCTTGCAGCGCCATCCATCGCAACAGGTGGAGAACTGCGAGGAATGTAAGAAGTCTCCCTCTGTGCTCTTTCTATATCAATTGCGTGCTTCCATGCATTGCTGAGTGCATAACCGGAATCTCTGTTGAAATTATTTTCACAGAGTCTAATTTCAACTGCTTCCCTGATGACAGAGTCCCAATAGTTTGAAGCGTGAGCAAGTAGTCTTGTTTCATCGAATAAAATCTTATGTTTATCTAACAAACTGTGCTCAGCCACCGCAGATTTTTCTAGATACCTGTATTTCAGGTGACGCTGATGTTTCACACTGCGATCGGCGACAGTTCTTATAGACTGGCCCACATAACTTTTGCCACACTCACAAGGAATGCTGTAAATTCCCGGTACTCTCAGGCCAAGATTATCTTTCACGGGTCGCAGCATTTCCTTAATCTTCCTGGGTGGCCGGAAGACTGGTCTGATTCCTTGCCGGCTCAGGACTCTGCCGATCTTGCTGGTCGTTGCACCGCAGAATGGTAGCCGCGCGATGTGTTGGCCCTCTTGATCTGTTCGAACAGCGTCCTTTCTTGGTTTCTTCGCCAGAGTAGATCTGATATCACGAACAGAATAACCATTTTTTATGAATACTGTCGTCAGATGGTTAATCTCGGAGCCGAGATGATCCTTGTCCAAAATAGTCCTTGCTCTATGTACCAAGGTGTTCAGCATAGCTCTCTTCTGAGCTGGGTGGTGAAAACTACGCGCATTTAGATATAAATCTGTATGCGTCGGTTTTTCTGTGCACAGAATGTCCGAGACGTCCATCTGATTTTCGCTCCACCAGTACATCTAAGAAGGGTAACTTTCCATCCTTCTCCACCTCCACTGTAAATCTTATGTTCTGATGTATACCATTCAAACGTTCAACAAACTGCTGCAGTGCCTCATTGCCATGTGGCCAGATTAAAAATCTATGGATATAGAGGCCGCCACCTCAGTACGCATCGGTTTCACCGTGACGTCATCCAACCAATGAGAATCCGTCCACTGCTTATAAAAGCGGAAGCCTCACCGGTCCACGACAGTCAGTTTTACCCCTGACGAAGATGACGGAGGTAGTCATCGAAAGCTTGGGATTTTATCCAAATTTGACGCGGCAAGTAAACCGAGAACTTTTTATGCAAGGACTCCGTCGCGAAAGACTTCGTAGTCATGTTTAGATTATCTGTGGTTTCCTTAAATTGCTCAAGGCAAATGCTGAGATGGTTTCTTGGAAAAGGATATGCCTGATTTCTACCCCCATCAGTCTCCAATCCAAACTAGTTTCCATCTGTCACTACCTTGTTGCTGGCTGGAGAGTAAACCCTAATCATACTTTTGATAGAATCCTCACTAGGGCAATGCAAGTTAATTTTTGGAACCATTAGTTTTAAACAAGTCAGTCAATTCAACTTTGTGGAATGCTGCGTCTCATACTTCCCAGAGATAATTATTGACTGTTATCTATAAAATTTAGACCATGTTTGTGTAACATTGGTCAAAAGAACCAGGAAAGATACAATAATTAAAGTTTGCAATGGCTGTAATGGTCTGTCTATATGTCAGTAGGTAATAAGAGGAGGACTGAAACAGAATCCAGGTTAAGGTTTTTGAGGTGAAATGTAAGAAGAAGGGCGATTATAGTTTAACATCCCATCTGTGACTAACTCATTAGATGTAAAGCATGTGCATGATTGGGTAAGTAGGGGGAAATCAAGAGCTTAGAAGAAAAGGTGAGATATTATTAACATTGGTTTATGGGAAATATCTAATAAGTATTACCTAAAACAGTGCTCCATTGCTGGGAAGAAGAAATGATGGCATACTAAATAGAAGATGAATCCATTTGATGCAGAACTGAAGCCACAGTGGTCCGTAAGAGCTAATGAATGAGTAAAAAAGAGAAAGAAAAAGGAATTAAACATTCACTCCAACCAGCTACTCCCAAAAGTTGTTAAAATTCTTTGATCACTGTGTGATGATATCAGACCATTCATTACATATTGTGTTCAATTTTAGTTCAATGTAGAATAAGTCTTTAAAATGAATTTAAAACATGAGGTTGAGTTGGTGTTAGCAGCGAATCAATTTTTGTACTAATGAAGTAAATTTCAAGGCTTCCAGATGAAAGAGGTCTTACTAGAAGTAATCCCCACAAAGCTGTGTGTAACAGGCACATCATCTTTGCCTTTTACATGGTGAATACCTTTTGGCCCTTCTGTTTTTATGAAATAGCCATGGTAACCACAACCATTGTGTTCCTGGCTATTATTTCAGATAGGCATATTTATTATTTTTAATGAGATAAAAGAAGCCACGTGTGGCATTACATGTGTTGTATGTAGGATGTCACACTGTAATGATTCATGTGACTGTTACTTAACTTAAATTTCTTCTGCCTGGTCCACTGACAAATGCAAAATTTTCATGCTTCAGAAAATTTATTCATATTAATTGACATCCAAACTGCACACTCATCATGTAAACAAAACACGGACAGATTTCACTGATATCTTTGATTTCCAAAAGTAACTTCAAAACTGACTTGTCACAGCATTGCTGCATCACTTTATATATAATTCTAACACTAACTTACAAAATAAAGCATTATTAATTTTGTACAATTTTGATGCTACAATTAAAATTTGCAAAATGTAAAGAAACTGATGTTACAGCTGAATAAGGTATAAAATACAATATTGAATGACAATTTTTTATAGTAATATCTGTAGTTTTCCATAAGAACATCATACTGAACTTTAATTGCAATAATGTCTCTTGTATTATTTTAGTTATGTAATTAATTACAATTTGGATTTGGTTACTAACATTTAATGGTAGCACAGAGCTCGTGCTTTATCCAATTACATACATAAAATGCACACATAAGGCATCAAATTCTGGGAATTGGGAAACTGTGAGATGTAAGCACTTGGAGAGTTAATTAGAAATGTAATTACAAAGTATATTAATTACAGAGGAAGACATAAAAATAATTAACAAATGAAAATACATCACTTGGTAATAACTTTTAAGCAGTTTCTCAAGATAGTGAGGTCTTCTGTTACCGTATTTTTAGATTACCATTTTGTTAATTAGAAGCATTGATTTTTCATGCTAACATCTCTGCAGTCTCTCATTATTTATTGCTAAGGACTTATTACTTCAATTTCTTGATTAGTTACTTAATTTAGTATATGTACATAATTTTATTAATGACAACAATAATTACGACAACGCACGTCCTTCCAGAACATTCCACACGCCTTCACAATGAATATCGAGTTTTTTCAAATAGGACCAGATGATATATATGAAGACACACATACAAGACCTTAGGAAGCACTGAATTATCCGATAACTACCCAGATACATATAAAAAAAGGTGGTATCGGACAGTTCATATTAGTCCTGGGGAGGCTGTATCGTTATAACACTCATTTGCGTAAATATTGTGCCACACTGTTGGCAGCATGATGTTAGTGCCTGCAGGTGAAAATGTAAACTCTAACTGTTACCAGAGGACCAGGAATTTAGAACGACTGTACAGTGCTTTGACTCCATTTGGATTGCAGTGATTGATAGTGTGTTAAATAGTCACTTATTATTAACAATTAAGTTAATAGTCACAATTAAAAAAATACATAACTGCCATTTAATATATATGGTACGGGGGCCCTGAGCTTATGATAACTGAACTGACTGACACTACTTTTACCACAGTTCTACCCTTGGAGAGGCGAAAGTATTGTTAGGCACCTTGGAGGGGTGCACTGCTGGTCGTCGTCCCTTGGGTACAAACAGTTCCAGAGAGGGCAACACTGTCCATTGCCGCAGTTGAATGTGGCAATCAAACATAGAGAGAGCCTGCATTATTGTCGAGAAAAATAATACAGTTCAGGCTTTTTTTTCCGAGAACCTGAGAGCAATTTCTTCATCAGTTTGTTGGTTTCTACGTGTATAACTTGTTTGTCAACTAAATGTTATATATATGTCCACTGAGGACCATGGTGAAATTTGAAGGAGTGAGTCACTTTATATTGTTTGATTAATTTAGCATTCCAGCATCAGCTGGCAGCAAACATCTTATTGGGAGATATCTGTCAGTCATTTGTTAAGTATGACACGGTATGGTTAGCCAGGGCTTGATGTGTAGTATATCTCATACATATTGCACACATAAAAGTTTCATAATAGATTGCACTTTACTGTCTATGCTGTTCATTTCACTACACAGTTCCAGGTGCCATATTATAATTAGTACAAAAACTCAAGAAATCCACATGATATCTTAGATATGTGCTAATGACAAATTCAGTCAAAAGTTCCTGCATTGGAGTTTCCTAATTGATAGCCACTCATTACTTTTTTATTAACAGAATCCATATATTATTGCGAATCTTGTGTGTAGTTAGACATCTGCATCTTGAAAAATTCGTGATGCAGGTTCCAAACTACTGGTGTTACAGAAATTCACATGTGTTCAAACTGTGTGTGTTTTTGTTTGATTTCATGGCATTAGAACTTACATTATGTTTTCCATATGTGTTTCAGTTTATAGCTGCAAGCGATAAACTGTGGTTTATGCTGGAAATGTATTCCTTTGTGGACTACTTTACAATACCACCTTCTTTTGTCTCAATTTACTTGGACAGAACGTGGATAGGTAAGGAGTATAAATATTTTGAAATCTTTGGTCATTCTGGTTTTCCATTAAATAATGTGCAGTAGCAAACACCCATATATAGTACTGTAAGTTAATATCATCTTCTGATAACCATCACATTTTCCAATATAACTGTTTGGTGGATATAGATAAATTGTTATGTATTGTCTCAGTGTAGCAGAGACTGTCTGTGGAAAATGATCTAAATCAGGGAACTGAATACAGTTTTAACCAGGTAATATAAAACTGATTGAAGATTGTTGTGGGTTAGAGATTATACTATGCACAAATATTAAGATTTATTTGTGGTATAATGTTAAATAGGCAGATAACATTATTGTTGGTAGCCTTCAATATTCCTTCTGTTTTACTATTCCTAGCGGAACTATTGAAGTAATAAATTTGCAATAATTGTAATTTTCACATCTGTGGTAGGAAATTTCCAATATCTTTTACTAAGATTTGAAACTCTTTTGTATTAACTTTTAAAGAAGAAGAAAATAATAATTTTGGTGACTCTAGTAGTACTACATCTGAACTAGTAGCTGAACATTATAAAAGTACAATTATAATTGCAGATAATACTAACAGTAAATTTCAATACACATCTGTTGCATTAAGTACTTTGTTTTTTCTTAGTGACATTCAGTATGGTATATTGCTATCACTGTGAAAAGTTATTTTGACTGCAGCCACCTAGTGCAACTAAAATTTATATTTTCATTGGCTAATATTTTATACTTTTGTAAGTGCATCTTTAAAAATATTTTACACTATTCAAATAACTCCCTTTTCTTAAAGATCTTGCTCTTTCATCATAACACCTAAAAACATTAGCATACACAGGATTTTTTGGGTAGGGTGATGTTGCTTGACTTTGATAAAGACACAATATTTACTATTTCATTTCAGTTCAAAAATTTATCAATACTAAGCAAACCCTTAAATGCAGAGTAGCTGCAAGCATTTACCTTAAACAAATATTTATCCATTGTGGCAATTTGGAAATGGTCGACTGTTTCCTCTGCGTCAGAAGTAATGCTGTGATTCACAGAGGGGAGAGAAAGACAGCTCATTCTGTTTTGATTTTTACTGTCCCTTAGGTAGGTTTTTAAATGTTTTAAAGTTGAAAATGTCATTCCTGCCATTTCTGCTGAAACTGGGGAGGATGATTAAAATTTAGAGCAGAGTTTTAATAGAAGGTAACATTTTGAAATGCATGTCTCTAACACCACCAAAGTATTCTCTGATCTTGTACTTTTTTTTTTTTTTTTTTTTTTTTTTTTTTTTTTTTTTTTTTTTTTTTTTTAAAAAAAAGCTACAGTCGAAGGTTCTGGCAACACTGAATGATGAAATTTTTAGACTCCATTATATCTTCAGCACTACAATTTATGCATTACCTCGGCATTATGCTCTGTGAAGGGATTTAATTAAATTTTGATGGTTCTGACACTTGTCCTGGAACTAGTTTCTTACATGATGCAAGAAAGCTAAGACTATATTTCTTCTGTAATATTTGTCAGCGATGCTAGCAGGACTATTGTCCTGATATTTCATTGTGGACTGAGACCTTGGTACTGTGATCATTACTTCCACTTCTGCGAGTTTTGAGACCTGTCTAAACAGGTTTTTGAATTCTTTGTCACTATCCCATACTATTTCTTCTAAGACAATGGACACACTGCTAATGTATTATAATGCTGCAACATGAGTTAATACTTTGAAGCATTTTGCAAAGAGAAAGATTTAAGGACAAGAGTTTTTTACTAATAGAAGAGAAACAATGAACTGCCTGTGAGTGATTGCACAGAACGTTTTAGAACATGATTCTAACTGTTGCGGAAAATGCATTTCGAGTAAGAACATTTCTTTAGAGTGCTGAATTGCCTCATGTTTGTAAATCTAACAGGTTTTGAGTGTCTGCTCACTGGTAGTAAATCTTTTGCAAATTGTTTCAAAATGTCATTATATTTATCAGAACTCCTAAAAAAAGTTTTCAGTGGATTGTACTGTCCCTATGCAATTCCTGATAGTCTGCAGAGAACAGGACTCAGATAAGGCTAAGTTTTAAGAGTACACACATCAGTGCATGTAAACAGTCATTGGGTATTCTTTTCTAATGAAAGCTTATGCACTGCATAAATGACTGCAAATTGGGAATTGGGGCTGCTCCATTGTACCCCTGGCCCACCAAAAATTCACAGTCAGATGTAACATATGAAGTTTGCCAACCCATGCCGTGTGAAATCAGCAGGATGTACTAGCAACAGGAAGTTTTCAGGAATAATGTTTAATTCTAAATCTACATACTGAGCGCAGAAAGGTAGTTACTTGGTCCTTGCGATGTTCATAGTTTCATCAGCAATAACAGCTAAATACTTAGAACTGCTCACTATATGTACAATTTATTCGTTTATAATGTCACTAAACATTTTTGTTGCCTGGTTTTAATTAGTAGCACTGATGTACTGTCTGTTCTTAGGACAATTTTAAAGATTCCTTTGCAAAATCAAATCATCAGCTTCAGCTTTGAACCTTATGAGTGTTTGAAAATTTCCAGCATTTAACTCATGTGGTATTAAATTTCCAGAGTTGTGTTTGCCGTAAACAGCCAGTGCCTGCCAGCCACACAAGATCAGTTTTCATAAGTGACTGAAGTGTTTTTCTACAGTTAGCAACTTGATGTGAATTTTTGCTGTTCAATTGATGCACAACAGGTTTTTATTTTCCTTCTGCCATCACCAAAAAACTATCTACAGATGTGACACATTCGGGATGATACATTGTCTTTGCATGATAGAGAAAATGCTTTAGAGTTTTATTCTAGTCAGTGTATGGCTACATTAATAGACTGTAGTGTTGATGTCCACATTTATTGTCAGTGTATGGTTTAAAAAGAATACATTATTTACAAAACTCTGCTTGCATATGCCCAGCATATGCCAACCAGGTGTACCTAAGAAACCATGATTTTTGAATGAAGGTTTCTATTGGAAGGTGCTGGGAATACATAGCCTTTAGATGGCAACTGTTGGTATTTACAGAAATCATCATTATGAGTTTTGTTCACATATCATCCAATATCCCATTTACAACTGATAGTTGGTTGCTGTGTCACTGTAACATCATCAGGCTTGAATTAATCTAGATAATGTAGTAGTATCAACTGGTTCAGAAATTTCTTTTTTGAATATGAATTTCAGTAGAGGTAAGTTATCCACTTCATTTTCATCCTGATCACAACACTGAACTCATTACATTAAACACGCACTCACATAAAAAAACTGAAATTAAAACACTAGTGGAAACTGGACACACAAGTTTGAGGAAGTGCGCTGTTTCTTCCATGTCATTGGCAGTGACGACGATGAACTAGAGCACATGTCTGCATTGACAATACTTTGTGTAGCTTAGCAGTATGCATTGATGGTTAGGAAGATATACCTTAGTGACCCAGTTGCCTGTGAATGCATTTTGACACTGTAAAGTTGTCATCTGTTGTCTTGTTGCCTGCACATTGCAGACATAGTCATATCTGTGTACTTTTTGCATATCCTTATAAATTTCACACCAGTCTGTGAACAAGTAGTCATTTTCTGTATAATAATCACTGTGAAATTTCATGTAGCCATTCAAAAAAAAAAACAATAGTTAACTTGTAAATATCAGTTTTATACCTGAAATAATTTTGGAGACATTCAGAATTACATAAAACATAAATTTTATAGCTTCTTATTTAAAGCAGTATACTGACACATTGATACAATTTTGTAAATACATTGGAGAATTAGCTAAACTAAAATCTTTGTCACAAAACAGGTAATTAAACAGTATCAAACAATGGAAACCCCAGATAGGAATATCAAGAGTACAAGAAAAGGTAAATTGCTACTTACCGTAAAGATGACATGGTAAGTTGCAGACAGACACAGTTAAAAGACACTTACATGCTTTTGGCCACAGCCTTTGCTGAGAAAAACACACACACACAACACACACACACACACACACACAACACACACACACACACAACGTTCATTCACACAAACAAGCTCACCTCAAGCACACATGACCGCCAACTCCAGCAGCTGGGGCTAGGACCATTCTGGCCTGAGCTGCCGGAGTTGGCAGTTGTGTGTGTGAGGTGCGCTTGCTTGTGTGTTTCTCTTTGCCTGATGAAGGCTATGTCCAAAAGCTTATGTATAAGTGCTTTTTAATTGCGCATGCTTGCAACTTAATGTGTCATCTTTGTGGTAAGTAGCAATCTATCTTTTCCTACATTGTTAATTAAACAGTATTTTGTTCATAACAGTATAATTTATGTAATGTTTTCAGTTGTCAAACAGTAATAATTATTTTAATTTATTCTGCTATCAGAGTGAGTGAAGGGGTGAATGCAGAGTTTATGTGATGTATATGTCTTGAAATTTGTTAATAACTAATGGTGAAAGAGCATGTGAATCACATTGTGTGATCATGCACCGAATCACATACATGGCATGAAATGCTTATAACCGAAGTAGCCAGTTTAAGGATTCTAGAAACAAAATATTTACTTCTGTCCTATAAACAAGTCAAGATAGGGTTGTTTTGAGTTTATTTACTTTTTAAATAAAACAGGGTTTGGGTAATAAATAAATTAAGAGTTGGAGATTGGTCAATTAGGGAAATTACTGAACTGTCTGTGAAAGCTATGAAGTTGATGGGCTAAAATATAGTCCAACCAATCAGAAAGCAGAAAGATCACATGTTCTGCAATTAGGAGATATTTGCACCTGCTCGTCTCAAGGAGGTGTGACTGAATTTTAGTGGTGTTAGAACCTCTACTTCGGTGTGCCAGTAATTTTGTAAAATTAGTGTAATTTGCTTTTTCTCAGATGAGATCCATTCTACATCTACATCTACATCTACATCCATACTCCGCAAGCCACCTGACGGTGTGTCCGGAGGGTACCCTGAGTACCTCTATCGGTTCTCCCTTCTATTCCAGTCTCGTATTGTTCGTGGAAAGAAGGATTGTCGGTATGCTTCTGTGTGGGCTCTAATCTCTCTGATTTTATCCTCATGGTCTCTTCGTGAGATATACGTAGGAGGGAGCAATATACTGCTTGACTCTTCAGTGAAGGTATGTTCTCGAAACTTCAACAAAAGCCTGTACCGAGCTACTGAGCCTCTCTCCTGCAGAGTCTTCCACTGGAGTTTATCTATCATCTCCGTAACGCTTTCGCGATTACTAAATGATCCTGTAACGAAGCGCGCTGCTCTCCGTTGGATCTTCTCTATCTCTTCTATCAACCCTATCTGGTACAGATCCCACACTGCTGAGCAGTATTCAAGCAGTGGGCGAACAAGCGTACTGTAACCTACTTCCTTTGTTTTCGGATTGCATTTCCTTAGGATTCTTCCAATGAATCTCAGTCTGGCATCTGCTTTACCGAGGATCAACTTTATATGATCATTCCATTTTAAATCACTCCTAATGCGTACTCCCATATAATTTATGGAATTAACTGCTTCCAGTTGCTGACCTGCTATTTTGTAGCCAAATGATAAGGGATCTATCTTTCCATGTATTTGCACACTTGTCTACATTGAGATTCAATTGCCATTCCCTGCACCATGCATCAATTCGCTGCAGATCCTCCTGCATTTCAGTACAATTTTCCATTGTTACAACCTCTCAATACACCACAGCATCATCTGCAAAAAGCCTCAGTGAACTTCCGATGTCATCCACCAGGTCATTTATGTGTATTGTGAATAGCAACAGTCCTATGACACTCCCTTGCAGCACACCTGAAATCACTCTTACTTCGAAAGACTGCTCTCCACTGAGAATGAGATGCTGAATTCTGTTATCTAGGAACTCTTCAATCCAATCACACAATTGGTCTGATAGTCCATATGCTCTTACTTTGTTCATTAAACGACTGTGGGGAACTGTATCGAATGCCTTGCAGAAGTCAAGAAACACGGCATCTACCTGTAAACCCGTGTCTATGGCCCTCTGAGTCTCGTGGACGAATAGCGCGGGCTGGGTTTCACATGACTGTCTTTTTCGAAACCCATGCTGATTCCTACAGAGTAGATTTCTAGTCTCCAGAAAAGTCATTATACTCGAACATAATACATGTTCCAAAATTCTACAACTGATCGACATTAGAGGTATAGGTTTATAGTTCTGCACATCTGTTCGACGTCCCTTCTTGAAAACGGGGATGGCCTGTGCCCTTTTCCAATCCTTTGGAACGCTACGCTCTTCTAGAGACCTATGGTACACCGCTGCAAGAAGGGGGGCAAGTTCCTTCGCGTACTCTGCGTAAAATCGAACTGGTATCCCATCAGGTCCAGCGGCCTTTCCTCTTTTGAGCGATTTTAATTGTTTCTCTATCCCTCTGTTGTCTTTTTCGATATCTACCATTTTGTCATCTGTACGACAATCTAGAGAAGGAACTACAGTGCAGTCTTCCTCTGTGAAACAGCTTTGTAAAAAGACATTTAGTATTTAGGCCTTTAGTCTGTCATCCTCTGCTTCAGTACCATTTTGGTCACAGAGTGTCTGGACATTTTGTTTTGATCCACCTACTGTTTTGACATAAGACCAAAATTTCTTAGGTTTTTCTGCCAAGTCAGTACATAGAACTTTACTTTCGAATTCATTGAACGCCTCTCGCATAGCCCTCCTCACACTACATTTCGCTTCGCATAATTTTTGTTTGTCTGCAAGGCTTTGGCTATGTTTATGTTTGCTGTGAAGTTCCCTTTGCTTCCGCAGCAGTTTTCTAACTCGGTTGTTGTACCATGGTGGCTCTTTTCCATCTCTTACGGTCTTGCTTGGCACATACTCATCTAATGCGTATTGTACGATGGTTTTGAACTTTTTCCACTGATCCTCAACACTATCTGTACTTGAGACAAAACTTTTGTGTTGAGCCATCAGGTACTCTGTAATCTGCTTTTTGTCACTTCTGCTAAACAGAAAAATCTTCCTACCTTTTTTAATATTTCTATTTACGGCTGAAATCATCGATGCCGTAAGCGCTTTATGATTGCTGATTCCCTGTTCTGCGTTAAATCTTTCAAATAGTTCAGGTCTGTTTGTCACCAGAAGGTCTAATATGTTATCGCCATGAGTCGGTTCTCTGTTTAACTGCTCAAGGTAGTTTTCAGATAAAGCGCTTAAAGAAATTTCACTGGATTCTTTGTCCCTGCCACCTGTTATGAACGTTTGAGTCTCCCAGTCTATATCCAGCAAATTAAAATCTCCACCCAGAACTATAACATGGTGGTGAAATCTACTTGAAATATTTTCCAAATTATCCTTCAGGTGCTCAGCCACAACAGCTCCTGAGCCAGGGGGCCTATAGAGAGATCCAATTACCATGTCTGACCCTGCTTTAACCGTGACCTTCACCCAAATCATTTCACGTTTCGTATCTCCGTCAATTTCCTTCGATACTATTGCACTTCTTATCGCTATAAACACGCCTCCCCCTTCACTGTCCAGCCTGTCTCTGCGGTATACATTCCAATCTGAGTTTAGGATTTCATTACTGTTTACGTCTGGTTTCAGCCAACTTTCTGTACCTATGGGCCCTATGGGCGTTGTGACCGTTTATTAATGAGAGCAGTTCTGGGACCTTTATATAGACACTCCTGCAGTTTACTATTAGCACATTAATATTGTTATTCCCTGTTGCATTTTGTCTACTCCTAACCTGCCGCGTGTCAGGAGGCGGTTTGTCGGGCCTAGGGAGGGAATTCTCTAACCTAAAAAACCCCCATGTGCACTCCACACGTACTCCGCTAACTTTGTAGTTGCTTCCGGCATGTAGTGCACGCCTGACCTATTCAGGGGGACCCTACATTTCTCCACCCGATAACGGAGGTCGAAAAATTTGCACCCCAGATCTCCGCAGAATCGTCTGAGCCTCTGGTTTAAGCCTTCCACTCGGCTCCAAACCAGAGGACCGTGATCGGTTCTGGGAACGATACTACAAATAGTTAGCTCTGATTCCACCCTGTGAGTGAGGCTTTCCGCCTTCACCAATTCCACCAACTGCCTGTACAAACTGAGGATGACCTCTGAATCCAGACAGCAGGAGTCATTGGTGCAGACATGAGCAACAATTTGCAGTTGGGTGCACCCAGTGCTCTCTATCGCCGCTGGCAGGGCCTCCTCCACATCTCGGATGAGACCCCCCCGCAAGCAGACAGGGTGAACACTGGCCTTCTTCCCCGTCCTTTCCGCTATTTCCCTAAGGGGCTCCATCACCCGCCTAATGTTGGAGCTCCCAATAACTAATAAACCCCTCCCCCCGTGTGCCTGCTCGGACCTTGCTGAAGGAGCAGCCACATGTCCACTCACAGGCAGAGCGGGCGATGCCACACGGCCAGCCTCCACATTTACCCTCCGCCTCGTGCGCCGTGAACGCCGCTGAACCCGCCACTCCCCTTGGGGAGAGGGTGGCCCAACTGCGCCCGGTACCCGCGCAGATTTCTCGACAGCAGGGACAGTGGGTGAAGCATGTAACACCTGGGGTGTACCATGCGACGCACCAGACTCCCCACTGCCGCTACACTCCGAGGCAGCAGCCTGAAGACGGCTGACCGCGGCCATCAACACGCTCAGCTGTTCCCGAACAGTGGCCAGCTCCTCCTGCATCCGTACACAGCAGTCACACATCCTATCCATCCTAAGGAATCAATTTACTGTAGAGAGTTAATCAACTTTTAACTAGACTGCTAATTCACTAAAGGCGGCTGATTGTTGACTAAACTGTAATTGCTAGTCACTTCTTGTAGAAAACAATGAAAATAGCACTACCTGTCTCTAGACTGTATTCAAAACAAACACTAGCACTACTGGCACTGTGGCTGACTAAAGGGACGCTCTCTGACTGTATTCAAAACAAACACAAAATCTATGGAACAATATTACTAGCACCCAACAATTAAAGCTTCCTAAAAGCAAAAACACACGGAAGAAGAAGTGACAAGTAAGAAAAATACAGTTAATACTCAAACTAAGGTAGCTCGCTGCACAGCAGACATGAAGCAGGCGGCAGTTACGACGACACTGACGGTACGAGTGAATTCAGAGGTACCGGTATTCCCAAATAACATTTCCAAAAGTTTTGAGATTTATAGAGGAAATTGTGACTAAAGAATTCTGCTTGGCACGCTGTGCAACCATATTTCAGAAACTTCAGATTACTGAATATTGATGAACTGTGTAGTATTATGCAAGCATACTAAGCTGATAACCATCATGTGAACTTTTGAAATGTTCATTGACTGACAAAATTTTTGGTTTTTGCGCAGCAGGTTGTGAATCTACACTAGAGAGAATGTGCTATATGAGTGAATGAAATAGTGCAAACTATGTGGAAGTAATGCTTTTATGTCAGGAGTTGTGCATTAGGCTGAACTTGGTAGTACTACTAAAGTTAGTCACAGACTCTTTAGCTAAGTACTGCTTCATTTAGTACCTTCAGTCAAATCTGATAAAATGAACCCTCATTTAATCATGCCACAGATCAGTTTATGCATCCTGCTGACACATAGTATAGCCTACCTTTTAAATAGTTTTACCCGGTTGGCCCACATTATACATTTCTTCAGTGCAGACTGTGGTTCTAAGGAGTTCACTAAGGTAAATGAGTAAATTCCAGAAAAAGGATAACACATTTGTATCAAGGAACGTAGGATACTAGAAATATAGTCCATTAGGGACTGTGCACTGCCAGTTAATTGTCATTGGGCAGACAATGTAGCTGTCTCTTTGCATTACAAATCCTGTGCCTAATACGGTAAGTGTGGGAACACAAAGGACATTTGTGTTGTCATGCCCACTATCCTTCCCACCCCTCCCACAGTGGTGTTCTGCTATCCGCCGAACCTACATAATATGCTCATTCATCCCTTCACAACCCCTGCTCCCAACCCCTTTAATAGACTTAGATGCAAGACTCATACATCATCCCACCACCATATACTCCAGTTGTGTCACAAACATCCCCTATCCCATCAGAGGAATGGCTGCCTGTGAGACCAATTATGTAACCTACAAGCTTAGCTGCAACCACTGTGCTGCAATCTATGTGGACCTGATAACCAACAAACTGTACGTCCACATGAATGGCCACTGACAAACTGTGGCTAAGAAACAAGTGGACCACCTTGTTTCTAAGCATGCTGCCCAACTTCATTTCAATGACTTCTTCAAAGCCTGTACCATATGGATCCATCCCACAACATCAGCTCCTCTGAATTGCACGGGTGGGAACCCTCCCTGCAATATTTCCTACATTCCCATAACCCTCCTGACCTCAACCTTCAATGGTCATTTTTCTCATCCATCCGGCCCCTTCCCTGTTCCCATTCCATCACTACGCAGCCCTCATTTCACCAACACACCCAGTCTTTATACTTCTCTCCTTTTCCACCCCCCCCCCCAAAACTCTCCTCTGCTCCCCCCCCCTACCCCATCTAACCTCCTGACAGCACCTAGCTGCCCTACCCTCTCTATATCTCATCCTTGCATTCTCCCCAGTAGCACTTCACTGGCTGCCACCCCTACCTTACTAACTCTGCCCCAGCCTCCACGTCCTTATCCCCCCTCAGTTGCTACTCCTATCATGCATTGCTGCTGTTGCTTGCAGTGTGGTTTCAGCTGTCAGAGGCTGCTGTCGTGTGTGTGTGTGTGTGTGTGTGTGTGTGTGTGTGTGTGGTGTGTGTGTGTGTGTGTGTGTAAAGGCCTTGATGGCCAAAAGCTTGTTGTAGTGTGATAGTCTTTTTATTTTGGCTATTGTAGCTCATCATCTCCATCATGTGACGAGCAGCAACTTTCTGTTTCATAATATTGAAAGCTGTAAAGAAGAATAATCATTGGTACATAGATGAACTTACCAATACAGGCAAAATATGTTATTTTTGTACCATATGTATAAAACTTCTCATAAATATGGAGCGGACTAGAATGATGAATTGTACACGGCTTGTCTTGAATGTAAGAGAACCTACAGAACTAAGCTTCGAATGACAAAAACAACAGCATATGAAAGTACATTGAAGATGCTCCTTTAAATGCAAATCTGCGTGGAATGTTGTTGCACAAGATCATCACATGCAATCTGAACATAACATAGCTCTTGACTGACTAAAGTTAATCTTTTTTTCATGGATTCTGCAAGCAATATTAGGAACAAAATTAAAACTGCAAGTACTAATGTAGATGATTTACTTAAGCAACACCAATCTGGGAGCTGTAGCTTTAAATGGAGCACAATCACACGTACTGAGACCACAAAAGTAGTGGCAGAGTTCTCAAAGTCCAAGAACATTTACTACTCTTGGTTGCCAAATTTTATAATTGGAGAAACAGTATGTAAAATTAGTGAACCAGGTGTGTAGAGTTTGGAATTTTCCTACAATACTAACAATATCAAAAGTTATTCCCATTTACAAACATGATCTCAAAAATTACTGACCAGTTGCATTAGTTCCTGTTTTCCCCAAGTATTTGAATCTTTTATTTATGACCAACTAAACAAGTGCTTTCAGTCACATAATCTGCTTTCTGACAGTCAGTTTGGCTTCTGCAAGGAAGAGATGCTACCACTGCTGTTCTCTCAATTGTGAATGAGGTAGTAACAGCCTTTGAGAATAAAAATAAAGCTTAACTTATTTTGTGTGATTTAAGCAAGACATTTGACTGTATTTCTCGTTATATCTTACTTGCTAAACTCAAATTCTCTGGTGCACAAGACTCTGCATTGGCAGTAATTGTAAAATTTACGAAACAGTTTGTCTCCGTCAGAAACAGGCAGTCACAGCTGCACGAAATTAAAAAGGGGTCCCACAAGGTTCTTTCCTCAGCCTCTCCTTTTTTACAATTGTAGTTATGATTTACCCCACTGTGTTCCCAACTCTGGTGTTTTTTATGCCAATGACACAACATTGCTAGCTCAGCATTATAACACATTGGTTCTGCAGGATATGATATAAGATAACACGGAAGCAGCACTAAATTGGTTCTCATAAAATATATTGCTTTACAACGCTGATAAAAACTAACAGATTATACTAGGATTGTCAAAAGAGGTAGAGGCGAAAGCAGTTAAAATTCTAGGAATACATGTAGACTCTAAGTTAGCTCTTTTGACTGACTCATTGTGCTGTTACTGCTTCTCTAATAACAGCAAAATACTTTCCACCTCTTTTTTTATGATGGCAGGCCCACCTCTCATGACATCTGGTGGTCAATTCAGCATTACATAGAGTGTCCGGGTATTTCTGGGCAGATAGCGTACATATTAAAGAATAAGCTCTTTTCACCTTTCATGATAGGTAAAAGTTATTCCAACATTTTTTGAATTTTTGAATCCTTAGCCATCTTATACCTTTGCTCTGGAAATGTTTTTTAGAGACAACAATAAATTGATTTGGATATTTCAGAAAAGATTAGCCACATCCATTCATGTTTTGCGTCATTTGGAGTTTTTATTTAAAAATGATATTTATACAAATGTCCATAGTTTGTCAACAATCTTATTTGATAAGATACCGGTATTAGGCTCTTTAGTGTTACTTAAGCAGAATTTTTCTATTTTCATTTCAGTAATTTCTGTTGTACTAGCTAACTTTTCTACTGATTTTCATCTTATTGACTGTTGACTGATTCTTTGTCTTCTGTAGCATTCTTACTTTCTTCTATATTCTGGCCTTTGCTTTGGTTAACCTCGTGATGATTATGGTTCTTTGTTCTTCATTTTCATTGTTTGTCAAATTTTGGTAGCATTAATGCATTGGTTAGTTATACATTTAATAAATGCTCTTTTCTGTTCGTTGACAACATGCCTTGTCTTGTTCTATTTTAATTTCTGTTTAGTACCTAACCCAATAGATTTTATTTCATATTTCTAGCTACCAATAAAAATAAAAATATAAAATTTTAATTAAATATTAGAAAAGAGATTTTTCACTGTAGTACACTACATCAAAACTTATAAAAATTGAGGAATTCTTCATAAACTATGAAAGTACAAATCAGGTGTAACAAAAGGAATTAATTTTATGGTAATATAAATTCAACAATTGGAATTAATTTTATTTTAATATAATTTTAACTGTTGTGAATACGTATTTTTATAGGCATCGCAAACTGTTCTTAAAGCTGTTAAGGAAATAACTAAAAGTCCACCAATTAATTTGCCTTTTTCTATATTCTTGCATATCATAAGCTTGAAGTACAAGAGACCACATTTAAGTAAAAGGGTTGGAGATACAATACTACTGTCCTGATGAGCAGTAATGCAGCTAATCAGCCTCTTAGCATTGCAATATGTATTTAGTACACTGGTAGTGATTAAATTATGAAAATAAACAAATATGACATACTATCAGTTGTTTCTGACTGTATGCATGCTTACTGAAAGTGTACTTATGAAACCATACTTGGAATCATTAGAAAAATTTGTAAGCTAGGGGTTTTTTCTAGCAATTCAGAAACTGAGACCCAGAGAGAACAATATTTCATGTACTTTTTTGTACACAGTTGTCACTTGAGGAGGCTGGAGGTTGGTGCTACACAGAAATCAAGACAGTTTAAAGTGCTAAAATCATTTGTTGATCAATCAAACTCTTCTGTCCCACTTCACAAGACTCTTCATTAATGTATGTTCCACCTTCAGTAACTTTATTATATGTTTCGTCCATCTTGTCATTGTTAAGTGTGAATTTGACATCATCTGCCACTATATCATATCATTAACACCATTTAGAGTAATGCTTTCGGGTTCAGGAAAATTGTTTGTCCAATTTGAAAGTGTGTTACCTGCTACTGCCAGGTCCAAAGTTTTGTCATCAACATCAGGGCCTCAGCAAGTTATTGCAGAATGATTTTATGGTAATTCTTGACCTGTACTCAAAGCTTCAGCTACCGTGCATATTACATGTTTGATGTTGATGCTACATGTGTTGTTGCAATATGTGCTATCACTGTGCTTCAGAAGTAAATCTTAAAGGAGCAATTCCTTACAGCAATGTTTATTGAAGGTTTCAGTAACGCATTGATCCATGGTCTAAATTAGGATTTTAATGCTAGGTTAACTAAGTTTTCGGTTTTTTACTCATTTTGAATGAATTCTCAGTGAACAAGATGGAACATTGTCCAACAAGAGAAGAACTTTTTTTGGCAGCACCTAGATGAGATATATTTTT
Organism: Schistocerca americana; assembly: GCF_021461395.2. NCBI lineage: Eukaryota > Metazoa > Arthropoda > Insecta > Orthoptera > Acrididae > Schistocerca > Schistocerca americana. The sequence continues at coordinate 168,339,759 of NC_060119.1, read as the reverse complement.
CATCTTTTAGAACAAACTCATTGTGAAACAAATCATGAAAGAAATCTGCAGGCATACATGTGTTTCAGTGCTTTATATAATAGGCAGTGAGACTTTCAGGGACACCTTTGTTAATAGCTCATGGCTTAGCAGATTTAACCAGTGTCCATAAGAGGTAAGCGATACGTGCCTTAAATATTAATGGTGTACTATTGGCTGTACAGCTGAGTCATTGTTTCTATTTTATGTACAGTATTTCAATGGCTGGAAATTGTGCATTAAATATTGTGCATAAAATGGAAAAACAACTCAGCTGTACACTCGTAAGTACATTATTAATCAATCACCCTGACAAAACCTGAGAGATAACATTGCTTGAAACATTACCATGTGTTACAACAATAACTTGCTCTTTGTTCTTTTTATCACGTATGACATTCATTTCACAACAAAAATGTTTTAGTGTGTAACATTTTAAAATTTAAGCTTGAATCATCAGCTGTATTTAGTTGATCTAGTAGTAGTATATGATTCTCTTTCTCCACCAAATTTTGAAATTCTTCATAAAACAGAATAGCCACTACACCATTGGCTGATATCTTTTCCCTCCAGAATTGCAACTGCTGTACCCTGTAACATATTTTCAATGTATTTAATCAAACAATGGAAAATCCAGGATGGAATGTAACAAAATTATGAAAAAAAACTGAAATGTGTGTGTGTGTGTGTGTGTGTGTGTGTGTGTGTGTGTGTTTGTGTTTGTGTTGTCTGTCTTTGACAAAGGTCTTACTAGCCGAAAGCTTTATTTGTGACAGTCTTTTTCTTGTGCATATCTGCGACTCAGCATCTCTGCTGTGTGGTGAGTAGCAACTTTAATTTTCATAATAAAGTTTCATTTAAGAAACTTTTGCGTGACAAAATCTTTTTCTCATCACTAAGCCTTTCAGATAATACCTGCACCTTAACAGTAATTATGGGACTCAAACCACACATACATCTACTACATCACTATTATAATTATGCATAAGCTATTTCCTCTGTTCTCAATGTAGTTGATGCTTTACACTTTTTAGGACAAAATATGGATGTTCTGTATATTTATCAGTTTTCTTCTGTTTCTTCATCAGTCATCATCAGTTCGAGCTGATACATCATAACCACCAGCAAATGAACACAGTTTCTAGCCATTGTCAGTATGTTTTGTTGCATCTAATTTATTTTGGAACCAAACCAGTAAGCATTTCAGTTGTAATAAAGCGAGTATACCATACATAACATTTAGCAGTGCAGTGTCTGAATGCTAGTAAACAACAAAAACTGCAGTGCTGAACAGTGATGCTAGTTGTATTGTAGAAAGAGAGTAGCAAGTAGCTTTGATGAAGTTACATGAGAGAGAATTTTCTCTGAAATGAAATATTATTAAGTACTTACATGCACAACTGAAGTGGATGAAACTGGTGATGAATCCTTTAATGTCAATACTACTACCATTCTGGCTCACTTAAAAGCTGAACAGCAGAATGCACTTTGCTGATCTTCAGTCACTGTCAGGTAATAGGTCACCAAATCCTCAGATAGTTAAATTGTAAAACTACCCATTCCAACTTTGAATAATTTGTAATTGGATCACAAGTGTTCTATTCTCCCTCCCTTTTATCCTCCTCCTACTCCTCCTCCCTACCCCCCCCCCCCCCCCCCTCTCTCTCTCTTTTAACAGCATATCCCATAGCAACTTAGAAATGTTCCATCTCTGTAGCACTGAAAAATCATTGTAATCAGATATGTATCTTGGATACAAAGCATTCCTTCACTAGCAGTCTACTGAGTTTGGGATATAATGAATATGAGGCATAATTACTATGCCTAGAGATTTAAAGAGGTAGTGACAGTTGCAAAAAAAGTAACTAAAAACGAGAACCTTTTCTTCCTGTTAGCTCAGGAAAATGGGGAAACATTTTTACAGAGAAAAATGATATTTGTTTGTTTCAAAAGTACTTTACTGTATCTTTCTCTCTTCAGACCAAAATGTTAGGTCTTAAGAAGAAGAAGAATTCTGCAACAGTCTTACTGTTGTCAAATATATCCAGTTTTTGGGTGACTCTTCTAAAATCTACAAAATGTTTTGTAGTAGAGTGACTAGGCAGGCAAAAAATTATGGCAATGACAAAAGGATAAGAAAATCTTCAAATAAATTTGATCCGTGTAAAACATTGTCAAAAGAAAACCATCAGTACTTGACAAAATTATTTAATTGAATAGAAAAAATCTGCTCACCAAGTGGCAGCAGAACACACACATAAAAGATGGTTGCAGTTGGCAAGCTTTCAGAGCCAATGGCTCCTTCTCCAGGCAGAAGGAAGGAGGTGAAGGAAAAGGACTGGAGAGGTCTAGGAAAAGGGGTAGATTTCGGGAAAGTCACCCAGAACCATGGGTCAGGGATGAGAAGGAAAGACTGATTCATTCCCCTTCAACCCTTCTGCCTGAAGAAGGAGCCACTGGCTCCGAAAGCTTGCCAACTACAACGGTTTTTTATATGTGTGTTCTGCGACCACTTGGTGAGTAGAGGTTTTATCTATCCAATTAAATAATATTGTCAAAAGAGGAACTGGTAGTGTACTAAAATTCATAATTTGATGGACTCATCGTGGCATACATGGTTCCTCATGAAAAGATTCAATGAAAGCTTCATATCACTGGTTGAAGATCAACTTCAAGTACACTGAAAAGGACCAAGCACAATGCATCATACTGTAAGTTTCAAACAGCACGGCCACAATGAACCAAAGTGTATTCTTCTTCCATATACAAGCAAACAACTGGTACTAGCAGTTGCTGACATTAAGTATGAACCCAATGCGAAGTGAGTGCCTGCTGCACTGCATGTATGAAGAGGAGGGCCCCGGTGGATGGTGCAGTGCACGCCGTGCCGTAAGCACAAGTCATGTGGTGTACCACAGGTGGCCTATGCTGGACGGACCATGCAGATGCCATTGGCGGAATATTTGAAGCGTAGCATGGCGGTAGCCTGATGACACGGTGCGTGTCTAAGCATTATCTACAGGGTTATAGCGCCCCTTCCTCCCTTGGGGAAAGGGTACTGCATGGATGTGACGTCACATGGATTGCTGAAACATCCATGTCCTCTGCGGCAGAACCGGTGGGTAGGTGTGGAAGGGGCATGGCTATGGACATGCACAGCAACTGCTCTCAGGACCAATGTCAAGGGTGCTGGTAGCATATTGATGTGGCATAATTGCACCAACAGTGCAGGCACCAAGGACCTCTTTGTGGAAGGGCCCAAATACGCTGACCCAGCTGGTGCTGGAATCCCCAGTGGCAATGAAGCATCATGTGAAGTACTGGCTGCAGGCACCGGGGTGCTGCGCCCCATAGGAGAGGAAAGAGGTGGTGACATCCACAAGGATGGTGGGTTCCACCCCCCGCAGTGGCATGAGGATGCAGATGGTCATGGTGGCATGCCACCAACCCATCACTGGTGCATACCATCCTGAGGCGATGGCCTCAAAAGCTGTGGATCATGGTCAGAATCCACTTTACTCAGCAGCTGGACCACTGAGATCATATTGCGAGGGTTGCACTGAAGGGCATTAGTTGGGTGGTATGAGGAGACCCAGGAGTGCGTAGGGCTGATGACCATGGAGCATCTCAGCCTGACTCCAATTCTCCACTGGCATAAACCTTTAGAAACTCAAGAATCATGTCAAGGCATTGTCCATGGAGGAGTCTGTGACATACTTCTTCATTTGAACCTTGAACGTGCTGACAAGATGTTCCACCTCGCCCTTAGGTTTGGGGTGAAAAGGAGGGACAGTCATGTGTCAAATCCCTGAAGGGACACAGAAATTGTGGAATACCAGTCGACGTTTATCTGTCACAAGCATATAAGGCAATCCTTCAATAGAAAAAGTTTTGGAGAGAGCCTGAATCATGGCTGTGGCTGATGTCTGAGGACAGTGGACAATGTATGAAAATTCAGAGAAAGTGTTGACAACTAACAACCAGGAAGAATTCAGGAAATTCAATGCAAAATCAACATGGATGTGTTGCCACAGGCGGTGTGTTGCAGGACATACAGAGAGCATCACCCATGGTGCCACCTGTTGGTGGGCATGAGAGCAGACCACAGAATGAACAGAAAAACACCATCAAATAGCAAAAGGTGGTGATGGAGGGCAAAATAATTACACAAACCATCTGAAGCCCTGCCTGGAGACCAGTCTAGTCAACCGTGCTGAATGTTGTGAACTACTTGATGCAAAACCGAACTGGCAACAACAGCATATGCAATCTGGGACCCATAATAGGAAATCCTTCCACTGTATGCTGTACTTCAACATCAAAGTGGAAGAAAAGGAGTTCACCCTAATCAAAAAGAGGGTCAGGCACCATTGGAAGTTGTGACAGTGCATCAATGTTGGCATATTGCACAGTATGCTGAAAATGTATTTCATTGTTGTAGCGTGACAAAAACAAGGCCTAATGCTGGAGACAATGTACTACTGCTACTACTGCTTCAGGCATTGAAGCAGAAGGATTAAGGAAAGAAACCAAGGGCTTATGGTCAGTAATGAGATTGAACGTAGGCCCATTCAAGACCATATGAAACTTTTGAGAGCATAAAAAATGGCAAGTGCTTCCTTTACAGATAGGGAGTAGTGCTGGTGAGCAGAATTGAGCATTTTTATGCATAAACTATTGGATGTTTGGAACCATCCTCACATTAACGTGCAAGAGCGGCCCTGAGTCCAAACTCAGAGGCATTAATAGCCAAAACCAGGTGGTGACCGGGATGGAAAGTAGTCAAACAAGGAGGAGAATGTAATTTAGATTTCAAAACCATGAATGCACACTCACAGGCCCACATCCACTGAAAAGGAGCATCTTGTGGAGCAACTTGTGAAGTGTTGCATCCAGAATAAATTTGAGGTAGTTAGCAATTTTATCTGAAAATGCTAAAAATGCTTGGAGTTCTTTGACATGTGTAGTATGAGGCAGAGCTGTGACATGGCAACATGATGATGTAAAGGCTTAACACCATTCCGTGAGACTTCAAACTCCACAGTTTGGCCAAGTTGCATTTCAACGGAGCTGTATGTAAGACAGTGAGACGGTGCGTAAGTTATTTTGAGGTTCTTCCGTGGTTGCACCATCACAATGATGTCATAGATAGTTGATGCACCATGGAATTTAAATCATCAATTATTCCAATAAATGCCAAAAAATCGCTGTGCAATTGCCACATCGAATAGGTGAGACTGGTATTTGTACAACCTGAAGGTGGTGTTAATCAGAAGGACCTGTGTAGAGCCCTCATCCAACAGAAGCTGTAAATAAGTTTCAGATAAGTCAGTTTTGAAGAAAAACTGGCCCACTACAAGTTTAGCCGATAACTTCTCTGGACAGATTGAAGGGTAGGTGTTGATGATAGGAAATGGAAATGAAGTCCCATGCTTCTTGACAGAGCACAGGGGAGCGATGCAGGAGACCCACACCACCATACTAGACTGTAATGGGGATGGATGATGATGATGATGATGATGATGATGATGATGATGAGGAAGATGAAGGTGAAGATTACAGAACAACACCCAGTCATCTCGGGGCAGGTGAAAATACCTGACCACACTGGGAATCGAACCTAGGACCCCGTGCTCGGGAAGTGAGAATGCTACAGCGAGACCACGAGCTGCGAACGTCAATGATAGATTGAGAATTAACTGAAACTTTGAAGTCACCACAGAGGTGAAGTCGACCATTCAGTTTTTGTAACAATCATGACAGGTTAGAACACTCACTCAGTGTGGAGGCTGTGTGCCACACAAATATGACAGCCTGTCCAGTTTGGATTTCACTTGGTCATGCGAAGTCCCTAGAGCAGGGTACACACAGAGAAAGTGCAGCCCCACCATAGGTTTCAGAGTAATGTGGGCTGCAAAATTGGTGGCACAGCTTAATACATCCAAGAAAAGCGTTGAGAACTCAGAACACAGAGAATGTAACTGCTGGTAAGGGACCTGGTCAGAAATGAGATGCACCGTATCTGTAATGGTAAAATGAGAAGCATTGAAAACACGCAGACTGAACAAGTTTATGTTACTGTTATGACTTCCTTTGCAACTGTGTGGTTCTTTAGTGGACACAGGAGTGAGGAACAAATGACGTTCATGAATAGAGAATTCAGATATTTATTTATTCTACATCTAATACCAAATAGTAAAAATTTGCTAAAAGTAGATTTGAAAGTAGAAATATTTCTAGATACAAAGGATTTAAACACCTATCACTCTTCAGTACAATGTGTTTTCAGATGATGTTGAGACTTGGCCACTATGGAAATCTGTAAAAGTTATTCAGCTGGCAAATACTCAGAAACGGATCAGTCCATGAATTTTCAAACTTAAATAAACCCACTGGTGGAGCTCCATGGATGGGATGCTTGCATCTCATTGGCAGCAGCATAATCATTCATGGCTGTGCCTTCATGCTGCAGTGGCAGCAATAGGAGATGCGGCAGTGTAACTGGTGGCACGCATATTTGAAAGTGTGGCTGACAGGATGGCAGCCGATACCACAGGTATCATCGTAATCATCATCATCGTAATCATCATCATCATCAACTGCCAGAAAATTAAAGGAACAAACCACATATTTGTAGATAGTGGGAGCCATAAATTGCCCCAAAATTGGATTATGCTGCTTGTTGTAACTCGCCAAACATCAAGGAACTGGAGACCACGCCGGAGAACTTGAGTCCACATAAGTTTGTGAGTTGAGTAATGTCATGGCTGCATCTGTGTCCACTTGTTGTCTGAGCACTTTGTCCATCACTCACAATTTGATAAACAGTTTGCTGTGATTTGGAACCACTGGAGACACAATTAACATCCATGTCCGTGTCTACAGGAGGGGTCTGGGAACAACAAATAGATACTGTCCTTTTTTCCTATGGTTGTTGCAAGTTGCCTGGCATGTAGGACATGTGGCCTTCTCATGTTGCACAAAACTGTATGGGCAGAATGGAAGTGCGGAGTGCTGCCGTTGTTGTGGTTTTGCTTGGCCCGTCACTGTCCAGTGAGGTGCGCAGACCGCATTTGTATGGCTGACACATCATCCCCACAAGAACTACCAGGGCCTGACAATCAGGATCAGGAGCCACCACAGCGACGTCACACCAAGCCTCAATCTGATCACCAGCAGCACGAGATACCTCAATAGGTAGAGCATTATTTAACATGTCAGCCAAAGATGTATACTCACACTATAATGCATGTTGATGCACCTGTTTGTCACAAGCCAACCAAATGATGGCATCATGGAGCATAGATTCAGCATAGGAATCATGATGAGCATCAATAAGAAACTGACATTTTCAACTGAAGCCAGTAGGACTGGTGGAGCTGTTTATGGCAATGAAGCAACTCTACCTGTGGTGCAGTGATGTGCATGTATGGTGGTAGTTGGACAACAGCTTACACATTTTGTCAAATGAAAGTGACACAAGTTTCTGGAATGGTGCTAACTGGCACAACAACTAATAGATCCGAGGAGAAGTTGAGGAAAGGCACAAAGCATTACATTTGTGTGCATCAGTGTCACCAAAAGCAAGAAGTGTTGCCAAAGCTGCTTCTTGTAAGCTTCTCAGTCCTCTGCTGCATCATTGTATTGGACAGAAGGCAGCAGGTACACAGATGGCATGAAGCCTGCATAGTCAGTGTGGCTGATAAGGTTGTGGTAACAACTATAAAAGCCTGCTGCTGCTGCTCGAGGAGAGATTAGAGCACTGTCACCATGAACAAAAGAACCAAAGGAACAACCAATAGACAGAACACATGGAAATGAACACCCCACTTGTCACCAGTTGTATTGTACTGTAAGACACAAACAACAGCACAGTAACAGTGAACCAAAGTATATTTTTCGTCCACATACAAATGACTAACAGTTGAGAATATAGACACAAATATAGAAACGATCCAGGTATTGATACTAGCAGATGCTGACAATTAGAGCTACACACTAGGAGGGCAAGTGCCTACTGCACTGCACTTATAAAGAGGACTCCAGTAGATGGCTAGCCCACACAGATGCTGTTGGTGGAATATTCGACGCGTAGCACACCAGTGGCCTGTTGTCATGGTGCATATCCAAGTGTTGTATGGAACCTTATAACATGCATATATCTGTAGAAAGTCAGTGACCACAGCTGCTTCTATGAAGAAACTATGTGAAATAATAAAAATGTTAAATAATAAAACGTCAAGTGGAATTTATGAAGGAAACATCAAATTAAAAGGATGCGCTAAGTACATGATAATATCTCTGTCAAAGGTTTTCAACCTCTCATTACATACAGATGTTTTTCCAGATTTCTCGCTACTCCTGACAAATGTTCTGTTGATGCGGTCTCCAACATCGACTTATATCTCAGTTAATTTCTTCCCAAAAGTCCAAGAAAAACTTTTCTATGACTACCCTTTAATTTAAGAAGTAAATATTCACCTCTCACCAGCCAAAAGAATAGCTTCGGAAAGTGTATGATTACCCAAAAAATATTCGAGTGTTGAAGATCATTCAACCAAAATGAACAGGCATTTTCCTAGACTTTTCAAAGTAATTGATGCCTTGATCACAAAATGTTGTTTGAGAAACTAAAAAGGTATGCTATGAGAGATCCAGCATTCAGCTGGTTGTGTTCCTACCTATTAAAATGGAAGCTGGAGGAATCACTTCATTATGAGTCACAAGTTCAGAATGAAAGATGCAGTGAAAATATATAGTACCTCTGGACTCAGTCCTAGGCCCAGTACTGTTTTTAATGTATGTGGATAACCCTTTTGAACATATGGGACCCTAAAAATATCTTCTGTTTGCTGAAGATAGCGGAGTATTACTTTCTGCATCTAATATAGAAAATTCACAGTTAACAACAGAAAACTATATGATAAAACATCCAAAGTGTTTAAATGCAAATTAATTCTCCATAAAAGTTTCAGTTTTAATTTCCTTCCTCAATATGATCCAAATCATATCTGAGGAAGATTAAAAGAGATTGGGGAAAATGTTAGTTCTACAAAATTTTTATGTCTGTGTCTTTAGCAGTACTGTACACCTGTAAGTAACTTGCCAAAGAAATTCTCAGCTGTGTGCTCTTGTCTGAGGATATTAAAAACTACATTAAATAAACCAATAGTGGTGCAGATATACTATGCTCAGTTCCATTCACTTAGTTGGTATGGGTCATTTTCTGAGGAAATGCTACTCCAACCATAAAACCTAGTTATACCACAAAAAAGGTCACTAAGGGTAATTTGTGGGCTTAAAGAATGTTATCTTTGCAAGCACCATTTGCTGAGCTTAAAGTACCATGTTTGTTTACATGTGAAACTATCTTATTCACTTGGGGCTAATCTAGAATAAGGATGTATGCAGTTATGATTTCAGAGAACTGTCAGATAGTCACCAAATGTTTTCCAGAACATCATCCTATCAGAAAAATGTAATCCACAGTAGCGTCGCATTACACAGTAACACCACAAAAGGAATAAAAATTGCTCCTGAGACACTATTTTAAGAATAAAGTAGAGACATTTCTAATGAAGCCATGATTTTGTCCTGTACAAGAATTTCTAAATATGTAGAAATAGTAATTTTCTTCAAGTTTAGATAAGTCGGCTAAAAATAGTCGCACACTGTAACTTTTCACAGCTAGTATTTATTTCGTTGGTGATTTTTATTATACGGGCATCACTGCAGGACAGATTATTACAGACTTGTGTTGGCCCTACTGCTATTCTAGTCATGTATAACAATTGAGAACTTTGACTTAATAAAGAAATAAACAGGGATCAAAAAGCATTGTAGGTTCCTAAATGAAACATCAGTTGATAATGTAATATTGTGAATGAAGCTCCATTGTTGGAAGTGTAATAAAAACAGGCTTTTGTGAGGCAGAAATATTGCACACCAGTGTTGAAAAGTTCTTAATACTTTTACTTTCACACACCTAAGGCAATAATTGGCCAATCAGCTGCAAAGAAATGTTACATGTCACTAATTGCACTGACATAAATTGTATCATTTATCAACTGTTCATACAACAGCATGATTTTTTTTATGGCTGTGCAATACATGATTTTACTGATGTGTAAAAATTTCTTTTAGCATATTGTAATAATTTTATAAATAAAAGAAGTCAGCAGACTCGTCACAGTTTAAGAAAGATAAAAATAATGGAGTTTTTATCACCACTTCTGAATTATTTGGGTGTCTCGTGCCATAATTTTTCGAGCCTGGCAGTATGTGAATCTCAACTGCAGTTAACAAATTGATCTAGTCTATTGCCTTTGATTAATTGTGGGTAATTTAGTTTCCACATCCGCTAAGAGTATGTATATAATACAGTATAACTGTAACTCTTGTTTGTGTTTCATTGTTTGTCCCTCTTGATAAGAGTTTTGCATGTAATAGTTTATGTCTGACCATTGTTTATTATCCACACAGGTTTAAGATTCCTAAGGGCATTGCGCCTAATGACTGTACCAGATATTCTACAATATCTTAATATCCTGAAGACTTCAAGTTCCATTCGCCTTGCACAACTTGTGTCAATATTCATTTCTGTATGGCTCACGGCTGCTGGAATTATTCACCTGGTAGGTAGTATGTATGTAACAGAAGTAAGTGGCTTTTTTTGTTCTAGATTAAACTAAATGTATGTTGTTGGTTATTCTGTTTCTATGTTGAAATAAGCTGGTATGGAGAAATACTGTTTTCAATTTCTGCAGCTGGAAAACTCTGGTGATCCATTGGACTTCAAAAATCCAAATCATCTCTCATATTGGACATGCGTTTATTTTCTTATTGTTACAATGTCTACTGTTGGATATGGTGATGTTTACTGTCAGACTGTTCTTGGAAGAACATTTCTCGTATTTTTTTTACTCGTCGGTTTGGTAAGTAGATAATTCTTGAGTAAAAACAATATTAATTTGATAATTATTTATTATGAAACATGTAGTATGTTTCCAGTCTTACATAAGGTTCAAACAAAATATTTCTTGTTAGAAAAATGAGAGTCATTCCTCCTGTAAGCAATTTTTCTTACTTTTTCCTGAAAGAGAAACCACCAACAATGAAATAATCATGAAAAAAATGCAATTTTGTTCCCTGACAACAAACATGACCATGTGGTACTGTCACTCAATGAGGCCTTCCAACCAGTACAGCAGTATTACAAGCATAAACTAAGTTTACCACAAGCTGTAAGTCACAACTTCAAATCAAACTTGTAGGTGGTGTTTTTGACATATTAGTTGTCAAGCTGCTTTGATTGGAGACCACACACATTGGTTATCACTGATAGCAGAAATTAATTATAAAGTTCCCAAGTGACATATCCCTTAAATGTGTGATTTGTAACATCCTAGTGAACAGGCAAACAAGGAAAGGAATGAGGGCTGCTGAACAACAGATGAGTAACTTATGATTTCACTTTACGTCACAAGAATGTGCTGAAGAGATAATATTCTGCTGAGTTAGTGATGACAGTAGATTTCACAGCAGCAATATTCTCGAGGAGACACAAAAGTGTCATATATTGTAATGTTAATATTGTACTTTAGAATGTCTAATGGAATCAGGTAGTCACTTCATTGTCCACTAGATGTGTGCAAAACAGTACTTGAAAGGGGTGGGGGGTAGGTTCAGTTGTGGTTCTAGTAGGTGAGTTGCAACTCGCAGCACTGATGCTTGTTTGCTGACCGCTGTTGTTACTTATAATTTCAGTAGATACACATGCAGTAAATTGAATTTAATATCATTTGACTAGCATTTTGGTGCAACCACACAAGTAGACATGATTAATTCTCTGTATATTCTGTATTTAAGGAAGAATTGTGCAGCTGTTTTCTCATTAAGAAATTGCGTTTGAATATTGTGAGAAGATAGTGTTATGCCTTGTGTAACAAGGAGAAACATTACCAGCCCTTATAAGAATTAGATACCAGCAGGGTCATGGTCTATAGAGGCAGTCGTTTATCATTTTGTGATGCTAATGCAGCTTTTGGTCAGAACCCCATGACAGTCATGAATAGGGAATGCAACATTTCATAGGCTCCTGTGACTAGTGCCTGAGAGGGAAGGTATAAAGTTGGTGTACTTTTAAATGGATGGTGGAACAAAGACTGGAGTGTTACGGATTATCTGCACGGTGACTGTGCACCAAACAACAACATAGGAAATGCAGGTGGCACATGCACATCGTCTTTTCAGACAAGTCCTGATCCTGCATACAGGATCATGAAGGATGTATCCATGTTTGGAGGCTTTGAGGAAAACGAACATTGCCAGAGTGTATTTGTTGTTGTCATACAAGCCAAGAACTTGGCATGACAGTATGAGAAGCCATCAGGTACACAACATAATCACCTTTCCTTCATAAAGTCAGTATTCTGGACAGCATGTGTTACATTTCTGGCATAAGAAGGTTGGTGGCTGTACTCTTTCTTAGAGGTCTCTGTGACACTATCTTTCAAGATAATACGAGACAGCATGTTGCCCATGCTGTCCTGACCTCTGTTGACACAGAGTTTGTGACTGTTGAGTAGTGTAGTCGTAGCAGATGAGGAATTTTGCATTCAAGGTAGAGAAATTAAAAAAAAACCTAGTGTAGACATTCTAAGACACCCTCCTTAACCTACAAGAAGGAGATGACGTTTTGCTATGTAGTGGAGCTTGTGAGAATTTTTGACATTGAATATGCAGATGCAGCAGCATAGTATAAAGCAGCACAGTATAAAGTTCCTCCACAAACGCTACCTTGCTCTATAAGCTTGTATTATTTGGTTGATTTGTGGCTAGAAGTCGGGGGCAAAAAGCTGCAGTTGATTAAGTTGACTACGTGGCATAGCCTTTTCCAGTCAGAGCAAAAATCTGTTTACTCACCTACGGATTGGATACTGCTCTTTGATGCATGATTTCTTTGTGTGGAGGAAAAAGAACCACCACTGCATGCCTGTGGCATACAAACATCAGATGGCAAGCAGTTTGCCGGCAAGAGGGAGCCCAAGGTTTGAAACAGGACAAACCATTTCTTTTAAGGGATAATCAGTGTTTAATAAAGTACAACAAATCATTGTCTTTTGTCCCAGCTCATACCAAAAATGGTGGAAAGGAACAATTAGCTCCTCAGGCTGGGTTATAATGGCTAAGATTTACAAGTTGTCTATATATTGTAGCTATTCATATATAATTGGGCAGCCTTATGCAATCTACTTTTTTTAGAGTTTTTTAATGTATTATTTGATTATTGATTATTTTACTGTATGATTTTTTTGTTAGGGAATTTTAAATGTTTATGAGTAAGCACCAGTGACCATGGTGTTAGGTGCTCTTATCCCAAACAAAAACACCCCTACACATTATTACTCTCAGGTATTTGTAACAAATGACTGCTTCTAGTTCTAACTCATTCGTTATGAAACCAAAGGATACAACAGTAAATGAAATATTGACCTTCTAATTTCTCTTCATGAGAACCACTTGCCATTCTTTGCACTAGGATGATATTTTGTTGATATAACTGGAAATTGTTGCAACTTTAATAGGAAAAAACTACTTATAGACACCAACATCATCTTTGGAGAGTGTGATATTGCAAATAATACTGACTGCCAAGTCATTGATGCATAATGTGAACAATGAGTCTCTTACACTTCTCTTTGGCACATGGAGTATTACTTATATGTCTGTAGATCAGTCTACATCCAGAATAATGTGCTCCATTCTGTCCTGTCAAGTAATTTTTAATCCACCATACACTTTGGTAGTTATCTTATAGAAACTTCTTTTCTTTAGTTGGCACCTGGGTGTTACTGGTACATAACCTTTTTGAAAGTCAAGAAACTCACAACAGAATCTACCTAACCCCTGTTTATGGTCCAGAGGTAGAAGTCTGTGCAGGTAAGGAAAATGCTATCTGCACCACATCCCCAAGACTATCAGTCACATCTGCATCTGTAGCTGCAGATTCCTTATTCACATTCACTCCCACAGATAGTCAAATTTTGTGAAGCAATTTAATCTGACAGTGCTCTGGCAGAAGGTATGTGCCTGGTGTGAGTTTTTGTCTACTGTAGTTCAATTCGGTTTTGTTGTGAATTGAGGCTAGATATATTTCGTAGTTGTCATATCAGATTTCATCTCATATTTTGCATTTAAAAGTGGTGGAAAACATATTTGTTCATAATTTATGCAGAAAGCCATTTGATGCAAGAAATTTCATACCCGACTTTTAACATTTTAATCATGGGTCTCATAACTCAGGTAACTATATGCCCATATTGTAGTACTACATGGCCAGCACATTCTCGATACAGTCAACAAATAAAAACATAATGTTCATAATTACTGAAGCAGATTTTGCAAATTTTTCTGTAGACTATTTTCACTGCCATGAGAAGTCAAATGAGATTGTGGTGCAAGTTGTCACATGTTGAATATTGTTAAAAGTTTGTCACATAGTTGGTTTATCATACCTAAATAAATTACCACAATTACAAACTGTGTCAATTTGTTATTCCTTTCACTGTAACAAGCATTGTATTGTGTACTTTTAAATATACTTGACACAAACATAGATTCACTAGTATTGTTGTTGTTGTTGTGGTCTTCAGTCAAGAGACTGGTTTTGCACAGCTCCCCATGCTACTCTATCCTGTGCAAACTTCTTCACCTCTGAGTAGCTACTGCAACCTACATCCTTCTGAATCTGCTTAGTGTATTTTAACTCTGGGTCTTCCTCTATGATTTTTACCCTCCATGCTTCCCTCCAATACTAATTTGGTGATCCCTTGATGTCTCAGAACGTGTCCTACCAACCGATCCCTTCTTTTAGTCAGGTTGTACCACAAATTCCTCTTCTCCCCAATTCTATTCAGCACCTTATCATTAGTTATGTGATCTAGCCATCTAATCTTCAGCATTCTCCTGTAGCACCACATTTTGAAAGCTTATATTCTTTTCTTGTCTAAACTATTTATCGTCCATGTTTTGCTTCCGTATGTGGCCACACTCAATACAGATACTTTCAGAAAAGACTTCCTGACATTTAAAAAAAATATGTACTTGAAGTTAACAAATTTCTCTTCTTCAGAAACGCTTTCCTTGCCAGACCCAGAGTACTTTTTATATCCTCTCTACTTCGACCATCATCAGTTATTTTGCTCCCCAGATAGTAAAACTCATCTACTACCTGAAGTGTCTCATTTACTAATCTAATTCCCTCGGCATCACCTGATTTAATTCAACTACATTCAACTACCCTCATTTTGCTTTTGTTGATGTACATCTTATATCCTCCTCTCAAGACACCATCCATTCTGTTCAATTGCTGTTCCAGTTCCTTTGCTGTGTCATCAGCAAACCTCAAAGTTTTTATTTCTTCTCCCTTGATTTTAATTCCTTCTCCAAATTTTTCTCTTGTATCCTTTACTTCTTGCTCAATATACAGATTGAATAACATCGGGGATAGGCTACAACCCTCTCTCACTCCCTTTTCAACCACTCCTTCCTTTTCATGTCCATCGACTCTTACAACTGCCATCTGATTTCTGTACAAATTGTAAATAGTCTTTCGCTCCCTGTATTTTACCCCTGTCACATTCAGAATTTGAAAGAGAGTATTCCATTCAACACTGTCAATGCTCACTCTAAGTCTACAAATGCTAGAAATGTAGGTTTGCCTTTCCTTAATCTATCTTCTGAGGTAAGTCATAGGGACAGTATTGCCTCACGTGTTCCAACATTTCTACAGAATCCAAACTGATCTTCCACAAGGTCAGCTTTTACCAATTTTTCCATTCGCCTGTAAAGAATTTGTGGTAATATTTTGCAGCCATGACTTATTAAACTGATAGTTCGGTAATTTTCACAACTGTCGACACATGCTTTGCTTGGGATTGGAATTATTATATTCTTCTTCAAGTCTGAGGGTATTTCGCTTGTCTCATACGTCTTGCTAACCAGATGGTAGAGTTTTGTCAGGGCTGATTCTCCCAAGGGTATCAGTAGTTCTAATGGAATGTTTTCTACACCCGGGGCATTGTTTTAACTTAGGACTTTCAGTGCTCTGTCTTACTCTTCACTCAGTATCGTATCTTCCATTTCATCTTTATCTATGTCCTCTTCCATCTCCGTAACATGTCCCTCAAGTATATCACCCTTCTATAGACCCTGTATATACTTTTTCCCCCTTTCTGCTTTCCCTTCTTTGCTTAGAACTAAGTTTCCATCTGAGATCTTGATATTCAGACAGGTAGTGCTCTTTCCTCCAAAGATCTCCTTCATTTTCCTGTAGACAGTATCTGTCTTACCCCTAGTGATATATGCATCTGCATGCTGACATTTGTTCTGTAGCCATCCTTGCTTACTCATTTTGCACTTCCTGTTGATCTCATTTTTGAGATGCTTGTATTCATTTTCGCCTGCTTCATTTACTGCATTTTTATATTTTCTCCTTTCATCAGTTGTATTACCATATTTACTCGAATCTAAGACGCACTCGAATCTAAGCCACACCTGAAAAATGAGACTCGAAATCAAGAAAAAAAAAAAAAATCCCGAATCTAAGCCGCAACTGAAATTTGAGACTCAAAATTCAAGGGGAGAGAAAAGTTTTAGGCCGCACCTTCAAATCGAAACTAAGTTGGTCCATTGTAATATGAGACACAATTTAGATCGAATGAAAGACGATACAGCTACAATAGTTTGGTTCGAGTCGTAAGCTTAGCAGTTAAGCTTTACCAGGTAGCCATTGCTATGCGTCAGGCGCTCCGTCCGTATTTATACGGGTACCCTTCCTTTTTCACGTGCTTCGTCTGGTTTGAATCGATTGCTTATTTTGCTTTGATCTAGTAAGTGCCGTTTTCTTTGTTATAGGTGTTTACGTCACTCTAAGCTGAAAATGCATTACTGTACTGCGTCATGCATTGTTTGTCGCATTCTGATAGTGCGTGTTTACGGCCTGTCGCCGCCCGCGGCATGGCTTGCTTTTGTGCACGCTACCGCCGCTTACGATTAAAAAAAGAGAGAAATTGTCTCATTAGCAAAACAATGGCAAGTGACTGCTACTTGTTGTTACTTACACTGCTGCTTTCTTTGATAATGATCAACAAGAACCAAATAATAGACTGCGTATTACAGAACATGTTCTGAACGAGAGTTAGGCGAAAATTTTTCTCCGTTTGAAAATCTTTGCGGCCGCTTCTTTAGTAAATCAAATTCTGCACAGAAATTAGTCATTTTAGATTTAAAAATCTAGTCAGTTGCCGTGCTTCATTTCTGACCGTATCACTATTAGGCATAAAAATAATACGAATATAAACAGGACACGATACGTATTTTCTTCCGCGTTTGCTGTTGTCTCACTCTAGTTTCGTAGTTTATTAGGCAGACGGGATGTAAATGAGATAGCAACAACAGGAAAGAATACATGGCAAAATGCTTATATTCGTATTATTCTTATGGTGAAGAGAATACTGCATGTGATTCACATTTCATCAGGTTCCTATTAGCAACAGTCTTGCCAGTCGGATTTTTGTAGTACATTGAAATTCTGCTACTTTCGAAGATGAACAATACGTAATTTGTATTTACTTCGTTGGATAATGTATGAAAATGCAGTGGTCAAAACTCGGGGCGGAGAAAAAAAAGCTCGTCTTCCACCTTTTTTTTTATTTATTTACTGATTCAGAGGTTTTGGCGCCAGCCTACACAGCATGCCTGTGTAGCGCTACATACATTCGACGGCAGAAGTTAGTTGTGGCGGCACCTACCAACATTTTTCAGAACTTCCGCTTGCTTTGCACTCGATTCTAAGCTGCAGGCGGTTTTTTGGATTACAAAAACCGGAAAAAAAGTGCGGCTTAGATTCGAGTAAATACGGTAAATATCTCTTCCATTACCCAATGATTTCTACTAGCCCTCGCCTTTTTACCTACTTGATCCTCTACTGCCTTCACTATTTCATCTTTCAAAGCTACCCATTCTTCTTCTACTGTATTTCTTTCCCCTGTATTTGTCAATTATTCCCTAATGCTCTCACTGAAACTCTCTACAGCCTCTGAGTCTTTAAATTTATCCAGGTCCCATCTGTTTAAATTCCTATCTTTTTGCAGTTTCTTCAGTTTTAATCTACAACTCATAGCCAATAAATTGTGGTCAGAGCCCACATCTGCCCCTGGAAATGTCTTACAATTAAAAACCTGGTTCCTAAATCTCTGTGTTACCATTATATAATCTATCTGAAACCTTCCAGTGTCTACAGCCTCTTCCACATATACAACCTTCTTTCATGTTTCTTAAACAAAGTGTTAGCTATGATTAAGTTATGCTTTGAGCAAAATTCTACCAGGCGGCTTCCTCCAGTCCATATTCACCTACTACATTTCCTTCTCTTCCTGTTCCTACTACTGAACTCCAGTCCCCCATGACTATTAAATTTTTGTCTCCCTTAAGCATCTGAATAATTTCTTTTATTGCGTCATACATTTCTTCACACTCTTCATTGTGTGTGGAGCTAGTTGGCATATAAACTTGTACTACTGTGGTAGGTGTTGGCTTTGTGTCTGTCTTGGTAACAATAATGCGTTCACTATGCTGTTCATAGAAGATTATCCACACTCCTATTTTTTATTCATTATTAAACTTACTCCTGCGTTACCATTATTTGATTTTGTATTTATAACCATGTATTCACTAGACCAGAAGTCTTGTTCCTCCTGCCACCAAACCTCACTAATTCCCACTATATCTAGCTTCAACCTATCCATTTTCATTTTTAAATTTTCTAACCTACCTGCCTGATTAAGGGATGTGATATTCCACACTCTGGTCCGTAGAATGCCAGTTTTGTTTCTCCTGATAATGACGTCCTCCTGAGCAATCCCTGCTCTGAGACCTGAATGGGGGCTATTCTACCTCCAGAATATTTTACCCAGGAGGACACCTTCATCATTTAACCATACAGTAAAACTGCATGCCCTCAGGAAAAATTATGGCTGTAGTTCCCCTTGCTTTCAGAAGTTCACAGTACCAGCACAGCAAGGCCTTTTTGGTTAAAGTTACAATGCCAGATTAGTCGATGATCCAGACTGTTGCCTCCGCAACTACTGAAAACACTGCTGCCCCTCTTCAGGAACCTCACATTTATCTGAGCTGTCAACAGGTAACCCCCCTCCCCTCCATTGTGGTTGCACCTATGGCGCTGCTTTATGTATCGCTGAGGAACGCAAGCCTACCTAGCATCGGCAGGGTCCATGGTTCATGGGAATATTATTTATGGTGTGTGTGATTAACAAATGGGAGTGAGATCTTGAAATGAAAATTCCAAAAATAGCTTGTCCTAGAAGACCCCACTTATCAGGTTGTGGTTGCTTTTTGAAATTGTGTATGTGAGCTCTACTACTGCAAAATAAATACAGATTAGTCAGATATAAGGTAGTTGTTTATACGATGGAGCCAGAATGTGAATTTAGAGGTGTAGAAAACCAGAAAGAACACGCCACTTTCTTTAGCACTTGCAAATGTTAGCAATGCATATATCCTTTCCAAGGCACTGCTCAGTCAGACCTACATAGTGGTACTTGTTCTACATGTGTAATAGTAATAGTCTTGAAAATCATTACTATAATTATGTTGTAGGAAAGTTCTTTTAGAGTGTAAATACTTTTGGATTAAAGATCACTCATCAAAAAACAGAAGCATTGAGATAGCCACATACAAGAGAAACAAAATTTGCTAGATTTTGAAGTTATCCTTTGATGAGTTACAATAAAACACACACACACACACACATACACACACGCCTCTGTGCCTATGTGGTGCCATTAGTAGTGGTTTGTTTCTTAGCAGGTGGACTGATTTGCCATTTGTAGTGCTTTGTTTTTTTTAGCAGGTGGACTGATTGTGGTTGGGGTGTTGTCTGGTGGGTGGTTAGAGTGAGAGGGAGGCAGGGAGAGGGACTGGGGTGGGTGGCTATCAGCTTGGAGGGAGGCAGTTGGTTTGCCAGCTAGGAATGTGGGAAGGAAGGTATGGCAGGTATATGGTCTTGGTATGTAATACATGATTGTAGGTACCAGCAGAGAGTGACACGTGCTGAAGGTGACATGGGAAAATGAATTTGGAGGGGGTGTCAAGACTGATGAAAGCAAAACTGTTGTGTGGAGGGTGCAGGGACAGTGGGTTACTTGAGACTGAGGCCAGCACAATTACAGGAGTGGAGGATGCATTGTAAGGATGACTCCCATCTGCGTAGTTCAGAGGAAGTGGTGGTGGAGGGAAGGATTTAGATGCCCCAGGTTGTTACACAGCCATTAAAGTTGAGCATGTTGTGTCACAGGGTGCTCAACTTTTCTCTTTGCAACACCTTGGTGATGGACATTCATCCTGGTGGTCACCTGGTTGGTAGTCATACTGACAAAGATATGTGCAGTGTTTCCAGCAGAGGTGTTGTATGACATGACTGCTCTTACAGTTGGTCCAGTCTCTGATGTGGTAGGAACAGTGTGTGACAGGAATGGAGTAGGTGGTGTTGCGTGCATGGATGGGCAGGTCTTGCACCTTGGTCATCCACATTCAGTGCTATCCTTTCTTCCTGCCTGTGGCAAGAGTTGGGAGTGAGTGGGGCATAGGGATGGAATAGGATGTCATGTCAGTTGGACGTGTGACAGATCACTACTTACGAGGGATGGGAAGGACTTTGGGTAGGATGTGAAATAATCAAAGCTCTGGAGAAGGATATAGTTTAGCTGTTCTAGCCCAGGGTGATGCTGGGCGACAGGCACTGTTCTGTAACTGATTCTTGGGGATGATGGAAGAGTTGGGAATCTGTATGATATTGCGTGGGAAGAATCTGTTTGTGGTCTAAGTTTGGGGGTACTGCCTGCCTGTGAAGGCCTTTGTGAGGCATTTGGCATACTGGGCACTGTAGATGTGCCTTGTTTAGTCCACATGGGAGGGAGTTTTTGGTGTGGAAAGGAAGGCAGCTGTCAAAATGCAGGTACTGTTGGTTGTTAGTGGGTTCAATTTGGACAGAAGTGTGGATGGAGCCATCAAAGAGGTTAAGGTCAATGTTCAGGAAGGAGACACTTAAGGTAGAGGCGACCCAGATGAATAAGATGAAAGACAACATGTTGAGGTTAGAAGGAATGAAAACAGAGTGTCTTGGCCCTGAGACCAGATCATGAAGATATCATCAATGAACCTTACCCAGATGTGGATTTAAGAGTTTTGGGAGGCCAGGAAGGTTTTCTGTAGACAGCTCATAAACATGTGGGTGCCCATGGATGTGCTGCAGAATTGTTACCTTCCCCTCAAATGAAAAGTAGTTTTGTGTCAGGATGTAGTTGGCAAGGATTGAGCAGCATGGAGAGCTGCATCAAACCAGTCTCAGGACTGAAGACTACAACAACAACAACAACAACAACAACAACATAGTGGGCAAAGTGTATAAGGAATTAGATGGTGGGTTTGGAGTTTGAGGGATGTTGGGAAAGATTATGTTCGATAGTGGAAAGACCATGGACATAAGGCATGTTGGTGCATAGAGAGGTGGCATCATCAGAGATGGGAAGTGGCCCAGGAGGTAAAGGGTTGGGAATGATGGAAAGTCAGCGAAGCAAGTGGATAGTATCTTCGATATGGGAGGCTAAATTTTGGGCAGTTGGTTGGAGATCAATGAGGGCTGAAATTCATTCAGTGTGGGGCACAATAACCACCTACAATGGCTTGTGTAGTATTGTTGGGTTTGTGGATTTTGTGGTTTGTGTGTGTGTGTGTGTGTGTGTGTGAAGTGTCATAGCAATGGACTCAGGTGAGAGCCTCTGGGAAGGGTCTATAGATTTCAACAGGGATTGAGGGTTGTGTTGGACTTCTGGGATGGAATCACTTTGGCAGAGCTTGTAGATGGAGTTGTCAGATGTTTGGCAGATGCTTCCCTTCAGGTAGTCACTGTGACTCATCACAGCAGTGGTGGAACCTTTGTCTGCAGGGAGAATGTTTAGGTCAGGATCTGTTTCCAGGTTGCCTGCGGCTGTCCTTTCTTCTGCTGAAATGTTAGTATTCTTAGGAAGGAGCCTGGGGAAGGATGTTGAGGTCAAGTTGGAGGTAAGAAATTCCTGGAAGGTGACCAGTCGATGGTTTGGTGGGAGAGGGGGGGGGGGGGGGGGGGAGGGGTGGAGGCAAGGATCATGATTGGGATTAAGTTGGCTTTGGTTGGAGGGAGTGGTGGCAAGGAAGTGTTTCTTCTGTAGGGATTGGGAGAAGAAGAGTATCCAGCATGTTCATACCTGGATGTAGAGCTGAAGACAAGGCCTTTGGGTAGGACTGAAACTTGTGTGGGACTGAAATTTTTGGTGGAAAGGTTAACAACAGTGTTTAAGATTTGCTTGGGTGTTGGGTTTTGTGGATTGTTGGGAGGGAGTTTTGGAGGATAATGAGTAGGAATGGTGTTGATGGATAGTGGTAACACAAGATGGGAGTAGATTCAACAGATATGACAGTTTATAGAACTGGTGTCTGGAATGCTCCTCTAGGTGCTGAGAGCAAAGGTTCCAATTTGAGATATATTTTGTGCGTAGTAAGGTTTGTACAGTAATAGTATCTTGTGGAAGGAGTAGAGGTGATTGTGGGATGCCTGTCCCAGGGAGAGATGTTTCATCAACCAGGTTTATGAGGGATAGGGACTGACGGAATCTGTAAGGGTTTAGACCATTTAGAGAATTCTGTGGTTTATACAGTGTTGATGTAACAGAAAGTGGGACTGTGTTTTAGCTAGGGAATGGAATACATGTCTGAACTGGTGCAGAAAGGTGAAGTAGGGGTCCATTAAGATAGTGATGGTGTCAGGGAAATTGAAAATGACATAGGAAATGGGCAAGTGTAAACATTAGAAACAAAAAAACTGCCAAATTTTCTTTCTTTGTGTGTGTGTGTGTGTGTGTGTGTGTGTGTGTGTGTGTGTGTGTGCCTCAACAACTCAATGCTTCTCCTTTTCAGTGATTAGTCTCCTTTGATCCAACAATAATAACTATTATTAAGAAGTAATTTAAGCAGCAATTTATGGCACTTTGCTTATTAAATTATGCAAACTATTATATATTTGAGACCAGGTTGTTGCAACAGTGGCATGGCCATCAAGCAACAGTATTCTGGAGCACTCATTTCAGTGGCTTGGAGCCAGTGTGGTGAAGGATGTAAATTTTTATTTTGTTTCATAATACTTCACAAGGCTGATTTTGAAGTGAAATGTTCTTACTGGGGGCAGTAAAAATACTAAAAATATCTTGAAAGAGGTCTCTAATATAAAAATTACAGGGAAAAACATAACTTTTAGATTAAATAGATCCTTCTTCCGTCTAGTGCTACTTCAGACTCTGTAAAAAAAAGAAAACAAATGAAAAATTTAAAAATAATACTGGTAACTTGATTAATGGCAGAAGAGGAGAAACTGTACAGGTAACAGCTTAGTTTAAACAATGGAAAATCCTGGGTGGAATGTAACAATATTGTGAAAAGGAAGGTTGCTACTACCATACAGTGGAGATGCTGAGTTGCAGATAGGCACAACAACAGGATTGTCACAAATATTAATGAAGGCCTTAACGGCCAAAAGCTATATTTGTGACAGTCTTTTTGTTGCTCCTATCTGTGACTTGGCATCTCCACTATATGGTGAGTAGCAACTTTCCTTATTCACATTATTGTAACTGTTTAGTTTGCAAGATTACTGATCAGGAAGATATCATCCTCAATCATCTGTGTCCTCAAAGATATGCATCAGTCCTGCATTATTCATCCCACAGTAGAGAAACTCCTCTCAGATTGTGCACAGGATGCTGGAATGCAGTGTCTAAAATACATCTGTTTGAAAAGATGTTAATACATGTTTCACATCCACTCAAGCCAACTGTAAGGTCGCAGATTTGTCACTGATACATTTCGAAATTTCATCTGCAGCGTTGTCAACATTATCTCCCAATGAATTTTCAGATTCACTGAAAAAATCATCAGGTTTATGGATATGATCTCATTATTTTTGAACTCTGGGCACTTTCTTGCAACATAATTCCTAGTGTCCTTTATAACTTCATCTTTCTCAGCACTGCTAAGAAACTAACTTTTGTATTTAGGATTTAAGAAGCTTACAAGTTTGTGTGTTGTTTGTATTTTCCACTTACTGAGTTTTTTCTAGAAAGAACAACAGCTTCAACTTCTCAAGAAATCCATTTCCAAATGCTACTTTGAAAGGTAGAATGTCTTTGCTGACAAAATTGATGAACTTTTTTGCTTCGGCTACTGTCAGATTCAGTGAGATTTTAAGAATTTCTCTCTTACAATTAAAAAAAAGGAGGAATTATACTACATTGCCCAGCCTCACACCCATGCTTTAACAAATTTGAAGGAAGGAAGATTTGGGAGATTACAATTTAACATCCTGTCGACATCAAGGTCATTAGAGACAGAGTAGAAGCTCAGACTGATTCAAGGATGGGGTAAAAAATTGGCCGTGCCATGTAAGGAAACATCCCAGCGTTTGCTGAGGGGTGTTTTGGGGAAATCGGGAAAAACCTATCAGGATGGCCGGATGCAGTTTTACTTCAGTGTGAAACTTTGAAGTCCCAGTTCTATGTCCAGTACAAGAATACACCTTTTTATGTGCAAAAGAAGCCACTGTATCTTTGATTTTCTGTTCTCCATCCATTTCATATTGTTAATTGGAGGTTTCAATTTGGTTTCTTGCAATAATGTGAAATCATCTTGTTTTGCCATGCATTAAATTATGTCCATTGTTCGTTTTAGTAAACCATTCTCACTAATGTTGACTCTGACACACTCGTTATGTGTTCTCTCAATCACTGTAAAGCATTAACTGGAGGCAGCAGAAACTTGGTAACTTGCATCAGCACTGAAGTTTGAGTTCTACAGTAACTTGATATAAATTTGAATCTTGTTACCGAGATTTTCAACATCTCCGTATCCTGTTTTGGGAGCTTTCTTCTCATTACTCCATCAAAACATTTAACATAGCATATGCAATGAAGATATTAAAATTGCATTCTACCTTTCCTCAGCAATATGCTTCATCAAAAAAACATTGTTGTTGTGGGATCTCCCTTTAAAAAGCTTGCTATGTTCTTCAAGTAATATATTCTCAAAAGTTTGCCACTTGCCTCCAACAAGTATGTGGAAAGCTTTCATTCAGAGTTTAAGAGACACATTCCTCTGTAGTTGTTGAGATTAGTGCTGTCTCCTATCTTGAGTATGGGAATTATTACATCTAAATTACTGATAGATTTCGGGTTTACCTTGATACAGGAAAGACACAATGGACAACAATCAACAAACAGGAATGATAATCAATGACAAATGAAAACTATCGGTTATGTGATATATTAATAATGTGCTACATAGTGTCTTTTTTTCTTTCTGCGTGTGATTCATCTAAGTATGAACTGTCTTTAATAACTGGCTTTATAAAATTGGACTGTTACCAGCAATATGGATGGAAATAGTCATTTTAGACACCCTTTATTGTGAATAGAATGGCTAAAAGCATCAACACGTGGTACAGTAATGAGGACTCCATTTATATAGTTACCATTGATTTGTAAAGTGCAGTTTCAGATAGAGATACGTTTTTCTAATACCAAAATTTATATTGCCTTCTGTAATAGACATCTTGTGGTGATTTTTTTCAAAATTAAATAAATAAACATAGAAGAGCACAAAATAATTGTACAAATGTCCAGTAAGACATTAATGCAGTATCAGACTAGGTCTAAATTTAGAGATATTTCAAGCTATGCACTTTATAATATGTACTGTGCTTTGCCTATAAGAGTTATTGAGACAAAAATTTTGCAAATCAGGCACAGAAGTACCTGTCAACCACAGTGAGTGGAGCTGTGATGAACAATAGAACTGGACAAAACATGTAACAGGCTCCGGTTCGTTGGTAGACTCTATTTAAAATGCTTACAAAATGTGTACTGAAATTCTAGTATTACACGAGTTCATAATTTAGTTTGACTAACTGGGGATGCGTATATTAAAGCAAGTGTATTGTAAATGGTTTCTGATTTGTCTGACTGTTGTGGGAATGTCACTGTAAAATATGAATTGGCAAACACTTAAAGAATGTTCCCAAATATCTCACAAAAACTAACCTAGAAAATTAGGAGAATTTCTGTAATGTTGCAATCTACAAATATTCCTCATCCCTCCTTACCAAATTAGACTGATAGCAGCTCAAAGAAAAGCATATCAGTAGTCACTCTTGCTACTCTTAATTCATGAACAGAATAGTAAAAATCACAAACATATGGTAACAAAATGAATACTCCAAGTCATATGTCTATTAGTGATTTGGGAAGTGCACTTTTGGGTAGTTACATTTCATAAATACCTAAGATTATGTTGCCTTCTGTAACAAATGTGTTGTGGTCTCTTTCTTCCAGGAAACCGTCTTAGGTGAAACTGGAAACATACTACATGTTCTATTATGTACAATTATTGTCTTACATCATTGCTGATATATTAAGATTATTTATATCATACGTTGGTAATTTAAGTTGAATGTTGGTGTCTATGAAATAGTTCTAGGATATATAGTATTAAGTTACTCAGAATTCTAACTTTTAAATTTTTTCATGTGACTATGAATTCTGCAGTAATACATATCACCTCATAAAGCTCAAAACCCTTTAGCCATTAAGTGCTGTAATGTTTAACAAACTTTCAGAAAAATTAGTGGATGGAAAATATGATTTTATATTATGAAATATGTTGTCTATTTAAGATTTTAGAGATTGACAGCCTTAAACATTCTGATTACTGACAACCAAAAGTTAAAACAGCATGCAATCCTTTTTCTTGTAAGCTTAATCTTACATTACCAAATTCAGTTATGTGATGTGCATACTTTGTCAGTACAATGTGTTATTTAAAAAAAAAAAAATGCTCGTTTTTAGTCTTGGTTAGAAACATTTTTTACTAAATTGAGATTTCAAATTCTATTTTTTTGAGGGATTTTAAATTCTATTTCCAATATTTGATGCCAGTTAGAAAGCTGCATCTTATCAGTGAGCTTTTCAATTAAACAAAGTCTTCTTCAAGATGCCATTCTTGCTTTTTGAGTTTAAGCAACCAGTGTGGAATACCAACAAAGCTCCAAGAGAAATGATTTGCCATTTCCTTTCTCCATTGATTTGAATTAAGAGTTTCTCAGCAACAGTAGGGATTGTAAATAATATTGCTGAGATGCGTGAGGCATTAGTCACTAATAGGCCATTTGTTGTAACGCTTCTCTCACCTTACGCTGTTAAATGGTTAACAAGTGTGACAGATTATTTTCCCTTTTAAATCCTTAACCTGCTGTTACACAATTGTTTGCATGTTGGTCCATTTACCTTGTATTTCAACAGTCATTTGAGATCCTATTACCATAATATCTTTTTTCTGACTAGGAGTCTTTAATGTAGCCACAAATTTTTGGCTCACATGTAGAAATGAAACTCTAATAGTTTTGTTTGATAATATAAAACAGAAACAAATTCACAGTCATAAACTCTGTCAGTGATAATCCAATCATAATATAATGAAGAATAACTTTAAACAGATGATAAATCTTGAAATTAATAAAACATCTGGTTCTTGTTTCTTCGGAGCTAAATTGAAGAATGTGAATAGAGCTGCAGGTGGATATGAAGGGTTGTATGCATAGAATCTGTCTCAGAAAAGATCAGAAGCCTACAAAAGAGCCATTTTCTTCACATCTGGTTGGTTTCGGACTATTTTCTGCATGTTCTTGCATGTTGTTATTAATGAATTTGCTTGGCAGAACAGGCACTTCCTCTAGGAAATGGTTTTTATGTTATGTATATGGGTAAAAGAAAATGGGACACAGAAAACTATAACAGGGTCAAACTAACTCTGATCTAGGTTGAAAATCCAAAAACTCAGTCTGTACATTGAATAAAGTAAAAAGTTTCCTTAGATTTTATGTTCAACAGCTTGGCTGGGTTTGTAAGTTTGTGAAGAGGAATATATCTTTGCAATGAATGCTTCACATAAATCCATGTTAAACCAATTTTTTTGGTTGCCTTTGGACACATCCCTGCTACTGGAACTTGCTGTTGTCAGAAGTTGTTGTCATGGTCTTTCCTTCTGCATCCCTGTGATATGAAGACTTGTCTTGACATGCAGGTCCATTTGAAACTGTTTTTTGCATGAAACATTTTTCTCGCAAACTCGACAGTATAAAATAATTCTGTCATATGTAAATGTTCTAGGGTTGCCAGCTATCCACGAACTGGCATTTCTTATTTTGGGTGACATAACTGGTATGCATAACCGGTGAAAAGGAGCCAAATATGCAAATGCATATGCAACACGAAAATGCATAAAAAATCTGGTCTTTAGTCATAACAAATGACTGAATAACCCTAATCTGCAATAAAAAGCTTCATGAAGTGTGAACAATGCAAGAGGTAGCGGGCTGTTTTGCTGGCAAGCAGGCACCTCCACTGGCCATCAATGATACTGGCAGCAAGTGAGGCAGGTGTTCTCATTTCGTTCTCTTGCTGACAGTGTCAAATGTGAACTCTGTGGGTGTGTTCATACACCATAAATGGGCATACCACTACAGTTTTAACCGTTGGATCTGTGGACAAAAGCTTCCCATTTGTAAAGCATGTTTGATGAGGTCTCTTAATATTAACAACAAATTTGTAATTACAGTTGTTACAAAAATATGAGATGCATTCTTCAGAATTATTGTTGGTGACATCAGAGAAAGTCATTTCCCTAAAAAGAAACTAACTGATTCAAAAATCAAATTACCCAGATAGCACATTCTTTTGATACAATCATAGGAAAGCCACTGTAAAAGAAAAACTGCAACTAAGATGTCACTTACAGTTTTGGTAGTTGTTATCAACAATGTATGAACAGTACACTCGCATTACAGCAGCATACAAATTTAAGTGTGCACCAGAAGCTTTTGCACCAGTTCAACATCCATATCAAAAACCATATAATGATACATGTTACATCTTTGATCATGTGCAGATTTATTATGCATTATAATACTAGAAAACAGAACTTCAAATTGAATTTGACTGTTCAGCAAGGATTGGCTGACATGTACAGGGCAAAAGACACGAATAAGGATAGTAGTTTTACTGATAATAGTAAAGTAACTGCCACTCCTAACATGGTGACAGTTTTTGCCTACTCCTCTGCTTGAAAGTAATGAGTGGACTTGTAATCAGACTGTCCAAAATCTCAAAGAAGGAAAAACTTATTGTCACATGTGGAGTGAAGAAAAAGTCAGATGAGATGCTGAACAGGTGGCTTCCCGGTTTCTGGCTTCAGTTGAGAAGGCCCTGTTAATTTGCCGGGTTGAGTATCCATTGTCTCTGAACACCGCCCTTAAATGTGCAAGTTCCTTATGCAAATTCTATGCATCTGACACCGTATGTGCTCTGTGCACAAGGGTTTTAAGCACACTCACGGTTTGGGGTGGGTGATGCCAGCTTGAATGCAAGTACAAATCAGTGTGAGTGGGCTTATGATAAACAGAATGTCCCACTGAGCCATCACTCTTCTATTTAACCAAAACATCCAGGAATGGAAGGTAATCATCTTTCTCCATTTCCATAGTAAATTCTCATGGATGGAGTTAAGATGATGAAAATACCCCATTAACTTTTCTTCTCCGTGGGGCCACACTATGAAAGTGTCATTGACATATCTCCCAAAAACTACAGAAAGTGGGAATTTATAAAATACCGTGTCATTGTGGTATAGCCTATATAGGACAGACAACGCGTACAGTGGAAGAGCGTTGTATGGAACTTCAATGTTGCACTTCAACCCAGTAAGTCTACAGTATCAGAACATTGTATTTTCAATGGAAATTCAGTGGAGTATAGCAAAACTTCGATTTTGGCCACAGCAACAACCTTTTGGAACTCCATTATCAAAGACTCCATTGAAATATGCATTGCAGAAAATCTAATGAACCATGACAGTGGTAACCAACTGAATAATGCGTGGAATCCTGTCATTTCCGAAATTTGCTCGAGACGAAGACGCCAGAAGACTTCGATAGCTGCGGCCAGCAATGATACTGATGGCAGCTGAGTCTTGCAGTTCCACCAGCGAGGGCGCTGCCACTGGGTGGTGTGGTCCTTCTGTCTCCATGATTTCAACGCATGCATGGCAGTGCCATCAGTGCACTATATTAGATGGAGTGGAGAATGTCTTTTTCAGTCCTCATTTGGATCACCTGAAGATAGCTGGCAGTTGTCCAGCCGAAATATCAAAGAATGAAGTTTATGACAACCGGCTGCAATCCCGAAATCTCTTTCAACAGCTAACATTATCTTCACTCTGGTTTTACTGACTTAAGTTAGACCTTGCTTCTTGTGAGTTTTTTTCTCCCGTGAGGAACAAAACACCAAGAAAAGGAGACGATTCTTCAAAATCTATCTCTGGGCAGTCTCAAATACTCCACGAATAAGCTGCTACTATTCTGTCTAGTTATTAGTTTGTGATTTTTTGAAATGGTCAGTTACACTGCATGTAAAAAATTTGTTCCAGCACTCCAGAACTGTTTTATAATTTTTTGCTTCCCTTTTACATGTGGAAGCTGTGAGAAAATATTCTGACAACCAATTTTTGCTGCAGGGCTTTGTGCTTGAACCATTTTGTTTCTTCATTCCTACCGTGATACATAACACATTTTGCAGAAGTTGGTGTTCTGTAGAAGCAGTTTCAGAATCGCTGTCGGGCTGCTCTGTTGCTACATTGATTTCTTGCTTAGATTGTGCTTCCATATTCAGAGGCAAGCCCTGTAAGTGGATTTTATCGGCTAGAGTTCTTGTAGCCACATCAATAGCTGTATGTCTAACTTGATTCCTTTCCTGTAGAATTTTATATATTTGCGTATTTGGCAAAGCATGTCATGTACTCGGTGTAAGCAATGTTTCATTTAATATTTAAACCCCATAAGAATGTTTACTTTGCTTATAAAAGACATAATATATGCAGAATACACATGGGATGAAAAATTAACCCAGGTGCACATTACTAGTGCAAAGAAACAAACTAAATAAGAAGCAAGGCAGTGTTTCAGGAATGCGCAAGGGATCATTACATAACTTGTGTGTGAGAAGAAATCTAAGATTGTGCATTGCTTCAAACGAAACTTCCACTAGCAGGCTTTATTTGTAATTTAGCAGACAAACAATGCATGAAGGTAGAAATATCAAAGAAAGTATTGCTAGATTAACACTTCATTATCTTTAAATTATATTGAAATATTGCAGTAAAATCATGAATGTTAGATTTTTTCTGAAGTGCGAATTATCGCAAGTTAAAGATCACCCATGTTTGGAAGTTATTGATCATAAAGTATTTGTGTCAAGTCAAACGCATATGGAGTGTAACGCAGATAACTTTTAAATTAAAACTCAAAGAAATGTTCAGTGTCTGTTTTCCACCTCTGTGATTTGGTCCAACTTGTAAGGCAAACGAGAAAAAAAAAAGCTTTCCATAGTCAGTGAAATCTAAAAGGTTTTTTATTCTTGTTTAGGACTTCTCAAGTGTGAATTACAAATGAAGAAATATAATGATCACGGGGAAAGATTTTTGTGGAAAATGTGTGACATGGGTAAAAGTTACAAAAGAAAATATGGGAGACTTTCTCCACAAGGAAACATTCGAAGTGTCTCAGGACTTCAAAGGGATGGGTGAGCTAAGAAGAGGATTTAGTTGTGATGTGCTAAAGCATTCCTTGAATGAGTGGGACCCTGCCCCACCAGCAGAGAAAGAGAGAGAAAAAGATATTATTGATTTGCTTCCCTAATTCCTGATGTACAGTACTCCATTTATGTTATCATAATCTGTTGTCAGTGGATGATGTTAGGAATGCTCTTCCACATAAACTATCAGACTGATGACTCTGAAGAAGATCATCAGAGTGAATGTGCAGCACAATGCAAATTAGAATAACCTATTGAGAGTACTGTTGTGAGCCTCACGTGCATAAAAATATATGTATCGAAGGATTTTAAGGAAGTGTTAAGTAGCGGTTTTTTGGACTGCTGTTTATAATGTTTTTAGAGGTCACACAGAACTAAGCCAGACAAAAATGTAATAAAATGCTTTACTTTCAATTAATGCAATAAAATGTCAGTAGATGGTATGAGATGTGCAGTAGCGAGAAAAAAGCTGCTCCTTCCGGCAAAGCATCCCAAATTGTAAAATTAGACCTGTCTGATCTGTTACATAAAGGTATGAGTTGCCACAGTTCTGGTCCACAAATTCAGGTCACAGAAGAGGGAACTTGATCATATTCTTTGAAAAGTTTCTGCTAGTATACATTCTACGAGGTGTATTGTTCAGTGCAGTAGTTCATAAAACTGTCTCTAAAATTTAGTCAGGTGCAATTTGAACCTAGTTTTGTCTCTCATGTAAAACTGAGGAAATTGGAATTATGCCATTCTGACTGAAGGAGAGAAAATTATACCATTTAGCATCACATTTAAAGAAAAAGTACATTTGACATAGGACTGGAAGCTATAATATTTACTAAAAATAACTTGTAGGCAACTTGATGGA
This sequence comes from Schistocerca americana, assembly GCF_021461395.2. Taxonomy (NCBI): domain Eukaryota; kingdom Metazoa; phylum Arthropoda; class Insecta; order Orthoptera; family Acrididae; genus Schistocerca; species Schistocerca americana. The sequence continues at coordinate 168,307,077 of NC_060119.1, read as the reverse complement.
TTAATAACATGAGCTGATTTGATAACAAACAGTCTTAATTCCAACAGCTGGACATAATCCAATGCATGCCTTCAAGGTCTTTCTCACTTTAACAAAATAATGCTGCATGTATTAAAGACGACACAAACTCTCTTGAGACCATTTTTGGCGTTCAGCCAAGTTGGTGTTTTCTGTTTTATGCACCATATTTCAACAACTGATTCTGTCATATTCTTCAGGTGCTGTGAGATATGCTGTTATATGTACTCACTACCTGGACTCCAACCAGACTGTAAACTATTGTTAGTCTTGAATCACTACTTATAGATGAATTTGTCTCCCAGCATCCACTGCATCCTTTGATGCTCTCCACATTTCCCAGCTCTGCAGGACTGACAGCCAGTGAGACCTTAATGAATTGAGTGCCAGACCCCAAATCTTGTCTAAATCTAAATATTTGTCCCTGTTTATTAGGTTTTCCGATACCTTTATTTTGACAGATTCCTTAATTATGCTGTCCCAAATCTTGGCATTTACACCCAACCCTTTGTCGCATCACATTTAATTTGGTGATTATATTTGAGGCAATTCTCAGTCAGAGATGATTTGCTTGGTTGCTTTAGTCAGGTGTGTTGCTAATGTTTCTTGCATCTCTTCTCCACGGTTTTAATATACTGCCCTATGTAAGGCATGTGACATTTGTAATGAACGTGCTACACATCCAGCATATGGGGACCTAGTTTGTCTTTAAGAATAGAAAGAAAACCTTTTATCTTTGTTGATGGAAGCAAAATACATTGGTTGTCATGTTTCTGTTGGAGTTTATTGATCTTTCTGGATATTTCACTAGCAAAAGGTAGATTATAGAGTTTTGGCTTCTCTTTTCTGTCTGTCTCAACCTCTTTTTGACTGCAATGTTTTTTGAACTTGATAATTTGAGTACCCATACCTTCAGAACACTATTTATAGGTAGTGTAATTCTTCAGTGAGGATCTCCTTGTCCGAAAGCGTTGTAGTTGTATGGAGGGGAATCTTAAGCACAAAATTTTTTTGTGATGGATGGTGATGGCTCAGTGTGTGGCGATAAAGGACAGTGTGGGTGAGTTTTCTTCTTTCATGAAGATGTTTGTTAATGTTGCTGTTATCTGTAGGAGAACCACAACATTAGGTAACTTAACAACCTATAGGAAAACATGCAGATGATCGTTGTCTGGTGCTGATCATATCAATAAAAAATTGAGATGTATCCCATGTAAACAAGTAGAAAGACCCATTATCATTTAATGACACTGTAATTGTTGCCAATGATTAATCGGCCACACCTTATAACATTGAGTGTATGTTTACAGAATGACTTTAAGTAGGATGGCTATCTAAATCTAGCTGTATGATAGGTAGATGCTGTACTGAGATTTTCTTGGAAGAATCTTAAGAAACTCTACAATCACTTATTTGGAAGGAAGCATACTTATCCCACATTCAACAGATCCTAAGGTATTATTAGGCAATCTGGAATTTTACCAAGTGAGGTTAATAGAGGAAAGACAGAAGGTTCAAAGCAAAGTTTTGGATTTCTGTTAGATTCATTTAATGAATATTGCAGCATTGTAGATATGATCGGTCGACTCCAGAAGTTGACTAGATGAGAGAATTGTTGTGCATCAGTGGATGGGCATACTGTAAAAGTTTTGAAAGTGTGTGTTAAAAGAAGAGTCATTTAACATATCACTTCTCCCTCACATATATCTCTTGTAATGACAATTTTGATAAAACCAGAGAAATCGGGGATTTACTGAGTCACACTGACAGTCTTTCTACCTACCTGTCGCACCAGTGAATGAGGAGGAGGGAAGGATAACTGGTACACAGTGCACACATTGTCAGCTACTATGAGTTGACTTCAGAATACAAATATAGATGTAATATCCAATGACAACAATTCCTAGAATTTTCTGTTCTTTGGGAACTTTTAAATATATAGTAAAAGATGAAGAGAACAGTAAATGTGGAAAAAAATAAAGCAATCAGTGAATAGAAAGAAGGAAAAAAGAAATAAATTGAAAAACAAAAAGTGATAAATAAATAATAAAATTCTAAAACTATCACATAAAAAAGGAGGAAGAGTTATGCTGATGGGTGTTAGGTTCAGAGAGGCGACAGGATGAGGGGACATATTGCCAAGCAAGTTCCCATCTCTGGATTGTAGAGAAACTTGGGTTGGCTGAAAGGATCCAGTCAGCCCTAGTAGTGCACAGAGCTTACTCAGATCGTGTTGTAGAGTGTGCTCAACATCTGAATACAGGATGTTCCCAAGCCAAATGGTTCTGTGCCCATCTGTTTGTCTACCCAGTTTGCTGCTGGACATGTGAACACATTACTTGGTAAACAACATGAGCAGTTTCACAAATTGACATGTGGAATAATCGGGTCTACTGCCGGATGTTTGTGTCGCTCTGGCACAATATTTCGGCCACGTAACTCGTTGCCTTCTTCAGGTGCTACCTGAGAGTGCCGTATTGGAGAACCTTGTCCAGTATTTATGCTCAGAGGGCGCTGGGAGCTCTCTCTGCCGTTTGCGCCCGCCTGGCGCTGCCTGTAATGTGTTGCCTCTTCGCCGGTGCTCCCTCGGATGTCCGCGCCCGACTTAGTCGCCATCTGTGGCAGCTGTCTGGGGCCCATCCTGTGTCGGGCGTTCCGTTTGCAGTCTGCGCCAGCCTGGTGCTGCTCCTGAGGTTTTGGTCCTTCCCTGGTGTTCCCCCGGACGTCCGGGCCCGGCTCGTCCACCATCTGTGGCCGTGGCAGCTGTCTGGGGCCAGACCCGCATTTGGCGCATTTGTGCCAGAGCAACACAAACATCTGGCAGTAGACCCGATTATTCCACATGTCAAGATCTCACTGGGAAAGCCTGAAGAGTTACAGTTTCACAAATTGTTTAACGTCTAATTTTTCAATTTACGAGTGGTGGGGATGAAGCAAGTGGTGGTGGGTGGGTGAGGGTGGATTACAGTGGGAAATCTGTAGTGATTGGAAAGTGGGTGCTTGTTAGAATTTTATTATTTTTATTTTCAGTTCTGTCTTTCCCTTTGGTTATTCCCTCCCATTATCACTCTTTTCCTTTTCTTAACGGTGATGTTCTTTTCAATGTTAAATTTCTCTTTCCCTTTTAATCAATTTTCCTTGTCACCTTTACTTGTCACAAGCCTCTTCTGTCACCTCTGACACACACACAAACACACACACACACACACACACACACACACACACACACACACACACACACACACGCGCACACCCCTCCCTTGCCCAACCTTTCCCAACAAATTCCTCATCCTTCCCAGAAGAGAACCATATAGTTCCAGAAGCTAAGAGCGTTATTTCCTATTTTTAATGTTTCTTTTTGCAATACTGGAAGCTGAATACCCTTAACATAGGTACTCTCCAACCTTTTTGTGTCTTTGAAATTTTAGTAATTTTCTCTGTAGAGTTTTCTGGACAATGTAACACATGAAATTCAAATTCCCAAAGAACTGGAAATTCTAGGAATTGCTGCCACTGAATATTACATCTACATTTGTATTCTGAAGTCATCTTTGAACTGAAACATTACTTGCTAATGTGCTGTCTTTGATCTACACCCTGTCTACCACCTTTTGTATTTGTTAATCTTTTATACTTGACGTACACTTACATTCTCTTTGGCACTTTTTCCTTTGTCTTTGCATCCCCTTTTCCGATAACATATGGGCCATCAGCGCAGGCTCCAAGTGATCCCTTTTCAATCTTTCCCATCCAGTCCCTATTTCCTCCCAGGAGATGCAAGAGATGGTTGTTAATGCTGGGAATGCTACAGGAAAATTAAAAGAGGCCTTTTGAGAAATGAGAAACAACTTTATGAATATCAAAAGCTCAGATGGAAATCCACTACTAAGCAAAGAAGGGAAAGCTTAAAGGTGGAAGGAATATGGAGAGCAGCTGTACAAGGGGAAATAAACTTGAAAGCAATATTATAGAAAGAGAAAAGGATCCAGATGAAGATGAGATGGAAGATATGATACTGTGAGAAGAAATCGACAGAGCACTGAAAGACCTGATCTGAAACAAGGCCTCTGGAGTAGATGACATTCTTTCAAAACTGCTGGTATTCTTGGGAGAGCTATCCATTACAAAATTATTCCACCTGGTACGCAAGATATGTGAGATGGGAGAAATACCCTCAGACATCAGAAAGAATGTAATAATCCTAGTTCCAAAGAAAGCAGATGCTGACAGGTGTAAATATTACCAAACTATCAACTTAATAATTCAAATCATTGCAAAATACTGACACAAATTAAATAGAGAAGAGTGAAAAAAGAAAAAGCATTCTAGAGGAATGTTGGAATATGTGAGGCAATACTGACCTTAGAAGATAGGTTAAAGAATGGCAAGCCTATGTTTATATCTTTTGTAGACGTAGAGAAAGCTTTTGACAATGTTGAGTGGAGTACACTCTTGACTTTCTGAAGGAAGCAGGGGTAAAATACATGGAGTGAATGGTTATATATAACATGTAGGGAAACCAGATGGCAGCTATAAGAGTTGAAGGGCATGGAAAGGAAGCAATGCTTGAGAAGGTAGTGGGACAGGAGTGCAGCCTATTCCTGATGTTATTCAACCTGTGCCTCGAGTAAACAGTAAAGGACACCAAAGAAATCTTTGGACAAGGAATTAAAGTTCAGGGAGCAGAAATAAATTGTGGTTTTCGAATGGAATTGTAATTTTAATGATTAATAAAAACCACCACAGCTGTATTATTACACATTTATTGCGCTTCAACTAGGTTCATTCTTAGAATATCTTCAGATTGCTGTAATTCTGCCAGGCAACTGATAAAAGACTTGTGATCTTTGTTTTTGGATTTGGTCTTTACGCCTCACATTATTTTGGGGGGGGGGGGGGGGGGGGGGTTATATTATGGCCACCTTTGGAAAATATTGCAATGTAGTCAGTTGCTTCATATTTAAAAAATCTGAAAAATATCAGCTGTTTTTAAAGAATTCTTACACAAGATTCAATATATATTCCGAATTTTTTGACTTAATGTAACCAAAAAATTTAAGTCTCACTAGTAGATGCCCCTTTCCCCAGTGAATTTTATATTCAATATTTTCAGGGTCTTACTTACACACCTCTTTAAAAAGTATATTGTGATTAAAAGTCAACAACAGTGAGTGTATTTTGAACATTATTATTGAAAGTGCGTTAATATTGCTAAGAGTTTGCTAAAAGATATTTTCAGGTTTGGCACCGTACTGACACATGAGTACCTTCTTTAAAAATTATGTGTTTAAAATAAGTCACCAACAATTAATGATATTTTTTGGGAGGGGGGGGGGGCATAAAGTCTACCATCTGTAAACCCCCCTCCGCCCCTCTGGCCTTGCCTCTTTGGTATTCACAGTATGGAAAATATGTTGGTATTGTTAGGGTTAACATTACGTACAAAAACCAGACAATTTACGTCATGACTTCACCAAATCCTGGCAACCTGATATTTTATAAGAATAAAACCACTTATAGCACAATAAATGTGTAACAATACAGCTAGGGTGGTTTTAATTAATCATTAAATTAGTGTCAGGTGTGGTGTTAAATATGATCAAGATTATGGCATCGTAATTCTATCAGAGACAGCGAAGGACTTGGAAATGCAGTTGAATGGAATGGACAGTGTCTTGAATGGAGGATATAAGATGAACACAAACAAAAGCAAAACAAGGGTAATGGAATGTAAAAAACACTTGAAGAGAAGAACACCCACAACTGAGGAATATTTTATGGCATAAAAATTGATTTCACTTGTAAGTTATTTGTCTCTTTTTACTGCATGATCAATTCTGGAAACTTAAAGCTCCATCATCGAGTACCATGAAATAATTAAAAAATCATAAAAGTGTGGCAGTCAAGTTGTGCCTGACTTAAAAATTGTAAATGTATGACCATCAAGCCATGACTGACTGGCCCAGCCACCACACATTCATGATTGTTAATTATTTGGTGGCACCTAATGATGGAGCTTTAAGCTTCCAAAATTGATTTTTCAATAAGAAAGACAAATGAATTAAAACTGAAGCAAATTTTTATTCCTTTATAATGGAATGTAGTCAGATTAAATCAGGCAATTCTGAGGGAATTAGATTAGTAAATGAGACATAGAAAGTAATAGATGAACTTTGCTATTAGGGTAGTAATGTAACTGATGATGGCTAAAGCAGAGATGATATGAAATGTAGACTGACAGTGGAAGAGAAGAAGAGAAAAAGAAGAGGAATATGATAACACTCTATAAAAATTTCAGTGTTAGGGAGTCTTTTCTAAAGGCATGTATCTGGAGTATAGCCTTGTATGGAAGTAAAATGTTAGCAATAAGCCATTCAGAGAAGAAGAGAGTAAAAGCTTTTGAAATCTGGTACTACACAAGAATACTGGAGATTGTATGGGTAGATAGCATAACTAATGATGAGGTACTTAATGTAAGTGGTGAGAAAACATATTTATGGCACAACTTGACTAAAAGAGGGGATCGGTTGTTGGGTCACATTCTGAGGCATCAAAGCATCAACAGCTTAGTTCTGGATGGAAGTGTGATGCAGTAAAGAACAGAGGGAGATAAAGAGACAAGTACAATAAGCAGATTCAAATGGGTGTGGGTTGCAGTAGTTATTTGGAGCTGAAGTTGCTTGCACATGTTAAAGCAGTGTGGAGAGCTGTATTGAACCAGTGTTCAGAATGAAGATGATGATGACGATGACAACAACAACAACAACAACAACAGTATTTTCAGTTATTTCTCCTGAAGATGAATATTGGAGTACCTTTGTAACTCTTATTAATTTTAGTGATGAGCTGCATTGGCATTTCTGATGTATCTTTCACACTACATGTGATTTGTGGTACATGGCATACGTCGGTGACAAGGGTAACATCAGGAGTCTGATAGGACCATTGCTATTTTATTTATATGTAAATTATCTGGCAGACAGGGTCGAAGCAATCTGCAGTTGTTCATAGATGATGCCGTGATGTATAGAAAGGTGTCATAGATAAGTGACTGTAGGTTGACACAAGATGACCAAGACAAAATTTCAAGTTGCTGTGATGAATGGCAGCTGGCCCTTAATGTAGAAAGATGTAAGTTAATGCAGGTGAATAGGAAAAACAACTGCATAATGTTTGGATACAGCATTAGTAGTGTCCTGCTTGACACAGTTATGTTCTTTAAATATCTGGGCATAATATTATGAAGCAATATGAAATGGAGTGAGCATGTGGGGGTTGTGGTAGGGAAGGCAAATGGTTGACTTTGGTTTGTTGGAAGAATTTGAGGAAAGTGTGGTTCATGTGTAAAGGAGGCCACATATAGGATGCTAGTGTGACCTATTATTGAGTACTGCTCAAGTGTTTGGGATCTGCACCATGTCAGATTGAGAGAAGACATCGAAGCAGTTCAGAGGTGAGCTACTAGATTTGTTACTGGTAGGTTCGACCAGCATGCAAGTGTTATGGATATCCTTTGAGAGTTCAAGTTGGAATTTCTGGAGGGAAGAAGATGTACGTTTTGAAGAAGACTATTGAGAAAGTTTAGAGAACCAGCATTTGAAGCCGACTGCTGGATGATCCTACTGCTGCCGATATACAGTTCACATAGGGACCATGAAGATAAGATACAAGAAATTAAGGCTCATACGGAGGCATGTAGACATCCATTTTTCCCTCATTCCACTAACATTTGGATATCCCTCCTCTTTCTCTATTACTTTGGACCATGAGATAAGAAGCAATTGCTATGACACTAAACTGATATTCACAAAATGTTCAGATTCCTATCTGGCCATTAAGGTTTATGTTTACTATGGTTATTGTGAATTATTTCAAGTGTTCATCAGAGTGTTTCCTTTGATAAGGTCACAGCTAATTTTTTCCTCACCCTTTTTTAAGAGATTTTCTTTTCTCTAGATGGGACATTCCTTTTCACATTGATGTTGATCAATGAATATTCCAGAGAGGTGGAGAAAGAGAACAGAAATTGGTTTGGTGAAGGTAGAGAACGGGAGAAAACTTTGAAGATAAAAGCACAGAAATAAAATAAAATTGTTGATTGAGTTAAAATAGTAAATTAATAGCCAACATCAATGTAGGTATAGTGGATATTCAGTCATTGCAGACTTGTGCGTGTTTCCACTTTTTGTATACAAAGGTTGAGGAACTGTTAGCCAAGTACCAATTTCCATGTATGTTAACAAAGGCTCATGCAAAGTTCCGAGAATGATACTGCAAATCATTCTGACTGTCCTTTTCTGAATTATGAATGTTCTTTGCAAATCCAAAATATTTTACTGTAGGAGATAATACTGAAAATAATCAATGTGAATGAGCCTTGAAATTTCATTTTCAGAAGCAACTACCATAATAATGAAGCCAACATTATTCAATTTAGTATAAGGTTTTGAATGTGATGCTTTCTGTTATTCGGTGCATCAAATGTCAGAGGAGTTTTATCCATATTCACTATTTAGCCTAATTACACACTGGTTTTCTTTTAATGTTGAATAATAAAATAAAGTGATGGAAAAATAATATTTTCTCTTTGTACTCTTGTGGCATATTCTGAGATATTTTGGTTTGGGTTCGCATGCTAAGTCCATGATACTTCATAAATATGTAGCATCAACCAGCTCCACCCTTAAAGTCTGTTTATTTCCACTGTAGCCCTGCAAGTACTCTACATCCAAAGTGAATAACTGCATTTTGTGTTGCTCATTCCCTGTAAAGAAACTGAGTCTGACAACAAATTGTGTGTGCTGTGATATGTTGCTGTTTTTATGTATGCTATTCTCAGAAACCTTGCAATAAGGAGATTAGCCTTAACTTTCTGTGTTGTTTTTTCCTTCTTTTTCAGAAGATCTTTTTACCAATGAATATTTTAGTCATTCTGGAAACTGATCATACCTAAAAGCCACATTGTAGTGGTGTGTAGATCATGTTGTGCATGACCTAATCTTTGTGAGCCTACTTGATATTTTGTCATTTTCATGTGAGTCTTTACTACTCACTGAGGAAGCAATTTCATACATTCCATCTTTGCTTGTTACCTGTAGCTGTGTGCCACAAAACTTGCAAAAACAGCTTATGAAAGTTATGGAAGATTGTCCTATAAAATTATGATCCAATGTGGTAATGACTTATGGAAAATGGTTGCTAAATATTTTGACACAATGTTGGTGTATCACTAACTGCTTTATTAATGAGATCAACCTCTGCTGAAATCTCTGATACTCCATTTGTCTGCAGTGAATTTTCGTTATATTCCTCGATATTCTTATACAAGTCCCATTTTCTCCTACATGAATCACCATTACTTAAGCAAAAGTGGTTGTTTACAGAAAAGGTGGTGCATCAGTAATTGACATAATCAGCATGTGGAAGAAAGAGGAGAGTGGAGAGGGTGTTGAGACATTGCATGTGAAATTAAAAATAAGTTACTTGATATTGTGAGATTTACAAACAAAGAAAACTCTCTGAAGGAATATGGAAATTGTAAAACATGCCATAAACATTTGAGAACAAGAGGCTTCTTTTCTTCTAATACCAGCCCTATGCTTTTATGGGGGTACTATCTTCATGTTATTCGTAGTAATGAGATGGGCTGATTTTGTGTTGACCGATTCCTGATGTATATTTTGAAAAGCAATTGCATAATACTGGAAGAAATTTGTTAAAAAGCAGTTCAGAGAACAAGATTTTGGTAATACCAGCAGTTAGTGCACAAACCTTTAAACGTCCATCCACATAAAAGTCATACATATTTGACATTTTGTTATATATTGTGAGAAGGCAGTGCCATACCACCTCACTAGTTTCTTGCCTAGAACAGCAATGTTTTTCCCATATTGGTCTCAGTGCTCACTTCTAAGAATTGGGTCCCTCTATTTTTCCTCATGTACCCCAAGGTTCCAAGATTGAAAGTAGTGAAACACATTAACATATATTGAAAAGGAAGGATAGGTGTTCATCAGCTAGAGTGTATACATAAGAAAGTAGAGTTGTATCAATTGTATCTGGTAGCATAATTGCATGGATGTGGTTGACCAAGTCTGAATCATATTGGTTACTCATTGATTTTACTGGCCACCAGAATTGGCTATGAGAGTTGCAGAATCATTCAAATACAGTCTAAGATTAACTGAGGGGAACTGTCCTTATCATGTGACAATAATAAGAAGAAATATTTACTTTCTGAATATTGACTGAGGGGATTACAGATTCAGCACAAACGGTTTTGAGTTTTGCATTTATGACTTATGTTGTCACAGAAGGAATGTGGGTATTCAAATTTGATCAAGACAGTGGTAATGGAGCAGCAGTCAACTACAGACATGTTGTTGCAATTTGCCAGAAAATGATGTGCACAAAATGTGACTCAGAGTAACTGTGGCTTGATAGTGAAAATTTTGTTGCTTGTCAAATACACTCCTGGAAATGGAAAAAAGAACACATTGACACGGGTGTGTCAGACCCACCATACTTGCTCCGGACACTGCGAGAGGGCTGTACAAGCAATGATCACACGCACGGCACAGCGGACACACCAGGAACCACGGTGTTGGCCGTCGAATGGCGCTAGCTGCGCAGCATTTGTGCACCGCCGCCGTCAGTGTCAGCCAGTTTGCCGTGGAATACGGAGCTCCATCGCAGTCTTTAACACTGGTAGCATGCCGCGACAGTGTGGACGTGAACCGTATGTGCAGTTGACGGACTTTGAGCGAGGGCGTATAGTGGGCATGCGGGAGGCCGGGTGGACGTACCGCCGAATTGCTCAACACGTGGGGCGTGAGGTCTCCACAGTACATCGATGTTGTCGCCAGTGGTCGGCGGAAGGTGCACGTGCCCGTCGACCTGGGACCGGTCCGCAGCGACGCACGGACGCACGCCAAGACCGTAGGATCCTACGCAGTGCCGTAGGGGACCGCACCGCCACTTCCCAGCAAATTAGGGACACTGTTGCTCCTGGGGTATCGGCGAGGACCATTCGCAACCGTCTCCATGAAGCTGGGCTACGGTCCCGCACACCGTTAGGCCGTCTTCCGCTCACGCCCCAACATCGTGCAGCCCGCCTCCAGTGGTGTCGCGACAGGCGTGAATGGAGGGACGAATGGAGACGTGTCGTCTTCAGCGATGAGAGTCGCTTCTGCCTTGGTGCCAATGATGGTCGTATGTGTGTTTGGCGCCGTGCAGGTGAGCGCCACAATCAGGACTGCATACGACCGAGGCACACAGGGCCAACACCCGGCATCATGGTGTGGGGAGCGATCTCCTACACTGGCTGTACACCACTGGTGATCGTCGAGGGGACACTGAATAGTGCACGGTACATCCAAACCGTCATCGAACCCATCGTTCTACCATTCCTAGACCGGCAAGGGAACTTGCTGTTCCAACAGGACAATGCACGTCCGCATGTATCCCGTGCCACCCAACGTGCTCTAGAAGATGTAAGTCAACTACCCTGGCCAGCAAGATCTCCGGATCTGTCCCCCATTGAGCATGTTTGGGACTGGATGAAGCGTCGTCTCACGCGGTCTGCACGTCCAGCACGAACGCTGGTCCAACTGAGGCGCCAGGTGGAAATGGCATGGCAAGCCGTTCCACAGGACTACATCCAGCATCTCTACGATCGTCTCCATGGGAGAATAGCAGCCTGCATTGCTGCGAAAGGTGGATATACACTGTACTAGTGCCGACATTGTGCATGCTCTGTTGCCTGTGTCTATGTGCCTGTGGTTCTGTCAGTGTGATCATGTGATGTATCTGACCCCAGGAATGTGTCAATAAAGTTTCCCCTTCCTGGGACAATGAATTCACGGTGTTCTTATTTCAATTTCCAGGAGTGTATATTATATTAGTGGTGATTGCCTTCAAAGTCAGACTCATTTGAGTCCACACATGGTAGCATTTGTTCCTTTCTCAGCTCAGAACATTCCTGCATGTCTTTTTCCATGAAGCTTTGCAGATATTCAGTGAACAACTATATTTTATTATATAGTTATCTGGTGCTAACTGTGTGTAAATAAAAGAACATTGTACAATAGGTACTTACCAAATGAGGCAGCGCAGTTGTTAAGATGATGACCTCATAATATTTGGGAGAATGGAGTTTGCTTCCACCTATTCTGATTTAGGCTGTCCATAGTTTTCCTAAATCATTTTATAAAAGTCAGAACAATTTCACCAGCAACACCATGGTCAGTCCCCTGTCTTATCCGCATAAAACCAGACTCATATACTCCATTTGTATATATAGTTTGTGCTGTTTAGTTTAATTGTATTACATAATCATGAAATGATGTCAGGTTGAATAAATAAAGCAAATCAAACCAGAAGCTGCATGATATTGTGTTTTCACAGATTTCGACAACACATTTGTAGTAAGCTGCTTTCTCTTTCCACAGAGTTGATCAGTTTTAATGAAATATTTCACAATGCTGAGTGACAGTTAAAGTTAAAAAACAGTAATATACTCATGTGTGGTAATAAATAGTTCTTTAGTAAGGTGAGTAGTGTTGCTCCTTTTGTGCCAGGGTCTTACACCAAGTTAAAGCTTGTAAGGAATTTTATAAGCTAATATAAAAAGAGGTTAAGAGGGCATGTGAAAGATGTTCCAAGTGTGGTTGCACAGTGGACTTAAATTTAGGATGACCACAATTCAAGATCCTAAGTGTCAATACAGGCTTAGGATTTGTGTTGTTACTCTAGAATTGGTTAATACAAATGTTGAGATGGGCCTTTGAAATGGACGTAAATTTCAGTCCCCATTCCTATCCAGTAAGACATTGTGTTCTCTTTACAATGACATTGTTGTCAGTGAGCATTAAGCACAAATCTTCCTTCGTTCCACAAGATCAAGAGAAATAACACTGTTAAAAAATTCTGAAATGACTGTTTTAGATAGTAGTTATTGCTTACAGCCTTGTCCTGGTTTTTATTTTTCAGTTTGAAGTTTTACCACCAAATGAACATTTAGATACAAGCATAAAATTCCCTTCTTTTGGACGAGTTTTATACTGGCTACCGAGGAGCTTCTCCTTTAATTAATGTTTTTTGTACATGTGTGTAAAATATTGCGTAGGAAATGGTAACAACTGTTTTCGTAATATATTTCAGGCCCATTTTCTTGCATGCTGGCATTGTACTGACAAGTATGACATCAACAAACAATTTAAAATTTCTGGTTTCTTCCGCTTTTGTAACTTTTAAGACAGTGGATTTGTTTGAAAGAACTATATTACAGTGCTGTTTAGATAACTGAAATTTAAAAGTATTAAATTTCTTAGTTAATCCATTTGTGATTTAGTGTTTTTTTGAAAATAGTGTAGTATAATGTAATAGCTCTCTTCCAATATAAAAAAGAAAATGTTTAGGTGCAGTACTGTAAACTTGCATTCTGATATACATATTTTAATTACTCTTGTATTCTATGCTTTTTAATCACTAATTATGTGTTTATAGCATTGTCACTCTACTAAGAACTGAGACGTTATTTCCATAAATTGGGAATATTGTAACAGATAATGGTACTGGCTTGGATGCATATTTTATCTGTGCTTATTGATGATACTGGACTGCATTTTTATTAATGTTGCTACAGAAGGCTAATCTACTTCATAAAAAAATTTCTTATTCTGCTGCGTAAAATATTTTTTTGTTTCTGCAATTTTGAGAGACAAACATTGTGTTTGCCTCCGTCTGTGTTTCCGCTTGTAAGGCAGCCTTTCAGCAGCATTTCTTTCTCGTCTGTTGCTTCTTAATGTATTACAGTGATCGTAATGAAAGATATCTTCCTTCTAGCAGCTAGCAGTATTTTCTGAACTGAAGTTAGTTTGTGCATCACATGATTTCAGAAAATGTCAAGGTTGACTAGTGATGCATATATCTTGGAATTGTTACATTCCTATACTGCTACATAGATGCATGTTTGGCATGAGAACACTCATTAATACAGCACACAATAAAGGAAAAGGCAGTTTTATAATTCATGGTATCAGCAATGTAGTGTTTGAGGTTAAACTAAATATGTTCCTTCATACCGACAGTCATCCATAGCACTTCTCAGTCGTTAGCATCAGTGATGTCTGGATGAACATTTTCCTCTTCCAAATCAGTGTCATTAATTATTATTGAAACTTGTTGTGGACATCTTTTGCTTTGCAACTATCTTCTTCTGCATATATGTATCTGTTAAGACAGGTCATTTTATTATTTTACCGCACTGCACTACATCACCCAACAATATTTGCATGATAAATGTGAGGAAAAATACTGAGACATAATAACACTCAAAGGATTATTATATTGTCAACATTTTAGGTTTACAAAATTAGAAGCATATTGTGAGGGGAGTTCTGCTTATGATCTGTCCAAATGACCTTCTTGTCCAGGATTTAAGTCTTTACATAAACAAGACCTGAAACTAAAGTTGGATGTGATCAGTGCGGCAGAGAAAAAAAGGCTACACATTAAAACATTTGCTTCTTAGTTACATTATCGCAATTTATATATAGCATTTTTTGGAACCTTAACCCATATAGAAAGTGTTTTAAAACTGTAATTTACTCTCAAGATATCATAAAATTTGCAGTATAACAACAACTCCAACAAATACAATGTTCTTTCCATCAAGTATCCTCACAAATTTGTTCACATTAAAGGACTGAAACTGATACCAGTTCTTTTTCAACTTTTTTTAACTTAGTTAAGCAACAAATGTCTCCAAATTAATTTGAGAAAATATGTTGCAGTAATGTGTACAAGGGATTACCTCTGACTCTACTTCTGCACTACATGTGCTAAGGATCACTTGTTCTGAAGAAAACAGCCTTTACTCGATAGTTAGTTATAAGACAGTTACCCTTAGGTAAGACGATATGAAAAATTTTTGTCCATTATTCTTCTTCTGGACGTGGGTTATGGAAGCAATGGAACAGAAGAAATTTGCACACACACACACACACACACACACACACACACACACAAGAAAGGAAAGAAAGGAATGTTAATAAAGGAGAACTATTTAGTGGATAGTTTCCTTTTCCATTCTTTTCACATGTCCTGCCATAGTATTTACTTACCTAGTTTGCACATATCATCAAGGCATCTAAGTGTAAATGATTTTGCAGTTACAGTAATCTTTCAAGAGTAGCAGTTCCTTAAAAGGAGATGTGAATAGTGTTTACTGTGTTATACAGGGATGCTAAAATATACAGTACGTGTCATTGACAAAATTTTTAAAAATGCCAAATAATTTTATTAAACAGTATAAAAACAGCAACTGACATTGTAACTCGGTTTATATACCTTTAAAGATCATGTGATTTCATCTTGAATCCTAGGAGGCATTAGCAATTCAGTAGTCCCCAGTGACACACTCATCTGAAATGAAAGTAGGAAGGTAAGCTGGTGTAGTGCTCATGATCCCATGAATCATTATAATAAAGGAAATATGTACAATATTATGAAATTTCAAGGCAATTAAGAACTATATCCATTATAAATTGGTTCTTGTCTTTAAGTTAAGAAGTTTAGAAATGCCATATTTGTATCCATACAGGAGGAAACTTTGCTTCACAGAGGATAATGTTTGATATAGATGCTCAATCTCATAGCAAGTGACCTGTTCCAGAATGTAAATGATAGAATGACAAGAGATCACAAAACTTACTTCGTCCCAGTATAGGAAAATGCTTGTTATTGACCGATAGTTCTCAGTGTCTTGTAATTCGGTGTGTGCTCATTTGGGATATCCATTCTCATGGGTTTCAGTAAGTGGTATATCAGTTGTTTATACTAACATTGTTATGCAAAAAATATAAGTGTAGTATTAACAACAGTATATTTTGAATGCTCTGTTCTAAGTAACCTTAAGTAAAACAGCCATCAAAATGAAGATTGATTTGAACACCCCAGTAGTTCAGTAGGAATGGCCCTATTACTGGTACTGTGTTCTTGCTTCCATTCTGTAAATTGGCCCACCTAATCTATTTTGCATTGGGCATATCCATACTGTGGTGTCCTTTCCATTTTAACATACATAGACCTTTGGGGGGGGGGGGGGGGAATGTTCGACCAACTGGGATTGTACTAAGAACACTTATATAAGTGGCTCAGTGCTTATTTTTTGAGTTGCCAAGATTCAAAGAATAATATTACAAACAGTGAGTTGTACAGTATGTATGACTAGAAAGGTATCCCTTATAATTTCATGTTGTGTGATAAAGTTTCCCATTATCTTAATTTCAGTAGTGCTGCCTGCACTATATAGCATTGATTGTTAGAGTGGATTAAAATCCAGGGCTAATAAAGAAACTTCTGTTTGGAATGCATGCTCCATCAGTATTGCTAGGAAAAATTTATTGTCTGAGATGGCATGATGATAAGACACTGAACATGTATTGAAGAATAACAAGAGCTCAAATCCCCATCTGGTTGTTCTAAACTAGGACTGCCTTGTTTAATCTAAATCACTTCAGTTAAATTTGTTTCCTAACTAGACTATGGCCAGTTTCCTTCCCCATCCATGTGCAATAGGGACAGTGCTCCATGTATAATGACCACAGTGTCAACAGGATGTCAGGTGCTCACCATCCTTTGGATGTGAAACAGGAAGAGATTTTTCTTACAGGTCACTACACAATACAGATAGTAATGTGTTCTTAATAAATACTGTAAGCTTACATGTCAATCTCTCTCTCTCTCTCTCTCTCTCTCTCTCTCTCTTGTTTTCTCACATACCCTCACCCACACTGAAAATATTTTAAATTATGCCAGTTATTTTGCCAAACTGTCGACATTTAACATAAACCATCATAAAAATTGCTGTAAATCTTGATTTGTTACTCTGTGTAATCATGTTATTTCGCAACAGAACACTCACACTTTTCCTGCTTTAGTGGAATGTAGATGTTAGTCTGATCTCAGTGTGTCTTGTGTGGTTTTTAATCTGTTACCATGCTACCAATCAAACTGTCAAAATTTCTGTTAAAATATAATCATACACATGTGTGGATAATTCAGTAGAGTAATGTATTCTACTGTTTGTTCATGCACCTTCATTATAGAAGGCTCAACTTAGGTACTCCATTCTGTAAGAAGCTTGCTTCTATTAAGCTCCTTGTGTGGGTGGTGCACACTACTAATGGATAGGTGTTCCCAAGTAGCCAAAATACATTGGAACTGTATTAACACAGCACCTTAAGCATGCACAACAGAAAGCAGCCTTCAAATTAATACAGCTAAAAGACCATCCTTATCTCATAAGAGTTGGACACCAAACATAATGACAGTTTCTTAAATGCATAAACTGCACTGTTATACTAATGCACTCACTGAATTAAGTACACCATGCAGTCGCTGAATTAAGTACACTGTTGGTGCTAATAGGGTATCACTGTAGTAGATGAATTTCTTGTTAATGCACTCGTGATTATTTGGCTGTTTGAACATGATGTGAGGTTGTAGGCTTTGACTGATGTGTGCTGCCCACTAGGTGTTGAGCTCAGCCTGATTGGAGAGTACCTGGGTGCTGTCCCATGAAGCTATCTGGCAATGGGATACCCAGAAATCATGGTAGTAGCACATGAGTCATGGAGGTGAACCTGTCCCATTGATAGCAGTGCTGTTATCCTGTGAATGTACAAGGGGTGTTAAATAAGTAATGCTACACACTTTTCTTCTGTGGGGGGGGGGGGGGGGGGACGTGGAATTTGTTGTGCGACATGATGTAATACTCCCACTACAACCCCTATAGTTTCATAAAGTTCCAGTAGGTGGGGGTGTTATGCATAGGTTTCAAAATGGCATCTGTAACAGATTTGTTCCAAGCAGGGAGCTGTCATTCAGTTTCTTCTAGCAGAAAACCAGAGCATCACATATATTCATAGGTGCTCATAGAATGTTTACAGAGACATGGCAGTGAACAACAGAATGGTAAGTCATTGGGCAAGGCATCTGTCGTCATTGCAATGAGGTTGTGCAAACCTGTTCAACCTCCCACCAGATAGCTGGCCTCTCACAGCTGTGACTGCAGTGTTGGAATGTGTGGACCCTCTCATTCAATGTGATGAACATATCACAATCAAATATGTTGCTGCTTGACTGAATATCTCTGTTGATAGTGTTGACACACTCGTCCACCAATTGGTGTACTCCAAGGTGTGTGCCCACTGAGTTCATCATCACCTAACAGATAACCATAAAGAGCAACAAAGAACCCTCTGCAGAATTGCTTGCATGTTATAAGGCTGATCATGACAATTTTATGTCAAACATTGTCACAAGCAACAAAACATGGCTTCATCACTGTGAACTGGAAACAAAGTGGCAGTCCATGGAGAGGTACCACCCTGCCTCTCCTCTTAAGAAAAAGTTGAAAACCATACCCTCAGCCGGTGAAGTCAAGTTGACAGTCTCCTGGAACTCTGAAGGGGTTATTCTGTTTGTGGCACCGTGAGGAAGGACATCAATCAACACTGAATTGTATTGCGCTACCCTCAGGAAACTGAAGAAATTACTTCAGCATGTTCATTGCCACAAAAATGCAAATGAACTTCTCCATGACATTGCAAGGTCTTACACAAGTCTGCACACCTGATAAGAGTTCACAAAACTTCAGTGGACTGTTTGTCCTCATTCGCACTACAACTCTGATATCGCACCTTCTGGCTTCCACCTGTTTGGTCCAATGAAAGATGCACTCCACAGGAAGCAATATGTGGATGATGGGGAGGTTATTGATGCAGGAAGACATTGGCTCTGATGTTAATCAGTGGAGTGGTACCATGCAGGCCTACAGGCTCACTGAGTAAGGTGGCATAAGGCTGTCGCATTGAATGGTGATTATGTTGAAAAATAGGGTTTTGTAGCCAGAAGAGTTGGAAATAATGTGGTGTGATGGAATCCTAAGTAAAACCAACCGTCCTTCAGAAAAAAGTGTTGGATTATGTAGTGAATGCCCCTTGTAACATCACCAGGTCCCGCAGCAGCTGCTGCATGTGTTAAGTCCCTGGGTTATGTCGCGGGCACCTTGGAAGGGTGACAACCAGCAGTATGCCATTCTGTGGTTGGCAGCTAGGCTATAGGTGTCAACCTAGGCTACAGTATCTATCTGCTCTATGGAGAAGATGATGGAACCACCGTGGTAGTCAGCAGCTGTGATGTAGATGGCAACCACGGATGTAGCATACCCACTTCCCCAAGGGGGTGATGATGGCCCCATTGGGAGAAGAAGCACCTCTCAAGGGGTGTAGGATGGCGGTTCCAGAAATGGGTGCCAGAATGGTGTAGACTGGAACCCAAAATTGTTGCCAAAGGCTGATGGCATGAAGGTGGTCATGAAGAGGGAGAGACACAACTAGCTCTGATGAAGGAGAAGCAAACTTGGGAAAAAGAACCACACATGGTTGATGCTGGGAAATATGACCTAGATGCTGAAGGCAGCAAGATCCAACAGGGCAAAACTTTCTGAAAATGGAGAACAGAAGCATCGGCGAAGTCGAACTGAAGTCCCATGGAGGATGTCCTGAAGATGAAGCAGGTACTCTTCAGGGAGAAGAAGGCCCTGAAGAGTGCTGGCGACAATTACAACAGGAGATGTCTGGGAGTGGAGATCAGGGCGGAGCAGTGCGGAATGGGTGCCAGGTGAAGGTGGGATATGCACCACAATGTTGCCTGTTTGAGAGGAAAGCAAGTGTGAGAGGTGAGTATGACCCACACTTGGAAGGTCAAGCTGCGGGCAGTAGAGTAGGAAATGGTGGAATGACGCCACAATCAGATGGAGAGGGACAGTTTACAGCAAGGGCTGAGGGCACAGAAAGCACAGGGGAAGGAGAGGGTCCAATGGAGGGGACATTTGTAACCAGTGGTGATGGTGCCTGTTGAGGCAGTGGAACCTGAAGAGGTGTTGAAACTGGAAGAGGCACTGGAACCGGTTGA
Organism: Schistocerca americana; assembly: GCF_021461395.2. Taxonomy (NCBI): domain Eukaryota; kingdom Metazoa; phylum Arthropoda; class Insecta; order Orthoptera; family Acrididae; genus Schistocerca; species Schistocerca americana. Next base: position 168,287,076 of record NC_060119.1, on the reverse strand, counting down.
GACACTGGAACCTGAGGAGTTGCTAGGGCCAGCAGAGACGCTGACGCCAAGGAGGCAGTGCAGGAGGCAGAGCTGCCAGAGGCGGCTAGGAGACAATCATCACAGGGGGAACAGAGGCCTCAAAGAAGTGTGTAGCTGCACAATGGATGTGAGTCATGAGTCCAAGACATTGTCAAACTCCAGAGGAGGTGGAGGCCTCATCACTTGCGCGAGGGTGAGGCAGCAACAGAACAGGCAAGCTGCCACAGAATCAGCTTGGAGATGCCGTCTTGGCTCTGTACTTGTTGCAGAAGCTGTGATGACACATCCTCCACTTGAAGTGGCATTACCACTGAACATTGAACCAAGTGAGTAGTGGTAGTAATGGTGTGGAGCAACAGTTGTATTCACTGCCCCCATAACAGCAAAAACTTAGCAAGTGACAGTTCAAACACCAGATCAGCCATGACAAATGTGTTAACTTGGCTGACATGATTCTTCATGCACAACAGTTAAACTCACAATGTCAGAGAACTGAGAACAGCAGTTTCTTGACAGAAAATCTGTGCACAGTGCCCCCCCCCCCCCCCCTCCCCACAAACACCGAGTTTCTTCTCATGTATTTTTTTATTCTGTTACAGAGCACCCAGTGCAATTGTCAAAGTTTCTATTGAAATGTAATCACACGCTTGCATGAATAATTCAGTAGAGAAACGTCTTTTGCTCTTTGTGTATGCACCTTCATTATAGGAGGCTCAATTTAGGGCACTCCCTCTTTAAAGAAGCTTATTCCTGTTAAGTCCCTTGCTATATATAATGCATGTTACTGATGGTTATATGTGCCCAGGTAGCCAGAGAACAATGGACTTTTATTAAACTAGCACTTTCAGCAAGAACAACAGGAAGAAGCTTCTGAATTAATACAACTAAAAATCATTCTGACTTGATAACAGTTTGACACCAAATGCAATGACAGTTTCTTGAATGCACAAGCCACCCTTTTATGCTAATCTAATCACTGGGTTATGTAACCCATTGTTTCCAATGGGATGTCACTGACATAGATGAAGTTCATATTGATGTACTCACAATGGTTTGGCAGTTTGGACACAAAGCAAGGCCATAGACTCGGACCAGTGTGTGTTGCGAGCTTGACTTTGAGCCCAGGAAACCGTAACTGTAAACTCCCACTGTCGACTGGCTGGATAGTGGCCGAGCAGTGTCCAATAAAGCTGTCCGGTGGAGGAATAGCTGGAAATCATGGTGTTAGCTTGCGACTTGTGGAGGTGAGCTAGTGCTGTTGATAGTAGCGCTGTATCCTGCATATGTGGTGCCATCAGGTACCACAGTGGCTGCTGCTGCAGGTGCCTTGGGGGGACAGCCTCCTGCAGTACACTACTGTGTCGTTGGCAGCTGGGCCTTTGGTGCCAGCCTTGGCAACAGCAATCCAGTAACAAATAGAAACAGCACATCAGCCACTAGGAACAGTCATAGTTCATGCAATACATGCATTTTGTCTACTTTTTTTCATTGAAAAAGTTTGTGATGTTCAGTCATTCTTCAACATTACGTATATTACTTTTTTTCCATTCTACCAGTAAAAATTCAAGCAACTAGAATTTACTTATTATCTTTTTAACACTGTGTTTTTCATGTGCTGTACTTCCCTTGCAGTGGCTTCTTTTTATCTCATAAATTACAGATAGTCTTGTTGAAGTCATGCATTTACAGCTCAAAGCATATTAGGCTCAGTTTAAGTGAAAACATAGCCATTATTTTAGTTACGGCATTTTATTTTGATTATAGTTCTTTGAGTGAGTGATCAACAGAGCAGTTAATATAAACACATCACTAGCTTTGCTAACATTTTACTAACTTTTCATTGCATATTTCAGATCAAGAAAACCAGCATTATGTGGCTTGACTTGAGTTAGTTTTACAAGAGGATAAATAGATTCATACATTGTAGCTGTAAATCCCATTATGATGCCTAAATTTATATAGTAGCTCATTCCACTATTGTGTTATTGTGATGTATCAGTATATCAATTAAAATATAAGATAATATATCTTAATCTTTGGTAAAATAGTGTAATATTTTAATGGGACACTTCAAAATTTTATCTTTCTTGATCTAAAATAACTTAAGATCATGAGTGCTTTTTAATCTGCATGACTGTATATGACACAGAAGTCTTTTGCAAGTAGAGTAGACTAGAAGTTTTAAGTAGTGATAATTTAATAGTTATAGTGTTTTGAATGAACTCACATAAGCCTGTGCACAAAATTATTTATCCTTAGTGAAATTCCCACTAGCTTTACGCACCTGAAGATGACTTTAACAGTTATCAAGGGATATTGAAAATATTGTGGCTATATTTACAACTAATTTTATTCACAATCATTTTGAAGCCCTCCAAAGGAAAGAAAAATTACTTCCTTAGCAGTAAGGATGAGTACACTACTTTGGAGGCACTTGTATATGTCTAAAATAAAGTGAAACTTGTAATAATGGAGCCACCTACAATAGAGATATATTTTAATACAATTCTTAGAGAAACTACATGTTAGGGAGACAAAAATCTTCGTATATTTGTTTTCTGATTTAAATTTTGGCAGTTAAATATAGCCACAATACCTACATATTTTGAATACACCCTTGATATGCAAGCTTAATTTTAGTCCATGACATTTTTCCCTTTTAGGCAATATTTGCCAGTAGCATTCCAGAGATTATAGAGCTGGTAGGCACTAGATCCAAGTATGGTGGCGAGTACAAGCGGGAGCATGGAAAGAGGTACACCCATTGTTGTTGACTTACCTTTTGCTAATTAAAAAATAGAAATACTGAAATCATTTATTGTTTTATAATGTATTATTTTCTGATACATAATGATATTAGTAGCTTACTCATCAGCTTTGTATTAACTGTAGTTCCAACCTCTTGACAACCTCAGATGACTGAAGAATATTGACGTTTTTCTGTTTATAGAGAGAGATCAATGTGCCTCGGACTATTGTTTGAAAATACGACTGACGTTGGTCAGTATGTTGTCTTACACAATTTTTCATGATGATAAGAAATTGTAGTTGTACTGAACTGTAAGAATATTCATCCTAAACATTATACATAATATTTGGTTTCAGTATTTCTACATTTGAAACTAAGCTTTGCGAACTGTTAGTGATTAACCGGTTTTGTTTGATTTAGATGTATTTTTTAAAGCCACAGTTATGAAACTATAACAGAACTGTCAGCTGCTCTGCTCTCTAACATATGTTCATGCTCTTTCAGATTCTTCGCATAAATTGTGTTGCAACCAAGTTTTGCTTGTGAACCAACTATTTTTTGTGCTTCTTTAAAAATATAAATTAGTCGCCATGCTGCTTATTAGATACATGTGGTGACTGCCATCACAGGCTCATGAAGGAGCTATTTTTTCCAGCATTTTGACATAATTTTTGTTTTACCAGCAAAAGGAAGCAATCATAATGCAAACACATAACAGTATGAATTAAAGTAGAACTCACTTGATATTAAATAAAAAATTGGTTTTTCTCATCAGCGCATAAATGCACTCTCCAAAATTTCCCTCATAAGACCAGTTATTTTATATAAAGACCTTTCGTAGAACAGTGTTAAAGCCAACTTGGTGGTCCAGTGTTTTCTATGGAAGGAAAACTGTAACTATATGACAAAGTGATCTGGCAATATTTCTAACCAGTCTTTTCTTTACTTAAAAGCAAACTGCAGGCTCATCATAAGCCACTTCATCAAATAACATAAGTAATCAAAAAACCATATCCAGTTAGAGAGACAGAAACATTGCTACTTACTAGGTGCCAACAGCTGATTGACGCATACATATAAACTTATACGAGTCATTAGCTTCAGCTGCCCTCAAACAGAAAACGTTGAAGTTCTGAAAGCTAAAGAATCTTTATAAGTCTTGTATGACTTTGTCAAACTTGTGCTACCAGTTGAGCAGAGTTTCAAATTTTTTCTTTGGATGCAACTTGTTTATGCACTTAGTATTGTCTCTATAAGTAACAAAAATGTTGGGAGAGAGACTAAAAGTAATTGTGATGGAATTGCTGCTGATGAGTTACCTATTCCTCCAATGCTAATCTGTTCATGACTATTCACTTTCATGTACATTCACTTCCAGTGACTTTTGTAGAAAAACAGAGGGGCATTATCCTTTTCAGTGTAACTGATATTTTATTAATTGGGCACTAGGATATTATTTTATAAAATTATATATTACAGTTACGTGCACAAAAAAAGATAAAACAGTGTTCAAATGAAAGCTATCATGCTACAAAACCTTGGTGAAGCAAGTAAAAGAATAATCCAGTTTGTCATTAGTGTATCGTATACTAAAGAGGTTGATAAGTGTAGCAAGTAATTCTCATATCTGCCAGTATGTATTTCACATATCAGATGAATAATATGGACACTTATTTTCCTAATTTTGTGGAGTCACCATGTAAGAAAACCAAGTCTGTAAACTGAAGTTATCTTTTATATTTCTAAAAGTTGTGTAGTGGCAGATAACCATTTTATCCCCTACGCAGTCGAATCACTCTTCTTGCAGGTTTTGTCATTGATTTGTTTCATTTGCGTGACTTACGTTTTAAAAACATGGAAAATGTAATTTTGGCTCAGTTTGATTCAGCTGCTGACAAGAGGGGTTACCTTCCAGTAAAAATGCCTGAATTAGTGATGTCTCAAGAATAATGTCCTTTGTCAGCAACAATCTTGAAAATAAATTTGTTAATTTGAGTCTGAACCACAGCTTTTATTCTATGCAGCCTATGTAGGTTTACGAAGAAAACATTCATATACAGTTTTATGTTACTAAGGCTCTATATGAACACTAATGTGGCATTTATTTTGTGGTTAACTTGGAGACACCTTACCTGATTTTCTTAACAGGAGTCTTACTCAGTCTGCATATGATTGTTCCTGTAAACCTCATTAGCAAGCACGTGGTTAGTAACTGAATGTTCTTTACTCTGTGCATATTAACCCTTTCAGAAGACACATAAGAAGTGTTCACTAACGATAACCTCACATTATGTACCAAATACCAAAATATTTCTATATATACCATTATTATGGCCCCCATAAAAATAGACCGATTATTATGGCCCCCATAAAAATAGACCTTGCCGCAGTATAGTATCTTAAGCATACTGGGCATGGGAGTTTTTGTCACTGTAGAAATGTTGTCCACAGGTGTCTAGTCCGCATGGGAGGGATTTTTTGGTGTGAAAAAATGGCAGCTATGGAAATGCAGGTACTGTTGGTGGTTAGTGGGTTCAATTTGGACATAAGTGCTGTGGAGCCATCAGTGAGGTGGGGGTCAATGCCCAGGAAGGAGGCACATTAGATAAAGGAGGCCCAGGTGAGTCGGATGGGAGAGAACATGTTGAGGTTGGAAGGAATGAGGATAGAGTGTCTTGGCCCTGAGTCCAGATCATAAAGATATCTTCATCGAATCTTACCCACATGAGGGTTTGAGAGTTTTGGGAGGCTAGGAAGGTTTTCTCTACATGGCCCATAAACATGTTGGCTTAGGAAGGTTCGATGTGGGTGTCCATGGCTGTGCTTCAGAATTGTTTGTATACCTTCCACTCAAAAGAAAAGTAGTTTTGAGTCATGATATAATTGGTAAGATGTATAAGGAATTAGATGATGATTTGGAGCTTGAAGGACGTTAGGAAAAGTTATGTTTGATAGTGGCTGGTGCATAGAGGGGCAGCATCAACAGAGACGAGAAGGGGCCCAGTAGGTAAAGGGTTAGGGATGGTGAAAAGTCATTGAAGGAAGTGGGTAGTGTCTTTGATGTGGGTGGCTAGGTTTTGGGTAGTCGGTTGGAGGTGTTGGTCAGTGAGGGCCGAAATTCTTCCAGTGTGGGGTGCAATAACCAGCTACAATGGGGTGTCCAGGATTGTTGGGTTATTATTTTGGGAATCATCTAGAAGATGGGTGTGTGGGGTTTCATAGGGATAAGGAGAGAAATTGATTCAGGAGAGAGGTGACAAGGGTGTGGTTAGGTGAGCGATGGGAGGATCATGGTTGTATGGTTTTATGAACTGAGAGAGGCCGAAAGGTTAGTATGTAACAGTCCTTGTTGTGTCTGTCTGCCACTCAGTGTCTCATCTATACTTTTCATAATTGTTGATATTCCAACTTGGACTTTCCATTGTTTGATTTTGACTAACTGCTTCTCTTGCAGCCCATAACCCTGTGAGGTTTTCCTTTGTTATTACTTCTAAAGCAATACTCAATGCATTGTCCGTTCTTTCTCTTCTGTCATTTTTTCATCACTTTCCAATACACACACACACACACACACACACGCACACACACACACACACACACACACACACACACGCACGCACCCACAGACATCCGAGCCACACTGTATAAGTGATCTCATTTGTGCACAACATACAGCAACATGCCCGCAGAGAACTTTGGTGCAGCTTCTCATGCCCCAGATTCTTCCCACCAATAAGTAAACTATTCCTGTTGATCCCATTTCCTCCTTCATTCTCGCATTTTATTGCTTGTTATTTTCCACCCCTACCTATGCTACAGGACCTTGTGAATCTCAACATAACCAATTCCCCATGTTGTATATGTTTTTTGTGTAATTGTTTGTGTGCATGTTTAGATATTTTCCTTTATTGGGGCATATTTTTTCTTATTTGTGCATATTTTTGTGTGTCCACATATTTTTGCACATGTTTTTCTTTTATCCAGCTCTCCTCACAATGGTTGAACCCTTTCATTTGTCCATTTCCCCAGTGCTATCTCTGCCACGATGAACCACTACTTCATCTTTCTGCATCAGTTCAGAAAAATATCACTTTCCCTAACTAAAACCCAGTTCCACATCCTCTTCCTTAAATGCTGCCTAAAGCATGGATTCCCCACCCACCAACTCAAAGACCTAGCAATAAAAATTCCTTTCTCTGTGTCCCACTCCTCCTTTCACTATGACCTTCTCATTTTGAGATTCTGTCATTGCCTAACATGGTATAACATCTCCTTCGCACAGGCATCACAGAACCATTGCTGCTCCCTCCACAAGGTATTGCTACTGTGCAATCTCTACTACATACCTCAAATCTTCGAAATGGAATCCATTGCTCTCCATCACCTGGAAGAACATTCCAGACACCATCTCCATAAATTATCCAACCCCCTGATAACCTAATGCTGCCTTGGGGCACCACTATCCAACCCCTATCCTACGCACAGTTTTCCTCCTCATGAACCCCTCATAGCATCCAGACCCTGCCTAGCTGACCTTCTCAACTTGACGCCAGCCCCCCCCCCCCCCCCTCCTGAAATGCTGTTGTTAACTTTTCCACCAAAATCCTTCTCTGCATAGAAATTTCAGATTTATCCAAAGGCCTCAGCTTCAAGCATACATTCAAATTCAGCCATATTGGACTTGTCAAAGATCTACTCTCCTTCTCCCGATCCCTGCAATGGAAACACTTCTTTTACACCAATCCCTTCAAACAAGCCAGCCGGAGTGGCCGAGTGGTTCTAGGCGCTACAGTCTGGAACCACGCGACCACTACAGTCGCTGGTTTGAATCCTGCCTCAGGCATGGATGCGTGTGATGTACTTAGGTTAGTTAGGTTTAAGTAGTTCTACGTTCTAAGGGACTGATGACCTCAGAAGTTAAGTCCCATAGTGCTCAGAGCCATTTGAACGATTTGAACGTTCAACCAAAGCTACCCTAATCCCAACATTGAACCGTACCTCTCCCAGTCTGCACCAGCTACCTAAAGCGATCCTCCCACCTAACCATCCCCTGGTCACCTTTCAGGAATTCCTTACCTTCAAATTTGCCTCACCAACCTTGCCCAAGACCTGTCCTAAGAATAAAGGACAGCCATACACAGCCTCAAAACAGATCCTCACATAACTGTCCAACCTGCAGACAAATCACAGTGACTACTGGGCTTTGCCAACTGTCTTGCTCCATCCCCTATCAACTGTGCCAGAGTGTTCCTAGCCCAGAATTTCAACGTAACCCCTGCTGAAAGCTTTAGGCCCTTCCAAGAACCTGTCACTTAAATCTATTCCTCTCCTCACCCTTATGAAACCCTACACACTCACCTTCTATATGCTCCCTGAAATCCACAAACACAAAATTCCTGAACATGCCACTTTTGCTGGTTGTTGTGCCCCCACTGAAAGGATTTTGTACTTCATGGACCAACACTTCTAAGCAGTTGCCCAAAATCTAGCCCCCTATATCAACCACTTCCTCCACCGACTCCCCACAATCGCCACCTCATTACTTTCTGTTTCCCTACTTATTACTGTTGACATCACTTTCCTGAACACAAGCATCCCTCGTACCCATGGTCATACTGCTATTGAACTCAGCCTCTTCCAATGGCGTTCAGTTTCCAAACCCACTACCTCATTCCTCATACACCTTACTAACTTTATCACAACATACAAATACTCCTCCTTTAAACAGAAGGTATACAAACAAATCTTTGGCACAGCCGTGGTCATCCACAAGACACTCTCTTACACCAACCAGTTCATGAGCCATCTAGAAGAAACCCTCCTAGCCCATCAAAACTCCAAACTCCTGATCTGGTTCAAGTTTATTGATGATACCTTCATGATCTGGTCTCAGAGCCAAGACACTGTATCCTCATTCCTTCCAGCCCCAACACCTTCCCTCCCATCTACTTCATGTTGTCCTCTTCAACCCAGTGTGTCACCTTCCTGGACACTGACCTCCTCTTCCGTGTTGGCTCCATCTATACCTGTGTCCACATTAAACTTGCCAACCACATACAGTACCTGCATTTTGACAACTGTCATTCCTTCCACGCCAAAAAATCCCTGCCATGCAGCCTGGCTATCTGTGGGCGATATATCTGCAGTGACAAGAACTGCTTTGCCCATTACGCTGAAGGTCTCCCAAAGGCCTTCACAGACATGCACTGTCTCCAGACCTAGTCTGCAAACAGATTTCCTGTGCAATATCCCTGCAAACCCCCAATCCTCCCACCACCCCCGGGAACCAGCTACAAAGTAGTACCCACTTTGTCATCCAATACAACCTTGGACTGGAACAATTCAACAACACCATTTATCAGAGCTTTGAAACTGATCTTCATGCGCTGAAATATGGGACATCGTACCCAAGATCCTTCCCACCCCACACAAAGTATTGTTCCATTGCCCACCCAATCTCCATACCTTCCTAGTCCATCCCTATACTACTCCCAAGCACAGCCTCTTGCCACAGTGATCAATTGTTGTGGAAGACCAAGATGCAAGACCTGCCCAGTCCTCCCACCCAGCACTTCCTACCCCAGTCTTGTCATAGCCTTGCCCTACATCATCAGAGACTGTGTCACCTATGAAAGCAGCCGTGTCATATACCAGCTCTCCCACAGTCTTTGCACAGCTTTTTCATATTGGTATTGACAGCCTGCCTACCATGATGAATGGCTTCTGCTAAACTGCAGCAAAGAGCATGCTACACTAACCTGGGGCACAACAAGCAGCTTAACATAACATGCTTGATTTTAATGGCTGCTTCACATTTGGGCCATCTGGATTGTCCCTCCACCACCAGCTTTTCTCAACTGCACAGATGGGAGTTATCCTTGTGACACATTCTCCTCCCCTGTAATTATACTGGCCTGAAACTATGGTAACATAATGTCCCCACACCCTCCACCCAACAGTTTCTGTCCCCTCTGTCATATAACCTTCTCCCAATTCACATTTCCTTACCATCATTGTGCTTGCTCTCTGCCAGACACCCACCACTCATTTGCACTCTCTGTTGCTCTTCTTTTTTGCTCCCTTGCGTCCCAACACTGCCTCTACCCAACCTGCTGCTTTCTGCAGTAGACCCTACATGCTCCGCCAAAGAGCTCCTCCCTGCCCTGCTTGCGTCCCCCACTCATTCTTGCCCCACTCCTGGTTGCTTCTCTTGTTCAGTGCAAAAGTTTTCAGTTTGGCTAAAGTGGCCAGAAATAGTGGCTCTTTGTGTATGTGTGTGCGTGTTTTCTTTTGTTTTGTGAAGAAGGCTTTAGCTGAATGCCTAGTGTGTAACAGTCTTTTTGTTGTGCCTATCTGAAACTGAGTGAGTCATCTTCATGTGAATAGTGATGTATCCTCCGCATAATTGTTGGTGTAACTACCTGGACCTTCCATTGTTACAACTAAACCTGGAAAAACTGAAAAACCCTACCACGCAAGCATTCCGGTTCATAGCAGCACTTCATCCAGAAGAGGAGGAAGAATTAGTCTGAGGAAGTTGGCATACACTGTGCCGTTTAGACTACCATCGGTGAAATAAGGGCCAATAATTGTAGTACCAAGCATACCACACCAGACATTAACTCCCCATTGATGCTGATGTTCCACCTGTCTAAGCCATAGTGGGTTGTCGCTGGACCAATAATGCATGTTCCTTGTATTTACCTGTCCTTTGTTTGAGAAGGAACATTCATCAGTAAATAGTACATTGGAGAAGTAGTAGGGTTGGCGAGGATTTGCTGCTGTGCCCACTGACTGAACTGCACATGATTCTGGAAATCATTCCCATGCAATTCTTGATGTAGCTGTACATGGTAAGGATGGAACCAGTGACGTGTAAGAATATGATATACACTGGTTTTAGGAATGCCAATCTTGTGTTCAAGCTCTCATGTGCTCACATGTGGATTCACAGCAATGGAAGCGAGAACAGTAACTCCGGCAGCTTTATCTGTGCTAGTGCTATGACGATTGATTTGTTGTGGGTTGAAACTTCCTGTTTCCTGATGCATTACATCAAGATGAGAAAACATCCATTGGGAAGGTGGGTTCTTGTCAGGATATTGCTCTCTGCACAGTTCTGCTGCCTGCGTAACATTTCACCTACCTTCAACAACAACCACAACAACAACAACAACAACAATAAAAGAAACTTTATGTCGAGGCAGTTTGTAAGAAGGACAGCCTTTACTGTATGCCTACTCTACAAAATAGTATTTAAAAGGACTAAACTACTGCACTAAATGTACCCATACATAAGAAAGCAGTATTGCAGTTACTGTTCTGATAACTTACATTCCCCATAGATGAGTAGCTTTTCTACCTCCTCTTTGTTGGTGTACATTTTACTCACACAACTCTTCAACTGATGATGGTTGATGGAATAATGGGTGTGCATTCTACTTATGTTTACATTTGTACTCTGTCAATGTCAGCATGTGGATGTGTTCTATTACCCAAGTACCTGCACTAAGCGCTGGGAGTGTCAACGTCAATGTTGTGTTATGTAATTAATAACGTTGTGTGTCAGTGAATGGTACACTGTGATACATTTTTAAATAGATCTTTAGGAGAGGAAATGAATTACCGAATAAAAAATACAGGGTGCTATTTAAAAAAGTCATACCGCTGTACGTATACAAAGCTACAATGAAGGCAGTCATGCTGATTGATGTCACCCTGACAGCTAAAGAACATTTGCTTGAAACGTTTTGTAATTTTCATCTGGACAAACAGTTATTTAGGGTGGTCAAGATAAATGGGACACCCTATATATGTTCAGATCAGTTCTGATGTATTACCATTTCCAAAACATGGAAAAGCTGCCCCCCCCCCCCCCCTCCTCAAAAAAAATTTTTAGAAGTACATATTTATTATGTATTTTAAAACAAAACATTTTTACATGTAATTTATGCATGTGCATATGGTAATCTTGAAAACATTTTGGTACACAAAGTCCAAAATTGTAGTCTTTGCACCACCATCTGCTTTCCATATCCACTTTCCATTAGCACATGGCATTTACTTTATTGGCAGTGGGTAGTACCTTTTCTGGAAAATTCTGACCAAAATTTCTGTTCAGGCTAGTGGTTGGTGTTGGTTTGAGTGATCAAATGTCTTCTGTAGCTATCAAATCAATGCTAGCTTTTTTTTTATATATAAATTCAGCTAGAGATCTCTTTTGCTTGGTGACATCCTTGTACAAAATAAAATCATTCAGAGTGCACATTAGGAAAATGCAAAAGAAAAGCTTTTTTGTACCACTTCATTGTTTTGTGGCCATTTCTGTTCCTCATAACAGTTCCAACAGATAGTGTCTGATGTTCCTGCAACATGTTCAGTAAAGTTACACTTATGAATCAACTCCTATTGCATATAGCAGACGAAACATTAACTGCTACAGCTATCCTACAGCTGACAACATGTAGCATGCAGGAAAACACATTTCAGTGAATGATAAACTTGCGCCTGTACGAGATACAACCACTGTCACACTGCCAATACATGCACACTCATAGGACCTTTGGGCATAGTGCTGAATGTGTTAAACTCCATCCTAAATCTGCTGCATAAAACTGAGGATCTAAACAAAGTGTGTTCTTCTGGCGAAAACCCTGCTTCTGTCTTATGTTGCATAAATATAAAGAGATACAATTAATGATCATTACCACTATGACTTTGTGGAACAATTAATGATCATTACCACTATGACTTTGTGAAGGCCATAGGAAATAGCTTTTTAGGTCGAAGTTTTTAGAAGCATTACTAAAGTTACAATTGTATCTTTGCACTGTATCTATAATTTCTTCAGTTTAGAAACACACGTGTCATTAGGGTTAGGGTCCGCATCTATGTTGCAGAAACAAACATTTTTATTTGTTTCACTTTCCGATTGCCTAAGTCTGCACTATCTTTTGATTGATATCAGTGCTATTTCCTCCACTCAGTATAATTTAAGTACATAGGTATCTTTGGCATGAAATTATGTCAAGTGCATCCTATATGATGTTGAGGTTCTAAAATCGTTATCTGAATGCAGATTCAGTTCATTAGTAACTTGTCAGTTCTATCACTGTAACTCCTCCTCACATTACAGATTCCTCAATGTTTCTTGAGGAGAGCCCAACTGCTATCCCTTTGTGCTGTTGTGTTTTGTGTTGATTAATTGTGCATTCACAAACACAGTGTCAATATTGAAGAAAACAACAGTGTTGTTGTCATTTTCATGCTTGTCATTCTTCCTTACATCTGCATCAATGCAGCAACAGAAATGTTGCCAGCAAAAGATGCTTCTCTTCTGTTCCAAATGTACAACAGATATATATAGTAAATTGCATAGGAAGCTGTAGTACACATGATTTGTATAAAAAGTAATAATACTGATTTTTTTGTAACATGACTATACTTCGCAGCCCACACTCGCCCGGATGGATTGGTGCTGGGACAATGTCTGGCCGAAAATGCATGGTGTACCAGTTGCTTGCTGGCTCTTGTCTCGGCAACATCATGTGTTGAGTGGACATGTCACAAAGTTGTCGGTCATGACACGACATGCAGCAACCGATTGAGCAATGTTACGCCATCAAGTTTTGTGTGAAACTAGGAAGATCGGGTACGGAAACATTGGATATGTATTGGCAAACCTATGGTGATGATTGACTGTCAAAAGATCAGTTTTTCAGATGGTGAAGAGCTTTAAAGAGGGCCGGGTCAGTGTTGAGGATGAGGACTGCTCCAGACGTGCGTCTACCAGCAAAAAAGACAAAAACATTAACCGTGTGCACATTTTATTGAACAGGGACCATCGGATGAGTGTCAGGATGATAGCAGGTGACCTCAGACTTGATAAAATGACAGTGCCCAACATCATCACCAAAGAATTGTCAATGAAGATCTGCGCCAAGATGGATCCGAAGGCTTTTTCAGATGTTCGAAAGCAAGCACGTGTGGATGCCTGTCAAGACAATCTCCAGAGCCTTGAAGCTCACCCTGAATTTTTAGATAACGTTATCACTGGAGATGAAACCTGGGTGTTTCAGTACGACCCAGAGACAAAACGCAAGAGTGCCAAATGCACACCGCAGCATCCACGCATCCAAAAAAGACTCACATGAGCAAATCGAAGGTGAAAGCCATGCTGATTGTGTTTTTCAACGTCAGGGGTGTAGTTAATCATGAGTTTGTGCCCCAAGGCCAAACTATCAATGGTGCTTTTTATTGCGAAGTGTTGCGAAGTGCTCTAGAGACTGAAAGCCAGGTTCCATTGGGTGAAGCCAGCCATTGCCGATGATTGGAAACTGCATCATGACAATGTGCCAAGACACACTTGCTTCATATTGGCCATCTTTCTGGCCAACAAAGGGTTTCCAGTGATTCCCCAGCCCCCCTACTGTCCTGATGTGGCCCTGCCACACTTCTGGTTGTTCCCCAAACTAAAAACTTCCCCGAAGTGACACTGTCATGGGACCCCAGAGGAGGTCCAAGCTGCCACAATGAGGGCATTGAAGGCCATCCAGAATTAGTGTTCGCGGCAGTATTTGAAGCTTGGAAATATCACATGCAGCGGGTTGTTGACTCTCAAAGGACATACATTGAAGAGTACTAAGTGGTTGTAGTGATATCTACAATAAATTTTAATTCAAAAGCTCAGACTCATTACTTTTTATACAAACCCTGTACTTGTTGATCCCTTACTTTATACTGGTCCTTGAAACATAAGTAGCCTTTTGGGGGAGAGCTTGCAACTACACTGTTCAAAAGAATTAGGGGAACACATGAATCAGCATCCAGTATGCTAAATCTGTTTTGTTACAGGCAATACCTGTGGTCTTATTGCATGCCTTCAGATCTTCACTTCTGATGTATGCAAAATCATTCACCATATATTGGCTGTGTTATGCAATACAGTGTCAGGTGATCCCCTCAGAGGGAAGTGAGTGCTGGTGTCCCAGTGCTTTCTGGTGAGGGACACAGATGCAGTTGTCATTTGTGGCCATTGTATCCAATCAAGCACATGCAGTGCAGCATCTTAATGCAACACAAGTTGCTACCGTAGTCTGATGCAAGAAAGATGGACTTTCCGTAGTGTTGCTGCAGAATCCATTGCCTTTCCATCTGTCATTCATAGATTGTAGACACACTGCAGGGAAACAGGTCAGTAAACAAGGCGAATAGGATGTTCTTGACGCTTTACAACTCCACGCAAAGACCGACATCCAGCCATCTCTGCATAGTGACATTGCACGGATACCACTAGAGTGCAGCAAGATGATCTCAGGAGGGCCACTTGAGCTTGTGCGTCCAGTCAGACTGTGATGAACAGGTTACACAGGTTGCAATAAAGGATCGTATGAACCTGATGTCCTGTTTGAGTAATCCACTTGACAAGACATCATCTTGCAGCTCACCTTTCACATTCCCATGCCAACTGGCAACTTCATCACTGGTGAAACATGTTATTTCCAGACAAGTTCAGATATTCTGTGATGCAAGGTAATGGCCATGTTCATGTATGGACACTCTTGGTGAGCAGTACCTCCTAAATGTTTTCCAGGAAACCTGACACATTACTGCCAGGCAGTACATCAAACAGTTACAACACCATGTGGTTGGTGCTGCATATGGTAGTGGTCTGAATTCCTTTTAATGCCAGGGGCTATGAGGCAGGCGTCAGTGGGGATGCCTTGCAAAGCCTGGACATTGAAATAATGATATGGTTGGCAGTGAGTCCAGTGTGAATGACATAGAGCATGCATGGGCCATGCTTGACATATGCGTTCATGGTCATCCTGTTCCACCACACACTCCAAGAACTTTCATGGGCTCTCATTGAAGAATGGGAATGAATAGCACAGGGAGGTCTCCTTAGTCTTATACAGAGCAGGCCAAGAAAGAGTCAGGCAGTGATAAATGCTCACAGAGAGCATACACCTTATGGAAGCTCTCAAAGTCCAATGAAAAGCATGCAGTATATTGGGATGAATGATTATCCTCACTTTGTTTTCAACACCTGTTGGAAATTTCAGTTCTTTTTATGTAAATGATCAATGATGTAATGGTTTTTTTGTGTAATTACTTTGTGAAAGATAAAGATGTGTTTGGTAACATACACAGTTCTCAATTATTGCTCAGTGGAGTGCAGCAGATGCTCAAAGCATGTTCCCCTTATTATTTTGAACAGTGCACCTTCATATTCCTTGCAGTTTTGTATTCTTCAGCATTTGTATGACTCTGTCCTCTGGGCCAAACAAACCTGTTACCATTCTTGCTTTTCCTTTGTATGTGCTCAATATCCTATGTTAGAATTATTTGATGTGTGTCCCACACACTTAGTGTTATATTCAAGGATTTGTTGTATGGTTGTATTGTAAGTTATCTCCTTTGTAAACTAGCTGCATTGTCCTAGTATCCTCCCAATGAACCGAAGTGTGCCCCCAGCTTTACCTACAACTGAGCCTATGTACTCTTTCCATTATATATTCCTCCCAAATTGTTGCACCAAGATATTTGTATGCGTTGACTGATTCTAGTTGTGAAACAATGATACAGTAGTCAAAAGATACTGTTTTTGTGTTTTGTGAAATGCTTTCTTTAAATTTCTGAACATTTAAAACAGGTGGTCAGTATTCACACCTCTTTAAAAGCGTATCAAATTGTGATTGAACTCAGTCACTAGTTCATTATAGGTACGAGTACCATGTGTAAAAAGTCAGAGAGTGCTACTAACGTTGTCTTGCAGATCATTAATAGACAACATGAGAAGCAAGCATGCCATCACATTTCTGTGATGCTTACATTATTTCCAGCACCATTAATGACTTTCTCCAGGTTAACATACTGTATTATCCCTACCCACAAATCCACAATCCATTCATAAATGTCATTTGATTCCCCATATAACAGTACTTTCATTAATAAGTATTGATGTGGCATGGAGCAAAGCACTTTTGGGAGGTAAGCCCTGAAATCTTCTGATGGTTTCTGCTGGCGGTCGTTGACAAATATAAACTACTGATGTCCTTACTGGGATGCTATATTAATTGAGGTTGCATCTGGAAGACATGTGCTACTTAGTCTGAAGTGATCAGCAATCTTTTGTAGAGTAAGTTGTGTGGTACAGAAAAGGGCGCAGGGTGGGGAGAGGAGAGCAGAGGAAGGGGTAGCAAAGTGGGGGAAGGGAAATACTAGTGTTGCCTGAGGGAGTGTGCAGGGTTGTGGTGGGGACAGGATTGTGGATTGCTAGGTGCCATACTGGGAGGCTGTGCTGGGGGCAAAATGGAGAGAACAGAAGTAGTGAAGGAGACAGGGCTGTACAAATGTACCGGTAGGATAGAAAGCATTTGTAGGATAGGAGTGGTGGGAAGGAAGAGGATAGGCTGCTGGAGGATGGGGACTGACTAAGGTTGAGGACAGGGGTTTTATAGGGAATGGAGGATATATCGCAAAGAGATTTCCCATATACACAATTCAGAAAAGCTGTTGTTGGTGGAAAGAATCCAGATGGCACAGGCTGTGAAGCAATCATTGGAGTAAAGGACATCGTGATCGTGTTGGGTGGCTTGCTCAGCAACTGGGTAGTCCAGTTCTTTTCTTGGCCACAATTTGGCAGTTATCATTAATGCAAACAGACATTTTTTTCATGGTCATGCATATATAGAATAAGGGTACAGTAGTTGCATGTAATTTTTTAGACCACATGGATGCTTTCACTGATGGCCCTACATTTGATGGTGTAGGAGATTGCTTCGACAGGACTGGAGTAGGTGATTGTGGGAGGATGTATGGAACATGTACTTGCATTTAGGTCTGTTGCATGAGCCATGGGGCAATGAATTGGTAGCAGGGGTGGAACAGGGTTGGACAAAGGTCACAAGGAGGGAATGGGGCTGCTCCCTACTGGTGAGGTTGTAAGGGATAGTAGGTGACTGGGGAGACAAGGTGGGGAGCATAATTTTGCTCTTCAAAGATCTCAATGCATCCCTTGGCATATTTGGAAAGGTACTACTAGTCACTACAGATTTGACAACCAGGGGTGGCTTGGGCAAATGGAAGCAACGTCATGGTGTGGAAGGTTGGTTGCTGTAGGACTGGAGGCGGTGTTGGTGGCTGATATGTTTGATGTGGATGGAGGTAATGATGTAGCCATTCTTAGGGTGGAGGTTGATATCAAGGAAGATGGTTTGTTGAGTTGAGGAAGATCAGGTGAAGCAAATGGGGGATAATGTATTAAATTCTGGAGGAACGTAAATAGGGTGTCCTCATTCTCTGTCCTGATCATGAAGATGTCCTCAGTGAATGTCATCTAGGTGAGGGGCGTGGGATTCTGGATGGTTAAGAAGGATTCCTCTACATAGCCCGTGAATAGCTTGGCATAGGATGGTGTCGTGTGTGCCCAATGCTGTACTATAGATCTGTTTGTAGGGGATGAATTCACAGAAGTTGTAATTGTGGGTGAGGATACAGTTGGTTTGATGACCAGGAAGGAAGTCGTAGGTTTGGAGTCAGTCAGGTGTTGAGATAGTTAGTGGTCAGTTGTAGTAAGGCATGGGTACTGGGGGAGTTAATGAAGAGGAAGGTGGCATTGACATAATGAGTAGGATACTGGTTAGTAAATGAAAAGGAACTTTTATATTGGAGGTTAGGTAACAGGTGTTGGACCAAAAGAGCAGGAAGTTTTTCTGTGGAGGCGCATTAACTAGCCTCAATGGTGTGTCCTGGGTGGTTAGGCTTATGCACTTTATGAAGCTTGTATAAGGTAGAAGTGCAGAGAGTGGTGGGGATGAAGAGGCATATGGACTCACTGGAGAGGTTCTGGGGTGGATCTAGTGATTTGAGGAGGGACTGGAGAAGCTTTTGGATTTCTGGAGTAGGGTACTGTAGTGGAGCTTACAGATGGCCATATCTGACAGCTGACATATCCATTCTGCCAATTAATCCGAGCCATTCATAACTACATTGTGGAATCTTTGTCAGGTAGATTTATAATGTCAAGATCAGTTTTTAGGTGGCTGATTGTGGTTCTTTCTGTGGATGTTAGATTGGTTTCCATGTCGAGGAGTAGGAGAATGTTAGTGAAGCAAGTTTTGAGGTTATGAAATACTGGAAAGTTAACTTCCCAGAATTTCCTAAACTCAAAACTTTCATCACCACTATTCCTTAAATCCTTCACCACAGAAACCAACCTCACACCAGTAGTAAGAACTGCTGACCACCACCTAAAAACTGATCGCAATCTTATAATCCTGCCTGCTGACAAAGGCTCCACCACTGTGGCTATGAACCACAGGGTTTACCTAGCAGAGGGTCTCCACCACCTGTCAGGTATGTCAACCTACATGCCCTGCTAGAGTGACCCCATTTCAGAAATCCAGCATTGTCTTCAGTCCCTCCTTAAATGCCTAGGCCCACCACAGAACCTCTACGGTGAATTTATCTCCCTCCTCATCCCCACCACTCCCAGCCACTCCTACCTTCTACATGCTTCCTAAAGTCCATAAATACAGTCACCGAGGATGTACCATTATAGCTGTTTACTGTGCCTCCACAGAGAGAATCTCTGGCCTTGTGGATGAACACCTTCAGCCTATTACCTGAACCTATCCTCCTATATAAGAGACACCAATCATTTTCTTCACTGACTCTCCACAATTCTTGTTCCTTTATCATGGTCGCTATTAACTCCCTTTATGCTCACATCTCCAGTGCCCATTAGTTGCCTTTCTTGTTGCCCAGCTAACTCAAAAACCTCCTTCCTGGACACCATGACCAACTATCTTGTCACCCACAATTACTTCTTCTTTGAAGGGATCACCTACAAAAAAATCTGCAGTAAAGCAATAGGTGTCGTTATGGTACCGTGCCATGCTAAACAATTCATGGACCATGTAGAGGAATCCCCAACCCTTCACCTGGTGATTCCCGTGCCTTCCTCTGCTATTCCTTACATACCCATTGTCTGGCTACAAAGGTGCAACCCCCCTACTGTCTCAGTACCATACAGTACAGGAGCAATAGATCACTTCTTCGTCGAGGATTCACCTACCTCTCATCATTTCCTGAAATGACAAATACCCTTCCTACTATCCTCTCCACCAATTCCACAATGCTGTTCTTCCACCTACCCCACCTACACAAATCCCTGTCTGACCCTGTACCACTCCTAGTACCAACTCCTTTCCACAAGGTTCATATCTGTACAATAAAGCTGCAAGATCCGTTCCACACATCCTCCCACTACCATCTACTCCAGTCCTGTCCCAGGAATCTTCTACATCATAAAACCTAGCGACACCAGTGAAGAATAAGCATAACCTTTCGCCCTCCTTCAGGAGTAGTTGCAACTGCTATACTGCATCCAACATTTGTATGACAACTAAAAAACTATGAACTGCCTGTCTGCATGGATGACCACTGCCAAACTATGACCAAGAGCCACTTGGACACTTAGCTGCTGAGCATGCTACTCGAAATGATGTACTTGACTTAAGTGAGTGCTTCGCAGCCCATATCATCTGTATTCTTCCCACCAACACCAGTTTTTGTCACCTGCACAGGTGAGAACTCTCCTTCATTCCCGTAACCCTCCTGGCCTCAACATTCATTAGTTCCTATCCTCCACCTGTCTATCCCTTCTTGGCTCCCATTCCAGACCTATGCACACCTTCTATCCTGCCAGTGCATGTGTATAGCTCTTTCTTTCCTTTTTTGTAGGTGCCACACGTAGCTGTGAGTGGTTCAGGAGCTTTTTTGATAGTCAGTGTAATTCCTGATATAGAAATACGCTGAGATCTCAAATAATTCCTGGAGGAAGTTTAAAGGTCACAATTATTCTTTCCCAATGAATTGTATACATACTTGACATGTGACTAAGAAGCAAAGGCCTCACTGAGTAGTCAGTGTTGTTAATATCTTCACCTGTAAGGAATTCAGTTATTAGAGCAGTTCCATATTTCTGGAAATTTAGTATATCAAGAATAAACCTGGAGTTATTTCATTGCTGAAAAGTGGAATATGTGATGCAATAGATTTCTGTATCTTCAGGCAGTAATCCTATAGCCACCAATGCAGATGTGAATCTCTTTGCATCCCTCCAGTGGTAGGATGTGATCTGTAGATGATTATCTTGCAGACATAGATGGAGTTCACTATGCAGTTAAGGCCAGATATTATGACATGGTTCTCTTGGTTATCTTGTACGGGCTTACAGTGAACATTTCCTGTATCTTGCAGTTTACACACTCTTGAAATGAATCCTTCTGAAACATTCTGTACTACTGAGATTACAATTTGTGCCTGTCCTATTTAAAGGTATTCAAGTATTCTGTTCTGAAACAGTTGGCATGTTTTTGCCATTGTATTCTAAACTTCACTAACAGACCATACATACACTCTGCTCACAGTAAAAATGCAATTGCTTTTGAGATGTATTGGGAGTATGTACTATTGTTCGTTATTTGTTAATCACATAGATATTCAGATCATGTAGTACTTGCCTGTGCAGATGACAGAATTTTGGTTTTATAAGGAAATCGTAATGGTCGTTCACAATGATTGGTGGCCCTGCCCCTCCCCCCCTCCCGCTCTCTCTCCATTTTCCATTTTTCGCTTTTTCCCCATCTTTGACTTTTGAGTATTAGTGTAGTACTTCACTGAGCTTAAGCCATGGTCTTTTCTGCTTCTAAGTGGCTTTTCCTAATGATTCTTTTTGGAAATTCATTATATTCACACCAAATTAGATTGTGTGAAACATACTGATTGGACAAGTAAGGCAATAACTTTAAGAAAATAACTTAATAGTAGCAAAGAATAACAGACAGGAATTTCTGTGCCCATACTCTTTTTGTCTTAATTTTTTTCTTCATTTATTATCTGCAGACATTGCTTTTTCCTCCAGGATAAATTTCAGTCATCAGTTCTAAATAAATTTTATCACCTTTGCTAGTTTCAACAAATTAGTTTGTCATTTTCAGAAGCTTAATTTAGCAGATAGTCAGTATCTTCTTCTTAGAAGGATAATGCCATGGTAATTCTGTGGTACGTTCAGAAATTTACATACTGTAAGTGATTATATTAAACATTGTTTGACAATTTATGATAACTGAATCACATCTGTTGTGCTAGCAGCAAGGAACATATATAAAAGCTTTTATGTTTTTTCCCCCGGTTGCTAGCACAACAGATACATAGATGCGATCCTGTTATAGTAAATTGTCAAACAGTGTTTAAAATAATCACGTACAATATGTAAACTTCTGAACATTCTATGGCATTATCCTTCTATGAAGAAGATATTGACTATCTGCTAAACTAAGCATCTGAAGATGACAAATTAATTTGTCAAAACCAGTAAGGGTAATAAAATTTCTTTGCAACTGATAGCTGAAATTTATCCTGAAAAAATAATACTACAGTTGCTGAAAATTACAGCCATTAATAAAATAACCTGTAAAAGTGTATTCTTGCTTTGAATTGAGAACTACATTCATTGCAAGTTGCGATTTTGGCATTATGGTCTCATTTAAGAGAGAGTCCATTCTTTTCACTCTTAACAGTAACATGAATTTATTATTTACTCATCTTTACAAGCTACTGTATATTGTCAACAGTTTCATTTCCTTAGATTATTTATCACTACCAGCTGCTTTTATTGAATTATTAGTTTCATTATTCTCCAGTGATTGGTCTTCATTTTTAATGTCTTCCATCCTTCTTATTTTATGATCTGATGTCAATGTAAATTCTCATTTTTGATTGAATCTGTTTGCAAGATGTTTACTTAACCTTCGCAGCAGTACATAGTCGCTAAATGCCCCTGCTGTCATATTTCATTGTTTGATACAAAGTTTGTTTTCCCCGCATCTTTCGTAATATACTGTTGTAGGATTGAACCCATTAGAGAAAGGATGTATTAAAGAATGATGTAGTAACAGCCAAAGTTTTGTCACACAGTGTGCTCATTTACTCTACAACAAAAAATCTTCATATAGATTGAGGTGTGAAGTATGCTCCATTAGCTTAAACATAAAGAAGTAGCTGAAAATGGTTGTCACCCTCAAATCATCATTGCAGTGAAAATTGAAAGCCATATGGAGGAAGAATCATTGTAATTTTTATTCATGTATTTATTTTAACTTCATCAGATTAGGGCCTTAAGGCCCTCTCCACATTGAATCAGGGTTTCACACATACAGTATTTTTTTTACATCTTAGTAACTCAAGAAATAACAATAATTTTGACATGACAAATCACAATAGAATGATTTAAGTCTCTGAAGAGACAATGTAAATAAATAGTACTGACTAAGAACTGATAAAGTTAATACTGGCAGTACTACTACTACTACTACTACTATTACTACTGCTACTGCTGCCACTGCTTACAGTTGTAATGATGATGACGATGACAATAATATTAACGACAGCAGCAGATGTAAGAGAATTTTTAGGGGTACAAAATACACTACTGTTTGTAAAATCTGAACCCTCTGAGAAGCAATGGTTTGCAGCAGACCACGATAAGAGTACATGTAGAACAAGCAAACCGTAATAAGTGATTTAAACAGCATGGAGATGGTGTGCATGTAGACCCAACAGCAGCCTTTCTTGTGTGACTGGAGAGTTCAGTGTTACACAACACACACTTGGTATGGAGCCATCACACAAAATGGAAGCAAGAACCAAGTGCCACTATGCCTCATCAACATCACAGCATGGAATATCAGCATGTGGGCATGTGAGTGCATTAGAAGGGAGTCGAATGATTGGTCTCTGGGAGGTGTGCCTGTCTTTTGTGACATTGCGGCTTGTACAGGGCATACTGCTTCAACAGTGAAGCGTATGTGGAACTAGTGGAGAGGAGAGAGCCATGTGCAGAGATGACCACATGAAAGATGACCGCCATCTTCTCCCTTCGCGTAACAGACAGAACAGCTGTGTCCACAGTGTTGGCACAATGTTGGAGAGTGCGGTGGCTGTGGACATGTCTTCATTGATGCTTCGAGACCCTCTTTTATGGGCTAGATTGGTGGTGCGCATGCCACTACTTCGGCTTCTGTTGACCAGAACCCTCCAATACCACTGACTGCAGTGGGCTTGTAAATGCTGACACTGGCATGCTGAGCGGCAAAATGTTGTGTTTTTGGGTGAGTCCCACTTCTAGTTGTTCTACAGTGATGGCCACATAAATGTTCAATGCCACTGTGGTGAATGCAATCAGGCAGACTGTTTTTTTGAGCGGCATAGCAGACAAATGCAAAGTGTGCTAGTTTGGGGCATCATTGCTTATGACATGTGATCTCGCCTCTTATATCAGGGAGGTTTTACAGCCTGAGGCACTACTCCTCCGCAGGCTGTTTCATGTGCCATATTTAGCAGAAGAATGGCCAACTACATGTGGCAAGGGGTGTGCAAGCCTTCTTCAAAGGATGACGGGTGCGTTGCTTCCTGGCCTGCCTACTGGTCTGACATGTTGTCCATAGAATATGTCTGGGACATGGTCAAACAGCAACTTGTTCATTCAGGTCCTCCTGCAGTCACAGTTGATGGTTTGTGGATGTACCTACAAACTGTGTGGCAGAGTATTTCCCAGCAGCATTTTCAGGCACTCTGTGATTCTGTGCCATGTCTAGCGGCACTTGGTGGTGCTAATCCGTACTGAATTTCCAGTCACAGTGCAGTTACAGATCTGTAGTAATAATTATTTGTGGTGTGTCACATCCCTACCCAGTGAAATAAATTTAATTCTGGACACATCTCTCCGTCTTGGCGTTTCACTTTTTCCACACAATGTGTCCATACACTGTGTGGTTAAAAGTATCCAGACACCTGGATGAAGATGACTGAAAAGTTTGTGGTGACCTCCATTGGTAATGCTGGAATTCAATATGGTTTGGCTCAACCTTAGCCTTGATGACAGCTTCCACTCTCGCAGGCATATGTTCAGTCAGGTGCTGGAAGGTTTCTTGGGGAATGACAGCCCATTCTTCATGGAGTGCTGCACTGAGAGAGTAGGCCAGTGAGACCTGGCACTAAGCTGGCATTCCAAAACATCCCAAAGGTGTTCTATAGGATTCAGGTCAGGACTCTGTGTGGGCCATTTCTTTACAAGGCTGTTACTGTCATGAAACCACTCTGCCACAGGATGTGCATTATGAACAGGGGCTTGATTGTGTTGAAAGATGCAATTGCCATCCATGAATTGCTCTTCAACAGTGGGAAGCAAGAAGGTGCTTACAACATCAATGTAAGCCTGTACTGTGATAGTGCCATGCAAAACAACAAGGGGTGCAGGCCTCCTCCATGTAAAATATGACCATACAATAACACCGCCGTCTCCAAATTTTACCGTTGTCACTACACACACTGGTAGATAACGTTCACCAGGCATTTGCCATCCAACACCCTTCCATCGGGTCGCCACATTGCGTACCATGATCCGTCACTCCACACAATGTTTTTCCACTGTTCAATTGTCCAATGTTTATGCTCCTTACACCCAGCGTTGTGTCATTTGGCATTTACCGGCATGATGTGCGGCTTATAAGTAGCCTCTCGACCATGAAATCCAAGTTTTCTCACCTCCCACCTAACTGTCATAGTACTTTCAGTGGATCCTGATGCAGTTTGGAATTCCTGTGTGACGGTCTGTTACACATTACGTCCCTCTTCAACTGTTGGCAGTCTCTGTCAGTCAACAGATCGAGTTGGCCTGTACACTTCTGTGCTATATGTGTCCCTTCACATTTACAGTTCACTATCACATCTGAAACAGTGAACCTAGGGAATTTTAGGAGTGAGGAAATCTCATGTACAGATGTATGACACAAGTGACACCCAATTACCTGACTACGTTCGAAGTCCGTGAGTTCCGCAGAGTGCCCCATTCTGCTCCCTCACGATGTCTAATGACTACTGATGTCGCTGATATGGAGTACCTGGCAGTAGGTAGCAGCACAACGCACCTAATGTGAAAAATATATGTTTTTGGTGGTGTCCAGATACTTTTGATCACATAGTGTATTTTTTGATACAACTAATTCTGGGAAGAGAAATTTAAGGAGATTGTATCAGCTAAGAACACTGGGAAATGAGGAACATGGGGCTGGAAAGAAGGATTTACAGTGATAATGAGTATGTACAGGGAAAAGGCAATCATTATTGTTTCTTAACTGTCTTTTTGAAACTGAAGATGTTATACAGTTTTCTAATACAGTGAGGTAGGTCATTCCAGATTCGGGTTCCTGCTGCTGAAAAGGATTTTGAGAAAGTGGTTTGGTGAAGTGCAACAGTGGATTTCACTCTGGTGGGAATGGGTGTTTCTGCAATGCTGTTCAGCTGAGTGTTAAGGTCAAGGAGAGATAGGAGAGACAGTGTACACTGATAAGACAACAAAGGAGATAGAGTTTACAGAAGTCTCTGCATTTGTCTGCATGCAGCCAGGATAGCTGCATATATGATGCCCAAATATTGTCAAAGAGTTGAACGTCACAGATATATCAAACACAATTCCAGGTACTGTGAGGTTTCCTGAGAGAGTTCCTGCAGGATAACATCAATGTAATCAGTAATTGGAAGTATAAGTGTTTGTACAAGTTTCTTTCTCAGATCAGGAAGGAAGGTTTTTTTTAATATTTTTGTAGGTCATGGAGAGAACCCGATGTCTTCTTGCACACTGCACAGCCATGTGCTTAGTCCAATTCAGATTTTCACTTAATATTTCACCTAGACTCTCCTTCTGGGAGAGAGAAGTTGATATTTGTCCCATTTAAGATCAAAGATGATAGCAATTCCTGATATTTCAGGCTAATGAGCCTAGAATGACCAATCAGTACTGCTTGAGTTTTGGATAGGTTGAGTTTTAATTCTATATTCTGTGCTCATTTTGATAGTGCTTACAGGTCAGTACTGAAATTCTCAATAGTTGTGTAGTGTAAACTGCCCCCCCCCCCCCCCCCCTGAATGAATAAAACATCATTTACAAATGATTTTTGCATTCTCAGTATATTTTATAAACTTGAAGAAAATCTTATTACAGTCTGTATGTAGCCTTTCTGCAGTATAATTTACTGCTGCAACTTCAAAGCTCTCTGAAGAATAACCAGAATATATGGACAAAATTAAACTCAACCTTTGGCTTGTCATATCAACATATCAGGATTGTTGCTGGACAGAAGCTTTGAATACACATCTCATAGTTGACATTGTGATGCAGTCAACAAAGTGGCTATGCAACAGTGCTTAGCAAAAATCAAAATGAGCACAAGCCATTACATGGGTCATAAATTATTCATTCATTGTCTAGATTGCTGTGTGCTTGTTACAGTGTCACAGCAACAGAAAGCATATTCTGTGAGTGATAAAGTAAAAATTATTGATCATGTGGAGAAGGCTGAAAGTAAGGAAAGTTTATAAACACAGTTTAAAGTGATGTGGCTATGGACAGAAAAAGGACTAAATTAGAAAATGACAGTGATCTTGATGAATGCCTTTGTAGATGGCTTTTGATAAAGAGGATGGAGTCGTGCTACCTTCTGGGCCAATTATTAAAGCCTAAGTGAAAAATTTTACTTTTGTTTTACATGGTAGCAAAGATTTTAAGGCTTCTGATAGATGGTTTTTCAAGGTGGAAATGTTGCTATCGAATTCACCAAACAAGCATTGAAGAGAAAGCAAGGTCTTAATACTGTGAATCTACTTCACAGTTTCCCGAAATTCTACAAAAAGTAATGGTGGATGAAAATTTAATGGATCATCAATTGTATAATGTTAATGAAATAAACTTTATTATTGATTGCTTCCAACCAAAACTCTCAATGAAGAAGAAAAAGAAAAAGAAGAAGAAAGAAAATAAGGAAATAAGACATTTTTGAAAATGGGTAAGGACATAATAATCCTCCTCTTTGCCACAGGCAGCCATAAGCTGAAACCTCTTTGTATAGGTTTCAAGCATGTAAACATCTCATCATTACAATTCACTTACAGGCTTCAAAGAACACTCGGATGACATGTGACATTTCCACCAATGTTTCAAGAAGAGTGTTCCATCAGTAAGAAAGCACCTACGGTCACTTAATCTGAGAGAAGAAACTGTACCAATCATTGATCACTGACCAGCTCATCCACCTGCTGATGTTTTGCAATCAGAAGATGGAGAATAAAAACTTTGTTTTTGTCAACAAACACAACAGCATCAATTCAGCTGTTGGGTCAAAGTATTATGAGAGTATTTAAGGCTCATTATTGCCATGAAATGTTCACTTCAATTGCAAATTCAGATGTGTAAATGGAAATGTTCTTGAAATCTGCAGATCTTAAGATTGTTGTATTCAGTAAGCCTTGTGTGACAAAGCATCAGTCTGATCAGTATTAGTAATTGCTGAAACAAGTTAAATTGAAATATATGCGCTAGTGACATCCAGTCTGAATGTTAGGTTTTACAGTATTCATCTTGATGACATGATCTGTATGATAGTCGGCGGTAGTGAAGAACTGATTTCAGAGATCATAGGTGACAAGGGCATCATTGATGCTGTTTGAAATGAGAGTAGTGAAGCAGTCAAGGGTGGGAATGATGAAGCTGAAGAAGAAGGTATAGATGATGTTCCCTGTTCATGTAAAATATTAGGTAGTATAAATAAAGTGATTACATGGGTGGAGCAAGAAAGTGAACCAAACCGCATTGAGTTATGCACCTGATGAACAGAAAACAATATGCACTAAAGAAACTGCATGAAATGACCTGCCAAAGAAAGCTAACTGGCTTCTTCAAAGGTGTAGAACAATGGTGTACCATAGCTTGCAGGTAGTTTTGTAAATTATCATTCTGTGTGTGATAGTGTACTTTATATGCCATATTGAAACCCATCTTATTGTTTGGCCAGTATTTGAGTGAAGTTTGTGTAATTGCTGTACTTATTTGGTGTTTCTGAAATCTCTTACTTGTATCATTCTTTAAATTTAAATACAGGGCTATTACAAATGATTGAAGCGATTTCATAAATTCACTGTAGCTCCATTCATTGACATATGGTCACGACACACTACAGATACGTAGAAAAACTCATAAAGTTTTGTTCGGCTGAAGCCGATCTTCAGGTTTCTGCCGCCAGAGCGCTCGAGAGCGCAGTGAGACAAAATGGCGACAGGAGCCGAGAAAGCGTATGTCGTGCTTGAAATGCACTCACATCAGTCAGTCATAACAGTGCAACGACACTTCAGGACGAAGTTCAACGAAGATCCACCAACTGCTAACTCCATTCGGCGATGGTATGCGCAGTTTAAAGCTTCTGGATGCCTCTGTAAGGGGAAATCAATGGGTCGGCCTGCAGTGAGCGAAGAAACGGTTGAACACGTGCGGGCAAGTTTCACGCGTAGCCCGCGGACATGCTGGAAAATTGGCTCATGCCACAACTGGAGACTGACAGCACGGACTTCATCTTTCAACAGGATGGTGCCCCGCCACACTTCCATCATGATGTTTGGCATTTCTTAAACAGGAGATTGGAAAACCGATGGATCGGACATGGTGGAGATCATGATCAGCAATTCATGTCATGGTCTCCACGCTCTCCCGACTTAACCCCATGCGATTTCTTTCTGTGGGGTTATGTGAAAGATTCAGTGTTTAAACCTCCTCTACTAAGAAACGTGCCAGAACTGCGACCTCGCATCAACGATGCTTTCGAACTCATTGATGGGGACATGCTGCGCCGAGTGTGGGAGGAACTTGATTATCGGCTTGATGTCTGCCGAATCACTAAAGGGGCACATATCGAACATTTGTGAATGCCTAAAAAAACTTTTTGAGTTTTTGTATGTGTGTGCAAGGCATTGTGAAAATATCTCAAATAATAAAGTTATTGTAGAGCTGTGAAATCGCTTCAATCATTTGTAATAACCCTGTACAATCTACTACAGCATGTATAATATTGCATTGTGTATTCTTCCTAACTTTCTGTTTGTAGTTCTTCATTAGAGAGCTCATTGTCAATATGCCATGAGCATGCTATAATGTGGGAGTAAAGCATGTCCCCCAAAATTCACATTGTATTGGTCACCTACTGCATTTGCAATAAGAAAAAACTGATTCCACATCGTTGACATACAATAAAAAGAGCATAGGATCTAATACCAAGCCTTTGGGGAGATCTGGTACTACCTACCTGTATTGTGACTTTGTGGTGCAGGATATGATGCATTGCTGACAAGATGTCAGGTATGAGCGAAAGTGTTGCACTGCATTTAGCAGAAATTTAGGTTACTAAGCTTGTCAAGTAAAATGTCAAAGTCAGCAAGGTCAAAGGCTTTGCTGAAGTCTAAGAAGCACATGAGTCACCTCTTGTCCATCCATGGCAAGCTTCAGGGCATTTGTTACATTCATTAAGGCAGATTTTGTTCTGCGATGTTTACAGAAACCTGATTGATGTTTGTCTGGTAAGTTGTTTGTGGTTATGTAGTTTGTTAACTGGTCATGGACTATATATCCTAAGGTCTTGTACAGTGCAGAAAGAATGCAAATAGGTTGATAATCAGAGGGTGCTGTAACAATGTCCTTTTTAAGGAGTAGCTTAACCAGTCCTTGTTTCCAGGCCGCAGGGAAAACCCTTGTGGTTAAGAAATGGTTGAAGGTATCTGATAGAGTTGGCAGTAATGACTCTGAGTAATGAGCTTCATCATATGGACTGTGATTCCATCATGTTCAGTAGATGTTGATCTGATACATGACTTTTTTGTTGGTATTGCATGCAACATGTTTAGACAGATTTTTTTGTGGCTATAATTGTCCATTCCCATGAAGTAATCAATGATTCTCTGTTTCATATTCACATCAGTTGTGGATGTAGGTAATGTGAAGTACTGGTTCAATTCTTTGGCTGGGACAGTGAGATAAATTACAGCTTTTCCTTTGCATATCCAGACCATCCATTTTTTCCAGAGGATGGATGGTCTGCGTCTGTTGTCAGATAATGTACAGGCATGTCTGATTTCTCACAGCTTGACTTACTCTGTTCCGCTTTTGCTTGTAAGCAAAGTGATTATCAGGCATGGGGCACAGTTTGTACGCCTGATGTGCAGTGTTTCGTGAGATTCATGAGCTGATTTAGTTCATCAGTTAGCCAAGGTGCAGATTTCCTTCTTAGTTTTCTTGTTTTTTAGGGTGCATATTCGTCATGTAGTTGAGTAAGTTTGCTATTAAATCCATGAAGTTTCTCGTTCATGTCTGACAAGGGAGCAGAAGTCGTCTCCCAATCTATTTATTGTGCTTCATTTAGAAGATCAGATAAGTTAATGCAATATAAAGTCTGAGTATCTGGTCAGTTGTAGTTTCTTTCTGGAACATTCTAGTGAGTACATCATGAAAATTATGTTATGGGAAGACATGCAAAGAGTAGATATTTGAGAGATATGAATTACTCTGCTAGGGGATTTTGTTGCAAATATATCCATGAAAGTGTGACTGCTGGTCATGTGATGGGCAGGAATGAGTAAATAATAGTGTCCACTTTCCATCTGAATTAAAATAAATTGCCAGAAGTGTGATGTCAAACAGATTTGTTTGGGATGCTGACTGTAACAAAACACAATTCGTAAAGGATGATGTGAATATTCTGTGGTTTCACTAGCAGAATCATGCTAATATTGAAAAATTAAAAAATTAAAGAAAGAAAATGCAGGATGTAGTATGCAAAGTTGGAACCTGTAATTTTACTTGAATTGGGTTGATAGTAACAAAGCAAAAGTGAGACACAATCAATGTTTCAAGACTTTGTTATTCAGTCATGCTTACCAAACAGCTGAGATTTACAGAATTTGCAATATCTCAAAGCAGACTTGTGAAAGTGCAAGAAATACATGGCACAATGTAAAAAGTTAATGGACAGTTGGGTGCTAAAAAGTATACTATATGTCTACAGTCTTTGTAAACATATAGCATCGTAAGAGTAGAACTGTCAAACTGCCGTCATGTCGTAATTAACATTTTATTTTCAAAATCTTGACATCATTTATGATATTATTAAAGGAGTGACAGATACAAAACAGTCCACTAATAATGCAATATGGATGTCACGTCAGTCTAGATGTACTCAAAAATGGCGATTAAGCCAAAACAGCCTGTCATAAATAACGGTTACTTATTATAAGCAGCTATTTGGTATATGTACTCTAATAATGTCATTATCAGGCATACATTATGCTGTTGGCCTCCCCCCCCCCCCCCCCCCCCCTCACCCCCCACAAAAAAAAGAAAAAAAATGGAAAGTCTACAACGGGCTGTAACAATATTATGAAAAGGATAGTTGCTACTCACCATGTAGCAGAGATGCTGAGTCACATATAGGCACAACAAAAAGACTGTCACAAAATAAGCTTTCGGCCAACAAGGCCTTAGTCAGAAATGGACAAACACACATACACACACACACACACACACACACACACACACACACACACACACACACACACACACACACACACACACACACACACACTCAAATGCACACATGCAATAGCAAATCACACACACATGACCACAGTCTCTAGCAGCTGAAGTCAGACTACGAGCAGCAGTGCATGATGGGAGAAACAACCAGGTGGGGGTGAGGACGAGGCTGGAGTGGGGAGGGGGGATAGAAGGCACGCATAGGGGATGATATAAAGTGCTGCTAGTGAGGGTGTGAAATGATGAGGTAGAGAGAGGATAGAGCAGCTAGGTGCAGTCCCCCCCCCCCCCCCCCCAATCTGGGTAGCACTCTCTGTCTAACGTCCCGATTGTACCTAGCTGCCCTATCCTCTCTCCAACTCGCCACTGCAGCCCTCACTAGCAGCACTTTACTGTCCCACAACCCTACCTTTTATTCCTCCCCCTCCCCACCCCAGCATCCTCTCCTTACACCCCCTCCCCCCTACACCACCACCACCCGTTTGCCTCTCCCATCATGCGCTGCTGCTCGTAGTCTGGTTCCAGCTGCCAGGCACTGTGGTCATGGGTTTGTGTGTTGAGCTTGCATGCGTGCGTGCGTGCGTGCGTGCGTGTGTGTGTGTGTGTGTGTGTGTGTGTGTGTGTGTGTGTTTATTTTCAACAAAGAGCTTGGTGGACAAAAGATCATTTTGTGACAGTCTTTTTGTTGTGCCTATCTGCGCTCAGGATCTCCGCTATATGGTGAGTAGCAACTATCCTTTTCATAATATTATGGTTGTTACCTCAGTATACAGTGTATTTGAACCACCTCTGAGATAGAGCATGTTTCAGAATCATGCAGATGTTTTTTTATTTTATGTGGTTGCTTGGTTCTCCTGATATGGATGTTAGATGTGTCCACATTTGTAAGTGATGTGTAATTTGGATGCACTGGAAGAGTTTTCAAAGAGTTTTCAGTCTTTCCATGAAATCACCTTCTTCAATGTTGGTCAGTAATACCAAGCATAACAGTTTTGTCCTCTATGATAATATAAATGCCTGTGCTAATAGGAATTTATATTTCTCATTGTATGACTAGAAACTCATACCTGTCTACTCTAGCTGTTTACTTGCAAAGACTGGGACACCTCACATGTTCTTTCTATTTTCTCAGGAGACTTTCTAGATCAAACATGATATTTGCCTTTGTGCGATCATCCTGATGTGACAGACTGTTACAGAATTCTAGATGGTTCATCAAACTTCACATGAAGCTTATACTGTGCCATTATCACCAGGGGCCAGGTTTTTAGGTTTTTATAAAATGGATTTTAGGCCTTTATTTTCTCAGAATAGTCAATTTTAGGTTTAAACAAACTATTTTGATCCTCTTTGGATTCTTTTAAGGAAAAATATAAGGAATACTGATATTAACACAGTAAATTTTATTATAATTTTGGCACAGTTGTCTTAGTTCTTTGTGAAAAAAGAACAGTTAACTGTTCCTATCAGTGGCACACAAAAATGCATAAAAATTAAGATATTTACCCATGCTACAAATATTCTCTCTTTTTATAATATTTTAATGAAAAGTCTTTACTGAAAAAATTCTTTTCATGAGTCAGTCACAAAAAAACACATACTTGTGATGTGTACCTATGTATGAGTGCAATGCATGGTCTAACATTACAACTAGCAAGAAATTTTATATTACATTTTCTTACTGCGGTAGACAGTTAACTACATTTCTAAGATTTTTTTTTTTTTTTTCGAAGTTAAACTGTTTCTATTGTCTCTCTCAAGACATTTTCTTAGGCTGAGAAAGATCTTCCTACAGCACAAGAAGTCAGTGGTGCATGTTTCATTGGCACAATTGCTCATACCACCCAATACAATCAACATTCAAAATTCTGTCCCTCAATAATGGTGGACACTTTTCTTCATATTCAGGATTCTTCGAAAGAACCTTCCTTAATATAGTGATGCATACTGTACTCACTGAAACAGGTATTTCCTCAGAGAGTACATCTGCAGTGTCTTACAGTGGTAGAGATCTGGGCTACAAGTGTTGAATCACAACAGGTAAACATTGGAAATGAGCTCTTACTAATCCCAAGGAAGCAGCATTCTTATTATTCTCAAAGGCCATCTTGGATTTTTCAGTAAAAGCTAATTCACTAGAGTCAAATATGTCAACTATCTCTTTGACTTTTTATTAGCATTCACCATAATATAAAACTGCCAAGAGCCAGATGCAATAACACATAAGTATTGGTTCCAGTGGGAGGGGAATGTTTGGAGCTATTACCTTAAAAGATTGAATTGGGTAGGAATTCTGAGGAATACTTTCTTAACAGAGGAAATGATACTGTTAACACCAGGAAAATTATTTTTGACTTCGTATGCTAGACAGCATAAGTCATGGGCTAGGTAGGTGCATTGGATCTTATTGGTATGGAATTTTTTCACTGTTGCTCCTTCTTTTAACATAGAGGCTGTACAGTCTGTCGCCAAAAACGAAACTTTCTCATCCTTATCTTCTCATCCTTATCTTCTCCTGGTCGTAGGATGTGTAGGACATCCCTAACAGTGTGGGCTACAGTACTCTGATTCGTCTTCTCCGAATCCTTACACAGGAGTAGGTGGGATTTTCTTGGTGTCGTAGAATCTGATTCCCACCATGGCATTAGCTATAAATGTGTTTGTGGTCTCGTCAACTGAAAGCCAAATATAAGGGTCACCAAAGTCTGTTTTAGTACAAGCAACAGCCTTTTCATACACATGTTTTAAATAATTTTTGTGCAGTCTCAACTAATCTGGCAGACTGCAGCTGATGATATTCTCCAGGAAGCCTTTAAAAGTAGGGTTCTTTAGTGCATTCCATGATACTAATATATCACACAAGTCTGTTAAATCTGATATCTGCACTGCTTGTTAGAGAGGAAATTGATGGTCGAATTTATTGCTTTTTCTTCTTCCTATTGGTACTTGTATTGTGAGCCACAAACTCTTTTGTTGAAGGGAATGTGCCTTTTATCATGGCTTACCAAAAATTAAAACAGTTGAACATTAAGATTATGGCAGTATTTAAATGTAAAACGTCAACTTCAATTGAATGGCATGTTCATGCCAGTGAACAGATTTTAAATTTTGATTTGACAAAATGAGAAAGAAGACTAGCAAGAAGTCTTGTAGATGAACTAAATGATTAAAATAACCTGTGTGTACTTACTTGTTTTGACATGTTTGGCAAAAAGTTACTCAGCCATCAGTTGTGAAATTGGAGTCTTCCCCACTCCACTGCTGGAAAAGACCAATTTTTGAAGATTTCTGTTTAGGCATGACAAAATCACACTTAAAATGCACTACTCACTATGAGTCAACACATCATAAATCTTTACTTTATAACTACAAAAATAAAGACTTGAGTGTGATTGATTTGTTCCTTTACTGTATCTCACCCTTGTTGGACAGCATTTAAGACTGGCTGGATTTGTCCCAGCCCAGTGGCCTGCAGACATATTCTGAGAGTGACCATGCATCATAAACAGTGCTGATTTCCGTGTGGGCTTACATATCAACAGCACGGCAGCATGCTGGCACATTATTGAGTTACAAAGACAAGCAGCATTGTGACATACATGTTCTGATTTCAGAGCAGTGTGTATGCCTTTTCCTAAAATTTGGAAATTCACATTATTGACATTACTTGCATATAATAGTGAAACATAACTTGCACACTTTACTCATAGTTACTGAACAGCTGTAATGGAGTGTTTGGACAATGCAATGATGAATGAAAATGATCAAATGACAAACAGATGCTGATAAACTATGATGTAACGTTATAATAACTGCTAGGGCAGATTGATATTCTGAGGAAATTCAGTATCTGCTCTTTGGTGGTCTGCAGGAGTACCAGCCCATGCTAAAAAAAAATTACCTCAGAGGAAAGTTGGAGGAGAGCGGAAAAATCAGTTGATGTTGAACA
This sequence comes from Schistocerca americana, assembly GCF_021461395.2. NCBI lineage: Eukaryota > Metazoa > Arthropoda > Insecta > Orthoptera > Acrididae > Schistocerca > Schistocerca americana. The sequence goes on along the minus strand of NC_060119.1, from coordinate 168,250,881 downwards.
ATAAATAACTGTAATAGGGTAAGGAAAAAATCAAATTAAACTACGTCACATGCTGGCATTTACCAGCTGTCAGTTTGTTTATGTGATAAAGATCTCTAATCTAATCTAATCTGTAATACAGTCTTGTAGGTGACCCATTTTCATAATATTCTCTAGATGGTGATTCTTGATCTGCTCAGATGTAAAGTCACACAGCAGCGTATGTTACATCAGTATAACAAAGGCATCTGTACAAAGATGCTACAGTTGGATGATTCCTCTGGACAGACATACATCCATATTCATTCACAAATAGTTACATGATCTCTCCAGAAGAAACAGTGCTCTTTGTACTGCCATATTAATTGTTTACCTAAGAGTAAGGAGAAGTAATTATCAGATGCAATAATGTTTGTTGACAGATAGCGTATTCAATGCTAATGCCAAAAATGTTCATTGGCCCTGTGAAGGATATATGGAATGATCTCTGTCAGCACTTAGTTAACCTTAATTTGCTGGCACAAATACAAAGAGAATGGGAAAGTTGTTTGCAAAGGCACCTAATGTACATTTCAGTATACAGGGTTCACATTTGTAATATGGGCTTGTAGTATTATTTTAAAATTTTTTGTTGCTGCTCAAAAGAATTTTTACCTTAATTTTAATTGTGACCATCATGTTTAATTTTTATAGTTACCCATTTGTAAGTAACTTTAATCTTCATTAACACTGGTGCTGCAGATACCCATTTCAGGAAATAATTTAATCATGATGCCCCTATAAGGAGGAGAACAGATTGGGCTTTGAGTATTCTCATATTGTACAATAACGTCCTTTGCTATTAACCGTTTTTTTCAATTATCTTCACTTCATTTGTGATATACATCTATGCATACATACTTCACAAACCACTGTATGGTGCATGTCGGAGGGTACCCTGTACCAGTACTAGTCATTTCCTTTCCTGTTTCACTTGCAAATAGAGTGAGGGAAAAGTGACTGTCTGTGTGCCTCTGTATGAGGCCTAATTTCTCATATCTTATCTTTGCGGTCCGAATGGAAAATGTATGTTGGTAGCAGTAGAATTGTTTTACAGTCAGTTTCAAATGCAAGTTCTCTAAATAGGCTCAACAAGGAAGAATAAATCCTCAAGGTGAACGGGTTCTGGATTCCCATGCTGCAGCAAACAACTGTTGCAGATAACAAGGGGAGAACCGCAGCGGTAATGACCATGGAAAAGCCCTTGTACATTGTCACACAATCTGTGTCCCTTAGCTCGACCCCAATGCACCACCAGCAATAGAGGGTGAAACTTTAAAAGTGCCAGCTGCTCATGCTGGCAAAGTGTCAGAAAAACCATCAAGCAAACATCACCTGAAGAACCCAAGACAGAAGCAAACAGGCAGTTTGTCAACAAGTGGCCATCTAATTTCAATCATTTTCTCTAAATTTTGTTAATAATATTCCTCTTAAAGAACATCACCGTCCTTCCTTGGTTCCTATTTGAGTTTCCAAAGCATCTTCATAACACTTGCATGTTGTTCAAACCTTCTGGTAACAAATCTAGCAGCCTGATCCTGAACTGCTTCAGTGTCTTCCTTTAATTTGATCTGGTGTGGATCCCAGACATTTCATATCTCATTACAATGTTATACCCAGCTATTTATATGATGTGACTGTATCAAGAAGGGTGCCACTGATGCTTTATCAGAACAATACAGGTTTGTTTATCCTACTCATCTGCATTAACTTACATTTTCATGCTACATTTAATTGCAATTAGTGCATTGCTCAGCTATGTTTCACATGATGTGACCAGTGTACCTTTTAACAATTTTGTGAAGTGTTATATAGACTCCTAGTGACACTGAGACACAGAAAGCTGAAATTCCTGTCTGTTATGATTACAACTCCTGATAATTGATTTTTTCTGATCTTTATCCTACCTTGATAGAGCTATATATGTAATTTATATGTGCCATGTATAGAAACATCTCAGAATGTTATTTAGGCTCAGTTTCACCTGGATTCATTATTCAGGTTATTATTTTTAATGTGCTGATTCTTCTAGCATGTGTAGATTTCATGAACTTCTACTAATAAAAGATATGAATTATTAAACTGCTTAATGCAACACCAACAGTAAATTTCTAGGGAATTAATCAGTAGGTCCATCAATACTGTCAACACCCATTTTCAGTAACATATTTCAATTTCTGTTAAACTAATTAATTTACTGAATAGTTAACATTAAAGTTCAGAAATAACCACATTTTACATTGCAGATTCTCTCTGTGTATGTGTGTTAGATTCTGACCTTTGCAAGTATATTTTTGTTGACCTGAATTTTGTGCACTAGGTGGCATACTTCACTATTTGATTAAGCCATTAATTAAGATTTTTGCATAATGTACCATAATTTATATTATGGCACTTGTACCTGTGAATGGGGTATTCCCAATGGAGAGGCATAAAATAGTGTCTAATTTCCTAGACCATCACATATTTCATAAACAAAATTACTGTTAACACTTATAGTTCATCCTGAGTAGCAAAATCTAACCCATGAGTTTTACAAATGATAGTGTAGGTAGCAAAATAACAGTTTATCCATATGCCAGTTTTTAAATAGTCAGACACAATCCAGAAATCCCCAGTCTCTTCCCAGAAACCACTCACGTATCATCTATTGTCTATTCTGTAGAAGTCCTTGGGAGTCATTCTCTGTGCAAAGATTTCTGCAGAAGTACACATATCAGTATCTGGCAAAAATTGGTAAAGTCAGTGCATAAGCATGTACTAGTGAATCCTCCAGTTCAAGTTTGTGGTTATTTGCTTAAATTGTGTTGTAAATGATAGGAATGTTGAACAACCATTTTCATCAGAATGATGGATTGATGCGCATTATGACCTTTATTAAGCACTGGACCAAGTGAAACATCTCTATGCAATTTTTCAGAGGGGCTACTGCAAGACACTGTGTTTACTGTGACAACTAATATGAATGTGAAGTGCATTCTGCACCACACCCAATATTTTGTTTTGAAGACTTTTATAAAAATAATCAAGTCAGTGATAGTATTTTTAAAAATTATGCTTCAGTAACATTATGATTTATCTGATAAATTCTGCCACACAACTGTTGTCAAATGTGAAAGCTAACCTGAGTTGTGTGTAAAGTTACAAAACTGGTCATACGAAGATGTACTTTGTGCTGTATCTTCACAGAATGATTTGTTTTCGTGAGAAATGCTGAAGCTTAATAACTAAACACGTTTCCCTTACTCTCTTTGTGAGTGGAACAGGAAAAGAAATGACTAGTACTGGTACAGGATACCCTCCACCATGCACCATGTGGTGGTTTGCTGACTATGTATGTAGATGTAGATGTAGATCAAGTAAAGCAAAGATACCTAAGAAAATTGTTAGTAGCAGAGGACATTATTATACAGTATTAAAGTAAGCAAACCATAGTTAATTTTCCTCTTTATTGGGACATCACAATAATATATTTTTTTGAAATGGATATCTGCTGCACCGATGTTAATAAAGATTAAAGTTACTTACAAATCTGTGACTACAAACATTAATCAGGAGGGTCAGAGTTAGATTTAAGATTAAAATTATTTTGAGCAGCAACCAAAAATTTTAAAATAATACTACAGGCTCCTATTATAAATGTGATCCATGTGCACTGAAAGTTGCATCAGGTGCCTTTGCATATAATTTTTTCAGTTCTGTTGTTATTTATGCCAACAAATTAAGCTCAGCTAAGCATTGACTGAGAACATTCCATACATCCTGTCCAGTTCCAAGGACCGTTCTTGTCATTGGTTTATTAGCATACTATTCCCTTAGCCAATTGAATATGTTACCTATCAACAGACATTACTGCTGCTTATAATTATTTCCCCTTACTCTTAGGCAAACAACTAATATGACAGCCCAAAGAGAATTGTTTTTTTTTTTTTTTCTGGAGTCATCATGGTCCCATTTGTGAGTAAAGTGTGCAAATTATGTTTTGCTATTATGTGCAATGATATATCCCCCTATCAAAAATGTCATTATAACTAGTAAGATATATATCAGTTTATTTTTCAAACTTGCTTGGTTTTGAGAAACCATTTCAATTTTTTCCTTACCCTGTCAATAAGACAGAATAAATGTAATTAACTTAAATTGAGCCTTTATCTCTGATTATGTAAAAAACTGATAGATATTACAATGAGTTTTCAAACAGAGGAAAAAATACATCAACCCATGAGTAAAGACAATTTGTTCTCTTGTTTACATAGACTCTTTAAACCCAAGTATGAAAGTTGGCTTTCATTTGAAGCTGAATGCTGATGTATTCACATGAAGTTTACGTGTTATTGTTCAAAATACTTCAAGGAATAAAAAGCAGAATTTCGTGTAATAATGTGTCGATTATATCGTTACATGAAGTATCCCACCATCATACATTATGTTTGATGTAGTACTTCAAATAATGTAAGCTCAGGGTTAATGTGTGTTTTTTTACTAGAATACATTTTGGTTAACTGGGGTGTCAATACAACATTTTGGTGAATTTTACTGTGCCAGTCACCTTTGATTTGTTTGACATTTTGATCTTTCAGCTGTCACTAATGTCCTATATCACAATAAACAATTTCAGTTGTAATCATCAAATGTAAACTGCGCATTGAGACACAGTTTGCCAAACAGATTGCTTTTCATGATTTTTCAAACCTCATTATTTTTATCTCTGTATGTCCACCTTTTCATAGATTGCTGTGGGACTCAGCTGTTCGATACAGGGTGTCAAATTAAACACCTTTCAGTTTTCCAGTTTCCAAACTTATTTTATTTGTCTACCAGTTTAGGCGATTTACTATGCCATCTTCAGACCCCTCACTGACATGTAGGAAGATTCCACTTCAGTTCTGATCAAAACAGGTCCAGAAGTACTGGTATTAGTAGATTTCTGCTTGATATAACTATACCTTCAACCATCATCTACTGACTGTTAGATCTAACTATTGTAGCACAAATGTACCAATAGCAGTATTGCTGGCCTCTGTTTTGAGCAGAACCGAGGGGAATCTTCCTACATATCAGTCAGGGGCCTGAAGACAGCATAGTAAACTGCCAAAACTGGTAGCCAAATAAAGTTTGGACACAGGACAGCTAAAAGGTATTTAATTTGACATCATTAATTTTAGGTGTGCAGATGAGCTGTTGATTTCATCTTTCTGAGGAACACCCATAATTACACCATTAGGTTGCTTTTCACTGGAAAGGCACAGAAAGGGATATTTGATAGAAACTTGTGTTTCTCTCAGTGATAAGGTAAAAAAGATAACTCACTGGATAATTTATTTAGCAGAAGAAGTCTCTCCTTTCCTTTATACACTCCTGGAAATGGAAAAAAGAACACATTGACACCGGTGAGTCAGACCCACCATACTTGCTCCGGACACTGCGAGAGGGCTGTACAAGCAATGATCACACGCACGGCACAGCGGACACACCAGGAACCGCGGTGTTGGCCGTCGAATGGCGCTAGCTGCGCAGCATTTGTGCACCGCCGCCGTCAGTGTCAGCCAGTTTGTCGTGGCATACGGAGCTCCATCGCAGTCTTTAACACTGGTAGCATGCCGCAACAGCGTGGACGTGAGCCGTATGTGTAGTTGACGGACTTTGAGCGAGGGCATATAGTGGGCATGCGGGAGGCCGGGTGGACGTACCGCCGAATTGCTCAACACGTGGGGCGTGAGGTCTCCACAGTACATCGATGTTGTCGCCAGTGGTCGGCGGAAGGTGCACGTGCCCGTCGACCTGGGACCGGACCGCAGCGATGCACGGATGCACGCCAAGACCGTAGGATCCTACGCAGTGCCGTAGGGGACCGCACCGCCACTTCCCAGCAAATTAGGGACACTGTTGCTCCTGGGGTATCGGTGAGGACCATTCACAACCGTCTCCATGAAGCTGGGCTACGGTCCCGCACACCGTTAGGCCGACTTCCGCTCACGCCCCAACATCGTGCAGCCCGCCTCCAGTGGTGTCGCGACAGGCGTGAATGGAGGGACGAATGGAGACGTGTCATCTTCAACGATGAGAGTCGCTTCTGCCTTGGTGCCAATGATGGTCGTATGCGTGTTTGGCGCCGTGCAGGTGAGCGCCACAATCAGGACTGCATACGACCGAGGCACACAGGGCCAACACCCGGCATCATGGTGTGGGGAGCGATCTCCTACACTGGCCGTACACCACTGGTGATCGTCGAGGGGACACTGAATAGTGCACGGTACATCCAAACCGTCATCGAACCCATCGTTCTACCATTCCTAGACCGGCAAGGGAACTTGCTGTTCCAACAGGACAATGCACGTCCGCATGTATCCCGTGCCACCCAACGTGCTCTAGAAGGTGTAAGTCAACTACCCTGGCCAGCAAGATCTCCGGATCTGTCCCCCATTGAGCATGTTTGGGACTGGATGAAGCGTCGTCTCACGCGGTCTGCACGTCCAGCACGAACGCTGGTCCAACTGAGGCGCCAGGTGGAAATGGCATGGCAAGCCGTTCCACAGGACTACATCCAGCATCTCTACAATCGTCTCCATGGGAGAATAGCAGCCTGCATTGCTGCGAAAGGTGGATATACACTGTACTAGTGCCGACATTGTGCATGCTCTGTTGCCTGTGTCTATGTGCCTGTGGTTCTGTCAGTGTGATCATGTGATGTATCTGACCCCAGGAATGTGTCAATAAAGTTTCCCCTTCCTGGGACAATGAATTCACGGTGTTCTTATTTCAATTTCCAGGAGTGTATTTCACTGTGTCATCCATCTGTTGGCTACTTATTGCACTTCAGAAATTTACTAACGATTTGTAAAGTGGAAAATTGTTACCTGTTTATGACTTGCAAGTCACATTTGATGTAAAGTTATGGACTGATTTGCTGTTAGCTTACATCCTATTAACATTGGCAGTCAACTCAAGGGAAAGTAGGTTTTCTGTTTGAGTCTAATCTGCCTGTTCAGAACATGTCTAATCCTTATCAATTTGTGGCCATGTTGGTAACTTTCTCTTAGTGTAATTGTCAACTTGCCACTTAAGTAACCAGCTAAATATGAGATATGACTCTTTCTATAATATACCAAGTAGCACTTGCAACCTACATCCTCTATTATTTGTTGGGGCTTGCCTTTACACTTTTAATTTTACACGAGATTAACTCACAATTGAAGCACCATGTTTAAATCTCATCTCAACATCTGTTTTAAATGTAAGACATTATAATTTGGTATGAGATAATAAACTACTACAGTTGCAAATAGTTATATTGGTTCAATCGCAGGCAGTTTTGGGTGATTATAAGCCCAACTTCAGGTGAACAAGAATCATGATGTGCGTGGTTGTTGCACACCTTGAATGCCTGTAATTGAATGTGAATAGCTTTCACTTATGTGATCTTGAAACAAAAACCATTAGTTTTTTCTTGGAGAATTTTCACAAAATTGGAAATATTATTTGATTTTGATTTCTGTCTGATCCTGATCTCCTTTGCCTCACATGCCATGAGGTCTTTTAATTCTTGACTCATTTATTTCCTGTAATCCTTTTCTCTCCTTTTCCATATAAAAGCTATCATTTCTTGTCAGTAGTATTGTGCGGCTGTGTTTGGTATAACCTGAGAAGTAGATATGTTTTTTTATATATATTTTATTTTAAAACCATAAGAGTATGAGACTTCCATCTTCGCATCAGTTATAAATTCAGCTTATTCCAAAGAAAGTTAGTTGAGTGTTTTCCCACATATTCTCATTACTGTTCAGATGTGCAAGTCTTCAGTTTTTTAGTTACAGTCATACTGAGGTTGATCGTATAGACTAAGATGCAGAGCTACATTGTTGAAATGGTCTGACTGAAAAACTGGATTTATCAGTTTTAGTGAGACTTGTTTTGATTTTCTAAAATCAGTTCGAATGACTTTTCTGACAGTTTATTCAAGGCACTGTAGGCATTCTCTTATTGCACCATTTGCACAGATGGAAACTCTCCCTGCAGTATATCCTATGTTCCTGTAACCCTCCTGGCCTTGAACTTCATTCATTAGCCAATGACCTACACCCACCTGTCCCCTTCCATGTTCCCATTACAGCACAATGCAACCCTCTATTTCACCAACACATCACAGTCATTTGACTTTTTACTTTTCTCCTTTCCCACAGCACTGCCCCCCCCCCCCCCCCCCCCCTCCCCCTGTACCTCTGTCTAACCTCCAAGTTCCACCCAGCTACTGTACCCTCTCCCCACCTCATCCCTGTATGCTCTCAAGTAGCAATTAACCATCTCCCACCTCTGCACTGCTATTCCTCCCCCATCCTGCCCCAACCTCTCCTTATCACCACACGGATTGCTTCTCCCACCTTGCACTGCTGCTTGCAGTCTGGCCCCGGCAGCCAGAGACTGTGATGATGTGTGTGAGTTGCATTTGTGTGAGTGTGACTGAGTGAGTTTGTTGTCGAATTCTGATGAAGGCCTTTTTGGCTGAAAGCTAATGTGTTGTACAGTCTTTTTGTTGTGCCTATTTGTGACTCAACATCTCTGCTATACGGTGAGTAGCAATCTATTCTTTTCCTAATATTGACATTATTCCATCCTGGACTTTCCATTGTTTATCTCATTTTCTAACTGAGCTAATTATCTGCCTTTGATGAGCTCACTATTATTGTGGTATTAAACTCCTACTTAGGAGTGATAATACTGACATCAGTAAGAACAATGTAATAACTTCATATCATTTAATGTTTGTCTCATATCCTTCCATTTACACTGAAAAAGATATGTACTATTTCTCTTGTTTTACTGCCAGGCATTTTTTTATTATGTAGTGATCATATTTGCAATGGCACTGTCCCCAATGCACCAGAAGAAGGGAAATAATCAGAAAAGGAAAGCTGATTATGGGTTGACAACTTCTCATTGATAAGGTCATTAGAGGTGGAGCATAAGTTTAGATTGACAAAGTTAGGGCATGATACAGACTGTTGTCATTTCATAGGAACTAACCTGACATCTAATATGGTTTAGAGAAGTCACAAAAAACTAAATCTGTGTGACCTACCCACCTCAGCAGGACTTTGAGCTGTAAACCTGAAGTAACATATGCTAATAAATAAAATATCTTTTAACAATGTAATATTAAAATAATTGTTGAAAAAGTAAAATCTTAATTTTTTGCACATTTTATGACAAAATAAACAAGTAATTTGAAGAAATTTATAAAGACTCTCATTTAAGACCCACTTGATGTAATGTTTGTAAGGTGTTTTAAAAATATTACATTATGAAAAGGTTATATTGCTACTCACCATATAGTGCAGATACTGAGTCACAGACAGGCACAACAAAAAGACTACTAAACATGAAAGCTTCTGGCCGTAAGGCATTCTTTTGAAATACCCAACATAGATGCACATTCACACACACACACACACACACACACAAACACACACACACACACACACACTCACACTCACACACTCACGTGGATGGTTTAAAGTAGTGTTTGTATGAGAATACCAGGGTGAGGCGGAGAGAGGATAGGGCAGCTAGATGTAGTCAGGAGGCTGGATGAAGGTGTGGAGAGGGAGGGGCGCGTGATGGATCACAGTGGTATTCCACTGATCATCGAACCTACACAATATACTCGCCCATCCCTACACAACCCTTGCTCCCATCACCTTGCCTCACGCCTTACATCCCTGTAATAGGCCTAGATGCAAGACCTGTCCCATACATCTTCCCACCACCACCTACTCCAGTCCGGTCATAAGCATCACCTGTCCTTTCAGAGGCCGGGCTACTTATGAAACTACTCATGTGATTGACTATCTAAGCGTCAACTGTTGTGCTTCATTTTACAAGGTCATGACAGCCAACAAGCAATACTGCACATTCACGTGAATGGGCACTGTCAACCTGTGACCAAGAAAAAGCTGGCCCACCTTGCTGCTGAGCACACTGTCAAACACAGCATTCTTCATTTTGATGATAGCTTCATAGCCTATGCCATCTGGACACTTCCTATCAGCACCAGCTTTTCTGAAATGTGCATATATATCCTATGTTCTTGAAAACACACCGGCATCAACCTTTGTTAGTTTTTATCTTCAGTCACCTACCCCCTTCCCTGTTCCCACTCCTTTTTTGCATCCCCCCCCCCCCCCCCTCCAAATTCCTGAAAGCACCTAACTGCCCTATCCTCTTTCCACCTTGTCTCTATATGCTCCCACAAACAGCATTTTACCATCCCCCATGTTTACCATGCTCTCCCTCCCCCTCTCTACCCCAGCCTTCTCCTTACCCGCTCCACCCAGACTGCTTTTCCCATCAGGTGCTGTTGCTCGTAGTCTAGCTTCGGCAGCCAGAGACAGTGCTGCTGGGCGTATCAGCTGCTTTTGTTCATTTCAGAAGAAGGCATTGTGGCCAAAGGCCTATTTGTTTAGTAGTCTTTTCATTGTGCCTGTGTGATTTCCCTAAATCACTCCAGGCAAATGCCGGGATGGTTCCTCTGAAAGGGCACGGCCGACTTCCTTCCCCATCCTTCCCTAATCCGATGAGACCGATGACCCCGCTGTCTGGTCTCCTTCCCCAAACCAACCAACCAACCATTGTGCCTGTCAGCATCTCTGCCATGTGGAGAGCGTCAATCTTTCCTTTTTATAATTTTCTCATTATTCCATCGTGGATTTTCTATTGTTTTGAAAAGTATTTCATTCATAGAGAGCTCACATTATATTTGGTATGAAAAGCTTGCCACAGTCCAGAATTCATAGCAGTGCTGTGCATGGGACATACATTACCCACTATCAGATTAAATGCCATGTGGTGGCACTGCGGTCACATGACGTATTAATGGAGGTATATAACCAGGACCATGAGAAATGAGAAATGGCAAAATTGTTCCTGCAATGATGCAAGGTGGTGTAGATGTGTTAAATGTTACAGGATTCAACTTAGCATCTTATTTATGTAGAGAAAATATGGATAAAGCAGAAGTTGCCGTATTTGTCAGAAACTGTTTTGATTTCAAGAATATTGATATTAATAAATTTTGCTCAGAGCAGCACTTAGAAGCTTGTACAAGAGGAGTAGTATTTCATAATAAGTCCTTTATAGTAGTAGGTATATACAGATCACCTTCACGAAATTTTAACCTCTTCATAAAAAAAATCTGGAAGCTCTTCTGCCCCATCTCATGGTAAAGAACAAGGAAATAGTGGTTGGTGGTGACTTTAATGTGGATTTATTGAAAAGCTCTGTCAGTGAACAGTTATTGCAGCCAGTAACACTATCATTCAATTTAGTTCCTACTGTGAACTTTGCCTCTAGGACATGTAAATGCTCTGAGCCTGCTATTGATAATATCTTTGTAGACAAATATAGGGAAACGGCTCATATCACAGAACCAATAGTAAATGGGCTATCTGATCATGACATGCAGCATCTTGTGTTCAATGTTGAAACTTGTCAGGATAAAAAATCTATTAAATCTGAGCACAGGAGGGTAATAAATAAGTCAAAAATTGAGAAATTCAGGAAATTGCTGAAAGACACGTACTGGATAGATGTTTGCAATACTTCTGACTCAAATGGAAAATACAAAGCATTCATTAATAAAGTTACCTCCACTTTTGAAAATTGTTTTCCCCTAAACATAACTAAAATCACACTGAAGTAAAAAAATAAACCATGGATTACACAAGGAATAAAGATTTCATGTGAGGTCAAAAGGAGATGTATCTACTTTCTAGAATACTGCAAATTACTGAAGCAAGTAATCCAGCAATTGAAGCAGCTTTATTATGAGAAAAAGATAATTACATCAGGCAATAAAATAAAAACTGTATGAGATGTAGTGAAGACAGAGACAGGCGGGGCCAAAAAGGAAGAGGAACAGATAGCTCAGAAAATAAATGAGACTTTGGTAACAAGTACATGTAGTGTTGCAAATCCTTTAAACAAATACTTCATTTCTGTTACTGACAGCTTGGGGTTATCAGGTTCAGTGAACAGTGCAATGGAGTATCTGAGACCAGTCTTTGAAAATAACTTCAAAAAATGGAAATGACACCCAGGTCTCCCAAAGAAGTAGCATCCATTATAAAATCCTTAAAACCTAAGTATTTCAATGGGTATGATAACATATGAATGAAGTTAATCAAAGAGTGCTCATGTGAGTTGAGTTCTATCTTAAGTTATTTGTGTAATCAAGCTTTTATCAGTGCAACATTTCCAGACTGGCTAAAATCTGATGAAGTTACTGATGTGTTGGCAAATGTGCCAACACCTTGTAGATAGAGGAGGCCTAAATGCACGCTATCTAATGCAGATGGGCGTGAATTCTGGAACAGGATAAGTAGTGAATTCTAATAAGAAACGTATGCAGCTCCTCGAATACTTAACTTTTATTTATCCTTGTTGTATACCTCGTTCTTCTTGTTGAGACATTTTATACGATAACTATCAAACTATGTAAGGCTAATGGCGCCTTGCTAGGTCGTAGCCATGGACTTAGCTGAAGGCTATTCTAACTGTCTCTCGGCAAATGAGAGAAAGGCTTCGTCAGTAGTCGCTAGCAAAGTCGTCGTACAACTGGGGCGAGTGCTCTTCCGTATCTCGAGACCTGCCTTGTGGTGGCGCTCAGTCTGCAATCACACAGTGGCGACACGCGGGTCCGACATGTACTAAATGGACCGCGGCCGATTTAAGCTACCACCTAGCAAGTGTGGTGTCTGGCGGTGACACCACATTCCTCCCCCGCAAATCGGCGAACGGTCGTGTTATAAGGCTTCCGCCCGCCGTGGGGAGGACCCCATGTTGACGTATGCGATGAGGTGGGGAGCCTAACAACAGGCGAGGCTGTGCCACCCGCACCCAGCTATTCGGTCCCAGGGGAGCTAGGAAACGCCTGAAAACCTAGTCCAGGGTGCAAGTCAACATGCGGTGTATGCGCCCGTAAAGAGACAGGAGGGGCCAAAGGGTCGACCTCCATTGCGTCGGGGTATCCGACGCGCGATGACAACATGTGGTCAGGAGCGGGCAAGAGTTCCATGGCGGAGGACAGCTGGTCACGGGAAGCGATCGGCGGCGCGTGACCCAGGGAGGCGCTTGGCGGCTGCAGGGAAGCGTCGAATGCGGGCGGCGCTGGCGGGAGAACAGGCGGTGGCGGCTGCAGCGGTGCGTCGCCATGGGCCAAAATGGAAGGCATTGTCGGTAACACCTGGGGATGAGGCGAGCCAGTAGATGGGTCCCCAGGGCGCTGACCGGACGGCACCATCGCTGAAAGCAGACGGGGAGCGGCAGAACCCGTGTGACGACAGAGGCGCAGCTGATTGAGATGCTGACGCACCTCACCAGAGGCCCCCAAAACCAAATACATCGCGCGGCCGAGGCATCGAAGAATGCGCCCTGCGAGCCAACGCCGTGAACCTCGATAGTTGCGATAGAATACAACGTCGCCTGGAGCAAAAGCAGGAGTCTGCCGCTGCACAGGAACCTGATGCGGCGGATGCAGCAAAGACATCAAGGTTCGATGAGGACGACCGTGGAGCAACTCAGCCGGCGAGCGACCATCTCGGGGCTGAGAGCGATACGACGACAAAAAGAGCAACAATGCGTCCTCCCGAGAATGCGACTCTTTCAACTTCAACATCTGTGACTTAAAAGTCCGGACCAATTGTTCAGCGGCACCGTTTGACTGAGGCGAAAACGGCGCGGATGTCAGATGTTGAATACCATTGGCCTGGCAGAATGACTGAAATTCTGCGGACGTGAATTGTGGGCCATTGTCGGAAACAATAGTCTGCGGAAGACCTTCAATGCAAAAGATAGCAGACAATGCGTGGATGGTGGCAGCGGACGTCGTGGAAGACATCCGGACAACAAAAAGAAAATTACTGAAGGCATCTACCAGAACCAACCATCGAGCATTCCAGAATGGACCAGCAAAATCGATGTGCAAGCGTTGCCAAGGGGAAGTGGCGTTTGGCCATGCAAAGACTTTCCGCGGCAGTGCGGATTGTTGTTCGGCACACGCCATGCAAGAAGAACACATTTTCGTAATCGCAGCATCGATTCCGAACCAAGTACAGTGCTGACGAGCAAGTTGTTTCGTTCGCACTATACCCCAATGTCCTTGGTGAAGAAGCCATAAAACAGAGGACTGTAACGAATGTGGGACCACGACTCTGGACTGATCATTATCAGAACGCAACAACAAAACACCACGTCGAACAAAAAGTCTCTCCTTGTGAGCAAAAAATCGGCGAACCAACGGATCCGCGATCCGAAACTTTGGCAAGGGCCATTGCGAAGCAACAAAACGCAAAATGGTAGCAAGGACAGGGTCAGCAGCTGTGGCTGTAGCTACACGACGAAAATCAATCGGAAACGATTCGACCACTTCATCGGTTTCCGAATCAATGAACATGCAAGCAAGATCGGAAGAATCAAATGCTTTATCGTCAGCAACAGGCAAACGGGACAACGCATCAGCGTTTCCGTGCTTAGCAGTGGACCGATACAAGGTATCATAGCGGTACTGCGAGAGGAAAATAGACCAGCGAATGAATTTCTGCGCTGTACGTGGAGGTACAGGCTTGTTCGGATGAAAAAGCGACGTCAAAGGTTTGTGGTCTGTGATGATGGTAAAGTGACGACCATACAAGAAATCATGGAACTTAGTAACACCAAACACGAGAGCCAAAGCTTCTTTCTCTATCTGTGAATAATTTCTTCGCGCAGATGAGAGCAATTTGGACGCAAAGGCAATAGGGCGATCATGCGAGCCAACTTTGTGCGCAAGCACAGCACTGTTCCCGAAATCCGATGCATCTACCATCAACAAAAGGGGTTTCTGGGGATCGAATGGCGTAAGGCAAGTATTTGAAAGCAACGCCGATTTCAACTGGCGAAAGGCGCGTTCGCATGCCGTCGTCCAGACGAACGGAACACCCTTACGGCATAAGCGATGAAGCGGAGCTGAAAAAGAAGAGGCATTACGCAGAAAGTGATGATAATAATTAATTTTACCCAACACACTCTGTAGCTGTTTCATATTCCGTGGCGAAGGCAAATCTTGTATGGCACGGAGGTGCTCTGGACTCGGATGTATGCCTTGGGCATTGATGACATGGCCCAGGTATGGTAAGTCACGAGCAAAAAACACACACTTGTCCTTCCGCAAGCGAAGACCATGTTGGCGCAATACCTGAAATAATGTTCGTAGGTGTGCTAAATGCTCGTCTGCCGTCTTTCCGGAGATCACAATATCGTCCAGATAGTTCGCAGCAGTAGGGACCGACGCACAAATAGTTTGTAAATATTGCTGAAACAATGCAGGGGCGGATGCACACCCGAATGGCAGTCTTGTGAAGCGGTACAAACCAAGATGCGTGTTAACCACCAAGATGCGCTGGGATTCGGCGGCCACTGGGATTTGCAAGTACGCATCAGCTAGGTCCAACTTCGAAAAGTATTTACCCGGGCACAGTTTATCAAAAAGATCTTTCGGGCGGGGCAAGGGAAAAGTTGCAATCACGAGTTGTGGATTCACTGTTGCCTTGAAGTCCACACAAAGTCTCAGTTTTCCGGAAGGTTTTGGCAAAATTACTAAGGGTGAGGCCCAGAGAGAAGCTTGCACACGTTCAATTACACCTTGTCATTCTAAATCGTTTAATGTTCTTGCGACCTCATCACGCAATGCGTGGGGAACATTGCGCGCTCGGAAAAATTTCGGTTGCGCGTTTACTTTCAGTTCCAAATGTGCTTCATAGTTCTTAGCGCAACCAAGGCCCGGTGCAAAAATGTCTGCAAATTCTCCACATAGCCGAGAAACACTGTCTGAAGGCACAGTCTGATTCACTGATAGGACCTGATTTACTATAGACATGTTAAACAACTGAAATAAATCTAAACCAAACAAGTTCACTGCAGAAGAAGAACGAAGAACGTAAAATGACACAAGTTTTGTTTGTCCCTTGTATGTTGCAAGAAGAGTGCACTGTCCTAACACAGGGATCTGCTGTCCTGAATATGTAGTAAGCTTAACAGTTGCGGCACGCAACGGAGGTTTGCCCAGTTGTTTGCACGTGTCGTGATTGAGCAATGAAACTGCAGCTCCGGTATCGAGCTGGAATGGGATCACTTTGCCATTAAAGTCCAAATCTACAAAAAGTTTATTGTCCTGCTGGCGACAAGAGCGACTGTCTCGTGCAATTTGAACTGATACAGGTACAGCATCACTTGCTAATTGACGTGATTTCCGGCGACGTCGTCGCACACTTGTTGTGGGACGAACACAGTCACAGGTAGAGACAGTGGCACTGGACGAAGTGGAATTAACTACATGAATGTCCATGGGCGAAGGTCCACGAGCCTGAGTGTCCTTGGTTCGATTCCGGCGCGAAGCAAAGGGCCCGGAATGGTTGTGATCGGAGCTTTTTCTGGCAAACACTTTGAACATGTCCTTTCTTATTACAGAAAAAGCATATAGCTTGGCGTGATGGGCAATGTTCACGCGAATGTCTAGTTGCACACCGCGGGCATGATTTCACTGCATTTGTGTGCTGGCGCGGCACACCTGGTTTAGAGCGTGGCGGCAGCTGCGTTGAAGTGCGCGAGGGCAATTTACCGGGCCGCGCAGCGCACCCGGCGGGCTGGTTAATGTTACACACTGCTGGCGAAGTTTCAAAAGATTCCTGAGCAAAGTCAAGCGTGTCCTGTCTATCCAATATGTCTATCACTTGTTGAAGGGAGGGATTAACTAGTTTCAAAATTTGCTCCCGTATACGAACAGCAGAAACGTTCTGTGCAATTGCATCACGTACCATTGTATCTGAATAAGGAAGGCCACAGTAACATTCAAACGCATAATCCCTAGTAAGGCCTTGCAAAGTTGCAACCCACTCCCTATTAGTTTGACCGGCCGTACGTTTTGTACGAAAAAACGTATACCTTTTTGCAACTACATTAACTGTTTCCTTGAAATAGGCGTCCAATGGCGACAAAATTTCATCGTAGGACAGAGTTGCTATGTCGCGTCGGGGAAGCAATGTCACTATCACACGGTACGTTTGCACCCCTACACACGACAATAAATGAGGCTGCCGCTCGTTACCTTGAATTCTGTAGGCGGCGAGATGAAACCCAAACTGGCGGGACCATTCCGTCCAGGATTCCACGTCTGAGTCGTAGGGCCTAAAAGGCGGTGCAACTGCATGTTGTGGCTGCGGTAGCGGTGAAGCGGCGGCTGCCGCATCGGTTTGAATGGCACGTTGACCCTGGACGAGCTGTCCAAGGGCATCCAATAACGCATGCGTCTGCTGATTCTGCAAGCGATAAAATTCGGACAGTACATCTGGCGAAGCCATGACACAAGTAAATGTAAGCAATTAGAAAGTAAACGTTTCCCTCGTTGCCAATGATGTGTTGGCAAATGTGCCAACACCTTGTAGATAGAGGAGGCCTAAATGCACGCTATCTAACACAGACGGGCGTGAATTCTGGAACAGGAGAAGTAGTGAATTCTAATAAGAAAAGTATGCAGCTCCTCGAATACTTAACTTTTATTTATCCTTGTTGTATACCTCGTTCTTCTTGTTGAGACATTTCATACGATAACTATCAAACTATGTAAGGCTAATGGCGCCTTGCTAGGTCGTAGCCATGGACTTAGCTGAAGGCTATTCTAACTGTCTCTCGGCAAATGAGAGAAAGGCTTCGTCAGTAGTCGCTAGCAAAGTCGTCGTACAACTGGGGCGAGTGCTCTTCCGTATCTCGAGACCTGCCTTGTGGTGGCGCTCGGTCTGCGATCACACAGTGGCGACACGCGGGTCCGACATGTACTAAATGGACCGCGGCCGATTTAAGCTACCACCTAGCAAGTGTGGTGTCTGGCGGTGACCACAGTTACACCTCTTTACAAGACTGGGGATAAAGAGATACCTTCAAACTATTTACCAATTTCACTTTTGCCAGCTTTCTTAAAAATATTTGAAAAGGTTGTGTTCAAGCATCTCCTTAAGCATCTGACTGGAAATAGCATATTGTCCAAGTCACCGTTTGGATTTCTTAAGGGTTCTGATCTAGAGAATCTATTTACACTTACAGTGAGAGTGTACTTAATTCGTTAGATAACATATTAGAGGTTACTGGCATTTTCTGTGATCTGTCAAAAGCCTTTGACTGTGTGAACCACAGCACTCTCTTAAATAAATTAGAATATTATGGTGTCACTGGCAATGCCGCGAAATGATTTGAGTCTTATCTATCTAACAGGAAACAAAGGTTTTGTCGCGAAATACCTGCGCAGTAAGCAGTCAGTCTTCACCCGACTGGAAATTAATTACATGTGGTGTTTCTTAAGGTTCGATTTTGGGTTCATTGCTATTTCTTGTGGACATTAATGACATCTCATCTGTTACATTGCCAGATGTTACGTTTGTTTTCTTTGCAGATGAAAGAGACATTGCAATAAGTAGCAAGTCAAGTACAGATTTAGAAATAGCTGCTAATCAAATTTTCACTGACATTAATAAGTGGTTTAAAGCTAATTCACTGTCATTAAACTTTGAGAGGACCCACTATATACAGTTCAGAACCTGTAAGAGATTTCCTTCCAGCATGTGTGTAACATAAGACATGCAGATTGAAGAGGTAGACAATGTTAAATTTCTGGGGGTTACAACTCGATAATAAATTCAGTTGGGAAGGGCATACCACAGGATTGCTTAAGCATGTAAACAAGTCTGTATTTGCCATGAGAATTATGTCAGATGTAGGCAGGGGCACCGACTTATAAAAAATATGGGGAGGGGGGCATCCTGGGGGGGGGGGGGGGGGGTTTGCCCTGGGAAACTTTATAAAATTTAGATGAAAAATAGTGAGTTTTAAAGTTTTTTAAAGTGTTTTAGAGTTATATGATCAACATTAGAACCCCGAAAACTAGACTCTTGATAACTCGACAAGCGTGACACATTTTTTGGCTTTGAAAAAAGAAACAAAACATAAACTCACACGGTATTTTTGTAAAAAGCTAATTTAATTTACAGTAATAACCATGCTTACAAACTATTAAAGAGCAGTGAATATATAGTTTTGAAAAGACCGAAATTATATTTAAATAAATCCTAAACATAAAATATTGCTTAAACTTCCTGGCAGATTAAAACTGTGTGTTGGACCGAGACTCGAACTCGGGACCTTTGCCTTTCGTGGGCAAGTGCTCTACCATCTGAGCTACCTAAGCACGACTCACGCCCGTCCTCACAGCTTTACTTCTGCCAGTATCCCGCCTCCTACCTTCCAAACTTTACAGAAGCTCTCCTGCAAACCTTGCAGAACTAGCACTCCTTAAAGAAAAGATATTGCAGAGACATGGCTTAGCCACAGCCTGGGGGATGTTTCCAGAATGAGATTTTCACTCTGCAGCAAAGTGTGCACTGATATGAAACTTCCTGGCATATGAAAACTGTGTGCCTGACTGAGGCTTGAACTCGGGACTTTTGCCTTTCACGGGTAAGTGCTCTACCATCTGAGCTACCCAAGCACAACTCACATCCCATCCTCGCAGCTTTACTTCTGCCAGTACCTCGCCTCCTACCTTCCAAACTTTACAGATGCTCTCCTGTGAGCCTTGCAGAACTAGCACTCCTGAAAGAAAGGATATTGCGGAGACATAGCTTAGCCACATATCAGAGCACACTCCACTGCAGAATGAAAATCTCATTCTGGAAACATCCCCCAGGCTGTGGCTAAGCCATGTCTCCACAATATCCTTTCTTTCAGGAGTGCTAGTTCTGCAAGGTTAGCAGGAGAGCTTCTGTAAAGTTTCCGCTTTGGAGAAGATGGTGCCACTCAAAGTTGTGTCAAAAACAAACATCATCATTAGCTTCCCGTGTATTCTCCATAGTATCTACAATATATTCACCAACTGCAGTTCAAGTCTGCATGACCCAAAAATCTGTGGCACATGTACTTCACTGTACATCTGGTCCAGGCTCCATGACCTCAAAACAAGAATCATAATCACCCAGTGGCATGGATACTAAAACACCTACATCAGCGACACCCATGTTGCTACTCACACACCTATTTACTTTCTTACAGCCCGCAATTTTGTTTGGCACTACAGCTACCTCAGACTCCACAGTTTCAGAATATGTTGGAACTGATTCCTTCCCATTCATGAAATCATCTACCAATTGTCTCATTTTTTCCTCTCTCTTTACACGTTTGGTGGGTTTAACTAGGTCAATGGTAATCGGACGTAGTACAAGAGAACGTAAACTACTCAAGATATCTTCCTTTCCAACAGTCGCTTCAAATTTTTTGTTTTGTTTTTGTGTGTCTAAAGCCGCTAGGTCTGCTTTCTTAGCCTGTTCTTGCTTGCTCACTTGCAACTGAGCTGTTTGTATTGCCAGTGTTAACAACACTTCTTGCATTTCCAACTCGGATGTAATTGACCCTCTAACAATTATGTAAAACCAACAAACATGACAAAAACGATGATGTAGTTACTTAAATTCACTAGTAGCATGCATTTATTAGAACGTAAGTTTCCACCTAAATGGCTACTCATAGCTATCATTATCACATATTTAAACACAATGAGTCACACTCCTTGCCCAGAGCAAAATGTATTGCCTGTTCCAAACAGAACACATTGACACACATACTCAGAACATCATCTACATTAACGTCCTTCATCTCATACATACAAATACAACTATACATTTGGCAAAAACCCATCAATTCTTTATCCAGCAACACAATAGCAAAAATTACATGCCAAAACACAACTGCATTACAAAGTACTCTTGTTTGTGCGTCATATCATAGCTCAGTGACATTCAGAACACTGATGCACCTCTTGGCTAACTTTCCTGCATGTCCCACAATAGCTGACACTGCCTGCATACGTGGCAACTTCTGCTCAGCCAAATTATAATATGGGCATCTCACTAGTCGTTGCAAGTAAACCTTCCTATAATTACCACAAAACAGAGACAGGTCGCAGGCTCCTGTGGCTTTACAAATGATACTTAATAAAGTTCATATGACAGTTACAACACCATACCATGGATGCAAAAAAAAGAAACAAGAAAGGCCAAAACAAAAATAAGAGCCTTGTATTGCAGACGTGCTGCTGCTGGACCACTTACTGACACGTAACCTAACAGTGCCAGACAGCAACACTTTGGATGACAGATGTAACTGCTCAAGAACCAGACACTACTTGGGTTATTTTGTTAGGTCGTCAATGTCAGGATCAGGCTGGGGCATCACCCATTGGGCATGGATAAGCTGTAGCTAAGAGTGAGATGGCCTACTCGTGCCTCTTGTGTTAGGAATGGGTTATCAGAGCACTCTTGTTGACATCATAGATAGTGCTCTGGTAAGCACCCACTGGCTCTACACAGAATGTGTGGCATCGAGCTGGGACAGGAGTAAGACCTGTAGCATCACAGTATGTCTAGAAGAAAGGAATGTGAGGAATGGCTACAGCAAGCCCCTCTGTGATGGTGCTAGTTGACTGTTCCATAGTCCCACTTATTAAGCCACCAGAGCACCTTATAGCAGATGTTGTCCACAACTTCCCATGAATTTTAACTCAAATGGCAGCACTATAGCTTGCAGTGGCATTGCCCTCCATACAGGACTTGCCATTCCATTAGAGTTCGAAGGCAGTTCAACAAGCAGAGGATAGGCTGACAGAGATCCAACCTCCAGACAGGCCAGCTGTGAACTATATACAAGTAGAGCAAACTACTGGATGGGAGTAATTTTATACAGGAACTACCTCAAGTGTGTTGCTACTGGTGAGGTGATGATGTCTGCACTTGGCCACCTTTTCTTGATAAGTCTGCTTTATGGAAAGTCTCGCCATAGCTGAAGGATTTCTTAACTTTGGCTTTCAGAAGCAGTGGTTGACATACTGTGCAGTGTCAGTACTCTGAATAATGAAAAAACAATAATACATGACAAATATTTACAACAAAAACAAATAAGCTAATGTACCTTCCACAGGTACCAAGTGAAATGATTCTCTCTCTCTCTCTCTCTTTAACTCTATGTGAAAGCACTATTTTACAACACTCATTTACTAAGATTGTATTAATGCACTGAATTTAAAATTTAAACTACGATACTTATTTACAGTGAATACATTACTACACTGGTATGGTGCAGAAGTTAGATTGTACAGGGTGAGCACAAAGTCTTGCCCTGATTATAACAATTTGTTGCAGAAGAACTGTTTGACATAATAATTTACATTTGATGCCATTACACATGTTAGTGTTACTAATTTTTTTAAGACCACTTATGTTAGTAAACCTCAACGTGTGCTCCATTGGTAGCTCGGAGAATGTCGAGGCATTATTCCAGTTCCCGCCAGGTGTTTCGTAAAATGTGTTCTGTCACAATACCCACAGCAGCTTGTATCCTAGCCTTCAGTTCATTGGTGTCAGTAAGTGGTGTGACAAAGACTCTGTCCTTGATATAGCCCCAGAAAAAAAAGTCAAGGGGTGTAATGTCTGGAGAATGGAGAACAGGGTGGCCAGGGTATTGGACAGTTCCAGTTCCTTCCAATCCACTGATCCAGAAATGTTTCATCCAGGAAATATGCACTATCAAAGTCCAGTGGGTGGGGGGGGGGGGGGGGGGGTTGCTCCATCTTGCTGGAAAATTATCCATGATTGATATTCTTCTAACTGTGGGGCAATGAACTGTTGCAAAATGTCTAAGTAAATGTAGTGGTAATGGATTTTTCTGCGAAGAAAAGTGGTCCAATAACCTTGTTGTGCGTGGGGCCACACCAAACATTCACTTTTTCGCTGTCTCGCTGTAACAGTACAGTAGCATGTGGAGACTCTGAACACCATATATGGACATTACGCCTATTTACCATTCCACTGACATGAAAGGAGGATTCATTGGTAAAACATATGTGATTTAAGTAATCGTTAGCGCCATCAGTCCTGTTGAGAATCTCAGCTGCAAATTCAGCATGTGTGAGCAAACCATTCGATTGCAAGTCCTGCACGATTTACACCTTGTAACCATGCAGCCTAAGCCTTTCATGAAGAATCTTGACCACACTTACTTGCGGTATCTGAAAGTTCACATGATGCTTGACAAGTTGATTTAGACTGACTCCATTGAAATGATTGCCTAATACGATCAACAGTTGAATCACTCACACGAGGCCTGCCACTTCGAGGACGATCTTCAACACTGCCTGCTTTGTTAAACTTTCCATACCACCACTTTATTGATAACATCAGGAGGGCTGCGTCCATAAGAAGCCCAAAATTTACTCTGAATGCTGATAGGCGATTTCATATCGTGAAACCAAAGCAAACATTGCGCTTTCTCCTGCTTCGATGCCATTTCACCAGCAACTAACGTGACCTAACAGACTGCGTCAGTGTTGTGGGGTACTAGTACCATCTATTGGTCACAACAATTAGTAACACTAACCTATGTAATGGATCAAATGTAACTTATTATGTCAAATGGTTATTCTGTTATAAATTTTTAGTATCGGGGCAAGACTTTGTGCCCACCCTGTACTTTACACACACACACACACACACACACACACACACACACACACACACACACAAAAAAAATCAAATGGTACTACTGAGAAATTCATCAATGGAGTAAAAGGAGTTGGCCACCAATAAATCCTTTAGGCCTCTCTTAAACTGAATTTCATTGGTTGTTAAGCTTTTTATGGCTGCTGGCAAGTTATTGAAAATGTGTGTTCCTAAATAATGCACACTTTTTTGTACAAGAGTAAGTGACTTTAAATCCTTGTGAAGATTATTCTTATTTCTAGTATTGATTCCATGAACTGAGCTGTTGGTTTGAAAAAGTGGTATATTTTTAATGACAAATTTCATTAAGGAATAAATATATTGGGAAGCTGTACTTAGTATCTCTAGTTCCTTAAGCAGGTCTCTGCAGGATGTTCTTGAGTTCATATCACATATAACTCTTATTGCTTGTTTTTGTGCCCGAAAAACTTTAGCTTGGCTTTCATAACAGTCTTTATGAAGTACTTAATCACTGCTCATATCTTGATTTCTCCCCTCCCCCCACACACAAAATCACTGCAAGGAAACAACAACAGAGAGATTTCAATACCACAGATATCTACCCAGAGCACAGATGTGCTATGTGTTTGCTCATAAAGTGTGACCTGTTATTAAACAGGATCCTCGTTGCACTAGCACTGACAAATTTTTCTTACTAGCCTATAAGTGTTAAATGTCAGGTAGTGACTGCAGTTTAGGAGCCTGCAGATTGAGAGGCTTAGCAGTAAAATTCCAAATTGGATATCCTAATTGCTAAGTTGTGAAGACAGCCTGAGCAGAAAGTGCTACAAAGAGAGGTTTTAAATTCTAAGTTACTGCCCATTATTTAGACAACCATAGATGCCAGGAATCAACAGCACATTACCCAGCCATACATACGGAGAAATCTGAATGTCTGCTTCAGAGAACAACAAATACCATTGCTATCCAGAGCTGTGTTTTCACCTGATACAACACCTTTCAAATATGTCTGGGATACAATCGATTGCCAACTTGTTCGTTATGGACCTCCAGCTGTCACAGTTGATTCTCTGTGTACTTGCGTACGGATCACACAGAGGAATATTCCTCAGGAATTTGGTTCATATTATGATTTTTGAGACTGATTACCTTGGCCGCAGCACAACCACAGCTTCGTTCCCAGGGATACCGATATGGCCAGAAACCCACATAAAGGTAACCGGAGAACCGTCGTCCGCCAGCTGCTGAAGAGAGCGTTGGATCTGGTGCACGAAAGGGTAAACCGGATACGGGTAACTGAGGGTCTGGATGGCGCTCAGGGAATCAGAGCAGATGACATAAGCAGAATGTCGGTGGCGGCAGATGTAAAGAACAGCCTGATAGAGGGCAAATAGCTCAGCTGTGAAGACCAAACAATGGCCATGGAGCCGGTATTTGAAACTGTGTGCCCCAACAATAAAAGAACACTCGACACTGTCATTGGTCCTTGAGCCATCTGTATAAATGAAGATCGTATTAATGAACTTCGAACGCAGTTCGACAAACCACGAGTGGTATACCAAAGCTGGGGTAACCTCCTTTGGGAGTGAGCTGAGGTCGAGGTGAATGCAAACCTGAGCCTGGAGCCAAGGTGGCGTTTGGGTCTCGCCCAGTCTAAAGGTTGCAGTGAGTGAAAAATCAAGGTGCTGAAGGAGGCAATGAAAGCGAACTCCAGGGGTTAGCAGGGCAGATACATACAACCCGTATTGACAGTCGCGAGAGTCATCAAAAAAGGAACGGTAAGACGGGTGGTCAGGCATTGATAATAGCTGACAGGCACACCAACAAAGCAGTATATCGCACCGGTAGGTTAGTGGCAATTCACCGGCTTCAGCATAGCAGTTGGGGACTGCATACCATACTAAATTCTCACAGTGAGAGATCATATGCAGTTCTGCAATAATAATCATTTTTGTGTACCTAATCTATGATGTAAAGTTGCTGATAAAAGAAACGTTCAGATGCATTACAGATAGGCTTTATCTCAGAGCTCCAGGAATCTGTATAATACTTAGTAAATTTTTCTAAAGAGATATTGAGCAGGTCATGTGAAATATGGTTCGGTAATGCACTAATTGTTTGACATAAATGTAATATAATTGAGGAAACTGGTTGCAGCAGAGAACATAATGTACAATATGAGACTACTCAAATCCTAGCTCAGGTTCCTGCTTATTTGTACAACAACAAAATAAGTGGATACATTTGTTTTGGGGTGTGTGTATGGTTGTAACTTGATGGGCGGGAGGGGGGGGGGGGGGGGGGGCGAGGAGCAAAAATAATAGAAATCAAGAATGGAAAATGGAGGACAGAAAAAAAGTGAAAGATGTAATACACACTGTAAGAACTATTAGTGACAGTTGTAATAGGGTGAGAGTTGGGAAATACAGATTCACCAAAGAGGAAATTTCTGCCTGAAAATGTTAGAATAGGAAAGTAATTTAGCGATCAGGCATGAAGAAAGCATCAGTTTTGCTGCAACGTCTGCATGATGACAGCTTTTATTTTTCTCCCTAGGTGATTTGTACGTGTTGTGCTTTCTCTGAGACGGTTATCTTTTTTTCTTATTTCCCAAGTACTTTACAGTGATATAGTAATTTAACTTTGTCTCCCAGAGAGATGTGGGTTTCTTTTGCCATTCTCAGATACATGCAAAATAGTTGTGCCAAAAGTTGTGATCAGTTTTTTTTCCAGTGCAAGAAAGATTGGGTAAAAAATTTATGTAACTGTCATTACAATTCTTTATTAGTTTAGGAAATGTTGTGTAGAAGATGCAGGTGTATAGCAGAATTCTGATAATGTTTCATAATGCTAAATACTACCAGTAGTACCATCTCTTTCACTGAAAGAGCTTCAGAACATTTGTTGGTGTGACTCAATAATGTAATGTTCATATAATGTGGTATGTGTGTGTGTGTGTGTGTGTGTGTGTGTGTGTGTGTGTGTGTGTGTGTGTGTTAACTGGCTAGTGCATTTGCAAAAAGTTTTTAAAGGTAACAAATAAAGGGCAGAAATTTTTTGAGTGTGTAATAGCTTAAAACTAGTTTCTTCTGTGGTGTATCACATACTGCTGCACTGTTAGCAGAAACTGACCATGCATAAAATGTGGAGTTACGAACCTAGGTGTCATTGTTGCCAACTTGATTACACTGTGTTTCATAGATTTATTTTATGTGAATAATAAGCATGTGATTTTTATTAATGAACCATACATATGAGATGTTGTTATAGTATTCTGTCTGAAGACTAATTTGTAGCAGCTCCCTCATTCCAAATATTGGCAGCTACATGTAAATAGCCTATGCTTGCTTCAAGTAATTAACTTTATAAATGGACAAAACAGCACTATTGACTAATAAATCATGTGAGATCAGAGTCAACATAAGACAGCTATGTGACTATTTTTGAAAGTAAAATCTTATCTGTTAATTTTTTCAAAAAAAGGAAACTTGTTTTTCTGACTCTCCATAAAGCCAATTAATGAATCAAAGAAATTGAGTTACTGTACATGTCATGGGTTATGATATTCTTAATTCTGTTTTCTGAAGGTTTTTCATTAACATTTTCCCATATTACTGTCTGGCATTTGAAAAGCAGATTAAAAATGAAAGAGATAGAGATTAATGATAGCAGACTATATAAGTGATCAAAGTCGCTTGCAGACACATTGGAACATGATAATTTTTAATAAAATATATAATGAGACTGTCCGTTCCTCTACTAACAATTTATTTGAGTGTAGTGAAGCAATGAAGCAAACCTTATGGCTTGAAGAGGGTGCAGTTTGTTCCAGTCTCAGAACTGATAAACATACTCATATTTCAGTACCACTGGTGCCAGTTTGTTGCTGAAATGTGGAATATGTTTGCAGCATGTGCATGGCAGCTTATCTGGAGAGTGACAATCCTGGTGTAGAAACCCACATGAATTCAGGGATTAGTAATTATGTGAAACTCTGTTGATTCCATTTGCTTATATATCCCTGGTGACTACAGTTATCAAAAGTCTCAAGTTGGTATTTTGGTTCTCAGTGTGACAGAATGCACCTTACACAGTAACACACTATTACATAACATGAAATAGGTGCTTACAGAATACCCAACCACAGTGTAACTGTGGTGAGAACTATTTGGCAGTTTGGCAGATAGAACTGAGTACATTGTCCTCAGTAGGACACATTGTCAAAAGCAAATTTAGTGTTCGGTCTGCAACAAAAACTTAGAACATTGGCTGTATGTTGTCATTTTGTACATTGTGTTAGCAATTGTCAACTACGTACAACAAATCAGATATTTTAGTAAGTTATCATTGTTAGGAATATGTGTGTCATTAGGTCTCTGAGACAGTTTGCAAATGATGCTGTCACTGACAGTGGTGCTATTGAGTCTGAACTGCCATAAAATCAAGGAAACGTGTAGCTAATCAATCAAGACTGTCAGCTGACTATCATTTAAACAGGCATGATGTAATTCACATAAACAAATGAAAAACTGAGAGATTATTTGACAACAACATTATTGCTAATCAGAGAAAATTGAACTCTTAACAGAAATTTACATGTGTTCACTATTCCCAGGGGCATGCTAGAATGGAATGAGTATGGGAGGATAACAGTGAAATGATACTCTATATATTCTTTAATGATACACTATATATTCTTCAATCCACTGTTTAATGAACTAGATGGAGCACAGTACAGATGTTGACATAAAAGCTGTGTCCTCCTATGTGTAACAAAATGAAAGACAGTCAGATGTGAAACTTGAATTCATTCTCTCTCTGTATTATTTGTAGACATTGAGTCTCTACACTGTTAAACTGCACTAACAAACAGTGAATATTTAAATTTTTCATAGAAAATTGAACAAGGGATTTTCATACATTGGCATTTTGTTGTCCAATACTTTCCTTTCCAAGAGATATTTACAAAGAATTTATACTCTCACAAATATTAATACAGTGTATCCATAAAGTCTCACTATCATTTCAAACAACTGTAACTTGGAAATTAGTAGAGATAGAGCATCGTGGTTTTTTGTAAAATGTTTAGTAGCTCTCAAAAGTTTTTCTCTTATGCCAGAATTTCAATGTGTGCCCCACTCATTTTTTGTAGAACAGCAAGGTGATATTGAGAGTTCTGCCTATATATAGGTCAACATTGCCGCATCAGCAGTTCGGATTTGCACTATTTTGCAAGAATGGAAGCAATGTCCTTGACTGGTGTTGTGTACACATGATCCTTGACATAACCCCACAAAACAAAGTCTAATGATGTGATGTCATGAGTGTGGGGGAGATGCAATGGGACCATCACGACTCATCCATCACTCAGGAAATGTGTCATTAAACACATTCTGCATGTTCAAACTCTAATGCTGGGGTGCACTATCATGCTCGAAGATGATGGACAGCTGCAGCTCATCAGTCTCTCGTGCAAAAACTGTTCAAGCATACCCTGGTAAAAATTTCCCATTATAGTTTTCTCTGCAAAGAAAAAAGGGTCTGTCTCCCTATCATATATTAGACCATGCCAAACATTAAGTCTGAGGTTTACACAAGTGTGTTTACAAATTTTTTGTTGCTACTAATGTTGTGGCAATTTACATGTACAGAAATGTGGATCATTGCTTCATCTTTAAACAAGCACTACTTCAGGTAATCATTGTGAAGATATGTGGAGGCCAATGTGTAACTTGCAAATGCATACAGCAGATGATCATTGTATAGCTGTAATGCTTGCACCATTTGTACTGTGTACACAAAACACATGCTGCCTTATGAATTTACTTCTGTGGGTGCATTGAAATGCTGCTTGCATTTTGTACACTTACCAGAGACATCGGGAAGCCACTTCAAGGAATATCTTTGAAACTGTCTGTCTCTTTAAAGTATTTGAAACAGCTCATTATGCTTGTTTTGCCAGTGATACCCTTCCAGCCTGGCTATAATAATTCCCTAGTACCATTGTCATAGATTTGGATTGTGCATACCAGATGACACATTCCAACTTCTCCTGGTCTGTCGCCATTTTGATGTACTCGAAGTCAGATATGCAACAAAGGACAATGTAAAAAGCTCTGAGAGATGCTAAATGTTTCACAACTAAACACAATTATCTATTTCTATCTCTATTAGTGACTGAGCTACGACAATATGAAAAGGATAGATTGCTACTTGCCATATTCTGGAGACGTTGAATCACAGACAAGCACAACAGAAAGACTAGTAAACATGTGGGCTTTCAGCCTGAAGGCCTTCTTCTGAAATAGATAACATATACACACACACTCATGCAAATGCAGCTCTCGCACATGTGACCACTGTGTGTGACTGCTGAGGTCAGAATGCGAGCAACTGTGCATGAATCTGTATGGTGGGGCTAAGGTTGAGGGGGGAGTGGGAGAGAGCAGGTTATGGATGGGGGACAGTAAATTGTTGTTTGTGGGAGTAGCTAGGCGTTTTTGGGAGGTTAGACAGGAGGGTGGGGGTGGGGAGCTGAAGAGGAGGGAAGTAAAAAGACTCTGGGCTCCTTTGTAGAATAGAAGGCTATGGAGTGGGAACAGGGAAGGGAATAGGTGGCTGAAAGACAATGACTAACAAAGGTTGATGACAAAAATCAAACAATGGAAAATCCAGGCTGGAATGTAACAACATCATGAAAAGGGAAGTTGCTACTCACCATATAGCGGAGATGCTGAGTTGCAGATAGTCACAACAAAAAGACTGTCACAAAAAAGTTTTTGGCCTGTAAGACAACACACACATGCACATATACACACACACACACACACACACACACACACACACACACGTTCCTGCCTGCGCAATTGAGAAAAGCTGTGTTGGTAGGAAGGATCCAGATTGCATAGGCTGTGAAGCAGTCATTACAATGAAGAGCATTGTGTTGAGCAGCATGCTCAGCAACTGGGTGGTCCAGCTGTTTCTTGGCCACATTGCTTGTTGATGGCCATTAATGTGCATAGACAGATTGTTGGTCATCACGTACCCAGGTAGAATGAAGCATAGTACTTGGAGCTTAGCTAGTAAATCACATGACTGCCTTCACAGGTGTCCTTGTCTTTGGCAGGACAATTGATGCTTACAACCAGACTGAAGGTCTTTCACAGAGATATGAACGATGAGGCAAGGGGCTGGGAGCAGGGATTATATAGGGATGGACAATCATATTGTGTAGGTTCGGTGGGTGGCGAAATACCACTTTGGGAGGGGTGGGGAAGATAGTGGGTAGGACATGCCACATTTTAGGGCATGATGAGAGGTAGTTGAAACCCTGGGGGAGAATGTGATTCATTTGCTCCATTCGTGAGTGGTACTGAGACATGAGGGGTATGCTCATCTGTGGTCAGATGGCGGGCTTTGGGAGGTTGTGGGTGACTGGAGAGAGAAGACATGGGGGTTTGTTTCTGTACAAAGTTAGGAGGGTAATTACAGTCTGTGAAGATCTCAGTGAGACCCTTGCTATACTTCGAGAGGAACTGCTCGTTACTACAGATGCAAAGACCACGGGTGACTAGGTTGTATGAAAGGATCCCGAACAGATGGCAGCTGCCGAAGTGGAGGTATTTCTGGTGGTTGGTAGGTCTAAAATTGATGGAGGTCACACCAGATGAAGCGAATGGGGGAGAAAGTGCTGAGGTTCTGGAGGAATCTGGATAGGATGTTCTCATCCTCAACCTAGATCATGAGATATGATCAGTGAAACCGAACGAGGTGTGGGGTTTGGGATTCTGAGTGGTTAGGAAGGTCTCCTCTAGGTGGACCCTGAATAGGTTGGCGTAGGATGGTGCCATGTGGGTGCCCAGTGCCATACCCCGTATTTGTTTGTAGGTGATGCCGCCAAAGGAGAAGTAATTGTAGGGGAGGCTGTTGACCAGGAAGGAGATTGTGAGTTTGGAATCCATAGGGCTTTGGGAAAGGTAGTGTCCAGTAGCGGTTAGGCTATCACATTAGGTACGTTAGTGTAAAGGGATGTGGCATTAGTAGTGATGAGCAGGGCACTGTATGGTAAAGGAACAGGAAATGGTTGGTATCTTTTATATAAGAGGATAGGTTCCAGGTGGTAGGTTGAAGTTATTGGTCTACAAGAGCAGAGATTCTCTCAGTGGGGGCACTGCAACTGGCTACAGTGGGGCTTCCTGGGTGGTGGGGTTTATGTTCTTTGGAAGCATATAGAAGGTAGGAGTGCTGGGAGTGGTGGGGGGGGGGGGGGGAGAGAGAGAGAGAGAGAGAGAGAGAGAGAGAGAGAGAGAGAGAGAGAGAGAGAGAGAGAGAGAAGAGACTCTGGGGAGAGCTTCTGAGACCAACAGTCTTTCTACTTCTCCCCCCCCCCCCTCCCCCCCTGCCCCACTCTTTCTTACATTGTCTGATCTCCTGAAGGCACATAACTGCCCTACCACCTTTCCATCTCGTCCTTTTATGCTCCCACAAACAGAATGTTACTGTTCCCCACCTGTACCCTGCTCTCCCTCCCTCTCCCCTCCCCACCTCCTCCATATCCCAACACCCAGACCGCTTCTACATCTGTGTCTGGCCATTGTACTCCCATCATGCACGCATTCTGGCCCCGACAGCCACAGACGGCATTCGTGTGTGTGTGAGCTGTGTTTGAGCGAATGTGTGAGTGTATATTGTCTGTTTCAGAAGAATGTCTTCTGGCCAAAGCTTATGTTTTTAGTAGTCTTTTTGTTGTGCCTGTCTCCGGCGTAGCATCTCCGCTATATGGTGAGTAGCAATCTATCTTTTTCATAAGGTTGTGATTATCCCATTCTGGATTTTCTGTTGATTAGTTAGTGAGCTATAACTTTTGCAGTATGGACATCATTCATGTTTGTCTGGCAACTTGTAGTGTTAGACAGATTCTTGTTAACATGAAAAGTCTCTTTTGTAGTTCCATTATTAAATTTATCCTTTATGCTAGTTGTTTCAGCACCAGTGGTCATCCAAAATGAATGAACACGAAACTCTCTTCTGGAGAAGTTCCAGTTCAGCCACAAAAATTTTTAATTGCTACTTTAGTTTATCAGTTAAAAGGGCACACCATGTTATACATCTAAGTTTTATCAAGGTATTCAACAAGTTTCATATACATCTCATACTAAGATTTTCAAATTTTTTATACTCCTTATGGTGTGTAACAATAATTCTGTCACTGGTTAGCAAAGATTTTTTCATTGTATTTCCAATGCAAGGTGACTGCTGCGAGTATGGTGGGCACTCAATATCAGCATCCCTGATGACCATTGATGTTAACATATCTATTTAGAATTCTTGGATAGCCAAACCCAATGTGTGCATGATGTACATTGCTCAACAAACAGAAATTAAATGACATTAGACACAAAACCCTAATATGACCTTAGGAATAAGAATGTTTTCTCTGACACAAGTCATATTGTTACTATTCATAAATAATTACCAAGGCTTCCTGCATCATACAGTATGTTTGCATTCATCTTCTTTTGCACTGTGAGCTACAGCGACATACACACTA
The DNA here is from genome assembly GCF_021461395.2 of Schistocerca americana. Classification (NCBI taxonomy): domain Eukaryota; kingdom Metazoa; phylum Arthropoda; class Insecta; order Orthoptera; family Acrididae; genus Schistocerca; species Schistocerca americana. Next base: position 168,217,731 of record NC_060119.1, on the reverse strand, counting down.
CACATATCACCATCCAGTGCATGGCAGAGGACATCTTGCACTCCTAGTACTCATTCCCTTTCCTGTTACATTTGCAAATGGAGCAAGGCAAAAACAACTATCTGTATGCTTTCATATGAGCTTTGATTTCTCGTGTACTGTCTTGCGGGTTCTTATGCAAGATGTATGTTGGTAACAATAAGATCATTCTGCAAATTCTATTTCTTTAAACTTTTTAAATAGTGTTTTGCAAAAGGAAAATTTTCTATCCTCCAGGCATACTAATTTGATGATTGAACATTCCGGTCCTTTTCTACAATCGATACTCTTTCCATTTCATGTCTTTTGCTATGTTACACCTAGCTATTTAATCATCATGTCTGTATCAACAGTACACCACTAACACTGTTTTTGAACAAATTTCCACATGTAAAGAAAGCTGTCATTCACCACACCAAATAGAGAAATTCTGGCAAAATCAACCTGTACCCTCCTACAGTTGCCAAACGATGACACTTTCTTGTACACAAATCATCATCATCCACAATCAATCACAGATTGCTGCTTGCTCTATCCGATAGATTTGTGTGTGTGTGTGTGTGTGTGTGTGTGTGTGTGTAACAAGGGTAGTCCCATCACATTTCCATAGTCAGTCCCGGTGAGGTTCCATTACTTAAAAAAACTTGAGTATTTATTCCAAATACATAGACCTTTGTTAACAATCTGCAGTGTGACACTGTGTCAAATGCTTTCTGGAAATTTAGAAACTGGAGTCCCTTTTTCTGTGGCACACAGGATGTTATGTGAGAGAAGAACAAGCTGAGATTCTTATGAGTGATTATTTGTAAACCTGTGTTGATTTGTGGATGGATGCTATTTTTTCTCAAGGAAATTTTGCACAATGGAGCTTAGAGTATGCTCAAGAATTCCACAGCAAAGGAGTGTCAAGGATATAGATCTCTAATTTTGCTGGTACATTATTTTATCCTTCTTATATATGGGAGTCACCTGTGGTTTTTTTTCCCACTTGCTTGACTTTTTCTCATAAATGCAAGCTAAGTAAGGGGAAAATGTTGAAGAGCACTCTCACTAAAATGAATTGGGGTTTCAACAGCATTCAGTGACTTAACTTATTTCGAACTCATTCAGATGTTTTTCCACTCCTGGGATACCTGTTTCTGTGTTCTCCATAAGAGAGCCTATGTGGTTGTCACACATTGGTATATCTGTACAATTATATCCTGTTCGAATCATTTTTAAAAACAAAATATGAAATTTCAGCTCTCCTTTTGCTGTCTTCTGTTGCCACATGAGACTCGCCTATGAGTGGCTGAACAGACTTTGACATAGGACCAGAATATACTAGGATTCTCAACAAGAACTTTGGCTGATGTTTTTATAGGCTCATGGATTTCTACTAACTTTTGCCAGATGACATTTCTACAACCTTAGTTGAGCTGAGAATGCAACAGTTACTGCTCTCTCAGCATTTTATGAGTTTCATTATTAAACCACATGGATCTTTTCCACCCTCAGAAAACTTACTCACCATGAACTTCTCCAGAGTATAGTATAGAATAATTTTAAATTTTGTCCATAATTCCTCTACCTCCATCATATTAGAATTAAATGACATCCATTTATTGTCTTAGTAGGATGCTAACAAATGTTTATCTGCTCTTTCCAGCATAAAAAAAAATTACTAGCCTTCTTAATGGATTTACCTTTAGTAACCAACTGTGGTGACATTGTGATCACTAATCCCTGAATTGACACTGTCAATAAGGTACTGGTAGCAGCTTCCGGACACTGCTCAGTATTTACAGCATTATTCTTTGCCTTGTATCAGGCCACACAGTACATCCAGTGATGCAGGCTTTTCATTTGCTCATCTGCTCAGACTCTCTTAGTGCCGTTCAAAGTCTGTGTGTGCTGCACTCTGTCCATCCCTTAGTGCAACGGGTTCAGGAAAGCCATCGCTTGCTCGCTCTTGATGGAGCCACTGTGATGTTTATGTGCGTTCCTGGTCACGTTAGTATGACAGGAAATGAAGCCGCTGACAATGCTGCCAAGGCTGCAGTCCTTGTACCTTAGCCCTCTAGTTCTTATATTCCCTCTGATGATTTCTGTGTTGCCTTCTGTCAGCAGGTGGTGTCACTTTGGCGTTACCATTGGTCTTCCCTTAATGGGAACAAGCTCCAGGTTGTTAAGTCTCTCCCAACAGCTTGAACGACCTCCTCTTGGGCATCTCACTGTGAGATCGTTTTAACTAGGTTGCATATTGGACACTGTCCTTTCAGCCATCACCATTTGTTCAGTGGTGCTCCCCCACCACTTTGTGCACAATGTGTTCAACTTTTGATGGTCCACCATTTCCTGTTGGAATGCCCTTTATTTAACTGCTGATGTTCCCATTTGTGTTTGCCATCTGAGTTATCAACTGTTTCAGTGAATGATGTGCAGGCTGTTGACCACTTTTTACTTTTTATCCATCATAGCAAACATGGTGAAGGCCATATAATTTTTAGTTCTGGACCTCCATTTCTCTATGACGTATTTTATAGACCTTTCTCCATGCCCCTATTTTCAGCTGTCTTCCCTTCTGTTGATAGGGTTTGATGTGTAGACAGTCTTAACTCCTCTCTTTGTCTTTGTGTTCTACAGTTTTGACATGGGCGAGTATGACCCTAGTTATTTTTGTATCCTAAAACAAAACAAAACAATAAAATCACACATGTTTGTAGATACAAGGTCTAAAATATTCCCATTATGCGTGGATTGTTACACTACATGTTCAAGACAGTTTTTGGAGAAAACATTCGAAACCATCTGCAACAAATTCGTAGATGTCCCAGTATATACTCATTAGGTAAAAATTGCTTCCAACTAATATTACATAGTCAGAATACTTCTGTACTACAAAGCATATACTTTGAAATATTCTACAAATGTTGCAGTAGAATCAGGTGGATGATAAAAATATCCAATGATTAATTTGAGTTCACCTAGTCTGGTTAATTCTGTCTCGATTACTTCACTGTTAGGCTCAATTTTGACCTCGATAGACGTAATATATTGTCAGTTGTAATGAATCCTACCCTCCTATGATATCTAACTGCTCTTTTTTTGTACACAGTCCACGCTTCATTAAATATTTTGGAGCTTCCTACTTCTGGTTTCACCCAGATGTTGGTTACAAATATAGTTTGAATGTACTCAGCTTTCCTGGAGAGCAGTAAATTCAGTTACTTTATTCCAAATGCTTTGGAAAATTACTGTTAAAATTTCAAAATTTGAGGTGCCTTTACTTTGTATGTAATCAGGTTTTGCTCTCTCTCTCTCTCTCTCTCTTTCTCTCTCTCTCTTTCTTTCTCTCTTTCTTTCTCTCTCTCTACCCTTCCACTTCTGTCAGAACCAGAGGACCATGGGTACAGTACTGCAGATTGTAGGCTCTGTTTGCATTCTTCAAGCAAGGCCAAGAGTCTTCACTGTTTCCACCAGCTTTGCTTCGGAGGATGGCCTCAGAACACAAGCAACATGAGTCATTGGTGCTGACATGAGCCATAACCTGAAGGTGACTGCACTCTGTGCCCTTGATGGCCATAAACCTATCTTCCTCCTCATCCTGAATGAGGTACACTGGCAGATGTACTTAAGGCATATTGGATTTATTTCCAGGCATGGATGTTATTTCCCTTTGGTGCCCCATAGCCTGCCTAACTTTAGAGCTCCCAATAATTAACAAACCCTTCTCCCTGTGCGCCTGCCTGGATTGTTCTAAAGGAGTGGCCACTTATCCACTCATAGGGTAAATGGACAAAGCAAGACAACCAGTCCCCACTTTCACCCTCTGCCTCAAGCAATGCAAATGGGTTACAATCTGCCACTCAACCTCAGATGAGAGTGGGCCCCTCCACCTGTCTCAAGTGTGCTGCAAGATGTCTCATCAGTAGAGCCCATTGGCAAATGAAGCGATTCTTATGGTGCCCCAAGCAATGCACCACTTCTGTATCCCATGGCAGCAGCTTGTAGCCAATTGGCCATCACGAACAGTATCTCCTGCTGTGTGTGAACTGCAGCCAGCTCCTCGTGCATTTGTATGCAATAAGCAGACCCACTATCCACCAAAATATTAAAATTCGAAAGAAAATTATAAATAAAATTGAGCCCTGTTGTCATTTAGACATAAATTTTTACTATGAAATTTCTTGAGATTACAAACACAAGCTACTAGAAAGCACTGTGACTGCCTTAATGATTACTACCTGGCCACTGTCCTTAAATTAGGAAACCAGATACTGCTGAACTGATAAAATGGTCATGTGTATTATGCAGAAATAAAAAATGAGACTATTTACAAAAATTATATGTAAGTGTACCACTATACATGAATGTATACCTCTAATGCAGGCTAATTTAATACCATGTTAGTTGTGAAGTCATTGGAATGGGAAGTTTTCTAGGAAACCGTAGGTGGAATATCAGCTTGTTTTGGGAAACCTTTTGTCAATCACCAAGCTTGATTTAAGCAATGGAAAGTGAATATAAGAAATGGTTGGTGGCCTAGCAATTGATCATGACTCATCATTATTGTTGCTGCTCTGATGGTTGCAGTTTGGCATAGTGATTCTGAATGGTGGGAAGGTGTTACCAGATATTGGAGATTAAGCCAAATGACACAAAAAGTATAAAGGGCTACAGGAATAAAAAATAAAGGAAATCAAGCAAGAGGAAAAATTAAAAGTGGGGTATAGCAGGAAAACAAACACTGCTAAATGTAGTAAAGTGTTTAACCTAAAAAAAAATTCAAAAGTGAAATAATTAACAAGAATGAGAAATGGAAACTCACCAACTTATATGTGTTTCACATTACAACACAGTGCTCCAGGCATGTAATGCACAATTGTAAGGTTTAGTGGGGAGTGGTTCACACTGAAGGTGACATGGGGACATGAATTGGGAGGGGATACTGTAAATTGGAAAGTGCAGGTCCAGTGGGTTATCTGAGATTGATGCCAGGATGATTACAGGACAGGAGGATGTGTTGTATCTGCATAGTTCAGAGAAGCTGGTCATGGAAGGAAGGATCCAGATGGTCTGGGTTGTGAAACAGCCATTGAAATCGAGGGTGGTGTGCTCAGATGCATGTTCTTCCACCTGGGGGTCAACTTTGTTCTTGTTAACAGCTGGTTGGTCATAGCCATACCAATGTATAAAACTTTGCAGTGTTGGTGGCTTTCACAGGTGGTTGGTGGGAAAATTACAGTATTTTGAATGGTGGTCGTAACATCCTGTGAAACATTAATAATGTATTTTCTCAGAACTATCTTGAACAAATTGTACAGAAGCCCACTTATTATGGAAATATATTGGACCTAATGGCAACAAATAGATCTTATCTCTTAGAGGATTTCCACAGAAATACTAGTCTCACGGACCATGAAGCAGTTGTAGGAGCAACAGCTACCAAAGTACAAAGAGCAGTTAAAACAAGTAGAAGGATTCACATTTTCAACAAACAAGATAAAGAGTCAGCAATGTCATATCTCAATAAGGAATTCAAAGCATTTCATTCTGGAGGGAGCATGTAGAAGAAATGTGACCCAGGTTCAGAAGAATAGTTGACCATCCACTGTGCATAGACATGTATCTAGTACAACAGTTCATGTTGGGAAGACCCTCCACTGTGTACAGTCACTTTTAAAGAACCAGAGGCGACTGCATGTTGTTGTTGTTGTGGTCTTCAGTCCTGAGACTGGTTTGATGCAGCTCTCCATGCTACTCTATCCTGTGCAAGCTTCTTCATCTCCCAGTACCTACTGCAACCTACATCCTTCTGAATCTGCTTAGTGTATTCATCTCTTGGTCTCCCTCTACGATTTTTACCCTCCACGCTGCCCTCCAATACTAAATTGGTGATCCCTTGGTGCCTCAAAACATGTCCTACCAACCGATCCCTTGTTCTAGTCAAGTTGTGCCACAAACTTCTCTTCTCCCCAATCCTATTCAATACCTCCTCATTAGTTACGTGATCTACCCACCTTATCTTCAGCATTCTTCTGTAGCACCACATTTCGAAAGCTTCTATTCCCTTCTTGTCCAAACTAGTTATCGTCCATGTTTCACTTCCATACATGGCTACACTCCATACAAATACTTTCAGAAACGACTTCCTGACACTTAAATCTATACTCGATGTTAACAAATTTCTCTTCTTCAGAAACGATTTCCTTGCCATTGCCAGTTTACATTTCATATCCTCTCTACTTCGACCATCATCAGTTATTTTACTCCCTAAATAGCAAAACTCCTTTACTACTTGAAGTGTCTCATTTCCTAATCTAATTCCCTCAGCATCACCCGATTTAATTTGACTACATTCCATAATCCTCGTTTTGCTTTTGTTGATGTTCATCTTATATCCTCCTTTCAAGACACTGTCCATTCCGTTCAACTGTTCTTCCAAGTCCTTTGCTGTCTTTGACAGAATTACAATGTCATCGGCGAACCTCAAAGTTTTTATTTCTTCTCCATGAATTTTAATACCTACTCCGAATTTTTCTTTTGTTTCCTTTACTGCTTGCTCAATATACAGATTGAATAACATCGGGGAGAGGCTACAACCCTGTCTCACTCCTTTCCCAACCACTGCTTCCCTTTCATGCCCCTCGATTCTTATAACTGCCATCTGGTTTCTGTACAAATTGTAAATAGCCTTTCGCTCCCTGTATTTTACCCCTGCCACCTTCAGAATTTGAAAGAGAGTATTCCAGTTAACATTGTCAAAAGCTTTCTCTAAGTCTACAAATGCTAGAAACGTAGGTTTGCCTTTTCTTAATCTTTCTTCTAAGATAAGTCGTAAGGTTAGTATTGCCTCACGTGTTCCAACATTTCTACGGAATCCAAACTGATCTTCCCCGAGGTCCGCTTCTACGAGTTTTTCCACTCGTCTGTAAAGAATTCGTGTTAGTATTTTGCAGCTGTGATTTATTAAACTGATTGTTCGGTAATTTTCACATCTGTCAACACCTGCTTTCTTTGGGATTGGAATTACCATATTCTTCTTGAAGTCTGAGGGTATTTTGCCTGTCTCATACATCTTGCTCACCAGATGGTAAAGTTTTGTCATGACTAGCTCTCCCAAGGCCACCAGTAGTTCTAATGGAATGTTGTCTACTCCCGCGGCCTTGTTTCGACTCAGGTCTTTCAGTGCTCTGTCAAACTCTTCACGCAGTATGATATCTCCCATTTCATCTTCATCTACATCCTCTTCCATTTCCACAATATTGTCCTCAAGTACATCGCCCTTGTATAAACCCTCTATATACTCCTTCCAACTTTCTGCCTTCCCTTCTTTGCTTAGAACTGGGTTGCCATCTAAGCTCTTGATACTCATACAAGTGGTTCTCTTCTCTCCAAAGGTCTCTTTAATTTTCCTGTAGGCAGTATCTATCTTACCCCTAGTGAGACAAGCCTCTACATCCTTACATTTGTCCTCTAGCCATCCCTGCTTAGCCATTTTGCACTTCCTGTCGATCTCATTTTTGAGATGTTTGTATTCCTTTTTGCCTGCTTCATTCACTGCATTTTTATATTTTCTCCTTTCATCAATTAAATTCAATATTTCTTCTGTTATCCAAGGATTTCTATTAGCCCTCGTCTTTTTACCTACTTGATCGTCTGCTGCCTTCACTACTTCATCGCTCAGAGCTACCCATTCTTCTTCTACTGTATTTCTTTCCCCCATTCCTGTCAATTGTTCCCTTACGCTCTCCCTGAAACTCTCTACAACCTCTGGTTCTTTCGGTTTATCCAGGTCCCATCTCATTATATTCCCACCTTTTTTCAGTTTCTCCAGTTTCAATCTGCAGTTCATAACCAATAGATTGTGGTCAGAATCCACATCTGCCCCTGGAAATGTCTTACAATTTGAAACCTGGTTCCTAAATCTCTGTCTTACCGTTATATAATCTATCTGATACCTTTTAGTATCTCCAGGATTCTTCCAGGTATACAACCTTCTTTTATGATTCTTGAACCAAGTGTTAGCCATGATTAAGTTATGCTCTGTGCAAAATTCTACAAGGCAGCTTCCTCTTTCATTTCTTCCCCCCAATCCATATTCACCTACTATGTTTCCTTCTCTCCCTTTTCCTACTGATGAATTCCAGTCACCCATGACTATTAAATTTTCGTCTCCCTTCACTACCTGAATAATTTCTTTTATCTCGTCATACATTTCATCAATTTCCTCATCATCTGCAGAGCTAGTTGGCATATAAACTTGTACTACTGTAGTAGGCATGGGCTTTGTGTCTATCTTGGCCACAATAATGTGTTCACTATGCTGTTTGTAGTAGCTAACCCGCACTCCTATTTTTTTATTCATTATTAAACCTACCCTGCATTACCTCTATTTGATTTTGTATTTATAACCCTGTAATCACCTGACCAAAAGTCTTGTTCCTCCTGCCACCGAACTTCACTAATTCCCACTATGTCTAACTTTAACCTATCCATTTCCCTTTTTAAATTTTCTAACCTACCTGCCCGATTAAGGGATCTGACATTCCAAGCTCCGATCCGTAGAACGCCAGTTTTCTTTCTCCTGATAACGACGTCCTCTTGAGTAGTCCCCGCCCAGAGATCCGAATTGGGGACTATTTTACCTCCGGCATATTTTACCCGAGAGGACGCCATCATCATTTAATCATACAGTAAAGCTGCATGTCCTCTGGAAAAATTACGGCTGTAGTTTCCCCTTGCTTTCAGCCGTTCGCAGTACCAGCACAGCAAGGCCGTTTTGGTTAATGTTACAAGGCCAGATCAGTCAATCATCCAGACCGTTGCCCCTGCAACTACTGAAAAGGCTGCTGCCCCTCTTCAGGAACCACATGTTTGTCTGGCCTCTCAACAGATACCCCTCCGTTGTGGTTGCACCTACGGTACGGCCATCTGTATTGCTGAGGCACGCAAGCCTCCCCACCAATGGCAAGGTCCATGGTTCATGGGGGAGGGCGACTGCATAACAGGTGTAAAACAAAGGTACGGCTGTAGCTAGGGAAGTGCTGAATAACTCATTTGGCTGTCACGAGGGCAATGTGTGAAGTAGTAGAATCATAGTAGAATATTATCGAAGGATCTCCTGTCAGTGATACCAAAGTTAGTATCCATACACTAACAGACAGGACAGGAACTGAAATTAAGGGTAGCAAATCAATATCAGAAATGCTGAATTCTACTTTCAATTGTTACATTACAAATGAAAATCCACTGATATTGCACCAGTTCAGTTCTTGCACCATTGTAAAGTTGAATGATATAGACATAAGTGTGAGTGGTGTTGACAAACAGCTGAAATCTTTAAAACTGGACAAAGCTCCAGAGCCCAATGAAATCTCTATCACATTCTATACAAATTTGCAGCTGAGGCAGCCTCTCTTTTAATCATAATCTACTACAGATCCCTCGAACAAAAAGTGATTCCCAGTAGTTGGAAGAAAGAAGAGGTCACACCTGTCTGCAAGGAGGATAGCAGAAATGATCCACAAATCTACCATCCAGTATCCTTGATATCCACTTCTTGTAGAATCTTGGAACATATTCTGGGCTCAAGGTTAATGGGGTATCTCAAATAGAATTACCTCCTCCCTGCCAGTCAGTATGGATTCAGGAAACATGGGTCATGTGAAACCCAACTCACAATGTTCTCACATGAGATCTTGAGAACAATCACGTAGCTACAGTGTTTCTTGATTCCAAAAAGCACTTGACTCAGTACCATAATATGCTTATTATCAAATGTATGATCATATGAGGTATGAAGTGAAATTTATGACTGGATTGGAGATTTCTTGGTAGGGAGGACACAGCATTTTATCTTGGATGGACAGTTCTTGATAGATGTAAAAGTAACTTTGGATGTTCACCAGGGAAATGTGTTGCAACCCTGTAAGTGCTCAGAGATATAAAATTGTGGACTTCACAAAATGAAAAACATAATGTCATATGACTACAGTATCAACATGTCACATTTGGAGTTAGTTAACTCATACAAATCTCTGGGTGTATAACATTGTAGGGGTATGAGATGGAATGGTCACATACATTCAGCTACAGGTGAAGCTGGTGACAGACTTCAGTTTATTGGTACTAAACTAAGGAAATGTAATAAGACGACAAAAGGAAATTACTTACAAATCACTTGTGTGACTCAAACTAGAACATTGCTCAAATGTGTGAACCTGTACAAGATAGGACCAACAAGGGCGTTTTGGTATTCAGAAAGGACAGTATGAATGGTCACAGATTTGTTTGACCCATGTGAGAGTGTCACAGAAATCCTGAAGATACTGAACTAGCGGATACCTGAAGATATATGCAAAGTATCCAGGGGGAAAGCGTACTTACAAAGTTTCAGAACCAACTTTAAATGATGAATCAATGAATGCCCTACAACGTCTATATGTTACTCCATTATGGATGTTGTTGTTGTGCTCTTCAGTCCTGAGACTGGTTTGATGCAGCTCTCCATGCTACTCTATCCTGTGCAAGCTTCTTCATCTCCCAGTACCTACTGCAGCCTACATCCTTCTGAATCTGCTTAGTGTATTCATCTCTCGGTCTCCCTCTACGATTTTTACCCTCCACGTGGCCCAATACTAAATTGGTGATCCCTCAATGTCTCAGAACGTGTTCTACCAACTGATCCCTTCTTCTAGTCAAGTTGTGCCACAAGCTCCTCTTCTCCCCATTTCTATTCAATACCTCCTCATTAGTTATGTGATCTACCCATCTAATCTTTAGCATTCTTCTGTAGCACCACATTATGGATAGTGAGGACATAATTAGATTAATTTCACTGTTCCCACATTTCATACAAAGCCTTAATAACTGGTATAGTGGGGCTACCTTCTGCTCTTGCCAGTGGTTTGCTGAACATGGATGTAGATGTAGATATAGATGCAGATATAGAGTAGTCTCTTTCCCAAGCTTGCTATTTTAGTGAACAAAGCATTTTATAGTCTAGTCTCAAATTCGCTTAGCGAAAGAACTTTCAGTGTGGCAGGAAACATTACCTTGGACAGACGAAGCAGACTTGGTTGGAAGTGAGTTGATGATATTCTGACAATTCATTCTAATTACAATGCTAACAGGAAAATATTTAGAGGCAATTTTTTTCTGTTAGGTTTCTAATTTGTTAGGGTGTAACATTCACATATGTAAAATTGAATCAATAAAGCAGATAATTTTATAAAACAGTATTTTGGTTTTACATTCTAAGACAAACCATCATTTCAAACATTTCATTGCTTAAGGGGAGTTGGAATGCCCTATCTCGCCAATGTTAAATTTGCTAACTTTGTGTACCTTTTTCTTTGGAACTATTATCTTCAGAACTTTGAAATTCTGGCAGAGGTTTTCAGCATATATTGTGAGCCCACTGAACTAGAACCAATGTTTTCTTTTTGTTGGTATAGTATTTATGAATTTTTTACCATTAAGCCATTTTTTATTGGAAAAAGTATAACATAAACTTCCCTAGTTCAGAGAATAAGCCAGTTCTTGTCATGATTCTAGTTCAGTGGCCTCTTTGAACTGTTTTGCAGCATTTCTGAAAATTTGAATGTTGTTGGTTGAGTGGTTTATGAGATAAAGGTACATGTAACACTAAAAATGTCAAATGCCAGAAAATGCGATTAAAGTAATTTATTATGAAAATTCACAAATACCTTTTATTCTATTATCAAAAGTGTCCAGCAGAGTAATCTGGGTCATCTTCTAGTTCTTCTTCTTCACCTAGAAGCTTTCTTCTCCTTGCTGCCCTTGCTTTTTTTGTATTAAATTCAGCTGCATACTGAGCCTTCCTTACTCGCACGCTGTCCAGAAGCTGAAGACCTCTGATGGTGTTGATACCAGGAGCAATGCCGAGCCTTGCCATGACCTTTAGCCTACCCATATGACCATCATTGAATGAAATAACAGCATCACTGACTCCCCATTTCAATGTTTTTATCCCAACAAATACATTCTTAGGTACACGAGTCCAAATGAGGTTGTTGAACGACTCGTTTTGATTCTGGGTACAACCATGAAGACATTTTCGCAGAAGATCAGGATGCCCCAAGTCTCTATATATTGGTTTAATTACTTCCATAACAGCCAATGGAATATAATTTTTATGGTGATAAGGATCCCCAGTAGCTTGAGATTTTCTATAATTGCACCATGACTGAGGACCATCTGGACAAGCAAAATGTTGAGGATTATCATCAGTTGATGATCGATGTAAATATGTGGCCCATACAGCTTGTCTCATTTCCTGCAAATTATTTGCATTATTTCTTATTGCCATACCATAGTATTGTTGTAATTCATTTATAATTTTATCTGACAGGCGACCTCTAATGGTTTTACCATCTGACAAAATTTTGTCCTTCAGATTCTGTTTCAGTTTCCTTAGACGAGTGCCCATTCGTTTCTGAACATGACCGACACATTCTAGTTTAGTTATTGTCTTATTGACATATGGCATGGATTCTGTAACACTTTTGTATGCCTTGGAGTCCCCATCTCCAAGGAATTTTGTGTAAAATACTCCCCGTTCTTTTTCTGATCTGCTAAACATTTTCACAGCAGCGGCAGCCTCCATGCCTCCACTCGTACCTTCATAATTCTTGCTACATATGTGAGCTGCTTCTATCTTACCAGATGCACAATGGTAACAATGTTTAGTGAGCACTTCATAGTCCAAAACTTTACCGCTGTCCACACTAGTAACAGTAGCAACAGCATTTTTGGATGTGTGACCCCTTTTCTGCCAGGTTCCATCAAAAGCAACAGGGATATCTGGGTTTCCTTCATTTATATATTTTGCTTCACTGGCAGCAGCTTTCATTGATAAATCTGCTACAGACTGAACAGCATCTCCTATCACTTCAGTGTAATTGTCAATTTTAGCAGGTGGAGGTGGAAGATTCATTATGGCACAAAATGTTTGAGCAGCAGTATGTCCTTTACCAATTGCTCTCATTGCATACATTAGCCTGATATTACTCTCAAACAAATTGCTACTGCATGTTTTAGAGCTCCAAAAACAGGTCTCATTTTCACAACTGGCACAAACTATAGCAATTTTGCAGGAAAGTCCTATAGATTTTGTTATGTTCATATCAAAAGAACCTCCACAAAGATTACAACACAAACATTTCTTCATAAACTCAGTAAAAACAGGAAAGTCGACTAAAACATATTGTTCATTAGAAGCTTCATCTGTAATTTCACTTGCACAGTTTGATAACTTCTTTTTTGATGCACTGGTGGGCGTGTCTCCTTCACACATCTCAGCTGTACAAACGTCAGAACTTTCACCAGCATCAACAGGTGCTGAAGCAGAATCACTTGAACAAACGTTATTTGTAAATCTATTACCGCGAAACTTTCGCTTTTTAAATAATGATGCACTCCTAGGCATCGTAGAAACTAAGCACTCACCACTGAAAGTCAAAACAAGACAGATAACAAACTCCAAATGAGCGACAAACTAAACTCGAGGCTCAAAACAAACACTCACAGATCAAAAACTGAACAATAAACACAGCTAGTCGTAAAAACAATGGTACCTATGGAAGGATCAAAGATTCTACAACTGAAGAGTGAAATCCACAGCCTTCTATATGTAATGTTTTCGGAAATGCGAAGATTTAAATGTGTACAAATCACAAGATGGGTAACTTTGCTGGGCGCACATGTAATTTTGAAAAATTAAATAAAAATACTTCCAATTGGAATTTCTTAACAAATTTTGCACCATTTTAAGCAGAAAATTTCAAATTAAGTTATAAGGTTAAAAACTGAAAATGTGAATTTTTTCCATTTTCCGGCATTCCAACTCCCCTTAAAAGAAGTATTTTTCTCTTATTAATCATAATGGTGTCACATTTAGATGCTACCATGCATGAATATATGTGTACAGCATAATCAAATTGATGTGGTGTAGTGTCATCCTTCTGTGGAATTATATCAGAAGCCACACTGGCCTGCAGACATGCAGGGATACTACTGTATAATGGTCATAATAACAGAGCAGTGAGCACTTCAGACTTATTTATTTATTTATTTATTCCATGTGATCTGATGGTACACAGTGTGTTGCAGATGTCGGAAAATATCATTTAACATTGTTAACATGTATTAACGTAAGCCTATAGTATCCTAATGTATTATATTGCTCAATGTTTTCAGTTTAACACAAACAGCAAGATTATTGTTCTAAGTATTCATTTACAGAGTAAAAACAGTGACACAACAAATATGACTTCACGGCTTTGCTAAATTTTATGTTGTCTTCAATGGACTTAATACTAGTGGGAAGATTGTTGAACAGTTGGAGGCCCATGTGGAAAACTCCCTTTTTACACAGTTGAGTGTTTGTACGTATAACATGCAGGTTTGCATTTTTCCTGGTGTTGTGTTCATGTATTTCACTACTTTTTACGACTCTGAGGTCAGTTGGCACTATGTGTTTTCTGAAGAATTTTAGAGTCTCAAGAATGTAGAGGCAAGGTAGTATAAGGATTTACAACTTTCTGAAGATGGGTTTGCAGGAGTCTCTTGGTTTGCTCCCAGTAATAATCCTCATTGCTCTCTTCTGGATTCTGAATGTGCTCAGAGCAGTTGGAGCATTTCCCCAGAATATTACACCATATTTTAGGTGGGCTTGTATATAAGCGTAGTATGCACTGGTTAATGTTTTCAGGCTAGCACATGTTTTCAGTACACTCAATGCATAACAGCCAGTACAAATCCTGGCATTTACCTTTCCTGTATGTGTATTCCATTTCAGGTTATCTTGAACCCATAGACCTAGGAATTTGAAAACAGTGTCAGTATCTATTGAATGGTTATTTATAGTGCCAGATGGCTGAGAGGAATTTGCATTTTGTGTTTTGTGGAAGTTCATGGAAGCTGTCTTTTTGGTGTTGATAGTTAATTTGTTGATTTTTGCCCAGTTGCTGAGTTGATCAGTAGCCAAGTTCACAGCTTTTTGCACAGCCTCTGTATTCTCCCCTTTGAGGAGTACAGTTGTGTGATCAGCAAATATTATTGTTTTGTGTGCATCAACATTCAGGCTCAAGTCATTAATATACAGGAGGAAAAGTAGGGGTCCCAATACTGAGCCCTGTGGAACACCTTGCTTTACAGTTTTATTACTTGATAGTATTTCGGTTATTGAGTTGCTTTGTCTATTAGTATATTTCATGCTGACTCTCTGCATCCGATTGGTTAGGAATGTAGCAATCCAGTTGTTTGCAATTCCTCTGATACCGTAGTATTCTAATTTTTCCAGTAATATTTTGTGGTCAACAGTGTCAAAAGCCTTTGACAGATCCAGAAATATGCCTGTTATGGGTTGTTTTCTATCTAACAGTTCTAAAAGTGTATTTATGCAATCATATACTGCAGTTTCAGTAGATTTGTTGCTTCTGAACCCATGTTGAGCTAAACTTAGTAAATCTTTTTTTTTTTTTTTTTTTTCAATGAAGTCCATCATTTTTTTGGACATTATTTTTTCAAAAACTTTAGAAAAGCAGGATGAGATTGAGATAGGCCTGTAGTTATTCATATCTTTATTATCATCTTTTTTGGAGACAGGAATTACTTTAGAAAGCTTCAGAGCTTCAGGGAAGATACCTGCCTGGAGAGAACAGTCACAGAGGTGAGTTAATGGTTCAGCAATTGTGTGTTCACAATTTTTGATTACAGCTGCTGGGATACCATCAATTCCAGCTGAATATGAATTTTTTAACTCTCTGAGGGCTTTTGCAACATCATTTTCAGTGACTTTGGTAATGAAAATTGACTCTGCACATGTGTGATATTTTTGGTTTGCTGGTTGGTAATTTGTGTTAGGATTATTTTGGACCAGTTTTTCAGCTCTGCTTGTAAAGAAATTGTTGAATGAGTTCACCACAACTTCGGGATTGGATATAGATTCATTGTGGAGTTTGATTTCTATGTTCGTATGTGAAGCTTTCATTTCCCCTCTTTCCCTTTTTATGATATTCCACATTGCTTTTACTTTATTGCTGGATTTGTCAATTTACTCATCATTCTGCATCCTTTTTGCTTGTCTTATCACTCTTCTTAGGATACATGTGTAGTTTTTATAGTATTCTGTTAGTTGGGGGGAGTATTCTTTTATGTTTGCAAGAGATTTTTATAGCTGGTGTAATCCAACTCTTGTTTCTATTATTATTTACCCTTACTGGTTTTTGCGGAAAGGCCTCTTGAAAGTGGTGGATCATTTTGTCAAGAAATATGTTGAATTTCATGTTGACATCATTGGCTGTGTACATCTCTGTCCACTTTTCTTTACTAAGGAGGGCATTTAGCTTGTTCAAGTTCTCTTGGGTGAAAAACCTTCGTAAAGCTTTAGGTGGGACTGGGTTTGAGGTATCTTTGCTAACATCGACCTCTAGAATGACAGCTTGGTGGTCACTGAATCCTGCATTGTATACTTCTAGAGTTGGGTTAAGTTTATTTCTATTTGCAAAAATTTGATCTAGAGCTGTCTTGGATATGGGTGTTATTCTAGGTGGGCTCGTTTACAAGGCCATACAGATTATAAGTTTTTGCAATGTTAATCAATGTTTCCCTGTTTCTGTTGTGGGTGAGAAAGTCTATATTAAAGTCACCACATATAATCACCTCCTGTTTCCACTGCCTTATTTTGGATAGAAACAAGTCCATTTGTAACAGAAAATCATTAATACTACTGGAGGGGGGACGGTAGATTGTAGCTACAATTAGATTTAGATCTGTAAGCTTTATGGCTGCACATTCAAAGATCTTATCTGTTCCTATTTCCTTTAGGATAGGAAGTGGGCTATATTCAATGTGTTGTTTAATGAAGATGGCAACCCCACCATGTCCATCATTTGATCTGGAGTAGTGTTCACACAATTTGAAGTTGGGTAGTGAGATTAGCTTAACCACATCAGTTCAGAGCCAGTGCTCTGCTAGGCGTACTACTGAGATATCACTGAGTTCACTGGTCAGCAAAATGCTTAAGTCATCAGTTTTGTTGCTCAACGATTGGACATTGTGATAATAGATTTTCAGGTCTGAGTGGGGTTTACTCAGGGGGTTCGAAGTCATATTTACTGTGTCACTGACCTTTAGTTTAAATTGTGCTGTATCCCATGTATGTTGACTTCTGAGCAGTTGTGCTGGTTCTGTTGGTCGTCCTTGGCAGCCATCTCATCTTCCAGGTGGGCCTGAAAAGTATCCACATGCACTTCACACTGTTGAGACATCACATTGACGTTTTGGAGGGATGTCTCGATAATGTTCACCATCACATTATTGATCCTTTCAGGTTCCTGGCCTTTTTGAGGGGTCAGGGGGTTTGTGTTTCGTCTCTGTGACTTCGTGACCCATTTGTCTAGTGTAGTTTGCACAGTATGTCCACTATTACTCTTTTTATTTCCCATCTTGTTTGTCTTTATCCAATTGCTTATTAGCGTCTGTTTATGGTTTCTGACTTTTGGTTTCTTATTGTCACCCATAGTTGTCAGGAAGGCCAGTCTATTGCAGATAATCTCCTTGCCACATTTGTTTAGGTGTAAGCCATGTGTTGTGAAGTGGTTTCTGGCTAGTCTCTCTATTTCAAAGTTCACAGCAATTCTTTTTTTGTATGCGTGTTTAGCTAAATTCAGAGCCTGTATCAGGTGGAGGTTTGCAGTATTAATTTTACTATTTAAATTTTGAACATCATATCTCCTGGGTATAGGATGGATAATGATATTCATTTTGTGACTTAGAGCGAGTATTGGTTCCAATGGTTCTACCACATGCTTCAACATTAGATCGAGAGGTTTGTCTATGTCATTAGAAACCCTTTTACAATCAAAGTATCACGTGTACCGAAGCTTCTTGTCAAATATTCTGCGTTTTTTATCTCTTCTTTTAGTGGGGCTCCAGGTTTTACTATGCTTTTTACCTGGTATGAGGGCCCTAGTATGTCTTGCAGTATTTGAGCACAGTCTCTCCATGACTGTCACTTAATGTTAGTACTTTCATTTTTTCCGAGATTTTCTTGCTATGTAACGTTCTGGAATTTCTTTCGTTTTTGTCCTGCACATATATTGGTGCTTGAGAGATTATGTTCGTCGGCGGATTATTCATACACTTTGTGACGGATTGTTCACTTTGGGTTAATTTTTGCGTAAGATATTGAGCAAAGTTAGACTGCAAATTGACCTTGCTAGCATCTTGCACACGGCGGTTATCAGTAGTTACACTTTTAAAATCACTTTCTGGATCCATTTCACGTAGGCGTACCCCCACATTAGCTTTGTTTTCAGTTGCAGTTTGTTTACATTCAGATTTTACAGGGCTATGATCACATGTGGCACTAGACAACACACGATTTCTGAGCATTGCATTCTGAGCACGATTTACGGCTTGACTATTTCTTGTAGTACATTGTCCCGTCAAACGCCAGTTTTTGTCACCGATATTTACATTCGGTGTGCGGATAACTAGTTCATTGTTGGTGGTTTTATTGGTTACTGCCACTTCAAGTTCATTACACTTCACTAATAGTTCATGAAACTTCACCAGCAGGCTTTCAAGCTTCAGGTTGAGGTCCATTATTTCTTGTTTCAACGATATAATTATGTGATCCTGCGTTTTTAGAGTATTGTTTTCTTTGGATTCAGTTGCTTGTATGATGCACTGGCGGCATGTCCACTGTTCTTCACTGTTAAAGTATTTCAGGTTAACTTTGACGCATTTTTTGTGATACCAATAATTACAGTTAATACACAGAATACCTCATATAACTCTTTTCGAACATATTTTGCACTTATTACGGTCGAAATTCGTTGGAACTGTGGGATCGGCAATTTGTACACTTTTACCCGGTGCCATCTTGCTTCCACCTCCTCCTCCTCCCCCCAGGGTGCATTGTTTGATTACAACTTGCATTTATATTTGAGGATGCCATGCCTGAGATGGTGGGCTCAGGCAAATAATATCCCTAATCTGCAGACCTCTAATTGGCCACAGACGGTTCAGATGGTAAAGAGTAATGGTAGCCAAAGGTATTGGTTAGAGTTTCATTTAGTTGGAGTTTCACTCTAGCACACAGCTTCAATCTGTCAGTAATCTTCAACTGACTTACATTAGACTTTTTGACATGTACTTAATACTTACCCATTTCTTCTTCTTCTTCTACTTCTTCTTCTTATTTATTGCCCAATTTCGAAATAAGCACTAAAGTACCACACAAATCGATTACCTGTTGTAACTAACAGCTAACTCTGAATTCATTCATTCATTCACTTATTTTGCTGTTCATTTGATCTACTGTTGGAGTGTATTATATTAGACAGGAAGAAGATGACCAAGCTTTTAATCCACATGGGTGGCTTGTAGCATCTAATTTACAGTACAACACCAAGTCTCTTTCAGTGTCTCAAGCCATCTCTTATCTTTTGGCTTACCGAACATGTGCTTGTTCATTCTATTTGAGAGCAAATTTTATACTATGACTCACACTGACTACTCAGAATTTATATAACCAACTGATCTGGCTATGTCCCTGATTGATTACGATTATAATTTATGTATTTGTCATGAGTATTCTACACTCACATTACACTGCTTTGAATGTGGCAGCTGCTTGAGTTAGAAACATGTAAAGGGCAAGTATAAGAGACTGTTGGTATGTGTACAGAAGGTGAGTTGTTCTTGGTGTGATTTTAGTGTTATTTTTGACAACAACATAACTTACAGATGGGCCAGATAATTAGTTAGACTTTGAACAGGAAGTATGAGAGAGAAGAAATTTGGATATTCAGTCAAGGGAGTAGGAAATTTGGGGAGTAGGCAGACACTACTAGCAAAGTTACAGTTGTAAAGAAATGCAGAGATCATCACTTCTACCCAGAATGCAAGGAATTGGATGGAAAACAACATGGCTGAGGGAAACAAGAATGTGCAATTCCTAGTATATTCAACACAGTGAAGACTATAATCCATCCTCTCTTCAAATTTCATGTCCTATTTCTTTAAATATGGACACCGTCCTATAATTTTCATACTTTCGTTTGCCCCTTTACCCCCTGTCATCAGAAAATAACCAGCAATGTATCATTTGGTGCATTGACACTTTTCAATCATTACTAGTTTGGACTGAAACATATATTATTCATAAAAAGTGAGGTGACACATTCCACCAACTCTCTTCATAACAGCATTTTATAATTATTGTAATTGATTGCCAGTGTTTGTTCTAAAGTATGGTACAGCTTTTTCATCAGAGCTTCAGTTGTCTGCTTAGAGAACTATGTTTTGAAGTATAAGTTGGCAGTTAACAATATTAAAAAGTAAATACTATCTTAAAGACAATTATTTAATTTGGCTTTTAACTTATGTCACCATTTTTGGCTTATAAGAGAATCTGCTGTAACAGTCTGTTTAGTGTTCTGTTTTAATTCTTTTTGATTGCCTCTGATTCGTGTGGTATGTGAATCCCATTCTATTGCATGTCTGTAACCTAGGTTTTGTTTTGTCACAAGCATTTGATGATTCTGTATTATTGTTTTTTAAGTACTGTCATTGAACTAAATATCAAACCTGAAAACAATTTGTAAAATGTTGAGTGATGTTCAGAACACATATTTTTATAAGGAGTTAAAAAGAGAAGTATTATACAAGTTTTATGAGTGTTTTAAATATCTTGATGTGGACTGCTATGACATGTTTCCGTGGTTTACAGTCCCTTGACTCACTAACAGCTATAATTAGGCGTGAGTAATAATAACCAGGTTGTTTCTGTTTTTAGTGAAAATGGATTTTAAACAGTCCAAAAGAAAGAAATTTGTTATGATGGCTGCATCACTGAGTGTGAAAGTTCAATGAGTATAATGTCTCTCTCTCTCTCCCTCTCTCTCTCTCTCTCTCACTAACTCCAAGAGTTATCCACAAGTCCTTAATTTGCTGTAGTGTTCTCAGAATTGTCATCATAAAGATCTGTTAGTTCATCCTGAATATTCTCATAATATGCGGGAATAAATCAACGAATGTTTTTTTCATCAGATCAGAAATTTGCTAATAGGAATGTGAAAATTTCATCTATCAGTGACACTAGCATATTTTTTGTTACAGTAATTCAAATGTTCCTTCTAGCTTGTCAGAAAAGAATGAAAATAGTTTCTCCAAGTCATATGTTTGTTTTTAGAACCATCTATAAACTACTTGGTAAATTACTATGACAGACACGATCAGTATATGGTGGTGTGTATTCTTGTACAAAATATCAGTGTAGGAAATAGGAAAGTTGTGCACAATGCCTTTGTGCCAAATAAAGTTATGATACATTTTACAACAAAATCAAAGTAAACAGACAAAGAAAGAAATTCTAGCTGTGCCACAAGTGACAACATTTTACTATATTAAAAGTTGATGTAGGTACAGCTGTTACGGTGGAATAGTGTTAACACATGCTTCCTCTTTACTTTCTCAATTTATTTAATTCTTTTGCTCCAAGTGCTATTAGCAGATGATTTGTTGCCCTTCTCAAGCATGAGCAGTTTACCCATAATTCTTTACATTTCTTTGTAATGTGAAGCAAAGAAATTACAGCTGCCTGTCAACACTGACTTGCATTTCACTTTGTCGAATATTTCGGATTTCAATCTCTTGCCTGTCAGATTTTGTTAATAATTTCCTGTATGATATGTACTTGCTTTTATTCAATAATATCTAACTTTTGTGTTTGCAGATTTTTGTATTATTGTAGAACTGTTTAACTAGTCAATTTTTTATTAAATTGGCTTCTGAGTCTTGCTTGGATTTTGTAATTTGTAATATTTTTGTATGTTATGTTTATGGAATATGGGTGTTATCGTTTTATGGATAAGTTTTTTTAAGTCAGTAAATTTTATGTTGGAATGGATTTTAAAGTTTTATCTATAATTTTTA
Organism: Schistocerca americana; assembly: GCF_021461395.2. Lineage (NCBI taxonomy): Eukaryota > Metazoa > Arthropoda > Insecta > Orthoptera > Acrididae > Schistocerca > Schistocerca americana. The sequence continues at coordinate 168,195,759 of NC_060119.1, read as the reverse complement.
ACCTTTCTTTTAAAATTTGAAATTCTTAAAATTAATGAATACAAAGAAATGACACACAGCTCATATATCTGCAAATAATAGTCCACTTTTGCATGCACACTTTTGTACATGTGTGTGTGACCACACACAGTCAGGCAGATGCGTGCGCATGAGTAACTGGGAGGGGGGGATGCGTACATGCACACTCTCTCTCTCTCTCTCTCTCTCTATCTCTATCTCTATCTCTCTCTCTCTCTCTCTCTCTCTCTCTCTCTCTCTCACACACACACACACACACACACACACACACACACACACACACACACTCTTCACACACCCTTGATCACTAGCTTCTCATATTGCTTTCATTTATTGTCAGTTATAGCCTGTAGTTCTTTATTTACCAGTTTCATCAAATTCCAGGAAATCTGCATACTGTTTGATAGATTATTTTTGCAAAATTGTTGACATTACATCATTTTATGATTCTTGAAAAATTCAAGATTTAGAAGCATAGCTTTTGCGAGTGGTTCAAAGTCGAAGAAATATGTTGAGCTTGTTTCTGCTGCTGTGTTAGTACAGGAGAATTTAAAGATTTTAAGTTTCCAGCATGAAAAAGCTGCATATTCTGTATTCAGTCAGAAAAGTTTTCTTGCCTCCATTGTCTGCAAATCTTCCTGAGTTATGGAGCTGCTGGTGGTTCTATGTAGGCGGTGTTTGCCAGTTGGATCCCAGAGATCACCGAGTTGGCTGGCAACCGCTGCAAATACGGAGGGCAATACAAGCGGGAACGTGGACGGAGGTACTCGCGTAATGTCATAGACATTCGTTACACAATTACTTGAAGCCTTCCCAGTTTTTCAGTATGATCTTTTACAATATTTTTGATAAACTAAACACCTTTTATAGAAGGGTTTTGTGAATGATTTGATTTAAATTAGGCTTGAATTTTAATACAGATATTAATGACTGTCCATCTACCACTGTAGCCAATGCAGGTACATGATAGTATGTAATGGTTTCTTGGTGGCATGCCTTGATTGATATCAGAATGTTTTCATACTAGGCTTTCTCTGGGTTCTGAGGGCCTGTTGCTACATAGAGTAGAGTTGATATCATGCTAGTCCACTGCGGCTGATTTAATATTCCTGTAGAATGCACTCACTGCCTTATTAATCGCTTTAGATATTCAAAATACACCCCTCACTTACTGTAATTTTATTATTTGTTGTTTTCTGCACTAGTGGTGCTACATTAACACTCTTCCGAGACATATAGTGTCCCTCTTTGTAAGATTGCTAAAGAAAGCAATCCGGGATACAGCTATGTTTATTAAAAGATATCGTCTCTCAGCAGTGATAGCTGAAAGCCTACAGAAGCAGTTCATATCATTCAAATGAGCCAGGTGTCACCATGGCTGTACACCAAGAAACATTGGCTCGTTGGTGGATGTGATGCAATTACCTTACTTACCTAAATGCAGGTTATGTGTTTGCTAGATAGATAGTGTTGTAGGAAGACACAGCACATTCTGTGATAAAGTGCACAGTTGTACTGCCACTGTTTTGGTGTCTTAGCAAACACATCATTGTGATTGGGTAATTATGGTACATGTTATTTGCGAAAGCTAAATCTTGGAATGTGCTTGCTGAAGGAAAATAACTTTGTGCCTGGAGCTAACAAGCCATGGTTTCTGTGTGTGTGTTATAGTTTTAACAGTAATTGATAACCAAACAACATGATTCCATGGTATATGATGAGAACTTTTCTATTTGCCAAAAGCTGGCACCTGTGTCCCAGAAGAAGCACTTACATTGCTTTCCGTGTTCCACTATAAAATCTAGTCTTTTCAGTCTCTTGTATCATTCATTCAATTGTCATTATTCATTCGAGTGTTTTTGTGTCTTGTTCTGTTTTATCCCTTCATGCCATGACGACCCCCGTGTATAGGCCATTTTCGCAAGTTGTATCCCCGAGATTATTGATCTGATTGGGACTAGACCCAAGTACGGCGGCACCTTGAAGAATGAACGCGGCAGAAGGTGAGACAATTAGCCTAACAAGTCTGTCGAGAAAACAAAGAAAAATTATTAAGGAGTTCTTTTGTCCAAATGCATCTGTATCTTTACTAGTTAATATTAAATTTCATTTCATAAATAAATAAAAATTAATTTTGATCATGTTATAATTAAATAGCAAATTATCGTCATATGTCACAGTATTTTAGCTTGCTCAGCAACCATGTTATTGGAAATAACTTCTTTCATTAATCATATGATGCAGTGACTAAGGATAAAAATCTGTCATTTAAACAGTGTTATAAATATATCCTCCACTTTGATTATTGTTGTGGTAATCATTGTTTTAATCTGACTTTTCCTGATGTTGCTATTATTTTAATTTCCTTATAATTTTTCCTCTGATAAGATGCAAACCAACCCTTGTTCATTTGTATCTAGTGCTAATTGATTGTTGCATTCTTTAACCAACAGTGATCCTGTCCAGTGGCAGATCTGAATTCATGAAATGCTATAAATTCTCAGATTTGTGTATGTGGTGCCAAACTGTCATATTCTGTTGTAACAGCAAAGAGACACGTTTTGAAATTTTGTGCTTTATCTAGTATTTATTGTATCCATATTATGTCCACAATTAATGGCCCAAAGAAAGCAATTTTTCAAAAATATATTCATCATAATTCTCTTGTAACTTGAAATTCTTTCAGTGACAGGCAATGTCTTTTGGATAGGAATATTATTAGTTTAAATCCATTACATGACTTTAAACGTGCAAGAAAAATATTTTAAGGACAAAAAATGGTTCCCACAATAGTTTGCAATTGCTACACATCTGCTACAGAAGAATTAAAGATCAAAATGTTGTATATTACACTTTCTCTATCAATGCATTATGGCAACAGGATGTACCCATCCCACTACCTCTCCAGCTACTTGTTCGTACTGTTGTCTAGCAGAAGAATTTTGACAACAGTTTCATTTACAGGTTAGATGCTTAAGCTGCAGGTCTGCTCCCCATTTGGAGCTTATATTGTGAGCACCACGTGATCAAACTTATGAGTAGTACCTAACAGTAATCACATAGGTGGTTTCTTTCTTCATGCACGTTGCTGGTGTTCATGTTGAAAGGAGATAAATGATATATTTAATGAAGTTCTTTTTTTCACAGTTAAGGTCGGTTGATAGGAAAGTTTTTGTCTGTTATTTACAACTTACTGTGGTTTTGTGTATTCAGAGGATATTGAGAATCATAAATTAAGCATGATCTGTTTTTGTATATGTTTTCTCATATTTTCATTGCTGTAAATGGCACATTTTTTACCAGTAACATCTGTGAAACATGTTAATTATTGATTGATATACCTGAAAACTAATGGTCTCCAGAGCTAAAAAGCAAATTGTAGTGGATACTATTGAACATAACAATAAATAAAAGTACAGTAGAATACTTTATTTCATATTATTTTATCACACTGTGTTTGACAAAATACTTCAAAACATTCATAAAGGTGGAAAATTTGTGTTTTGAATGTACATTTGTTTGAAAATGAGAATGGAACTGATCATACACACTTTGCTGTTATGTCTAGGAAGAAGTGCATAACTTCTTCGTATGCTTTCATCCAGTTTACTCTCATGATGTCATGATTTTAGGATAAAGCTGGTTTTGTGTTTGTCTTCCATGATTTCATCATTTAGATTAACAAGTTGAATTTTGCAAGTCTGAAACACAAAGTTTCTTTTACACATTAGTATGTGAGAACATTCTTATTTTAATGCCTGATATACTGAAGTGCTGTACTGTATGCTAGAAAAATTACTGATATAGTAATTATCAGAGGAATGCTTTCATTGTTAAAGTTAACTGTGACAGAAAATTACTTCCTGCCAGTTAACAGAAAATGTGGTAAATTTATATTTGTGTTCATACAGCAGGATAATGTTCAGTTATCTGATAATGGATTAACACTAAAAGAAAATATTTTATTTAAACATTACTGCTACCAATAAATAGCTGACAAAATATAAGACAGTAATTTTTCAGTGAAGGTTTAACCTAGGAAAGGATTTTAAAGTATTTGATTTAAGAAATGGAGAGTGGTTTACAACTAAAATTTTAGACCTAATAATTAATTTACTCTCTAGAAAATGAATTGGATTCAGATGAACTCTGGTGCATGTACCAACATAAGCAACCAGAATATCTAATATGACTATATGACTTCCCTGAAACTGTGTTGAGCAGACATTTGATTTTGAGTTATACAGCTCAAGCAGGAAGGACTACAATATTTTCTCGGAAGTGTGCTTAGCTGTGTTATGTCATACTGACATTAATGCCACCATGGCAAAATAAGTTTTAACTAGCGTAGAGTGAAGCTGTTAGGGTAGGTTGTGGCTCTGTTTCCAAAACTATTTAACAGTGTTTATCTTTTGCCAAAGAGCATAGTATTCACAGAATAGTTTGGCTAGTGAAAGAATGAAAAGCTAATTTTTTAGTGTAGCATGGTAAAATATTTTAGGCTCAATTAACTTCAATCATTAGTTTTAGCAACCTTCACCCTTTTCCCAGAATTGCAGGTTATTAGTGGTAGGAGCCATATTGCATGTATTAACTTTGCTTGATTGATATATATATATATATAGGCAGCTATCTTGAATTTTTGAAAACTGAAGTGGAATTAACAGCTTAGCATGCAAAAACTGCAGCTTTTGCAGTGCACATTTGGCTAAGCATAGTCTTTAACTGTCTTTCATCAAGCCTCAGTCATTGGTTGGATGTTAATTATCATAATTATAATGTGCCATATACCTTACTGCCTTCAGGTTGATGTAACTGTGCTGTGAAGTACTGATGTAAATGTCTTGACTGTGCTTTTGCACCCACTCCAGCCACAAGGACAGCAGGTATATGGTGCATTAGGAACTGGTCTTAATTTTGTAGATTCAAAAGAAAAAGAAAGACATTTTTGCACTACAATGTCTTTGCACAGGATTGTACATTTCAGAATGTTGAACAGTATGAATTACTGCTAACTATTATTAAAAGGAATTTCCATGTTAAGGTTGTTTATGTGAAAGTTTCACAGTTTTGTGTCATATAATATTCTGTTATTTGATTATTCAGCCTATTCTGTGGGAGGCATATGTACCATGGTGAAGCCATTGACCAAACATGACACACATAGCTTTGTTTCAATTATTTGTTTTATCTTAAAGTCAAAGGACAAAAAACCCTCATAAACTGAGCAACTCAGAAAAGATATGAGGAGTTGATAATTTAACTGTGAGTATGTGAGGTCACCTCCAAGCTACTCACTGTGACATTGAAAAATTTTATCAGATTTGCTCTATCACATTAAATTACTAAATATTATATTAAACAAACAAAACAAAAAATATCTTACTGAATTTTTGTTTGTAAAATACAAATATTTGTTATGTAGAAGCTTAGTTAACTGTGTTTTGTGAAAATGAAGTATGATCTCTGAAAGCATGAAGTAACATTGATTTTTTAAGAGGGCAAGAAGTGATGAAGGTTAAATACTATTCATAAATTAGTAAATGTTTTACATTCCAACTGGATGAGTATTATTTGTTTGTGGAATTAGCTGGTTGTTGACTCAGTTACTGCAGAAAGTGTAGGTTTATGTATCATGCTAAATAACAGTAGTGTCCAATATGTGATACATAGTTCCATGAGACTAAGTTTATACTGAACTTTTCTTTTAATGTTTCATTGCTCTGCTTCAATTTTTCCCATGCTATTTTCAATATATTTCTCCTATATATTTTACTTGCCTTACTTGTGGAATCTTTTCCATAATTCTTTTTCAAAATGGTTGCCGTTTTTGTTAAGCCAGTCATACACACCAATTTTTACATCTTTTATGAGCACTTATTTCATTGTTCTCATTTAAGTTGTTGAGTCTTCTGCTTTCCCTTCTGTCAACTTTTCATCACCCATACATTTTCCTTTCTTGTTTTACTGGCTATCACTTTTCCTGCTCAGGTAAACACTCCTCTAAATGTAAATGAGCAGAAACAATGTTCATTAAAGGTGTTCGCAACTTTCCCTTCTTTTAGATTATGTATTTGAAATTCTTGGTATAATTTTATAGCTACATAATCATCACGTTGTTTGGTCAGGTTTCATTTAGATTGTGTAACCATTAGTATGTTACATACGTTCCATTAGCATTCAGTCATAGGATGAATGTATGATTCACATTCATTGCTAGTTTATTTTCATTTGGATAGTAAATTACTTTTCTGCTGCAATTAATTTGCAATTCAAATATTCAAATTCCATTACATTTCTGTGGTTGATGTAACCATGGAAGAAAAAGGTTAAAAAGTGGGAAATTGTGGTTATTTATAATTACTACAATTATTGAAGTAGGTTGTAGCAAAGTCCACAATCCATTAATTGATACGTGATTGGAAAATACCTATAAATAGCTCTAAATGATAAGTTTTATTATGCTAAAAATGTTTTCAGTATTAAGTATGTCAGTTTTAATGTTGATTAAAAAACTAAGAGCACACTACTTCACAGAATTCCATTGGAAAATTCTGATCAAATAGTAGATGTGCACTTTCAAGGCTGCTGCTGTTCAATTCTCAACTGAATATTTGAGCTCATTTCTTGGTTAATGAATTTTAGTGTCTTTTAACAGTTGAGGGACATACCTTTTCTAAGGAGTGTGGTCCATTAAGAGCAGTTGCATATGTTTCCTTAAGCTTTAAATGTGGTTTGTAAACCATACTTTATATTGGCCACTCAGGGATAGTCTCAGAGGCACCAGTCATAGCGTTATATTTTTTGTATTAGATCTACAACTTTGCTTCTGCTGTTATTTCTTGGGAGTTTGAGGCTTTATTGTGAAAAACATAAAACAACTTTGATTCAGAGATTGACCATTGTTGTCCACAACTTTCTCCCTTCTTTCGAGCACTATATAAATCCCACAGCAGAAGAACTGGGCTTCTTTTGAGTAGATCTGTGAATTGATCAAATTTTACACTTGTTTATATGACCAAAAGAGCTGGTCAGCCAGAATGATCAATGTCTTGAGAATAAGACATGTGGGGCTGGAGTTCTCATTTCAATGTTTCCAAGTATATTTTGACGTTTTTTGTGACATATAGTCAAGCATTGTCATGCTGCAAAATCAACTTTTCATCTATATCACTGTATTGTGGCTGGCTGGCTCAAATGCATCAATTGCTTTTGATAACAATCTGCAGTGATTATTTCCATCTGTTTAAGTAACTGCAAGAACCTTCTCCCTTCCACCGCCATTCCAAGCTTCAATGTCAAAATCACCATCATTGTTGTACTGCAACCATTCTCAGCATGTTCTGTCACTAGTGGTTGCCTCACCATAGGTCTTAACCAGCATTTTGTGAACCTTAACCACAGATTTCTTCATGTTAAAGCAGAAAATTAAAAGTTTCCACAAATGATGAGAACTAGGCTCCTCAGTTGCCGTATTCAGTCGAGAATAACTTTACAATGGAATCACAAATCACCAAATATTTTGATGGCGTCGTGTTTCCAAACACCTTAAGCTTATTTTTTTACACTTCAACCTATCATCTGCCCTACCACTTGCCCACTTCTGCCATCTGTTTCAAAATGGTGGATGCACAGTTGCAGATCTAATAGTTTTCCTATTGGGTGGTTCTGTTAAAGTTTATAATCAAGAAATTTGAGGAATAATTTGTCAAGAATGTCTACTAAACGAATTTTCTCCAAAAAGACCATCATAAACATAAACAGTGATACATGGAGTCACATTAAGTAGGTTAGCCCTTTACCAAATTTGGGGTGTCAGTTGAAAGCTGCATGGAAATACTGACAGTGATTATCAAGTTGGGAACAAAGTGGTAGATAATCAGGCGCTCATATCACTGGTTGGAGCTTCGATAACATACACATGTATGATAATTTGTGTGAGGGTGAGGTTTATATTTTGTCCTCCTTTGTGATTTCAGTCTAACCTGTCCACAAATGAAGCAAAAATTGTCAGCACTGTTTACACATTTGTCAGGCAAATTGAATCACAGGAACTACAAGGACCACATCCACCTATGCTTAAATGAAGCATGTTCTGTACTTCCTTCTTGTTCCATTCCTCTTGTTGCTACAAGCCTGAGATATGAGATAAAAATAGCGACAAAATACACACAGCTATTGTTGCCTCAAAGTTCATCACTGTGTCTACTATTAGTGGAATTTTGAAGCCAGATAGGAAGGGGTTGACAGTGAATGCTAATAAGATATAATTATAATGAAATATGCCACCCCCCTCCCTTTTAACTTGGAAGTGAGAGCCAATTCAAGTTTATCATTGTCGTTTTCATTATCAGCATAATCAATATAGTTAAAAAACATTATTTAATCCCAGTTACGTTTTCACTGTTGGCAAGTATAATGTACAAAACAACAATGTGAAGTACATTGTGCTAACGTTTTTTTGGTCAAAAGAGAGATATGATTGAAAAGTAATTAGACTTGACTGTGTCCAGAGCTTTCATAAATCAGAATGGTTTTTTATGGCACTAAAAGAATGCAGTCACATACATGCTATCAATTTCAACTGTATTTATTCTGTTTCTGCTGTCTTACATAAACAGTATTAAACAGTTATTGTTTGAAAAACACCTATGAATGGCTCTTTGACACTATCATTGCTCCCTAGTACATTGCATCTTTAGTGAACAGCATGTTTCCAAAAAAAAATCTTTAAAGATAATCTTTTACCAGAACTTCTTATTCCTTCTTTGTTGCATCCTAATCAGAAACATGATTACTTTGTACGAATGACATATACATTGACAGACAATAGTGGGCATACACTACTGCATAGTGATGGCGTCTTCTGTTACCATTGTTCTAGCTGCAACCATCTAGGGTGAGAAGTTTAACTCATTTACACTAATATTCTCACAACACAGTTCATGCTATAACAAGTCATATAAGATACAGATTTTCATCCTGTCCTGAAATCCTTACACTGCCAGTGATTTCCTTGCTGCAGTTATAGGGTTCTCAGTATCTTGATGCTTCTGACTGTTGTGTAGTTAATTTTGAGAATTGATGTTGGCTGCTTGCAGTTTTAGATTCCCTCTGAAATATTTCATGAACATGAACTCATCTGCACAGGAAACTTTTTATGTGATATATGTTACCTTTTCCTTTGAACAAGAACTTGGAGGGGACAGAAAACTACTGCTGTCACTTTTAACAGTGATTTCTGTAATTGTTGAGGATAGTTCATCATTCTTTTTATATGTCAACTACCTGCATACACTTTTGTATGTTATGTGCATGCATGTGCACATTTTCCTGTGCTGAAAAGTATTTTTTAGCTTCAGTGTACCTTTTTCTGTGTGTAGAACACCTAGATACTCAAGGGCTTAATTGATGTTTAGCTGAATTTGATACAGGCAGTTGTGAAGAGAGAGGGCAGCAGACAGAAATATAAAGATTGAAAATATATTTGTAGAATATCTCATGTTTTTCAATGCTGAATCAATCAAAAATTGAATGATACATTTAAACATGAGAAACTTTTTATTTATTATATATCAGTAGCAAGTTAGTGTGTATGTGTGTTCATGGTATTACAGAATTAACTGATGATCTTGTACTTCCAACAGGCATATTGTAGTGTGTGGCCACATAACATACGAGTCGGTATCCCACTTTCTGAAAGACTTTCTTCACGAAGACCGAGAAGATGTGGATGTTGAAGTAGTCTTCTTGCACAGGTAAGAAAATTGTTTTTATACTCTGCAACTTTAACTTAACCTTTAAGAATTAGTCTGTTAGCTGGAGTTTAATCAGTAAGTCTAGTTTTAATTAAGATATAAGAATAAGGATTAACTTTATTTTCACAAATGTATCTAAGATTAATGGTTTTTATGTTTCTCAAAAGGGACAGAGAGGAAAGAAACAATGAAATAGTCTGTTATTATAATTATTATTATTATTTCTGCAGATAGTTACAAATGTAATGTGTACTATCTCATTTCTCCATATTAAACTCTGCAATTTGATGGCGTTTTGATGTTTCATTAAAAACTGGCAAATTTTATTGTTACACAAGTATAAGCATTATAAGAAAATAATAAAATATTCAGAACACTTTAGAAGTTAAATTTTTAACTTAAACTTTTTTAATTAAAAGTACTAATTATAGAATAGAAAGAAAATATAAACATACTCTTTTCTGTTTTATAGTAATTATTTTTTCCCATGTCACAAAAGTGATGCTGTTATGGCATTGACTGCTTCATTGTTCCTTCTGTAATATTTCACTCTGTACTTGATATTTTAAAGAGAGTTTTTGTTGTGGTCGACCTTCCTCCTTTGTAAAACAACAGAATAATACACTTCTGCTATCCAAACCTCCACTTTTGCATTTCACAAAAGTTGGCAATCACACCTTAAAGATGAGATATTAAGATGAACTCTACATTTTCAAGAAAAATATAAAGTTATTGGTGATAACCTAAATTCTATTAGTTCCAACTCAATTAGAGCTACAATGTAATCATTCTTTTGTGATTCACTATGTATATTGCAGTGTTAAAACCTTGGCTGTGCCAGTGCTTTCCACTCAAGCAAGTTAAATACACTCCTGGAAATGGAAATAAGAACACCGTGAATTCATTGTCCCAGGAAGGGGAAACTTTATTGACACATTCCTGGGGTCAGATACATCACATGATCACACTGACAGAACCACAGGCACATAGACACAGGCAACAGAGCATGCACAATGTCGGCACTAGTACAGTGTATATCCACCTTTCGCAGCAATGCAGGCTGCTATTCTCCCATGGAGACGATCGTAGAGATGCTGGATGTAGTCCTGTGGAACGGCTCGCCATGGCATTTCCACCTGGCGCCTCAGTTGGACCAGCGTTCGTGCTGGACGTGCAGACCGCGTGAGACGACGCTTCATCCAGTCCCAAACATGCTCAATGGGGGACAGATCCGGAGATCTTGCTGGCCAGGGTAGTTGACTTACACCTTCTAGAGCACGTTGGGTGGCACGGGATACATACGGACATGCATTGTCCTGTTGGAACAGCAAGTTCCCTTGCCAGTCTAGGAATGGTAGAACGATGGGTTCGATGACGGTTTGGATGTACCGTGCACTATTCAGTGTCCCCTCGACGATCACCAGTGGTGTACGGCCAGTGTAGGAGATCGCTCCCCACACCATGATGCCGGGTGTTGGCCCTGTGTGCCTCGGTCGTATGCAGTCCTGATTGTGGCGCTCACCTGCACGGCGCCAAACACGCATACGACCATCATTGGCACCAAGGCAGAAGCGACTCTCATCGCTGAAGACAACACGTCTCCATTCATCCCTCCATTCACGCTTGTCGCAACACCACTGGAGGCAGGCTGCACGATGTTGGGGCGTGAGCGGAAGACGGCCTAACGGTGTGCGGGACCGTAGCCCAGCTTCATGGAGACGGTTGCGAATGGTCCTCGCCGATACCCCAGGAGCAACAGTGTCCCTGATTTGCTGGGAAGTGGCGGTGCGGTCCCCTACGGCACTGCGTAGGTTCCTACGGTCTTGGCGTGTATCCGTGCGTCGCTGCGGTCCGGTCCCAGGTCGACGGGCACGTGCACCTTCCGCCGACCACTGGCGACAACATCGATGTACTGTGGAGACATCACGCCCCACGTGTTGAGCAATTCGGCGGTACGTCCACCCGGCCTCCCGCATGCCCACTATACGCCCTCGCTCAAAGTCCGTCAACTGCACATACGGTTCACGTCCACGCTGTCGCGGCATGCTACCAGTGTTAAAGACTGCGATGGAGCTCCGTATGCCACGGCAAACTGGCTGACACTGACGGCGGCGGTGCACAAATGCTGCGCAGCTAGCGCCATTCGACGGCCAACACCGCGGTTCCTGGTGTGTCCGCTGTGCCGTGCGTGTGATCATTGCTTGTACAGCCCTCTCGCAGTGTCCGGAGCAAGTATGGTGGGTCTGACACACCGGTGTCAATGTGTTCTTTTTTCCATTTCCAGGAGTGTATATTATTGTGAAAGCTTGGAATTCACACTAGCACCATTTCTTCCTTCATGTATAATTTGTACATTGCGGTCATTTTCTGGCTCAAAAATATACCTCTCTGTTTTCACATGGAAGTCTTGTTGTTGTTATTCACTGTTAATGTAACATTCAGGAAATCCATGGATAAATGAGGTTCTCAGTTGTTGTAACAATGCCAGATATTATTAGCCCAAGTTTGTGATCTTCCTAAGTATGTGGCTCCTCTAGCAAAGATTCTATGTATAAATGACATTTTTGTGACAGCCAGCTTAGTTATTTCTCTAACTTTATCTGATTCCTTAAAGTTAGACCCTGTGTGCCACTTATTTAAACATTCATGAAAAAGAGTTGAAAACAGTGGAAGTCTCATTTTCTTTTTTCATCTACACACCTTTGAAACTGCATTCTGTTTTGGTGATGATATCTGTAAATGTTTTGCCTAAAATATCTGTGCTTCTTTGAAACCATATAGATATTGTTAGAGGTATAGTAATATTTGCTTCCAGGTTTAATAAGACATTTGATATTTTATATAAAAATTCTTGTACATATTTATGTGGATTCATTTCTGTTAATCATACACAATGAAGATGTACTACCCTCAACTAGAGTTTGCATTTCTTTTATCAGATGACAGAATGTCTCAGTTTGATAGCTTTTGTATCTGGTAGCCTTCATGTGTGTTCATCTGTTTGGGTGTATGTAGGTGATTTTTATGTTTTTGATTGGTTGCAATTTCAGTCATACAAGGAAAGGTCGAAAAGTAACACCCAATAATTTTATGACCAAATTGCTTAACAAAAAAAAGGTCATAATGGACTTACATCTTGTACCTACTTTTCTACATAGTCACCAATGTTCTCAAAACATTTCTCCTATTGTGGTATCAGTTTCAATATGCCCTGTTTGTAGAAATCCATTTGGTCGGAGTACAGTCATTTGTGGAATGGTGATTTTACTTCCACATCTGTTGCAAAGTGTTGGCTGCCCAAGAATTTATTCATGGGACGAAAGTCTCATGGTGCAAGGTCCAGAATGTATGGTGAATGCTGGATCACCTTTCACCCAAATTTGGCAGTTTTCTTATGAACAGGAGCAGCAACATGGGGGTGAGCTTTGTTACGAAGAAGTTTTACACCGACAGCATTAATGTTGTGACATCTGTCACATAGGGTACAATGCAACTTAATCAAAGTTTTAGTGTAGGCTGAAGCATTCACAGAACACTGTCATAAGCACTTTCCTAGCAGGCTGAATCATTTTGAATTATATTCATACTGGGGAACCAGCATGTTTCCACTCTGTAGAGGCCTGCTTGGATTCGGCTTTAAAGTAGTACACTCACACCTTATAATCAGTAAGTCATGCCCTTCTGCACTATAACACATTAAGTGATCCAAGCTTGTCATCATTCACTGGCTCTTATGGTTGTCTGTCAGGTTCTTAGGCATCCAGCAAGCACTGATTTTATGAAATGTAAACATGTTATGAACAATATTTTACACTGTTCCATTGGAAATATTGAACTGCTGCAATAAGGTTTGCAGTTGCACATGCTGGTCATCAAAATTTCTGCCTCAGTGGCTTCAACAGTCTGCGGTATTGCAGCTGTTAGCAATTGCCTGGAATGTGGCTAAGCCCTAGGGTTCACATGACCCCCTCTGAAGAATTCATACCACCTGGAGACATTGCTGTGGTCCATGCAGTCATTCCCACACACCCCATCCATGCCCCTCTAAATTTTGCTTGGTTTATGCTCTTTGGCCCACAAATATCAAACTACACTTTGCTGCTCTCCACAAGTTGATGACAGTAACATGTGCACCATGTTTGTTTTGTAGTTCAGATGCACATGAAAACAAAATACCCTCTGTAGCACAAACTTGAAACTGTATCATCATGAAACTTCAACATTCCAGCTTCAATACCATGGAGAAAAATTATTATTATGTGTTACTTTACAAGCATCCCTCATATTAAATGTTTTACACACAGTTCAAGGAGAGTACTTGAAGATATTTTACTTCTTGTGCAGCTGAATTCTGCTTCTTAAATTGATAGAGCTACCATTTGTAGCCATTTTGAGTTCTGTGAAATCGTTTACCCAAGCTAACTCAAAAGCTGGTACATAATTTTAGTGAAATTGGAAATTTATGCACTAAAATTGAAGTTTGATATCTGGTGTGCATTGGTCTGCTTACTAGCTGCCAGCACCGAACCTGTAGTTTTGTTTGTAGAAGCACACTGTCATTTTGTTGATTCTTGAATCAACCACTCTCTTACTGCATCACTAGTAATACTGACATCTGAATTCTCGTTCACCATAATTGAGGTTTTAAATCTGCTGGAAACCCATATAACATGAGTCCCTCTACCAAATTGTAATCAGTTTTCTTACCAGTGCTTCAAATTTGTTCAGTAGTATAAGTGACTTAACTTTTGACAAGCGAGCTTCCATATTTTTCTCAGAAGCAAAATGTATGTTAATCCACCAGTATAGTAGCCCAATAAACTAAATAAACTTTTATCTTTGAACATATTGTAAATTTTGGCATGCTTATAAGGGGTATTTGCTGAACTAAGTTTTGGGTACACATTTGAATGTACAATTAAACATATTATGGATAATGCTGTCCGTACAGTCTTTAGACTATTTCAGTAGCTGCAGTTGTTTTCTACAGTCCCTCAAGTTTTAGTTACAAATCAGTGATTAATTTCCACTCATTGTAGTTAGACATACTAATGAACTTTTCAAATGTAAACAGTGATTATCCCCTCAAAGACAACTTTAGGGTGTTCAGTTATTTCAGCAAATAAACCTTAAATTTTTGTAAGCAAAAAATATTAATCAACCCTGTTGAACGCACATGGTATATGGCACTCATGAGTGTTAGTGATGACAATTTATGCCAAGCAGATACTACCTTTCGTGATTTTTTTTTTTTAATTTTGTCATCAGATGGTACTTCATGGATGTGGATATTTTTGTAATCTCTTCTCTTGTAATATATTCAGGGCACATAATGTTTTATTGCACAACTGCAAAACTTGGTAGATATGCTGATACTTTATTGCAAAACCCGTTTATGCAGGAAAAGAAAAACAACATTAGTTCCAGTCGTGGCCACTTGGTGCATATCTAGTGCTGTACACTGTTTGTTTGATGGTATGTTCATTTGTCCAAGAATCATTTCAGTATATTGTTTCTACATATGGCATAGGACAGTGGTAAAACTAGTTAATTTACAATACAGTAGTCATTTTGACTACATTATTGACATAATCAAAATGCAAAATGATGTAGGTTGGTCTACTACATTTCATCTACATGTGATAAAGCAGTCATTAAGTGGGATGGCATGATAAGCTCAACATAAACTTTATTATGAATTGACAATTACTAAAATTTGCTAAATGATGTTTAACTATTATGATGTTCCATAAATTCAGACAAAGAGTAAAGCAGTGTTCAAGCAAGAACTGTTTAAACTTTATTTTAAATGCAATTAATGTTGGTATGCATTTTAGGGAACAAGGCAAATAATTATATGACATAGCTCCAGTATGATACACTCCGCTTGTGCATAAACTTGTATTTACTGTGTTCATGTGTAGGTTCATCTTCTGCTTAGTTTTACGTGTGTGTATATCATAGTTGTGTCTGAAGAGATTTTCCTTTTTTAAGATGCTCCCTTTTGTATATATATAGCTAGACAGCAGCAATATTTTGAGAGTTTTAAATAGGAGTCTACAGGAATCCTGGCATTTAGCCTTTTTTTATCACCCTGATAATCTTTTTGTGTATTTTAAATGTTTTTGTTGAATATGTGGAATTCCCCCCAAAAATTATACTGTACACAAGTAGCAACTTTATGCTACAATGGTACATTGTCATCACTGATGAGCAGCTTGTATTCCAAGTGAGAATGCTAACAGTCTTTGTTAGTGAATTCAGTCTCTTATTTAAATTGTTTAGGTGCACCTCCCACTTCAGTTCTACCTTTGACAAATTTTCCATCGATAGTGAAAACTGCGTTTGCAGGATGGAGGTTTTGTGTGGTGTGGAAGTTAACTCCCACAGTTTTTTCAAAGTTCATGATGAGCCTATTGGTCTTGAACCAGTGCATTAAGGTATGCATAACTGATATTGAAGCCTCCTGCAGATTTTCCTTATTCTGTGATTTAATTAGAATATTAGCGTCATCTGCAAAGAGTACAGTGGTTCCATCATGTACTTTACTAGCCAAGTGATTTATATACAGCAGAAATTGGACAGGTCCCAGAATTAACCCTTGTGGGTTTCCATTCTCCTCATCACTGTAGACACTGGATATTTTTTGTGTTTCACTATCTTTGTGTTTTATTTCTGTAATCTGCTGGTGATGACTTCCATGTTGTCATTTGACAAGCCATAACACGAGTGAACAGTGTAGCTATAGAGAATAGAGACAGCACAGTGTTAGTGAAATGGTTTTATGTGATTGACAGCAATTACAGTGCTGAATTGAGAGAGTATCACCAACTGAAAGGTCTGAGGACAGGCCCAATATGATTAGATGATTGAAAGAAGATGATAATGAAATCTGAAAACATGGGTGAGTGTGGTGTGGCACCAGAAGAGGAAGGTGTGCTACCCCAGTGGAAGTTACTGAAGACGTTACTCTTGCTGTAACTGATCATGCAGTGTATGCCCTGGGTAGTGCTAGTTCTTGGGCGTTTTCATGAGAATTGTCCATTCCATAGTCAGGAGTATGGAAAGTTTTGTGGTCTGTTTTACACTGGTACTTGTATGTGACCCAGATGGCGTGGCACATGAAACTTCATGACCTACAGCAACATTCCGAATTTACTCTTTGCTTTCTGGCTCAGACCAGAGTTGATGGCATGTGGCAGGGCAATATTCTATAAAGTGATGAGGCACAGTTCACACTACAGGGTGCAGTGGATACACAGAATTGCTGAATTTGGGGTGGTGTTAAACCACCTGTTGTGCACAAAGAGGCATTACACTCGCTGTATGTGAGTGTGTGATAGGATTCACAAGCATTTTTATTCTCAGTCCATTCTTCTTTTAAGAGAATGTACCCACACGGCATGTCATGTGTAGCATGACATGTGCACATGATCGAGATTCCTTGTATAACATGTGCTTCCTGCTTTGGAACAGCCACCTCATGTTGCTTGTCCAGTAAATGATCTGTTTAATGCAACTTTTCACAAACACATTACCTCCATAGGTTTTCCAGATGCGTGGCCTGCAAGATCACCTAATCTTAATCTATGTAAGTTTTGCCTCTGAGGATATCTTGTCAAACACTTTTATGAGGGACATGTTACATCTCTACCTGATCTGAAGGCTAGTATCCAGGAACAAATTGCTCAGATTCCACTGGATCTGCTGCAAGTGCCTGTTGATTGTGACGTCTTTTTGGATACAGCATCTTGTTGATGACTGGTGCTTATATTTAACAAATTTTCTAAGCTGTGGTTAGTAATAGCAACAACACTATGCCTTTCTCTTTTGTTTGACCATTTCTGCCTATATCCTGTTCCTAATCCAATACATATGGAAACATTTCAAAGCATCTTTCTTGCATTCACAGTGCCAGATTTGTACCTGGTGGCCAAAATTGGAACTATGACTTTTTTTCTTCTTTAATTAGAACCACCTGGTACTACAAGATATCAAACAAAACAACAGCTGTTAGTTTTACAACCTTGTGGAGAAGAGAGATTGCTACTCACCATGTAGAGGAAGTGTTGTGTTATAGACAAGCACAATAAAAAGAAATGTTAGAAATGTTCAGCAATTGGGAAACACACACACATTCACACAAGCACAACTTATGCACACATGGCCAATGTTTTCTCCAAGCACTTATGCCCGACTGCAACTGCAGCTGAGGTGAGCACTGAAATATAGCTGAGGTAGGTAGTGGTATGGATGGGGTGTGGGTGGAGAGGGGTAGAGATAGCAGGGTAGTTGCGAGTGTAGATGCTAGTGTTGCCTATGGGGGCATGTAGCAACGTGGTTTGGGGGACAGAATAGGGCTGTTATATGCAACATCAGGGGACTGTTCTAAAGCAGAGGATAGAGAAGGGGAGAGGACTACACATGTGCATTGGTGGAATAGAAGGTGTGTGTAGTACTGGAATGGGAGCTGGGCAGGGAATAAGCAGGTGGAGAATGGGAAATAGCAAAGATCGAGGCCAGGGAGGTTAGGGAACGAAGGATGTGTTGTGCAGGGAGTTCCTACTTGTGCAGTTCAGAAAATATGGTGTTATTGTTAATAATTCAAATGACACAGGCTGTCAGACAGTTGTTAAAGTGGAGGGCATCATGTTGGTTGGCATTCAGGCAACTGTGTGATCTAATTATCTCTTGGCCACAGTTTGGTGGTGGCCATTCATCCAGACAGACAGCCTATTGATAGAGTTGAAGTTTGGAAGTTAGGAGTCGAGATTCTGGCAGAATTGAAGCTGTGAGGACGGGTCGTGAGTTGTGCTTGGGTAGCTCAGATGGTAGAGCACTTGCCCACGAAATGCAAAGATCCCGAGTTCAAGTCTCGGTCCAGTACACAGTTTTAATCTGCCAGGAAGTTTCAGCCTGTTGGTAATTAGGCCCACATATAGAGTGCAGCACAGTGGTTACAGCTAAGTTTGTAGATCACATGACTGTTTTCACAGGGTGATTGTGCCTTTGACGTGGTAGGGGATGCTTGTAGTAGTTTTAGAGTAGTTGGTAATCGGAAGATGTACAGGATGGGTCTTGCATCTAGGTTTATTGCAGTGATGTGATCGAATTGGTAAGTGGGTTGGAAGCAGGGTTGGAGCGGGGACAGACAAGGCTACTGCATAGGTTGGATGGATGGCAGAACTACTTTTAAGAGCAAAGCATGCTGAGCTGAGATTTTTAGCCATCTTATCAAAAGATTATTTTCATTTTTAGATCATTGTTTGTCTGCTGTACTAAGCAGTGTTACATACTGAGTTCAGTTAATATGGTCCCAGAATTTTCTTAATTTTATTGTTGTTATTGAAAAACAAATATTTCATTTAGGCAATTAGGAGTACAAGACTGACTGATTATATTAAAAATATAAAACTTTTCACAGTTATGGTAAATAATGCAAGAATGTTCTTCAATCATGTAATTGCTTGTGTAACTTTTGTGACAGTGACAAATTCTGCATTTGTTAAAGTTAGTGATGTCATATGGCATAAAAAGAGACAAAAAATACATCTCCTGTTATAGATCTTCTGCCCTCTTTTCTTCTCCTACCAAACAAGGTAGTGCAGTCATTGGCACACTGGACTCATATTCAGGAGAATGGTGTTCAAATCTGCATTGCCCTGATTTAGGTTTTCAAGATTCTGATAAATCTCTTCCGGAAAATGCCAGCATGGTTCCTTTGAAAGGGAATGGGTGTTTTATCCCATTGTTAAGTCAATCTGAGTAAGTGCTATATCACTAATTACCCCCAATGTCTACAGGACATTAAACTCTAATCCTTTTTCCTTCTTCTTTTTTCTTTGCTAGTTAGAATAAACTGGGAAAACAATTGTTATTCTGTAACATAGACACACATCCTAGTTTCATTTACGAAACCGAAGAATTGACTTTAGACTTTTCCAGTATTGTTCTATAGATTTATATTAACACATGTCTGTGCAGTTAACTGTAACATGGATGTCTGGTATTGTAGCTCTTATCTATACATCAAACAACGTAAAAAATTTTCTGTATGTTTTGTTCATCACAAATCTTGTCAATGGATCTGATTGCAGCTACATCTTTCATGGTTTAGACCTTTCTGTGTTTGATAATTTCATTAATAATTCAGGGGTAATGGAGAGAACTTTCCAATTAGCAGATGCATTAAGTCATCAAGGGGCATACAAAATTGCCTCCCCTTCACACACACACACACACACACACACACACACACACACACACACAAACACACAAACACAGTCCACCTACAATGTGTCAGCTGAATGCACACTGCCTGGACTGCAGTTCAGCAGATTAACTGTATTTAGGATTTGTGTAGGGTGGGTTGGGTAGAGGGAGAAAAGAGGCAGAAAGGGAGAAGAGGGGTTGTGGAAGGGTGGTTCACAGCTCAGAGGGAGAGAGCAGATGTATAGAATACGAATCTGGGAGGGGGCTGGGGGCAGGCGACAAGTGTATGGGATAGGTGTGCAGCACCTAGCCATCAGAACAGATGGATCAGGTTGTGAAGCAGCCATTGAACTCGAGCATGTCATGTTCAGCAGTATACTGTGCCACTGGCTGGTCAACTCTACTCTTGGCCACAGTTTGGGGTGGCCACTTGTTCTGGTGGTCAGCTGATTCTGAGCTGGTATATGTCATGTCTGCTTTCACAGGTTGCGCTGCCTCTGATGGGGTTGGATAAGACAGTGACAGGACTAGAATGAGGTGTGCTGGGCAGATGAATCAGGCAGATTTTGCAGCTGAGACTTTCGCAGGTTGGTTGGCTGGTTTGAGGTATAAAGGGATCAAACTACAGGGTCATCAGTCCCCTTTTGCAGGGATATGGGCTTTATAGCAAAGGTCTGGTAGTGAGAGTGTCATAGGGACGGACCAGGATGCTGTGTAAATTGGGTTGGTGGTGGAATACCATTGTAGGTAGGACGAGAAATATTGTGGGTAGGATGTCCCCCATTTCTGGGCATAAAGATAGATAGTTAAAGCTCTGGTGAAAGATGTTCATTTTATTTATCACTCATTGTCATCACCCAATATCACCTGTGATTCTGGGTGATGAGCAGTGTTCTCTTTTGAAGCTGGTTCTTGGAGAGGTGTAAGGATTAGGGCTGTGTGAGGATATAATGTGGGAAATCTCTTTGCAGACTGGGTCTGGGGGATAGTGCCTGTCTACAAAGAAGGCCTTTGTGAGACCTTCAGTGTACTGATAAATCCAATTATTGTTACTGCAAATATGCTGTCTACTTGGGATGGTCTGTCGTTAGGGAAGAAAAACATTAATCATCCTCCTAGCAGACATAGGCTTCACCACTGTCATGATGAATCACATTGACTACCTGACAGAAGGCATCCACAAACTGTCTGACTCCTTCACCGACAATTTCTGCTTCAGTGATCCTATCCCAGAAATCCAAAACAATCTCCAGTCCATATTCAAATCCTTATGCCCATCCCAGACTTGTTCTCCAGAATCCATGTCCCTCCTCACCACAAAACGCACCTGTACACCCACATTCTACGTACTTCCCAAAATTGTTAAACCCAACAGTCCTGGATGCCATGTTGTAGCTGATTACTGTTTCATATTCCAACAATCTTCACTCTTTTTGACCAGTATCTCTTACCAGTTGCTCATAGGCTAGCTTCTTGTATTAAAGATGCAGACCTCTTCCTTCAGTGGCTCCCAAAATTCCCCTTCCCATTAACACCTGGATACCTACTCATCAGTGTTGATCCCTTCTCCCTACACACCAACATTCCCTCATGCCCAGGGGCCTGGTGATCCAAATACTGCCAGAACCAACATCCTTCTGACTACAAAATCACTACCTCCCTCTTTATACATTTAACCAATTATGTCGTCACACATAATTACTACTTCTTGGAGGGGAAGGTACGAAACAAATTTGTGGTGAGGTCATTGTCACCTGAAAGACATCCTCCTATGTCAGTTTGTTTATGGGTAATCTACAGAAAACCTTTTAAAAGTCTTTCAAAACACCCTCATCCACAACTACATCACCTTCTTCCCCATTCACTTCACCTGCTCATCCTCAGTCCATCATGTCACCTCCTTGATGTTGACCTCTATCTCTCTGGTGGTTCCATTCATTCCTCTGTTCATATCAATCCCGTGAACTGTCAACAGTACATGCCTTTGGATAGCTGTCATACCTTCCACACAAAAAAAGCTCTCATTTAGACTGGCCACTAGTGGATGCCAATTTAGAAATTGATGTTAAAACTGCTTCAAAACCAACAACAGTTAGCAGCCTCAGCTTTATTGCCCCCCCTCACCTCCATCCACTTACTTTGACAAGGCAATTAGGTTTGGAAGGTATATTTCTGTCATTTTGTTCTTCAATGCAAGGCAAGTAAAATAGCTGATGCAGAATGCCAGAATATGCTGTTACTATAATCAAGTAATAAATTGTATGAAGTGTTGCAGAAACCACGCCCATTCCTGGACCCCATTATTTGGAGCTTTTTGGATGTTTGTTATTTGGTGACTGACTATTACAGTCACCAATCCCATGTAGTTGCAACTAGGTTCAGATTTAATCAGTGTGTCAAGCAACTGAGCAACCCTACTGTAATGTATCATATTATTATTATTATTATTATTATTTTCTTTCTTTTCTCCCTAGTTCTTTTCTTTTTATACATATAAATATATAATAATAATAATAATAATTTTGTACCATAGATAACATTGGTATGGCAACAAAACAAGCAGATAGAGGTGTTTTGCAGGATATGCTTCCTGCAACCACTCTAGAAGAAAAACAAAGACAGAGGATGATATGGTCAGATGAAGTTAACCAACACCTTATGTTCTGTTATTACCAAGAAACAAACTTAGGAACCAACACAACTGGATACAGATGACAAGTATACACAACATTTATTACCAGATACCCAGAATTAAAATTTTTAACAGAACGATGACTAGCTGATCAGATCGGTGTAATAATCAAAAATAACAGGATACCCCAGTCAGAATTAGAAAACATCAAACAACAAGTACAACAAATACTGGAACAAAATAATGTGCACTCAGAAGAAGAAGAAAATACAGTAATCAACTCAAACATCCCAGAGCAAACAATACGCATCAATTAAACAATCAGAGGAAAACGAAATCTTAAGACAGCCACCAGAACAAGCACAAATAGAACACGAAGTGACATGCATGTTAGATATAGTAGAAAAATTTCAGCTGACATATATAGAATACAAAGACACGAATACAGACATTAGACCATTCTTGCATAGACCACCAAATAACCCACAAGTCAAAACAACAGTAACAACTATCAACACAATCATACACAACAAAATAAATGAAAATACAACTATGGAAGAGTTACAACTACTGATTTTTATAGGAGCACTCACTACACTAAATATACACACTAGGCAGAGATCAGAACCAACCAACACACAGAAGAAACCCACAAAACCAGCATGGCAACACAGGCTACAGATCAGAATAGAAAAACTGAGAAGAGACATCGGACAGGCAACACAATTTATAAGAAATGAAATATCAGACAAAAAATGAAAAAGGTTAGGTAAAATCTCACAACAAGAAGCGATAGAGCAATTAGATGAAAAGAAGCAGAAATTACAAGCATTGGCCAAACGACTTAGAAGATACAAAAAAAGTGGAAGTAGAAGGAAACAAAACCAAACATTCAACACAAACCAAAAGAAATTTTACCAGACAATAGATAACACACACATTAAAATAGACAATCCACCAAACATAACAGACATGGAACACTTATGGAACAACATATGGTCAAACCCGGTACAACATAACAGGCATGCACGGTGGATACAAGCAGAAACAGACACATACAAGATGATACCACAAATGCCTGAAGTGATAATTTTGTAACATGAAGTCACCCGAGCAATTAATTCTGCTCACAATTGGAAAGCCCCTGAAAAAGATAAAATAGCAAATTTCTGGCTAAAGAAGTTCACCTCAACACATTCACATCCAACTAAATTATTTAACAGTTACATTGCAGACCCATACACATTCCCTGATACACTTACACATGGAATAACTTACATGAAACCTAAAGATCAAACAGACACAGCAAACCCAACTAAATATCGCCCCATAACTATGCCCACCAACAATATACAAAATATTAACTTCAGTCATTACACAGTAATTAATGACACATACAACACTGAACAAAATTATATATGAAGAACAAAAAGGCTGTTGCAAAGGAGCACGAGGATGTAAAGACCAACTGATAATAGATGCAGAGGTGACATATCAAGCTAAAACTAATAAAAGGTCGCTACACTACGCATACATTGATTACCAAAAAGCTTTTGATAGTGTACCCCACTCATGGTTACTGCAAATGTTGGAAATATACAAAGTAGATCCTAAATTGATACAGTTCCTAAACATAGTAATGAAAAATTGGAAAACCACACTTAATATCCAAACAAATTCAAATAATATCACATCACAGCCAATACAGATTAAGCATGGAATATACCAAGGAGACTCATTAAGTCCTTTCGGGTTCTGCCTTGCTCTGAACCCACTATCAAACATGCTAAACAATACAAATTATGGATACAATATTACTGGAACATACCAACACAAAATCACACATTTGCTATACATGGATGATCTAAAACTACTGGCACCAACAAATCAACAACTCAACCAATTACTAAAGATAACAGAAGTATTCAGCAATGATATAAATATGGCTTTTGGAACAGACATATGTAAGAAAAATAGCATAGTCAAGGGAAAACACACGAAACAAGAAGATTACATATTGGATAACCACAGCGACTGCATAGAAGCGATGGAAAAAACAGATGCCTATAAATATCTAGGATACAGACAAAAAATAGGAATAGATAATACAAATATTAAAGAAGAACTAAAAGAAAAATTTAGACAAAGACTAACAAAAATACTGAAAACAGAATTGACAGCAAGAAACAAGACAAAAGCTATAAATACTTATGCTATACCAATATTGACCTACTCATTTGGAGTAGTGAAATGGAGTAACACAGACCTAGAAGCACTCAATACACTTACACGATCACAATGCCACAAATATAGAATACATCACATACATTCAGCAACAGAAAGATTCACATTAAGCAGAAAGTAAAGAGGGAGGGGATTTATCGACATAAAAAAACCTACATTATGGACAGGCAGACAATTCAAGAAAATTCTTTATAGAACGAGCAGAAACTAACAAAATACACAAAGAAATCACTCATATAAATACATCGGTTACACTACTGCAATTTCGTAACCAATTCTACAACCCTTTAGATCACATAACATCAACAGATATGAAGAAAGTAAATTGGAAAAAGAAAACATTACATGGAAAGCACCCGTATCATCTAACACAGCCACACATCGATCAAGACGCACCCAACACATGGCTAAGAAAAGGCAATATATACAGTGAGACGGAAGGATTCATGATTGCAATACAGGATCAAACAATACACACCAGATATTACAGCAAGCATATTATTAAAGATCCCAATACCACAACAGATAAATGCAGACTTTGCAAACAACAAATAGAAACAGTAGATCACATCACAAGTGGATGTACAATACTAGCAAATACAGAATACCCCAGACGACATGACAATGTAGCAAAAATAATACATCAACAACTTGCCATACAACATAAACTAATAAAACAACACGTTCCCACATACAAGTATGCACCACAAAATGTACTGGAGAACGATGAATACAAATCATACTGGAACAGAGCCATTATAACAGATAAAACAACACCACATAACAAACCTGACATCATACTCACCAATAAAAAGAAGAAATTAACACAACTAATCGAAATATCCATATCTAACACAACAAATATACAGAAGAAAACAGGAGGAAAAAATTGAAAAATACATCCAACTGGCTGAGGAAGTCAAGGACATGTGGCATCAGGATAAAGTTGACATTATACCAATTATACTATCAACTTCAGCAGTCATACCACACAATATTTACCAGTACATCAATGCAATACAGCTACATCCAAACGTATATATACAAGTACAGAAATCTGTGATTATTGATACATGTTCAATTACCCGAAAGCTACTAAATGCAATGTAACATATACCATACAGTTAAAAGAAAGTCATGCTTGATTAAGGTCCGCGTCACTTTCCATTTCTAACCAGACATAACGTCTGAGAAAGGAAAGAAATAATAATAATAATTTTGTACCATAGATAACATTGGAATGGCAACAAAACAAGCAGATATTATGGTCCTCAATTTTTTATTTCTGTATATTCATCTGTTCATCTCTATAAGTGGTAGCAGGTGGTTGTATTATGAGTTCCACCAAGTTAATGTTGTTGAAAAAATCTGTTCATCTCTCTAAGTGATAGCAGGCAGACATATTACAAGTTCTGCAAAGTTAGTATTGTTAAAAAATCTGTTTGTCTCTGTAAGTGGTTGCGGGCGGATGTATGAATAGTTCCGCCGCATTTATATTGTTCAAAAATGTGTATTCTAAGCAAACAAGAGGAATTTGCATGAGCAGAGGAGGGGCAATCATCATAACCAGCTCTATGCACAATGGTGATAACAAGAAGTATGTAAACTTAAATGGTGAATGTTTTATCTTAAATTGAATATTGAATATTGGAGGTCTTTTGCTATTAGTGCCAGTTAAAGTTCACTCAGGATATGTGTACCTTCCAAATTCTTTCAATTATTCTTTCAAAATTTACCTTTAAATTATTAAAGCAGCAATTTTTAATCAGTTTCCAATACATATTACATTTTATCCCCCTCGCCACTATTAAATGGTGACCATTCAAAGGATGGCACTTAGCGGAATATGAACAGACCTCTCAGTTGTGGAGATAAATTTTTTTAGAGATAAATGCTCCATTTTATCATTACAAGAAACTAATGAGGCCTTTGTTGCATTTATTTTATGTTCATGAGATTGGAACTATTAACAACCTGAAGGAGCAAATTAAAATTAAATACTGCCTACAAATGAGACACACTGGGAATGCTGATTTCAGCGGTTAAGGTAGGAAGCTGCTACGCTGTATGCTTATATAGCCACGCTTGGCGCCATCTCTCCCGCAGAAAATAGTCTCTTTTCCTTCCAATTAATATCCTTTATGGAAAGTGCATTTCTATAGGAAAGACAAAATTTTGTGTAAAGTCAACATTAAAGTGCAAAATAAATAATTCAGATTCTGTAAGACAGTATAAGAGAATAATCAGCTTCATTAATGAATACTCATATAAATCTGCTTTAATTGAAAAGTAACGATACAAACAAAAATTTAATGTTTAAATTTTTTTTCTTTTTATGATTTTGTTAAACACTGTTCACAATGGAGTCATAGGAAATGACCATTGTTGAAAACTCATTACAAAATGTATTATGCCAAGATGGCAGAAATCCGAGCTTGGCAACAGTTGAAAGTAATGCACCAACTCGTGAACTGGCTGATGACTACCAAAACAACCAGATTGGCATCCTACTGTTAAAAATTGAAGATGCTTGATGAGACAGTTTCTCAGTTCTCACTGGGAAATGTTTTTCCAAATAGTGAAACTGAAGCGCACGACAGCAAAACTTCCTCTGGCTATAATGCTCACTATGTTATGAATGCAAGAGCAGAAAACAGTTCGAAAAATCAATGTAACTGCTAGTGACACCCACAATTTGACACAACTAAGCAACTAGTAACACAACAGTTTACAAGACAAGAATTTCAAGGAAGTGTAACACAACAGCTTAAGGGTGTAACACAGCAGTTCACAAGACATCAAGAAAATATGGGACAACTGTTTGCACAGCAAAATTAGGCATTTAGTGATTTCAAGAATAGTATTAGTCAACAGCTCAGTGAGGTGAGCAAAACTATATGCACCAAGTTATCTGATGAACTATCCAGGAAGTTTACAGAGCTTAGTAAACAACTGAAACAATAAATAATTACTGACATGTCCCACAGTATAAATATGTTAACGGAAAGGGTAATATCCATAGATTGTAAATAGTAACAACTTGAACGTGAGTTGCAAAACCTTAGTGAAGCATATTCTCAAATTCAGGAGACGCAATCCCAAGTAGATGCATCAGTAAAAAATGTCACGAATACAGTCAGCGAGTTGCAAGACATATGCAAAAACCAACCCACAGAAATAGAGAAGTTGAGTCTAAAAGTAGATCATTTAAGTTTAGTCAGAATTTGCCAAAAAACAGAGAGATAAGTTATGTGCAAATGTAAAGGAAATAACTGAAAAAGCTGAAGCCGGGATGCTGGAAAGGGCAGTACCCTTGCTGAAAAGGTAGTCCCAGAATGCAAAATTTATGTAGATACTGTAGAAGAAGCTCTAAAAGAGAAAGAAAGTAACTTCTAGCTAAAATAGACATGGGTTTAAAGGAAGCAGAGGAAAGATTACGAGGCAGTGTTGCTAAAACTACTGACATTTCAAAACAACATATGACAGAAAACAAACCTATGCTTTTGGAGAAGTTAGATGCCTTCACTGGTTATCCACAATTCTGGGTTAGCCAGTCAAAGGAAAATAGTGAAGGACGCACAATGCAACAACACTTGCCAGCAGTTGCACCTGTGGAGCAAGTGCAGTTGCCCTGCACTGTGTGATTTTCCAGCATTCTAAATCTAATATTGTTAACATATGTACAACTTAGAGGGCATACCTACCTTGATCATATCTGATAAAGCAAGTGTTGATCAGGCTCATGGCCCCACTCTCCTCCAAGCTCATAGAAAGGGGGCCCACCGTGACCGGTTCAAGTTTTCCGGTATCACGGTGGCATTGGTTTCTAGGTTAGGTATAACAAACACTATGTTGACCCTTGATGTTTGGTTACACAACTAGTGTCCTGAGAGGCTCTCAACTGAAATTCTCTTTGCCTCTGCATGTTATTCGGCAAATGTGTATTACTTTATTACTTTGGTGGTTATTGTTTTGCATTTGCCAAGCGATCAGCTGATTATTGCCAGTAGCTTGTGCCTGTACATATTGTACAGGCTGGCCACACGCTACTCGCACTTTGTAATTGTTTTTACTAAATTTTTGCCCATTTCTTCTATATCCACCTTTGTATTTACGGCTTTCTCTACTGCTGTTGTGATTACCATTACCATTACCATAGGTCTGGGTGGGATAAGATGCCATCCGTTTTGTACTACGAATCCAATGTTTACTTGTTGGTCTGTAAATCTCTGTGCCACTTTCGGCATAACAACAGGCTTCGGCTTTACTGGTCTCTCTTTGTATATTAAATCTATTGAGTCAAGTACAGATAGAATGTATTCGGTGTCAGTTTCTGGGATGGTAATGCATTTTTCCCTAGTGTGGGCAGGAAGACAGCTCTAAAATTTTCAGCACATGCACTTGAGATACTGGGTTCGTCCAGTATCTGGTTTTATTAAAATATTATTCAAAATAGCCCCTTTAGCTTCCATACTTGCTATGGAACAGAGCTGGGGTGAATACTTCATGTCTGAGCCTCTCTTGTATGGCATCAGACCAATACTTATCCAGAAATGTGCTCTCGAACTGTTCATAATAGTGGTAATGTTCCGCCATGTCCGTAGCCCATAGCAGAACATCACCCTGTGTGTATCCAACAACAAATCTAATTTTCTGGGCTTCAGTCCAGGTACGAGGTAAAACATTTCGAAATGCTCTGATAAAGACGAGTGTGTGTTATTTCCCTTCAGAAGTAAATATTGGAAATTGTCGATGCCCAAGTAATCCTTCTTCTGCAAGTAATGTTGATGAAAATGCTGCGCTGTCAGTGACAGGTGTGTCCTGCCCATTGTACGCAACATGTAGTATTGATGATACAACTCTTTATACCTCAGCATATGAAATGGTTATCCTTTATACAGCGAACATAATAAGGAAGTATTGAGGTGCACTTTAAACACTGAATAAGTATTTGATATGATTGGTACCATCAGGTTTGCGTTAGGTTTATAAACAACAGACTATTTTGTTCTTGGGATCATGATTAAGTCTAGTACTGAGACGTAAGGGAGCACATAAATGCCTTTCCATGAAATTTCCTCAATCCTGTAGTGTGTAGATCCTTCCTGGAGAATGCTAGAGAGGCGAGGCCATGCGTAGTTATTTAAGCAGCGTGTAGAATCTGTTGTAGCGACTATTGTTTACTTCTTTAATTCTTTGAACTTGATAAATATGCCCCACAAGAAGTCACTGTAAATTGAAATGTAATGTATGTCAATTTATGCCATAAAGGAAAAAAGAATCTATTACTGTAAGAATGTTATGTAAAGAAAACAGAAATAAAAAGTGCACTCATATAATTGGGATTGTACAATGTAACAAAATTATAATTTAACAAAATGTACTAAAACAAAATGACAATCAGACTACAATGTATATAAGTATAGTATGTGGAAGTAGAGTAGTAGTACTCTTCCACTTTTGTCCGTCCATAGCCAGTCTTTTCATTTCTGAATATTTGTCTCCTTTGATACTGTCCAGCATTTGATATCTTCCTTGTCCTCTTCCCCTTTTTCCCTCCACCATTCCTTCTATTCCTTCCTTCAATAAACAGTCCCTCCTCAAATGTCCAATCCAGTTCCGCTTTCTCTTTCTGATGACTTTCAGCATGTTTCTTTCTTCTACAACTCTTCTTAATACTTCTTCATTCCTTACTCAGTCTTCCCATTTCACATTTTCCATTCTTCTCCATATCCACATCTCTTGCACCTCCAATCTTCTTTCATCTTCCTTCCTCAATGTCTAAGTCTCCACACCATGCAGTGCAATGCTCCAGATGTAACATTTGGCCAGTCTTTTCCTCAGCTCTTTGTTTAGTGGTCCACAAAGTAATTTCTGTTTCCTCTTGAATCCTTCTTTTTCCATTGCAATTCTTTTCCTAATTTCTGTTGAGCAATGCATATCATCAATTATTACACTTTCCAAGTAATTGAAGTTATTCACTTGCTCTGTTTCCTCTCCCCCTATTTTCATATGGCATTTCCTCCCCTTTCCTTCAATTGCTATAGTTTTCATTTTCTTCTTGTTAAAGAGAGGAAAAAAGTAGAGAAAGAATGGGTAATGCCAGATATGATAACCAAGATGGATGACCACAGGAACTGGAAAACTGTAAACACAGGAGAAGGGAAGTGCAACTGTAGGAGGTTCAATAATGAATTAAGAAGGGAGACAGAAACAGCATAGGAGAAATGGCTGAAAGAAAAGTGTGACAAGATAGAGAAATTAGAGAAAGAAGGAAAATTATGATTTGGTGTACAAAGAAGCAATGGATTTGACATTCAGGGAAAAGAGAAACAACAATGGGCTAAAGGAAGTCGAGGCAGCAGACGGTAAAATGGTGAGTGAACCTCAAGAAATAATGAGAATATGGGAAGAATATATAGAATGGCTATACTCCGGCAGTTTCTGGTGACTAGAGGAAGCAATGTGGTGTTGGTGTGCAAGACTCACACATCCCCTTCATCATTGGACTTACTTGGAGGTGCCTTGCCAATCTTCTTCTGAGGATAGCTGGCTGCGACGATCTGCCCAACTTTTTCTCTGAAGATATGATGCTGTTGCAGGAATTTACTCTACTCTTAAAATGTTTGCGTGCACTCAGGATACTTTTAAATCAACCCTCCTATGTTTCACTTTCACAAACAAAACACCACATAACTGTTTCACATCAATGAATCATATTTCGTAAATCTGGTGACTGCCGGTCCGTCAAAACTTATTCATTACTTTTACAATAAATACAGTTCCAAAAATCTCTCAAGGCTCTCACCAGTCCACCATCCACAACTCTAGATAGTCAGTAAGTAAGTAAAATTAAGTGTCTTTTCTTTTCTTTTTCACAATTCAACTGTTTCTAATAATGACTGATGTAGCATCATCAAGGATTAAGGCACACTTGCTCCTAGTGCTGGTTGTGTAGCTTCTGTGATGAGCGGAGGGTCTGTGGAAAGCAGAGGGTCTCTAGAATTTGTGTCGGAATTCTCGAGGCACTACAATACGCTGCAGACAGCCGACCAAGTGAAGAAGATCTTTGGATAGAAGAAGAAGATAAAGTTGCAGATGATAACAAAGGAAATGCAATACTAACTAGTGAGATTGAAGCATCTATGAAGGAGATGAAAAATGGAAAGGCGTTGGGAATTGATGAGATTCATGCAGAACTGTTAAAGTCATTGTAGAAAGAAGGAAAAAGGGAGTTGATTGAATTGTGTAATCAAATATTCAGCACAGGAAAATGATCAAAGGACTTTACGTAAAGTATCTTAATACCTATAGAAAAGAAAAAGAACAGCAAAAAATGTGAGGAACATAGAACAGTGAGCCTAATATTGCATGCAACCAAAGTCTTGCTGAGGATGCTCAACAGAAGGCTATATGGGAAGCTGAATTGCGTAATAGGAGATGAACAATTTGATTTCAGGCGAGGAGTGGGAACTAGAGATGCCAGAGGGCTACTGAGAGTGATAGGGGAGAGATATATGGAGAAGAAAAGGAAGTTTTATGTCGTGTTCATTGATCTTGAGAAGGCTTTTGACTGTGTCTGAAGGGACAAACTGATGGAAATCCTAAGGAAACATGGAGTTTACTGGAGGGATAGTGGGCTAATTAGAAATCTATATTTGAACCAGAGAGCAAGAGTAAGAAGAGGAGATGTCATGAGTGAAGAAATTGAACTGGGAAGAGGTGTAAGACAAGGTTGTTGTTTATCACCAACACTGTTCAATATCTATCTGGAGTAAATTATTAATGAAATTTTTAGTGGAAGGAGAGGAGTTTGTATAGGGGGTCAGAGAGTGGAGTGTATAAGATTTGCAGATGACATGGTTGTGATGGCAGAGAGTGCAAGAGAGATGGAACAAATGTTAGATGATCTAAACACAAAATTAGAAAAATATGGAATGAAATATCTGGAAAGGACACCACAGAAATTTTGTGTAATGCAGCAGTATAAAAGACACACAAGAACATACGAAACCTACCTGAAAAGTGTTAAGTGTGCGTGTGAGATATGTGTGTGTGTGTGTGTGTGATGAACTAAAAAAGACAATACTTCATGTAACATGAAATTTCTGTGCTCGACAATGTCATAAAAACTTGAATTTTCTGTGCCCGACAATGTCATAGAAGCGGCAAGAAACTTACCTTGTCAGTGGATGTCGGATTTACGACTAGTATCCCCACTGCATAAGTGCAAGCGAGTTGAAATACATTCCTCGGGCCGCTGACATGGAAAGCAGTTGTCACCACATTGAAGATTTCACAAAGCATCACGCCACTGAACATGAGCGTCATGAATTTGTGTAGCGACAACTATGTGAACGCATGACATGGGCACTCTGACTTTGTATTAAACACGTGAAAGCGAGCAGGGGTGGTAACGGACATCGAGCAGCGTGCACGTGCTTCGCAATCTAAACACTGGGCACATACTGACTGACGATAATGGGACTATGCATATACAGCAAGCAATTTGTTATGAAGGAAAACTAATGCATGTGTGTGTTAAGGGAGCTGACATGCCTATATAAATTGATAACCATGTAGGATAACTCCAGTGGCTGAAAATAAAGGCTATGCCCATACTGGCCAGAGTTATCAACCCATAAAAAGAGAAATAAGCTCAGACATTGAAGGGAGGGGCAATTGTAATGTCTCTTGTTATCATTATTATTTCTTTCCTTTCTCAGACGTTATGTCTAGTTAAAATTGGAAAGTGATGCGGACCTTGATCAAGTGTGACTTCCTTTTAACTGTACAGTATATGTTACATTGCATTTAGGAAATTTTAGGTAATTGAACATGTACCAGTAATTACAGATTTATGTACTTGTGTATATATATTTGGATGTAGCTGTATTGCGTTGATGTACTGGTGGATATTGTGTGGTATGACTGCTGTAGTTGATAGTATAATTGGTATAATGTCAACTTTATCCTGATGCCACATGTCCTTGACTTCCTCAGCCAGTTGGATGTATTTTTCAATTTTTTCTCCTGTTTTCTTCTGTATATTTGTTGTGTTAGATATGGATATTTCGATTAGTTGTGTTAATTTCTTCTTTTTATTGGTGAGTATGATGTCAGGTTTGTTATGTGGTGTTGTTTTATCTGTTATAATGGCTCTGTTCCAGTATGATTTGTATTCATCGTTCTCCAGTACATTTTGTGGTGCATACTTGTATGTGGGAACGTGTTGTTTTATTAGTTTATGTTGTATGGCGAGTTGTTGATGTATTACTTTTGCTACATTGTCATGTCGTCTGGGGTATTCTGTATTTGCTAGTATTGTACATCCACTTCTGATGTGATCTACTGTTTCTATTTGTTGTTTGCAAAGTCTGCATTTATCTGTTGTGGTATTGGGATCTTTAATAATATGCTTGCTGTAATATCTGGTGTTTATTGTTTGGTCCTGTATTGCAATCATGAATCCTTCCATCTCACTGTATATATTGCCTTTTCTTAGCCATGTGTTGGGTGCGTCTTGATCGATGTGTGGCTGTGTTAGATGATACGGGTGCTTGCCATGTAATGTTTTCTTTTTCCAATTTACTTTCTTCATATCTGTTGATGTTATGTGATCTAAAGGGTTGTAGAAGTGGTTATGAAATTGTTATGGTGTAGCCGATGTATTTATATGAGTGATTGCTTTGTGTATTTTGCTAGTTTCTGCTCGTCCTATAAAGAATTTTCTTGAATTGTCTACCTGTCCATAATGTAGGTTTTTTATGTCGATAAATCCCCTTCCTCCTTCCTTTCTGCTTAATGTGAATCTTTCTGCTGCTGAATGTATGTGATGTATTCTATATTTGTGGCATTGTGATCGTGTAAGTGTATTGAGTGCTTCTAGGTCTGTGTTACTCCATTTCACTACTCCAAATGAGTAGGTCAATATTGGTATAGCATAAGTATTTATAGCTTTTGTCTTGTTTCTTGCTGTCAATTCTGTTTTCAGTATTTTTGTTAGTCTTTGTCTATATTTTTCTTTTAGTTCTTCTTTAATATTTGTATTATCTATTCCTATTTTTTGTCTGTATCCTAGATATTTATAGGCATCTGTTTTTTCCATCGCTTCTATGCAGTCGCTGTGGTTATCCAATATGTAAGTTTCTTTTTTAGTGTGTTTTCCCGTGACTATGCTATTTTTCTTATATTTGTCTGTTCCAAAAGCCATATTTATATCATTGCTGAATACTTCTATTATCTTTAGTAATTGGTTGAGTTGTTGATTTGTTGCTGCCAGTAGTTTTAGATCATTCATGTATAGCAAATGTGTGATTTTGTGTTGGCATGTTCCAGTAATATTGTATCCATAATTTGTATTGTTTAGCATGTTGGATAGTGGGTTCCGAGCAAGGCAGAACCAGAAAGGACTTAATGAGTCTCCTCAGGAGACTCATTATAATAATTATTATTATTATTAGTATTATTATTATTATTATTTCTTTTCTCCCTCATTCCTTTCTTTTTATATATTCATTTCTATAAGTGATAGCAGGTGGACGTATTATGATTTCTGCTGAGTTAATATTGTTAAAAAATCATTTGTCTCTATAAGTGATAACGGCTGGACGTATTAAGAGTTCTGCAGAGTTAATATTGTTAAAAAATCTGTTTGTCTCTATGAGTGGTAGTGGGCAGACATATGAAACGTTTCACCACATGAATATTGTTAACAAATGTGTGTTCTAAGTGGGCATTAAAGAAGCGTTATAAAAGTTACTTGGGAGGTGAAGCTTATTAAAAACCAACTGTTCATCATTTGGCGACATGCCGAGAATCCTGCATCAAGAGGATCGAAGCAAACAAGAGGAATTTGTGTGAGCAGAGGAGGGGCAATCATCATAAATGGCTCTATACCCAATAGTGATAATGAGAAGTATATAAATTTAAATGGTGAATATTGATCTTAAATGAATTGAATATTGAAGGTCTGTTGATATTAGTGCCAGTTAAAGTTCAGTGAGGATATGTTTACCTTCCAATTTATTTCAATTATTCTTTCAAAATTTACCTTTTAATTATTTAAGCAGCAATTTTTAATCAGTTTCCAATACATATTACATTTTATCCCCCCCCCCCCCCTCCCCCACCTTACTATTCACTACATAGGATAGGCTGCTGACTTCCAAGGATTTGACACAAGTGTGATTTTTCATATGAACAGTGTGTCACATTGTACATGGATTCATCAATCTATGGTGTTATTATATGTCTTTTTCCATGCTTTTGAAGGCTTTAGAGTTGTCTAACTCAACTCTGAGCAGTCTGCTAAAAATGACCAAGGATCGCAAAATGACTGCATCAGTGCAAGCTGTGTTTCATGATAGTCCCAGTGTTGGCATTATTAATAGTAATAGTCAACATTGTACTCTATGATCAGTGGATGTCTTCCAATGAATGTCATTATCTGATATACCAACCACTCATTCCTCCAGTACTATAACGATACAGGATTCAGTAATCAGTGTGATATTTAATGATCCTCTGCCCTCATTGTTGGTAGATGTGCCATCAAATTGTGTCCAGATTGTAGTCCGTGGCATCAACAGTGTCATTGTTCTTACCAGGACATCATCTGTTTTGTCTGCCACTAACTGAGGCATCTTGCAGGTGTCTGCCTTGTCCGACAAGTGGCTCCAGTGGCTGCCAGCATGCTGCACACTATCTTCTGGTGCTCATAACTGCAGCAGATGGGATGTAGAAGCTCTTGTTGCAACTGGATATTGTCAAGCAATGGTAGATAGGTGTGGCTGTGTCTCTGATTAAGGGGGACACGTACTAGCACATTGGCTCCCCACAGCTATGGCTCCCTCAGTGCCAAGTGGTGGCATAAAATGGCCTGTTGACCCCGTTGTAAAGTCATAAACTAAGTATAAAAAATGTAGCTTTAGTTGGCAACTTGTTGACAAAAACTTACATTTTTGGCTTGGAAGCTTATGTGTATTTTGGTTTCCAATTTGAAGCCTAAGCAAATCTCGTTTTAACTGCAGTACCATTCCCAGAACTTGATGCAATATAAGCACAATATAAACAACTGTTTGAATCTACATTAGGTTGTGCAACCTGTTTCCAAGCCCATGTATCCTTAAAGGAAAATTGCAATTGGTTTCCAAGTCTACATGTCCTTAAAGCAATCTGTAGTGCATAAATTTCATAGAGTATGTCCTGTGCCTTTTGCCATGCACAATGATGTTATAAAGCAGTATTACATAAAATGTGGCATATGGGAGTAACATATCCAAGGTCATCTAACCAGTGGGCAGTACCCATGGTCACATTTAAGAAGTCAAATGGATCACTCAGAATTTGTAGTGATTTTAAGTGTTCTGTTAATGCTCAAAAACATGTTGATACGTATCCAGTACCTCAGCCAGAAGAATTGTTAGCAAAAATGGCTGGTGGCCATTAATTCTCATAAGCATATCTCGCTGATGCCCATTCTCAGTTGCCTGTAGATGATCAGACAAAAAAGTTTTTAGTGATTAATACACCATTCAGCGTGTATCATTATAGCTGGTTACCATTCGTAACTGGTAGCCATTTGTGGTCACCATCAATCCTGCAATATTTCAGAGATACTTTGAGTAACTTATATAAGGTCTCTGTAATTGTGTTAGTTATTTAGATAACTTGGTAATTACCTGGACCACATGGAAGAAGCACCTGTGCAATCTGCAGACGTTTGGGTAGCTCCAAGCCCATGATCTGTGTTGTCTCCGTAACAAACATAGTTTCTTTGAGCTGAGAACATACAGGATCATATAGGTGCAATCACTAACTTACCATCTCCTAATAACCTTAAGAAATACAGTCCTTCTTGGCCAGAATGTTGTTATGGAGTTATGTGGCATTTTTTCTGTGACATTGAGAAAGATAGTGGAGTTATTGGTGAAAGAAATAAGTATTTCAAATCTTATTAAGATAGATTTTATCATCAAAAATCTTATATAATTAACTAAAAATCAAAGACATATAAATTATGATATTCCATTTTTTGCTTTGATTTTTAGTTTTATGCTTCAGGAGAACCAATCCACTATTCAGACTGATAACTATCACAAGAAAAACAATCAAAAAGTAAAAATTCTGAGCGTCATGAGCTACAAAATAAGCCCCACATGCCGCAGACACATTTTTTAGTGGTGATATAACTAGGAAAACATTCTTCTTAACTTGGCTAAATACCTCATGACCTGGCAATAATTTTTCAGCAAATGACACATATCAAACATTTTCTCAAAATCTGGAGCCCATAAATGATTATGGATCAAACTGTGTATTTTAATTGCTTCATTTGTGATTGTTATTTCCCTTTGGTGTGCAATGAAAATCAAGCACTCCTGTAATTAGTGAAAGCCATTCCTCATTTGTCAGTAAATGTATACATTGCCGGGTTAAAGGCATACATGTTGGTGGAATTAGTTTTAATGATAACATTGGTATTTCGATTTTATTGACAAACAGTTCATTGTGCAAAAAAAAGATTGCTTTGCCTTACCCACAAGTCAGTAATGTTGAGAAATGGCTCCATTTTTATGTAAGGTCACAAACCTGGCTAAAAACTGATGACAAGTCTCTTTTATGAGCTCTCCTGATTTAGTGACTCTTGCATACACATTCTTTTTCCATTCCATTACTTAGTATAAGTCTTATTGGACTTGAGGAGAAAATCTGCCACTGACTTATTAGTGACAACCAAATACTACTGGTAACAATTTTTTGAAAAGTATTAATTGATGTCAGTTGTGATGATAAAAGCTATTTTTAATAATCTTCGAAATGCTTACCTCTTTTCTCAGTAATTATGTTTACTTCATGATGCCACAAAAAATGTAGGTGCCATATACTTCTGCAATAACAAAAGAAAGGAAAACAACATTAGATTGGATTTGGACTTGGGGCACAAAATTATGAATCTATCTTCCTCGAAACTGTGCTACCAACTCACTTGAACACACACAGTGCATGAGACAAACTGATGAAGTGTTGGAGAAACTTTGACCTTCATTTTCTTGGAAACCATTGAGAGTTGGCACCTAAGGCAAAATACGTGTCCCTTTATTTGTTCTCTTGTTTCACCCTATCAAGTTTCTGTGACTTACAGTGGTTTTCATGTGTTTTCACCTCTTCACTGATGGCTATCGACACCACAGCAGGTACTAACCATGCCCTCCTCATCATATTTGCAATAGATGGAGGCACCTCCCACCCCGGCTTCTGACAATGGTCCTGTATCAGCATCTGCATTGAAGGATGTTTGTAAAAAATATTGCATTGAGCTGCTGATTGTCACCAGTGTCCATCCTGCATTCAATTCGGATGCCGAGTGGATGGTCAGGTCCTTCAAACACAAGTGTTCAAGATGATAATACAGCCGACGCTGGGGAAGCACTCACCAACTCCCTTGCCACCTACCAGTTCACCCCCAGAAATGGATGTAGTCCAACCCTCTTCAATCTGCTGAACCCATCTCTGCAGGCACACACCCATGCACACAGCTGTATTACCATGTGGGCTCCCACACCTGGGCCCACACTTCCATCTGGGGCCCTGGTTGGACCAAGCTTTGTTGCCGGCAACAGGGTTCAGGCAAATGTGTGAGGTTACAGTTGGTGAGGAGCATTCAGTCAGGCATTGAAATCAGCTCCAGCTGCAATGGCACATAACTCCCCCTCCTTTTCCCCTCAGCTGCCTACTGGGCAAGACCTATGCAACCGCAGCAGGACAAGCCAGTCCAACATCCTGCCTGCTTCTGCTGCAACCTCTGCCCTTGCGTTATGCATCGACAGAGGGTCAACAGTGACCAGTGATGGGAGCTAATGGGGCGGAACCACTACCACCCCCTAAATCACTTCCAGCTCCTATCAATGCCAGTGACCATCTCACCACACAACTGATGGAGGTTGAGCATTTTCAGACTGCAGTGCTCAAGGAGATCAACCAGTGTCCCCATCTCCACTTCAGCCAGCACCAACTGTCCTGCTGGCCAGACAGAGCTGCACCCCAGAACCAGTCGATCATCCAAGATTCTTACAGGCAACACTGGCATCTGGCCCAACTTATTGTGTTAAGGAATTACTAGAGAAGTTTCATATGCTGCGACATTGTCGCAAATAAAACAGTGACCCATATATACAATAAGTTTCCTTTAATTTACATCTATGGTCACAAACTTTTTATTAACAGATTACCGGTTTCGGTCTATATTGACCATCATCAGATCTTCAGCAAAAAAAAAAAAAAAAAAAAAAAAAAAAAAAAAAAAAAAAAAAAAAAAAAAACCACTCACAGATTACCGTATTTACTCGAATCTAAGCCACACTCGAATCTAAGCCGCACCTGAAAAATGAGACTTGAAATCAAGGAAAAAAAATTTTCTCGAATCTAAGCCGCACCTGAAATTTGAGACTCGAAATTCAAGGGGAGAGAAAAGTTTTAGGCCGCACCTCCAAATCGAAACAAAGTTGGTCCATTGTAATATGAGACAAAATTTAGGTCGAATGAATGACGATATAGCTACAGTAGTTTGGTTCGAGTCGTAAGCTTAGCAGTTAAGCTTTACCAGATAGCCATTGCTATGCGTCAGGCGCTCCGTCCGCATTTATACAGGTACCCTTCCTTTTTCACGTGCTTCATCTGGTTTGAATTGATTGCTTATTTTTCTTTGATCTGATAAGTACCATTCTCTTTGTTACTTTTTCACGTGCTTCGTCTGGTTTGAATTGATTGCTTATTTTTCTTTGATCTGATAAGTGCCGTTCTCTTTGTTATAGGTGTTTACATCACTCTAAGCTGAAAATGCATTACTGTACTGTGTCCTGCATTGTTTGTCGCATTCTGATAATGAGTGTTTACAGCCTATCGCTGTTCGCGGCATGGCTTGCTTTTTTGTGCGCACTACCGCCGCAAGAGAGAGAGAGAGAGAGAGAGAGAGAGAGAGAGAGAAGAATCATCACCTTAGCGAAACAATAGCAAGAGACTGCTATTTGTTGTTAGTTACACTGCTGCTTTCTTTGATAATGATCAACAAGAACCGAATAATAGACTGCGTATGACAGATGATGTTCTGAATGAGAGTTTAGCGAAAATTTTTCTCCATTTGAAAATCTTTGCAGACGCCTCTTTAGTACATTACATTCTGCACAGAAATTAGAGTCATCTTAGGTTTAAAAATCTAGTCAAGTGCCGTGCTTCATTTCTGACTGTATCACTATTAGGCATAAGAATAATACGAATATAAACATGACATGGCATGTATATTCTTCCGCGTTTGCTGTTGTCTCACACTAGTTTCGTAGTTTATTAGGCAGACAGGATTTAAATGACATAGCAGCAAACACGAAAGAATACATGGCAAAATGTTTATATTCGTATTAATCTTATGGTGAAGAGAATACTGCATGTGATTCACAATTCATAAAAGTTCCTATTAGCAACCATCTCTTCTCACAGGTAGGAAAAAATTCAGAACGTAGAGTTGGCCATTGACAAACATCCCAGTCTTGCCAGTCGGATTTTCGTAGCCCATTGAAATGCTGTTACATTCGAAGATGAACAATAAGTAATTTGTATTTACTTCGTGGGATAATGTATGAAAATGCAGTGGTCGAAACTCGGGGTGGAGAAAAATGCTCGTCTTCCACTTTTTTAAAATTTATTTACTGACACAGAGGTTTTGGCACCAGTATTTATCTTTGTGCTTGCAAAGCATGCCTGTGTAGCGCTACATATATTCGACGGCAGAAGTTAGTTGTGGCGGCACCTACCAACATTTTTCAGAACTTCCGCTTACTTTGCACTCGATTCTAAGCCGCAGGCGGTTTTTTGGATTACAAAAACTGGAAAAAAAGTGCGGCTTAGATTCGAGTAAATGTGGACAGCTTAAAAACAATAAATAGACCATGAAACTTCCTGGCAGATTAAAACAGTGTTCCGGATCGAGACTCGAACTCGAGACCTGTGCTTTTCACGGGCAACTGCTTTACCATAATGAAAACTACTACTGACAACTATATGCATTTTTGCACTTTATGTATGAAGAGGCATACCTAATGTACTGCAGCCATAGTGGCATCGTCAAATGTTAAACGCAAAAATAGAACCAGCATCGTCAAATATATATAAATAACACCATATGCACGCGTCATGTTGTCAGTAGCACTACTGTTCAAAACAAGCTGCCGAACAGTAGCCACAAGATGTGTGTGTTGTGGTGAACTTACATTATAGACTGAAACTGGTAATGTGCTAATAAAAGGTTTGTGACCATAGAGGTAACTTAAAGGAAATTTATACTACAGAAGTCTTTGATAGTGATTCTGGCACTTCTCTCTTACCTTCCTCAACAGAGGTGCCACAGGCCAGACCATGTCAGGTCCTGTGTGTCAGTTGAAAGGTGAAGGAGTGTAGTATCCAACAGTGATTCAGGTTCCCTGGCCAGCCTGATTATTGATGTGGATGATAGATCAGAGATACTTGGGCTTGCTCCTTCAAGTAGTGCACCACAGATGCAAGCATGTCATGTGGAGGAGTCCAATGACATGAGACTGCCTGTAAACACTGCAGCCCCTACTTGTCAGTCATTCACTCACGAGTCATTGAAGCCTTCAGTATGTGCCATTGATCAGGAAAGTTTTGATCTTACCTGTATCACATCTTTAATTGCAATTGTTCCCTGGACTCTTTTTATGTGCTGAAGATGATTTTACTATATTGTAGACTGCATTTAGTTAGCCATTCAGATTGTGAACTCCGCGACCATTGATCTCAGGAACCAACTGCATCTTCCATTACCATCATTGCAAGTGATAATAAATGTGTTATACCTATTCAGAGTAGGATAGAAAAGCCACGGTCATCCCCAGATGCTGTGACTTGATGGGGATGAGTATCAGTCACAGCTGGTGAGGATATGAAAGGCATGGGTTGGGAAGAAGGAGGGATAGAAGGGTAAGAGTGGGAGAAAATGCTATAGCGCCCCCTGTGGGAGCATGCAGGAATGCGATGTGGGCAGAATTGTGAGTTGCTAGGTACAGCATAGGGGGGCTGTGATGCTTTGTGTAACACACAGTTTCTATAACATCTATTCAGTGGCATATGTATTGAATGGACCTTCATCATTATTCTGCAGGAAGTGTCATTAAAGGACTTCTTCACATTACAAAAAATCTAACTTTTCATGTAGCTGATGTCCTTGAAGTTAACCTCATCATCTTCTTTTGAGGGCAAACTTACGTCTCCAGATTTGGCTGTACAGATTATGGATGGTGTGTTAAATGTCACTGTCTTCATTGCATCTTCTGCATTCATAAATTTGTAGACAAAGTGGTTCACAAGA
This sequence comes from Schistocerca americana, assembly GCF_021461395.2. Lineage (NCBI taxonomy): Eukaryota > Metazoa > Arthropoda > Insecta > Orthoptera > Acrididae > Schistocerca > Schistocerca americana. The sequence goes on along the minus strand of NC_060119.1, from coordinate 168,152,516 downwards.
TATGTCTCACAAAAGGTTCCACAAGACTTTCTTTGCAAACATAAACATTACTACTTTTTACAAGCATCTTTCCAACACCTCATCATACAATCACTCTTCCCACCAAGTGCTAACAGGCAAAAGCACAAAGCAACAATTGAGGCAAAGAAGTTTAAATGATATACATTGTTGTCAAAGACATTGTTTTGACCGACTATGTACAATTTAGCATAACTTAGTAAAAATAAATTTACAGATTTTCATATTAAAACTTCAAAGTTATCCTAATTGCATAAATACAAATTGTTATTCATGAAATAATAAATTTTAGTTATCATAGTCTTGTATGAACTTTTCTACTTGTTGATGAAATTATCAATATGCAAGGACTATACAGCTGGGTGGATACAAGGCAGGTGTTAGTCTGGTGGTATCAGGGAAGGTGGGAGAGAGAGAGAGAGAGAGAGAGAGAGAGAGAGAGAGAGAGAGTAGATTAAGGCTTGAGGGTCACATGAATGAGAGATATGTTGCAAGGACAGTTCCCTGTTGTACAGTTCACAAAAGCAGGTGTTGATGGAAAGGATCCCGATGGCACGGGCTGTGAAGCAGCCATTGTAGTCAAGCACACCATACAGTGAAGCATGCTCTTTACTAGGTGATCCATCTGTCATTTGACTACAGTTTAGTGGTGACCATTCATGCACACAGGCAGCGTATTAGTGGTCAAGCTGACATAGAATGTTGCACTATGGTTGCATCTAAGTTGGTAGAAACACACAAATGATAAGGTAGGTAATATATGCCACAAGACTGGTGGTAGTAGGAGGATGTATTGGACAGGTCTTGCATCTGGATCTTTTACAGGTATATGAGCCATGAGGCTAAGGAGTAAGGGTGAAACAGGAGTAGTCAAGGATATTATGTAGTTAGGCGGGTGATGGAAAACCCCTGTGGGGGAGATATGGTGGCTAGTAAGAACATTTCTTATTTCAAGGAACTATGAGTGGTAGTCAAAATTCTAGCAGATAATGTGATTCAGTTGCTCCAGTTCTATAAATGAGGTACAGAGTCACAAGGGGACACTCTTTTGTGGCCTGTCAGTGGGTATGTTGTGTTTAATGTGTGATTGTGGAGACAAGTTAAGGAAGCAAGGGTAATTTCAATCTGTGAAGCACATAGCAAGACACATGGCATATTTTGAAAGGGACTGTTCATCACTACAGGTGTGATGACCACAAGCAGCAAGGTTGTGTGGAAGGGAATTAGCAGACAGTGCACATGCAGGAGGGCCACTCTGTGATATTTGGTAGCGAGCATTTTAATATTGCACCATTTATCTGCGCACGTGTTCTATATACAGGGTATTCACGTTCGGATACCATCAGTCATGCCTAGCCACCAGGGGGGGTTGAACGACCTGATGACGTCAGACAGTTCCTCCGAGGAAATAGTGTGGAATTTGAACAATGTGATCCAGTGGCAAACCTGTGAAGACTGTTTACAACATATCCACTGGGAAAGCTTGAAGGGTCACTAGGGACTTCTTGTTTGAAGTGAGAGACAGCTGTCAAAGTGGAGGTACTTTTGGTGGTTGGTGGGTTTGATTGGGTTGGATGTAGTGATGGAGCCATCCGTGACGTGGATCACAACACTGAGGAAGGTGGGTTGTTTGACTGAGGAGGACCATGTGAAGGGAAGAGGGGAGAAGGCATTGAAGTTTTAGTGTTTTGTGGTATGATTGTGAGCTAGGTGAGGGTTTTGGGGTTCTGGGTGGCTTGGATGGATACCTCTATTTAGCCCATGAAAAGGTTGGCATAGGATAATGCCATATGGGTGCCCATGTCCATAACATGTATTTTTAAAGAAGTTGCCTTCAGAGGAGAAGCAATTACAGGTAAGGATATAATTGGTCATGGTGACTGGGAAGTAGGTTGTGGGTGTGGGGTCGATCAGGTATTGGGAAAGATAGTGTTCAGTGGCAGCAGTGATATCAGTGAGAGATGATCTTATGAATGACAGTAAGAATTTTTTGACAATGAGAGCTATGCAGATCAAAGCAGTGGAGGAGAAGACTGGCAGGCAGATTAGTTTATGAACACCAGCAGGGTTGCTATAGGGCAGGAAAACCTAAGAGGTTTTACTCCTATGACATTGATGGATTTGATATTATACTACTAAACTCCATCGGAACAGGTCTTGTAAGACGCTAACAGTACTGACCAACCACCGTGTCATCCTCAGCTTATAGGCATCACTGGATGTGGATATGGAGAGGCATGCGGTCAGCACACCGCTCTCCTGGCCGTTGTCAGTTTTTGAGACTGGAGCCGCTACCTCTCAGTCAAGTAGCTCCTCAATTGGCCACACAAGGGCTGAGTGCACCCTGCTTGCCAACAGTGCTTGGCAGACTGGATGGAGACCCAAGTGCTAGCCAAGCCCAAAGTGCTTAACTTCGGTGATCTGACGGGAACTGGTGTTACCACTGCAGGAAGGCTGTTGACATTTGACATTATGACGCATATTTTTTACCCTGACTGAGTAATTGTTTGTATGAAAAAAGGGTGGTGGTGGTGGTGGTGGTGCTGCTGCTGCTGCTGGAGTGCACCATCACAACTCACAGCTGCACGTACCAAAGATGGCACAACCTTTTGCTGCAGTAGGTAATACATGTACCTTGATACTTCTAGTGGTGAAACTTTGTACTGCCACTGCTTTGATGGGTACAATAAAATTCTCAGATATTTTGGGTGGCATGTTGAACAATTAAAACAGACTCTAAACTATGGTAAGACTTGTCCTTTGTACATATTAGCAAATAATTGCCAGAGGTGAACAAACAATAAGTGAGAGAGAAGGAGAAAGATCCTTGTACCAGCTAAGCATCAAATACCAGACCTTTGGATGTATAGTTTAAATGATACATGTTCTTGTTTTAATACCAGTTCACTCAAAACCTGTACAGTAGTTCAAAAATTTCTCATCAGCTCCCAGATCTTAAATTTCTTATTGAATTACTCCTCCAAGTCTATGAGTTTCTTAATTCAGAGTTTGAAATTAAATGATCTCTCCCTGATACCCCACCAATACCTCCCACTGTTGTCTTTTGTTGCTAACAAAATTAACACAACATCATTGTCAAATATTATGATGCAGACACCATATCTACTCTGAAACCTGGCAACTGCATACAAAATGAGAGAGCAATAGTTCAAATAATAATTAATTTTGGTCAGGAATTGACATGTATTCACTGTATGGCTTCATATGTAAGATGGACTGACACTGTCCTGTTAGGACACACAGATGCATATGGAACTGTCTGCCTTGGGGACATCCAGTACCTGATTTCTGGGTATCCTTAACAGTGACTCAAGATGTGAGCATCTGCTGTAGTGCACAGGCCATAGGCTCATCTCCTGAGCTTTGAAGATGCAAACTTGCTCTTCAGCATACCCCCTCATCATTTCTCACCATTTTCAAAAAGAATTATCTGCTGTGTCATTTACTTATTTATAAGTCCCCCACCACCACCACCACCACCACCACACATGTGCAATAGGCCCCCTCCCCAGCCCCTCTGATTTATTTTTCTCTTACTGTTTTTTTCTTTTTGTTTAAATGTTTGAGTGGAGCAAGAATAAGATTCCATATAAATTACACAATGGGATTTTGACTGAATTTTCATCGCCATATGAAGAATGGGAAAGGGACAAAAGGAGTATCAAACTGACCAACATGAGGTCTAGTTTTGAAAGAAACTGAAAGACAATAGGCAGCCGAATGAGCTCACGTGAAGGTCATGCTTTCTGAACAGAGCTATAAAAAAAAAAAAGGCATCCCTCAAATGATGCTTGAAATCATGTGCAGCAAATGTGGTGCCAGTTGAGAATTTAACTGCAATGCTTAGCTTGGAATTTTAAAGGGTACTAGAAGATATTTGTCAGGCATGTTATGTAGATCATGCTATCTGCTGTTGTGTGGTGTTGACATCTATGCCATCGATGCTCAAAGGTGTAAAAATTTTTTCAGTAGAGAATCCTTTAGGAAAGGAAATGTGCATTCTCAATCTGCATCTCATTTGCTGAGCATGATTTTGAGCATCATTTAGAGGTGCATCAGATGTTTTGTAAATATATTTTATTTGTTATTTACCTTTTCTTCTTTTCCTTAATTCAGTAACTGCACTATTCTTTTAATTTCATTCATCATAATCAAAGTTTGTAGAAAGTTGCAGCTCAGTGTTATTAATGATATAACCAATAAAACACTATTCTTTTCAATTTTCCCTTTCTCTTCCTCTTTTACGCATTTTTATTTTTCACTCGGACCCTTCTATTTACTCTGACTGAAGTTAGTGAAATTTTGACTAATATGTTGCCTTTAATCTTCTCCTCTTTAGGGTGAATATTCCTTCATCCACACCTCCCTTCCTCTTCATAACAGGTTACTCTCTTTACTCCCTTTTGGTTCAAAAGCTGGGAACACTGTATCCTGTTTTAACCATTTCTTGTGCCAATATTAAGATATGTGCATTCTAAAGGAATATAGTGGCCAGACTTTTTGTGATTTTAATAATTTACTGGGCTGACTTTTTATGCAAAAGACAGAATATATGGAATTTTGGAATACTATGTATTTTCTGTAGGATACTATCCTGGGCTATATACAAGTAATCGGAGTAAAGGTAACTGTTGTAATAGTGATGCACACAACTTACGTAACACGAAACAAAATACACTTAAAACACTAATAAATGGGTACTGACACTGGTAACCATAGAACATTATATTCATATATAAAAAACAAAGATGAGGTGACTTACCGAACAAAAGCGCTGGCAGGTCGATAGATACACAAACAAACACAAACATACACACAAAATTCAAGCTTTCGCAACAAACTGTTGCCTCATCAGGAAAGAGGGAAGGAGAGGGGAAGACGAAAGGAAGTGGGTTTTAAGGGAGAGGGTAAGGAGTCATTCCAATCCCGGGAGCGGAAAGACTTACCTTAGGGGGAAAAAAGGACAGGTATACACTAGCACACACGCACATATCCATCCACACATACAGACGCAAGCAGACATATTTAAATATGTCTGCTTGTGTCTGTATGTGTGGATGGATATGTGCGTGTGTGCTAGTGTATACCTGTCCTTTTTTCCCCCTAAGGTAAGTCTTTCCGCTCCCGGGATTGGAATGACTCCTTACCCTCTCCCTTAAAACCCACTTCCTTTCGTCTTCCCCTCTCCTTCCCTCTTTCCTGATGAGGCAACAGTTTGTTGCGAAAGCTTGAATTTTGTGTGTATGTTTGTGTTTGTTTGTGTATCTATCGACCTGCCAGCGCTTTTGTTCGGTAAGTCACCTCATCTTTGTTTTTTATATATAATTTTTCCCACGTGGAATGTTTCCTTCCATTATATTGAGAACATTATATTCAATGATAGAATATGTCAAAAAATCAAGCCAGAACCAATTTCCAGTTGGTAAATGGTTTTCTTAGGAATAGTATAGGTAAGAATGGTTTCCTAGTGTTACCCAAGTAGAATTTGTAGGAGTAAGCTGATACCAGCCTTAGGGCAATGTATTTCAGCAATGATGCACCTTAACCCAGGCTTTCAAGTTATGCCAGTGAGCTGCACAAAAGATGGCAGTCACAGTACCACACAATTTCTTGTGAAGTGTGGCAGCTATAGTCTCTGATATGAGTGATTGATATTGACAGTTAAGGCAGGCAGATGACAATGTTATCAAACATGGCTTATGGCACTCCGCACCTGGTCTCTACTTATACACACTCTCTGGCAGCAGAAACAAAAGCATCGATAACATGCAGGTTGCATTTGTAAGTGTGAATGTATTTATAGTTGCTACTTGTAATATATAACGTTGAAAAATTGAAAAAAATATTTAATATCTAATACAGTGAAATATCATACATTTATTTATGACACTTCACAATATAAAACCAAACTATTTTCTCAAATTGTTGAACATACAGTTTTTGTTTCCATTGTTGAATATTAGCAATGGTTCCACAAAAAGTGACTGAATAATTTATCAGCATATTAACATTTATAATCCGAAGATTGTACTCACAGTATGATGATAGGTTGATGACATGCCCACTCCTTACATTCTTGAGTGCATTTTATTTATGATTATGGGAAATCACCACTCTCATCAGAATATGATTTAAAATAGTCTTCTTCAGCACTGCTCAAATGATCACAGCTCCCTTCCAGTTGTGTAATTAAATTTTCTATGCATTCTTCCTCCACCCCTTATTTTGGATGCCTCTCTTATAACACTTACAGTACTGTTCACAATTTTTTTCCATGTTTCACTTGTCACTTGATTGATAGCTGCTACTAGAAGCTTTTCAACTTCAGAGATCTTGAATTCTTTATTGTTTGTAGCAACATAATTTTTTATTTGTGCCCATACTCCTTGAATGGCATTGAAGTGACAATTGGATGGAGGAAGCCGAACAATTTCATACCTGTGCCATGTGGCAATCTCACCAATTACATACGTCGGAAATTGTACTTTCTTTTGTACGACAGTTTCGAGTAATTGTGCCTTCTTCATATATTCTTTGAAATCCACTTTTCGTTGTTTCAGCCACTGAATAAATCTTCTTTTTTCATTGCTAAAGTTGGTAGCATATCGTGAACAACAAACTGATAAGGGGCATTGTCCATGATGATCACTGATGGATTTGTCAGATTCATCATAAGCGATGTTTCAAACTACTTTTGTAAAACCGTATTATTCATCTCATCATGGTAATCACCTGCCTTTGATGAAACATTAACAAGCAGTTTGACACTAAACCAGCTGCTGTACCTGCATGTAAAAGAATAATTTGCCCTCCTTTCCCAAGAAGCACTGCCATGGTCCCCTCGGGCATTCCATCCTCCATTCTCTGCAGAATGAATGGCTGTCATTAACCCACATTTCATCTAGCCACACTATATTTTCAAATCTCACACCCTTGATTCTCCATAGAAATCTGCACCGCCATATGACTACATCTGTTCTTTCCATCAATACTTTGTCTGTTAAACAATGAGTAGCTGAAGCCTATGTCTCTCAGAACTGTATGTAGTGAAAACTTGCTTCCTTTAAGAAGATTATCTTTCTGCAGTGACACAAGTAATTTAGATAGGATGGGATGCTCCCTTCTCTTATAAAAGCCATATGTATGATGACGAATAGCTTCTTTCTGGAAATCGTCCAAAGTTATCACTTGCTTCTTCCTGGGCCACTTCTTTCATGGTGTGTGCGGTCTTGTTGTGTCACTCTCATCACAGTCTATACTGTACTGTTCTTTTCCTATAGTTACAACAGTATTCTTCTTCATTTTCAAAACTGCTGTAGTTCTGTTAATGACCTGAGCAACAGGAAATAAGGGGCCACCTTTTTCCTTTTCTTTTTCAAAGTACTCCCTCACCGAACACACGAATTCATGTGCTTGGCTGTGTAGCACACTTTTCTTCCTCTGTTTTACTTCATGTGTTGGGCTGGCACTACTCATTTCACTGGACATTGTTCAAAAGGAAACAGAAGCAAATAAACAACAACAAAAATGAAATAAACTATGAACTGAACTATTAACACAAACTACGAAATGACCACACTGGCTTCACGTGACTCACTGGTACACTATGTGTTCAAAAGTATCTGGACACCCCCAAAAACACATGTTTTTCATATTAGGTGCATTGTGCTGCCACCTACTGCCACGCAGTCCTCTCAGCAACCTCAGTAATCATTAGATATCATGAGAGAGCAGAATGGAGCACTTGGGGGAACTCACGGACTTTGGACGTGGTCAGGTTATTGGGTATCTCTTGTGTCATACATGTGTATGTGAGATTTCCACACCCCTGAACATCCCTAGGTCCACTGTTTCCGATGTGACAGAGACTGTCGACAGTTGAAGAGAGTCATAATTTGTAATAGCCAGACATCACACAGGAATTCCAAACTGCTTCAGGATCCACTGCAAGTACTACAACAGTTAGGCAGGAAGTGAGAAAACTTGGATTTCATGGTCGAGCTGCAGCTGTTCATAAGCTGCACATCATGCCAGTAAATGTCAAACAATGCCTCGCTTGATGTAAGAAGCGTAAACATTGGACAATTGAACAGTGGAAAAATGTTGTGTGGAGTGACAAATCACGGTATAGAATGTGGCGATCCAATGACAAGGTGTGGGTATGGGTGGGTATGGCAAATGCACAGTGAACGTCAGTGCCAACAGTAAAATTCAGAGGTGGTGGTGTTATGGTGTGGTCATGTTTTTCGTGGAGGGGGCTTGCACCCCTTGTTGTTTTACATGGCATTGTCACAGCACAGGCCTACATTGATGTTTTAAGCTCCTTCTTACTTTCCACTGTTGAAGAGCAATTCGAGGATGGCAATTGCATCTTTCAACACGATTAAGCACCTGTTCATAATGCACGGCCTGTGGCGGAGTGGTTACACGACAATAACATCCCTGAAATGGACTGGCTTGCACAGAGTCCTGACCTGAATCCTATAGAAAACCTTTGGGATGTTGTGGAATGCTGAGTTCATGCCAGGCATCACCGACCGACATCGATTCCTCTCCACAGTGCAGCAGTCCATGAAAAATTGGCTGCCATTCCCCAAAAAATCTTCCGGCACTTGATTGAATGTGTGCCTGCAAGAGTGGAAGCTGTCATAATGGCTAAGGTTGGGCCAACACCATATTGAATTCCAGTATTACCAATGGAGGGCACCAAGAACTTGTAAGTCATGTTCAGCTAGGTGTTTGGATATTTTTGATCACATAGTGTATGTTTCTGACACATTTGTGAGGTTTGCAGAGTGGCAGTGTGACTCCTGCTACTTGCTAGAGTGCAGTCCACTGTTGACTGGCTACCTGCAGTCGCTAGGCAACGGAACAACGCTACTCAGCTGTCAGTACCAAAACTCTATCTCCCAGACTATAAAATCAGTATGAGCGCTGTCTGTATCACAGGCAGCCACAATATTACGCCTCCCTGAGGGCCAGACATAATATGAGGAAGGGCCAGTCAAGAGATTTGAAACTGTTGCAACTGTTGTTGAGATATAATAGTCACCTACTCATTCAGAGATGCTAGTAGTGGTGATTAGACTCAGATATTGTCAGAACTTCCAACAGAGAGTGTAATTACTTCAATAATGAAAACTGAAACTGAAAGCTATATTATAATTCAGATGTCATTTCTTCAAAACATGCTACCAGTTTCGACACAAAAAAGCCTCATCATGAGGCCCCAAGTGTAATCTGCCAATAATGTTTGGACCACAATGACAAAGAACAAAGAACAATGGAGTCTTTAAATGAAAACAAGACAACGTATTGAGCACGTTATGTCAACAAGTGCAACCAACGAAGTCAATCGCATCAGGACCAAATCGACTGGATTCCATAACTTACAGTAACAAGTCCATGAATGGTCAGATGACAACTAAAACTCCACAGGTTGCACATGCTGATGTATGACATTTGACTTAAGATACAGCTGTTGCTTTCAGTTTTCATTATTCAGGTACTTCATGTCTGGCTGCTGCCTCACTGTCCTTGATGGATTGTCAGAGAAGGATGTTAGATGTACAGTGTCATTCGGCAAGTGTTGGCCGGTGCTGGAACTGGGCCCACAGGTGATATTGATGGTGCTTCCAGGTTTGATAATCATTACAGAGAATCTATAAGTGGAATTTTTGGGCTGGATGCTGACCAAAGTGGTGGAAACAGACCAGGTCATACAGTGCATAGCAACAGTTGTACCAGTGGGGTGCTGATGGAGCGGGTCTGTTGTCCCCACACTGTATAGCACTTTAAGAACTGAGAAATGTGATATCATAGCTTTTGTATACTAGTTTTAAAGCATCCCACCGCAGATTCTACATTCAGTTAGGCTTGATGTGAAAAAGTTCTGTGGGAATGTAGGTGATTCCTTGCTCTTTTAAAAAGGTGGGAATAGTCTCAGATGTGAATTGTGGACTGTTCTTTGTCACAGTAAGATGAGAAGGCCTTTTGTTGGTGAACTTTGGAGAAAGAAAGAATGATGATTTTTGGGTCTGAGTCTGTAGTGCCCATTGTCTGTACTTAAGAAAAACAAGAGTATGTATCAATAATGGCCCACAATGTCTTAATGTATGTCTAATGTAGTTTATTAATTATGGGGAAAAAAGTCTTTTGCCATTTTCTGCACAGGCTTTGTTGTAGTGAACTAGTTGTTCAAAGTCTGAGACACGGATTGGCCCATAAGCATGGTAATGAACCAACATTTCATGTCACCAACTTCCCAGTGACTATGATACGCGAGAGATAAGATACGACATCATGGTGTAGGGAGGATTACTACTCTTAGATCTGAAAGAAGAAGAAATTCTTTGATACAGAAGTAGATAGTGACAGGGAAAAGTAACACTTGAGCTGTTTTGCATGTCACATTTGTGGCTGATTCTGAGGTGGCGAGACCTGGAATTACTGGGTGCTTCTATACAGTAAGGGAATACCTAGAAAAAGAAAACTTTCTCACCAATGAAGACTGTTTTTATAAAATATTTAAAGTAAGAAAATATTGTATAATTTTATCTTTTGTTAAAATAATGTCTGAAAAAAAAATGTCAGGTAATGTGTATTGTAATTAATTAATGGGCCAATATCTTTTGTACACTGTACAGTCCAAGATTCACAGAACCAATAAATAAATAAATAGTTTTGTATTATGTGTGATGCTTCATTCCATTTGGTTCCCTGTGAGTGAGAAATTTCCAAATGCGGTTATATGAAGCATCAGTTGTTACAACAGGGGCTTGCTGGGAGCTGTACGGAACAAGGCAGGATGTAGATTTTAAATTTAGTTTAAGCATTAGGAAAACCTTTTCACTTGCTACAGACCACTCAAATTTGACACTTTTGTATCAAAGTGTGTTAAATGGAATAGGAGTAATAGCTTTGGCACAGTTTATTCACCTGTTGTGGAATCACACACTGATAATTACATACATTTGTGACTGGTATTAAAAATCACTTTGTGTATTTTGTTGGAAACGATATTTTGAGACATTGCACCTCTTTCAATATTTAATAAACAATTTTGAGACGTTTTATCAACCTTGGCAGTGAAATGAAATGAAATGATCGTATGGCATTGTTGGCCGGGAGGCCCCATGCGGGGAAGTTCGGCCGCCGTATTGCAAGTCCTTTTTAGTTGACGCCACTTCGGCGACTTGTGAGTCAATGATGATGAAGAACACACAACACTCAGTCATCACGAGGCAGAGAAAATCTCTGACCCCGCTGGGAATCGAACCCGGGACCCCGTGCGCAGGAAGCGAGAATGCTACCGCAAGACCACGAGCTGCGGACTGCAGCTGAAATAATGCAATTCAGTAAAAAGTAGGCTGCAGAACCATTACTTCAGTTTTTGTTAACATTGTGCACCTGAATTTTCACTGATCACAGAAGAATTGAACTGTAACAGTTTATTAGATTTTAAAGATGTTAACATCTCCTAGATATTGAAACATGATTCCATAGTTTATCCTTTTACATCTCATTTGTATTAGCTCTTCAAGTTATAAGTGCCTGTTACAATTTCCTCCAACATTTAAATTTTTCTCTTACAATGCACAGAGTTCTTCACAGTGTAATGAAGCACTGAAAAATCCATAAAGAGTCTTAGGTGAAATGGAGTTTAGTCACCACATTTGTGTTTCTATTGCTGCATACGTTTATCCATTGGCTATGTTGGGAATTACTCATCTAAATTCCACTACATTACAAATGTATTTTTGTCCTATAGTTAATGTTTAAGGATATTGAAGACGGCACTGTATCGGCCGGAGATAGTAGGAAAATACTGTGTGACTGGCCAAAAGCTTTGCTTACTCAAGTATACATTTAATGTAAGATCTTTGTTGTTTAAGTAACTGTAATGTTACCTTTAAATTGCTTTGTTGTGTAAAACTGTAGAGTCTGTTCTCCTGTAATTTTTTCTCAATTCCATGTTTAGCCTACCCTGTAGTGATCCTGCTGTTGCCTGTGTGTATGTCAGAAGGAGCAGTGGCATTTGTGGAGCTTTAAAGTACCATGCACTTCCATATCATTGTTTCTGGCCACCCATGAAAGTTAATTCTCATCTGAATTGTTTTTAATAGGTTCCCTGCATGTTTACTAATGAACATAAATCTACAGTTCCTAAATAACGCAGTGGCTGATACGTTGTTCGTGTGTCTGTTAGTTACTCATAACTAATAATTTTTATAGCTTCTCTAATAAGATCTAAGAGACATATTGTTCCATATACTTGTCTCTATTCATATTATATTTAGTTTGCTCCCTATTTCCATATTATTGTAATTCCTTTTGTACTTTTTCATGTCCTATATCTTATCACTTCTGTAGAATATTCCTCATTTCTCTTTTATATTGGAGTAATTTACTGTGATACAGTATTGATTTAATGTTTTTTATTTAAAAGAAAAATTTTCTTTCCCTGCTTAATTTCATAGTTACAAGTTTTATATTAGCTACGGAAATTAAATAATGACAGTTAACTGAAATTGTTGGCAAACCTTTGAACAGTGGAGGTGTAGCAAGTAATGAATTCATTTGTGACATTCTATGTAATTGCTCTAAGTTAGAATTTATCATTTTCTTTTAATTTTCATCCATGAAATAGTGTATGTATCATTCATAAGAACATATTCATGAACATATAATATTCAATTATTAGAAGGACATCCTCTTATATCCGGGTAATATCAAATAAGTACCTTAACAATCAAGCTGGAATTAATTTTCCTTGTTATATGTTTGTGTTTCAGTGTGTTATTTTTTCATTATGTTATGATGAATGAAGGAAATTTTAGAGAAACAGGACACTCTGGCAGATTGGCATATGAAGAACTGCTCTTTTTAGTTTACAATGCATCTCTTTTTTAGAGTAATTAGATGCAGCTCTATTTCAGTGCCAACAAAGTGTAGTGTCTTCGTGTTCAATTTTGTCATCACATATGTTTCTACATAGAAATTATGTGCTTTGTTTAGTAAGTTCCTGTTTAGTTTTATACCAGAGGTCCATGTTTAAAGTGCTGGAAACTAGATTCTTTAGTACTGCTCTGTCTGATAGATACCACTTTCCATTTCTTAAACAGAATTTGCAGCCACTGCACTTCTTCTGTTTCTGACATCCATCTCATTGTGGGAATTACTTTTTCCTAATCAACCACATAACCTATTGTAAGCCTATCAGCCACTTATATTGCAGGAAAGAGCCAGATCTCGAGCTGGAAGGACTGCTCAAACGGCACTACACGACTGTCGAGTTTTTTCAGGGAACTATGATGAATGCTGTAGATCTAGAGAGAGTGAAGGTAAACTCATTGCTGGCCTGGCTCTGGAATGCTGCGGTGCATCACATAGTCTCGCCCCATCTCGCTTGTATTTCTTTAATACCTATAAGCAGCACTTTTATTCAGACTGAAATCTTTTCATTGTTGCATCTGAAGTACAACTGATCTTAGAAAATGTGCATGTTTTCTAATAGCAGGAATGTAAGACATTAGCTGTAGTATAATAGCCAGTAGAGTTAGTCATGTAGTCTGACTGCTAAGTTACATTATATGCATTAATGTAATCTATATCAAATGATTTATATTAACTAGCGTTACTTATAAGATAGTTTTCTGCTGCTAGTGTTCAATTTGTGTATGAAATATGTGGCACTATTGCCTTCAAATATTTGTTTTGAAGTCTAGATGAAAATTTTTGGATTTGTCTTCTCTTTGAATTGCCTGTAATTCATTTGTGTACCTCAGGGAACATTTCTGTTCACTGAAATTGGTTTTTCAGCATCTAAATGCTGCTGTGTAACCATTCAGGTGCAGCCATAAAAAGATTTCAGTTTGCTTTGTATTTTGCATGCATATAAGGAATACAAGGTCATCAGATTTGTACGATCACGACTGAAATAACAATTTGTTTGACTGAAGACAATTGTATATCCAAAATATTATGAGCAGTGTGATGACTCTGTATTTCGTGCATTTGTTTGCAGCATAATGTTAGCTGTTATGACCTGTTTAATTTTTTGTACTCTAGATTTTAGCATTGTAGGTTTTTATTAATAATTTATTTTGTTGTTCTTCATTATTTATCTGGTCCGGTGATTCTTTTTTCGTGCGGGCGGTGTTGGAATGAGCAGAAAACCACCAGACCTTGAGTTGGAAGGCCTGTTCAAGAGGCATTTCACTACTGTTGAATTCTTCCAAGGTTCAATAATGAATCCAATTGATCTTCAACGGGTTAAGGTGAGACAAGACTGGCGGAGCAGTGCAAATAAAAATATTTTCATCCCCTGGAATTTTAGTAATTGTTACCAATACCAAGAACAGCCCTATTACATAATGCATGTAACACAGAAATGTTCCTACTTTAAGCATAATTAAATAATGTTAAATAATTGTAAACAGTGTGATAAATTTGTAGGCAGCTATTAAGATATGAAATCAAATAATGAATCAGTTGAAACCTGATGTTAGTCAAAGAACTAAAAAAAGCAACGAAACCAATTTTACTAGACTTGACCTTGGACACTTTTGCTGCAGGAGTCAGAGGAAAGATTATTAGATGAACAGACAGACATGTAGAATATGGCTTTATTTCTTTTAGGTATTGTTTTATCTAATTTACTGTTTTCTGTTAATCGGTACACCATGGGAAAAAATGTAACTATTTGAAGGATATTTCCAATTATGCTATTTCTCACAAGTTTGATGAGTGATTATCTCTACTCTACATTTAGCTTCACACAGTTTTCCCTCCATATTTATAGGTTAGCTCCCACTTGTGTATATTTTCGGTACTCAGTGGCACACAAAGGTTATTAAATATCATAAAATAACAGCATTTCATTAGCTGCTAGGAGTTGAAAATTTTCAAAAGAATGAAAGTTTTACTAAAGAGTGTCTGTCTTACAGATCAAGTGGATAAAGTGTATCTCATTCTTTTTAATTTCTTGATCTTTTTGAGGAGATAATGGATGATGGATACACAGGCAACATATGTGGTCATTAATACCCCCATATGGTGAGCAGAAGCAGAATGTTGTATACTTAGATCAACTGTCATTCAGAATATCTGCAGCAGTGTTTCATCACATGTGTGGAACAGGGTCATAACTGCCTAATGGTATGGATAATGGTTGAGCCTGCTGTGTACCACCCACCTGCCATGGGAGAGAACATTCATTACAATTGTCAACAATCATCCAGTTATACATACCTAACAAATGGATCATAAAATGCACGTCACAAGTACTTGAGGCATATTTTACGTGACTGTACGTGGTATCTGCAATATTTGCAAAAGAAGTGGAAACTGAGCGAGGCTGATTTTCATTTGCTGGTAGAAATCTGTCTTTCTCATGACTAGTATTATCCTGGCATTAGTCATCCATTTGGTCCATCAGCAAGGCTACATTTCAATAGATGAAATCATAAACCTACTAAATTCACATGTGTGAGTAGCTAATAATCCCTTTGATGTGATTGTTGCTAATCATCTGTACAAACTTGAACTCATTCTGTTGTATAGTATTATCCACGATCAGTTGAATGGACCAGCTTACTTGGCATTTTGAGAGATATACTGTCTGTACAGGGGAACTGTCTTTAGGAGCTGACCTCTTCATGCATCTTCTGGATAACGGGTTCCCAGGACAATTCAATTTGTGTGTACCTCAGTTTTTGCACAAGACTTTCCCAAGATGATTGATCAGGTTTGGAGGTCCTGTGCATTGACATGCACAGCCTCCTGACTTCACTGAGTCTCTTTGTGGTGTTAATGCATAGAAAGCATGTTTACCATTCTCTAGCTTAACACACAACAACTTGGAACATAACACATGTGCAGCTGTTTAACTGAGCTGAGGCATTTTCAAGCATGCTTTGTTCCTCAATTCAGTAACTTTGACCATCTCCTGTAATGTGATGATAGTATTCCAATAACACTGTGACACACAACTCAGTACTACCTATGCCCATATAAACATTTTGTCTTATTTTGATCTTAGGGAACATCTTCCAACATTATTACAAATGTTTAGGCACACCCAATGTATTAATGACTTTGTAATAGGGTAAATTGCATTTCTGTAGATTCAAGGTCATCCATTACATAAAGTCCTTCCTCCTTTCAGTGCGTACTTACTATTTTCTGACTATTATCCATATAGCTGCATACTCTGTTCTATTTAGCACATATATGGTTTGCACAATTTGTCATGTAAATGTTATTTTTTCCTTGTACTAATGATTTTCAAAAACTGTATCCTGCCTTTCTAAGAAGTCCAGTATAAAGAATCTGGACCATCACCAATAATAGCATGTATTCTTAAACAACTTAATGAAATGGACTCCAGCATGTGTCAGTGTCTAGTCTGTAATATTGGCATTTTTCATAATGTCTGTAATTTAAAATTTCATATTCCTATTTTGTTTTCTTTGATTTTTGGTTGTATTTGATATGTCAATACTTTTGTACTGCATGAAGTAACTGTTGTGCTCCTCACAACACATAAATTTAAAGAAAAAAGATTTTAAACTTTTTCATTATTATTTAAAGGTCACAATAGCATTACTGGTGCTTAATGTCAGTCTAGAGAACACACGACTTGTATTTATTGTTGTAATGATGTGTTTAAAATTCCATGCACAGCAAACATAGCACCTTATTTACTGTAGGTTCAAACATATCATTTTCTGTTGTCCAAGACAGCTGTAACTGATTTGATCAACTGTTTTTACAACTTCAGCTTGCATTATATGCACAATGCTTATTCAGATAATTTCTTGGCTGTCTTTTTGCCATTGTGTTAAGAACACAATATCTTCTTGAAAATGTGTTATTGTATCATAGTTCTGAAATCTTTCATTTTTTCCTTATATGCAGCAGTTGTTGTAGAACACATATAGGGTTGTATGGATGCTCACTAACCGAGGCAATTGCAGTGCTATTTCCAATATATTACTCTTATAGCAAGCTTTTCAGCATTCAGAAAATTAACTTCAGGCTCTGCTATTGTTTAATTATGAGAATTAGTGCATGCATAAACCAGTGGGAAAGCTCCTATCAGAACACAAAAAATACAAATGTGTTCCTGTTTATTTAAAAGACTGACTGAAAAGGACAGTACCAGCTGTCTCATTCTATCTTCCTTTACAAATTTTCCCAAATATCTTGGCACGTGAACATATGCTTTTGTTGACATGCAAATCAACTCAAGCTTCCCTAACAGTAACTCACTCATGCCCACTAGTCTATCCCTGTAAGTTGCTAAAATCTATCCACTTCTAATAATCCTTTTGCACTCATTCATTCAGTGCAACTCATTGTCATTACCTCTGTGTGTCTCACTGTCATTGTCTCTTGTGTCACAGTCCCTTCATTCTGTCCTGCCACTACAGTCCCCTCTCACTGTCATTGTCTCCCTGTCCTACTACCTCTGCCTCATATCACTGTCATTATCTCTCTCTTCCTTCTCATTGTTGTACACGCTGTCTCTCGTTCTTACTGCCTCTCACCCATTTTCTCTTTCTCTTTATTCCTCCCCCTCCCTCCCTTTCCATTGGCACTGTCTTCTTCTCTTTACTCCTTCCCCATGGCACTGTCTCCTTCACTCTTTTTCCCAGGACTGTTCTGTCACTGACTGTTTCACTGTCAGAGTGTCCCTCTCTTTCTCTCACACTGCTATTGTCTCCTTTGCTCTTTCTATAACACAACCACTGTCTACTATCTTCCAGTATTTATTACTTTTCTGTCTTGTTGCCACTGTCACGGTCTTCTTCTCTCTAAGTATAAGAAAGCGCTAACATATTAGCAAGCCAAAATTTTTGAAAGTCTGTTAAATAAACAGGAACATAATAACATTTTTTGTGTTTAAACAGCAGCATTTTTCTACTGGTTCCCTTCTTTTCCCTTCTGTAACAGGGCATGTAACTCATATGAAAATAAATGTATTGGTCAGTAAAATGTAGACAGTGTACTTATATGAAAGTGAAATAACACTAAAATAATTTTACATCTCAGGCCAGATTTTACAAGCAAAAAAATTTTCCATGTGCTTCAGTACTACAACATGAGATTACTAGATGATAATGGAGATACTATACAGCATATTTGTTCATGCTACATCACTTTATAAACCATACTTTTATCTTACACCAGATTTTAATGTGTATTTTACATGTTCAAGTAGGGTAACTTTGAACGTCTGTATCTTGGAAATGGATAAAGATATGAAGAAAATTTTCAAGGTTGTTAAAGATTAGGATCTTTGGAATATATCCCGAAAATTTCGATCATTTCTTATGTATAGCTGTCTTGAAATCCTTTGTTGGGTTTGCTTCAATGGTGACAGTGAAAATATAGTAAAAAACCATTTTTATGGGGTTTTCTGAGAAACCGCCAATGAACTATTGGTGCTTCCTTAAGTCACATTAAGCCTACCATCGACCATATGAAACTGAAAAAGAACCAACTGATTCTCTCCATTTTCCTAAGCAGTAGGAAGTGTGTAATATTCATATTTTGCCCCTCTAGTGTAGGGAACTGACGCTAAGATGATCTTTCTGCTGGGTGTACAAGTGGTAACTAGCCCAGAGCTATCCAAAACACTTTACTGTACCTTTTTAATGCCAATATAACCTGAGGTTTGAGTGCAAGAAAATTTCATTTTTGTAAATTTTTATGCGTAGTGACTAATGGGAAACTTGACAGTAAAGTCTGGGAGCTAGCAAATGGGAATATTAAGAGAGTATTAAAATTTATAGTGTAGTTTTGGCGGTTAGGGGATCTAATAATTGTGAAAATCCCCGCAGTCTATAAAAAAGTTTAAAAAAAAATCATAGTCTTTTTCTCTGTTGTATCCAGTTTTGTTGTACCATCTGAGTATATTCTGCTCCTTCTCACTTTCATTCTCTCTATGACAACATATCAACACTTTTCTTTTATTCTTTCTTTCGCTTCCTCTTTCTTTCAACCATCAACCTGCAAAAATGCTTTCCACCTGTTACCTTTCACATATTTACATCATTACCCATCCCGATTGTGAAAAAGTCAAATCTTAATCACATTCTTCTACTATCCTGTATCTACATCTACATCTGTACTCTGCAAACCACTGTGAAGTGTATGGCAGACGATACATCCCATTGTACCAGCTTTTGGGTATTAGAGTTTATTCCCATTTTGTTCACGTATCGAGTGCTGGAAGAATGATTATTTGAATACCCCTGTTGAAGTAATTATTCTAATCTTATCCTAACGATCCCTATATGAATGATACTTTGGCAGTTGTGGTATATTCCTAGAGTCCTCATTTAAAGCTAGTTCTTGAAACTTTATTAATAGACTTTCTTGGGATAATTTATGTCTGTCTTCAAGAGTCTTCCAGTTCTGTTCCTTCAGTGTTTTTGTGACACTCTCCCATGGGTAAACAGACTTGTGACCATTCGTGCTGCCCTTCTCTGTGTACATTCAGTATCCTCTGTTAGTCCTGTTTCGTATGGATCCCATACACAGAAGTATTCTAGAACAGGTCACACAAGCGATTTACTCCCTTACGTACTAATTACATTTCCCCAGTATTCTCCCAATGCACAGCGATACCATCTGCTTTACCCAAAGCTGAGCCTTTGTGAGCACTCCGTTTCATATCCCTACAAAGTGTTACACCCATGTATTTGTATGAGCTGGCCACCTTTGTGAGCACTCCGTTTCATATCCCTACAAAGTGTTACACCCATGTATTTGTATGAGCTGGCCACCTTTGTGAGCACTCCATTTCATATCCCTACAAAGTGTTACACCCAAGTATTTGTATGAGCTGGCCAATTCCAATAGTGACTCATTGATATTATAGTCAATTGTTTTTTTGTTTTGTGAAGTGCACAATTTTACATTTCTGAACATTTAAAGCATGTTGCCAGTCTTTGCACCATTTTTAAATCTTATCAAGGTCTGACTGAACACGAGGAGTTACTAAAAAAAATGAAATAACATTCCTGTGGGTGGAGTTTGTGTAGTACCCAATTCTGCCGCTAGGTGTCTACAGCACAACCCATTGCCAGTTCAGTGTCACCTGTGTTGTTGACCTGGCTTGTTCTGTTCATCTGCTGTGATTGTTTTTGCTAGCACTGTTTTGTTCTTGTTATGTGGAGTTTATCCATAGTGGGTACTAATGAACTTGGTGACTGTTCCTTTATAGGGGGTAGAAAAATTTCCACTACCAGTCACAATAAAAGATTATTTATGCTCCACAAGACCAGTTTTGGGGTTTCACCCATTATCAGGTTTTTATACATTCATGTTCATGTTTATATTGTTGTATTGTTGGAGATCACTATTTGAATCCAAAGAAAATTATTCGCTGGTGACTAAACAAATACAAATGGAATAATTGTAAGTGGCAAGGCAGCATTTGTCAAAAACTTAAAGATGATGTATCCTTTTTATAATTATGCTGTGGTGATAATTTTATGTATTTACTTTATGTAAGTACAGTTACTTTTTTGACAAATGATGCTGCCTTGCCACTTACAATTATTCCACTTGTATCTGTTTAGTCACCAGAAAATAGTTGTCTTTGTATTCAAACAGTGATCTCCGGCAATATAAACATCTACATAAATGTATAAATACCTGATGAGGGGCACAAGCCGAAAACCGGTTGTTTGATGAATAAAAAATCTTTTATTGTGACTGGTAGTAGAAATTTTTCTACACCCTCTTCTCGTTACGTTTTTTATGACAGCAAGTTTAAGTGAACAATGTGCAGCTGTGAAATTTTGTTCTCTACACAGTAAAAATGCTGCTGAAACTGTTTTAATGTTGAAAACAGTTTAACAAGATGACACTATGGGAAAAACTCAAGTGTACGAATGGTTTGCTCAATTTAACAATGGCGACATCTCAACTGATGACAAACCTCAACCTGGACATCAGTCAACTGCTCAAATCGATAGAAATATTGGAAAAATTGTAGAGCTTGTGCTCACAGACTGTCGACAGACAATCGATCAACTGTCAGGGACTAAGGGGTACCTTGGAACTTGGTTCAACGAATTTTAATGGAAGATTTGGGAATGAAAAGGGTTGCTGCCTAGTTTTTTCATTGGACCCTGTCCGCAGCTCATGGTCTAGTGGCTAGCGTCCTACCGCTGGATCATGGGGTCCCGGGTTCGATTCCCGGCCGGGTTGGGGATTTTCTCTTCCCGGGGACTGGGTGTTTATGTTGTCCTCATCATTTTATCTTCATCATCATTATTTGTGACAGTAGCTTGATTGGACTGTGTAAACAATTGGACTGTGTAAAAATTAGGAGCTTGTATGGCCACTGATGACCATGCAGTTTAGCGCCCCACAAACCGAACATCATCATCCTTGGGTTTTGACTCAAAATCAAAAGGAATATAGAGTTGAAATATGTTGTGCTTTGAAACAACAGCTTGAAACTGATCCAGACTTTCTGTCAAAGGTCATTACTGGTCATAAGTCAGAAACAAAGCAACAGTCAAACCAATGAAAGACGTCATCGTCATCATGATGTCCAAAAAAATGTCATCGACTCAAATCAAACATCAAATCAATGCTTATTTCCTTTTTTGATGCCAGGTCATAGTTCATTCAGAGTTGTTCCCCCAGGCCAGAGTGCCAATCAGTCCTTTTATTTGGAAGTTTTAAGATAATTGCGCAACATTGTTTGTAAAGAAAGACTTGATTTGTGGCAGTCAGGAGACTGGTTCATCTGTCACAACAATGCACCTGCACATGCAACAATTTCTCATAGATAGTTTTTGGCTAAAAAGGGGAAGTTCTGCTGCTCCATGCACCTGATTCGTCTGATGTGGCTCCTTGTGACTTTTTCTTATTCCCATGCATGAAAAGGAGCACTAAAGGATGCTGATTTGACAACACTGAAGAAGTTAAGAAAAAAATGAGGGAGAAGCTGTCAGTCAATTCTGAAGATTACTACAAAAAGTATTTCAAACAACAGAGGGAGCACTGATGGGACAAATGCATTAGTTGTAATGAGAGTATTTTGAAGGGGATAAGCTTGTTTTGTAAACAGTTTGAAAATATATAGGTTTCTAAAACATAAATCGAGCTCTCTCTCTCTCTCTCTCTTTTTATTTATATTATCTGCAAGCTCATCAATATACAACATGAACAGCTAGATTCTCAGCACACTTCCCTGGGGCACACTTGAAATTACATCTACATACATACATACATATATCTAAAAACAAAGATGATGTGACTTACCAAACGAAAGCGCTGGCACGTCGATAGACACACAAACACAAACATACACACAAAATTCTAGCTTTCGCAACCAATGGTTGCCTTGTCAGGAAAGAGGGAAGGAGAGGGAAAGACGAAAGGATTTCGGTTTTAAGGGAGAGGGTAAGGAGTCATTCCAATCCCGGGAGCGGAAAGACTTACCTTAGGGGGAAAAAAGGACGGGTATACACTCGCACACACACACATATCCATCCACACATATACAGACACCTATGTGTGGATGGATATGTGTGTGTGTGTGAGTGTATACCCGACACCTATGTGTGGATGGACATGTGTGTGTGTGTGTGTGAGTGTATACCCGTCCTTTTTCCCCCTAAGGTAAGTCTTTCCGCTCCCGGGATTGGAATGACTCCTTACCCTCTCCCTTAAAACCCAAATCCTTTCGTCTTTCCCTCTCCTTCCCTCTTTCCTGATGAGGCAACCATTGGTTGCGAAAGCTAGAATTTTGTGTGTATGTTTGTGTTTGTTTGTGTGTCTATCGACGTGCCAGCGCTTTCGTTTGGTAAGTCACATCATCTTTGTTTTTAGATATATTTTTTCCCACATGGAATGTTTCCTTCTATTATATACATACATACATACATACATACATTATGTGACTCTCCATCCTAGCTAACTTGATGCATCCTCCCTGCCATTTAGGAGATCATTATGTTAAAGATACCTCATTATGTTTGAGCTCAGAATATGTTCTAAGAGTCTACAACAAATCAGTGTCAAATGTAATAGTTTTGTGGATCACTTCTACTACCCTTCTTGTAGATGGTTGCGACCTGTATCTTCTTCCAAGAGCTGGGCGTGGTTTTTTTGTTTGAGGCATCTACGATAGATTGTAGTTAGAACAGGGGCCAACTCAGCCACAAATTCAGTAGGAATCTGACAGGGATGTCATCAGTCCATGGAGCTTTGTTTAATTTTAATGATTTCAGCTGTTTCTCAACATCACAGACACTAACACTTATTTCATTCATCTTCAGAGTATTACAAGTATTAAATTGTGGCAGTTCTCCTAAGTTTTCCTTTGTAGAGGAACATTTGAAAACAGAGTTAAGCATTTCAGCTTTTACTTTGACACCCTCACTTTCAATTCCTGGCTCATTTGCTAGGGAGTGGACACTAACTTTTGTGTCACTAAAAGCCTTCACATATGACCAGAATTTCTTTGGGTTTTGTGAAGTATCATTGACACTGTTCTCCTATAGTAGCCATTGAAGGCATTATGCATTACTCTCTTGACAGCGAAACACGTTTCATTCTGCATGTCTCTCTGTCTATAGTGCAATGCTTTTATTTATTTATTTTTTTTACACATATTATGCAGTAATGTTTGTTTCTATAGAAGTTTCTTTACAGTGACCATATACCTTGGAGGTTCCCTTCCATTATGAACTGTTCTACTGGGTAAATATCTATCCACTGTATGGTCAGCTATTCTTTCAAACTTGAACCAGAGTTCCTCTACATGCTCATGCCCCTTGCTGAAAGTTTCAAGTTCCTCATTGATATATGGCACTACTGTTTTTTTAATCTAGTTTACTCTATGTATGTATCTTTCTGCTTGTTTTAGTTGTCCTTTGTACTTTGGTAATCACTGTTGCAGCAACCGCGTCATGGTCACTGATACCCATTTCAATGTGGACATCCTGAAAGAAATTAGGTCTACATGTTGCCATTAGATCCAGTATATTTCCATCATGAATGGAGTTCATAACTATCTGTTCTACGTAGTTTTCAGAGAAGACATTTACTAATTTTTCACAGGATCTCCTATAAATGCCCACCACCAGCAAAACTGTAATTTTCCCAGTTGGCTGTTGGATGATTAAAGTCTCCACCGATGATTACAGTATGATTGGGAAACTTGTGTACAAGTAAACTGAGGTTTTACCTAAAGTTTTTGCTCACATCAGGAGATGAGTCTAGTGGGTGATAGAATAATCCAATTATCATCTTATGCCCACACCTGATACTGAGTCTTGCCCAAGTAATCTCACATGCAGCTTTAGTTTCTGTAAGGTGCATTTGAGTTTCTTGTCTACTGTGACAAATACATCGCCTCCATTTCCCATTTGCCTACCCTTTCAATATACACTTAAATTTTTCTCAAAAATCTCAGTGGTATCAGTTTCAGATTTCAACCACTTTTCTATACCTAGTATTATGTGAGCTTCACTTGTCTTCAGGAGCACTTTGAACTATAGCACTTTGTTGCAAATGCTTCGGCAGTTAACCATTAGGACTTTAATATTCACACCTGTGGGATGCATTTCTTTCCATCTTACACAGGTACTTCTGAGTTTCCTACAGCCGTCATTGTCTGGATTGGATATTTGGATTGGATGGAGAGTTGGCTAATCTTAAATATTCCTTGTGTGCGACCACACACACAACCAGAGACCTGAGTAGCAGCCTGTAATATGTAGTGCTCACCTGACCCATTAGGATCCTACAGTTCTCAACCATGTGGCAGTAGTCCAGGAAGTCATGGCCTAGCTTGTTACAGAACCTTTGAAGTCTCTGGTTTGGTCCCTCCACCTGACTGAGAACCAAAGGGTCATGATCAGTTCTGGGGACAATGTTAAAAACTGTGAGCTCCGTTGGAACTCCAAGAACAAGGCTGGTCTTCTCAACCTCCTCTGCCAGTCATTGGAATGACCCAAGCATGACCTTGGAGCCCAGATGACAGGCATCATTTGTTCCAATGTGTGCCATAATCTGCAGTTTCTTGCACCCTGTTCCCTTAGTGGCTGTTGGACAACATGTCGAATGAGGCCCCAATGCACACTCACTGAGTGCACCTGGTGTCCTTTCCTGTCCCTTAAGGGGTACCATCTTTCGCCGTATGTTTGAACTGCTGATGATTAATCGACCCCTACCATTTTGCAATTGCCTCCTCTTGACACTGGACAAAACAGGTTTCTCCAAAAAAGGTGAAGTGAATCCCACTGGCTCAGTTTCACTAAAAGACAGTACCACCTCAAACCTGTTGGTTAGGAGGGTCAGTACAATGCCCTGAGGCCTCCCTGGTACTCTTCCACCTTGTACAGAATACCTTGATGTACCATCGGCATGCTACTCACAGTCAAGTGGACAAGTAATAACAGATCCTATATTTTCTGCAGAGAAGACAGGGTCCACAGGAGAGGATAGTACTTGAGGCACCTCTGGTACCAGTATCACATGTACACAACTCTTGGGAGCTTTTCCAGCAAACCAATTTGCACCAGTTGCCAATCATTTGACAGTAATCAGGACAATTTCTAGCTGCTTGTGAACATCAACCAACTCATCCTCCTGTCCGTAAACAGTATTCATGGTGCTATTATGAGCACTCTGTCAGTTGACCATCTTCAGACAAATTTAAGGCCTAATTTCCATTCAGGATTTGACAGATATCATTTGTTATTAACTTGATACCCACTTCACTTCTGCCTCAAGTTTATCTGATGATCTACTGATTAAAAGCACTCACAGAAGTAAATAAATGCCATTGAGACTATTTTCTACAGTCAGTAGGTGGCAGCTGCTGCAATGCTACAGAAACTGTGTCAAAAATTATTGCACATCGTGTTGTTGTCCAAATTACTTACTAAAAATGGAATCACTGTACTGCAAAAGTTCATATAATTTCTTTGTCACTTGTTATTTGACAACAATAAATGTCAGTAAAATCTTTACTCTGGAATAACTTGATTTCCTGTTGGTCACATACAGATCGTTTCTATTGTGGATTGGTGGCTGAAACAGCTAAAAAATGCAACAATTCTTAAAGATCTCTTCACATACTTGGACAACTGATAAAAGCTCTCATGTCTCCAGCAGGGGAGCAGTATTAAAATACTGTGGCCTTTCAGAGATTGTCATACCCATCATTATATTGTGAAAAAAGTGATAAGTATGAAATTGTGCACAATGTTGTGGTACTTTCATACTGTCATCCGGTCCAAAAGCCAGAGAGCTTTTCATCAATGATACATGCAAGGAAAGTATATGTTCACATAGCTTTGTACAAGTTCTCATCTTTGTATGTGTTTAAGTCTTCAACTTCATTATGTAAATTAGCAACTCTGTTCTGTCAAGACTGTAATATTTTTGATGTTTTATGAACTGAAGGGAGGAGGGGGAGATCAGTTAACTCCAATATTTGAAACAGGGTTCATGCACTGACCTTTGACTTTCTGTGTTTATCAGCGATGTTATTTCATCTGTTCTATATTCTAGATCAGATATTTTTATCACTGCAGCCATTACATATTATCCATGCCTTCCATTCTCCTACTCTTAATTACATTACAATCAGAAATTTCTTATTCAGAATATGCCAGATTTATGGTAATGAACTTTACATTATTGTGCTACCAGTCATTTTTCCGCCTTGGATCACTGATGATTTGGTAATCAGCTGATCAGTTGTAATAATTTTGATGAGTTACGGAGTAAATATTGGGAGCTTTTAAGCTACAGCACTTGGCTCTTCGAAACAATTGCTACTCACCAAGCCAGCAAAGAGGAGGACATGTTGTAGAAATAACCTCACACTAGGGTAGAATTCCTTATCTCAGATCTGTGGCTACTAGAAAAGTACCGTATCTAGAAAAAGAAACTTTTGAGTATCATGCTAAAATCCTATGGGGATAGCCTGATTTCAAAGCAGCCTGTATTAAATTGAAGATGTTTAACTTTTTAGACTTGAGGACAGATTCCACTGGCTTGTGCATGTGCCAGATGGTCCCCACATATCGTAATTTTTTGCTGACTGTTGACCAGATGTATAGACATAGTAATCAGCAGAAATGTGCACAATGAAGCAATATTAGATGCAATCAAATATCTCATATCAAACTATGATACAATGCTAGACAGGTTCCATAGAATAAAACACCTCCACAGAACAAATTCAAAAGATTACAGTTGAATTGGGAGTATAACTAACAGTGGACCTGCTACCTAAGGAGAGCTGGACACCACAGCTAACAACCTAACCCAAAAGATACAAGCTGCCACAACACACACAAATATAATGACAGTGCAAGGAAGAAGTTACAGCATAGAATTACCTCCCCCAACTCCCAATCCACCACCCTTCACTCCTTTGTGAGCCATGATGACGCCAATAGACAGGTATTAGTTTGCCTGATCTGGCCTTAAAACATTAGGCTACTTGGCTTGCTTTGTTAGTACAGCAAACAGTAGAAAGCAAGGGGGAAAGTACAGCTGTTACTTTCCTGAGGAGATTCAGCTGTACGGTATGGTCTAATGATGATCTTGGGTAAAATATTCTTTGTGGGAGGGGGGGATATGCTCCCAACAGATCATCAAATGGCCCTACATGTATTCCAACTTACTGGCTGTCCTATAAATTAGATGTCCATAGGGGCTTCCTAACCAGTTTTTCTTGTCAGGTAGGTTGTTGGGTCTCACCATCCAACAGCTGACCCATGTAGCGCTGTCTGGCTAGTATCCCGGCTGACTACCATGTGCTGTCTGTGCATGCAAAAATACAACTCATTTTAAAGTACATAATGTGGCAGATACAGGTGTGCTGCGAAAGTTTCTACAAAGGGATCTTGTGTTTCTTTCATTACTATTATTTATGATGACTATTTATGCTACAAATGGATAGTGATAAAGTTTACTTAAACATCATTTGTTTTATTTTTTGTTTGTTTTACAGTACCTTGATGTACTTCTTCAGACAAATATAAATCATGTTGTAGGTTTCAGGCATCAATTTTGATCATAATTGCAGAGATATAACAGAAAATGAGGAGATTGAAACAGTGTATGACTGTGATAAAAGAAATTAGGTGGATGGTTAAGAAAGACAAGAATGTGATTGTAATAGGAGACTGGAATTCGATAGTAGAAAAGGAAGAAAAGAAAATTAGTATGAGAAAATGCACTAGAGGAAAGAAATGAAAGAATAAACTAAGTGGTAGAATGTAACACAAAGCTAAATTCAATCAGTGCTAAAACTTCATTTCACAGTCATCAAAAGAGTTATATATGTAAAAATCACACAGAGACACCAGAAGACATCAGGCAAATTTTATGTATTGGTAAGACAGAGGTATCAAAACCAGATTTCAAACTACAAAACATTTTACTGTGGCAGATGTAGATTCTGACCTTAATTAATTGGTTATGCGCTGCAGGTTAAAAGTGCAGAAATTTAATCAAAGTAGAAAATTAAGGATGTGGTACCTGAGTAAATTGAAGGAGCCACAGGTTGTTGAGAATTAAAGGCAACACTTGGCAGTTACTGACTGAAACAGTGGAATGGTGTTAATTGAAGATAAATGGAAATGGAAATGTCGTGTGGCTAGGGCCTCCCGTCGGGTAGACCGTTTGCCTGGTGCAGGTCTTTCGATTTGACGCCACTTCGGTGACCTGCGCGTCGATGGGGATGAAATGATGATGATTAGGACAACACAACACCCAGTCCCTGAGCGGAGAAAATTTCTGACCCAGCCGGGAATCAAACCCGGGCCCTTAGGATTGACAGTCTGTCACGCTGACCACTCAGCTACCAGGGCGGACTAATTGAAGATAAATGGGTAGGTTTGAGAAATGAAGTAACAGATAATCAAAGGGGCAAAGGGATGAAGCCCAGTAACAACCCATGGATAACTCTTGAGATAATTAATTTAATTGACAGAAGGATGAAATATTTAAAAAAATTGTAGCAAATGAAGAAGAATAATGGAATACAGAGATCATACAAATGAGATTAACAGGAAGTTCAAAATGGCAAAGAATACATTACTAAAAGACAAATTCAAATTTTTAGAAGCATGCATGGGTCTGGGAAAGATAGGTGCCACCTAGTGGAAAATTAAAATGTCCTTTAGAGAAAAGGAAAGCATCAGGAGTTTAGATAGAAAGCCACAACTCAACACAGAAAGAAAAGCTGAAAAGTGGATGGAATATATTGAAGGACTATGCAAATGATTGCACTTGGAGTCAGTACAGTGGACAGAAAGGAGGAGGTACTTGAAGATAATATTTTAGATACAATACTGTGGGAAAATTACAGTGCATTGCAATTACAGTGAATTGTCAGGATCTCAGCAAATCGTTTTGGATCAAGTCTGCTTTGTCTGTCTGAGGTAAGGTTCCTTGAAGCACTGAAATTTCTTTTGCTAGCCACATTTGAGACTGAAACACAAAACATTCTTTTTGCTAAATTAGATAGCTTGGGAAGAGGGCAACTTTTACACTTCCACTTATCAAGCAGATTTCATCATAACTACCATCCATTAAAGTTAAATAGAAGCCAACCTCATCAGCAAATTATCACTTGGCCCATGTAGGCGCTCCAGAAACAGATATTAAATTTTTTGTGATTGGTGAATGTGATTGACATTCTCTAGGCCCTTAATAAGTATTTACAGATATCACAAAAATATAGTAATGTGTTACTGTGATGTTGCACTTTGATTCTAGCTTACCTGGAAATTACATTACATTACAAATTTGATGTATAGCATTTAATGTTTCATCTCTGTCAGCCAAAAACATGATTTTTAACAATGGGAAAGACAGGCAGAGAAATGGTGCTATTCTTTGCAGTGTCTGAATTCCAACTTTCTCCTTAATGAGGAGGAGACTATGTTCTTTCAGTGCTCTTATTAAATGTCAATATCACAATTGTACAACACTGTCAAATACCAGCAACACAGAAATTGGCATATTGCAATAAAATACAGTTTTCACTGCTGGACATGCAGCATATATTAAACAAGAAAACTGTTTATACACCAACTGAAAGAAATGTATTTCCATATTGTTGGGCTCTGCATTGTGATGACTTTCCAGTTTGTACACTCACAAAAAAAAAAAAACTGATATGTGGGATACTTTTTGATTTTAAGAATATATGTTGTACCTTTAAAAGGCTCTAAAAGTGTGGTGAGTTCTTTTGCAGGGTCATTGCTGTAATTTTACAGAGATGTCATACTCCACAATTGTTTCCATGATTTTATCATACTGCCTTTGTTATCCCATTGTGGGTGATGCATACTACAGAAGAGGAATGTGCCCAGATAGCCAAAAACCATAAAACTTTACTACTACACAATCAGTACACAGTAACATTAGCTTGTGGAGAGAAACTGAAATAGTTTTGACTGAAGGCAACTGAAAGATCACCATGATCTGATGAGAGTCTTTCTTTAACACAATCATAGTTCTTGAAGGTACCTCCCGAGTACACAGTCTCTCGGTTACCATAAAGAACACTGACTGGCAGCACTGTGCTCTGTTGAATATACTCAAGGACTTCAGATGTAGACCATTGAGACTGAAACTTGCACTAACTGCCAAGTTGCTGGGCAGTGTCTTATAAAGACTAACAGACAGAGGAAGAGCAAAAAGTTTTCTAGTATCACATGGCTCATGGAGCGAGCTAATGAGATGATCATAACTTTCCCATCAGAAGCAACAATTTTATTTATTTATTTATTTATTTATTTTTTTTTTTTTTTTGGCAGGGGGGGTTAATGAAGGAGATGTACACACTGAGCTTTGCTGTTTGCCCTCAGGGTCAAAATGAGGTAGCCAGGTTTCATCAGCAGTGATTAGCTTTGAAAGAAACTCCGGTTCTTCCTCTAACATCAACTTTAACTGCGTGCAGACCTGCACATAAATGTCATTTTGTTCAGGAATCATTGGTCTTGGAACCCATTGCGTATATACTTGTGTCATATGTAATTTTGCTGTCATCAACATGTGGGTGGATCACAATGATATGTTCAGTATTCCAGAAAGTGATCTTAAGGTAATTCGTTGTCCCTCTCTCCTAATGACAGCAGCAGTGTTGATGTTTTCTTCCGTAAGAGCAGTAACTGCAGCACCGGGTCCACTTTCCTTTGAAATTGGTTGTCTCCCCTCTTTAAACATTTTCAACTGCCTTTGAGCTGTGCTGTAGGAAAGAACAGACTCTCCATAGGTCTCCTGTAACATTATATAGGTCTCAGCTCAAGATTTGTTGAGACAAAAGCAGAATTTCAAAGCCACATATTGTTCCTCATGTGTTTCCTCCATTGCAGCGGTATGTAGTACTGAACATGTCTGACCTTGCCTGCCTCTCACAGGCGGGAAGCAGGAGTCTCACCAATGAAACTACTGTGGTACACGTTCGTTTCACATTAAGCTAACAGAATATCATAAGGTTAAATTTTAATGTTAGAAATTATGACCATAAAAAAATTATAATCATTCTGTATTGAACAGCCCTCATACTATGGCACTGATCTTTTCCAAGGAGGAGATGGCAGAGCCATTCAGGGATAGTGAAACTGAGAAAAAAAGACAAGAATCGTGCAAGGTTTTCATTGAGAAAAGCTGCTGGACTGCTAAAGGCTGCATGACCAGGAGAGGCCAGGCTTGTGACAAAACTTCCAGGATCAGTGAACAAGAGACAAATGAAATCCAGCCAAGGGCCCAGAAAGAAGCAATGCTGGTCAATGGGAAGCTATTTCTCTAACCAGTGGTGGCCACACGGACATAAAGGTGCCGATGGGGCTTGCCAGGTTGTAACAGCTGGAGAGAACACAAGGGTAGCTGGTTCCAGATGCAGCAATGCTAGAGGAATGTCCCCGGAGTTTTTGAATGCATCATTTCTGGTGGTAGTAGAAGCCCAGTGCATTGAGCATCTCTTGAAGGAAGGCCAGATATGGCTGACATCTTCTGGCAGAAGGTGGAAGCAGCACTGATTGTGGCTGGTGAAGGGCAGCTGCCAGGCAGAAAGGGAGGGAGATTATGCAAGGAGTAGACTTGAAAAATGAGATGCATGCAGCACCATTGTGAAGAAAGGCCACTGACGGCAGTGAGATCCAATGTGGCCAGGCCTTGTGGTGAAACTTCCACAATCCAAGCACAGGAGGTCCAGGAAAGTCCATGAGGCTGCAAGAGATAACTGTGATGAAAGACGTCTCGATGTAGTGATCGCATCAGTGTGGCACTGGGTAAAAGTTGGCGTGCACACTGTGGAGATGCTGGTTGAAGAAGAAGACGAGAACAGGAGACGCGCAAGGCCAACAGTGAAAGGGGAGGATGCCTGCAAGAGGAAATTGGACTCTGAGAATCTGAGCTGAAAGTTGGCAGCAGGCAGAAAAAAAAGGCCGAACCAACAGCAGCAAGTCCTGAGGGTCAGGGTGAGGTCAGCAGAATTGACAGAGGACCAAATGCTGTTATCATCAGACCACAAAAAGGTCAGAAGCTAAAGGCCCTGAAAGCACAAGGGCACAGCCAAAGGAGGAGAGAGTTGAATGGGCTGGTGGCACGTGGGCTGGCAGTGAGGAGAATGCCAGTGGTGGTGGGACCCAAAGAGATGGCACTGGGGCTGGAGGTAGCCAGGAGGGAAGCAGCAGGAAAAACAGAATTGTGAGGAAAATGGTCCATGAATACTAGGCATTGCCAAACTCCGGATAAAGTGGAGAGGATTCTTGGGAAGGAAAAGCTTCAGTATTTGTGAGGTGCCCTCAAAAGAGCTCAGTGGTGTGCAGGAAGTACTGTGCATGATGCAGAAGCTATGCTATCTGTAGCATGTGGTAGTGTAGCCACTGAACAGTGCTGGGTCATAGGAATGATGTCATGTGTCAAACAGTGCAACAGCTGACCCTGTAACTAGCCAAGCTGCAGGTAATGGCAAGCGAGGCCAAAGACAAAAACATGAAAGAGAATCCAGTATCAACAGAAAGCTATAGAAGTAGAGGACCTCAATGAAACAGAACAGCTAAGGAAACTGTATGAGCACTTGACAAATGTAAGGCAAAACAGGGAGAAGAAGACAGAGAGTACGGAACATGGGAGAGCAAAACTACCTCACTGAGAACAAGATAGTTGTCATTGAGATGAGTATGGTACTGAAAAAGATTACCCTGTTGCCACATTAGTAGGCCATTGAAGGCGGTACATGCTACAAGAAGAGGAAATCTGCCCAAGTAGCCAAGAACCATAGTACCTTATTACTAACAGAGACAGTACACAATGACATTTCATTCAGCATTGCAGCTGAAATAGTTTTGAAAGAAGACAATTAAAAGATCGTTCAGATAACAACTCTTCAAGGCACCAGCTGAGTGCACAGTCTGTTGGTTGCCATAAAGAAACATCACTGTAGACAAAGTCCGTATAGCCTACACCAGTGAAGTCTTGGGCTCTGACTGGCAGTGTTGCCCTCTGACAAATATAGTTGTGGACTTCAGATATCAAGCATTGAGACTCTAACTCTCACTGATGGGTGAGCTGCTTTGTGGCATCGTATAACGACCGCGTGATAGGGGAAGACCAGGAAATTGTCTAGCATCACATAGCTAGCGGAAGCGAACTAGTGCTGGATGTATCTGGCAATCAGAGCACTCACTTGTTTGGGTCTCTTTCTGATGTGTTATGATTGCGAATCATTGGTATTACATTTCATATATATCATTTATAGTAACCACATCAAAAATGAAACACACACACACACACACACACACACACACACACACACACACACACACACACAAACACATACACACACGGACAGATGGAAAACAATGTGTATGAAATACACTCCTAGAAATTGAAATAAGAACACCATGAATTCATTGTCCCAGGAAGGGGAAACTTTATTGACACATTCCTGGGGTCAGATACATCACATGATCACACTGACAGAACCACAGGCACATAGACACAGGCAACAGAGCATGCACAATGTCGGCACTAGTACAGTGTATATCCACCTTTCGCAGCAATGCAGGCTGCTATTCTCCCATGGAGACGATCGTAGAGATGCTGGATGTAGTCCTGTGGAACGGCTTGCCATGCCATTTCCATCTGGCGCCTCAGTTGGACCAGCGTTCGTGCTGGACGTGCAGACCGCGTGAGACGACGCTTCATCCAGTCCCAAACATGCTCAATGGGGGACAGATCCGGAGATCTTGCTGGCCAGGGTAGTTGACTTACACCTTCTAGAGCACGTTGGGTGGCACGGGATACATGCGGACGTGCATTGTCCTGTTGGAACAGCAAGTTCCCTTGCCGGTCTAGGAATGGTAGAACGATGGGTTCGATGACGGTTTGGATGTACCGTGCACTATTCAGTGTCCCCTCGACGATCACCAGTGGTGTACGGCCAGTGTAGGAGATCGCTCCCCACACCATGATGCCGGGTGTTGGCCCTGTGTGCCTAGGTCGTATGCAGTCCTGATTGTGGCGCTCACCTGCACGGCACCAAACATGCATACGACCACCATTGGCACCAAGGCAGAAGCGACTCTCATCGCTGAAGACAACACGTCTCCATTCGTCCCTCCATTCACGCCTGTCGCGACACCACTGGAGGCGGGCTGCACGATGTTGGGGCGTGAGCGGAAGACGGCCTAACGGTGTGCGGGACCGTAGCCCAGCTTCATGGAGACGGTTACGAATGGTCCTCGCCGATACCCCAGGAGCAACAGTGTCCCTAATTTGCTGGGAAGTGGCGGTGCGGTCCCCTACGGCACTGCGTAGGATCCTACGGTCTTGGCGTGCATCCGTGCGTCGCTGCGGTCCGGTCCCAGGTCGACGGGCACATGCACCTTCCGCCGACCACTGGCGACAACATCGATGTACTGTGGAGACCTCACGCCCCACGTGTTGAGCAATTCGGCGGTACGTCCACCCGGCCTCCCGCATGCCCACTATACGCCCTCGCTCAAAGTCCGTCAACTGCACATACGGTTCACGTCCACGCTGTCGCGGCATGCTACCAGTGTTAAAGACTGCGATGGAGCTCCGTATGCCACGGCAAACTGGCTGACACTGACGGCGGCGGTGCACAAATGCTGCGCAGCTAGCGCCATTCGACGGCCAACACCGCGGTTCCTGGTGTGTCCGCTGTGCCGTGCGTGTGATCATTGCTTGTACAGCCCTCTCGCAGTGTCCGGAGCAAGTATGGTGGGTCTGACACACCGGTGTCAATGTGTTCTTTTTTCCATTTCCAGGAGTGTAGATGTTTTATACTCAGTGCTAATCAAACTCTACTGGATACTTCTGCACAAGATGTGATTCAGCATCACATATACAGTTATCATAATCACATAGATCTGCTTAATTCACACAACATTGCGTGAAGCCTAATTTTTGAAGGATGCAATTCATCATAGTAATTGGGTCACCATAGTTATTCCTTCATTGCCCAGAGTTATGGCCTAGTGCAATGGTTTAGCATACAAACCTGGCATGTAGAAGGTCATAGGTTCGAAACATGTCAAATGTAGTGAATTTTTGTTTGTTTCTAAATCTAATCAAGAGTTTATTGTTATTGTTATTATTATTATTATTCAATTAACTGGTTTAAATGTATTTTTTCCATGTCTAATACTTTGCTGAATCATTTTTATCGTCATATTGACTTCTTTATGTGCTCCTATTTTTCTTCCTCTCGTCGGATATTTATTTTATTTTATTTTATTTTATTTTTTTTTTTTTTTTTTTTTTAAATCTGCCTCTATCGCCTACTATAAGCTGTAACCAAGTGCCCCTGATGTCTATTCATCCATTTATCCATTTGTAATTCAGTAGCTTGTGTAGCCAGAGTGAGGATAGTTTCAGGTAACCAGGTGAGAGCAAGAAATTACAGTTTGCTGTTAGCCCTGAAACTGAATTTTTTTCTGTCTTGAGTTTGCTTGTAAGGTTAGCTTTAATCGCCAGGAACAAATAGATCTTGATTTTAGTTCTGCCGCAAGTTGTTAGTCACTATTTTCTCAGAGACATCATACTTCACAAGGCTGTGATTACCTCCAGACATGAGTAAGGCTACAAAATGTGTCATCTGCCACAGATTAGTCATTGATCACTTAAAATCAGCTGTCAACTGAGCATCTTGCATTTCTGACATACCACACAGTGGCCACTTACAATATTGCTCCGTGTTGCACACTAGCAGCATTTGTGTAATGGCCTGTTGTGTGTGTCACCTATAACCAAGCGGTAGCAGACAGCCGATGTGGCAACACTGCAATGGCAAGTGACAGATGCCAACTGTAACGTAATTTTAATCAGATTATTAGTTTCCACATCTTACTTTAAGCTTGTCTGTAATGAATTCACATCATCAGTTTTCTTCTTGAAATGGACTGCATTTGCTGTTTTTCAAATAATCACCACTGAAAATATGTTCCAGAACTGTGTTCAAAACATGTGCAATGTATACATAATACAGAAAGATACCAGTACCTATATATATTAGCACAGTGATAAGTGATAAATGAAAGTTTATTAGGATTACAAGTTGTCACATAGTTCCAGTGATCCAGAAAATCATTTCCTTTATTATTATTCAAGTCTTAGATCACAGTGGGTATTTGTAATTAGGTCCCTCTTAACTTGCATTTTGAATGGCTCCTTGCCCTCGTATTGTGTACTTCTTCCCTTCATCTGAGAGTGAAGTTCTTGGTTCTTAAAGCAAGCTCCTCCTTTAAGTATTATTTTGTATATCATATTCGCTTTGAATGATACAACTGGGAGTTAGCGACTAGTCAACCCATCTTTTTTTATTGATTTTAAACTTCATTTTCTTGGTTTTTCTTGAGGTGTAAGATTTTTACAAGAAGTTTGTTTACAGCTTTCACTTCTTAAAATATGTGAGATTGTACCTCTGATATTGACTCACCAGGACTGCAACCTATTTGAATATCAAAATTTGAGAATTTTTGGAGTATTAAATTTGAGCAAGATTGACATCATCATCGTAATCATTATCATTTAAATACCATTGTACCTCACATTGTCCAGTATTCCTCGCTTCATTCATTGTTCCTCCTCTCACTGCAGTGTTCATTTTTGTAATGTCCATTTAATGTTGATACAGTTTTGTATAGATGACTGTCTACAGCTGTTAAATAATTTGCAAAAAGCATATTTGTGCCATCATCTGTACAATTTTATGTTTATTATCTACTGGTTTCAATTGTTACAATCATCTTCAAGGAGACAACTGTAAGGAAAAAAACACCATATTTTATTATGTTAACTAAAGGTGGATAAGAAAGAAAGGAAAGAAAAGGAAAGGAAAGGAACTCATGATGTCGGCTGCATCAGGATTTTTAGGTGGATTCAGTGGTGTTGAGTGAAATTGTGTGCTGGACTGGGAATCTCCTGTTTACTAGGCAGTTGCACTAACCAGTGCACCATATGACACAGTGTTTATTCCATTTTGTGGAGACTATTTATGGTATGCAGCTCGGCCAACGCACAGTCCCACCTTGCGCCACCTATCCACAGTCCCCATCCATGTCCACCATGCTCACTATTTTGAGATTGCCACAGGATGTCGAACTTGATTG
This sequence comes from Schistocerca americana, assembly GCF_021461395.2. Classification (NCBI taxonomy): domain Eukaryota; kingdom Metazoa; phylum Arthropoda; class Insecta; order Orthoptera; family Acrididae; genus Schistocerca; species Schistocerca americana. Next base: position 168,114,825 of record NC_060119.1, on the reverse strand, counting down.
TGCATCAGCCCATTGAGGCGATTCAAATATATAAGTGTATGGTATCCGTTCTTTCAGAAATGTCTGGGCCCACCACCTTCACTGTGAATGCTTACTCACTTTCTACGTCCTACGGGAATCTCAAAGTAGCAAGCAGGGAGGAGATGGATGGGGACTTTGGACTGGTTGCACTAGATTGGAATGTGGGTTGGTCAAGGGGCGTATTGAGATAGTCCCCACGATTGTGAGAAACACTGTGTATGAGTGGCACACTGGTTAACACAATTGCCTAGTAAACAGGAGATCCCATGTTCAAATCCCAGTCTGGCACACATTTTCACTTGGTGCCACAGATTCCACATTAAAATCCCAATGCAGCTGACATCATGAGTTTCTCCCCTTTCCGTTCCTTGCTCCCTCATCCACCTTCAGTAAACATAATATGTATCACAGCTGCAGATTCCTCATGGTGTCAGTTCTTTGTCCGAAAGAGCAGACACCATGCGTTTGTATGACAATATTCACTAGACTTTTTTTAACGTTGCTGATTTTTCCTTGAAGATGGTTGTAACAGTTGAACCCAGTAGAGAATAGTTGTAAAATTATACAGCTGTTGGCACAGATATACTTTTTCCAAATCCACCTTACGGGTTTTTAATTATCCTATGTGCTGAGTCATTTGAAATTATCTCTCCAGATTTACTTCAGCTGGCCTTATTGATATCTAGTCATCTCTCCCAACTCTTAATTTTGTAATTTGTTCAGTTTTGTTTCCTGTGTCTTGGACCTTAAGAACTTCTTCTCTGTCACCTGTAGTCACAGTAATTCCCTCTTTATTAGAGTGCTTGTTTCTTTATCATATGACAGCACTGATTTGAAGTAACTATTGAACATAACTGAGTTTTCTGTTGATGGCAACTTGGGACCCAATACAAGCAGTCTAACATGATGGTAAAAGACAAATTCTTCTGAAACATATTCGCAACCTCTTTTATGACCAGATTGTGTTGAGAAATTTCACTTACAATTGTTGTTGTTGTTGTTGTGGTCTTCAGTCCTGAGACTGGTTTGATGCAGCTCTCCATGCTACTCTATCCTGTGCAAGCTTCTTCATCTCCCAGTACCTACTGCAACCTACAACCTTCTGAATCTGCTTAGTGTATTCATCTCTTGGTCTCCCCCTACGATTTTTACCCTCCACGCTGCCCTCCAATACTAAATTGGTGATCCCTTGATGCCTCAGAACATGTCCTACCAACCGATCCCTTCTTCTGGTCAAGTTGTGCCACAAACTTCTCTTCTCCCCAAACCTATTCAATACTTCCTCATTAGTTATGTGATCTACCCATCTAATCTTCAGCATGCTTCTGTAGCACCACATTTCGAAAGCTTCTACTCTCTTCTTGTCCAAACTATTTGCCATCCATGTTTCACTTCCATACATGGTTACACTTGATACAAATACTTTCAGAAGTGACTTCCTGACACTTAAATCTATACTCGATGTTAACAAATTTCTCTTCTTCAGAAATGCTTTCCTTGCCATTGCCAGTCTACATTTTATATCCTCTCTACTTCGACCATCATCAGTTATTTTGCTCCCCAAATAGCATAACTCCTTTACTACTTTAAGTGTCTCATTTCCTAATCTAATTCCCTCAGCATCACCCGACTTAATTCGACTACATTCAATTATCCTCGTTTTGCTTTTGTTGATGTCCATCTTATATCCTCCTTTCAAGACACTGTCCATTCCATTCAACTGTTCTTCCAAGTCCTTTGCTGTCTGTGACAGAATTACAATGTCATCGGCGAACCTCAAAGTTTTTATTTCTTCTCCATGGATTTTAATACCTACTCCAAATTTTTCTTTTGTTTCCTTTACTGCTTGCTCAATATACAGATTGAATAACATCGGGGAGAGGCTACAACCCTGTCTTACTCCCTTCCCAACCACTGCTTCCCTTTCATGTCCCTCGACTCTTATAACTGCCATCTGGTTTCTGTACAAATTGTAAATAGCCTTTTGCTCCCTGTATTTTACCCCTGCCACCTTTAGAATTTGAAAGAGAGTATTCCAGTCAACATTGTTGAAAGCTTTCTCTGAGTCTACAAATGCTAGAAATGTAGGTTTGCCTTTCCTTAATCTTTCTTCTAAGATAAGTTGTAAGGTCAGTATTGCCTCACGTGTTCCAGTATTTCTACGGAATCCAAACTGATCTTCCCCGAGGTCGGCTTCTACTAGTTTTTCCATTCGTCTGTAAAGAATTCGTGTTAGTATTTTGCAGCTGTGGCTTATTAAACTGATTGTTCGATAATTTTCACACTTACAATTAGGGGGAAATAATCTGGCTTGAGGTTTGCTGATCTTCCTTCTCTATTCATTGCCATTACTATTGGTGGCTTAACATACAAGTCTAATCTGGGAAGTAATGTTATCAGAATTTTTTGAAGTAGAAAAAAGGAATTTATTTTAATCAAATTTCCTTGCATTGTAGTATAGGTATTGCACTATTTTTCCATATAATCACCAATTACCTCAATACATTTTGTCATCTGTGTAATGAGTTTTTTTATTCCTGTGTCTCATATGTCTCCCACCACCTATTTCAGTCAGTTCTTCACTTTCATTTTCTCCTTGTTGTTGTTGAAAAAGTGTTTTCCACAAAGGTGTTACTTCAATTTAGTGAACCGTTGATAGTCATTATGTCCGAGATAGAGACTGTGAGAGGGGTGACTTGAAACACCCCAACTAAATGAAGTCAACAACTCTTGCATTGCATGAGCAGTGTGTGGACTCATGTTTTCATGAAGAGACAGACTCCCACTGTCAGCATCCTGCAAAGTTTGTTTTGTATGGCTCTGTGAAGTTTCTTCATGATCTTGGAATATATTGCAGCATTTATTGTTTCACCTCTTTCCAAAAAATCTGTGAGCAGAACCACTTTTCTGTCCCAAAACACTGACACTACGATTTTCCTCGCTGTTTGCTAAGTTTTGAATTTTTTGACTGAATGAGAATGAGTATGGTGTCACTGCATTGTTTGTTGTTTGCTCTCTGGCGCGTGGTGACAAGCCCAAGTCTCATCTCCTCACTATAAAGTTGAGAAAAGCCTCACCATCCGTCTCAAAATAGTCAAGACATTCGGAGCAGGACTGACTCTGTTCATTTTGCATGCTTCGGTAAGCATCTTGGGCTCATATCGTGTACATAACTTGCAATAATTTATTTGATCAGATAAGGTTTCATGATCAGGTTAAAAGGTTTCATGATCAGCATTTTGTGAAATGTTTGGACAAACTGCATGCAGCTGATCAATTATCAAATGGTAATCAGATGATGATCTTCAATTTTCTGCACCACATCATCAGTCACAACTCATAGCCTTCCGTTTTATTTAAATCATCATTTTTCTGGGTTAAAATCTTTTGTTAGCAATTATGTTTCATTTTTATTTGTGCTTTTAGTCCATTTTGAGACAAGGGTCGTCAGTGGAAATAATTGGAAGGCTTCTAAATGAAGATTCAGATGACAGTGCATATTCTGAATTTGGTCGGTCTGACGGGGAGGAAGAACAAATAATAGGTAGTGATCACAACAGTGGATCAGAAATGGAAATGGGTGCTTTAGAGGGAAGTGAACATACATTTCTTGAAGAGAAAATACAATGGTATAAAGAAGAAGATGATGATGGTAATGATTTTATTTGTGGGTCTTTTGTTGTTAAAGGTGGTAAAACTAAGGAAAGTGTGATAAGCAAAACAGCAGAAATGTGCTCAAAAAATAATAAAAAATTCTCCCTGATCCTAAAAGGTCTCCTGGAAAAGATCTGTGCTCCATTGGAGCCCTTATTTTGACTGGTTTAAAGGGTGTAAGCAAAACGATTGTTGAAGAACTCTGGAGTTAAAAAAGCTTAGGTGTGGTGATTCTTAGGGTTTATTGTCATGCAGATGGTTCTTATTTCTCCTCAGAGATATGAGATTTGATGATAATTTGACAAGAACATAAAGGCATGATAAAGATAAATTAGCAGCAACCAGGTCATATTTTGATAAATTTGTCACAAATCATAAGGACAGCAATAGTTTGTGAGAGTTTGTAACCATAGATGAGATACCCTTTAGAAGAATATGTTCATTCATTAAATACATACCGAACAAAGCAGCCAATATGACTTCAAATTCTTTGCAATTTGTGATGTCAAAACATTCTATACAGGACAAGTTGAGCAGGATTGTGGACACATATGATATTGTGCATTATCTGGCAGATACTGTGAATGGATTCAATCAGAGACTTACTTTTTATATGTGATACACCAGTTGTCCATCATCAGTCTCACTTTTGCAGAAACACAATGGAATTCTGAAGAAAAATAAAATTGAAGTTCCTCCAAAATTCTTATTTTGAAATCCAGGAATATTGGGTCTTTACTGTTTGATTACCAGGGGGTATCAAACTGATGTCGTGTGTGTGAGTGTGGGGGCTGCTGTTCTGCTTAGCACCACACACAGTTAAGACACAATTGATAAGGGAACCAATAAACCATACATTAGCATAGACTACAAGATGACAAAGGGAGTGGTTGCCACAGTCAACCAAATGTGCAGTGATTGAACAGTCTGTGGTTTGAGAGTAACTAGAAGATGAACTGTGGATGTATGGTTCACTTTACTAAATATTGCTGATATCAGTGCCCAAATATTGTGCAATCCAATGCAGGAAATGAAAAAAAAAAAAAACATTTGAAACAGTTGCCTTAACAACTTATGAAAGCTCGTTCAGTCACAACTTCCCACAGTCCGATGGAATCTTAAAATATTTTTGCCATCTTATAAACTGGTAAAACCTAGAGAACCAGAAGAGCCCTCAGACAAGAAGAATAGTCACTGCATTATGTGTGGCAGAAAAAAGAATGTTGTTAACACAATTTGTTGTGGTCAGTGTAAGATTTTTGTATGTAAGAAGCATTCTCCCATTTTCTGTGAAAAGTGTACATTAACATTGTGGATCAGTTTGAGGAAGAGGATAACTGTATGTTGAGTAGCAATCTATACTTGTTGTAATATCATCACATCTAATAAATAACCATAATATAATACACTAAGTGCTGTAGGAGCAACATGTACTGAGAAATAAATGCAGGCCAGGTGTGATGTAAGATTAGTACGTGTGTTCAGAATGCATTGTTAAATAAAAGACTAAGATACCTTCATAATATTTTGTAACTGCCTGTATAGAAGAAATAAGGGTCAATTACTAAAATACGAGTGTGAGTGGAATAATGCAATATTTTGAAAAGAGTAGATTGCTGCTCACCCTATAGTGGAGATGTTGAGCCCCAGACAGACACAACAAAATGTTGTTAGGCCGTCTTTTTGTTTTGCCTGTCTGCTACTCAGTATTTCCACTATATGGTGCATAGCTCTCTACACTTGCCATAATATTGGGGCATATACTTGCATTCGGGAGGACAAAGGTTCAAACCCACATCCAACCACCCTGATTTAGGTTTTCTGTGGTTTCTATAAATTGCTTAAGGTAAATGCCGGAATGGTTCCTTTGAAAGGGTATCTAATGACCTTGTTGTTGATGGGATGACAAACACTAATCTCCTCCTACTCTTAATATTGGCAAAATAGAATTAATTTTTTTTCAGTACCAATCGTATAAGGCCAAATATTGACAGAGTCAACCACACACCACTCATATTACAAAAAACAATGCAAGCTCTCAAGGGCTAAGCTGCACTGAATTTTTTTATGTTCATTAGTCATCCACGGCAGTGATAAACAATGTTTGTGACAGATCACTGCCTTTTTGCATTCCACTTTTTGACTGGAACCAGGATTAATGGCTGGTGTTGTTGGTGCTGTATCACACACAGCTAGTACATTGCTCCTATAGCATTGTAGTTGCAATAATCTTCTCATTTTGTGCTCCGTAGCTGATTCCTGTTTTTTGTTAATAAGAACACGGAGCACTGGAACTCTATTAATCCTAGCAGTACCAAGGCATTTTTCATAACGCGTATTATGGGGAGGCGGCAGGGGGGGGTTACTGTGTGCCTCATCCTGAAAGAAAGAAAAAATTAAGAAAAACAAAATTTTGTTAAGTGTTGTTGCATTATATTAAGAGCTTGCTTTTTGAAGAGATATTGATGTGTAATCAGGGTCTGGAACCTGAAAATACCATTTGGCACATACTTATCGATAGCAACACACTTTCACTAACATATCTTAATGAATTTACGTTGAACACAGAAATACATAAAAATGCAAATTTCGTTTTTGTTATTGATATTTACTCTCAACATACTTTTTGGAGAGATTGGAAATATTAAATATGACTTTCACTGGTGAAAGCAGTATCTACTGCTGAAACTTAAACTGGTTAAGTTTAACTGAAACATTTAAAATGTATATGGAATTTGGCAGAAGAATTCATTAAAAACATAAATATTTTTTCAATATTTTTGAAATATAAAAAAAACTGACTGTAGTAAAACAATATTTTCAAAAGACAGACATAAAGTATCCCCCCTCCCTTGGCAATACGAGGGTCAAGGTAAACATATACGACATGACCTGTTTTATTCAGTAAACATCATCAGGTGACACAACCAATAGTCTTCGTAAGAAATTACCACAGATCTGTGCTGATATCATGAGTCAGGAAGTCTAATCATCTTACATAGTGCTGAAGGCACACTCTGGAATGACGAGCTCACAAACATCCAGCCAACCACCTGTCAGAAGCACAGTGAGTAGTGAATGCAGGAAACAACACACAGCAGAATTATTTGGGTGCTCGGCATGTTCCAGAATGTGCTTTCACCATTACATATGATGATGAGACTTCTTGACTCATGGTACAATTTTGTGATAGTATGTTATGAAGGCTTTTTGCAGTGATTACATTCACTGAATGAAACAGTCGTGACATAATAAATCTCTGTTGATAGGGCTGTGTTTGTTCTTATTAACATAAGCATTAGAGTTGTCCTCAGTATACCACGAGCAAGATCACTGGATATTTTATCACCATATTAATACTTTACATCAGTTTCCTCCATAGCTGACTGTTTTTTGTAACATGTTAGGCACCACATGGTATGAGACTTTCTAAAATTATTTGCAGTTCTTGAGCCAGTTACTTAATGCCGTAGATCATAATTGGTATCTCTCACCATTAAGTTTTACAATTTTGATATTTTTTATTATCCCTGTTTAAGTTCCTCAAAGCACTGAATCACTGAGAGCATTATGCAGTCCTTCATACTCCTTCCTCACTAAAATTAAAACCGGTGTTATAACCCAAGTTTAGTACACTCCAACAGAATTATGGAGGGTTAATACAATTTCAGTGATAACACTCATGCTTTCTGTTAGGATATCACAACTTTCAATAATTATAGTACTTTTAATGTTCATATTTTTACTACTCTTATATTGAAAGTCTGATAAATTGTGGTTCCATGAAAGTTTGATGTGTTGGTGGTAAGTTGCTTCTGTGTGAACATCCACTTCACAAACTTGAGATTTGCATATTGAAATGTTGAAATACAGTGCCCAGTTTATGAGATTCAGTAATTTTCTGCATTTGCATTTTGTATTCTGAAAAGTAAGTATGCTCTTATAAAATCAAATATCAGCATAATTAATGCTTACTGACATTATATGTTCATGTCTATTGTATACCATCTCCAAAATGTTGTTTCAGTATTTTGAGTGTAACATAATTTCAGTACTTCTTATTTCAATTCACTACTGCACAGACTAATTGAGCTGTGTGCTTTTGTTATCTCTTTGTTTCTATGAAGGCAGTGTTTAGTCAATCGAGGTTTTTTTTCATATATTTCATGTGCCCCATAACAGTGCATTAAAATGCCTTCATTATTAGAGTAGAGAATTACTTATTTCTAATATAATTTTAAGTGAACTGCTACGTATTTAGAAACAGGGAGGTGCTGTGTTTGTATCTTAACAATTTATTTAACTCATAATGTATAAAACAACATAAAGGGAAAAAATGGCAAGCTTAAATAGAAGAACTTTCATAGAGTTCTTAAGGGCATTTACATAAAAAAATTGTTTATGAACGTTGTGAATCGATGTTTTCCTTTTAGTGTTTTTGTTAAACCAGTGCAAGCTGTTGGGATTCATGAATTCATGTATTCTACTTTTCTCGGGTATACTTTTTTTTCCTGTCTTAGTGAATGATGTTCTTCCTCTTAGACAATTTGAAATTAAATAATCAGCGTCTCTTAAAATTTTGACATCATGAAATTTTTCAATATTCGACATTAGTGAGAAGAAAAAGCACCACTGAATAAAAGTATTAAGAGACTATGACATTCGCCGATTCACTAGTGAAAACAGACAGAAAAATTTGTACTGCAGTTTCTGGTAGTGTGTGATATGTTAGTGCTGCCATGTGATCTTACTTTTATGCCAAAATCTGCTGTTTTACTCAAATGTATTTGGTTTGAAGTTTTGCTTCTTAATAACATTCCTGATTTTCATCTTCTAGCTCATGTGATAAAATATATTATGTGAAACATAAAGAATGCTGTGAAAACAAGTGTAACAGCAATATTAACACATAACTCTCTGTAAGTGGATGTGATAAGTGGTTGAAATCACACACTGCATCATTCTTGTGACTTGTTTGATGCACCCCACCGTGACTTAACTCTCCTGTGCCCACCCCTTCTTCTCCGTGTAGCACTTACAACTAACATCCTCAGTCACTTGTTGGATGTATTCCAATCTCCTACAGGTTTTACTCTCTGCAACTTCCTCTAGTACTATGGAAGCTATTCCTAGCAGTAGTCATAACATCATGTCCCTTCTTCTTTTCATTGTTCTGCACATGTTCTTTCTTAATTGTCAGTTCCACCACATCCCAGATACTTGATTTTCTTCTTTTTGAGTATTCTCAAAGGTAGTGATTCACTTCTGTACAATGCTATAATGAGAAGTATATTCTCAAAAATTTCTTCATCAAGTTGAGGCCTGTGTTTGATATTAGCAAACCTATTTAGCCAGCAATGGCCTCTTTGCCTGTGTTAGCCAGCTTTTTATGCCCTTACTTCATCAATAATGAGTTGTTATGGTTCCAGCGTAGCGGAATTCCTTCATTTAATCTATTTTGTGATCTTAATTTTTGTTGTGAATTTTATCTCTAATCTCATTTGTGCTACCCCGTATTAATTTTGCGTGCACTGTGAATACAAGAAAGACATGTATAAATGTTTCCATATGTAATGGATTAGGAATGGGATATGGGCAAAAAATGTCAAACAAGTGAGAGAGGCATAATGTTGATTTTATTACTAACCATCTGGCATGAAAACTGAGGTTTTCACACAGTTGTGATCTTCCAAAGCAGGAATTGCATGATGTAGGAGGAGGTCTCTATATTGTCCAGATGTTATTGCACACCTTACAGGCCCTGCGGATGTACTCTCTTCCAAAATGAACAGAACGAGAATAAAGGTGCTTGTACATTCACACCATAGTCACGTATGATGAGAGCATTGGCTCCACATGCACAACATACTGTTTCAGAATACACCAAATTTGGCAGTTCTGTGTATTCACTGTACCCTGTAACGTAAAATATGCCTCGTCACTCCATACAATATTCCCCAGCCATATGTCATCAACTTCGATCCATACCAGAAACCAAAGAGCAAATTCATAATGTCATTGCAGATGATGAGGTTTACATTACTTCACAATCTGGACCTTGTATGGACACCAGTGTAATGTAGACTGCAAAACTTTCCATACTGTTGACCATAGGATGGACAATTCTCATGACAAGTGCTACATGATCAGTCGCAGCAAGAGCAACCTTGTCAACAACTTCCACTGGGATAGGACGCCTTGCTCTTCCAGGTACCACATAAAGTTCAACCATGTTTTCAAATGTAATAATCATCATCTTTAAACCATTTAATGTCATTTGGCCTCTACTCAGACCTGTATCGACAATACTTTCTCAATGCAGCACTGTAACTGCTGCTGTTCACATGAAACAGTTTCAGTAACAGTGCACAGTCTCTCTTCATGAGAGCCATACTGTTCACTTATGCTATGGCATGTCAAAAGGTAGCATGGATGTTGTACCATCATGCAAACAGTGTACAATGCCGGATTTGGCGGCCAAAATTGCAACTAATTTTTTTCTAGCATAAATCAGTTCCATATTAATGCAATAGAATATCTGCCAAGTTTCACTGCCACATGATGGTTAAAGTACTCTGTGAGTACATGCACTTTCATTATAACTGCCTGGTATCTCTTGTGACCCACTCAGTCATCTTTCCTAAATCTTATCAGTCATCAATCTAGTGAATACATTCTTCTATTTATTGCTTACAAAACCAAAAACTGAACTATGTAAGGAATATCAGAAATAATAATAATAAATGTGTTTATGTTGCCGGCAAAACCTGATTTTATGATGAACTAGTTTCGCCTATGTCAAAGTTGTTCATCCTGTTACTGATAGGTCGAATCGGTTTATCCTAGTTAGAATTTACACGCTTTAGGATAAACTGATATGCCCTAGTCTGAACTAATTTCATGTAGTTTGTATCTTCTATAAGCTGTTCAAAGTAAATTGAATAATAAATTGAATAAAGGAATAGAAATAAAATAGTTAATGTGATTCATTGAACTTATTTATTAACTAATCAGTAATTTCACATCTATCACTATATCAACTTACATCCACAGAAATCTGCAATTTGCTTATTTAGTTATTTTTGCAAGGTTTACTTTGGTGGCACTTATAATTGCAGAGTACTTTGTTTTTCTTACAGTTGCATCTGTTTGTTGTACAGTTTTTCATACAACTGCATTTCATGAAGCCTTGCCCTGATCCAACAGAATGTTTTGTTGCTGCAGTCCTTAAAGATATATCTAGTATCTCGCACATCTAAAAACTTCTTAATGCAGACCTCGAAATCAGTTCTAAAAAAAATAAAAAGAAATTAAGACAAATATTTTTTATATTTGATTTCAAAAAATTATGGAAAATTTTAATAAAATTATACCTGCAATAATGCTTTTAAAGTGCACCATGTTTGGTGCCAACTTTGTACAGACCCTCATCAGTCTTTCGAAGTCTTACTTCAATTATGTTTCGAAGGTCACCTCTGCCTTTATCTACATCTGGAATAGGTATGGTTACATTGTCTCCAATGTCAGCTGGTGGATGGGATTTATCAAGGTAGCTTTCATTCTTTTAACTTTTTTTTTCTTTCTTTCTTTTCAGCTGGTGGATGGGATTTGTCAGAGGAAGCTTTCATTCTTTTAGCCTTTCTTTTTTTAAATTTTCTGTTGCAATTTTACTAGCATTTTGAATGTTGTTTGTGTCCATTTTCACAATGTTATCATCATCACTGTCTTCGTGCTGTTCAATGTTGCTGTCATCTTCAATTGTCTTCTTTAGGTCATCTTCATCCTGAATATCATTTAAGATTTCTTGAGGCAATGAGGAAGTGGAAAGGTCTACTCTAGGTTCAATTCCGAATAATGCTTTGTAAGGTAATTGTTTTATGCCAGAGTGGTAAGCTCGATTTTTCATGAATTGGACATACATTAATCCTTCCAACCACTTTGTTGAATTGTTGTCCTTTAACCAAGAATTTATTATATTTTCAGTGTCTTGGTTGGCAGATTCAACAAAACCCTGACTTTGCCTGTGCCTTGGTTTTCCATGCACAATTTTCAATTCTGACCAAACATTATTGACAAATTCTCTGCCATTACCAGAGTGAAGAATGCACGGTGTCCCTACAGTTAGGAATATTTCCTTCAAATGGTAAGCCACTTCTTCAGTCCTCGTTGATGTTAACGCATGAAGGAGAACAAATTTTGTGAGATGGCCTTGGTAAACTAGAATGAATTTTAAAGTCCCACCTGGTTGTGTTTGCAAATCAATCAAATCGACTTGGCATCTGCTATTCATTTCCAAATCGAGAATTGGCTTTGGAACTAGCCCTCATTTCTTTTTTGTCTTCTTTTGTTGACAAACATCACACATTGATAAATAGGCATATCATTTCCTTTGTAATATTGGCATCTTTTTTTGATGTCTTGCCTAACATCCTATTGTTACCACCATGACGCACAGCTACATGAGCTGCTTCAATCACACCATAAAGTTCTTCAGCTGGAACAAAGTATTTTATATTGCCTTCACACCATGTAATGAGTTTTTCACATCACCAATTTTCAAAACAGCAAATCGTTTCAGTCTTCTTTTTTGTAATGATGTTCTTTTTTCCAACTTTTTCACATCTTCTACTTGTTTAACCAAATCTGCATATTTGTCTGCTGATAACACATTATAATGAGAAGACCTTTTTGTTTTCACTCTGCAAAATTTCCTCCAGAAACTTCTCTCCCCACATCTTTTGATTGGCTTGTCTACTACACGAAGGCTCATCCATGATGAAACCCCTCACAATAGTTATATTAGAATTATAGTAAAACGCAACCATCAACTTAACAAACCCACTTGTCAATGCAAAATACCATTCAAAACAAAGAACAATGTGAGTGAAGAGCGGTTGAGAGGTGCAAGGGGCGAGCCAGAGATGATTCGGAGATTCCCCATTCGTACAGGCGGCGACATGCGTTCTGACTAGGCAAAATTAGTTCAGACTAGGACGTACCAGTTTATCCTAAAGCATGTAAATTCTAACTAGGATAAACTGATTTGACCTAGGCTAAACTGTTTTATCCTATTGATAACAGGATGAACAAGTTTGACCTAGGCGAAACTAGTTCATCCTAAAATCGGACTTGGCTGGTAATATGTACATTCATTCCATATTGAGACTGAAGTATCTTGAGACAAATCTTGAGCAGCAAAATCCCATACTAGTAGCATTTATTAATATTGTGCTGTGACATTCCAGATGCTCATGTTCATTTTTAATCTGGCATAATTCACCATAATTCATGCTAGAAAATGACTTAAAGCTGTCAGTAGACAACAACAGACTTGCTTGCCACAGGGCATGTGTTCAAATAAAATATGAGTATCACTTTGTTTTGAGTTATAGTGATGAGGGTTTGTGCTGGATGATATTTTTTAAGTTGTCAGCTCTCCATAAGATGAATTGGAATTGTTAACTGAAATGTAAATTTCTCCAGTCACCTTAAATACTATGACATAAACATCTATCAATAAAAATATCGGAGTTAATATAATACTTTGCCAAACACATACTTTTGGCACATTGCAATAGATATGTTCAACCTCATGTTGTGTGAAATGCTTGCGGTTTCATTGCAATGACCACATATGCTACTTTCCATAGCAACCATGAACCAGTTGAACATGTAAGGAATATGATCATTTAATATCTGAACTACGTGACTCAGAAAAAGTGGGATCAATATATCTGTGACTTATATTCAAAACACAGTACATGAACAGCAATAATAAATGCAGGAGAACAATTTTTTCCCCTTTCAGGAATTGTTGTGGACGAAAATAAATGTGTGTTCTGGAAATAAGAACAATACTTCAGTTGTATTCTGGTTTGTTTATTCATTTTTGATAATTTTATTATAAGTGATTTTCCTATCCTAAAATTTTCATTTCTTTCACTTAGTATATAGGATAAGCCCACAATGAAAATTACAAGTGGTTACAAATGGTACATTTTAATATCTTGCCCTAAGGCAGTAAAAGAAAAGAAGATTACATTATGCTAGATTTATAAAGTGTTACTGGCCGGACAACAATAAAAAGATATTAATTTCTGCCTCAAAATTTATATTTGTTTTTTTACTTTGCTTGTCACTGCTTATTAGGTACAAAGTTTTTCTGTCTTTTCACATAATGATGATCACTTGACCCTTCCATTTCATAATACTCTTCAGAACACAACATGGAGTATTTTAATGCTGTTTTTTATTATTTCACAATATCCCTTCATATATACTCTAGTGGCTTGATCGCGGTTCCTTAATTCATTGAGTGATGTCTTCAAGCTTCCATATGTAAAGTGTTCTTGAGGGAAGAAGCAAGAATGACACACATGCACTTTCACAAATTTGAAGGCAATTTTATTAACATTTCTAGAGCTCATGTAAATAGCATTCTGATAAGTCTGTGTACAGTCAATGCTCCACCAATCTTGGCCATATAAATTTTTGGTAATATTTCTTAAGTAGAGCATGCAGTTATAATTTGTCTGTTAGAGAATCCTTTTCTCAGAATAGTTTGCCTTACCTTTAAATTAGGTACTTCAGTACTGGTAAGTCTGACATTTCTTGAAATACTGGTAAGTATTTGTTTAACTTAACCTGTTTCTTGATTAATAAAAAGTTACATAAGTGTACAGAATCACATTTTATTTAAAGCATGAATAACGTTAACTAGATTTCAATGCAAATTTGAAATATATTGTTTTCATGAAACATAATGGAGAAAGTGGGGACATTGCTAAAAATACAAATATAATGTGATGCTTAACAAGATTAGGAACGATATTTTTATTGTGAAAGATATGGAATTGGAATAAATCTGTCTCAGCTATATTTTACACTACTATCTGTAGAAAAACTTTTATATTATTTTCTTTTTAATTGCATTGAATTACTTTGCCCTTCTAGTGACTGTTCATATTTCAAATACATATAGTGTGTAGCTCTGTCTTCAGATGTGAACCTTTATTATATTTATCTTAATACTGTAGTTTCTTTATTCTATTTTAACTATACATTTGCAGTGCAACTGGATTCTAACGTTCTCATAATTTGAAGGTAGTCAGTTTGTCTTCAGCTTTTAGAATCATTTCTATATGTACTGATTTCTGGCGGTAAGTTATAGACAGTTTTCTTGATTTCACATGATTTTCTGGATGCCTGCAGCTATTCCTCATATTGCATGCTACGGTAATGTGTAACAAGATTGCAGAAGCCATAAGTACAAGTAATAGATGAGTCTTGCTTTCATGTGCACAACTATTTCATTATTTCTGTATCCTTAAACCAGAGCTTTAAGTAGATATGATGTGCATATATTTATAAACTTATTGTCTTCTTTATTAAAAATTTATTCAGACATCTTACAGATTTTATTTTTTACAATATTGTTTAAAACTGAACACACATTCTCATTTAGAGAAAATAATATGTGAGAGTTTGTGGACAGTTTTTTATATTTTAGACTGTGATACCTTTAATGTCCTTCTTGAATGTGACATAGATTTACAACATATACTCTACCCATTCGCATTAATCTGACCATCTGTCAAAAGGCCAGATAACCTTATTTTGCAATGTGAACTGCTGTGAGATGTGCAGAAAGAGAGTTGATGAGGTTATGGAAGGTATCAACAAGGATGTGGAGCTATGATGACTCTAGTGCCGTGGACAGCTGTGCTAGGTTTCTCGGTTGAGGATCCATGGTGCGAACAGCCTCATCGAGGATCTCCCATGATTCTCAATTGAGTTTAAATCTGAGGAATTTGTTGCAAGGGTGTACATTGGACACCAGATAAATCACTCCTTTCCCATATTATGACAACTGCACTGTTTTCCATGTCCCTCCCCCAACATGCTTTATATACCCTCCACTGTTAGTGTTGCCACATGCCACCTGTGACTGATCATTGCATGTTCACATGAGATGTAGGTGTTGGTCATATTAATGGGATTGGATTATGTAGTAATGCAGATTTTTAATTAGTAATAAGTTGTTATTATGAAACATCAGTCACATGTCTCCTTCATTTGGAGGAGTCATTCCAATATTATGAAGAACATTAAAATGAAATGAAAAATGAACAAGAAAATCTTTCATTTATACAAACTGTATGTGATTTAGTTTAAGAGACACAAACATACATATGACAACTACAGTTGATAAAACACTATAAATCCTCGCAGTAGTTGTTCATGACAGGGTCGCTTATCATGAGCAGTACAATGGTGGATACTTACTTTGATGGATCTCTGTGAACACTACTATTAGGAAAGAGTGCCAGAAGCAGCCCCATTTGCATTTTCATAAGTTAGTCAGACTAGTACCAGATTCAACAGAATTAGGTCACCATTTTACCTATTGTTATTTATATTATAAGCACACCTGTCATTTCCTCAGCATCACTCAGGTTTTGTAGATCATTCAGAAATGGCCATGGAACTATTAGCCTGTGAAAAGAAGCAGTACAAACATTTCACTGAACTATAATAATGGCTGGCACTTTATTACTTACTGTGGAAGTTTTTTGATCAGTTGTGACAAGTCAGTGGACTTTCAGTATTCCGCAATTCATTTAATTTTAACAGTGGGATTTATCAATTTAACTCTGAAATTGTTCCTGTCATATTATGTAATGTACATCTTGAAACTCTTGATAAAATCAACAATGAAACATTTGAATTTTGTTTTGAAAATATTACCTTTCACTCCTGGTACTGCTTGAAAATAACATATCATCCCAGAAAATACAAATGATCCTAATTTGTGTTACATGCCGGAAAAGATGCCCCAATAGATTTGGAGATACCTATTCAAACACTTCAGATAAAGTAATGATGAATATGAAGAAATTATGTATTAAAAATAACTTATTTCATTGGTATTTCAACTATAACAAGCCATATTACCTGAGACAATACTGAGTCAGGTATTCTTTTACTGGACTGTAAGGTGACTTGTAACTACAGTTGCAGAAGAGGAGTTTTTTGATTAATCTTATTAAATCTGATTGGTCACATGGGTACTTCAATGTCTTTTCAGAAAATGTGTGACTGCTAATGCTGCATCATAATATGAAAAGTTTAATATGTGCTATCTCAAGAAAGGGGAAACAGCTGTGAAATAATGCTTATAGTGAGTATATCAACAAAAGTCACCCGCTTTTGGACAATATAGTTGGATAGATAAAAAAAAATGTTCTCACCAGGGAGTGCAAGAGAAAACACAAATAAAGGTCCTGGTACTAATAAAGCAACTTATTCACAGAAATTAGGAAAAATGAAGGGAATATGAGTCATGAGAGGCAAAGTGAAGATAAAGAACCAGAAGAATTATTATTTGTGAATGATTATCTGTAACATTTGACATCTCCTTCTCTTGTGTCTATCATAATATTTACATGTTTATTAAATTTTATCTGAGTCAGCATTTACAACCAAATTTATTAATTCACTTTGAGGTGATAGTGGTATACTTTACTGTTCTTACTGTTGCACATTTGGAAAAGTGGGTCAGAGTGGCCCCCAACTTCAGTGTGTGTTGTAATTACTGTAATTGTAGTTTGACAGTCCGTGGACTAGTGGCATGTAGGATTGGAACAAAAGATACTCATATATTGTGTACAGAAGACTGGTTCTTCATATTTTCTAAAATGTTTTTATATTTCTCTTCAGACATGTTTCTCAACAAATGTATGACTGTCCATAATCATCTTGTGAATGAATGTTCAGATATGAATGTTGCTCCATTTTGAAACAGATAGGGTTTTTGTTTTGGCAATACAACATTGATGGGGGGAGCCAGCTGCCAGCCGTGACAGTGTAGCCACATTATGCGCTACCACTCCGTTCGATTGTTGGGTACCAACCGCCGCCCATTGCAGTATGCTTGCATGCAGGAAAGGTGACGAGTACAGTAATACCTACCGTATACGTCTTCGTGAGAAAGGCATTGTCATTGAATCGTCTGCCTCTTAAACTCTGGAGTTGTATAAAATGTGTAAAAATAAAAAAGCTATGAACGTTGGCAAGAATAATAGATAGACTTGCATTGCTTATTGTGTCTGTTGATCAACACAAGAATACCGTGTTGAGTAACTGGGAAAACTGCTGCGCTTTTATTTATCTTTCCTACTCTAACTCAGAAAATACAATCTTCTTGTGCTGCCTTGAAAAATAAAATTTGAAAAGTAGAAGAAACCTCACGAAAAAATGTATACCTACTGATACTCAAAACGATTTTTATAATACACATAAAATGTTTTGAATACAATAGAAAGAAACATTCCACACAGGAAGAATATATTAAAAAAGATGCTGCAATTTACCAAACAAGAAAGCACTGGTAGATAGACACAATAAAAAACACACAAACACACTCACAAACTTCAAGCTTTCGCAACCCATGGTTGCTTCGTCAGGAAAGAGGGAAGGAGAGGGAAAGACGAAAGGATGTGGGTTTTAATGGAGAGGGTAAGGAGTCATTCCAATCCCAGGACCGGAAAACTCACCTTAGGGGGAAAAAGGGACAGGTATACACTCGCACACACACACACATATGTGTGGCTAGGCACAGAGCATTCATCAATTATGCATCATGTGAAAACCATCTTGCAGCATTTCGTGGGGGATCACCACTATCACTTTCTCTCTTTTAAGTTTTCAGTTTTTGAATGGTGCTGGGTAGGAATATCAGTTCACCACTATATGAGCTATAATTACTCTGATTTTATCACCAGGATCATTTTGCAATACATGTGCGATGAAGATATTTTTTGCTTAATTCTTTTTTTGGAATGTGTGTTCTCAGAATTTTAAGACTAGACCTCTCCGTGATGCACAATTCCTCTTTTGTAGTGTCTGCCACTGGGATAACTCTGTAATGCTCTTGTTTACCTATACATATTGCTGCTAATATTTGTGTTGGGTCTGCAGTTGGATCATACTATCATATTGACACACCATTTCTGTGATCCATCTGAGCGCCATCATCAGGTGAGAATGCTAAGTGGGTTTCTTTCAATATTCTCCCACCCTCCTCCCTTCCCCCACGCCCCCCATTGTAGTGGTATTGTGGGTTTTTACTTCATCAGTGGGAATAGAGGTGCTGTTCATATAAGACAAATTGGTAACAACATTGCATGGAATTATTTGTAATGCAATTGCTGAGTTCTATATTGTTTATGACAACCAGCAGTGTTACATTACTACTACACAGCAACTTGTCTTAATTTCTGGATACAAATTAATTATATTAAAATATATTCAGTGTTTTATAAGACTCATTCTCACTATGATCATTTTCCACATAATTATCATACTTTTCACTGATAACACAAATTATTGCTCGTTTTCTCTCAGAAATATTAAAATAATTTATTGTAAATTAACTCTGTCATAATATTTCAAGGGCAGAGTCAGTGCACAGTTATAGTTTTGCACTGTACTTGCATTTTTATGTTTAATTCAGGAATAGCAGTGATTTTTAAGTATCTTTCCAGTAGACAGATTTCAAAATTTTCATTTGAACATTTCCAAAAGTAGTTACCACACAAACACATCTTTATCTTCGACACCTGAAATAGCTGTATTGCATATCAGAATGTACATTTCGTTGCAACAAATAAAATTTTGCTACTCAATTTAAATGTGAAAGCAATCCTGATAAAAAAGAAACTTAATTCAATACAACCATTAACATTAAAATTTTACAAATTAATTAATTTATTTTGTTGTTATTGACCTGGTGAAGGCTTTATCTTGTGGCATAAAATTCCTGTGCCACTAAAAGAACAGCTGTCATCTCACACCAAATCTCTGCGTCACTCGTGCAACAAAGGAAACATGAAACAAAAACTTCATAGTTTTTGTATTACATTGTTATTACTGTAAAAACCATTAAAATGCATATGTAACACATTATACAGAATACTCTCCAGTATATTTGGAGCCAAAAATTTTCACAGTGGTACAACCTAAATTCTGTATCACTTCAAACACATATCTTAAGACTGCTGCCATATGCACCACAGAAATAGTATTTGAAATGATTATATGATCCATGTGCACACTGACAAGAATATTATCAGTTAATATGCTGGAGAATTTATGCTGTCATGGACATGTTGCTCTTTGTTCTTCCCTGCCTCCTCTATTAACCCGACCTTGAAATGGTCCCAAACTGATGAACGACAGTCAAGAACTGATTTATGAGTGTTCTGTAAGCTACTCACTACATGAATGAATTACTGTTCCTTAACACTCTTGCCATGAGTTTGTCTGGCCATTGCTTTTCCTACAGTTTTGTGTGGTCAATACATTTCAGCTCACTGCTAAGGTTTTTACCACTGTTGCTGGTTCAGGGATATCAGCCATTAGTGTAATCAATCAGTAACGGATCTAGATGCCTATTTGTGTGTACCTTAAAATTAGTTATGTTCAGACCTAATTGTTGTTTCCTTTAAGAGTTGTTGATCTTCTGGAAATCTTCTGGCATTTTGTTACAGTCATGAGATATTGCGGCCTTCCTGTTAACAACAGCATTTTTCAAAAACAGCCTTATGGAGCTTGCAGCAATATCCATTAGATTATTTATATGGTCATAAACAATAATTGTGCTCTAATTTTCCATTGAGATTCTCTCAGAAAAGATCTGGAAGTTACATGCTGTTAAGAATGGTGTGTTATGTTCTATATAACAGCCAATCTTGAGTCCAGTTACAAACGTTGTCTGATATTCAGTAAGATAGCATCTTGTTCAGTAAATGACAGTACAATTTATCGAATGCCTTCTGGAAATCTTGAAATACGTCTTCAACCTGGACTCCATTGTCCATGCTGCTCTGGATCTCATACACGAACAAAACAACCTTTTTCAGAAGATCTATCTTCGAGGAATCGGTTTTTATCGTAGAGATGTTTGTTCTTTGAGAGAGTCAGAATGCTTCAATATAAAATCTGTTATATAACTGCATGGCAGAATGACACCCATAATAAAGGCCTAGAATTATGTGTATCTTCCAGTGACCCTTTTTTTTAAAAAAAAAAATGGGAATGGGCTGCTCTTTTTTTTCAGTTGCCTGGGACCTTATGTTTCTCCAGGAAACTACAATAAACAGTTACTAGAAAGGGAGTAATTTCATTCTTGTGATCAAAGAATCTTGCAGTAACTTCCTTTGACGGTTTAGCAGTTTAGTTGATTTTCTATGCCATTTTGGCATTTGTTTTATGATTGAAAGGTGTACCACATTACCCTCTTGTAGCCATGAGACAATTTCAGATCAGATTCAATGTTTCGGTCTTATCTCTGTCTTCTTCTGTCTGAGTGATGAGTGAATAGATGATTTTGATCAGTTCTCTGATTTAACATAAATTGAAATCTTAGGGCTTTTGGCCTGATCAATTGGCAAAACTTTATTTTCAAATTCCTTGACTGTCTCTCACATTGCTCTCTGGTCATTTTGGCTTTCTAGATCTTCTCAACAAAATGTTGACTTCACTTGAAACTGAAAAGTTCTCTTTGCTTACGTATCAAACATTCTTGAACCATCCTGGGTCTTTCAAACACATGTAACATTGTTGTTCTAAGGTGTATTATTTATTGGTAATATACTTCCTAGATAGAAGAAGTGATCTACTTGCTCCAAAGGTATTATGGAGATATTGAAATCTGGAAAGGCAGTGCCAGCAGTAGGCTGTGTGAGTACCTCTATTTTAGGAATGTTGGTGGGCAGGCCAAACTATTCATATACACTACTGATACCATCTACAGAGAATTGCAGCTGTGCAGTTGCATGTGTTAGAAAAGCATTGGCATCTGCATATTGCATAATATATATGTGGATGCAACTTGTACACCCTTTAAAAAATAGTCTGGACTGTTTAAGAAGTCCTTCATAAAATCTGCATTGTTTACAAATGTTGTCTCATAAAGTGTGGCTGCAAGGCATGTAGGGCAAACAATGTTGGCACGAGAAAACATCCATGTGTGAGTCCATTAGTAGTAGGTACTTTATCAGATGTTTCATTCTGATGTAGCACTTGCCCATACATGCCCTCATGGAGATCTTGAATTGTCCAACAAAATGTTCAGGGCAACTGAAACATTTAAGATTGTCCACATACCATCTCTGGGCACCATATCAAATATATTTTCTAGGTCTTGTGTTGTTCTATGCACTTCACATACATTTGTCACACAGAAGATCATATCGGTAATGGTCTGGAGGGATGAAATCCGCACAGAGATTTGGGAAGAACAGTATTGGAAAGAGTCTGGAAGAGATTCGACACAATGCCACAAAAAAATTAAATAGCAACAGAGAGCAAGGATCTGCCACAGTAATTACCACAAGTGTTTAAGTTGCCTTGTTTAAAGATGGTGACAATTGTGAAGTTCTTCATGTCAGCTGGTACCGTATGGACTGCCTACATTAGAAGAAGTAGACAGAAGAGTCTGGTTTTAAGAGGCAAGCCGCCATTTTGAGTGATATCTGTTGATTGTTATCAGTTTCACACTGTCTAGATCCTTGATAAATTCATAAAATGTTGGTGGGACTGCCATACATGGTTGTGGTGTAGTTGTAGAACATGTTTTGAGGAAGTCACCAGCAACAGTAGAACCACAGTTCAAGAGTGTGTTGAAGTGCTCTGTCCAATGACTCCAAATGCCCTGACTGTCAGTGAGGATAGTTGTACTGTTGTTGACTTTCAAGATTCCTGATGGGTAGTGAAGAGATCCATGTACCTCTTTTGTTCGAGTGTAAAATTTTTGCAAGTCCATGGTATCTGACAGACTTTGGAGTTCCTTGGTGTTTTGCTGTGACCAGTTTTCCTTGATTGTTATTTCAATTTAATATTTCTGCTTTGGCTCTAGAAAATGTGTTAACCAATGACCTCCTCTACAGTCTTTCTGATCAAGTTTTTTAAAGTGGTCCTCTACTTTTCATCTGCTGCTTTAGCCGATGTTTTGATAAGTTGACTTAGAAGTGTGTCTTGCAAGAGAAAGTGGACAGTTTTATTCTGCAGGCTGTTGATGTACAGTTTCCTCCTGCAAGAATTTAAGAACTGGGCTCACAGTTTATGATGTATGAGAATCATACAACTAATGAGCAGTTTGTGATCAGTCCAACAATCATGAAGTTGCAAGCTGTTTTTGTGGTCAGGACATCATTCTTGTCACACTGCCAAATAATGATATTCAATGAGATGCCAGTGTTTGGAGTGTGGATGCATCCATGAAGTCTAATAATGATTAGGTAAGCAGAGTTGCATATTAGTGATACAATGCTTATGCTCCACACAAACCAAGAAGTAGCAGCCCATTTGCATTGCAATTTCCAACATCTTAATTATCCATGACGTTTCCACAAAAATGATTGTTTGTTCCCAATGTATCATCGATGTCACCAAGTAAAAGAAGTTTATACTTAGCTGATATCTTGATGAGAACACTGTTGAGTTTATGGTAGAACTGATTTTTCTTATCTTCATCATTGTCTAAAGCAAAAGCAGAGGCAGGGATAAGGATGATAAAACAATATCTCCAAAGAGAGGAATGAGGAATTCAAAGAATCATAATACTTTCATATACAGAAATCGAGGTTAATCATTGTTCTTTCACTATTTGTGTTTTTACTGCAAATCCTACACCATGGATGTGTGGTTCATCTGTGTCCTTTTGTTTCTAGAAGCTAGTGTGCCATGAACTAGTCTCACTAATGTGCTCTTTGCCTGATAATATGGTTTCACTTTAGGCAGCAATGTCTACATCTAATCTAACTGTCTCGTGGGTGGTGAGAGCTGTCCTTTCTGGTCTGTTGCCGTTTAAGTCCAATATTACTGTAAAGGGGCCGAACTCACTGCAATGTACTGCAGCCATGGTGTTTTGCATCACATGTCTCATATCTATGTGCTGTTATAAATAGTTCCAGATTCATAATGGGTGGCTGATGACTGTAAAACAAAATAATGCAAATCCTGCCATTTTTATTAAAGTCCAAGGCTGGCAGTAGCAGGCTTGAGTGAGGCAGGAAGCTGTTAGTCTGGACCAGCACACTGGCAGCAGGTGTGCAAGGGTCACCTTCCTAAGGAATCCCATAACACTTGGGGATCCAATCCTGCAGTTGCAATTGGGCAGGCCTAGTTAGTTTAAGCATTGTCCATCTTGTATGGCAAAGGCTGTGGAAAAGGTAGTTGCACTTGGGCGTGGCTGGGAATCTGCACCAAAAAGGTCACTCCAAGTCTGAAGATAAAAACCATGAGATACTATCACCCCACTTACATGGTACTGCCAAAACCCAATCCAGTAAAATTTCCCAATACTGCTTCTGGGTGGTCATCTGAACACTTCAAAATTTATTCTGGAAATCGACTTCTAGTTGTCAGTTTTCCAGTTCTGCTATTGATTTTTGCTTCCATGTGAACAAAACCAGTTTTGAAACATGCTCAGGTTTTCAAGTTATGTCTTGTTTTCAGAGTATTCAATTAATAAGGACTTATTGCACAGTGAAGGAGAAGCAGAAATACTAGACTGTGCTTGAAGCATTCTACGTGTAACATTTAAGTGAAGAGCAATAATGACTTTGTTGACTGAATCACCAACTGGATCAACTGTTTCCCAGATACCGTATTTAACTGAGCTTATAATCCACTTCAGATCTTAACACATAAACACAACAGCGAAAAATAGTTCCGAAATTCGGTTTTCATCCTTCAGAAGAGGTGTCATATGCAAACGTAGTGAATATAATGATAGCTACTGGAACATGACATTGCTGTCCTGAGTGAAAGTGAAAAGGATTTGCATGATATGCTGAATGGAATGGACACTCTAATGAGAACAGAATATGGATTGAGAATAACTCGAAGAGAGACGAAAGTAACACGAAGTAGCAGAAATGGTTAAGTAATTCTACTACCTTGGCAGCAAAATAATCAATGATGGACAGAGCAAGGAGGACATCAAAAGCAGACTAGCCCCAGCAAAAAGGCATTCTTGGCCAAGAGAAGTCAACTAGTATCAAACATAGGCTTTAACTTGAGGCAGAAATTCCTGAGAATGGGTGTTTGGCACACAGCATTGTATGGTAGTGAAACATGGACTGTAGGGAAACTGGAACAGAAGAGAATCAAATCATCTGAGATGTGGTGCTACAGGTGAATGTTGAAAATTAGGTGGACAAATAAGGTAAGGAATGCAGAGGTGCTGTGCAGAACCAGAAAAATGAATTTGTGGAAAACACTGACTAGGAGAAGGGACAGGATGACAGGACATTGTTAAGACTTCAGGGAATGACTTCCATGGTCTACATCTACACTAATACTCTGCTAGCCACTGAACAGTGCATGGTGGAGAGTACCATGTACCACTACTAGTCATTTCCTTTCTCGTTACACTTGCAAACAGAGCAAGGAAAAAACAACTGCCTATACACCTATAAGCCTTAATTTCTCGTACCTTATCTTCATGGTCCTTATTCACAATGTATGTTGGTGGCAGTAGAAACGTTTGGCAGTCAGCTTCAAATGCCGCTTCTCTAAATTTCCTCAATAGTGTTTCTTGAAGCAAATGGCCTTTTAAGGGATTCTTATTTGATTTCCTGACGCAACACTTATGTGTTGTTTGAACCTACTGGTAACAAATCTAGCAGCCCAGATCTGAATTGCTTCAATGTCTTCTGTCAGTCCGCCCTGGCATGGATCGCCGACACTCGAGCAGTAGTCAAGAATAGGTTGGACCAGTGTCCTGTATGTGGTCTCCTTTACAGGGGAACCACTCTTTCCTAAAATTCTCCCAATAAAGTGAGGTCAACCATTTGCCTTCTCTACCACAGTTCGCAAATGTTCATTCCATCTCGTATCACTTTGCAACATTACACCCAGATATTTAAACAACTTCACTGTGTCAAGCTGGACACTAGCAATACTGTATCTGAACATTACAGGTTAGCTTATAGCAATCCTGTCATAAAAAAATTGTATGAGTTTACATTAGGGTGCATGCCTTTATGCACACCTCATCTCATAAGACTTTACATTTCTTCATGAAGGTTGAAAAAGCTTCTATAACAACACCATGATGCAACCAGCATACTTCACAAAAATATGGTACATCACCGCAATCACACCCCATCTTTGCTAGGAAATATTTGAACTGCCAATGTCCCAAACCATGCGATCTAAATTTTTTAACTGTTTTTAAAACAATGTCCATGAAGCCACTTGTTTGGGCACATTTTACCGGCAGATTTGTGCAATGACGGAACACTGTATTTCTGTTATTCACTGCCAGGTACCAACTTCTTTTGCTTGTTCCTATCAAAGCAACTACACCTGAGTTTTAACTAACCATTTTAGGAGCTCCACTTTTTGAAGTGAATGAAAGTCTTCCCAGCAGGGTTGATGTTTGCCAATAATGTCTCCTAACTAAACAAGAAAATGTGTCATTATTTGTAGCTGTATCATTCATTGGCTCTAAATCAAGAAGTTCCTCCATCAAGTTGAACCCAGCATCAACACCTCTCACAAATACCGCAAGCCAGGGAACATCTGTTACATCCATGCATTCACCCAAAATCAGAGGGAAAAAAGACCAAAGCTTTAGTCTTATCTTTCAGTCGCATTTCCACTTTGTTCGCCATTTCTTCAGTACACCTGCAAATTCTTCTCCGTGAAAGGGCGGCTGTTTCAAAAACTGGAAAAGTTGCTGGACACAAAATTGTTGGAGCAGCAATAAAATACTCTTAACAAATTCTCCATTCTGAAGGGATGTGCTGATTTGGTTATATCAAGAGATATGTGATACCTCACTCTCAGTGGCCCTTCATTGTGGATGATATGGTTCTCTTCTGTAAATATGTCAAAAAGGAGAGGTAAAGTAGAGTGGGCAAAACCACATAATACTTTATAAATAACAGTAGTGTATTCTAGAAATGAAATATGTCTATATGAACATTCGTCTTTCTCTGTTTCCTGTTTTATCTCAAGATATTTGGCCTTACTTCCCTCAAAATCTAAAGTAATCATGAATTTCTCAGGAAGGAACTGAAAATGTTGCTGCAGTTGGTACTTATTCCACACAAATAAAATAGCATTACAAGAAAGGTCTGTGAGCCAATTTGTGTTTCAATAAAAAGCAATCTTCTTCCCACTGCGGGATTTGACCTATTTGTGTTTTGAAGATCTTAATTCCTCTTCAACCATTTTCTGCTCACTAATTTTGCCTTACCGTGAATGCCAAAGAGACTATGACACCAACAACAATAAGAACACAGAGTAAAGAGGCACATGCAGCCGAGTGCACATTGGTAACAAAAAAAACATGATAGTGGACAATCAGTGAGGCCCGTCATGGGCACCCACGCCTGTGATAGCACACTAACCTACCGCTGTTCTAGACAGCCAACAGGATGTATATTCCAATTCAGATTATTGTCTGGGCTTAACTCTAAAAATTTCACAGAATCTATTTCCTATATTTCTCAATTTTTTTTACTTAGTTTAATTTACTGTTATTTTGACTGTTTTGTTCTGGACTGGATCACGTGTCTTTCTGGGAAGTCAAGGGTTAATCCACTGAGCTGAAACCATGTTTCTAGATGATCTATTGTGCCGATGATGCTCACTGTAATTGTTTTTAATTTTTATTTGTTAGTCTGTGTGTGTGTGTGTGTGTGTGTGTGTGTGTGTGTGTGTGTGTGAACGACAATACTTAGCTAGAAAATTATTAAACTTTTCTGTGCCTTAAACATGTGTCTTTGTGTTACACATCAGTCAACTACAGGTTAGTAGTTGCCCTTCTTCATTTTGTTTGTTTCCATCCTGGTATTTCAGTTGTCATAAAATCTGTGCAGAAAATATTAGGTATGAGTTAGTGAAGTCTGCCCCTGATGTGTTTCACTGATCCAAAGAATTATAATAACTTATATCAGTCAATTACTAAATATGCATTAGTATCTGAAACATAATGTGTTTAATCATAGCGTGTAGGTCATAATGTGTTTATCTAAGAAATTATACTGTCTAGTCACATTAATGTGGCCACCTGTCAAGAGCCTGAATAATGACCTTTTGCAGTGCAAAGGTTGCAGGAAGAGAGTCAATGACTTTCTGGAAGGTACCAAGAGGGATGTGGAGCCATGCCACCTCCAATGTCATGGCTAGGTGTTGGCAGAGTGTTTGCTTTCAAAGTTTCACACCGTACACACCAATGGCCATCTGTTCAGTGGAGCATAAAACATTATTTATCTGAAAAGCCCACCTGTCACCACTCACTGGTTGTGCAATTGTGGACTGGCGTGCAAATTCCAGCCTTCTTTGTTGATGAAGAGCAGTGAGCATTGAGCCGGGCACCTGCTGTGGAGGCCCATACACAACATCATTCACTGAATGATCTTTAATGGGACACTATTGATAGCCCCATAGTTCATGGGGGAGGGGGTCAAGTAGTCAACAGTTGCACATTTACCCACCCGTACACATCTCTGCAGCTGTTATTCACTTCTGTAATCTATGCCTAGTAGCACAATTTTGTCATGCTTGGTATACCTGAACCACAATGGCACAGGAACAGCTGTTTCGTAAATGCTTCCACCCATGACCCAAAAGCCAATGAACATGCCATTTTGGATATCAAATAAATTGTTCCATTTCCACATTATGACAATGACTGCACTGTTTATCATGTCCCCAAACATGCTTTATATACCCTCCACTGCTATTGAAGCTCTGTATAAAGGAATGTATAGCCAACCTTTTCCCCTGCGGTTGCCACCATCCGCAGTTCAGGATTGGCCGAATTCATGTCACATGACATTAGCAGCCATTGTGGGCCCAAGCATTACATGTGAAGCATAGGAAATTTTGTGTATCTTTGAAGTTTTAAGTGGAGTAATTTCTCAATTCTGTGCTTTTGACTGTTAGCTTTAAAGCGAAAAGGGAGGAAAACTGCACAGAATTCCTTCCAAAGGGAGAGACGCAAGAAGAAGGAAAATACTGGTTGCAATGGGAAAGGTTCCAGGAGCTCAACTTAACCATTCATTTAATTTTATTCTTTTCTGCTCATTTGTTTTGTCTCCTTTTTACATTTCTGTTACTTAGGTTCCAATCCTTCTGGGGGGGGGGGGGGGGGGGTCAGAAGAGCTAATAGGATGGTCTAATGGTAATTTAATTACAAAATAGAAATCTTAGAGATACAACTGCCACTGTTAGCACATAAAACAAAAAATAGTGAGTGGTACCATACAAAGTTATCATGACTGGTAAAAAATTTGATCTGATTGACTGTACAGTATAGTTTAAACTTACATCTGTGATGCTCACAATAATAAATTGTACTTTGTTCCCCACAATGTAATGTAAAAAAAAAAAAAAATTCACTAGACAAGTACCGAACCTACACCATTCAGTAACCGTGGTTACTGTGGCTACCTGGCTGCTAATCTGTATTAATACAAATACGGTTGTTACTGTTTCCTACAGCCTACTTTTGATCATAGGCCTAGTTTTATTCAAACACATTTTAAAAATATTATATTCTCTTGTACTTTTGTAATCATTCTCCTAGCGTCTTAGATCAATCTGCAGACAAAATTTAATGGGATAGATCTGACAAAAATATAAAGCATGTGTAATCATATAGGCATGTTTATCAGCATATATATATATATATATATATATTTGAATCCAATCCTTTATTTGGTATAACAAAAGAGACATTGTGCGATTTTTTGTAGCAACAAGTTGCAGGAACAGGAAGCAAGTCAATATAGAAATTTCCTGGCAAATTAAAACTGTGTGCCCGACCGAGACTCGAACTCGGGACCTTTGCCTTTTGCAGGCAAGTGCTCTACCATCTGAGCTACCGAAGCACGACTCACACCCGGCCCTCACAGCTTTACTTCTGCCAGTATCCCGTCTCCTACCTTCCAAACTTTACAGAAACTCTCCTGCGAACCTAGCAGAACTGCTAGGGTAGCTCAGATGGTAGAGCACTTGCCCGCGAAAGGCAAAGGTCCCAAGTTCGAGTCTCGGTCGGGCACGCAGTTTTAATCTGCCAGGAAGTTTCATATCAGCGCACACTCCGCTGCAGAGTGAAAATCTCATTCTGGAAGTCAATATAGAGTTTCAATTAGCAATGGATTTTTCCTTGCACTTGTGAACTAATATTGGCTTCCTTTCGTCCTTCTAACAATTGGATAGGACCAATTTAATGCTAATTATGAAAACAGATGTTGAAACTCAATACCACAAAAAGAACTGCAAAATCTGCTTTCGCTATTAATAATGGATAATGGGGAAAAACTGCATTTCATGCTCATCGCAATGAATGCTTTCTGACTCATTTAGCTTAAATTTGTTGAGACTTTTTGTTGCTAAATATCTGACCTCTTCTGTTTGAAGCCACTGACCAGTTTTAGCAATGCATTAGATGGTTGAGTGCACTTCTTTAATATAAAGGGCTTAGTATGATGCAGAAGTCAATGTATCACCAGCAGGGCAGTGGGTCCAAAATGGCAGCCACTGGCAAGTTGGCCGTACTTTCCTATACATAGCTTTAAACACTATTGCTGCTACCTGCCACCTGTTAGTGGTTATTGCACACTTACATTGAATATAGGTGGTCACGGTAACGTGACTGGACCATGTAATTTTATAACCTATACAGTACTAATTACAGTTGTTATCATTTGTTGATGCAGAATCAAACTAATTGTGTTTAATTATTATACACTTATTACAATGTGCAGGTGCATGAAGCTGATGCGTGCTTGGTGCTAGCTAATAAATACTGCCAGGATCCTGATGCCGAGGATGCTGCTAACATCATGCGAGTTATCTCCATTAAGAACTACTCGGATGATATCCGTGTTATCATCCAGCTAATGCAGTATCACAACAAGGTCAGAATCATTGTAGTACACAAAAGTACAATTTTTCATAATTAAAACTCATTTTATGCTCAAAATATACTCATGTGTTGATTGTTTTATTACTTTTCCCACAAAGAATTATAAAAAGTGGACTTTCCTATATGCTGCACGAAGATAACTGTAGAAAATAATTCACTGAAAGGAGACTAGTAACATGATGTTTGATATTGGTAACATTAATATAACACAAATTCTTTTCTTTTCTGTCTTGTCTTGTCTTAGCCCCCCGCCCCCTGGCTCTGCTGAAAGTTCAGTGACTGCAGGTTTTAAAGTGCAGCACTGCTGGATTCACATTTAAAAGAGAAAACGCTAATCCTAACTTTCAGAATTATTAGTTCCTTCCTCAAAGAGGAAGAGGGGGGGGGGGGGGGGGGGAAGTTGGGTAAGGTTACAAAGTAGCAACACATCACTCAGACTCCAGAATGACAGAGCGATCCACTTATTGTGAGGGCAAAGGAAAAAAAATGGCAGCCATTCTGTCTCTTTGCAGTTTTTTTTACAAGTGAATTTTTCTGTAGATTTAAAGTCTCTAGTGTTCAAAACTACTAATTCTTTTTACTGACAGCTTAGCAAGTTCTGTGCACTAATTTGCTTTGTTGCATTGTTAAAGAAGAATTTTTAGCCTCTTGTAGAAGATAGATAGAGATCTGTATCTTTATCTGTTAGCTTAGTCTTGGATTAAGAGGGGAAACTGAATCCTTTTTTCCTCCACTATTTGCTTTTTAGTTCCATGTTACATGCATCATACTCATGATTAACATTGTGATACGGAATGTGCGTACTGGACAATTTGGTTACATACAGCACATTTACAGAACTGTAACTGAAAACTTACTATTGTTCAAGAATTACTTTGTTGTGTAGAAGGAGTTCAAAAAGAGAAATCATTTTAATCTACATTTAAAAGCACGTCTGATGTTTGTCAGATATTTTATTTCCACGGACAGTTTTTGAAAGAGTTTTACAGCTGTGCATTTCAGTGCTTTCTGTGCCAAATGTAGATTCATTAGATACAAGTGCAGATCATTTTTCTTTCTTGTACTGTGTCTGTGAATGTATGTAACTCCCAAATTTTATCAGATTGTTGACAAAAAAAATTATCAGTAATTAAAAAGAGCCCAAATTAGACGTGGAAAATGTAATAGGGACAGAAGAAATACTGAAATATAAAGTTCAAGTTTCAAACTGATTTGAGGTTGGGTTACTCATACTTAGTATGAAGGAGCAACCTGTATTTACTTTCTTGGAGAAGAAAAAGTTCTTAGCCAAGATCGCAATAAATACTGTATTGCGGATGACTGGTTTTAGTAAAGCTATGTTACCATCATCAAGTTGAGGTTTCAAGTAGCATTTGAGAAAATCAAGAAATGGCTGGTGATGAGTACTGAAATAGAATAAAAGAAGTTGTCCTCACAGCTGTAAGTAATAATCTACAGAAACTAAAGAAAGGCAGGAAGAAGTGGTTTGACGAAGAATGGAAGGAGGGCTAAAGACAAGATTATAAAATTATGCAAGGAATGGCTACAGGCAAATAAGAATACTAAAATAGAACTTACTTCTTGGCAGGCACAAAAGCAGGCTAATAAAGTAAATCGTAAGAAACAGAAATGATACCTAAACCAACAGATTGAAGCAATTCGTGGTTTTTACCAAATTAAAATGTTCAGGAATTGCATGGCACAGTCAGCAAAATTAAAAGATGTTTTAATTAAAAATTTAAGGTGATGAAGAATAAGGATGGCGGTATGAACCATGCAAGATTTTATCAACAAGCAACAAATATTTTGTCAATCTACCAAACTTCTGTGATCCAGAATGACCAATTACAGATTCCAGCAGCAGTCCCAAAACTGACCAGATTCCAGAACTGCCATACAAAGTGGTGCTGGGGAATATCAAAGACCTAACTAATGAGAAGACAACTGGGAGTTACAGAATTCCAGCTGAGATACTAAAATATGGAGGAGAAGCACTGCATAGATGTTTGTTTCACCTGGTCTGGAAAACTGATACCATGGCAATAGAATAAAAAGAATAATTAATAGCCCCAATACATAAAAAAGAGGCAGGGAATACTTCAGGAACTACCAGGGAATATCATACAGCATATAAGATTTTATCTTGTTTTTCGCTGAATTGTTTGAAATAATACAGAAAATAAAGTTGGGGATTATCAAAATGACTTTTGAAGACATAGATGCATTACTGATAAATGTATTTGTAATCAGAACAGTAAGTGAAAATATATGGGAATGAAAAAAAAAAGAAAAAATTCACTAGTTCATCAATTTTATGAAAGCTTATGATTCCCTTCATAGGCAAATCCTGTTGAAAGTAATGATGGGCTTGGGATTTTCTACTTAACTCAAAACCTTACTATTTTATTTATTTATTTATTTGTCCATCTGTAGTCAATCAGGATTGTATGGATGTTGTCAACATAAGTATATACAATAGGTACACAAATTTATAATTATCACAACCGGAATTCATGAATATTGTAACATAAAGAAACATTGTTAAACCACATAATAATTTTGATAATTTTTACATATAACTATATATTTACATCATTCCAAGCAATCCTTGGCAGTATAAAAACAGTTTTCCAAGAGATATTTTTTTAGCGATTTCCTGAAGTTATCTATTTTTCTTATGTCTTTGATCCCTTGTGGAAAATTGTTGTACAATTTAACTCCATTATATATCATGCTATTTTGAGTTTTTGATTAGTTTTTCCTATAGAGGTGTAAGTGATATCTGTGTCTGGTTTCATGTGCATGTATGGAACTGTTTATTGGGAACCGGTCAATGTATGTTTTTTATGCATATTACTGTCTGCAAAATGTATTCACACGGAACTGTCAATATACCCAAAGATTTAAATAACTCTGTGCAATGGGATCTATTGCTACTTTTCGTTATGATTCATATGGCCCTTTTTTGCAATGTAAATATTGTTTGTCTGTTCTGCTCTGTTGATCCCAAGAAGGATTGCCATAACTAATTATAGAGTGGACATACACAAAATATGCAGTTCTGGTACATGAGCTAATGAACACTGAATTTATTATGCTAAGTGCATAGCATGCTGAAGCTATTTGCTTTCCAAGTACCGCAGTGTGCTCGTTCCAGGTTAGTTGAGAATAAACATGCATGCCTAAAAATTTTGTTGATGGTACACATTCTGTGTGCTCATCATTAACTTTTAGCTTGGTACTGTTCGGTTTTCTGTTTAAGTGGAAATTAATACTGTTGATTTTACATTTGGTGTTAATTTATTAGCCTCTATCCAGTGGCATACATGCTTAAGTGTTTCCTCAGCATTTCCATTGAGTGCACTTGGCGACTCAGCTTTGATTAAGATGTTACTGTCATCAGCAAACAGTACTGATTCACCATGTTTGACACTTTCTGTAAAATCGTTGATGTATATTAAACAGAGGATTGGGCCCAGCACACTTCCTTGGGGGACTCCTGTATTGATGTGTTCTGGGTTTGAAATGTATGAAAAGGTGTGATTGGAGTTAGTTTGAGTGATCTCCACCTGTTGGACCCTATTTTGCAGGTATGAGTGAAACCACATGTTTGTTACTCCTCTTACTCCTAGTACATTTAGTTTGTTTAGCAGAATTGTGTGGTCTACTGTGTCAAACACTTTGGTCAAATCAAAGAAGATCCCTGTTATGTGGTCTTCGAGGATAACATTTGAGAAATGAGCTACAGCTGAATTTGTGCTTTTGCCAGCCTGGAAACCAAATTTCTCTTTACTCACTACTTTTCGTTATGATTCATGTGGCCCTTTTTTGCAACGTAAATAACAAAGTATCCCCTGAGCCTGTTTTCCATTATGGTCTCTATGACTTTCAAAAAGGATGACAGTAACGAGATTGGTCTGCAATTTTCTATGATTTCTGGGTCACCTTTCTTATATATATGTAGATTTTTAACGTGCTTTAGTATATATGGGAAGCAACCTGTGGAGAAGGATTCATTGATGATGTGCACTAAAGGGTCATTGATGTTGTCTATGCAGTCCTTCAGTAAGCACACAGGTGATTTTCCTTGCTGCTTTGAATTTATTATTAGCTTTTTCTATAACTCATGTTGGTACATTTCAGTTGCTTACAATACATTTCTATAGAAGATCTTTCTGTATGTATGATAATAGTTATGAAATGCTGAATCATTACGGTAGTTTTTCATTGAGCTAGGGTGCTTGACAGTTTCAGAGGATTTCCTTATCCCATTGGTTACCGAGGTGCTATTGTTACATGATTTAGTGATTCTTAGAATTTTAGGAAAAACTTCTTCAATTATGAATTTAAATATTGACATAAACTTTGAAAACTTCCCACTTATAGTAGTTTCTCTGTGCACTTCCTCCCACGTTTCACTGTTAATTAGTGAGGCAAAAAGAGCTCTTTTTGACTTGGAGAAAATCCTACTGTACTTGTGTATTTTAGTGTTATTATCTAATTCTATGCCTAATTTTAATAACTGACTGGAATGGTCTGAAATGCCAAGGTCATCTATGACAATGTCACACCTATCTTTCTCTATGTCCATTAGCATATGGCCAATACTTGATGCTGAATGTCTGGTTATCCTAGTAGCAGTGTTAATTATTGGTGATACACCATAGGTGTACATAATATTCAGAAAACTGTTGCATGACATATCTGGGATCATCATGTTAATGTTTAGATCTCCACAAATGATGATTTTGCCTTTGGGGCTGGAGACCATTTCTAATGATTGGGTGATTGGGTGATTGGGTTAACTTTGTAGTGAATGTGTCCATGTCACCACTAGAAGCACGATTAATACATAGTACAGTTAGTCTTTGGAATACATCTAGGTTTTTTATCTCTAAAGCTGATATTTCTATGTGTTTATCCTCACTTAATGCCATAATGTCAAATCTAATTTTATACATAATCCCCTCCTTCACTTATATTCATGATCCACCACATTTCATAGTGTTAATACTGTAATGACAGGCTAGACTGTATGAATTTCGTGCTAAATTTGTTAATTCTGAACTGTTACACCAATGTTCTGTTATTCTAACAAGTGAGCTGTCAATAGACTGCAGTTCCACTTCTAATTGTTCCACTTTGTATTTTATACATTGCATATTTTGGTGGAAGACAGAGAAACACTGAGCACTGCTTACCTTATAGACTTTACATTTCTCTTGCCTTGGTCTAAAACATCCTTTTAGTGATGAGTTGTTACAGTTATCCCACTGATTGGTACAATAGCCACTGTTTCTTCTGCTGGATCCTCACATTTTCTTGCTGTTTTTGCTGTAGATGATTCTGGTGCTGCCTCTTCTTGTTCAAGTGATGATCGTGGCTGTGCTGATGCTGTGGCTGCGACTGGCTTTCTTGTTATGGAGCTGTTATAGTGTTTTCATATTTCCTTGATTGAAGCTGGCTGTATAGCAATTGTATTTCTTGCAACATGGTCGTCTTTCTGTATTAGTTTTGTCAGAATTTTGCCTCTGCATGACTTCCCAGTGCTGTTATAGGGTTGAGCATGTTTTGTGAACAGGTCTCTTGAGTTGGGAAGCTCAAAGAATGTTACATTTTGGTAATACTTGGCATATTTTATGAAATTGTCTGTTTATTTTTGTAAGCTACAAATTTCCGATTGAGTTGTCCTGCAGATCGTGTCTGTGAGGCATGCTTGTCACTAGAATATTCGGTACTTTGAGGTTCAGTAGTGTTGTTTTTAGACACTGTGTGCCAAATTTACCCTCATTTTGGTATACATCATTGCTTCCACCCATGATTATGACCATGTCATTCTTAGATAACTTATTTAGTAAGTTACTGTTTTTCATTATCTCGGTCAAAGACACGCTCAGCTTCATTATTCTTGTGGCTGTAAATGTGAACTGTTTTCATTATTTTTTTCAGCAGTTCTCTTGGCATGATTGTCACCAAGTAAAATGACCCATTTTTTGTAGTTCCCTGTTTTATTGGTTGTACAGATGTGCACAGATGATAATATAAGCAGGGTTTTGTTAAATGAAACACAGTTTTTTTTCTACACATCTAATTCCATAAGACCAAATAGAGGAGCAAATCTCCAAGATCATGGAATATGTGAGTACATGAAATTAAAAAATAAAAGTAATAACTGATAAAATAAAATTTTTATGGACCCAAAAAAAGACAAGCCATGAGCTTATGTAAATGCAGTCAACAATACAACACAGGAATCAGCTTAATTTTTCAAGGAACTCCTTGACAGAATAGAAGGAGTGACTCATGAGGAAGCTCTTCAGTTTCGATTTGAAAGCTTGTGGATTGCTGCTAAGATCTTTGAATTATTGTGGTAGCCTAAGATCATTGAATTATTGTGGTAGCTTATTGAAAATGGATGCAGCAGTATACTGCACACTTTTCTGCACAAGAGTTAAGGATGTGTGATCCAAATGTAGACTGGATTTCTGCCTATTATTAACTGAGTGAAAGCTAAGCTGATACTGTTAACAAGAAATGACAGTAAAGAACATATATATTGAGAGGCTGATGTCAGAATACCCAGATTAATGAACAGATAGGGGTCAACAGGAGGTTTGTGAACATACAGCACTTATTGCCTGAACTGCCCATTTCTGAGCCAAAAATATCCTTTGAGAATGGAAAGAGTTACCCAAAAACCTAATATCATGCATTATAAGTGAAAGAAAACAAGCAAAGTAGACTACTTTTCATGATGAACTATCACTTACTTCGGATGCCATTCGAGTAGTAAAAATGGCAGCATGAAGTCTTTGAGCAAGATACGGAACGTGGGCTTTTCTG
Source organism: Schistocerca americana (assembly GCF_021461395.2). Lineage (NCBI taxonomy): Eukaryota > Metazoa > Arthropoda > Insecta > Orthoptera > Acrididae > Schistocerca > Schistocerca americana. The sequence goes on along the minus strand of NC_060119.1, from coordinate 168,077,354 downwards.
AACGCCTAGAAATTTGGACTGTTCTGTTTCACTAATCATATGCCCATTCCATGAAATTAAAACATCAGATTTTGTTGAATTATGTGGTAGAAACTGTAAAAACTGAGTCTTACTATGATTTAGTGTTACTTTATTTTCTGCAAGCCATGAACTAATGTCATGAAATGCACTATTTGAAACAGTGGCAATGTTGCACACAACATCTTTTACTACCAAGCTAATGTCATCAGCAAAAAGAAATATTTTAGAGTTGCCTATGATACTAGAGGCCATACCATTTGTATAAATAAAGAACAAGAGTGGGTCTAGCATTGATCCCTGGGACCCCCCGTCCCCCCCATTTCGCCATGTCCCCTCAGGCCCCGCATCATAACCATACTCAACACTGTGGATAATGACCTTTTGCTGTGTGTTGTTAAAGTAAGAGGTGAACCAACTGAGAGCTACTTCCCCTATTCCATAATGGTCCAACTTCTAGACCAATAATTTTGATCAACACAGTCAAACACCTTAGTCAATTCATAAAAGATGCCTAGCGTTTGAAAAACTTTTGTTTAATCCATCCAGTATCTCACAGAGAAAAGAGAATATAGCATTTTCAGTTGTTAAACCACTTCTAAACCAAACTGTACATTTGATAGCAAATTATGTGAAATAAAATTATCAGTTATCCTTACTTACACAGCCTTTTCAATAACTTTAGCAAACACTGATGGCATAGAAAAAGGTCTGAAATTGCCTCATTATCCCTTTCCCCATTTTTAAAAGGAGGCTTTATTAATGAGTAATTTAATTGTTCAAGAAACTGACCATTCTTAAAGGAAAAATTACAAATATGGCTAATTACAGGGCTAAAAAGTGCAGCACTATACTTTAATATTCTGTTAGGAACTCCATCGTATCCATGAGAGTCGTTAGTCTTCAGTGATTTTATTACTGACTCTGTCTCTCCCTTGTCAGTATCACAGAGGAGTATTTCAGACATCAATCTTGCAAAGGCATTGTCCAAGTTATATGGTGGCCTGTAGAAACTAAGTTTTTACTTAATTCACCAGCAAAGCTCAAAAATTGATTGCTAAATTCTGTACATATATCTAACCTATCAGTAACAGAAATATTTTTAGTATGAACTGACTTTGTATCATCGACCCGATGCTGCTGACCAGACACTTCCTTCATGACTGACCACATGGTTTTAATTTTGTCATGTGAACTAGCTATTCTACTTGCAAATCACATACTCTTTGCCTTCCTAATATCATTTTTAAGCATTTTATAATACTATTTGTAATGGACTACAGTAACTTGATTGTTACTACCTCTAACATTTTGATATAATTCCCACTTTATTCTCATGACATCCTTATCTCACTTGTCAGCCACCCAATCTGCCTTTTAGTGCTAGTGCTCTGTTTAGAATGTTCTAATGGAAAGTAATTTTCAAAGAGCATGAGGAATGCGCTAAGGAAAGCATTATGTTTGTCATCTATGTTGTCAGCAGTATAAACATCCTGCCACTCTTGTTCTTTAACAAGGTTTTAAAAACTGTCTATTGCCATTGGATTAGCTTTTCAACATAGTCTACAATTATTTATAACATTTGTTTGAGTACAAAAACATTTTAGTGTTGAAATTTGTGCATCATGGTCTGAAAGGCTGTTCATCCTTTCATTAACAGAATGCCCATCTAGTTGTGAAGAATGAATAAAAATATTGTCTATGGCTGTGCTAGTGTTCTGCTACAGTGTGATTGGGGGCGGGGGGAACAGTCTGCACTACAGATCATATGAATTTAGGAGATCTTCCAGCATTCTTTTTCTTGCACAACCACATACAAATTTAATTTTGAAGTCACCACATATAACTCAGTTTTGGTACTTCCTATAGAGTGAACCAAGAACCTTCCTAGCTGGAGCAGAAATGTTCTGAGGTCTATAAGCAACAACAATTAGAAGTTTAGTTTCACTAACTACAACTGCCCCCGCACAAAATACAAATACCTGTTCAGTGCAATGCCATGATACATCTGCAGACTCAAATCAAATTCAATTTTTTACATACATGGCCGCTCCCCCACTCCGCAAACAACTCATTGAAAAACATTCCGACCATTTCAAATATAATGTCAGGCTAAGACAAGGAGATGCTCTGTCCCCTCTTCACTTTAATGTATCATTGTAGAGAGTTTTGAGGAAACTGAAACTACTGCCTGCTGGGATTTTCCAAAGAAACAAAGCTAATGTTTTAGCACACTCAGATAATATAGTGCTCATTTGAAGAAGTGGAATAGTGGCTAGACAGTTATTTGTGGAACTCATAGAAGAAGCTTCCAGACTTAACTAATAGCTAGTGATCAGAGAGAAAAATACATGATATTTCAAAGATACATAGATTGAAAAGACAACCAATTACAGTTAATAATCACAAAACATAAATTCGAACACGCTGTACAATTCAAATTCATGGGTGCAGTGAAAGATGTACAAAATCAGAGGCAAGCAGAAATTAAAATTGAGACAGAAAAATGATAACATAACTTACTACTCCATAAAAAAACTTATAGGGTTTGACAGCTGACAAACAAAACTAAAATGGAGCTTGTAACACAGTCAGACTAGTCCTAACCTATGCAGCAAAAACATGGAGATTAGCTGAAGTCAGGAACACCAGATACAAGTATTTGAGTACAAAGTTCATAGTAAATCCTTGGTCCATACCATGATAATTAATAGCAAAACTGGAAGAGAAGACACCGCACACAAATCCACATACTGTCACAACAAGCAACAACAATGAGTAGGGCTGGGATATTTATGATAGGGATATATTTTTTGGTAAGATTGATATTTTCCTTAAATACATGTAAGTGTTTATTATGAAAAAACTAAATAAATTACTGTAATTTTTAAGTCATATTTACACATATGTAGCCATTTCTCTCTGGTAGAGCATATTTAGTAAGTAAGTGATCAAATTCAGTATGTTTTTCACTCTTTCAGAAAGTAATGAACTTTACTCATGCATCTTTTGTGTCAAATTTTGCAGAACTGCATATCTCATTTTGTTTCCTAGAAAATGCAAAATATCTACCTTTCTCCCCTATTTCGTTTGAATTAAACGGTGTGGAATTCACTTGTACACAACAATGAGTCTGTGTAGCCTATTGTCATTCTTACGAGCTGGTAGTTACTTAAGGCATTCTGGACCCTGCACTGCAGACAAGTGTCTCATTTTGGGTGCAGTATAGTTCAGAAAACAAAAATGCTTTAAGTGAAGCAAATGATTCAAGTAAAATTACAATGGCTTATGTCTTAGTACAGTGAGAAAGTATTTACGATTGATGGTAAAAAGCTGTATTGTAATCTGTGTAATGTACAACTAACTGTGTAGAAGTCATTTAACATATAGTATCATGTGGCAACAGAAAAAGATAATCATGGCTTCCAGTGGACTGAAAATGGAAAACCATTACAAAAAATGCTCCTATGGGAATCCAGCCAATCTTATTCCCTATTCTGTGAAGACATTCGTACAGCTTCCCTTTGTGCTGACATTCCCTTAAGTAAATTGACGCATCCTAAATTCTGAGAATTCTTAGAAAAATACCAGTCAAATCTCTTCCTGGTTCTTCCATATTAAGAAAAAACCCATCAGCCAAAGTTATGGGGGTAGATGGGCAGAGATGCACCAAGTCAGACAGTTTGCAAAGAAAAAATATGGGTATCAATTGATAAAACTGTAGTCTGTGCACAGTAGTATTACAAATGTCACTGTGGAAACTTTAGAAGAAATTAATTCAGGCAAAAAGTTTGTAACAAACTGTGAACATTTAGAAAAGTAAATTTTTCCACCATTAGTAAATTGTTCGACAGATCTGTGGGTGCTGTATGGCCCAAAAGTGTTATGCATGACAATGTAATAGTCTTCATAATGGATGGTCACCTTGCATGGCAAAAGCTGCTGATTCACTAAAAGCATTATACAGTAAAATTGTGCATGTGACTTGTTAATGTCATACCTTACACAGATTTTCAGAAGATATTTGTAGTAAATTGCATAATGTGAATAAATTTATTGGGTGTATCAAATATATAATTTTGAAAGCCCCTTTGCTCACTGCAGCATTTAAGTTGTTAGTTCCAGACTTTTCCTTACCACCATTTTCCCATTTTTATAAGATGGGAGTCCTGGATTGATGCATGCATATCAGTGCCAGAGTTTAAATGTAGTGAAAAGCATCATTGATCCATGAAGCCTCTTCAGTTGGATTAGCCCAAGAACTCATTTCTAACGGTGAAATTTCATGCAAACATTCAAACATAAAATCGAGTTGTGGATCTGTTCCTGCTGCCATAACTACTGTGGAGCAATCGGAAGTGCCACTAGTGAAGCAGATATGACAAGTGAAAAAAATTGTGAATAAATTAGAAAATGTTGTTAAAGTGCGAAAATAAATGTCAAAGAAAATGGGAAACATGTTAGGGAAAAAATGTTCCAGTTCAATGATTTTGTTGGCTGAAAAGTTCTCTCTTAGTCATTTAGATTCACCTTATATTGATCATTTTAAATGTGATCCTCAACTACTAGAAAGATGTTTTTTAAGTACAAGAATTTGTTATTTGACAATGGGAAATCTTTCTGTTTGGAAATTTTCGGAAGGTATTCATTGTATGGGGCAAAGCAGAGCTCATAAATTGGAGTGAAAATGAGGATGTTAACTCATAACAGGTTAATTATGTTCTGGTAACATTAATAAAAAGCATCAAATCCCATACTTTTATCTTGCTTCTTGTGCACATTTTATTCTTGAATAAATGTTTCATTATCATAAACTGACTTACTAATTTATTTTACAACAGTAATTTTATTTCACCTTTGTTGTATTGGCACAAATTTTTATGTTTTTTAATTTTTTGATCATGATAATGGGGTTTTTGTATTTTTTATATATTGTGCCGACTTTAGGTTGTAAAAATCTTAGCCCTAATAATGAGCGTAGTAAACCCCAGAAGAGTTCAATGAGTGGGTATGAGAATGTGAGAGGGTCAAGTGGTTTCAGGAATAGTCCTGGAGAAGTCGTTTTATAAGAGATCAAGGGTGAGACCCAGTAGTACATGGGGGGGTGCAACAGAATGCACATAATAAGTAATTGGCAGAAAGTAGTACAAGATAGAAGCATTTGGAGGCAACATGTAAGCTCAGCACAGAAACTTAAAGTTCCTTAAAAGCCAAGAAGAAGAAGTAGAATTAAATGGACTGTGAGGTTGCGACTAATATTACCACTTGTCTAAACAGATTGTTTGTGATGTAGTGTGTTGGCTTGAAAATAAGCCACACTTTTTATTCAAATTTTGTTCTTAGGGTGTAGCTTATTGTCTTTTTATATACACTTGATGTTTGAAGGACTGTGCAAACTTTTACCATGAATGTCTATTTAGAGCAAACAACTTTATCAAGCCAAGAAACTATAGCAGTTACAACACGAACTTCTTATTCGCAGTTCTGTTATATGCCAAAACCATAACCAACAAAAAGCCCAGAAAAAGTATGATCTGGATAAATATGATGTGTAACCTTGAGTTGCTTAAGAAGAAAAATGGATGAAGGCAGATTCAACAAGAAAATCACTGAGGGGATTGATATGTGACAAATATCTGGAACTTGAAACTACAATTCTTTTCTATGTGCAAGATAAGATGAAATATGGAATGCTTATCCCATGAGATATAATGCAACTGAAAGCCTTGGCAATCGCATCAGTCTTAAACAGCCACAAGGAAAATTATATGTGAATATTGGTTGGTGAGTGAATTGTTCAGAGAAATGGCCTTGCTCTCTGATGAAGTACTACACTGGCACAGAGAATACCAGCAGATGTTGAGGCGAAACTGGTTGAGTTCCACCAGTATGTCATCAAGTTGCAAAAGTGCCACTTTTGCCCTTTTCATCAGACTGGCAATACTAACAGATGCCAGAATTTTTGACATGTTAAACAATATGACAGTAGACATAAACAGGGCAAAAAGTGTCCCATTAAGAGGAATTTTGAATGAAAAAAATAGGACAACTGTGATGTTAGCTATTACAGCCAATGGGGTTAAGTTAGCCCTGTATGTCATTCTGAAAAGAGAAACCATGCACAAAGAAATTGGCTCCTGGAAGAAGACCAATCCCTTACAATGTCTAGTGAGATTAAGAAGCTGTTAGTGACCCTTCTGTGCAAGTGGATTCTTTCTTCATGATCCTCCATATAATCATGGTCATTGAGTGTTCAAGAAGAATTGAATACATTGGCTGCTGATAACCTTGGTGTTGAGTGCCCATAAGCTCTGAATACGCTGGATGGCAGTGAAGGTGATACTGTGGGAAGAGAATCGAGAAACTCTTTAGAGTGGGAGAGCTGAAGCGAATACCTATACTGACAGTGATGAGAGTGAACAAGTCAAAATATGGTACCCACTGTCAGCTGCCAATGTGTTGTACCATTTTTTAGAACAAATATATGCAGTACACATCTACACTGTTGTATGTCTTACATGTGAGAACAAGTTAATTTCTGGTAATTTTTCTCCTCTCAGTCACTGTGCAGCTTATGTTTGTTTCAATATTTGTTTCTTTTCCGAAATATAGAGGTTCAGCTTAAATGCGGTGGTGGCTTATCATAGGGCCAATACAGTAATTCCAGATTAGTTACCCCAGAGTATTATCTATTATAACATTAATGAATGAATGTAATCAAAGTAAATTAATACACCAACAAAAATAATTAGTTTTTGAACATATAATGTAATTGTATCGATAAAACATCTTTTCAGCAGGCATTGGCTGGAGAAAACGTACATCAAGATTAAGGAAATGTTCAAGCTCTTGAAGCCAGTGGATTCTTCTTATGACAGAAAGGTTGAAGGGGAAGGAAAAAGACTAATAAAGGTTTAAGAAATGAGGAGAGCTCAGAAAAGTCACTCAGAATCATGGGTCTGGGGAGACTTCCTAGGTGGTATGGGAAGGAAATACTGATGTTACAGAGGCACCAGATGAAGTTTGAAAACTTGAGAGATTGAAGGCGAAAGATAGGGTAAAAAGCAAGACAGAGATTACTGACAAAACATTGTGCAAGAGTTAATAAGAGGAGATGAGGTAAGTCATTATACGTGGTAGATGTGGGGGCAGCAGTGAGGGGGAGTAGATTGGTTAGAAAATAAAAGACATAGAAAACTGAAAGGGAGTCTGGAAAGGAAAAGCTACTGAGATGGCATCTTGAGGCCAAAGAAATAAATGTAAATTAAAGGCAGGTGGGTGGTGGTAAATTAAACACAACTGGGTGGTGAGAACCTATTACGTGTTATATCACCAGTTCCCATGAGCAGAGTTATGAGAAACTGGTGTCTGGGGCAAGAATCTGGTTGGCATGTGTGGTGAAAAAGGCACTGAGGTCACGAACGACACATTGCAGAGAATACTGTGCAACCGGGTATTGTTTGTCACCGGTATACGCCCTTTGTCTAGGCCATTTGTTACTGATAACTTGGTGGTTGTCAAACTAACATGAAAGGCCAAATAGTTTTCACATAACAGCTGATAAAGGACATGTGTCATTTAACAGGTGGCTCTACCTTTGATAATATGTGTTTTGCCAGTTACAGGGCTGGTATAGGAGATGGTAGCATAGGGAAAGTCCTATAGCAGGGACAGTCACAGGGGTCAGAATGCAAGATGACGTTGAGTGAACATTTTTCGTGCAGTGATGTCCCAGTTTCTTTAAAAAGTGATAATGAGATTTGTAAAATTTGCGTGAAGAAGGTCAAAAGAGGTATCCTGTGTGCCAACTGCAAGTACTGGTACCACGATAAATGTGTCAAAGTCAATTTGAAATATATAAAAGACGAATATGACTGGACATGCCGACAGTGCTTCATAAGTGCCGCGGAAAATGAAATAACGAACATGCTAAAGACAAAAGAAAAAATAATAAGCATGTTAACAGATGATTTAGTATCAATCAATACAAAATATCAAGAACTTCTGAGAAAATATCAAGAGCTGGAAACTAAATATAAAGCAGTGGATCGGAATTATTGTCTAGCTCAAGACAACACCATTGTTAATAGTCATTCCGCGCAGAAAATGTGGCGTGTGCCAAAAAAAACAAAGAAGCAAGAACTACATGTAAGTACAGCCCCAGTGATACCATTATCAAACAAATTCTCAGCACTTGTAGCGGATTGTGGTAACTCAATAGACATATACAAACCAGAAAGTAATCACAAAACCCTCGCTAAAGAACCAAATAAGAACTTGCCAATCTTAAGGTGCACCATAGGGCTTCTTCAGTATGACGACAGTCATGGAAAAGACCTATCCAAACGTTTTCGCGAAAGTGTGCCTCCAAAGTATTCAGTTTTTGCAAAAATCAAGCCTGGTGCAATGTTAAATGCAGTGGTGGAGAATATTACAACAGAAACAAGTCAATTGGACAAAGACGCTCACGTTGTGATTATTGGCGGCAGCAATGACGTATACAAAAACGAAAGCAAGACAGCCCTGCGAGGCTTCCATAACATATTACCAAAACTATTTCAAACGAACATTGTCATCACAAACGTACCAGTGCGACATGATTTACCACTGTGGTTGTGTGTAAACAAAGAGATTCGACACTACAATTCCGAGCCAAAGAAACTGTGTGATAAATTTAACCATGTACATTTGATAGACTTAAGTAAGATGAGTCGTGATGAACATACAAAACACAGATTCCACTTAAACAGGAAAAGTAAGGCCAAGCTAGTTTCCCACATAAGCAAACTGTGCGAGAAAGACAGTGTGGAGAAAGCTCCAATTTCTCTGGGCTACAACAGCGAGACTTTTTTAGAATAAAGGACCATAATAATAGTTTTCAGGGATGTATTTTGGATATGACTGAGTCCCGTGCGTGCAAAGAAAAGCCAGGCTGTGAAGTAAGTGCTCAGTCATTGCAGGTCAGTTCCAAAAAACCAGTGTATGCAAAATGTCATAAAAAGTGTAACTCAAACAATTTTGATTCGTGCAAAATGGTAAATATACAAGAAGGGATAACACCCTTAAAGTTAATGCAATTAAATGTGCAATATCTCAGAAACAAACTAGACATTCTACAAATATTCATAGAGGAACACTTGCCACATGTACTAGTAATAACAGAACATGGCCTAAAATGCAGTGAAATAATATACTATAGATTAGAAAGTTACTTACTAGCAAGTAGTTATTGTAGGCAAAACCATAAAGGTGGTGGTGTGGCAATTTATGTTAGTAAGGATGTAGAAGCTAAAAAAATTTCCTTTCTTGAACACCACACCAAAGAAGGATCAATTGAAATGACAGGTATTGTACTCCACAGTAATGATCTTAAGTTACCAAAGCATAAAGTGATTGGAGTGTATAGGCCACCAAATGCTGATGTAATGCTGTTTATGGATAAACTTAGTAGTGTTGCTGGTCAGGTTGGTTCCAATGACCTTACTATATTAGGTGACTTTAATATAGATGCAAACTCAAATAGTATAGTAAACTTGAAATTCAGTGATGTACTGAACTCATACAACCTTGTAAATATAGTGAACTCTGACACCAGAGTGACGGACACATGTTCCACTAGAATAGATTATGCTATAATCAACAAAGATGTTATAGATAAGGTAAATTACAGTAACTTAGATTTTCTTTATTCTGACCACTTCTGTCAGGCGATAGAATACAAAAATTCAGTTGTGCCTAAAATAACAAAAATTGTGCTACAGAAATGAGTGCTGAATACCTCAAATATTAATGCTCTTAAAGACAAACTAGCAAATGAGAAATGGGATTCTGTGTACCAGGTAAAAGGGTCGGATGAGAAATGGAATGAATTCTACTCAACCCTATTGCATCATTATGAATATAGTTGTCCAGTCAGAGAAATCCAGAAGGTAGTTAAATACTGTCAAAATGGAAGTAATCCTAGACTGAAACTCCCAACAAATCTGATTTGGCTCAGACAGCAAGTACATGATCTAAACCAGCTTTATAAAGCTACTATTATGCAGGTTTTCAAGGAAAAATACAATAGGGCCAAGCAAACTTTTAAAACTGAAATTGTCAATCTAAGGAAGCAGATTAACAGCAAAACAATAGAACAGTCTGACAACATAAGTAAAGGATCTTTGAAGCTCATTCACAAATACCGAAAAGGCCTCAACAAGATGAACAGGGAACCACTCAGCATAAGACATGATGGTAACATTATAAAAAACCCTGATACTATATGTAATATTTTTAATAACTACTACATTTCTGGTGAACAATCAGCGCATTTTACAGATTCACAGATAGAGATCCGATACCATCTCACCCAGTGTACCGAATTTGAATTTGTGGAAGTGAATGTGCAGGAGGTTTGGAGGGAAATATACATGCTAAAGAAAAAATTTTCATCTGAATGGGATGGCGTATCCAGTGCTATTACTAAAGCATGCTTAAAAGAAATTTCTAAACCTCTTACTCACCTGATTAATTGCAGCATTAGAGAAAACAAGTGTCCAACGGTTCTAAAAATGAGTGTAGTGTAACCAGTGTATAAAAAGGGAAGTAAGGAAGAAGTCTCCAACTATAGACCAATATCATTAATTCCCACTTTTAGTAAGATATTCGAAAGCATTATTCTTCCTCAGCTAAGAGCCTTTTTCACAAAACATAAACTGCTTGTAGATTCACAGCATGGCTTCAGAAAAGAGCTAAGTACAACGGCAGTTCATCCATGAAGTTTACTGTCTGTTGGACCAAAAGATGCAGACTGCAGGTACATTTTTGGACCTGACAAGAGCATTTGATACGGTAAACCATAGGGTACTTCTTAAAAAGCTAAAATCTTATAGTATTGGGGATCAAGCCATGAATCTTCTAAAAACGTACCTGTTGAATCATAAGCAAAGCACTAAATTGTCATACAAACTAGATAATAAAATCATGAACTCCCAGTCCTCCAGTGAACCTGTATTACAAGGTGTACCACAGGGCTCAATCCTTGGACCATTTCTCTTTGTTACATATATTAACGACATTGCACAACCCATTAACTCCCATATTGTAAGCTATGCAGATAACACGTCAATCTTATTCTACGGGAATGAATCTAAAGAGCTCGAATCTCTTGCTACTGGTGGTGTAACAGAAGTAACAAAATTAGGGACTCAAGGTGAATGTCACCAAATCTCAACTACTGACATTTAAAACAGGCATTTCTCATCACAACAATATGAATAGTGTGTGTAATATCTCTGCAACAGAAAATGGTAACTGTAAATTCCTGGGTGTATATATTGATGACAATTTGCGGTGGACATACCACATTAATTTTGTATGCGGAAAAGTCAGTAGTGCCATATATCTCTTCAGCCAGCTCACAAAGATAGTTCCTAGCCAAGCACTGAAATTAGTATATTATGGAACACTTTACCCCTTTCTCAATTACAGAATTGAACTATGGGACTGTGCAGCTGATGTACATTTAAAAAGAATACTACTACTTCTACAGAAAAGAGCAATAAGACTTGTACATGGGATAGGACATAGAGATTCATGCCGTGAAGTGTTTGTGCAGCACAAATATCTGACAATATATTCTCTGGTGTTAGTCATTGTGAGTGGCTTGAGGTTTTAAGAGGGGACTGTAGGTCAGTCCTCATATCACACACCCTTGTGTTTTACCTTCTTCCTAAGATCAACCTTGTTTTGTCAATAATCTCTGACTTGCGTATTACTCCCTTCTTCCATCCTTAATCAATTTTCAAAATCTTGTTCAGTGCGGTCTCTAACGATCAGTCTTTCCTTCTCATCCTGTCCAGTAAGGCTCCCCAGACCCGTGATTCTGGGTGACTTTTTAAAGTATTCCCATTTCATAAATTTGACCAGTCCTTTTACCCCATCTGTCTTCCTTCCCCTTTGGCCCTTCCGCCAGAAGTAGGAGCCACTGAATCTGAGAGCTTGCACATTTCCTGAACCTTTATGTATGTACATTCCTGCTACCAAGTAGTGAGTAGATTTTTTATATGTTAATTTACAAAATATACTAATAATTTTCATATCCTAAAAGTTGGCAGTTATTCTATTGCTGAAAGTAGCTGAATCTAAACGTTTTTACACACCTAAAATATAATTTTTTCCAGTATACTTTTTAATCAGTTTATGTTGATACACCATGGTGTAAAATTCTGACAGTTCAGTGCTGTATGAGCTGTGTTTGCTTCAAAATCGTGTAATAACTTTCACAAAAACATCATTGATACATGATCTGCAAAAGTAACTAATACTGCCTCATCATTGAATTTTAATGGTTGATCATTAATATACAGCAAGAACACTAACAGGCCAATGATCAGGCCCTGTGGAACGCTCAAAGTGATTTTTCCTTGTGCAGGTTATGTAATCTCTTTGTACTGCTCAAGCATCATACTGCAACATTTTGGGTATGAATTGGAAATGTGACCAAAGACTCCTTTTCATGTTGTGTTTGCATCACATGGAACAACATGTCATTGTTATGTGGAAACAAATAAATTGTAACTGGTCACAACAAACTTGATTTTTAATTCATATCAACAACATCCTGAAATGTTTGCAATTAAATTTAATTTTTTACAACTTCCTGGGAGATTAAAACTATGTGCCAGACTGGGACTTGAACTCGGAACACTTGCCTTTCATGGGCAATTGCTCTACTAATTGAGCCATCCACATCAAGTTTTAGTTTTGGTGGTAGTAATGGTTTTCTTATTGTGAATGTAGATATATAAGAATTTTTTTCATGAAATTTCCGGTATATTTCTTCTTCATTGTACTGATTCTTTTTTTCTAAACTTCTAGCATCAATTTTCTCAACTGCTTTTAAAAAGTAATCATTAAAAACAATTTAATAGATGGTGCCCATAGGGGGCCAAAACACTGTTTGATTTCTTTGAAATCTTCTATTGCTTTAACATCCTCACTCTTTCTTTCGAGTGTTTGTGCAGTATGAGATCCCTTTTACAATGTTATAATTATAACAAATAAACACAATAAGGCATCAAAATTTTTTGGGTGTTGGAGTATTTTCTAAAGATCTGTGAAGCAACTACTACAGTGGCAGAGGTGTGATAAAAAAGTAATAGAAATTTTTTGTTTCATGTGCTTTATACATCAGACTTTCAATTTTTTTTATGTCGTTGGTACATGTGTTCCTGATATATGTTTGCATTTTCAGCTGTTTTGAATATTAGTTTGACAGTCAAAAAAGTTATACGTATGTGTTTTTGAGTGCTCAGTAAATTTTTATTTCTGAGAAAGATGGATCAAAGAATTTGCATTAAATATTGCCTGAAAAATGGAATGAAGTGCAGCACAGCATTTGAAAGGCTGACTATGGCCTTCGGCATATTTGCTATGACTAGGACAAGAGTTTACAAGTGATATAAATGTTTTGAAGAGGGTTGAGAAGAAGTTGAAAATGACAGCTGCCCTACATGCCTCAGCCCATCAACAATTATCGACAACAATGTGGAAGAAGTAAAGAAAATGGTTCTGGAAAATCACCAAATTACCATCGGAGAGATTACTGATGATGTCAGTATATCCTTTGGCTCAGCCAAGCAATGTATTCTGAAGTTTTGGGCTTGTAAATTGTAGCAGCAAAGTTTGCTCCAAAATTGTTAGATTTTGACCAAATATGACATATACATCACTCAGGAATTGCTGAATGAAGTCAACCATAAACCAGAAAGTTAACAACAAACTAAAGAAAGTTGTAACAAGTGATGAAACTAAGACCCAATCATCCCACAGGAAACTGCCTGAAGAGCCAAGACTGAAAAAAATTGGCAGTTTTGATCACATGTGAAGCTTCTTCTCACTGTTTTCTTCTATTACAGTGGATTAGTGCATCAAGAGTTTGCAGCTTGTTGTTGTACGGTCAGTAAGGAACCATACCCAGAAGTTTCGCACTGTTTGTGTGAAGTAACCTGAAGAAAACAACCAGAATTGTGGCAAAATCACTTTTAGAAACTGCATCACGATAATGCTCTCGGTTCACACCTCAATGCTTGTTAGTGATTTTTTTGACAAAAAACATAACTGTTATGTTGTCTAAGCCACCATATTCACTGGACATGACCCCATGTAGCTTTTTGCTGTTCCTAAGGCTGAAGAGAACTATGAAAGGACATCATCTTGCCAGCATTGATGAGATAAAAACAGAATTACTGAAGGAGCTGAACATCATAATGATAAGTGAGTTCCAGAAATACTTTCAAGTGTGGAAAAAGTGCTTGCGCAATTGTATTATATCTGAAGGGGATTACTTTGAAGGGGACAAAATTGGTGTTGATGAATAAGTAATTATTCCTGAGAAAAAACAAAAATTCCCATTACTCTTTTATCATGCCTCTTAAAATTGTCCCAGTTGGAAAAAAATCACATGCACTTTTAGTAATAAAAATCAGCAGTTGTTGATTCTGTAACAAAGAAAGACTAGATTTTAATTATCAATGTTGAGATCACTAGAGGGATAGCATACACTGAATTTGAGAAAAAGGCAGGTGAAATGAAGGTTAAGGTTCAGCATCTTGTCAAGTATTAGGTCATCACAGATGTAACAACATGAACCATCACAGCATTTGCTTGAGAGATTTAGTGGAGTAATGAAAACCTACAGCTGAGTTACCAGTCAGATATTTGAATGCAAGTCCAGTGGCTAACCACTGTGGCACCCTGGACTGTAGATCCCATTGAATAGGGATATAAAAGGAAATTGGCAATATTCTTTCTCAGATGAAACACTCTGGCTTTTTCCTTAAACTGTTTAGGAAAATCACAAAAAAAGAAATGCTAAATCTGTACAACTCCTCCTCCTAAGAGTCCAGTATTTCAATCACTATGTTGAATTAAGCACTAATTGTGAATTGAACACATAATGAATGTTATTGTTGAACCTAAAAATAGTCCATTCGTGTACAATTCAAGAAATGTTTCCTATCTGAAACATGTTGTCTGAGGTTAGCTCATGTGGTCTTAGTATCACAGCACCATGAACAATTCATCTAGCCAAGGCAAAGTCAATCAGTGGAAAATCCAGGGTGGAATAACAACAGTATTACTAAAAGGATAGACTGCTACTCACCTTGTAAGGGAGACATTGAGTCACAGACGGGCATAACAAAAACACTACTACACATTAAACCTTTTTGCCAAAAGACCTTCATCTAAAGTAAATAACACATAGAGAAGCACAACTCTCACATACCTGGATGTCAAGGATGGATTACTCATAGCAACTGCACCTCATGGGAGTAGCCAGGTGCTGTGAATGGTGCAGGTGAGAATGAGACTGGGGCAAGGAGGGAGAGGGGTAGTAAGATAGGTGTGGGAAAGGTGTAATGCTGCTTGTGGGAGTATGCAGGGATGCAGTGGGGAGAGGATAGGAGTGCTAGGTGCGGTCAGGAGGATTGGGGGAGTGGGAAAGGAAAAAAAGTGAGGAGAGGGAAAAGACTAGTGGGTGTGTTGCTGCAATAGAAGGCTGTGTAGTGCTGGAGTGGTGACAGGGAATGGGTTAGATTGGTGAAGGGCAGAGACTGGTGAAGGTTGAGACCAGGGGGGTACAGGATTGTTAGATGTGTTTGCAGGGAGAGTTCTCACCAGTGTTTCAGAAAAGCCTGTGTTGGTGGGAAGGATCCAGATGACACAGTCTGTGAAACAGTCATTCTAGTGAAGCACATTGTGTTTGACAGCATCTTCAGCAACAGGATTTTCCTACTGTCTTGTGACCACAGTTCATCATCCCCCATTCATGCAGACAAGCAGCTTGTTGGTTCTCATACCCGTGTAGAAGACAGCACAATGGTTGCAGCTTCCTTTGTTGATATATGGCTGCTTACACAAATAGCCCTCTCTTTGATGGGGTAGGTAATGCCTGTGATCAGACTGGAGAAGGTAGTGGTTGAGGTGGAAGGATGTATGAAAGAGGTCTTGCATCTGGGTGTTTTGCAGGATTATGAGCCATGAGGCAAGGGGGTGGTAGCAAGGGCTGAGTAGTGATGACCAAGGATATTGTGTAGGTTTGGCAGGTGATGAAATACCACTGTGTGAGGTGTGACAGGAATGGTGTGTAGGGTATTCCTCATTTTGGAGAATAACGAGAGGTAGTCGAAACCATGGTGGAGAATGTGATTCACTTGCTCCAGTCCGGAGCGGTACTAAGTCGAGAGGAAAGTGCTCCTTTGTGGCCAGACAATGGGAACTCAGAAGGTGGCAGGAAGCTGGAAAGACGAGGCATGGGAGATCTGTTTCTGTACAAGGTTGAGAGGGTAATTTTGGTCTACGAAAATCTCGGTAAGATCCTGTGGGAGTTGGGGCCAATAGTGAGAAGCACACACCCACAAGCAGCGCTATACTTTCCCCCACCTTTACCCTGCTATCCCTCCCCCATCCCACTCCATCCTCCTCCTTACACCATCCACCCACAGATTGCTTCTTCCATGAGGCGCGGTTGCTATGTGCAATACAGTCTTGATGGTCAGAGATAGTGGTCATTTGTGTGTGAGTTGTGCTTGTGTGAATGTATGTGTGTCTTCTACTTTAGAAGAAGGCCTTTTTGAGGAAAGTTTAAAGGTATGGCAGTCTCTTTGTTGCACCTGTCTGTGACTCAATGTCTCTTTTATGTGATGTGTAGCAATCTATTCCTCTCGTAAGATTGTCATATAGCCAAAGCTTGCACATTACTTCATTTTGGGCTGGCACAATGAAATCCTTCACACACAGTCCTACAAGTGACAATTTTAATAAAATATGGTACATGTGTGTCGACTTTATATATAGTCACTTCAGTATCCACAGTGTTTATATATGTAATTTTTCCTTGCAAGCTAGGAGTGCTGAAATCACACTTGATAAATACACTCATCAGCCAGAACATTATATCCACTGATCGACTATTGATATAAACCTCTCCAGGTGACAGCAGCATCACCTAGTGAGGGACGACTGCTAGTCAGACACACACGTAGTTCATTGTAATACCAGTGAGCATACTGTCCATGTGTAGAATGGGGAAGCACGAGATCTATCTGAGTTTGATTGAGGATATATTGTGATAGTGCAGAGGCTCAGCATGAGCATATCAGAAACTGCATGACTTGGAGGCTGTTTGAAGAGTTCTGTCATGAGTGTCTTTAACATGTTGTGAAACCAAGGTGAGACCATGTCCAGACATTGTGGGGTTACAGAAGCTTGATGTCATAGGCTGGGCAGGCTGGTAAAACAGGACAAGCAGCAAACTGTGTCAGAACTAACATCAGACATTAATGCTGGGCAGAGTACAAGTGTGCCTGAACAAAAATTGCACCGAACACTCCTAATGATTGGCCTCCAAAGCTGACAACCCATGCATGTGCCAGTATTAACATCATAACATTGACAAGCATGCCTATCTGAATGGTGTCATGTGGCAGAGATTGACATGGTGGCCAATGAGCATTGTGCAGTCCTATGGATTTGATCACAGAATAGCATATTCCTAATGTCAAACATTCACCTCATTTCAACTTAACCTGTGTCACTGCAACTGAAATATAGATTTGAGCATTTTCTAACTCCTGTTATTGTCAATAAATATTGCAACTCTTCTCCCTGTATGGTCAGATTAAATATGTAACAATAGAAAACTAGAAAAAACCTCTATGCTGAATAAAAACACCTTCTTAGACACTTCATGTCTTTTACCAATGGGAAATAATGTGAACTGATGGGGGAAATCCTTTAACAAGCTAAAAAGAGATGAACATTTATGTTCTGCGAATGACTATGGTGTGAGAAACATAGAGTAATTCATATTTTATCACTTGTTAGGGTTCTTTCCTATTCCATTCACATATGGAGTGTTGGAAGCATGATGAATAGAATGCCTGTATGCACACTGTAATTTGTGTACTTTTTTATTTATGAGTACTCTGTGAATGATATATAGGATGGTGCAGTATATTCCTGTATTCCTCACTAAATACTGGTTCTTCGAACTTTATAAGCAGGCTTTCACAGGATGTCTTGCATGTACCTTCAAGAATCTGCCAGTTTCAGTTTTTCAGCATTTCATTGGCACACTCATATGCAAACTTGTGACCATTCGTACTGCCTTTCTTTAGGTACATTCACTATCTGCAGTTAGTGCTAATTAGTACAGTTCTCACACACTGGAGCAGTGTTGCAGAATTGACTGCTCAAGTGTTGGCTGCTTGCATTTCCCCCAACATCCAACCAATGAGCTGAAGTCTACCATGTACTTTGCCTTCAACTGAGCCTTTATCATCATTCCATTTCATCATCACCAATAAGGAGTCATTCCAGCAAGTGAGGATGAATGTTTTAAAACTATTTTCCTCCATCTGTTTCAGTCGTGGTAGATTTCCTCTCTCAAAACAGCATCGAATGTGTCTACTTTCCATTCAAGGTCATCTTTAATGTGGTCCAGCCATCTCTTCCTCCTGGCACATTACTTCCCAGGTATTAATGGAAAATTTGGTTGGACTGTATCTATTTTGCATGACAAAACCGCTTCCATGCTGCTGCAGTCAGCCTTTCCTCCAAAGATTTTTGGTGTGGATTTAAGTGTATGTCAAAAGAATAGGCTAGTGGGAAATGGAGGTGGTGTATTTTTCACGGTAGACAATGAACCCAAATCACTGAAATAGAAATGGAAGCTGCTGCATGTAACATTGTTTGGTCAAGACTCAGTACCAAGGGAGGGCTTCATTTTATAGCTGGTTCTCTGCAAGACTGTCATCATTGGAAGAGACTTGTATCATCCAGCACTCAATTGGGCTAACTACAGAGTCATAAGTGATGAACACGACAAGAAATTCTGGAAAATAGTACAAAATACCTTCTCTGAAAATAACCTAGGAAAGATAGATCAGAAGCCCACTCATTATGGAAATATATTAAATCTACTGGCAACAACTAGAAATCACATCTTTGAAGATATCCAGGTTGCTGCTATAGTGATGATGGGACATATGTAGCAACAATGATTATTATAGTACAAAGGACAATCAAAGCAAATAGCAAGATTTACTACTCAAAGTCATAGTATCATATCTCAGTAAGGAACCTGAAACATGTTTCTGCAGGCAGGAGTATCTACAGGCACTGTGGCAGAAGTTTAAAAAAAATAATTGCGTTTGGTGGATACATTTCTAACAGAATAATTCATAATAGAGGGACCTTCAAGCTATACAATCTGTAAAGAGACAGTAATTACTGCACAATGTATGTAAAACAAGCAATATGGATATAGATAGAGAAATGCTACATAAAATATGTTAGTTCTTTGAAAGGACAATGCGAGAGCTCAGCAATTGTTGTAGCAGAATCTTACAGAAAGGTCTTTTACAATACCCAAAGAAATTGCGGTAATATGTAAAGGCTTCCACTGGTACCAAATTTAGAGCCCAGGTACTCTAGGATGACATAACAACTGAAACTGAGGGCAGCAAAGCAAAATCAGAAATGCTGATGTCTACTTTAAAATCCAGGAATAGCACCCACTTTAATTCTTGCACCACTGCATATTAGTGTCATTGGCACATGTTGTGCATATTTGCTCCATTTATTGTTGGTGTTGTTATACTGATGGTTTTATACTAATGCACAATGATGCACACCCACATATTCTGAGGTACGTGCAAGAGATGAAGCAGAGATGCAATCATTGGTACAAGAGGAGGTAATAGGTGCTTTTGAAGATTCAAAGAGAGGGCCATCAAATAAAATGTGAAATGTAGAAAACCAAAACAGGAGTGTTATTTAAGTCATCGTTTTTAATTTTTAGACATCTGAATGGAACTAAACACCAGTATTTTGCCATGAAGTAGTTGAAAAGTGACATAAAAATGACTGGAATATGAAATTAAAAAATTTCCTTGCCAAAGTCCAGTTTTGTAAATTAGTAACTATACTGTTTTAAATTATGTGAATGTCAAACAGTACATGATCTGCAGGTTCATTGTTGTTTTGTTAGTTTTCTTACGTTTTCAATGGTCTGTTTGTCTGATAAATCCTAATTAATACTGGAGACTATTTACAAATGAATTTGTGGGTCATGACAGTAAAAAGTATTTGGTTTAACATCAGAGGTTATACTTCACAAGCAACTTGTTTCCAAATAAACATTGTTCTTTGAAGTGAAAAGTAGTCCAGAAGACACTTTTTCACATTGCTTATTTGTTTCTTCTTTGCTGTAATAGATTATAATGAAGTATATACAGTAAGTTTCAGGGTAGAATTTATTCACTTCAGTGCTAGTTGCTTACAGAATGACTCTGACTGGATGCTACACATTACTCTTGCTGCTTGCTTTCATTGAACGAAAACTTGTTTGTGGCAGTATGATTTACCAGAGAATATACTTCCTACATTATTGAATGAAAACAGGCAAAGCTTATTACTCTAATGATTTATTTCTCTTCAAGGCTTGTTAATTCATGTTACTCTTAACAATTTATGTCTCTTCAAGACTTGTAATTCATTGAAGTGCTGTAAATGCTAATCTGTATTTAGTTCTTTTTTTTTTCTTCAATTTAAATTCTCATATACATTTTAAAATATGGAAGATTATGCCTTAGTTATTAATTCTTGTCTACCTGTTTTTCTTTAGTTGACAATTTTTTCATCATTGGTTTGTGACAATGATGACATGTTCCAATAGCTAACACATTCATCAGCTACTTACTAGATCAAACACCAAACTTCTGTAAATAGTCATCACGGGTTTGCCGTCGGATCAAGTTGTGCAAATTCAGTGCAATTTGCACAACGTGATCCAGCGGCAAACCCGTGAAGACTATTTACTATACATCTGCTGGGAAAGCTGGAAGAGTCACACCAAACTTCCGCTTTGAAAATAATGGGAAGGTTGTAAGATACCTGGTGTGTGTGAGAGGAGTTGAGCCAGGGAGGTTGTGGTGCAGCCCATACACTCCACCCTCCACCATCACCATCACCCCCATCCCCTCCCCACCCACCCACATGCACAATTTGTGTGGATGGAGGCTGGGGAAAATAGAGGGGGTAAATGAATGACTCCTATCTTATGCCTATACTATGCTGTAATGTAATTTGATAGATAAAAGAACTACTCACCAAGCGGTGGCAGAACACGCACATAAAAGAAGGTTATGCTTACGCAAGCTTTTAGTTCGAGCGGCAGTGGCAGAAGGGGAAGGAAGAGAGATGAAGGAAAAGGACTGGAGAGATTTAGGAAAAGGGGTAGATTTCTGAAAAGTCACCCAGAACTGCAGGTCATGGGGGACTTAGCGGACAAGATGAGAAGGAAAGACTGATTGTTGGGGCCTGCGCTGGATGAGATTTGAAAACCTGCAAGCTTAAAGGTGGAAGACACGGTAATGTGCAAGACCGAGATTACTGCTAAAACATCGTGCAACACTTCATTGAGTGGAACCATAGTGGAAAGTGATACCACATAAAAACTAATATGTCTTCTGGCAGTACCACTATGCCCTTTAATTTACTGATAAAATGTGCCTAATTCTTGATATACGAATCCAATCAGCCCATTTACTGCTGTAATAATGCTTTCAAGAGCTTGGCAATCGAGTAAATGAGTGAACCAATAGCACTCATTATAGAGTTGCAGCAGCTGCATCTGATTTTTTCTACCGATGTTGCAGAACTGTTTAAATATTGCCTCACTACCACATATATCGTATGGAATGATGAGTTCTATGAACACACTATGGGGAGCCCCTTAAGCCCATTTATAGTGAATATCTTTGTGGAAAGTTCAAGGAGCATGCATTTAAAACTGCGATCAGGAAACTGAATATCTGGATCCTGTATGTGGGTGATACATTTGTTTTTTTGGCAGTGTGGCAGGGAGGAACTGGGCGTTTTCACAAACATCTCAACAGGATCAATCCAAAGATTCAGTTTACCATAGAGGAGGAGCAGGCAGAAGATTAAATTTTCTTTGTGTTCTAGTTTTCAGGAAAGAAGATGGTAGTTTGGGCCACATGGTTTACCAAAAACTCACACACTCAGACCATTACCTACACGGGAATTCAAACCACATGCCACAGCAAAAACAAAGCAGCATAAAAACATTAGCAGATAGAGTAAGGAAGATCTGTGAACCAGTTGCTTGATACAAAATTAAAGCATCTCATCTACGCATTGCTCAAGAATGGGTATTTGTTCACTGAGGCGAAAAGAGTGTTGAGATCACCATGTATAAATCATAGCAATGTGCAAGCACCAGTGAAATCGAAAATTTTCCTGTCTTGCTTTAAGGATGTTGCTGACCACATAGGAAAAAGCCTGAAAAAGCAGGACATCACAGTAATGTATAAACCCATACGGAAGATACAAGAGTACCCAAAATCAGCCAAGGATGCTCACCAACCTCTGGACAAAGCAGAAATTTATAGGATTCTGTGTAGTTGGGGGGAGGTGTATGTGGGTACTACAACAATAACAATCATAAAACGACTAGAAGATCATAAGGGCAATTGCAGGAGAGGGCAGATTGACAGATCAGCTGTTGTGGAACACGCTTTGCAGCCAGGAGACACCACATTCTTTTTGATAGGACTCAAGTATTGGCAGCCACTAGCAGGTGCCATGAAAGGTTATTTAGAGAGGCCCATTGAGATTGTAGAACACCCCAGGAATTTTAACAGGAAGGAGGAGGCCTTGAAACTGAATGAAATCTGGATTCTGAGCTGAAGATGATGATGTACCAGTCTTCCACCTGGGGATGAGAGCAACAGCGGATGATAGCAGTCAAAAACAGCCAGTTGCATTGACTTACTCAAAAATGTGACATGATGCCACCGTGCAGAAGAACATGGAGGTGGAATTTTACTGCATTCAGTAGTGAGCCAGGGTTTGAATCGGACATTCAAAGAAGCTACAATCCCTCTTGAAAATGTCCTCCACAAATTGGGATGAAACATTGGGTTTCAAGGTGCAATCCATTTGACCACGGCATAATAGCCTGAATATTTTATTAATTTCTTGTACAGTTCAAAGTTCAATTGGACTTGGACTGAAACTTCTCTCTCATTTTTTCTAGCTCTCTTAAGAGTGAGCACATTATTTAGTTTTTACTCTGCAGCCTGATTGTATTTCATATTGTTGGCATGACATGGGTTCACTGGTAGAAGCTGTGTTTCTTGACTTCCGCAAGGAATTCGATACAGTTCCTCACAGTCGTTTAATGAACGAAGTAAGAGCATATTGACTATCAGACCAATTGTGTGATTGGATTGAAGAGTTCCTAGATAACAGAACACAGCATGCCATTCTCAATGGAGAGAAGTCTTCCGAAGTAAGAGTGATTTCAGGTGTGCCGCAGGGGAGTGTCGTAGGACCATTGCTATTCACAATATACATAAATGACCTTGTGGATGACATCAGAAGTTCAATGAGGCTTTTTGCGGATGATGCTGTGGTATATCGAGAGGTTGTAACAATGGAAAATTGTACTGAAATGCAGGAGGATCTGCAGCGAATTGACGCGTGGTGCAGGGAATGGCAATTGAATCTCAATGTAGACAAGTGTAATGTGCTGCGAATACATAGAAAGAAAGATCCCTTGTCATTTAGCTACAATATAGCAGGTCAGCAACTGGAAGCAGTTAATACCATAAATTATGTGGGAGTACGCATTAGGAGTGATTTAAAATGGAATGATCATATAAAGTTGATACTCGGTAAAGCAGATGCCAGACTGAGATTCATTGGAAGAATCCTAAGGAAATGCAATCCGAAAACAAAGGAAGTAGGTTACAGCATGCTTGTTCGCCCACTGCTTGAATACTGCTCAGCAGTGTGGGATCCGTACCAGATAGGGTTGATAGAAGAGATAGAGAAGATCCAACGGAGAGCAGCGCACTTCGTTACAGGATCATTTAGTAATCGCGAAAGCGTTACGGAGTTGATAGATAAACTCCAGTGGAAGACTCTGCAGCAGAGACACTCAGTAGCTCGGTACAGGCTTTTGTTGAAGTTTCAAGAATATACCTTCACCGAAGAGTCAAGCAGTATATTGCTCCCTCCTACGTATATCTCGTGAAGAGACCATGAGGATAAAATCAGAGAGATTAGAGCCCACACAGAGGCATACCGACAATCCTTCTTTCTGCGAACAGTACGAGACTGGAATAGAAGGGAGAACCGATAGAGGTACTCAAGGTACCCTCCGCCACACACCGTCAGGTGGCTTGCGGAGTATGGATGTAGATGTAGATGTAGAACCTGTATTGTCAGTATACATTCCCTCTGATTGTGAAAGATGCCAGTTTTCTGCAGATATCTTTTATCCACATGTCTGAAGTGGAGATAAAATCTTCCAGCTAGACATCCATCTTTAAAATTTCCTGTTCACAGAGGTTTCAGGCAATCTCACAAGATCAATGCATCTGACATGGCATAACCATTGAAATTGTCTCTGACCAAGTAAGTTGCACATTTTGAATTCTCTCATCACTGTTCACCACAGAACATAAGTATTACTGGCTTTGTCCCTCCTTGAAGTCTGAGGGATGATCAACTTGAAATAGTGTCAAGTAGAAGAAGGTGTAAGTAGATGAATGACGAACACTAACTTCACTTAACAAAGGTTCATTCAGCACTTGCACATACAAGAGCGCAGAGCGAACTGCCTCTGGCCAGAACACATACATTATATGTACAGCTACAGAACATTCCAGTACAATGATTCTTGACATTTGTTGATACTTCTAGAATGTACTCGAATCAAATATAGAAATTAAAATTGTACAGTCCAGGTGAGTTTTAAACTCATGACCCTCCATGCAACTTTTTAGTATCATAACCACTACACCACGGTGCTACTCAGCTTCTTTTGTGACATTGCTCCCTCCTTAAGTGAACAGTGCCTCGGTGTTATGTCCTCCTAGTCTGTGAATGAGTCATTGGTCCTGCATACTCCAGCTCCCAAGACTGGTTCTCACCCTGGTGGTAGTCTTCTTGGATTTTCTTTTGCCGCTACGCCCTTCGTCACCTTTCCGCTTGTTGCCTGTCGCTGAAGCTTCAAAGGTTGCAGGATCCTTATAGGGCTTCATTCGAAGGATGAGCACCGTATCTCTGATCCTTCATCGCCTTGTGTCAGGGTCGAAATCTTCAACTTCATCAGTAACATCAGACAACTGTCTTGCAACCTTATAAGGTCCAAAGTAGCACCTGAGGAGCTTCTCAGAGAGACCAATCTTCCGAACTGGAATGAAGATCCAGACGAGGTCCCCAGGCTGGTAGACAACAGGGCGGTGGCTCACGTCATACCTTTGGCGATTGTTTTCTTGAGCCTGCAGCATCCGGAGTCGAGCTAACTGCCATGCTTCCTCAGCTCTGGTTAACACCTGGCCGATGTGGTCATCGTCCATGTCATCAGGATCTAATGGATACACAGTGTCCATCCTCGTAGTCGCCTCATGCCCATGCACCACGAAAAATGGTGTAAATCCTGTGGTGTCTTGTTTGACGGTGTTGTAGGCAAACGTCACGAAAGGTAGCACTTCATCCCAGTTGCTCTGCTCAACATTGACGAACGTTGATAGCATGTCAGCCAAGGTCTTATTAAGGCATTGAGTAAGCCCTTTAGTTTGTGGATGGTAGGAAGTCGTCATGTGATGATTAATGTTGCATTGACGGTTTATCTCTGTCACAAGATTTGACTGAAAAACTTTCCCTCGATCTGTAATTAATACAATACAATCTCTTCCATGATGAAGTTTGCTACCTCGGATGCTTCAGCTGTTTTCACAGCTTTTGTAATGGCATAGCATGTCAGATAATCAGTGCAAACAATAATCCATCTATTGCCACTAGCAGACGGAAATCATCTGAGGAGGTCAATCCCAACATGCTGGAAAGAAGTTTCGGTTGGTGGAATTGGTATGAGTCAGCCAGGTGGTTTCTGAGAAACTGACTTTCTCCTCTGGCACTCTCGACAGTGCGAAACATAGTGACGGATACTTCTAAATAAACCTGGTCAGAAAAACTTCTTGCGGATTCTATCGTATGTCTTAATAAATCCTAAATGTCCAGCCTCAGGTCTGTCATGGAATTTCTGTAGAACATCTAAGCCCATGTGTTTAGGAATCACTGGTAACCACCTCTTTCCAAACAAATAAAAGTTTTTCTTGCAATGTAGTCCATTAACTACCTTAAATTGTCCTTTCACATCCTTTGACCAATTTAAGGCAAGAATAATTCGAGATATCTTGGCGCCCTTCTTCTGCTCAGCAGAGAGATCCTGGAGTGCAGTGAGACAGTCACTATCTTCCCTGACTTTGATGGTCTTGCACAGGGTTTCTTGAGAGACAGTCGGCATCTTGGTGTTTTCTTACACTTTTTTACACTGTGGTAACATCATTCTCTTGAAGATGTAGTGCCCACCTGGCGAATCATCCTGCTGGATCCTTATGACCTGTCAACCAACACAGTGAATGATGGTCTGTAACAACTGTGAATGTCCTTCCATAGAGATACTGTCGAAATTTGCACAGGGCCCACATCACAGCAAGACATTCTCTTTCTGTAGTTGAGTAGTTTCTCACAGCTTTTGTAAGTGTCCTAAAAGCATAGGCCTTCTTTTTTCCATCCGAAATTTGCACCAGAACGGCACCGATCCCATACCCACTGGCATCTGTGTGTAGTTCTGTGGTTGCTCTCTCATCATACAGACCAAGTACAGGGTCAGTCATCAGAGCTTTTCGCAGCACATCAAAAGAATCTTGTTGAGTACCACCCCAGATAAATTTATCATTAGCTTTTAACAACTCTTGGAGTGCCCTGGCTTTGATACAAAAGTCTTTGATAAAACAATGGTAATAAGAACATAATCCAAGGAAGCTTCTCACATCTCTAATACTTTTAGGAATAGGAAATTCTGGTATAGATCTCACCTTTTCTGGGTCTGGTCGCACACCTTCGTTTGACACAAGATGTCCAAGTATTTTGATTTCTTTTGCTCCAAAGAGACACTTTCTTGGATTAAGTTTCAGCCGGCCTTGTTGGAGACACTTAAGAACGGCCCTCAGTCTTTTTATATGTTCATCAAATATCTCTGAGAACACTATAATGTCATCTAAATAACAAAGACACATTGTCCACGTCCGGTGCCTTATAAGATTTTCCATCATCTGTTCAAAAGTTGCTGGTGCATTACACAAACCAAACGGCATTACCGTAAACTCATACAGGCTCCCAGGGGTGAAGAATGCAGTTTTCTCACTATTTATTTATTTACTTATTGTTCCATGGGACCACCTTAAGGAGAAGTCTCCATGGTCATGGAACGAGTCAATACGGGAAATTATAACACGGTAGTGGAAACAGATAAATTGAAATATAAGAAACATATTCAGGTGACAATTCGTAAGTTTAAATAAAGAAAATCAACAATGTAACACTGGAATTGGCTTAATTTTTTAGCTCTTCCAGGAGCTCCTCGACAGAATAGAAGGAGTGAGCCATGAGGAAACTCTTCAGTTTGGACTTAAAAGTGTTTGGGCTACTGCTAAGATTTTTGAGTTCTTGTGGTAGCTTATTGAAAATGGATGCAGCAGAATACTGCACTCCTTTCTGCACAAGAGTCAAGGAAGTGCATTACACAAGCAGATTTGATTTCTGCCTAGTATTAACTGAGTGAAAGCTGCTAACTCTTGGGAATAAGCTAATATTGCTAACAACAAACGACATTAAAGAAAATATATACTGTGAGGGCAATGTCAGAACTCCCAGACTATTGAATAGGGGTCGACAAGAGGTTCTCGAACTTACACCACACATAGCTCGAATAGCCCGTTTTTGAGCCAAAAATACCCTTTTTGAATCAGAAGAATTACCCCAAAAAATAATACCATACGACATAAGCATATGAAAGTATGTGAAATAGATTACTTTTCGTGTTGAACTGTCACTTATTTCAGATACTGTTCTAATGGTAAATGTGGTGTCACTGCCAGACACCACACTTGCTAGGTGGTAACCTTTAAATCGGCCGCGGTCCATTAGTATCCGTCGGACCCGCGTGTCGCCACTGTCAGTGATAGTAAACCGAGCGCCACCACACGGCAGGTCTAGAGAGACATACTGGCACTCGCCCCAGTTGTACAGCCGACTTTGCTAGCGAAGCTACACTGACCGATACGCTCTCATTTGCCGAGACGATAGTTAGCATAGCCTTCAGCTACATTTGCTACGACCTAGCAAGGCGCCGTATTCAATTGATAATTATTATGTGAAGCATGTATCATCAAGAGCGATGTTCTACGATTGTGGATTAAAGTTAAGTATTATATCAACTACTTACTTTATTTGCAATTCTCAAGATATTGTCCTGTTCCAGACCTCACGCCAGTCAGCGTGTAATTAAACGCGTGCATTTCGGCCTCCTCTAGCAACACAGTGTTGGCGCTTCTGCCAACACTACAGTAAATAAAGCAGCATTTATTTTCTGAACAAGATCCTGAACATGGGCTTTCCACAAC
The DNA here is from genome assembly GCF_021461395.2 of Schistocerca americana. Taxonomy (NCBI): domain Eukaryota; kingdom Metazoa; phylum Arthropoda; class Insecta; order Orthoptera; family Acrididae; genus Schistocerca; species Schistocerca americana. Next base: position 168,048,783 of record NC_060119.1, on the reverse strand, counting down.
AGCTTACTATCTATCCAAACGCCTAGGAACTTGAACTGATCCGTCTCGCTTATAATATGCCCAGTCTGTCTGATCAAAATATCGGTTCTTGTTGAATTGTGAGTTATAAACTGTAAAAACTGAGTCTTACTGTGATTTAGCATCAAATTATTTTCCACAAGCCACGAACTTATTTCATGAACTAAATTATTTGATACTGTTTCAATATTACACACAAGATCCTTCACTACCAAGCTGGTGTCATCAGCAAACAGAAATATTTTTGAATCACCTGTGATACTAGAAGGCATATCATTTATATAAATAAGAAACAGCAGTGGCCCCAGCACCGACCCTTGGGGAATGCCCCACTTAACAGTGCCCCATTGGGACTGAACATCACTACCACTCTCAATATTGCGGAGAATTACCTTCTGCTTTCCGTTCTTAAAGTAAGAGGCTAACCAATTGTAAGCTTCTCCTCTTACTCCATAATGGTCCAACTTCTGCAGTAATATTTTGTGGTCAACAGAGTCAAAAGCCTTCGTTAAATCAAAGAAAACACCTAACGTTTGCAGCCTTTTATTTAATCCATCCAAAACCTCACAGAGAAAAGAGAATATAGCATTTTCAGTTGTTAAGCCATTTCTAAAACCAAACTGTACATTTGACAGCAAATTATGTGAATTTAAATGCTCCAGTAACCTTGTATATACAACCCTCTCGATAACTTTAGCAAACACCGATGGCATAGAAATAGGTCTATAATTGTCAGCATTATACCTATCTCCCTTTATACAAAGTGGCTTCAGTACCGAGTACTTTAATCGGTCAGGAAACCGACCACTCCTAAAGGAAAAGTTACAGATATAGCTAAGTACTGGGCTAACATACATAGAACAATACCTCAGTATTCTGTTAGATACCCCATCATATCCATGAGAGCTCTTGGTCTTTAGTGATTTAATTACTAACTCAATCTCCCTCTTGTCAGTATTATGGAGGAGCATTTCAGGTAACAGTCTCGGAACACTTTTTTCTATGAGCGCTGTATGATTCCCTGATGGGACTAGGTTTCTATTTAGTTCACCTGCTATATTCAGAAAGTGATTATTAAATACTGTACATATATGCGACTTATCAGTAAGATGTACATTCCCACTACGCACTGATTCAATATCCTCGACCTGTCTCTGCAGACCAGCCATTTCCTTTACAACTGACCATATGGTTTTAATTTGATCCTGAGATGTAGCTATTATATCTGCATACCACATACTTTTTGCTTTCCTAATAACTTTTTTAAGCACCTTACAATACTGTTTGTAATGGGCTGCTGCATTTAGATTGTGACTGTTTCTAATGTTTTGATATAATTGCCACTTTGTTCTACAAGATATTCTTATCCCTTTAGTCAGCCACCCAGACTGCCTGTTTGTGCTAGTACCCTGTTTTGAATGTTCTAATGGAAAGAAACTTTCAAAGAGCACGAAAAAAGTCTTGAGGAAAGCATTATATTTATCGTCTACTGTATCAGCACTATAAACATCTTGCCACTCTTGTTCCTTGATAAGGTTTACAAAGGTCTCTACAGCAACTAGATCAGCTTTCCTAAAAAGTTGATAACTATATTTAACATGTGTTGCAGCACAAAAATCTTTTAGAGTTAAAATTTGTGCATCATGATCTGAAAGGCCAGTCACATTTTTGCTAACAGAATGCCCTTCTAGTAATGAGGAATGAACAAAAATATTGTCTGTGGTTGTTCTACTGTTCCCTTGCACTCTCATTGGAAAGAATACTGTTTGCATAAGATTATATGAATTAAGGAGGTCTACCAGCATCCTTTTCCTTGCACAATCACTTATACAATTAATATTGAAGTCACCATATATAACCAACTTTTTGTATTTCCTATAAAGTGAACCAAGAACTTCCTCTAGCTTTAGCAAAAATGTTGTGAAGTCGGAGTCTGGGGATCTATAAATAACAACAGTAAGAAGTTTAGCTCCACTAAATTTAACCACACCTGCACAACATTCAAACATCTTTTCAGTGCAGTACTTTGAAACATCAATTGACTCAAATGGGATACCGTTTTTCACATACATGGCTACTCCCCCACACCACAAAGAGATCCTAGAAAAGCCGCCAGCCAACCTGTATCCTGGTAAAGGAAGCCTCTGAATTATCTCCTTATTTAAGAAGTGTTCAGATATACCAATAATTTCAGAGTCAACATCTATAAGCAGTTCACTAACTTTATCTCTAATACCTTGTATATTTTGATGAAATATACTAATTCCCTCATTAATCGGATACCTAAGCTTTGTCAAAAGTGGTTTCTTTGTTAGAGAGACTTCCCTTAAGCAGGAATACCTATCAGCTGACTTCAATCTAAAAAAGGTACAGCTCTAACACCCACAACTACCGGAATTTTCCCATGAGTGATCCCACCACCCCACCTATGCTGTCACCTATAAGCTTTGCCAACCTCTCCTTTCCATACCTGTTGAGGTGCAGGCCATGTCTGCCATGTTCTGCTTCTATTTGCCAGTATCCCGAGTACATGTCCATAGTTGAGGAGAACTTAGCCCCCTTCAGACAATTTAGTGTATTGTCAATTCGTGGAAGAGAATAAACGTCCTTTTTAGTTATCTTATTAAGCTACCTGTCATCAACACAAAAGCGCCAACTACCATCCTTCTTCCTGACAAGGACCACTGGTGATGACCATGGGCTCTGAGAAGGCTGAATGATGTCATTTTTCATCATTTTCTCTACCTTGTTGTGAATTATTTGACTTTTCGTTGCTGATACATGGTATGCTTTCTGGCTTATTGGTTGATGGTCTCCAGTGCTAATCTGGTGCTTCACTGTCAATTTGTCTAATTTGCTCTTCACCTGTGGACTGAAACATCCAGAGAACTCTTGAAAAATGGCAAGTAGCTTCTTCTGTTGTTCCTTAGTGAGATCTGATGGTAGTCAAGCTAGAAGATCTCATAGTGGTAGTGATAATTTCGCCCACAGACTCGGCATGGGAAGTTTCTATGATGCTCAGCTGTTCTTCAATTAATGGCTTCACGTTTGATACGCACATGCATCTTGGAAGAATCTGTGGTTCTCAGCGACAGTTAACTATCCACAATTCACTGAATCTGTTCTTAAATGAGATGACAGAGACTGGGATGACTGAGTTATTCTTTAGTGGTACACTTCTCTTACATTACACTACAAGATCCATGGGTTGATGCATGGTATGACACATGACAGTTACCTTTCTAGTGCTTACTGTAGGAATGATCACTTCATCCAACACACATAGTCTCCGCACACTTGGATGCATATCTTCCTGTCCACAGTATCTCGTCTCATCTAGCATAATCTTTGAGCAACCACAATCTATAATTGCCTGAGAAGCTTTCAAAAAGTCCCATCCGAGAATGACGTCATGACTACACTCTTGTAGATGATGAATTTTAAGGGCTGTATATGGCCACTTATACCCACACAAATGGTACACCTTGCTGTAGGTTTTACATATTTCCCATTAGCCTCCTTCAGCAGAGATGTTTTGTTGTCAATGAATACAGTTTTCTGCCACTGGTGATGGCACTTTTCTGAAATGACTGAATATGATGCTCCAGATTCTACAAGAGCTTGGGCTGGTTGGCCTTCCATGAGTATATTGACGTAGTTTCCTATCATTTTTGTAGTGATCGACGGCGGAGGATGTTTCTCTTTGGTGGCCTCACCTCCAAGAAAGGTCGCACCCTTTAGTTTTACAGATTGTGGCTGCTGGGTGATTGGCTGGAGCTTCTAAACAATGATGGAGACCTTGATTGGCATGTTGGGAAGCATCCTCTCCAGTGGCTAGCTTGCGGCGATAGTGACCTACGTCGTCTTGCATCCACATCTTCTTGTTCATCTTCGTTGTCCTGGAGTTGACATCGGCTGAGATCAGTCTGCTGTCTTCTGGTGCGGGCTTCATCAAATATCCGCTGCCTTTCTTGACAGTAGTGCACCATATGTTGTGGTTGTCTGCAATGGAAACATACTGTTTGGTTATCCTGGGTTCTCCAGACGTCAGTCTTCCTTGGTGCCCAAACAGGTTCCTCATGCAGCATTCTAGGAATGTAACTTTGCCTGGATCTCGACTTTTTCATCTTTTTAAAGGGCAATGAAGGACGAGAGATTGGGTTCAATGTGTGTTCCTATTCCTCCCTCATGACCTCTTGATGTGTCTCAATTTTTTGCTTGCCGTGCAATCCAAGTGCCTTCTGAACTTCCTCTCTCACTATCTGACAAAGAACACTTGTGAAATTGTTTGCTTCCTCCATCACAGACATTGATATGACATTTGGAAGCCATTCAAACTTCTTTTGTGTGATTGTTTTTTGTTGATACATTGTCTCAATATACTGGCACAATTTTATGAAGTTGTTTGCTATCAAAAACCCCTTCAGGAGTAGGGCTTGATACATGTCCTCATCAACACCCTTCATGAGATATGCAACCTTATCTTCCTCCTTCATTCTAGGATCCACTATTTTACACAGCTCCAAGACATTTTGAATGTAGGATGCTGTAGTTTCTCCTGGTCGCTGTGCCCTGGACTTTAATTTATCTTCAGCCTTGCACTTCTTTTGTTGTGTGTCGCCGAAATACTTGCGCAGTTCCTCCTGGAATACTTCCCAGCTTGTGAACTTCTCCTCGTTGTTCTCATACTATTGTTTGGCAGTGCCCTCCAAGTTGAAAAATACATTAGCCAAACACACAGTGTCATCCCATTTGTTAAATTTGGCTATAAGCTCATATACCTTCAACCACTTGTTTGAATCTTGGCCATCACCACCAGAGAACCTGGAAGGATGTCTCATGTGGTGGCACAGAGTTGCTGTCATGGTAACTTTCTCTTATTCTTCTGTCTCCGATAGTGTGCAATCTGTTGAATATGGCTCAAACTCAGGTTTTTGGCTACGTAACCAGCGGCTCTGTCATGGCGTCATGGGAGCCACTTTGATAATGTGCGCTATGATAAGATCCAATACCAGGCGCCTCCACCAGAATAATGACATACAGAAACGCGGAATAAGGTGTAAGTAGGTGAATGATGAATACTAACTTCACTTAACGAAGGTTTATTCAGCACTTGCACACACAAGAGCTTGGAGCAAACTGCCTCTGGCCAGAACACATACAGTATATATACAGCTGCAGAACATTCCAGTACAGTGATTCTGGGCATTTGTGGATACTTCTTACTAGAATGTACTCGAACCGGATATAGAAATTAAAATTGTACATTCTAGGTGAGTTTTGAACTCACATCCCTCCATACAACAGTTTAGTATCATAACCACAACACCTTGGTGCTACTGAGCTTCTTCTGTGACAGTAGCAAGATGAAAATTGTCCAACTGTTGTCGAAAAACATACTTTAGAATATGGGGGAGATAAGGGTATAAAGCATAGAAACCAGCAAGCAGCCTTGTTTAGTACCAGTTTTTATGCGAAAGGGTCATGACAATTTGCACCCAATACATATAGTAGCTTACATGTTCTCGTGTAATATGAGAAAAGTGGATGATAATAGCTAGGAATTTAGGAGGGCTATCAGTCTTATGAGGTAACTTGAAAAGCTTGATTCTGCTGGCTGAATCAAAAACTTACTAGTGAAGGGTCACGCTTTCAGCATCTTGCATATTCTGTGGAATGTACCCTCCTTCACAGTAGAGGCAGCGTATTCTGTGGAATGTATTCTTCTTCACAGCATAGGCAAAGTAGTTCACATATGAGATACTGGCAGAAGTAAAGCTGTGAGGATGGGTCATGTGTTGCGCTTGGGTAGTTCAGTCAGTGAGCAGTTACTGGTGAAAGGCAAAGGTGGAATGGAGTCCCAGTCCAGAACATAGTTTTAATCTGTTACAAAGTTTCAACAGTCAAACTGTTTGATAACAGTATAATCACTGACAAGTCTGAAGTTAGAGTTCCATAGTGAAACATTATCACAGTAAAACTAAAAGTATAAATTCTAGATCAAGATGGACCATAGTTTGGACAGCTGTCCAAAATTCACGCGCACAGAAAAAATCCTCAGTCCATTGGAAATCAGATGCTAGTGCTGGAGGCCAAGATCATTGCATGTTGGTCATGCTATAGTACTGGCAGCTTATAGAGGGCTCAGAAGGTGGTGGTGCCCTTAAATGGTGTTTTGGCTTCAATTGGCTCATCAGTATCCATGCAACAAAAGAATATGTCATCGGCTACTTGTGGCAGACACAAGTAGGGCCACAATAGCCACGCACCCTAATGGCGATGTGGGCTCCACCTGTTGGCAAAGCAGGCACCTGTTGTTGTAGGGGTAGCTCTTGGAAGTTTCCTAAGACAGAAACCCATTCTTAATGTCTTTTTTGGACCATACCGCCACCCCCCCCCCCCCCCCCCCCCCTCCTTTCCCACTCCCTCCCCAGGGCTGTTTTTGGCATCAATTTAGTGTTAAATCAGTAATCTCATGATTACTACTTCTTATATACCATCTGTGTGTACACAGACTTCAGGTGCATTGTCAAAGTCCACATCTTACCCCACTGGAAGTTGAGAAAGTGTGTCTACATTATTGGCATGCCATGTCTTGGAACAATATTGTGTGTCTTATACACTACTGGTCATTAAAATTGCTACACCACGGAGAAGTGCAGATGATAAACGTGTATTCATTGGACGAATATATTATACTAGAACTGACATGTGATTATATTTTCATGCAATTTGGGTGCACAGATCCTGAGAAACCAGTACCCAGAACAACCACCTCTGGCCGTAATAATGCCCTTAATACGCCTGGGCATTGAGTCAAACAGAGCTTGGATGGCGTGTACAGGTACAGCTGCCCATGCAGCTTCAACACGATACCACAGTTCATCAAGAGTTGTGACTGGCGTATTGTGACGAGCCAGTTGCTTGGCCACCATTGACCAGATGTTTTCAATTGGTGAGAGATCTGGAGAATGTGCTGGCCAGGGCAGCAGTCGAACGTTTCCTGTATCCAGAAAGGCCCGTACAGCACCTGCAACATGAGGTTGTGCATTACCCTGCTGAGATGTAGGCTTTCACAGAGATTGAACGAAGGGTAGAGCCATGGGTCGTAACACATCTGAAATGTAACATTAACTGTTCAAACTGCCGTCAATGCGAACAAGAGGTGGCTGAGATGTGTAACCAATGGCACCCCATACCATCACGCCAAGCGATACGCCTGTATGGCGATGACAAATACACGCTTTCAGTGTGCGTTCGCCAAACACAGATGCGACCATCATGATGCTGTAAGCAGAACCTGGATTCATCCAGGAAAAAAAAAAGACATTTTGCCATTCGTGCACCCAGGTTCGTTGTTGAGTACACCATCGCAGGTGCTCCTGTCTGTGATGCAGCGTCAAGGGTAACCGCAGCCATGGTCTCCAAACAGAGAGTCCATGTTGCTGCAAAAGTCATTGAACTGTTCGTGCAGATGGTTGTTGTCTTGTAACGTCCCCATCTATTGACTCAGGGATCGAGACATGGCTGCATGATCCATTACAGCCATGCAGATAAGTTGCCTGTCATCTCGTCTGCTATTGATATGAGGCCGTTGGGATCCAGCACAGCATTCCGTAATACCCTCCTAAACCCGCCGATTCCATATTCTGCTAACAGTCATTGGGTCTCGACCAATGCTAGCAGCAATGTCGCGATATGATAAACCGCAATTGCGATAGGCTACAGTCCGACCTTTATCAAAGTTGGAAACATGATGGTACACATTTCTCTTCCTTACACGAGACATCACAACAACGTTTCACCAGGCAACGCCGGTCAACTGCTATTTGTGTATGAGAAATCGGTTGGAAACTTTCCTCATATTAACACGTTGTAGGTGTCGCCACCGCCGCCAACCTTGTGTGAATGCTCCGAAAAGCTAATCATTTGCATATCTCAGCATCTTCTTCCTGTCAGTTAAATTTTGTGTCTGTAGCACGTCATCTTCGTGGTGTAGCAATTTTAATGGCAAGTAGTGTATGTATTCTGATAAAAACATAACCCGGTGCTGGAGTCATCTTGCCATTTTGGTACATATGCCCACAGTTGTGTTGAAAAAGAACAGCAGTGGTTTGTGGTCAGTAAGGAGAACAAATCCCTGTCCATATGCATAATACTGAAACTTTTAAGGTAAATGTAATGGCCAGAGCCTAATTTTCAATCTGACTGTAATTGCGCTGTGCTGGCATTAGTGCTTTTGATGCAAATGCAATAGGTCACTGTATGCTATTTACCTTATGGGAGAGAACTGCCTCAAAGCCAGTGTCTGATGTGTCAGCTACCACAATTAGTAATTTGGTCTGGTCACTTTCACATTAAACATAGTGATTGAAGAAGAGCCTCTTTAAGTTTTGGAAGCCTTTTTACAGCTGACGGACTAGGCCCACAGGACATTTTTATGCAGCAGTTTGTGCAGTGATTCTGCAGTAACACCTGCATGAGGTGTTAACTTCCAATAGCAATTGAGCTGTCCCGGTAGATCACCAGGATATGTTTGAATCCCTCATCCAGTGGTAACTGGAAGTACGCATCACAGAGGTTGATCTTCATGGAAATGGTGCCCCTCTACAATTTTGACGTGATATCCTCCACTTTGGGAATAGGTTAAGTGTCCACAACTGACTGGGAGTTCATTGTTGACTTGAACTCTACACAAATCTTTATCAGTCCATCAGGTTTTCCCACTAGAACAATTGAGGTAGCCCATAAACGGTTGGGAACCAGTTATAACCTTGCTACTAATTTATAGAAGTCATATTACAGGAAGACAACTATAACCTACCTTCATTATTTTATATTTTAATAATTCATGAGAGATTAAGGGCAATTCCAGGTGGGCTATTCATTTGGCTCACTATTCCATTTTCTTGTCAGATATGGGAATGGTAGGTGTGGGGCACACATTCCTTTGACCACTGAGTCATTGAAGAAAGTGCTGCTGGAAACCACTGATCTTGTGGTGACAGCAGCCATATTATCCAAAATAAGTTGTTGTGGCTGCTAGATGTTTTGCAAGATTATGAGCACTTGGATGGTCATGTTTGTGTTGACAGCACACATACGAAAATGAGAAGTGAACATTACTACATCAGATAAGATAAAATTTATCTTAAGAGCACCATCCAACATGGGAACTGTGAAATTCCCTACAAATCTTGTCACCAATGACTGAAGTGACCTGACTAGGACTGAGTAAGTAAAAACAAGCTCTCAGGCCGGTTAATAAAAATAAATACTTCATTAGAAGTAATGAAAAAGAGACACTTATCATTAAACCCAAAGAGCTGAAGTTAATTTGGTAACAGAAATACAACAAGACTTATTTGATCAGTTGGAAAACTGACACATTCTTCGATAGTGGTATAATCACAGACAACTTTGAAATTAGAAGTGTGTAATGAAACATTATTACTGTGAACCTAACAGTGTAAGTTCTGTATCCAGATGAACCACAATTTGGCTGACTGTCCAAAATTCACAACCACAGAAAAAGTCTGAGACCATTGGATATCAGGTCCTGGTGTTGGAATCCGTAGAGGCCAAGATCAGTGTACATTGCTTCTGCTGGCAACTTGTGGAGGGCTCTGTAGGCAGTGGTGTTCTGAATGGTGCATTGACTTCAACTGGCTTGGCAATGACCATGTGACATCCTAAATACAGTCACAGCAGAAGGATATGTTACAGACTACTTGTCGCCACATTACCTTTTGTGGACTCCGCCTGTTGGTGAATTGGGTGGCTCTGGTCATAGTGGTAGCTTCCGGAGTTTCCCATGACAACAAACTGTCCTTGAAGTTGTTCTTTGGAACCCTCTCTCTCTCTCTCTCTCTCTCTCTCTCTCTCTCTCTCTCTCTCTCTCATGGTGCCTACAGGGTCACATCTCATCCGCTGGCTTGTTATGTTGGTGGTCTACATGTCCCGACAGGTTCCTAAGGTCTTTGTTCTTTGTTAGGACCAAGTCTAGCTGGTGCAAGTGGTGAGGACATTAATGCATCCACTGGTAAGATATTTAACATCAAGGTATGTGCTAGTGATACACTTTCCATGAAGGGGACATAACTGCAGAAGTCTCTGCTAGTTTTCAGTCTCCTTTTCCACACCGTGGGTGTCAGGGTATATAGGTTAACTGTTGTTTTCTTCTCCTTCTTGGACGTTGAAATTGCTGAGGATACACAGTCCTTGAGAACTGGTATTTGTAGATAGCTCTTTGCTCAGTGCAGCATGAAACTGGACCTTCTTTTCTGCACTGAATGGGAGCATTAGTACTGATAACATTGATGAGGTCCACAAAGATGACATGCAAATGAAATGATTCCACTCAGTTGTACCACAATGAGAAATGAGAGAGTTGATGAGGCTGTTTGTAACAGAAAAATCTTCTCCTTGCTGGTTTCGCAAGCCCTAAGATGATTTCTGTCAAAAGAATATTGTAGTTAGATTCCCTTACACAATCTTTATGTGGAATCCGTATTTGATCTAGGCAGACATTCAAACCAATAACTGTTGTAAAGTCTCCAATCAGCTGTATGTTTTATTACGAGAGGCAGCTTCTCGTTTCACTATCATGCATTCTAAGGTTTTTTCGGCTCTTCCCATAGTCCATTCACAACTTAGTTTAGAGTTTGAGTCCACAGCACACATACCATCTCTGCTGCCTTTCAGTTGATCCTTTGCTTTGAACAAGTTCTTTCTTACTTATCACTTTTCCTTTTATCCTTCATACTTCACTCTAGTTATTTTTCTGACAAATAATTCCCTAACTCCAGAAACCAAACTTAAAAAGGTTTTGGGGTTTTATTATGTATGAGTTGTCGTTATCTGTTCTTTTTGGATTGATCTATAGAATTCAGTTTTGTTTTTTAGCTCAGTATCTGCTCTACACACGTCAGAAAACGTTTGCATCACCCGGTTCCCAGAACTCCTGAAGATAGTCATTGACTGTGGATATTATATCACAGACACAGTCCTTTTGACAGTTTAGAGATGTCACTAAACCTGCCCAAAGGTGTAAACAACCACGCATGAGCAGCACCTATTAGATGGAGGGGGCCCGACAGCCGACGAGTTCCAGTCATTCCACCACAAAGGAGGTACACAGCTCATATTGTCTGTCGTGCAACCATGCCTAGACAGTCAGTAACATGGTTCGATCATGTCCACATTGTTATTTTGTGCCAAGAAGGGCTCTCAACAATCGAAATGTCCAGGCGTCTCAGAGTGAACCAAAGTGATGTTGTTCAGACATGGAAGAGATACAGAGAGACAGAAACTGTCGATGACATGCCTCTCTCAGGCCGCCCAAGGGCTACTACTGCTGTGGATGACCACTACCTATGGATCATGGCTCGGAGGAACCCTGACAGCAACACCACCATGTTGAATAATGCTTTTCATGCAACCACAAGACGTAATGTTACAACTCGAACTCTGCACAACAGGCTGCATGATACGCAACTTCAGTTCCAACGTCCATGGTGAGGTCCATCTTTGCAACCACAACACCATGCAACACTGTACAGATGGGCCCAGAAACATACCAAATGGACCACTCAGGGCTGACACCATGTTCTCTTCACCAATGAGTGTTGCACATGCCTTCAACCAGACAATTGTCAGAGACGTGTTTGGAGGCAACTCTGCCAGGCTGAATGCCTTAGACATGCTGTCCAGTGAGTGCAGCAAGGTGGAGGTTCTCTACTATTTTGGAGTGGCATTATGTGGGGCTGGCGTATGCTGCTGGTGGTCATGGAAGGCTCTGTAATGTCTGTACGATATGTGAATGACATTCTCCGACCAATAGTGCAGCCATATCGGTAACATATTGGTGAGGCATTCGTCTTCATGGACGACATTTCACACCACTATCATGCACATCTTGTGAATGACTTCCTTCAGGATAATGACTTCGCTTGACTAGAGTGGCCAGCATGTTCTCCAGACATGAACTCTATTGAACATCCCTGGGATAGATTGAAAAGGGCCGTTTATGGACGAAGTGACCCACTAACCACTCTGAGGGATGTATACCGAATCACCATTGAGGAGTGGGACAATCTGGACCAGCAGTGCCCTGATGAACTTGTGGATAGTATGTCACAATGAATACAGGCATGCATCAATGCAAGAGGATGTGCTACTGGGTATTAGAGGTACCGGTGTGTACAGCAATCTGGACCACCATCTCTGAAGGTCTGGCTTTATGGTGGTACAATGTGTAATGTGTGGGTTTCATGAGCAATAAAAACTGCAAAAATGATGTTTATGTTGATCTCTATTCCAATTTTCTGTACAGGTTCCGGAACTCTCAGAACTGAGATGATGAAAAACTTTTTTTTGATGTTTGTATATGTAAAATTGAAACAGTGTGCAGAATATCTATGTTTATATTCTAGTTATGATTTTTCACTGATAGCAGTTAATATTGTTTTGTAATTTTGATCTCTCAGGCCTATCTCTTAAACATTCCATCGTGGGACTGGAAGCAGGGTGATGATGTGATATGTCTCGCGGAACTTAAATTGGGGTTTATTGCTCAAAGCTGTTTGGCACCTGGGTTTTCAACTATGATGGCCAATCTGTTTGCCATGCGTTCCTTTAAAACGGTAAGAAACAAGTGGAAATCAATCTAAGTCTCATATGACAGTGTTGTTATACATAAATTCTATTATCCATTGTTGAAATGATGATAGATATTTTATTCTTAACAACATTAGTTTTAAATTTAATTCCTTTCTTGATTTGCTATTCAGGCTGAAATACCTTTTGTTTACTATAGCAGTTTGGTTTCTCTGTGTCCGTGTCTGTCTGTCGTGTGTGTGTGTGTGTGTGTGTGTGTGTGTGTGTGTTGAGAAAAAGATGTACATGATCACATTTTACAGTACTGCGGATCATGTTTTGTAGTGATGTAACAGAGTGAGATAATATGTAAGGTCATGTGAATTTTTTATAGATGTTTTACAACATGATCACAACAATATTTGTCCATGAAAAGAGTGTTTCAAAAGTATCTATTTTTCTATACTGTATTGGTGCACAAATTATAGAAATGGATAAATCACAATTAAAATATTTCTTCCCACTTGAAAAATCAGAAAGACTATTGTATGTAGTAGCACAAGAGAGCTTCACACATCTCACTTAAAACAAATTCACATATTAGTGATATTATTTCATCATAAACTGCCTAGTACAAGAACTTACAAATGATGTGTTTGATTTAATCATAAACTGACTAGTGTAAGAACTTACAAATGATGTGTTTGATGTAACTTCTTGAAATAATTACAAATGTAACATACTGAATTTTAATTTTGTCAGTGTATTTCAGTTAATTACATTAGTGTTATTTTCATTCCAGATGTACATGTCTGCAGCAGTTAATCGCATTAAAGTTTTCACACTGTTTACACAGGTCTACCTCTGAAGCGTTCCACCTTAGAAGTGGACGAAAATTTAATCTCTCTTTCAGTGAAATCTCTATGGTGGCATTTGACAAGAGTTTTTATTTTATATATATTTTTTGTAATAGATTCTGTATGTTTTACATGTACATGCATGTCTTCCTATGCATATAATTTAAAATGCAAATGTGTTCATGAATTTTAACACTATGTGCAACAGAAGAGGAAAGCCAAACTTGACAGCTGCTATGCCCAGTGCCGTGGTAGCAGACGCAGAGGATCCACAATTGAAGGTAGAAGTAGATGGGTACTGCACTAAAAACAATGAGCTACTCAAAATGGCAGGTTTATCTTAAAGGTGTAGTGTCCAGTGCACTGCTGCTGCCTGTGACTGCAGCTAGGTCTGGCCATCTTTCATCACTCAGGTATACAGTAAAACTATCCCCACTCAACCAGAGCTTTTGATGTTTACAAAGTTGGGGCTCCAGTCCCGAGCTGCAGTGGGTAATGTAATTGTGAGGAGCATTGCTGAATTGAATTTTTCTTTTAAACCACCTAGATATTTTACTACAAGAAGAAGAGGTTGACAGTATAATATTATTGTGACTCCTCAGTAGTAGGAAGAAGAAGAAGAAGAAGAAGAAGAAGATAAATACCATTCTTGTGGCACATGACAGGGAATGTTGTTATAACATGTTGATTGACAGGAACCTTCTAAATGCTGATATGAAATTCAGACCTTATTTTTATTAAATACCAGTAAATTTACACATGCTTTGAAAGTGATTAAAATCTGTTTCTTCATCACAGCTGTAATGATACTATAGGAGTGTTGCCCTACCTAATATACTAAATTACAAAATTGTAAAATAAGGTGTGATAAATGTTGCACAAAGATCAATGTCAACACGTGGTGAAGAAAATACATATATTAAAATGACACAAATTACAGCAGCTAAAAGTGAAATGACCTCAAAATTAACAATTATTGGAGAAATATACTTGCAGATGTAATGGTACTAGGTGAAACAGTGGCTTGGTAAGAGTAGTGGACACAGAACAAGGCGCCACTATGTCCCAGAGTATCCACCAGCATAACACTAATTTTTCTAATGTGAGGTGCTGGGTTAATGATCTCTCACAGCAGAAATGGCCAGGGCAAGATACAAAGAACAGGCACACATTTACTAGATTGGAGTACCAGCAATGATTGGCAGAACTCAGAACTAGACAATACCCACATGGGCACTAAACACTTGCCGGTTGAAATGTCTTGCAATGTGGAATACTGAATTACACACCAGGGTTTTGAAATAAAAGAGTGAAATTAAGCAAACTTGGTCTCTCTTCTTAAATAACAGTTTACATGATAGCTCGTCCATGCTGAGTTGTAATGTGCATCCACCAGTCTGAGTGATAGTTTAATACAGGAGTAGGAAGATGGAGATAAGGTAGTTGTCATTAAGTTTGGCTGTTGACTGGTCATGGAGCACAAAGTCAGAGGAAAATGTCAGAAAGTTGTCTGCATGGTCTGAAAGCGGGAATATAAGGGAAGGAATCAGCTGTCTTTTGTTCCCAAGGTACTTCAGAAACCACCCACATGACCCCTTTCTAACACCTTCCTATTGGAAGCCATGGTGGACATACAGCTGATTTATTCAGCATACATCAGGAAGTGGTGCTGATGCCATGGTTCTTTCAGGAAAGCAGGCACTGTGGAAACTTGTTACTGTAGCAGATTGTGAAGGAAAACTTTTAGATTCTCAGTGAAGCAGTAATGAATTACTCCCAATAACCCTGGCTACGCATCCTGTACATGCCTTTTGTGTTGAACTGTCTTCTGGAAAGCCAAGTGATAATGCAGAATCTATTACTTCAGTTCTGTTGAGGTATTTGATTGTGTTCCAAGCTTCATTCTATTTTTGTGGTATGAATCTCTCTGTCTATCCTTGCACATTTCACCTAAAATGTTAGGAAATAAAGGTTTAGTGAAAATAACAGCATTAGTGGTCACTGTTGCAGTGCTGCGGTCACAGCCACACCAGCCATGTGTCGCAATCAAAACTCAAACTCTGCATGTGCGATAAGGAGCCCTAGTTGGAATAGGGGATTCATGTCATAGCTGCATTGTGCCTTGGACAATGCATCTTGAAACAGAAATAAAGAACAATGCATTTTGAAACAGAAATAAAGAACAACAGCAATTCTAAATTTGAAGTGGATTATGGAGAATGTAGAAAGGAAATAGTAAGAAAATACAAAAGGAAAATGGCTTCCAGTGTAATTAAAAATTAATATTAAGAGTATGTGAGACATAACTATCACAGTGAACTGTCACTCTGCAACAGTGTGTATACTGGTTTGAAATTTCATGGCAGATGAAAACTGTGTGCCAGAGCAGGGCTCGAAATTCGGACCTTTGCCTTTAGCAGGCAAGTGCCCTACTGACTGAGCTACTGAAGAATGACTCACCACCTGCTCTCACTACTTCACTTCCCCCTCTACCTCATCTCCTACCTTCCAAACTTAACAGAAGTTCTTTTCCATACCTTGCTGGACTAGTTCCCTGGTCTGACACGCAGTTTTAATCTGTCAGGAAGTTTCACCTCAACATAAAGTGAAACGTCCCTCTGGAAACAATCCCTGTGACTTGTAAGTAAGCCATGTCTCAGCCAATTTTTTTTACAGGAGTGCAGTTCCCTCAAGGTATGCAGGAGAACTTCTGTGAAATTATGAAGGTAGGAGATCAGATATTGTTTGATATGAAGCTGGGAGTGTGGATCATGAGTCATGCTTGGAGAGCTCGATTGATAGATCACTTGCTCATGAACGGCTAAGGTCTCAGGTTCAAGTCTGGTCTGGCACACAGTTGTAATATGGCAGGAAGTTTCATCAGTGTCAGCTTATCAGTTTCCCTGTTATTGTTATAACTTACTCCATTATTCCCTAAGAAATGCAAGAGTAAATAAATAAAAACAATGAAGTAACAAAAGGGCACAAAGTTTAAATTGATATTAATGGAGAAAACCATAATATTGCAGCAGAGAAATGAGAAGATGCATCATTTGCATGATTTAGTGGCAGTTCCAACCTCAGATTTTTGAGAGACTATTATCCAAATTTGTTATGCGAAGGACCCAGACAGTCGAGGACAATAACCAAAGCCCATGGTATTAGATTTGGCAGCATATTTGGCCAAAGCATATTGAGTGTAGGGAATGTAATCAGTTTCCTTTGGCAATTGATTTTAAGCAGTCACTCATTGGTGATGGTGCTAACAAAGAAATCCATGCAAAATTTGCTGTTGGTGCTTCGTATGTTTCATGAGTGCTGGAGGTGGAATGTTTATTTCTGTGATGGAGTTTGAGGTGAGAGACTATATAGGACAAGTTTTGCAGCCTTCTGTTGATAAACATATGTAAATTTGCTGTAAGACTTGACAAATATGGCACAGTGTGGTTGTGTTAAGGAGGGCAAAGTAATGTTTGAAATGATTATAAGAGTCCTTATTGCAATAGTGTCTACAGCTTCGATGAATTTTTTGAACGATTTTGTGATGCCTTCAGCTGCCATTCTCTTTATTTGATGTACCATTGTACAATGTAGGCCATAGTCTATTTTCAAGTATCTAAAATGGAAGCATTACCAGTATGTAATTGATGCATTAGTATTACTAATGACCCTAACATAGAAACAAGTCATATCTCAAAGATATGCTAGGCAGATTATAACTTACATGGCATAATATATCCTTAAAGAATTGTCCATAAAGTAAGTTAGAATCTGCCTAGTATGCCTTGGGATATGACTTGTTCATCTCTTAAATTCATAAGTGATATAAATGCATCCATCGTATCATGCTTGTTTTTTAGATACAATTATCACGTATACTGAGGATTAGAAGCATATCTACATATCCATTTTTGTGTATGCCATTTGTCTGCAAATGCTGTTTTGGAATAAAACAAGAAATTATACTAGTGTATACTTAATAAAGAGAATGGCAGCTGAAAACATCATGAAATTATTCAAAAGATTATAAGAATGTTAGCTATGTCTTTCCTGCCTCAGTTGAACTTCTCACTGTTACTTGATCATTTGGGAATAGAATTTCACCATAGTTAATTGGGTAGTAATGTTATTTTTAGCAGCAGAAGCATAGTGAAATGCAGTTCAGTTCTTTTACACAAGCATGTCTGAGTCCCTAAGTGCTAACAGAAGAGTCAGTAGTCATAGATTAAAGACAAGAGAGATAAAGTAAGCATACAGTCTCATAATGTATTTACAGCTAATACAAATAATGCTTTCACATAAAAGTCCTGCCATAAAGTATTATATGTTTAAATGTAATATGTAAAAAGCTATAGTTAACCAAATAGTTGTTATAATACTAAGATAGAAATCAAATAAAAATTTGATTGCAAAAGACAAATTATATTTATTCTTATCTAGAAGGTAAACAGCATATTCATTAAATGTTACATAATTATCATGCACCAGTTGTTTTTGGTTAAGTGACACAGCAGAAGATCAAATAATCTTAATTTTTCAGTGGACAGTTTACCCTAAATAATCTGACATGAATGAAATTGGAAAGAGTGATGACTCGAAATCTATAGAAGTAAGGTTGAGAATAACATGGTATCTGTATTGTGGTCAAACCTGTCAAACCACATAAAAGGTTTGACAGATGCTGCAAGTCATTTACCTTCAGTCTTCATGTCTCCATCAGCTTTATTGCTCTTAAGACAGTTGATAGAAGTGTGTAGAAATTCAAGGAATGTCTGACAAGATGAGAGAAAAAGTGCAAGTTAAGTCTAATAATAGTTATAAAGCCTTTTCAGAGACCTAAGGATTCTTACACTCATACAGCAATACATTTCCTCCATAGTGGTCTATGAGTTAATAATAATAATAGCGAATTTAGGATGACTGCAGAATTCACATGCACAATACTGGGGTCCAGAAAGGACCTTTGTATTCTGGTGTTGAAGTGTTTAGTAAGTTCCTGGCAGTAATCAGGGATGAACTAGGAAAACTTCAGATTCTTAAACATAAAGTAAAAGAATAACTTATCACCTGCTCTTTCTATAATTTCTCACAATAATTGTATTCGCAATTGTAAACTCTGGTTAAAACTCTTGTTGATATTCAACATGTTTTAACGTTTCCACTATATACACAGCATTCTCTGATATCATATAAATGTGTATGTGATGGATGAAATTAGCAGTTGATTAGTATAAGAGGAACAGGTGTAGCTTTCTTCAGAGTACCTTCTTCTCTACCAATATACACATTATCCTGATTTATACTGCAGTAAAGGATGTATTCTAAGAGTAATTAGCTAAATGAGTAGATAACAGTAGTGATAGTATGTGCACCTGGAAACTGAAAGGTCCCAGTCATACCATGGGAAATGGCCTTGACACCTCATTGCTGGGGATATTTGCTAGGAATGGCATGTGGTTTAGATTTCACATTAAATTGTAGGCCCCCTTTCCCTGATACGATTACTGGGATAGATTAGGGTCATGCAAGTCACTGTAGTGGCTTCCAATTGAAATACTTGCATCGGATCATTGAGACACATGAAATTATTATTATAGGTTTTGATATGCTTAGAAAAGTGACCAGCATTTGTTTCCTCTGACTGCAAATGTGTATGTTGGCTCATTCAACGTACCTGAAGCTCTGCTACAGAGAAGGGTTGGCAGAACATGAGCTGTGAATGATTCTGTCTAATCTACATCTACGTATGTACTCCACAGGCCACCGTATGGTGGAGGGTACCCTTCCTTTCCTTTCCTTTCCTTTTCCACTCACAAATAGACTGAGGGAAAAGTGATTGTCTATATACCTCTATATGAGCCCTAATGTCTCATACTTACCTTTGTGATCCTTACATGAAATGTATGTTTGTGGTAGCAGAATTGCTGTGCAGGCAGCCTCAAATGCTGGTTCCCTAAATCTTCTAAATAGTGTTTCTCAAAAAGAACACCTTTCCTCCAGGGATGCCCATTCAGTTCCCTATGCCTTCCCTGTAATACTTGCATAGTGTTCAAACTTACTGATAATAAATCTAACAGCATCCCTCTGAATTGATTCAGTGGCTTCCTTCAATCTGACCTGGCATGGATCCTAGACACTCAAGCACTACTCAAGAATAGGGTGCAGTTGTGTCTTCTGTGTGGTGTTCTGTACAGATGAATCACACTTCGCTGAAATTCTTCCAATGAACTGAAGTTGACCATTTGCCTTCCCTACCACAATCCTCACATGCTTGTTTCATTTCATATCACTTTGCAATATTAATGACTTGCAAGTAAGCCTATGTAGGTAGCATCAGGACAGGATTTGCTGAAAAGATTTCAGGTATATTTAGGCAGACAGTCCTCAGAACAGATCAGTCATTCCAAATTCAAGTATTGGTATAGGAAGAGCTTCTCATAGATGTTAACAGCAAGAAAAGTTCGATTAGCTTTAGAGAAAGACTTTACAAATTTCTTAACAGATAAGAATTTTATTTGTTTCCAGTGAATCAAAGGCTAGATCACTACTTGTCAGTCCACTCTTAATTTCCTCATGCAAGAGCTTGTATGCTAGTTTCCTAAACAACTTCCACATGTTGGAAGACAGTAAAATTTGAGCCTATATAATAGCTAACAAAAACTCGGGCATGTCCTTCTGAAGTGAGCATCAGAAGTGATAGACACAACAGTAATTCCTCATTAATTAAGTCCAGCATTTCATAAACCTTCTTCACTTCAGTGTCTAAACTCAGGGACCTGTTTTGAAAGATTTTCTCACAGCTTAATGTGTTGTTAGCCACGAAACCCATAATTATATTTTAAAACAAATCAAACTATGAAAATTTCAGTTTGTAATACCAACAGTGTTACGTAAAGGATATATAGGTACTTACTGCAAATATTAATTTAGTGTTCGTTTATTCTGTGCACATATTATATAACATTCCCATTTCTGCCATGATACAATTAACTGTGGTTTGCCAGTGATATCACTAATTAGGTAACTTAATATTATTCTCAAACAGTGCAGTTGTTTGATACAAAATCCTCATCACTTAAAGCAGAGGATTGTGAATTTTAAAAGTATTTATTTAACCTCTGCACCCATAGAAGTTACTGATCACTACCTTCCTGTGTAACTGACTGAATGAATCCTTCATTAATAAAAGCTGATCTGTGAGAGATGCTTTGATATCAAAGAGGTGACTAGCTTCCTGGCAACACTAACAGAAAATCTTATTCATGGAAAGTATGAGCAGGACCCAAATATAGCAAAAACCCCTTTCCTACAAGAGGAGGACGGGCAGTGAAAAATTTTCCAGAGTCACTGCCTTTATCAATTCATCATTTGCCATCTATGAGGAAGTATCAGATAGGTCACAGTGCTTGTTTTCTTCTATACTGTTTCACATTACTGGAGATTTGCAGTTATAGATATGCTGTCATTAAGTTCTGTTTCCAGTTAGGGAAATCAGCATCAGAAACTGCCACTTTGCTTCATCAGATGTACAGTGATGAAGTGTTGAGGCAGACTGCTTCATTTCCGTGACTGAAGATAGCAAAACAGGTGAGAACCGATGTGGAAACATTGTTGGTTTGTTTTTGCATTATGAAGTGGATATTCTATCATGAATTCATTCCACAAGGTAACACAACAATCCAGCATTCCCATCTATGAGAGTTAAAATGTTTGTGAGGCCCAGTGGTGAAAAAGCAGCTTGTATGTGGTCAAATGATTGGCTCATCCACCATAACAGTGCTCCTGTTCACAAAATATTGAGAGAGTTTTTGTCTCAGAACAAAGTCTCATTTGTTTCACACCCACACTATTCAATCAGTTCTGACTCATTGCAAATTTTTCCTGTTTCTTATGAATAAATGCCACCTGAAAAGGAAGTGCTTTCCAGACATAGAAGAAAATGAAACAAAAATTGTTGGAGTTGCTATAAATTTGCATGAATCTAAAACCGATTTACAACACTGAGTGAAGTATTTTAACAAGTGCATTGGGTACAATGGACATTATTTTGATGGTGACACATGTTATTAAAGTTTCTGTGAGATACAAAATATGAAATTATGTTTATATTTGAGTCATTCATTGTATTATATGTAATTGCAAAGTACTTGTGATACATCTCTAGAAAATGTGTGCCCAGTGTCATGTTTTATTAATATACATAAATTGAATAATGAGAGGAACTGTGTAGAATGGGTGCATATTCCTTTCGACTTTGCAGAGCCCTTTTTTGTGTGTAATATTTAAAGAACTCACTATTTGTTAGTGTAAACCTTCCAGTAAAAAGGTTGCAGTTTTTATGCTTCTTTTGATTTAATCCAGGTTTAGTGCTAGTTTCAATTTTCTTATGTTGGAACCTTACCACAAGAAACTGATTCTGCTTTAGTCATCTTGAAAATTGTCATCATTGTCATTATTATTGTCATTGTCTCATATACAAGGATTAGAAATCTCTTCCTTTCATCTTTGTACTCAAATATTTTCTGATTAATAATCTGTAGAGCCAGCTCATTATGAACATTTTCATTTGTAATTATTCTCATCTTGTGCAGCCCTTTATTCCACACAAAAACCTTATCTCTGCTGCTTATATTTTTCTGTCATATTTTTTTGCTGTTTATTCAATCCTTGCATCTGTAAGTCAGTAAGAGTACCACCTTGTTTTAAAAAAAAATCCGAATTTGACTTTGTTTTGGTTTTGTAGTTTAGTGTTCTGGTTATTGTTCCACATATTTATAGACTTTTAAGCAGATCTTCATCTTTACTATTATCGTAATTGTATTCAGTTAATGTTAGAATATTATTTTCACCTTGAGTAAAACTTTCTGAGTGACTCTCTTAAGTTAAATACACCTTTGTTGAGTTCAGCTGACAATGTTGGCTGTATCACGAATTCTTGATACACTACAATTTTTTGTTTATTTGTTACTCAGTAATCAGTTTCATATCATATGGATGGTGGAGAGAAAGAAAAAAAAAGAAACAGGG
Organism: Schistocerca americana; assembly: GCF_021461395.2. Classification (NCBI taxonomy): domain Eukaryota; kingdom Metazoa; phylum Arthropoda; class Insecta; order Orthoptera; family Acrididae; genus Schistocerca; species Schistocerca americana. Next base: position 168,026,284 of record NC_060119.1, on the reverse strand, counting down.
TGTATACGAGCTGGGAAATCTAGGAAAAACCCAGGAATTTTTTGGAATTCTGGGAATTTTTCATTGTTTTAGTCTTCAGTTAAATTTTTGTAATTTCGAGCTGTAGCAACTGATAAACAGCAAAATGTGTCAAAGGCTTTAGGAAGAAGACTATGCAATTCTTCACACCAATAAACTGCAGCCAACAAGCATGACATCACAACTGTTTACATTAAGTTTGTTTGAGCAGTTGCCCATGGTCTCATGTGCATGTGCATTTAAGTTGCATGTGGGTAGTATCTTCTCCCACCTCCAGCTACTGGTAGCGTGGCTGTTAGCTATATCAGCAGTAGCAACAAACAGTCAGTTGCTACCCGGAAAATTTTTTCTGGCATGCCCAAGCTGCCAAATTTGTGCATGCGCTTAGCAGTCTGGGTTGTAGATGAGAGAGGGTTAGCCTCAACGTAAGTTGTGTTTAGTTTAGTGATTTTGCTGTTTCCTCTTCATTTACACTTCTCACATCGAATGAAAATAAAATGGATTTCTGTGGTTGGGAGCTGTCAAGTGAATTAAAATACAGAAGGCTAACATATATTTTATTTGTTTGTTTACTGATTTTATTTTATTTCCACTTTTTTGGCAGTCAGTGACCTTGTAGAGCAATGAAGTTATTTTTGTCAGTTTGCTAAATATATGTGGCTTTTACTAATCTTTTTCTCAGAGGCAGTCAATTTATTAGATGCAAAGTGTTTCATTCTGCACTATTGCCTAGTTTCAACTGTGGACTGAATTTCAAGTGCGCATTTTCATCTTCTGGCATGTATGATATTATGTCATAATAAAGAACCAAACATGAGATAACACAGTAGTGGAACTCCAAAAAAATTTGTACCCCAAAAACTTCACTGAAAAGCTTATCAGTATGGGGCCTATGTCATAGTGAATCTGGGCATACGAATTCGCACTTTTAAGCCAAATTATATATTTTAGTATCGTTTACGAAATGCCCGATCCTCTTGAAGTATCCTATTTTTTTCATGAAGTTATGCAAGATCTCTTAATACTGTATACGTACAAACATATGGGCTTCCTACATCACCGTAGCTGCCCACATCCAGTAATGCCTGTTTACTATCGCTCCCTGGCAACTGCTGAAACAAAGCTATTTCTAACAGGTCATGGGAAAATATTGCAAATGGTGCTTTGAAAGGTGTTAGTTTCAGACTAAATTTCCTTTTACACTAGATGAATTGTGTTAGAATGTGTATGAATGTGCAATGAACTTCTTAATGCTTGACTCTTCATTTAAAACTTAACTCATTGAGGACTAGCCACTTAGAAGAATTTCAAGGTCAGAAGACCAGACATGGTCATTATTTAAAATTTTACTGACACATTTGTATAATGTATCTTAAAGTGTAACACATCCAAAAAAGACCAATATTATATTTGAAAGCTTAACTTTTCTTGTAGCTTTCTTGTAGCTTTTCTTGTTTAAACCATTTACTTTTCCTATTTGTGTGTTCACACTGCTTAACTGTGTTGCTGCTATTGGCTGACTACACCACATGTCCTATGTTCTGAATATCTTTTGTCATTGGCTGGTGAGATCACATGACATGAGCTATGATTGGCTTACAAAAGTGCATGTTGATCTTGATTTCAGTGCTTCGGAAACTGATATGCTGTGTTGAATCTATACTTTAGTAATACAAATACAAAAATATGCAGTGTCGTAATATGAAAATATGCATTGTATCACAGTATGAAAATATGCAGTGTAATATTGCTGCACATCACAGATTTTTCCAACACACTTTTTATTTCATTTTTTATTTTTTTAATTTAATTTAATTTTTTTTTTTATTTTTTATTTTTTTTTTTTTTTTTTTTTTTTTTTTTGCTGAAGTTCCGTGCTGGTGTATAAAACCTTTACCATTCGAAGGATTGATGTTTTTACAGCTCCAAGGGAAAATATATTGTCACTTATTGTGGAAAAGAGTATTTTTCACCTTGGAAGAATTGTATTTTCATGTGGGGAAAAATGTGTTTTTAATCAGGAAATTTGGGACCTTTTTCCCCCCCTCCTTCTCCATGTATACATCCTGAGAAATGTATGTGGATCTCAGAATGTTCCATTGTTACTGCACAAATCTTCCAAAAGTGATGAAAAGTCATGTAACTTACAAGAATAAAATGTGGTTGTGGATGCTAGGTCAGTCTACAACTGTAAGGAAACTTATGAAGTTCCAGTAATCACTAATGCCACTGAGGTAGCAGAGAACAATTATAGTGGAAATTCTCAATTTACACGAAGCATCTCAGTGCTAGAAAGCAACCACTTCCAAAGCAACCATGCCATAGTTAGCCATACATAGGGAAGTTATCCACAGTGCCATCTTGTAAACCATAAAATTTTACAGTTGCCAATTATTGATATTTAAATAAATGCTTTGAGAATACATATATTGGTGAGCAAAGTCCAGTAACTACTTCCTTTCATTCTCAGCCTCCATTTTCAGTTTCTTCTCCTTTTTCATTATCTCTTTTTTTTTCCAAATCATTGTGTGCTTCAGTTAATCATAGTGTTTTGTTTACTTTTCTTTTATTCCTTGTAAATCATTTTCCATTTTCTGTGCATGAACACATTCCTAGAAGCCAACATTATATGAAGACATAATAGAAAGAAAGCAAAGTACACCAAATATTCTTACAAAGTGGAGAACCATGACATAATTTTTTATAATCCTCTCAATACCATAACTACGCAGAGAATTTCAGTTTAAAATTTAAATTGATTGTGTACAGCACATGTTAATAAAATAAAAACTACTATTAAAAAATTTCCTGAGAATAAAATAAAAACTACTATTAAAAAATTTCCTGAGAGAGAACAAAAAAAGATTGTGAAATGTGTATTTGTACTTTTGTTACAAAATCAATTAACAAACCTCTTATCTTTAGTGAGGCTTCAATTAGAAGCTGCTCACAATCTTTCTCTTCAGAAAAATGAAGAATAACTTTTACGGCCTATTCCCCAAACAAACAATATTATGAGTATTTCTCATTCTCTTCATTATTAGTGTATCATTCATTACTTAATAGTTTTGGTAGCATTTTTACATTTTTCTTGCTTGCAGATGCTGCTGAATATGTACAAAAGTATCAAATATAAAATCATTAGCACAGTCATTTTCAAAATTGAGGAGAACTGGAATTCTTGATTGCAAATTCAGATGTAATGTTGATTATTACAAAACATGAATTAACAAAAACACATAATAACTTAGGGTAGCACAGTGGTTAAGACATAGAAACTGCATTCAAGGGAAGCAGAGTTGAAATCACTGACCATCCAATGAGATCTAGGTTTTCAATGGTTTTCTGTAATTCACTTGAGGTGAATGTGGTTTGTTGAAAATTATGTGACCAATTTCCTAAAATTTATAGGATATTGAACTCTAACATCGTGTGTTTTTTTCCTTAACAGAAATGTACTGTTATTCAGTATATAATTTAAACAATGGAAAAACAGGATGGAATGGACAATAGTTTGAAAAGGATAGTTGCTAGTCACCATATAGCATATGCTGAGTCACAGACAGGCACGACAAAAGACTGTCACAGAGTAAGCTTTCAGCCAACACACATACACACACACACACACACACACACACACACACACACACACACACACACACACACAGACTGAAGTCTCTGGCAACTGAAGCCACACTATGAGCAGGAATGCATGAAGAGAGAGGCAACTGAGTGGGGATAAGGAGGAGGCTGGGGCGAGGAAGGTAAGAGATAGCAGGGTAGAGGTGGGGGAGCATGGAGGGGTGAGGTAGAGAGAGGCTAGGGCAGCTAGGTGCACTTGAGTGGTGAGATGGAGGACAGGAGAGGGGAGGGGGGGAGTGCAGAAAAGTAGTGAAGTAAAAAAACTGGGTGTGTCACTGGAATAGAGGGCTGTCTAGTGCTGAAATGGTAACAGGGAAAGGGCTAGATGGGTGAGGACAATGACTAGCGAAGGTTGAGGCCAGGAGGGGTACTGTAACATAGTCTGTATTGCAGGGTGAGTTCCCACCTGCACAATTAAGAAAAGCTGGTGTTGGTGGGAAGGATCCATATGGCAGAGGCTGTGAAGCAGTCACTTAAATGAAGAATGTCATGTTGGGTGGCATGCTCAGCAAGAGGGTGGTCCAGTTTCTTCTTGGCCAAAGTTTGTCTGTAGCGATTCATGCAGACAGATAGCTTGTTGGTTGTCATGCCCACATAGAATGCAGCACAGTGGTTACAGCTTAGCTTGTAGATCACATGACTGGTTTCACAGACAGCCCTGCCTTTGATGGGAAAGGTGATGTTTGTGACCAGACTGGAAGTAGGTGGTAGTGGTGGGACGATGTATGGGACAGGTCTTACATCTTGGTCGATTACAGGGATGTTAGACATGAGGTAAGGGGTTGGGAGCAGGAATTGTGTAGGGATGGATGGATATATTGTGTAGGTTGGCGGAATACCATGGTGGGAGGAGTGGGAAGGATAATGGGCAGGACATTTTTCATTTCAGGGCATGACAAGGGGTAGTTGAAACCCTGGCAGAGAATGTAATTCAGTAGCTCCAGTCCCGGGCAGTACTGAGTTACGAGGGGAATGCTCCTCTGTGGCTGGAAAGTGAGACTTTGGGAGTTGGTGGGTGACTGGAAAGGTAAGGCATAGGAGATTTGTTTTTGTACAAGGTTGGGAGGATAGTTATAGTCAGTGAAGGCTTCAGTGAGACCCTCAGAATATTTCGGTCATCGCAGAAGAGATGACCAATTGTGGCTAGCCTATATTGAAGGGACTTATTCGTATCAAAACGGATGGCAGCTGTCAGAGTGGAAGTATTGCTGAGGGTTAGTAGGTTTGATATGCACAGAGGTACCACTGTAGCCATCTTTGAGTTCGAAGTCAATATCTAGGAATGTGGCTTGTTGGGATGAGTAGAATCGGGTGAAGTGAAAGAGGGAGAAGCTGTTGAGGTTCTGGAGGAATGTGGATAGGGTTTCCTTACCCTCGATCCAGATTGCAAAAATGTCATCAATGAATCTGAACCAGGTGAGGTGTTTAGGACTCTGGGTGTTACGGAAAGATTCCTCTAGATGTCCCCTGAATAGGGTGGCATAGGATGGTGCTATGCGGGTGCCCATAGCCGTACCCCAGATTTATTTGTTGATAATGCCTTGAAAGGAGATCCCACAGGGCATTGGGAAAGCTATTGTTCAGTAGCAGCAAGGCCATGGGCGTTAGGAATGATATTGTAAAGCAAGGTGACATCAATAGTGATGAGCAGGACACTGTGTGGTAAAGGGACAGGAATCCTGGAGAGTTAGGGAAGGAAATGGTTGGTATCTTTCATATAGGAGAGTATGATCCAGGTAATAGGCAGAAGATGTTGGTCTACTAGAGCAGAGATTCTCTCAGTGGTAGCACAGTAACTGGCTGTAATGGGACATCCTGGGCAGTTGGGTTTATAGACTTAAGAAAGCATGTAGAAGGTAGGAGTGCAGGGAGTAGCAGGGGTTAGGAGAGAGATGGATTCTGCGTAGAGGTTCTGGGATGGGCCTAAGGATTCGAGGACAGACTGGAGATCCTGCTGGATTTCTGGTATGGGGTCACTGTGACAAGGCTTGTAGGTGGATGAATCTGGTAGTTGGTGGAGTCCTTCTACTAGGTAATGCTTGCGGTTCAAAATGGCAGTGGTGGAACCTTTGTATGCAGGTAGGATTATAAGGTCAGGATCTGTTTTTATATGATGACTAGGGTTCTGTCTGCAGATGTAAGGTTAGTTTGCATGTTGAATAATTTGGGGAGTGATGGTGATGCAAGGTTCAATGTCAAGAAATTCTGGAAAGTTAACAGGGGGTAATTTGGGGGCAGTGATGATGGATCATGGTTGGATGGAGGAGTGAACTGAGTCAGGCACAGTTTAACACTAGTGTTTGGTTGAGTATGATTGGTAGGGTTGGTGGCAAAAGAGTATTTCCACTGTTGGGACCAGGAGAAGTATTGCATGATTGAATTTGGGAGTGGGACAAAAGGTGAGACCTTTGGAAAGGATTGATATTTCTGTGGGGCTAAGGCTTTTGGAGGAAAGGTTCATGATTGTGTTTCAGGTCTGTTTAGCTTCTTGATTGTGTGTGGTGGTGGGAGGGAGTTCTGGAGGTAGGGGTAAATGTAGTAGGTCTGTGAGACGGCGTTTGTCAGCTATGAGGAGACATGGGGGAGGTTTGAAGGTTGTTGTAGAGATGGTGGACAGTGATATTCCAAGGTGGGAGTAGGAAGTGAGCAGGATGGAGAGTTTTTTGAGGTGGTGTTGTGCATGTTGCTCTAGTTGCTGGAGGACAAGAGTTTCGACAACCTGTCGTAGCCCTGAAATGAGAAATGTCCTGCCCACTATCTTTACCACTCCACACACCACAGTATTCTGCCAACTTACACAATACATTCGTCCATTCCCACACAACCCATGCTAATGGCTAACATCCCTGTGATAGACCTAGATGCAAGACCTGTCTTATACATCCTTCCACCTCCACCTACTTCCAGTCCAGCCACAAACATCACCCATCCCATCAAAGGCAGGGCTGCCTGTGAAACCAGTCATGTGATCTGCAAGCTAAGCTGTAACCACTGTGCTGCATTTTATGCAGGCATTACAACCAACAAGCTGTATGTCCACATGAACGCCTACAGACAAACTGTGGCCAAGAAAAAACTGGACCACCCTGTTGCTGAACACGCCATCCAGCATGACGTTCTTAATTTTGATGACTGCTTCACAACCTCTGCCATATGGATCCTTCCCACCAACACTAGCTTTTCTTAATTGTGCAGGTGGGAACTCTCCCTGCAATACATCCTATGTTCTGGTACCTCTCCTGGCCTCAACCTTCGCTAGTCATTGTCCTCACCCATCTAGCCTCTTCCCTGTTCCCATTCCAGCACTAGACAGCATTGCATTCCACCAATGCAACAAGTCTTTATAGTTCTCTCCTTTTCTGCAGTAGCCCCCCCCCCCCCTCTCCACCTCTATCCCTCCCTCTGTCTAACCTCCAGAGCGCATGTGGCTGCCCTAGCCTCTCTCCATCTCGCTCCTGCTCATTCCCCAGCAGCTCTTCACCATCCCCCACCACTACCCTGCTATCCCTCCTGCTCCTCCTTACCCCCACCCAATTGCCTCTCCCACCATGCACTGCTGCTGCTCCTCATAGTGTGGCTTCAGCTGCCATAGACTGTGGTCGTGTGTGTGTGTGTGTGTGTGTGTGTGTGTGTGTGTGTCATCTATTGTTGACAAAGGCCTTGTTGGCAGAAAGTTTACTTTGTGACAGTCTTTTATACGCACATTTTTTTTTTTTTCAAATTACCATTAGAATATGCATCCATGTACTCATACAAACAGTTTCATATTTGGTACTCCAAAGGGCATTTAACTAAGGATTTCATAAGATGTTCATACTGCACTGGTCTCCGTAAATTAAGAAAAAACGCAAGTAATGCAGCGACATACACAGCATTTGGTGTGTTGTTATCAATATGGTGTTGTAAAAAACTGTCATACGTAACCAGTGACACTGCAATCTACTTGTGTAATCTTAAACATAGGAAACCATTTTATACTTGAGAGCAGGATAGTAGCAGCTGCTGCTAGTCTGACAGGGTGGCTGGGATAGCCATTTTGGTTGAGTAACATGTGGACATAATTTGTGGGACTTTTGCTGCTCATAGATTGTGGTAACAATTATTAACCATAGGTTCAACCATCAGAAATTTCACCTGAAGCTAACATTGTCCACCAGCGACAAATATTTGAAATTTCTTGCTAAATTTCATCATCATATTAACATCTAATATCTATATAGAGGATATGATGAGTCGGAGACAGGCAAAAGAAAGGGGGGGGGGAGAGGAGAGAGAGAGAGAGAGAGAGAGAGAGAGAGAGAGAGAGAGAGAGAGAGAGAGGAGAAGAAGAAGAAGAAGAAGACTGCTGTACATTTGAGCTTTCAACCAAAAAGTCTTCTTCTCAAGTAGAAAACACATACATTCACACAATCACAACTTGCGCGCATATAACCAATGTTTCTGGCCACTGAGGCCGGACTGCATACAGCAATTGTGACTGATGGAGATGCAATCTGTGAGTTAGCTGTGACTGATGGGAGAAGCAATCTGTGGATTGTGGATGTAAGGAGGAGACTGGGGCAGGGAGGAGGAGGGATAGCATGTTAGGGGTGGGGAAAGGTGTAGTGCTGCTTGTGGGAGAAGCATCAGTATGTTGGGAACAGGTTAAGGCTGCTAGGTACAGACAGGAGGCATGTGGGGGAGGGTGGGAAAGGGGTAGGTGGTGGTAGAGGTGGTGGAATACCACTGTGGGAGGAGTGACAGGGTAATGGTTAGGATATTTCTCATTTCAAGGCATGACAGGAGTCAGTCAACACCCTGGAGGAGAAAGTGATCCAGTTTATCCTGTCCTGAGTGGTACTGAATAACAATTGGAGTGTTCCATTCTGGCCTGACAGTGGGAAGTAGGGGACTGGAGAGACAAAGCATGGGATATCTGTTTCTGTACAAGATTGGGAGAGTAATTTCATTATGTGAAGACTTCAGTGAGACCTTTGGTATATTTGGAGAGGGACTGCTCATTATTACAGATGTGATGGCCATAGGTGGTTAGGCTGTATGTATAGGACTTCTTGGTATGGAAAGAGTGGCAGCTTTTGAAGTGGAAGTATGGCTGGTGGTTGGTAGGTTTGATATGGGCAAAGGTACTAGCCATCTTTGAGGGGAGTTTAACATTGAGGAAAGTGGCTTGTCATCTTAAGTAGCATCAAGTAAAGCAAATGGGAGAGGAAGTGTTATGGTTCTGGAGGAATGTGGATAGGATGTCCTCACCCTCAGTCCATATCACAAAGATGTCATTGATGAATCTGAGTCACGTGAGGGGTTAGGGATTGTAGGTGGTTAGGAGGTATGTTTGTAGATGGCCTGTGAATAGGTTGGCACAGGATGGGGTCACATGCATGCTCATTGCTGTACTAGGGATTTGTTTGTAGGTGATGCCTTCAAAGGTGAAATAATTATGGGTGATCATATAGTTGGTCATAGTGACCAGGAAGTAAGTTGCAAGTTTGGAGTCAGTCAGTCATTTGATAAGGTAGTGTTCAATAGCAGCAAGGCTGTGGATACTATGAATGTTAGTGTAGAGGGAGTTGGCTTCAGTAGTGAAAAGCAGGGCACCATGTAAAAAAGTAAGAGAAACTGTGTAGAGTCAGTGGAGGAAATGTTTGGCATCTTTTATACATGATGGTTGGTTACAAGCTGTAGGCTGAAGTTGTTGGTCTACGAGGTCCTCGAGAGTAGAGTTTCTCTTGGGGCCCTAGGGGTTTGAGGAAAGACTGGAGATCTGGAATGGGGGCACTGTGGCAGGGTTCGTGGGTGGAGGAATCTGACAGCTGGCAATTTCATGCTCCCACTCCAGCACTACACAACTTTAATTTCACCAATGCATCCACTAATCCTTTTCCCCTCCTCTACGTCTCTTCATTTCAACTCTCTCCCCCTTCGCCTTCAAACTTCCTGACTGCACCTAACTGTCTTGCCGTGGCCCCACCATGTCCCCACTTGCTCCGACAAGCAGCTGTACACAGTCCGACCTCAGCGGCCAGAAACACTGGCGGGTGTGGGTTGTGCTTGTGTGAAAATGTGTGTGTGTGTGTGTGTGTGTGTGTGTGTGTGTGTGTGTGTGTGTTTCTATTTCAGAAATCCTTTAGGTCAATACCTCAAATGTGTAGAAGCTCTTTGTCCCCCCCCCCCCCCCCCCCCCATATTTGCGACTCTTCATCCTCTATATGCTGAGTAGCAATCTATCCTTTTCATAATATTGTCATTATTCCCTCCTGGGTTTTTCAGTGTTCAACATATTCAATTTTCAGTGTATCAGTTGACATTATTTTTATTATTTTTCTTTGGTTTATGGAGACCAGTATAGAATTGGATGACGCAGAATCAAAATAACAGCACCAAAACTACAGTGTTCAAAGCAAATGTTAATCAGAAATGATTATGCAGTACAGGAACTGGAAGAAACAATACCCATCGAACATATAGACTGGTGCGTGTGAGAGTAATAGTTTGGCGTGATTATTCCCTTCCCTAATCACATAATGAACATACTACACTATTGTTTTTGCTTCATATCAAGTATCTATCACCTCTGTAGATAGTGAACTTCCATTTTTAGGAAGAAAATATGATTCCCCGAATGTAGACATTTACAGACCAATTTAACTTTTTACAGTATTTTTACAAGTATTCAAAAGTTGTTGCATATTTGCTTTCAGAAGGGTATATTAACTGAATAGGCAGCCTTCAAATTTGTGGATGGTTTCTTAGAGTTTATAATCAAGAACACTTCACGAATGGGTATCTTCTGTGATTTTATGAAAGGCTGTGATTGCATAGATCACCAACTACTCTTAGAGAAAGTCCAGTGGCATCTTGGGCTAATTAGGTAACCTGAAATACTGTCTGACCAACAAGCAGCAGAAAGTAAAATTTTAAGCTGTAGATTGCAAATTGGGAATAGCTATCTCATTCAGGGTGGAGGGCAAGGTGTTACTCATCACAGAGTCCCACATGGTTCTGTCCTCAGTCGTTTACAGTTTCTGATTTATACTAATGATCTGTCTGGTGATGCATATGGTGATAAGGGCAAAATTGCTATGTGTGCAGATGACACCAGTTTTGTAATGGAAAATTTGCTAACCATAGTTACCAACAACATTGTATCACAAGTCTTTTAACAGTTTTAATGTTAACTCCCTTTATGCTAACCATAGAAAGACGAATTTTATGCAGTTTCAATGAAGTCACAGAAATGGAGATGAATTTATGATGATGATGATGTTTGGTTTGTGAGGCACTCAACTGCACAGTTATCAGTGCTGGTACAAATTCCGAATTGTTGCTCAGTACAGTCCCGCAACTTTCATGAATGATGATAAAATGATGAGGACAACACAAACACCCAGTCATCTTGAGGCAGGTGAAAATCTTAGACCCCACAGGGAATCGAACCTGGGACCGGGTGCTTGGGAAGCGAGAACGCGACCACAAGACCACAAGCTGCGGACTGGAGATGAATTCATGATGATCTTCAACATCCAGCTGTTGTAAAGAGTTGGACCTCCACTTAGACTTCAGACTAAACTGGAGACATCAGAAACTCCATCTCTGAAATTATTGAGCTTAACTGCTCTATTGCATTAAGAGTGCTGTCTTGCATTGGTGATCAAATGGTCAGAAAGGGAGTGTATTTTTTTCTTGTTCAAAAATTGTCATTGTTCAGAAAAGATGGAGTACAACCATTTTTAGAGTGCCTTCTTATATAGCAAAATGCACAGTGTGCTAGTTAGTGAGACAGGGAGGTGTGCTAGACCCAGATTGAATACCGAATCCCCATGGTGGATTAATGACCTTGGGTTGGTACGAGAGCCCTCCTGAGCATTACTTAAAGCTGATTCCCATGCTAATTTAGACAGTTGGAGGGCCGATACTCAACTTTCACCTCAGACGATGTAGTACGAAAACAGTTAAAGTGCGATAACTTACAAAAAAAGTTTGTGTGATTCACAGACAGATGACACACATGATTTCCCTACCAGAAGTTACCGTGATGACTGTGGTGTTAAAAATGGTATCTGCCCACGAAGTTAAGTAATCCATATAATTTACCAGATCCTGAAAATGTGAACTCTGTACTAGATGGGATGAAGGCAAGGGAAAGGAAGAAAGAAAAAGATTCAATTGTAGAGTACTTGTAAGTCTGAGAACCTTCTGTCACAAATTGTTTAGCCAGATGGGAATTCTTACCACTGTTTCTCATATTTTCTTCACCATAAAGAGCCCCCCCCCCAAAAAGAAACCAACCCACCATTCCATGTGCATTATACTAGATGTAAAAATAGTGTACACTACCAACCAAAAAAGTCTATACCTAGTGCAAATGTTTCCAAATTTCTTCCCAGTGGGCTTATAAAGTTATGGAATACTGAATCCTTTTCAAAACTAAACCATGCTAATTTCTGTTGAATCACTCATTCTAATGGATCTATGGGACACACTCAAATAAACAAATAAAAGGAGTTCAAATAACACCCACGATGGACTAGCAATTACCTCGTAACTTGCTATTGCCCAAACACAATGCAGTGAAATGAAACACAGACTTGAACAGTGGCAATTACAGTGCTACTGCACAAAGAAACACTGATACAAAATACTAACTGCCAAAATTGTCCAACTTTTTGTTGATTCAGAACTAAGAACCAGGTCACTCTAAAATGTTTAGAAACTTTACATTTATGTGTTATTAACAATTTGAACAAATTTGTTGTCTGATATATTAAGTAAAGTATTCTATGCTTTAATCAAATACAAGGTTTGCTAAACAGGTATCAACTGATATTTTAGTGGTAAGATAGAAAATTTTTTTAAAAGGGTGTTGTAATTATTTCTTTTTGAGTCTATACTTACGCTCAGAATATTTAAGAGGATAGGAGATAGGGGTTTTCATTCTGCCCAGGTACAAGACTCCAAATTACCACCATAAGTTGCAGGAGTCTGATATTGAATTAGCTGATGGAATTTTACTCATAGGAAAGGAGACAAAACATCATTAGTTTTGGTATTTTATACTGCAATTATGATTTGTAATTTAACTGTTAAAATTCTCATTTACGATACAGATTTTGTAGTATAATAGTAAAGAATACTAGCATTTGATAAACCAGCCATTAATTAGACCTTCATGCTGGAAGTATATATACAATATGTTCTAGACCTTCTATACCAGCTCTTTATTTTGTAAATGGTGCATCTGAAATTTTCCTCATGACTGCATTTTAAGCAAGTCTTAAGACCTATTATAATAGTGAACCTAGATTCTGCTAACAGCTGGTATACACAGTAAATTTCCCAATTTCAAAGGGGAAAGAAAATTATTACTAGTAATAGTGCTCTCAAAAATTAGTTTCCATGTGGGAAGTTTTTTTTTTTTTTTTTTTTTTTTGACAGTGGCATGTACACTATCTGAAAATTGTAAGTAGTAAATGTAGAAGTTAGATAGCATGTAGCATGTCCTTTCTGCTTGTCCCATTCCTTGTGGTGAAAAAGAGGTTTTTCTTCCTCATTTTTCTCACTGCTGTGCAAATGTCACTTTCATGTTAGGTTCCTTTTAAATACAACTGTTTTTTATAGATGACTGTGGTGTGCATGTTATGTTGTTTATGGTGATAATGGGAGGTAGGAGAGAGTGCTATTACTTAGTGTTAGGGATAATTGACAATGACAGTTCTTTGTCCTTAATGAGGTCAAGTCTGCAATGCAATGTATTCATCTGGGGATGACATTTTTATACAGTTGAATCTGGTCATGTAAAACTATAAATGTGATTCTGTCAGAAAATGAATAAAAAGTTTTTCAACAGTATTGTAGCAATCACAAACGTCTTCTTATGATTATAATATTGTTTGCATTAGCTGCAAGTGATAGTTTAAGTGAAAAGTGATTGTAAATGTTAAAGCAAGAAAGTGGATAACAAAATCAAACAATGGAAAATCCAGAATGAAATAATGAGATTATTATGAAAAGGGTAGATTGCTAATCACCATATATAGTGGTGATGTTGAGTCGCAGACAGGGAGAACAAAACCATGGCAGCCAAAAACAAGTGATCATATGGTGTGAGCTGTGCTTGTGTGAATGTGGGTTTGTATGTTGTCTTATCAGAGGAAGGCCTTCTGGCCAAAACTTACTTGTTCAGAAATTGATTAACATTTGTTTTCATACTCTACATTGTTCAGTACTGGGCACTTCAAGGATTATGTAAGAGTTAATGAAGTATAGATAGGGAATTTAAAATAACCTAGAATGGCGTGTTTGTCCTGCTGTAGGCTTTGGATTAATTTTAACTTCTCTTGACCACCTGCCTTTCTTCTTGTTTTCTGTGTATATCTGCTGTAGCAGTCCTTAGTAGATTCTCAATAGAAAAGTCTACATATAGGACATTCACTTTGGGTCAGTTATCCTTATTTGTTCCTATTTTAAAAAGTGAAGCACATGCTCATCTAGTGCCTCAAATACTGTTAATACTCACTTTTAACTTCCATATTTTGTATTTATAAGGGACTTGTCAGGGGGGGGGGGGGGGGGGGGGGGGGTTGACAGTGGTATACAAAATACCCTCTGTTGCACACCTCAAAGTGGCTTATGGAACACTTATGTAGATATACTGAATGGAGATAAACAGATATGAAGAATAATATAAAATATTATTCAGTTTTGTTATTAGGGCAAAGAAAAAATTAACAATGTAAAATATATGTCCATAAGCATAACAGTGCTGTTATTACTTTAACATTCATAAATACAGTTGTTTATTCTTTCACAGGATCTGAAAATTATTCTTTACAGGGATAGAGGCTGAACTGCAGTTGAGCTGCATGTTTTCATAAATCATGCACACAACCTCTTTGTTGGATTCAGTCTTATTATTAATTTCTTTATTTGCAGGGATTACAGTCATAGTTGTTAGAATTAATCCTTAGGAATTTCAAAGAGCATTATTTGTTATGTATACATGGGTTTTATTGACATGTAAGTTGGCACCTGACTTTCACCAAAATTTTTGTTTAATTGCAGAACATCATTATTTAGAGAAGAAAATGGGATTACTTTGTGAGGAGTGTTTCATGTAATGGCAGATTTTTTGTGTAGTGAATAACACTTAATGAGATTTTAATTGTCTCCTAGATCTGTAAAACAATTTGAAGGTTGCTGTGAGGTCATCTGGATGTGTTTTCTCAAAGACAACCAGAGATAAATAATTTATTGTGTTAAGAATTGATAAATTCAGAGTTTAGGAATTGCAAACTTTTCATCATGTAATATGTGTCTCCAGTCACCAGATATGCAGTCATGGCAGAACGACTATTTACGTGGAACTGGCATGGAGATGTACACAGAAACACTGAGTCCTACATTTATAGGCATGCCTTTTGCCCAGGCTACCGAGTAAGTAGTGGGCTGTTGCAGTTATGTTTTGCATTTATTTCAGTATCTATAGGTCTATGCTACAACTTCTTCTCATTTGTTCCTATTTTATTTCTGTCTAGCCATGAAGTATTTCACCCCTAAAAATAAATTGCTAAAATTAATAAATTTATCACATTAATATTGTTGTTCTCTCTCTTGTGACTCTAGTAGATTTCTTTTGATACCTCTCATTATTTTCACCTCAGATGCCTGAAAACTCAAAGAAAGTAGGGTTGACTATTTTGGTTGTGTAATGAAGGAACGTAATCAAAAGTGTAAATGAAAAATCTTCATTATGTCATTACCACTCCTTTATGTAATTGGAAATTTAATGGAGCTAGAGGTCTGAAGAAATATTTATCCCACCTTCCCTTTCTCTCTCTCATAAAAAAATTCTAGTATCTTTGTACTTGGCTGAACAATGACAAGATATTTTTATCATAGAGCAGAATTTGAACCACAACATTCAATGAGATGTTATTTGAGAAGAGGTCCATCTTAGTTAATACATTGAATAAGCAAAAGAAAAGTATAATGATCTCTCAAAAGTTTCAATAGTTTTATTTGCAGACTAGGGAGTGAGCCACTGTATATTTATATTTTTAATTACTGGGGTCATTGAAACAAGTAAATGGTTCCACATAAGATTTCTATTAGCTATAAATATGCCAAATACTTTTTCTTCTTTTTCTTTTTCTTTTTTTTTTTTAAAAAAAAAGACAGAATATTGTTTCTTTAGAAGATAATAAAGGCATCATTATGATTCTCAACATTCTTACAGTCTTGTGATTCTGTTTATGTAATGCCAAGTTTTCCCTTTTTGTACAAGAAACATGTTTTATCCCCAAGGGTTCCAAGACCAAAAAATTGTGATAGATTCAGTAGCTTCTCAGATTTACAGTAACTTCATTGTCTTTTTTTAATACATAATTGTAGCATCTGTCATGGAGACTCTTCAGTTATTATCTGTAATCACTTTGTAAATCTTTTAGCAACTTTCTAGAGGCAATTCTTTAGGTACATACTGTGTGTCCTTTGTCTGTGTTTTGTGATGATTTGTGTTATCTCACATACCATCATGATATCTGTGATTCATTGTGTTCCTTGTTTCAGTTTCTCTTCATGACTCTCTACACCATATAGCATGCAGTTCTCAAGAAGTATTACTTGTATATGGATTATTAACTGGACTTTGGTCTATATTTTGCGTTTATATCCTGAGCAACTGGAATTAAATTTTGGCGTGCATACATGTGTGTTTAGATCTTTGCCTATGTCTTGCTGCTTGACAGTAATCTAATAACAGTCTCTTGATTTATTCCATTATCAATATTGTTTGGGGCTGCCCATCTAGGAAGAATACATGTGCTGGCTTCACATGATGGTCTGTCGCACGTGGATGGTGCTGTACATCAAAATCAAACCATTGGGTTTTGTAGAATACTGATTTCCCGTTCCTGAAAAATCGTGGTTCATGTTTCAGTCCCCAGATACTCAAGCCTGGCAGAACGATTATCTGCAAGGAACGGGCTGCGAGATGTATACAGAAACTCTGTCCCCTTCATTCACCGGGATGACTTTCCCACAAGCAAGCGAGTAAGTTTGCACTGGTGTGCAGAAGCCTGAGATGAGCCCCAAATTAGTTATTTCACTATAGAAACTTCCATAACTAACTGATATTTATGCATGTTGGATTTTAATTAACACTAGTACATTTGGAAGCTAATTTTATTGCTATAACACTGTTTGATAAATAATGTGACTCTTTTTCTTGTGTTTTCTTGTGTAAGTGTTTGTTTATTTCAACCTGTGTTCCACTCAGTGTATGGAATACCCAAACATAAGTAGAGTGGTCCAGCACATGATGATTTTTCGAATGCATTATCAAAACTTTTGTGATCTATAGTTGAGTACAGTTTGCAGGAAGTGATCGTTCCAAACCTATCTCAACAAAGAAATAATTTCTACCGGCTGGGGTTAGTATGCTATATTTTGGTGTTACTACTCCCACTATCAGCAGCACCTGTCATTGGTTTCAGGCAAATCATAGAACCCATTCACTTTAAGCATATTCTTGAATATTGAGGATTGTAGGATTAAGAAAATGGTATCACAGAAATTCTTGTTCTTAACTGCATTTCTTCTTAAAATTACAACCAGTGTAACAAATTTTAGTAAAAGGCACATAATAATCATTGAGAAATATGAAGACAGACTTACTTCTATTACATTGTCTTAAATAAGTATTTTTGATTGTGACTTGATTGACTGATTTCTTTGCAACAATGACTGTATAAGAAACATAGTGATCGTCAATTATTCACAAGGCACTCCAGCTACTGTTGAAGTGTGTCAGTTCTCTGAAGGAAAAGTCATTTATAAATGATGGCAAGAAAAATGTAAGAAATTTGTGGAAATTCCTTAAAGAGGAATTGGAATTGTAATCCATGTTGACCATTCTAATTTGTAAACATATGGGTTTCCGTACCCAGATAACAACTGGAAGATGTTGTGTATTTCTATATTAAAAACATCTTCATCAAAACCAATGAAGCCTTACTGTTTTCACAATTTATACAGGTCTGGCATAATAATCATTTCCCTTATTAAATTATGGTACTCAGAGTGTCTTAAATTCACTGCTATATCTGCCTTTTTAATTTTTTTTGTCACCCACCCTCTCTACTTTTCTCATAGAATGCCATGTCCTTGTCACTTATTGTTGATTGTTAATGAATTTATGCATTCATCAAGCTCCATATATTTGGTAAATGGTAGTCACATTGAACCAAAATGACATTTGACATTTCTATATGAAATTTGAGGTTGTTTGCTACAAAATGTCACCATGTACCAGTTCTGTAAGTTATCTCAATATATTTCTGTATCATTCCAATATTCTAAAGTCCTTTTTGACTCACCCTGCATAAAATTTTCACTTTGACTGAACATAATGTTTATGTAGTGTCATTTATACAACAAAAATCAGTAATAAACTGTAATTCAATTTTTGAGGATCAACATATCTAAAATATGAACACACATGCAGAAACAGATATTTTGGATAAGAACATGCCTACAAAATTTAATCTGAGTGTAAAAAGATTTTAAAAATGCAACAACAGGTTTGTGCTCTCTGGCAGTGTTAACCAAACAATTTGATGGTACACTTTCCTGTATAAGTTCATTCACATAAAAAGGGGCAAAAAGTGAAGATGTCCTTCCTCTTTTGTTTATTTGTATGTTTATTGCAACAAATCCACTGTGATGGACAATGCATGGAAATACTGATGAATACTGTACTGGATTTGAACAAACAGTAGAGACATATAAAAGAAGACAACATTTGTAATAAAAATCATATTGGTACCAATAAGACCTCTCAAAACTATATGCTGGAACATATGTTATGAAAATAAGAAGTCTGTTCTTTGATACTCAATGAATAAGAAATACTTGATGTGATGTGAGTGCTAATTCTGCCTGGTCTGATGTAAATTATATAAAATTGGTCCAGACAGCAGATACAGCTCAGTCACATAGTACACTCTTGTCTTTGTAGAAAAGGAAATCACTATCTGTAACAGAAATCTGATTTGTGATGTTTCTGGAAACGGAACTGCAATACTTGGTCACCTAGCTCTGCGCATTGATCACTCATTCTATTGTAGCTAGACAAAATAAGCATAAACAACATGCATCTCAGTCATTTAGGTTCAGCTTGATAATATAAAATCCTTCATCATATTAGGAAACATTTCAAATAAGTTCTTGCTGTAGTGCTTCTAGTTATTTATGTTTTCCTGTGCACAACATGTAACATGCTGACGATTGTACTGCAAATTTTGGTTAATGGGATGTTGAACAAAACTTTATTTTCATATAATGCAACTAATGAATGCCTCATTACCTTTGTGGCCAACAAATCTGACTGCCATGTTGAGAATCTGCATCCAATTGCTGGCACCGCTAAGGGTTTTATCTCAGAGGCTGTCCTGATAGGATTCATTCAACTATGTGATGGCTGGTGACATTTGAGGAGTTATCTGAAAGAGAAGTGACCCTGAAATCAAAACCAGGCATTAACAGTAAGAGAGCAGTGTGAATAATGCAATAATGCCATCCACTGATGCCTTAGTCAAAGTATAATGTGATCTCTGAGTCTGATCTAAGAGTCACAGGCTGTCTTAAAAAAAAAATGAAAATGTATGTGTGATGCTTTAGACTTACATATGTGTACAGATTTTCCTATCTGTAACATTTCTTTTAGGTAACAGTCATAAAACTTCTCTAATACCAGCCACCTTTGAATTTTTCTCATATTTAGAGACTATACCTGCTACACTGAATTCTTATTAATTTTCTTTAAGTGTTCTAGTTTTAAAATTTTTCCTCTTTAGTACTGTCACCGGTATCAAGTTATCTATTCAGAGGCAATATACCAAATGCTCCACAAAATTGTTCCTTCTTCTAATGAGGTTTTTCCATGGACTTCTCACCTGTACTCTATAAGTATCTCTTCATTTCGTGTGCTATCTGTTCATGTAATGTGTAACGTGCTTTTATAGCATCACATTTCAGATGCTTCCATTTTCTTATTGTCATACATTTCCATGTCCACATTTCACTTTCATATATGGCTGTGCTCCAGACATGCAGCATCAAAAAATATAATATGATTGTTAAGTCATCTATTCTGTATGTGATTTGGAGGGCGGGGGGGAGGGGGGGGGGGGGAGGGGGAGGAAGCAGACAGTATTTATTATCTGGTTCTGCCAAAGATCTTTTTCTTCATTGGAGGAGAAGACTGAGGGTCAGTGTGCCTTCTCATGATAATGGAGAATCTCCCTGAAGGATAAGAAGCGTTTCTGACTTTATGAAGATTACATGAACCCTAGCATTACTAGCACATATCCAATAACATGTATTACAAGGGAGGGGGGAGATTTTTATGCCCACCCAAAAAGACTTAAAAAAAGTTTGTTAATTTTTGTTGACTTACATTTACAACATAATTTCTAAAGAGACATTCATGTGTATGTAGGGCTGTGAACCTGAGAATACTGAATACAATATTCATAGTAAGAAATGACATCTGCTACCAAGACTTAAATTTTGGGTTAAGTTTAACTGAAAATTTTAAAATGTTTATGGAATATTTTAAAATGTTTATGGAATCTGGTAGAAGACTACATTAAAAACAATTTTTTTTTTTCAAAAATTTAAAGCGTAAAGTACAGAACCTGGCTAGTCTACAGTATTTTAAAGAATTTAGGATAAAGTACCCCGCTCCTTCTCCCACCCTTGGTATTGTGAGGGTTAATGATGAGGAGGCTGCTAAACTGATCTCCTGTCACTCCAATACTGGTGTGCAATAGTGCCTACTGCAGATGATGAATTGATTAACCAGTCATGCAATGTACTATACCACCTGTAGTACCAGACAGTGTAACTTCTTAGCTACAAGACACCTCTAACCACAAGCTGAAAAATGACACATTTGTCAGTAGTCTTTCACATTCACTGAATAAGTCCACCTGTAACAATTTCTCCCACAATGCCATAGATAAGTCCTCCCTCAGTGTCTTTAAAATTACTACAGTGCTTCACCTATGTGAACTTTTCTGTCAGTTGTGTATTCATTTCTGAAGAGGACCGAATGTAGTGTGGAACTCAACAATTTTGTCTATTATATTTTTAATTTCTGGAGCCTTCTTTAACACTAGACAATCAATGTTATGTTTCAGGCTGAAAGGCTATACATTTCCTTGTATTTGATATGCCTCTACTCATGTCATATATATGGTGCTCTTATTGTTAATTAAGTGTTAGATTCAGTCCAGGAAGGCAATGGATATGGAAATAACTGATTATCTTCTAAAAGTCCTATTGTAAACCCTAATTGTAACAGAATAAATAATATCATCATATATTTGCTGTAAATTCTTCACTTAGGAGTAAATAACAGAGAGGAATTAAAGAATTCAAACCACTGTCATTTTTTCACTCATTATCATTTGCATGTACACTAAAAAAACTCGTTTTGTATAACCAGAAACACAGGACCATGCAGATTTATATGGAAGCAGATAGTGCTTTTTTATTTATTTATTTATTTATTTATTTATTTATTTATTTATTTATTTTAAAAAGGGATAAGTTCCACCTGAAGTTCTGTGGCTAAATCTGAAAGAATACAGGCACAGAAGGTCCAAGCTTTTTATTGCTTAATATGTTAACTATCAATGTTCATTGTGTGCTGTAAATTTTTTTTACCCAGTTGCTAGAAGCAGCTCTGTCATCTACCCTACAAGTTTATTTGAGCTTGAATTATTCTTGTAGTATATCCGTAATGTTACAAAGCTAACAAATATACAAAATTCCATGCATTTGTGGACAAGTATATATTGGAACAATAAAAAGAAGTGTAAATACCCGCTTAGCTGAACATAAAAGAAACTGTCGCTTAGGATACATCGAAAAATCTGCTGTAGCTGAGCATATTTTTCAAGATGGGAACCATGAAATTAAATTTAATGAGACAAGCATTCTAGCACAAACATCCCATTATCATGCATGCATGTATAGAGAAGCAATAGAGATTCATAAACACCATAAATAATAAATAATTCATAAACACCATAAATAATAAATAATTCATAAACACCATAATAAGAAAAGAGGAAGTTTTAAAGTTGGACAAAATATGGATGTTGACGAAGCGCCAGCAGAATGACAATCAATTACTCTTAATCGAGAATGATGACGCCTCCCAAAGATAGGCATACCATCAGCATCGTGTGACAAATGGCGGTGTCCTCTATGCACTCTCTAAATGCGAGAGTACCTGGAGCCTCTGCGGCAGTAGCCAGATGACCTCAGATGATGTCTCCCGCAGATGGAGACAAAACATTAGGTGGAAATTTTGTACATCAACGACGGCCTCTCAGCCCGGAAGTTTTAACTGAGGACAACACCAGCCGTGAAAGCCTACAGTGTATGACTAACAAATATACTCCGCAAATGACATGGCGGAGGGTGAACATTTGTGTCACAGCTGTTTTTGGTGTTTATTGACCTAATCACACAGCAAATGTGCAGATGGCTGCAACAGCCTCATATTGTCAGGCTTCAAGTATTTTACTATCACATGAGATGTGTGGCTGTTCACATATCCACAATGATATTTGCTTTTGAGGGGGCTGGTAATGAATTCCTATACAGCTATGTTCAGAATAAACTTCATATTGTAACTCACAAAGAACAATTATAATTCTTTAATGTTCATTAGACTTGGTAAGCATTTGATTGTTTCCATATGCTGCTGCAAAGGTATCTATATACATAATTGGAATGTACTTGTTGTATATGTGTCTTTAGAATCTGCAAATACTGATGAATAGTACGAATTACTCAGTATCACTGATGATATCTCTTAGCTACGTGATAGAGTTCTGAGATTGGAACATGAGGAATTTGATGGCCTGAACATGTGATGTGGACATACCTCCCCTAATTAATTCTTATGATTCTGTGCAGAATGGATTGGGTCACACAATCATGTTTTATTCCTTTGTCTGCTTATTGTATTCTGAAATGCAGCAGAAATTTTACCTACTCAAGAATGTGCAAGGACTTCATCCAATATAGGTCAAACAGTTTTAGCAATTACCTTCAAAGCTTGATATCAAGTACCAAACCAATGACTGCATCCCTGATTAATGGTCATGCATAAGAATGGCTGTAACTATAATTTGTTATTTAAGCTGACAAATACTGTTGAGTCCTTTTATCTGTGCAACAAAAGTGATATAGAATTGTGAATTGTTTTTACAGTTATCATATACGTTATTCTAATACGACTAACAATGGGGCACAAAAGTCTGCATGAGAAAGACTCCTTGTGGCTACTGGGAAGTGAAGCTTGCAAATTAATTCATAAAGCTGAACACTTGACAACAACTAGCAGGTGCTTTCTGAATCAGAGTCAGTTCCGCTTACCTTGAAATGACAACTTAGTTTGGTCAATGCAGGCATATTGCCCAGTCCTGATTAGCTTCCTTGAAAGCTGGACTAAGATTAATTGGGCGAGGTTGCGGTCCCTTCTGCTGCAGTAACAACATGCTGCTGCTCTTGACAGTACTTTTTCTGTATTGCTTCTGCTGTTGTTAAAAATCTGTTTGTTTTTTGTGCATCATTGCTGCAGTATCAGTGTTTTTCACTTTTGATTCTTGATTAGTTTCAGTAGCGCTGGCTCAGTGGAGCTAATACTTTCAAAAAAAAGCTACAGTTATTCTATACACATGTACAAAGATTTCCATGCCGTTTTTATTTCACAATAATACAAACACAGGCCTAGAATGATTACAGAATATAACTGAGCATAAATAGAAATTGCTAATATGTAATATATTGGCAGCCATAAATATGAATTTGACCATATGTGTTTGCATTGTATGTTTGTGTGTGTGTGTGTGCGTGTGTGTGTGTGTGTGTGTGTGTGTGTGTGTGAGTGTTGAATAATGTTCTGTTACAAAGCGTAATTTGATCATTGGTGCCTTTTTTGCCTTGTGTGATTGCTTTTCTGATGTGATGTACAAAATCTTTGAAGTAATAATTAAACCTAACCAGTAAAAAGTAATGCATTAATAACACTATCCTGGTGACATAATTTGCTTGGTAGATGAAACACATATCCAAGTTATACACGGAGATCAGTACTACTCACCCAGACATCCACATCACACTTGAAACTGAAATATGCAAGAAGATACTCTTCATGGAAATTACCATAGAAAACAAAACCGACCATCACCAGTTCTCAATATAAAGAAAACTCACTAGATATAACTGCCCCATAGCACTAAACAAGACAGCCTCAGCAACCTCCTACGCAGATTGAATGTAATTCCAATGGGTGAAGAACACATAAGAACTGGATGAACTGCCCCAGAAAACGGCTACAGACTAAGCGCCATAGACAAACTGAACCATACAATACAAGCTGAACTGACACACTGATGAGCCAAAGAAACTGGTCCATCTGACTAATATCTTGTAGGCCCCCTACGAGCATGCCGAAGCACTGCAACACGACCTGGCATGGTCTCAACTAATGTCTGAAGTTGTGCTGGAGGGAATCGACACCCTGAATCCTGCAGGGCTGTCCATAAATCCATAAGAGTACAAGGGGGTGAGATCTCTGCTGAACAGCACGTTGCAGGGCATCCCAGGTATGCCCAATAATGTTTAGTCTGGGGAGTTGGGTAGCCAGTGGAATTGTTTAAACTCAGAAGAGTGTTCCTAAAGCTACTCTGCAGCAATTCTGGACATATTGGGTGTCACATTGTCCTGCTGGAATTGCCCAACTCTGTCGGAATGCACAAAGGACATGAATGGATGCAGGTGATCAGACAGGATGCTACATACTTGTCACCTGTCAGATTCATATCTAGACTAGCCTGGGGCCCCTTATCACCTGCACCTGCCCAACACCATTACAGAGGCTCCATCAGCTTGATCAGTCCCCTGCTGACATGCAGGTCCGTGGATTCATGAGGTTGTCTCCATACCTGTACATTTCTATCCACTCGATATAATTTGAAATGAGACTCGTCTGACCAGGCAACATCGTTCCAGTCATCAGCAGTCCAATGTCAGTGTTGATGGGCCCAGGCGAGGCATAAAGCTCTGTGCTGAGCAGTCATCAATGGTACATGAATGGGTCTTCAGGTTCGAGAGCCCACTTCAATGATGTTTCATTGAAGGGTCTGCATGCTGACCTTGTTGGTGGCCCAGGACTGAAATCTGCAGCAATTTGCTGAAGGGTTGCACGTCTGTCACATTGAATGATTCTCTTCAGTCGTCATTGGTCCCGTTCTTGCAGGATCTTTCTCCAGCTGCAGCGATGTCAGAGATTTGATGTTTTACTGGATTCGTGATATTTACAGCACACTAATGAAATGGTTGTACGGGAAAATCCCCACTGCACCGCTACCTTGGAGATGCTGTGTCCCATTGCTTGTGCACCAACCATAACACCACATTCAAACACACTTAAATCTTGAAAATCTGCCATTGTAGCACCAGTATTGATCTAACAAGTGCACCAGGCACATGTTGTCTTATATATGGTGTTGCTAATTGCAGCACCATATTCTTCCTGTTAACATATCTCTGTATTTGAATACACATGCCAGTACCAGTTTCTTTGGTGCTTCAGTGTACAAAACACACATAACAATATTATAGGACAACACCTGTACAATAATACAGCAGAGAATGCACAAAGCACAAAAGATGATGAAATCACAAACTACAGGAATTTGTGGTACACACTGACATTTAATAGCAATATAACCCACATAACGGGAAACATTATGAGAAAACAAGTCATACATGTGGCATATAGAACAAAAAATACAGTACTGAAAAGCACCCAACACTTTGTTAAATAAATTCGCTAAAGCTGGTATAAAGAGTGTCCCAGGAGGAATGGTCAGTATTCAAGGATGTGACAGGAGCAGTCATTTGAAGCAAATAAGTCTAGCTTGAACAGTCCCCTGCTGACATGCAGGTCCATGGATTCATGAGGTTGTCTCCATACCTGTACATGTCTATCCATGGGCTCTAAAATGCATACCTTACGAGATATGAGCACTTGTTCAGTAGAAGAGATGTGTTTCACAGAAGCGAAGACGAACAAGTGCTTGTTGCTGTTCAGGTATGCACTTTAGATCCCATGTTTACTGGACATATTTTTCTTGTTTCAATCCACACTACCACATCTGAAACAATGGAAAACAAAGTGACTGCAGAAGAAGAGATTTGTTTCGCAGTATTGAAAATAAAGAAGTACTCATAGCTCTCAAGGTATGCATTTTGGAGCCACTGTTTACTAGAATTAGAATGATCGTTCTTGTCGTGTCTCTGAATATTGACCATGCATCCTGGGAACCAGACAATTTTGATTCAGTACATGTGGGACAGACATTTAGAAATTTCAGAATAAGATGCACTGGACATTTAAGAGCATTGCAAACACACAGCAGACACTCCACATTTCCTGACCACATCACTGAAAACAGCCACCACACCAATGGCATGGAAATGGACCTCCATATTTTAAAACATAGTAACTATCTGTCTATTTATTAATAATAGAAGAGAATTAACTCATCAAAGCTCTCATACAGGTTGAAAAATCGTCAGTGATAAAACACTGCTCTCGCTCTCAAACAGAACATTAATCAGCACTTTAAGTGAACTATTCAACAACACATAATAAACTCATGTGGTACACACACACACACACACACACACACACACACACACACACACACACACACACACACTTTAAACATGTCTGAATAAGTTCGAACTTAGCGGCTGCCAGTTGAGGGTAAAAAAAGCAGTGAAACAGACAACTGTCAACAGCTTATCTGAAACATAAATGTTCTGTGAAAATGCATGCAAACCACAGCAACATAATAGCATCCAGAATTCAGAAATAAGCACAAGAAAGTGTAAGTAAATGTTATAAATCCACAAGACAGTCTATAAATAGGAAATCACACTGCACACTACACACAACCACTGCGAAGTCATCCATCTCTTAAGACCATCCAAACCCTGCCTAGCAGACCTACTACATTTATCACACCATCAAAACCTACCTCCCATCACGCCACACCACTCAGAGCCTAACCTGACCCACAACACAGCCATACCCTGTCGTCCAGAAGCCTCAGTCCCACAGAAGTATCAGTCCTTTCCAAAGGTCTTAATTTTTGTCTCACACCCAAATTCAATCATCCTAGGCTTGTTACAGAGCTGCTTTCCTTCTCGTGGTCCCTACATTGGAAACACTTTTGTGCCACCAACCCCACCTGTAAGACTCAGTCCAAAACCAATACTTAACACTGTGTGACTCAGTTCACTCCTCCATCGAACAATGATCCACGCCCACTGCTCCCAAATTACCACCTGTTAAATTTCCAGAGCTTTGCAATCTTGTATCTTACCTTACCATCATCCCGCAAATCCCTAAATGTGGAAACCAACCTCAAGTCTAAAGAAAGAATTGTAGTCCACCATCTAAAAACTGATCCTAATACAGGGTGATTCAAAAAGAATACCACAACTTTAAAAATGTGTATTTAATGAAAGAAACATAATATAACCTTCTGTTATACATCATTACAAAGAGTATTTAAAAAGGTTTTTTTTTCACTCAAAAACAAGTTCAGAGATGTTCAATATGGCCCCCTCCAGAAACTCGAGCAATATCAACCCGATACTCCAACTCGTTCCACACTCTCTGTAGCATATCAGGCGTAGCAGTTTGGATAGCTGCTGTTATTTCTCGTTTCAAATCATCAATGGTGGCTGGGAGAGGTTGCCGAAACACCATATCCTTAACATACCCCCATAAGAAAAAATCGCAAGGGGTAAGATCAGGGCTTCTTGGAGGCCAGTGATGAAGTGCTCTGTCACAGGCTGCCTGGCGGCCGATCCATCGCCTCGGATAGTTGACATTCAGGTAGTTACGGACAGATAAGTGCCAATGTGGTGGCGCTCCATCCTGCTGAAATATGAATTGTTGTGCTTCTTGTTCAAGCTGAGGGAACAGCCAATTCTGTAACATCTCCAGATACTGTAGTCCAGTTACAGTAGCACCTTCGAAGAAAAAGGGACCAAAAGCTTTATTGGCTGAAATGGCACAGAAAACGTTCACCTTAGGCGAGTCACGTTCATACTGAGTTGTTTCCCACGGATTCTCAGTGCCCCATATACAGACATTGTGACGGTTGACTTTCCCATTAGTGTGGAAAGTTGCTTCATCACTAAACACAATCTTTGAAACGAAAGATTCATCTGTTTCCACTTGAGCAAGGATAAAATCACAGAAATCGATTCTTTTAATCTTATCAGCTGCAGACAGTCCTTGAACCAATTTCAGACGATAAGGTTTCATAACTAACCTTTTTCATAGGACTCTCCATACAGTTGATTGTGGAATTTGCAGCTCTCTGCTAGCTCTGCGAGTCGATTTTCCTGGGCTGCGAACAAATGCTTGCTGGATGCGTGCTACATTTTCATCACTCGTTCTCGGCCGTCCAGAACTTTTCCCTTTGCACAAACACCCATTCTCTGTAAACTGTTTATACCAACGTTTAATACACCACCTATCAGGAGGTTTAACACCATACTTCGTTCGAAATGCACGCTGAACAACTGTCGTCGATTCACTTCTGCCGTACTCAATAACACAAAAAGCTTTCTGTTGAGCGGTCGCCATCTTAGCATCAACTGACGCTGACGCCTAGTCAACAGCGCCTCAAGCGAACAAATGTACAACTAAATGAAACTTTATAGCTCCCTTAATTCGCCGACAGATAGTGCTTAGCTCTGCCTTTTGTCGTTGCAGAGTTTTAAATTCCTAAAGTTGTGGTATTCTTTTTGAATCACCCTGTGTTATAATCCTTCCTTCTTACAAAAGCTCCACAACTATAGTTGTGAACCACAGAGATCACTTGGCAGGGGCCTCCGCCAGCTGTCGGATATATTCCACCTACAGACCCTGTCACATTGATCCTATTTCAGAACCTCTCCCTAAATCTCCCTCCCATCTCATCCTCACCACTCCCCGCATTTCCACCTTCTACATTCTTCCTAAAATTCATAAACCCAACAGCCCTGAACTCCCCATTGTGGCTGGTTACTGTGCCCCCACTGAGAGTATCTCTGTAGTTGTGGACCAACAAACTTCAGCCTATACCTATAACCTACTTTTGCAATAGAAGATCCAAACATTTCCTCCATTTAATCTCCTCAGCTGTTGTCCCTGTACTACCTGCCCCCACCCCCACCCCAGCTCTGTCGATGTCACCTCCTTTATGCTTACATCCCTAGTGCCAGTGGCCTATCCAGCATTGAACACTACCTTTCCCAATGTGTGCCCGACTCCAAACTTACCACCTCATTTTGGCTACTATGACCAATTATGTCCTCACTCATGATTACTTCTCCTTTAAAGGTATCAGCTATAAACAAATCTGTGATACAGCCATGGTCACCTTCATAGCACCATCCAATCCAGACCTATTCATGGGCCAGAGGAATCCTTCCTGAAATCCACATTCCTCCAGAACCTCAACACCTTCTCCCCCATTCGTTTCTTCTGGATCTCCTCAGCCTAACAAGCTACCTTCCTCAATATCATCCTCTACCATAAGGATGCCTACATTGATATCAAAGGCAGGGCCACCTGTCAAGGCAGCCATGTGATTTACCACATTTTACATGGGAATGGCAACCAACAAGATTTCTGTCCTCATGAACAGCCACCACTAAACTGCAGCCAAGAAATAACTGGACCACCCATATACTGAATATGCTGCACAACACAACGTTCTTCAGTTTAATACTGCTTTACAGCCTGTGCCATCTGGATTCTTCCTAGCAATTATCAGTTTTTCTGAGTTGCACAAGTGGGAACTCTCCATGCAACATATCCATCATTCCTATAATCTGCCTGTCCTCAGTCTTCACTACCTGCCTCTCCAGTTTGTAAGCAAGAGTTTGCAAAAAAGAAAAATGTTGAAGCAGTCATCCCAGCAGTGCTTGAGGGAAAAAGATGAAGCCAGGTGTGGATTGTTTACCATGTTAGTCAAATGATGCCTGTTGCTTGGGTTCTGAATCATACTTGGTTTCTTTTCACAAATGGCAGAGAAGCTGTAATATTTTTTGTATAATTGACTGTAGGCATCTAGCTGTGAGCCAAGTAGAAAGCCTGAATCGGTGCCTTCAGAAATTCTGTGAGAACATGGATTGTGACTCTCTAATCTGTGAAATGCAAACAATGGATTTATACAATAGGTTACTCTAATCATTGATATAGATAGCTCCTAAATACACTATCTGATCAAAAGAATCCAGATAGATACTAGTGGATGTTAATAAGGGGTGAGTCCACCCTTCATCTTTGTGATGGCTTGAATGCTGCTGGGGATGCTTTCGATGATGTATCTGAATGTCTGAGGAGGAATGACAGCCCATTATACCGCAGGAGCAAAAACCAGAGAAGGTAGTGGTGTATGAGGCTAGTGTGTGGAGCAAAGTCAACATATGGCCCGTGCTGCGCCGCTACTGTACACAGTACACAGTGCTAATATGTGTTCATATTCTTCTGCATTTAATGCTCACTTAAGAATAATAAAGGTACTACAACACCACTGCCTCTTTACTTACTGCTATTATCAGCTTACTGCTGGCACTGCACATGGTGGCTGCTTGACAGCTGTAGCCCATTCTTTTTATATACTTGCATACAGTCATTGTGCTAGCTGGACCTGTGGCAGCTGTTTGGAACTCATGGGTGATTTCTTCTGCTGATTTCATATGATTTTTTACATCCACACTTCTCAGTACTCAACAGTCCCTGTCCATCAGTGCATGAGGTGAGCTGGTCTTGACTTAGATTTGATTGTACCTTAACATTTCCACTTCGCAGTCACATCACCAACATTTGATTTGTGCAGTTTTTGAAGGGTTGAAATATCTGTGTTGGATTTGTCTCAGGTGACATGTACTTAATTGACCCATTTTGCTGCTACTTGCTTCTGTACTAACAACACAATATTCCCTTCTACCTTTTATAATGTTGGGTCGACCTGCCATGACATCTAGCGGTCAATTCCACTTTAATTAGGGGCATTCAAATGTCTCAGATCATCAAGATCATCAATTGTCAAGATAAGAAAATGGGTAAGAATATCAAAATATTAGTGATAAAGTGTAAAAGTATGTTGGTAGTCTGAAAAGAAAGAAATGACTCATCTCATTGAAACTACCTTATTTTTCAATGTAGTCTATGTGCACACTAATGTACTTGGTCTAGTGATGTTTCAATGCCATGAGCCGATCTTGGAAATTAGACTCCTCCAGCAAATGAGGTGAACAAAGGGAGAAGTGGCAGTATTTAGTTTCTTAGTTCATATATTTTTGCCATGGAAATGACACTTGTGTGTGGCCACACATTGTCTTAGTGAAAAATTACTTTCTTCCTTACCAAACCTGTCCATTGTTCACATCTCTCTTCCTGTAGTTGGTCCACAAAATTGACACTGTGATCTTTCCGGTCAACTATATTGCCTTTGCTTGCTTTGGTTATGGTGAGTCAACATATTTCCACTGATTTGGTTGTGGTTTTATCTCTGGAGTATAGTAGTGGACTCAAGTTTCATCTGTAGTCATGTACTGGTGCAAAAAACCTTGCTGGTTGCTCTGAAAACAGGTCAGAATTGTTCAAACATTATCATTCTGATGCATTTCTCATGTCATGTCATGGATGCATCTAGCAGATAATTTTCTCATATTAAATTCCACTGT
Source organism: Schistocerca americana (assembly GCF_021461395.2). Lineage (NCBI taxonomy): Eukaryota > Metazoa > Arthropoda > Insecta > Orthoptera > Acrididae > Schistocerca > Schistocerca americana. Next base: position 167,994,781 of record NC_060119.1, on the reverse strand, counting down.
TAAAATGTTATAAGCTTTTCAGATAACAGCCCTACAGCTTCTGCAGTTTCTCGCACTTTCAGTCAATGAACCTCTATGACAATTTTATGCACTATTGCAATAAATTCTGAGGTAGTGGCACATCTTGCCTGACCACTACACTGATTAGAATTTAACTGTCCAGACCAAATTTAAACTCGTTTGTCTACATGGCAGCGGTTGAATATGAAGTATCAGTGTCTCCTGATGTGCTCTAAAAATTGACTTGAATTTCCTTTGCTTTCATACCTTTCTTTGCAAAGTACTTAACCAGTGCTTGTAATTTTTTATTTTTTTTTATTTTTTTTTCATCTCAGCAATTCAGTGTATGGAATCAACAATGGAGAGACATATGCATCAGAGTTCTCTAGCCAGACAATTGACACGCCATAAGTTTACTCAGAAAGAATGAGCTTTATGCAAGAACCTCATTGTACTAATGCTATTATCTGGTGGTGATTGTGGAAACTTTTGAAACTGCTCTTGAATTTGTGAAAAAGTGCAAGAGTCTGAAGAGCAATTAAGAACTGTTGTGGCTCACATAGTACTCAGTAACAGGTGTTGTCTGCAGATAGTAACAGAATCTTGAGAGCAAACCTCAGTGCGTATTGGAAAGTTAAATTCTGTGGAAGTTAAATTAACAGAGGTTAAAATGGAATGACTCAACATATGGCGGAGATGCTGAGTTGCTGATAGGTGCAACAATAGGACCATCAGAAAGTAAACTATCGGCCAACAAGGCCTTCATCGGAAACAGAAACACAACGCACACACACATGCACACGCACACTCACGCAAACACAACTCACACTCGCATGATCACAGCCTCTGGATGCTGAGTGTGAGGTATCTAAATGTTTCGCTGCTCATGAGTATTTATGAGAAACACAGAAAGTCACACTTCCTTGCAGACATTTTCAAACCATATTAATACTGGGGACTAGGAATCATCGTAAAATAATGAATCTGAATCTATGTTAGTCAGGGTTAAAGGTATTGACAATTGTAAAAAAATTAAACGTATGGGTGATCTCACCCATTACTATAGAAATTAAACAAATTAATCCCTTTTGTTTATCTTTATCAAAAAACTACAAATTGTTTACTTTATTAATGAGCACATAGCATTAGCCACATGGGATTTTCTCCATGTGAACATTGACTTCAGTGATTACGCAACTGCTTATTGCTCTGTGTTTAAAAACAGACACCTGAACGCGCATGGTGCTAGAGTGAATACAGCTTGCATAAGGGATAACACCCAGACACTGGACTTAGAAAATTTCTGGTCCACAGCGTCAATCAAGGACCTGTAGGTGTACATCAAGAACCAGGGGCTCAAAGATGCAACAGTTTTGTCTGTATAAGTAATCATTTTGTTAAGAAGGAATCATTTTGTTAAGAAGGTGTTAGTCTTTGTACAGCCGCTCGAGCAACAGCATTGGACCACTTACACAGAAGATTCCACTATATTATAGGAGGAGAAGGCGTACCTGCCTTACAGTCTATAAAGCAATAGACAATATTTCTATTAATACTGAGAACTATGTAGGTGCACAAGTCATCCTGCATGGTCCACCAGTGTTCTGTGGTGGAAGTTGGAACTTTACCCCTAGCAACAATGATACCATGCATCTGCATGTTGTACCTATTATCTGTCTCATGGGCTGGTACTAAGACTGTAAATCAAGCAAGTTTTCTATAGAGGATGAAACAAATAAAATTACACAAACAAGACTGCAGAATGTATCAGTTACTGAAAATGCAATTGCCATATTCTGCCTCTTTAATAATAATTGAACAGTACAGCTCATCTGCGAAATGAATCTTCATTATAATGATATCACATTTTTCATGCCTGGTAATTTCTTTTAAATTGTAACACTATTTATGATAGAGAGATACAAGCTCTTTTTTTTTCAAATTGAGTACTGTACCAATTGCAATAAAATAAGTAATAAATCATGTTGAAGTATGTTAGTAAGAGTTACAGAATTTTTTATAGGTTTCTAAGAAAGGATTTAAGTTACAGATTTTTCATAATTTTGCAAAATTGATACAAAGAACATGCATTAGAAAAGTAAAGACTTTTATATGTACAACAGCAGATGAAGAATCTTGTGTTCTGTAAATTTGTTCATGAGATTAAGAGAGGAACTGCAGTATTTGTTGCCTTCTTTCTTTGTAGAGTGAGCTTATTTGCCATCAGAACTAACATGATAATATGAAATTGGATAGATGAAACATCTACTCACCTAGTGGCAGTAGGGGAACACACATACAAAGGAATTAAAATTTTCAAGCCTTTGGAGCCAGTGGCTCCTTCTGGCAGAAGGACTGAAGGGAAGGGGTGTGAAGGAAAAGGACTGGTGAGGTTTAAGAAATGGGGGGGAAATGAAATGAGCATATGGCATCATCTGCCAGGAGGCCCCATTCAGGGAAGTTCAGCCGCCAAATGCAAGTCTTATTTCAGTTGACGCCACATTGGGCGATTTGCGCACTGGTGATGAGGAATAAATGATGATGATGAGGACAACACAACACCTAGTCCACGAACAGATAAAATCTCTAACCCGGCCGGGAATCAAACCCGGGCCCACTTGCATGGGAGGCGAGCATGTTGCCACCCAGATAAGCAGGCGGACAGAAATGGGGGAGAGTTCAGAAAAGTGGTCCAGAACCCTAGGCCAGGGAGACCTACCAAATGGGATGAGAAGGAAAGACTGCAACCTGACAAGATTTGAAAACCTGAAAGTGTAAAGATGGCAGATAAGGTAATATGCAAGACAGAGTTCACTGCCAAAGCATCGTGCACAAAATCATAAGAAAACACAGCAAAGTGGATTATATGTGATGAAGGTAGGAGGGACAAGGGGTGTGAGGAAAAAATAGACAGGCCTGAAAATGAAAGAAATACAAAACTAAAAGGGATTGCAGAAAGGAGGATTAGTTACTGTGAAGAAATGCTGAGCCTGAAGAAATTAATGTAAATTAAGTCCAGGTGGTTGGTTAGAACCAAGGACATATTGCAATGCTAGACTTCACTTCAAAAAGCTATCCCATCTTCTCCTAAACTACCTAAACAGTGGTACTTCTGTTCCTGTAGACTTTCCTGAACTCTTCTCATTTCTTAAACCTCACCAGTCCTTTTCACTCACACCTCTTCCCCTTCAATCCTTTTGCCAGAGGAAGGAGCCACTGGCTCCAAAAGCTTGCAGATTTTAATAGCTTTATATGTATGTTGTTCTGCCACTACTTGGAGAGTAGATTTTTTTTGTCTATCCAATTAGATTATACTTTCAAAAAATTGTTATTTTTGTTGAACTCACGTGATACATCAACAAGGTGCACTCTATGAACAATCTGTTAGGTTAGGTAGCATGTTAGGATAAATGGGCTCGTCTTTGACATTAATAAAGGAGCTGTCCTGCAAGCAATTCTTGCAGATTATTTCAATCACACTATAACTCCCAATTGTTAGTAACATATAGGGATCTGAAAAACTATGACAATGCAGGTGTTAAGGGATTGATCTGTTTGACTGAAATGAAGGAAAACCATGAATGTAATTGTATATGTTAATTAAAATCCAACTTTTATGCTATTAATATCATGTAACAACCAATGAAATCCTATATTTTATTATATAATTTTACATTTTTCCACTGGATAGACATTGCATGTGCTCACTGTTAGACAGCTTCTTGTTTATTTGACAGTGTGGAAGCCAAATAAAATAAATTTCCATTGAAGCATTAAAATAATTTCGTATAATTCTAATTATAACATCACAGGTTTCTGTATGTAGCTAGTGATTGCAGTTATGATGGCAATAATACACTTTATAAGAGATGTCAGTCTTAATCTCTGGAGGAAATTTTATTTTAAGATGGTGCTAAAAGATAAATTACTCACTTTCTCCTGTCATTAAGAAAGCTATGGGAAGAATGGTGCTGCAAGAACAATGCATGTTGTGTATTGCTGAAGATCTTGGTGCACCGAAGTTACCATCATCAGTATTTAATTATTTTCTGTGTCAGTGATCATAATGGGAAAATATGATGGTGGATCACCTCCATCAAACCATGTAAATGCCATTGTAATTTGGAAGAAACTCCAGTGAGCAGTGTAGAAAAATATTATTGCTCCTAGTAAATGACTGCATTTAATTAGTGCACTGAGAGAGAGAGAGAGAGAGAGAGAGAGAAAACTTTGAATTGCAAATTTCCAAATAAAATGACTTAGAGGTTACTCATTCTTGCTTAAAAGTTAACTTTTTTCATACTTTCTTTTCAAATAATATGGTACTGAGACTGCTTTCAGTTTTTTTTCACACTTCAATTTATAAATAACTTTTCTTTAGTAATTGATGACAAAGTAATGTGATCTACTGTAGAAATATTTTCTGTTAAGTAACTGTGATCTATGTGGAACCTTGTTTTGTTTGGCATCCGTTCAACATCATAGCTTACTTTGATTTATTATAAAATGCATGTTTCATAGCGAGAATGTATTGTGCCTCTTTAGTGCTTTCAATTGTTTGAATTTTTCTGGAATTAGTTGGAAGTTCTGTGTGGATTCTTTATTACTGAAATTACTTTGAATAAAATGTAGTCACAAATAATTAGCTAATGTTTCTGGCTGTTCATACAAGTTCAGTGGTGGCATTATGTGTCAAGTGAGTATTTAAAGAAGCTCCAAGTGCAAAGAAAATTTTGTCATTCCCTCCTGAAAATTGTGTTTCATGGACAAAACATCTAAAATAATTTTTTCTACTTTCTCATTTAATTTCATTGTGTTCGACAATAGAAATTGTCCAGAGATGATGCTGTTAAAATGTTTGTTAATGGTAGTTTCATTGTGGAAATTATTGAAAACTGCTTAATAATGTATTGAATATTGCATAATATTTAACTAATGTATTTATATACAGCAGGTATAAATGTGAACAGAGAGAAAGAGAACATTATTAAACAGGAATGCATGCCATATTATAGGTTTTTCCTGCCAACCAACATTTAAAATCAAATTAAAACATTTCACATCATTACAAAATGCCATATTCATAATGTATGGAACAAGTATTAATTTAATGTGATGTAATATAATTAAATGTCTTTGTGTCCCACCAGAATACATACATATCTTTTTTGTTGAATTCATATTGCTTAAATTTTGCCATCTTCACCCTTTCTGTAGGCCAATTCTGTCTTCAAATATTTAACTTTCATCTTCATTTTTTCTCAATATTTTATTTCTTACTTCTCAGTTTGTTCATTTGTGGTGCTTGCCTGTTCCCTCAAATTGTCATTATATTGGAGCAGGTTTCACTGACTGATGATTTTGCAATCTCTGTTAAGTAAAATACTACTTCTTAAAGATGCTGCAAAAACTATATTATTTTGAATGAAATCTATTACTTCAATTTAAATTTTGCTTCAAATTTTATGCTTGTTGCTGCAGCCTTCCCCATAGATACTACCTGTACATCACAACCTTCCTAGAACAAAAAATTAAAAAAATTAAAATAAATAAAATGAAATACAAAAATACTAATTTGGGTTCCATTTCCATGACCTTCTCCAGTTACTGCTTTCTTGTGTCATATGGAGAACAATTCAGTTTGGAAAGGCTGCAGCTGTTCCATGTATTAACTGTAGAATGATTATCTGAAGGCAAGTAAAATAGAACTTAGGAAGAATACACAGCAAGCAGTTTTTATAAGAGGATGGGGGGGGGGGGGGGGCGGGATAGACATGGGGGAGAGGTTATTAAAGACTGGTGTCTAATGAGAATTTATGAAGCTTGGTGTAAGCATATGGAGTAGCTAGGAGAGGCTGTTGCTTTTCAGTAAATAAGTTCATCTATTTTTATTCTGTAACATCCTTCAATCACCTATCGCAAGTTTATAGTTAAGGATGAAAATAACACAACTTTGTTTTGTTCCACTAATTATTGTATCTTTACTGACTGATACTCTTAGGTTTAGAACAGTTATTGCCTATTGTGTTGTCTACGTTCATTTTCATAAATTCACTTGCTTGCTACTTTAAAATATTTTGAAATGAATCCATGCATACAATGCAATTCATAAGGAAATGCATTAATGAAAAAGTGTGTTTGATAGCTCAAGAGCATATATGAAAAGCAGTCACATATTTTAAATCTAACATGTGTAAATGTATTTGTGGCAGCATTTAAAAATGTTATGAAATACATGTCTACCATGATAAAATGACAATTACAATTACTTTTCTGTCTTCAACTGATGAAGCTTACATTAGCATGGAGACAGCTATAGAAATAACATGATTTATTAAGATGGATGCTGACTTAGATAAGTTAAAACAAATCATTAGAAATAACAAGAAGTGAACAATGGATAAGAGAAGACCTGAAATAATAAAAATAAATAATATTTGCAAAACAAATTTGGTTTATCATGGTAGTTATGCAAAAATATTTTTCTACAAAAAAAGAAAATCTCTTTTTATTATTATTATTATTGTCGGACATTTAGTCATTGACACACACACACACAAACAAGACTGAAAACTTAATTAGGTCAAAAAATAAAATGTGTGTCTGTCAATGACTCAGTGCCTTTACTATTCAGCAAGTTGTTACCTTTGCTCCTAAATTATTTACATTCTGCCAGAATTTTAGTTTAGTGGCTTCCTCACATCCCATGCATTTTGGATCTCCCTTCTCTGATCCCACCTCCACAGTATTAGAGTTCTGGACTACAAAGATAAGAGTTACCTGTGCGACACACCCTTTGTTCCTTTAATCCTTCTTGCCACCTATCTCCACTAACCCACTGCACCCATATCCTCTATCAAATAGTCTCCACTTCTTCTGTCCTGCACACCTCCCAATCCATTCCTCCATGTCATTGTCATCAGACTACAGTCTAACTCACCAGCTCTGGTGTCTGTGTGTTGCATCCCCATCCTGTACACCTGCCACCTTGTCTTGCCACATTCATTTTCTTCACACCACTACTGCCTCTTACTGATCTTCTGGTCACCCCTCCCCAATTTGCTCCTGCCTCATTTCACCCTCTAATGTGCGTGTGTGTGGCATGTGTGTGTGTGCACATGGGCATGCGTGTGTTATAGTGTGTGTGTGTGTGTGTGTGTGTGTGTGTGTGTGTGTGTGTATAGGTACATCCGCAAACCTGTGCACACACTCATATTTTTGTGTCCTCTAGCTCTTTAAATGGTTCATACAAAAGCTAGCAAACTTTTCTAATTTTTTAATTTTTTTTTAATGTGCCTGTCGTAAACTCTATGCTTCTACTATTCAGTGAGTTCTCTCTTTTACTCCTTAGTTACACAACATTTATATATATAGTGTATTAACTGCCATTCTTTGAGCAGTGCACAGATTATCTGCATATAATCATGCATTTTTTTAAATAATTTTCTATCAGAGTGACCTCCCTGAACACAACTGAGTCATACAGAAACAGCCTCAGAGAATTGCAAACACTGCCTGCCATACACATATTTTTTTCATTAATTAGGGTATATTTAGTTCCATACATCACAGTTAAGGTTAAGGAGTTCACTATTGTGGATACAGTTGATTAGATTCTTTGGTATTAGTTATTGTTTATGCGAAAATGTGAAACACTTTGTTGACACAGCTAATTGAAAGGGACAAACAATTTTTGTCATTTTTGCACAATGATCTTGATCTGATATCATCTAAATATCGTCAAAAACCACTGAGCTATGGAAAAGTGAGCACTGGACTCTGATTATTGGATGAGTTTGCTTTATTTAATTGTTGTCCTTAGCCCATTGCTATAATGTGAAACATCAAGAGGGTGGTACAATCACTAGAGAAGCAGTCAATTCTTCTTACCAGGAAATTTTCAGTGGAGTTTATTACCTGTTCTTATATCTGTACTTATTCATTTTAATAGGTCACAGAGTGTATCACAGATTTTCTGAAAGTGGGGAACTTTGCACATGTCTGAGCTCCCTTGCTTTGTATGTCGTAAACAGATGTAACACATGGCATGATGAAGGCCAGTTACAAAAATGACCAAAATGTTGTTTTGTCACTTTAGAGCAAGTTGAGTTTCATATGATTAGTGCTCAGCAAATCCACACTGATTATTAGAAAGAAGTTGGTAAGTTAGTAAAAGTTCCATCATGTATGAGCACAAAATATGTTTTGTAAATGAAGGCTATGATACCTCCTAAACTGTCTTATTTATCAAGTGAGTGAGGGTTTTAAAATTGTTTTTGTTTTCAAACCATTTGATACACCCACTGTTTTTATTTCCAGTGTCTCAGCTAGCCTGGCCAGGGCCATAAATACAGAGGAGTCACATATTATATTATAAATACTTCTATAGTTCACATGCTATGTGTACTAAACAACTGACATTCTACTTTTGGGATGTTTGTTTTATTATCTTTATTTGTTTAAATGAAGAGAGAGATTATGTTAACCATAATTAAGAGTCTTGCACCATGTTGCATGAGAAAAAGATCTGTAACATCTATAGAATTAGTGACAAATTGAATAAATATGCCCATACAGGCTCATCTAATTCACTGTCATTGACATCCCTCTAAAAGCTCTACAATCTCTTTTTCACCAAGGACTGTGCATGAAAAACTAGCCATTTCAAACCTACTAACTTGAACATAATAATTACAACCTTTCTCTCAACACAAATGCTACAGTTTGACACCATGTTAACACAGGCTTCCCTAAACAGCAATATTATACAGCATTGATGCCTAGTACAGTTAGATTTGGGAATGTAGCATGCAAGAACTATGAAAAATCATGTCAAATGAAGCCTGACATCAGAGTGAAAACAAAATTTGTAGTGTTGAGCACTACCTTTCATTGGACTGGAAAGGGTTAATTTATGTAACTAACTGACACCACTGAGACAGATCTGAAGCTGCTAACTTTCTGAATTGGTAGCAATAACCGTAATATTGATTTTTAACCATCATTATGGAAACCAGCACCACTCCTTCATATAACATGTTATAGGTATGTTCACACTCGAAAATAATGGTGGAATTCCTACATTTAATGATTTTTCAGATTGTGATTCCCAGCTGCTAATCTTAATATTATGCTGCTTCATTTAAAAATAACAGTTAATGATAAACTACATGGGGAATAAATGAAAAGCAGCCATCCAATTCAAGGATCGTTTGAGAAATACAGACTGTAGAAACATACACAGTTCACCAGGAATACATTAAAAATGTATTGTTGCTACAAAATTTTTGTTGTTCAAACCTGATGATCAAGCATATTAAGCCCATCTCTGTAGCTCAGTGGTCAACATGTGTGAGTACCATATGGAGGACCTGGATTTGATTCTCTGTGCTGCCAGGGACTTCTCCTAGAACAGGGACCATGCAACCATGTGATGCCAACAGAGAAGCTGCGTGAATGAAAAATATTGATTCCAAGGTCTTGAAAGCAGGCAACAGCCAGGAGAGTGATGTGCTGACCACATGCCCCTCCTTACCACTGCCTCTGATAGCAACAGCTATTCAGCATCATGTGGTCCTCTGGACCTGATTATGGAGGCTTTTTTTCTTTTTTTCCCCCAGACTTATTGATCTCTGAATTACTGGTTTACTGTGTACATCAGTAAGTCTTGCAACACTAAGATAAAAATTTACTTAACACTGAGGAGCACAAGTGATTAAATAGTAAATCAGTTTACATTTATAAAATTGTAAACAAAGATGTGAGAGGACAGGAGTGATATTCCAATTGTCATGAGAACATCCAAGTTTAAATTACTCTTGGATTCCCTGAATCACTTAAGACAATTGGCAGAATTCCTTAGCCCATGGCCCATTTCCTTACCTTTCCTTATCCTGTCTGAACTTTTGTTTCATCTCTAATGATCTCATTGTTGATGGGCTAGTAAATCCTAATATATCCTCCTGTTTTATTTTCACCTTAACAGAAGAGATATTAGCTCCATAGGCTATTAACACATTTTACATTTTAAAATGCAAGGAGATGAAAAGAGAGGGATAGATGCTACTCACCACATAGAGGAGGTATTGAGTGACATACACAAGGAAAAAGATTACTAGACATTTCCAGCTGTTAGACTAAGTCCTTCATTAGATGTAGGCAACTCACACACATTCACGTAAGCACAACTGATTGACACATGGTGATGGTCATCTCCAGATGCTGAAGCCGGACTGCATCTGTGTCTGAGTTGAGCAGCTTTGGAGGGATGGGGATGGGGAGGAGGAGAGGGAGGGAAGGGTATGGCAGGGTTGAATTGGGCTAAGACACTAGTGCTGCCTATGGGAGTGTGTAGAGTCATGATGGGGACAGGAAAGTGAGCTGCTAGGTACAGCTCTGGGTGGCTGATTTGTGGTGGTGGTAGTGGTGGTTGTGCCTCCCAGTGATGCATCCCTCATTCTTGTAATGTCCCAGCCTCAATCTTCATTGGTTCCCCACCTCCACCTGCATATCCCCTTCGCTGCCCCTGCTTCAGCCCTACACATGCTTTCTATCCTGCCAGAGCACGTGCATAGTCCTGTCCCCTTCTGTATTCTCCCCTTTGCCCCCAGCCCCCAAACACAGCCTCTTGTACTGTGTGTAGCACACTGTCCTGTCCCCACCACATCCCTGCATGCTCCTTCACACAGCACTATCATCTTCCCCAACCCTGCCCTGCTATTAACCCCCCCCCCCTCCCCCCCACACCTCCTCTGTACTTCTGCTACCAACCATGCCAAAGTTTCTCACCTCAGACATTGTCACAGTTGGGTGGAACTCACATACTGGAGGACACTGTCGTCTCCAGATGTCACCTGGAGGCAACAGTGTCTGTATGAGAGTTGTGCTTGTGTGAATGTTTGAAAGTACAAAGAGAGTCACTGATATTGCACATTGTAACTTTCAATAAGTTACAAATTGCCTTCTGCAAATCAAAGAGTGCTTATAATATTTGCAAGTGACAGTAGATGAGTGTAGACAAAAGGTAGAAAACATTTTTGTTACAGAATGGAGAGATTTTATCTTTGGTAACCTTCATAATAACAGACCTGTTAGCAATATCTCTTACTGTTGGCTTTGAAGAAGCAGTAACTTAATACTGGAACTATTACACTGAAGATATGGTACTATTTCAAGTGGCCTTAAATGTAATTTCATCACAGCTGCAATAGACTCTCCCCAAACTGTTATTTGTTCTCATATGCTTTCCCCATGTGTGATTTATGCCAGCTTAATGACATCTAGTACCTGGTCCATGTCATGTTCTCATTGGTTGCATGTCTTCTTCTTCTTCTTTATATTAAGGTGAATAAATAAATAAATAAAAACTTTTTTCTATAGATAAATGAGATCAGAAGAGATGAAACAGTGAAGAAAAAGGTTTTCCTCCTTTCATGTAAAGTCATGATAAAAGATTTTTTAATGTAAATCAACCATTCTTTTAGATAAGTAGTGCAAAAATGAAGAGAAATGATCTCATATTGCTGCTTCTTTTAAAACATGGTTAACAGTGCTCAGTCAGTTCCACAGTATTATTTTTCCCAGTATCAAGATAGTCTTCTAAATTTAAATATATTTTGTCAAATTTAATCTGCAACAGTAGTGTCATTAATATATATCATCTTACTAACTTAACATAAATCTCATCGTACTGATAAAATATTTTTGATTAATATTTGAATACAGGCTCTGCTTCACAAAATTAAAACTACTCCTGTTAGCAATTGAAATAAAAGGGGAAGATGGTGCTGATAGCAAGATATCCATAAATCCACGCGGGGTGAAAATACAAGCAAACACACAAGGATTCTTCATTGCTCAATCAGCTGATGAAGTGAAACGGTAAGTTTTCGTGTGTACATGTAAATTTAGGCTTAATAAAGTCTTATATTATAAACACTGCATATAAATCATATAAATTTGTACTTAACAGATAACAGCAGTATTGATATAGACTAGTGTAGGAAACATTTAGTAATGGTACCTCTAGAGAGTTGTATTAATTTTATAAGTTGTCAACGATAAATTTAGAACTACTCCTATGCAAAAGGATGACAGTTCTTTCACTTGTGGAATTGATCTTTATATGATTTCCCTTTGTTGATAACTGCCATAATTTATCAAGGACACTAATTAGTTTGTTGACTGCCTGAGATCTCTCTCTATTTCACATCCAACTACTACCCTTCTTGCCACTATTTATACCATGTTACTTTGAACGAATGTTCCTCAGGTACATGGCCTTTCTGCTACTGAACAATACCTTATCCAGGATCACTCTGTTTGCAAGTTCAAGAAATTATTTCTATTCACTCTTGACAGCTTCATAGAGGCTACCTAGATTGTGAGATGAAGAGTTACAAAAAGATCAGTTGTACAACAATGGGGACTAAGATATTCTTTCCTATAGAAAATCCCCTCATACATTCAGATTCATCAATGACATATTTACACCATACACTTATGTAATTAACTAACACATATTATTTACTGAAAATGTAGATACTGGTAGAAGCTGATCTTAGGAGAGACCAGTTTTTGATTTGGAGAAATGTGTGAATAGATTAGACAATACAAAGCCTATGACTTTTCTTAGAAGCTAGGCTAACATAATAAAGTTTGTAGATTTAAAGGAAATATTTGGCAAAGTTGACTTAAACACTCACTTTCAAATGCTGAATACCTTCAGGGGTAAAATACAGGGAGTATGGAGTATTTAGAAATTATACAGAAATCAGACTCAAGTTACAAGTAAAAGAATCTGAAAGGGAAGCAGTAGTTGTGTGTGCTGATGTGTATTCAATCTGTACATTGCACAAGTGGTAAAGGAAAACAAAAGATAATTTGGAAGGCAAATGAAAGTTCAGGGAGAACAAATAAAAGCTTTTAGGTTTGCCAGTGACATTGAAACTCTGTCAGAGATGGCAAATGACTTTGAAGATAAATTAAATGGAATGGATAGTGTCTTGAAGAAAGATTACACAGGGCAACGAAAAAAAAATTTTAAATACATTTTTTACTTTGATAGCTGATCTTTATAGATTTTTATTAGCTGAATTCAAATCTAGCCTTAGTTTTTTTACCACCCATAGGTCTTGAGCAATATGCTTTTTATTATATAGTATAAAAATCCAATTCTATACAGTAAACCCTGGGAAATTAATGTAATGCTTTGTTATAACATAAGCATGGTTTGTATTTACAGTAAGCTACTTGGAACAATGATGTGTGTTAATAGAGGTTTCACTTGTCAGCTGAAATTGGTTTGTATTTTCTTTCTCCTTTTTTTTTTTTTTTAAAAAAAAAAAGCTTCTTGTGTAGCTTTTTCTATGGTGAGTTGCTTGCTGAACTTCTCTGTGAAGTGACCAACAGTAGTCCCTCATCATGTTGGTGTTCCAGCGGCCTTCATAGTGTTTTTCCATCACTTTAATGTCCTGGTGAAAACACTTTCCTTGCTCCTCACTAACATATGTCATATTGTCCGGGAAGTAATCAGCGTGACTGTTCAAAAAGAGAACTTTCAGGCTCATTAAACATCCCAAAGTTTTAAACTTCTTTAAAATTGTAGCTATAATAGAAACATATTCTGGGTCTTTTTCACATCCTAAGAACTTTGTAATACTTTGCTTGAATGATACCCATGCTTTTTTCTTATTTAAGGTCAGTGTTGATTCGAAGTTAACATCAAACATCAATTTTCTAATGTCAGGTCTGACAAAGACACCTTCTTTTAGTTTAGCTTCTGAAAGGTGTGGAAACTTTTCTTTAGGCAAAGTCTTTACAAACTGTTTCATTAGGTTTAACTTCATATGTAGAAGTGGTAGGGATACGTTTTGTGGACCTACAAGGTTTTTGTGTAGAATGTTCTTCTCACTAGGTTTTAAAGACTCCCTCACGGGCCAGTTCTTTCTGCACCAGTGTTGATTTCTAGCCCTACTGTCCCATACACACAAGAAACATGGAAATTTGGTAAAGCCACCTTGCTGACCAAGGAGCATGCCTGTTACTTTTAGATTGCCACATATTATCCAACCATGAACAGAATAGCATATTATTGCATTTAGCACTATTTCTAGGTTTTCATAGCTTTCTTTCATATGTACAGGATGTCCAACAAGTATAGATGCATTCATGTTACCATTGTGTAATAAAACAGCCTTTAAATGAGTTTTGGATGAATCAATAAACAGCCTCCAGTCTTCCTTTTTGTATTCAATAGCAAACTCATTCATCAGACCAGGAATGTCTGAACAGTACACTAAATCACCTTCTTGTTGAAAAAACTTGGAAAATTGCTGCACTCTATTTCTGTACATGTATATGCTGGTTGCAACTGCCAATAAGTTCTTTTCTTTTAATCTAGAGCCAAGCAATTCTGCTTTTCTTTTGTTAAGCCCAGATCCCTGACCAAATCGTTAAGCTTGGTCTGAGTAAACAATTTGGGCTCTAGACTTTCCGTATTACAATGGAATTCATGATCATCTGGTTCATCTAAATCACATTGTACATCAGAAAATACTTCTGTTGGAACAGAATTTAAATCATCTGGTGGTTCAGGAACCAGCAAATCTACACCATGCCCTACTGGTCAGATGGCAGATGGAAGATCTTGCTTTTTGAATTATGACCAATAATATCAACACTGCAAAAGTAGCAATCGTCAGAATGATTTCTTGGCTCCCTCCATTTCATAGGAACAGCAAATCTAAAGTTTTTTTTTCTCGTTTTTGGACTTCAACACACATATCATACCTTATTGGTGAGCAAGATTTATCTGGATCACCAAGTTTAGATCCAAAGTATGGTAGATAAACCTTTTTCACAAAGTCTGTAATGTTTCTTTGGTGTTTCTTATTCACAGATTTGCCACAAATATAACAAAAACTGTCAGCAGTTGGCTTGGTTATCCTCCTGGTTTCTGGTATTCCTTTTGGTTTTTGTTTCTCTTGTGTTTTCTTTTTCATCTTTTCATTTCGGCATTTTGATCTCCCCCTTCTAAATTTTCTCTCCGTAGTGTGAGCCAGCTGGGGAAGAACACCTTACTCAGCATCTTCAGCATGTGGCCTTACTTCTTCTTGCAGCCTTTCCTTGACACTGCTATATAGCCAGCATGGTAGTCAGTCCATGTGGTGGCATAGTTATGTACCATTTTGGTTGAGCCCCTGACAACTCAGGAGATCATATTTCTGATATCTGAGCTGTTGTCGCCTTGGTTGTATGCAGGAGTGGATGTTTGTCATTCTGAAGCATCGGATTTCTGGGCAGCAACCACCAAAAAGACAGACAGCCCCTGCTGTGGCTTGCTGGTACTGACGTGGAGAGCCCCTGGTATCAGGGCGGATGCTTTGTGTATGAAATGCCGTAAGTTTCAAATAAAAATTAGCTGTTCTTCTGCAGCCATCTCTTTAGTTGGCAATGGATCTTAATGCTGCTTCTTATTACCTTGTAGCTTTCCCTTCCCTGGCTACATGCTGGGAGGACGGTCAGGCTCATCAGTGTGGGGTGAAATCCTATCACCGATACCTGCTTTGCACCAGGACTGACAGCGTACTTTCACTGCCACCAAGAGATTATTTTTTGTGGAAGTTATCAAAGACAAGTTCAGTAAAGTTGATTCTGAGTAAGATGTGGTAGGGTCCACTGTTAATCAACACTTCTTCTGCTGCCCAATCTATGGCCCTTCATTCCTGTGACAATTGTGATGACATCCCAGTGTCCTCATAAATTTTTCAATATTGTTCAGGGAGTCATTTTTCATAGGGAACTCATCCTCAAACTGATGAGGAACTCTGGGCCAACCTGGAATGGTGAGGTATTAATTTCTTTTAGTGTGTTCATAGAGGACATAAGGACAGTTGCATCGATACTGGTACCTTTGTTCTTGCATTTCAGAGGGATATCCTTGTGGAGTAGGTAGAGGTAATGGCTTATCGGTGTGGCACAAAGCCGTACAACCTGTCACCCATGAAGTGTTTTGGGTGCTTGTGATTGGGACTGTCCTCCGGCTGACAGTGGACCCTTCATACAGTGCATGTGGACACCCTCTCCAACAGGGGAGCCCCAGTGTACCATTGCCCATGTGTAAATTGTCATGGCTATGAGTATAACTCACTTGATCGTTTATCCTGCACTGTGGCTCATCATAAATATGACCATCTTCAACCTGTGTCTGTGACATCTGACTTTGCCTCTGTTATGTCCTTTCCCTCTCCTCCCTTCTACTTACCTCAGTCTTGCACTGAGAGAGGTTGTGCTGTGGTTGGCACACTGGACTCACAGAGGATGACAGCTCCAACCCATGTCCAGCCATCCAAATTTAGTTTTTCCATGATTTCCCTAAATCTCTCCAGCCAAATGTTAGAATGGTTCCTTTCTAAAAGCATAGCTGATTTCCTTCCCCATCCTTGACATGATCAGAGCCCTCCTCTCTGGATGCCACTCCCCCTACCCAGTTGGAGAAGTGTCCCCCTTTTCTGGTGCCTGCTGGTGATGGGCTCCTGGCATCCCCTCATGAGACACCTCCTTCACAAAGCCTCTCATACCAGAGGCCCACTGCCACAAGACATCTGCAGGACTCAAAGTCTTTGTGTCCCAAGGTCACCCACTCTCTCTTGGTTCCAGGTCTTGCTGAAACCTGCTCTCTCTCTGGGCCCAAGGCCGCTCTCTCTTTGGACCCTGCCATCCTCACCCTACAAATGAAAAAAAGAAACACAAGTCAATCCTTTCAACCTGAAATCAACCTTCTGTTTATGTACGTCACCCTAGCCTTGTTGGTGAAGGATAGTGACCCTTCTGAGTCACTGGCTTCAACAAGTTGGCCTCTTATTTGGATCCCCTTTTACTGTTTATTCAGTGGAACTGTGGGGATACTACCATCACCATCTGAAGTTGCAATTACTTATTTCCTTTTATTCCACGTCTTGTTTTTTCTCCGGGAATCTCATTTTACCAATGGTCACTCCCTGACTCCTCATGGGTTCCTTGCTTTGTATTGGAACTGGATTGTCCATTTGAGGGTTTCTGGTGGTGTTTGCACATTGAACTGTATAGACTTTGTTACTACATAAATACCCCTTTGTACCACATTGGAACTGTCTCCGTCCAGTTCCACTTGGACTCTGCAGTCATAGTTTGCAATCACTGTTTCTCTCTTGACAGTCCACCTAAACCCATTGCTGTAACTGACCTTCAGTAACTCCACCTATTCTTCCTAATCCTTGGGGATTTTAATGCCCATCACCCCTTGTGGGGCAGTGCTTTTTTGTCTAGTCATGGTCTCCTCATAGACAACTATTTGGCAACTATTTATTCACAAATGATACAAAAGAGTTACATGTTTGTACCTGTTACTGTCCTTCAAAGTAGCCACCAGCATTGTTTAGAACCCATTTCCAACAATGTGGAAGGCATAGTATACTGTTAGCAGAGCCTGTTCTGTTAATGGTGCGGATGGAGAGGCCTACTGCCTGTCGAATCTCTGAAAACAGTTCTGAAGCGAATGCCACAAAGTGATTCCTTCATCTTTGGAATCAAATCAAAGTCACAAGGACTTAATTCCATGGAGTATGATGGATGGCACAGTACTTCCCAGTCCCATCAACTGAACAGGGCAGCCACAGCTTGCGCTGTATGCGCCCACGCATTGTCGTGCAAAATGATCAGTAGGTTGTGCAGAAAGTGTCACCACTTCTTTCGCAAAGCTGGTCGCAGGTGATGCTCCAAAAACGAACAGTAATACTGTGCATTGATGGTGGCATTCACTTCAGAACTGTTCCAGAGATTTGA
Source organism: Schistocerca americana (assembly GCF_021461395.2). Taxonomy (NCBI): domain Eukaryota; kingdom Metazoa; phylum Arthropoda; class Insecta; order Orthoptera; family Acrididae; genus Schistocerca; species Schistocerca americana. Next base: position 167,976,958 of record NC_060119.1, on the reverse strand, counting down.
CAGACAGTAGACCTCTCCATTCGCGCCCTCAACAGAACAGCCTCTGCTAACGATATACTACGCGTTCCACATTGCTGGAAACAGGTTCTACAAAATGCTGGTGACTACTTTGAAGGACAGTAACAGGTGTGAACATGTAACTCTTTTGTTTCAGTTGTGAATAAATTGCTGCCACTATTTAAGTTCCAACCCTCGTACAATCCAAAAGTGTGGACTTCGAGGCCCCTCCCAATTTTCATTCACCAGCTCCTGCACCACCAGACATTTCGAGTTTGGGTTGGCACCATTATCAACTCTCTGCAGACCCAGGAGAAAGGTGTTACACAGGATTCCATATTAAGTGTTCTTCTTTCCCTCATTGCTATTAATGGACTTGTGGCTTTTGTCAGACCATTGGTCACTCCTGCTGTGTATATGGATGATTTCTGTATCTGGGCTAGTTCTCTTTCATTGGCTTCTGCAGAGTGACAGCTCCAGATTGCCATTTGGCATGTGTCTGCATACTCTCACATGGTTTTCGCTCCTTATATCGAGGGTAGTACATTTCTGCTGCCATACTATGGTCCACCCTGGTCTGGAGTTGTACCTTGATATGCAACACCTGACTGTGGTCCTTCATCTTCTTTTCTAGGGTCTTCTTTTTGACAACAATCTTACTTGGTTGCCCTATATCTGCATTCTGAAGGTTGGTTGTTTCTGTAAACTCAGTGTCCACTTCCTTGCCCCAGTCTCTTGTTTGACTTTTCTCCAACTTTATTGGGCTTTAGATCTGGCTCGTTTGCACTATGGTTGTCGAGTTTATGACTCAATTGCCCCTTCCACATTACTCCTCCCCATCATGGTATCTGGCCACCGGTGCCTCTTGCACTAGCCCTGTTGATAGTCTTCTGATTGATGCTGGGGCCCCCTTTTCGGTTGAGTGGTTCCAGCTCCTGGTTTCCTGTGCCATCACAATCCACTCATTCCCTACTCACCCCTCCTATTCTATTCTTTTCATGGCTTCAGCATGTCGCCTGCCCACTGCTGGGTTTACTGGTTGGGCTGCACCACACTACTTCTCTCCTGTGAAATATCCATCTTCCCTCTTTGTCCTGTTCCCCACGTTCCCTCCCAAGCACCCACCTTCGGTTAGTTCCTTTGCTTCAGATTCAGAAGGTCCTCTTCTGCGGTTTGAAAGCCTCCATCACTCCAGAAGTATTCCACTGTTCGTTCTGCCCACTCTTATAGGCATTTTTGGATGCAATTGTTTTTTATATTGATGGCTGTAAATCTGCCGATCACTTGTGTTATGCTTACACGTCTTCTGTTGGCATGGAACACCGTCTCTTGCCTGGCAAGTATGGTGTTTAATGCACAACTGGTGGCCATCTCTCAGCCCCTCTGCTTTATAAAACAGTCATACCTCACCTGAGTTTTATTTTGTCAGACTCGAAGAGTGGCCTTCAGGTTATCACCCAGTGTGTTTCCCGCAACACCTTGGTCTCTGCCGTCAATGACCTTGTTGCCAATCTTGATTATTTTGCTTGTTTGGTTGCTTTCCTTTGGGTTACTGGCCATGTGCGTATACTGGGTAATGAGCTTTCTGATTGCTTGGCTGGCGTGGAAAAGGGGGGGGGGGGGGGGGGGGAGCAGCCACATACCCACCACCTTCTGTGACCCCTCGAGGGATGAATTTGCAGCTTCACATCAAATTCGTTTCTGCTCAGTCATGGACCAGTTTTTGGAGGTAGCCTCCATGTCTAATAAACTTTCTGTGATCAAGGAGACTCCCACCACGTGGTGTTCTTCCCTCTGCTTCTCCTGGTAGGAATCTACCACCCTCTGCCATTTTCATATCAGCTATACCATGGTGACCCATGATTTTTTACTCCATAATGAGCTGCTCCCGCTCCTTTTTTGCTCTCTCTGCTTTGTTGTCCCAACTGTTAGTGGACAAACCTCACATGGCTATTTCCGTCCTCAGTTTTCTCTATGAAAGCGATTTCTCTTCCCAGATTTAAGCACCATACCTGCAGTTCCTCCTCTAATTGGAGTCTCACAGTTAATGTTGGCATTAGTTGGTTTTTAAGGCCTTCAGCCTCACCTCCATGCTGGACAAGTCCCCCCTCCCCCCCTCCCACATTTTGTCTGGTGTTTTGTGCTAGTTTGTTTTTGCTTTTCTTGTATCTTCTTCCCCTGTTGTTGTTCCCATTGTTTCATGATCATATTGAGATCAGGATGGTTATTTCCTGCCCCAACATTCCTTTCGCCATTTGCCTCTTTGTTTGCCCATTTTCGTTTCCCATTGACTGGACTGTGCTGTTTTTGTTCCTCCTCCCATAGTTCTGCCCCCCTCCCCATCCCAGCCCTGATCCAATCGACCAACCTACCAGCAATTCATTCTCTGGAGATTGGAACTGAGTCTCCCTCATATTCATTACCCCCTGGCTCTAGTAAACATTAATGGGTATGCATGCAACAGCATGTCCTATGTAATATGTTCCAAAAAGCCATGCTAAAATACAGGATTGTTCCTTGGGTTCTGTTGGTGATAGAAATGTAGGGTCAAGCATTTTAGATAGCCCTTGGGCTATGGAATGACTTAGTGTCACTATCCTTTGTACGGTGGTTAGCACACTGGCCTCGTATTTGGGAGGACGATGGTTCAACTGCGTGTCCAGTCATCCTGATTTTAGGTATTCTGTGATTTCCTAAATCGCTTAGGGCAAAAGCTAGGATGGTTCTTCCAAAATGGCACAGCTGCTTTTCTTCTCCATCCTTTCTAACCGGAGCTTGTGCTAAGTTTCTAATGATGTTATTGTCAACAGGACATTAAACACTAATCTCCTCCTCTTCCTCCTCCTCCTCCTCCTCCTATAGTGCAGGGACAAAGTATGAAAATTACTCACTTCCTCAAGCATAGGCAAATCAGGTGGTTCTTTTTGCATTCGATGTGGTGTACAGCAATCTTAAGTAGGTTATGGAGACACCACTAGTTCATGGGCAGTTTCTTAAGAAACCTGAAAAAAGATCTTTCTTACCATTTTTTGTACTGGAGTGAGCTGCATATTCCAAGCTGGCTACTCACAGCAAATGGCTGAAGTTTTTACGGTGTATTCCTAATACCCCCATCTCGAACAACCGTGAAAATTTTCTTGATTTCTATATCCATTTCCAATAGGTTGAAAAATACCTGGCATCCACATGTAAAATATGGACATGAAATCTGATATGAGGTTAAAACATAGTTTAAGAGTGACTTAGTATGGAGAAAAGCTCTGAAGTGTCTCTGTTATCAATAGAAGAATTCTGGAATCCCCCTGCTGTAGTACTGAAGCACATACATAATTTTTGTGCAATTGAAGTCTGGTCTGAGGCATAAAATTAATTTTGCTTTATTTCAATTTCACATAAGTAATCTATCAAAATTTTACTGATCCATAAAGTTCTTTTCATATGAGCAGCATGCCCTATTGTTGCAGGGAAAGAAAAAGAAACCAGTGAAAAAATGCTCCTATTGGAGCACAAAATGGCAAAAATAGCCCTTTTTAAAAAACTGAGTGGAAAGAGGGGTACCATCTGCCTCATTCTACTTTCTTCAGCACTTCAAAAATTTCCACAAAACGCCATCTTCCTTCCTTTATATTTGCAAACTTTCAATTATATTCTGAACTAGGCAAGAATCGACATTGCCTTGCCTGTGTATTTATTTATAGCTGGGCCAAAGACATCGCACATTTGGAATTTATTTTTAACTTGTAAAGCTTCTTTGTCTACAAAGTTTGAAACAATATGATTGGTTGCACGAACAAAGAGCATATTTGCTTCACTAACATGGGAGAGAGCCACATAGAGTTGGCTGTGCTAAAAGCAACTGACACTAAGTTCCACACCTACAAAACACTGTGTCTGGCATTGTGCTTTGTTTATGGTCATGGCATAACTTAAGCTCACTAGGAATTGTACACATTTAAAGTGGAATTGTACAGTGTTTTAAAGTGAGATTCAGATTATAAAATCTCGCCCACCTGTGCCTTCCTATATTCTGCTTCTGTAATGTTACATTGGAGATAACTGACTTAAAGCCAACTGTGAGTAAAGGCTTCTGATGCATAACAGTATTGACCAGAGTAACATCCTACACCATTTTTGGGGGAGTTTTCAGAGAGTGAGTTAAAGCCTGATGTTCTCAAGCCACAACAAATCTAGCCTCAATGTGTTCATTGGATTCTTGGAGCTGCAAAGTCATCAGTCTTTTAGCCTTTCTGGAGTATTCAGAAAGAAACATCTATTTTCTAGGCATTCTTATTCATAAACAAATCGAAATATAAAGGTCAGGAGTAGACTGCTAAATAACAAAACAAACTTAATAAAGCCATTTTCCCTAACAAAGAATATAAATAACTGTACCAAAAGAAGCAAAGGATTGTGATAAAATTTTTAATACACAGTCCAAAACCAGTAAATCCATAGATACTACCCAAGCAAATTTGCTATTGGCTTGTATTTGTAAAGATAAGATTGTGGTGCTTGATTCTGTCACTGACGTAAACTTCCAAAAATACTCACGTCACTTAGTTATAAACCCCTAACAGTGCCATCTATTGGGTCTTTGGTGTACTAAAAAACTAAGAGCACCACCTATTGTTTCTTTTGTGTACTACACCATGATGATTAAACATCCATACTACTATGCTGAGCAGAGGTAAAATTTTAAATTTTTTGCTGTGATCCAATTTTGATTAAATAAAGCCTGTATATTGCCCTAAGCTATGGTCAAGTTATGTGTAAACCCCATGAAAATTTGTCAAGCAGTTTTGGAAATAAGTGCATTGAAATAAACAGGCTTCACAGTTTTAGATAAAATTGTAAATTATATCATTTTTTTCTGTTATCATATTTTGATAAAATAAAGCCTGTATATTGCCCCAAGCAACACTCAAGTTACCTGTGAAAACACCATGAAAATTCATCCAGTTGCTTGTGAGATTGGTGTGTTCAAACAGAAATATAAATGAATGTATGGTTTTACATTTGTATTGTTAGTGTAGATACATTCTTTCAAGCTGGTCCGTCCATTTTTCCCATGGTTTTATGTTTATTTGCTTGTAAATACCTTCATTCTAGAGTCTAAGTAACTACAGAGTGGGCATGGATGTGTGTGATGTCCTTAGGTTAGCTAGGTTTAAGTAGTTCTAAGTTCTAGGGGACTGATGACCTCCGATGTTAAGTCCCATAGTGCTCAGAGCCGTTTGAACCATTTTTAACTACAGAGGTGGAGTGTGGTTGATGATTTATTTGATCTTATTCCTGAAATTTGGAGATTTCACAGAATCATAAATACTGACTCAGTCACACATTTCACAATGGATTTACTGGACAAAGTGTGGAAAGAAGCTTGCCAAGGGAACACAGTAAATAAAAAACTTAGTTATTTCCTAAAAGTATTCTTACAACACAGTGAATCTGGTCTTCCTTTACAGTGGTTTAGGGAGAATTACAGTGGAAGCAGAGAGAAAGGATACCTAATATTTGGACTCAAAGTATCTTCTATCTGGAAGGGAGAGCTTTATTTAATACAGAAGACCAACTCTAATAAAGACCTGAAAGTTCACTAAAAGTGTGCCATCTTCTTCACTGTGTCACAAAGTGGTGAAAAATGTGCAAAATAAACAAAAAATATGACATGCTAATACAGTTGTGTTTTTCTTCCTGACTGTTGCACAATCAGCTGTTTTCTATCATTTGCCATTTTCAAATGCGTACTTTTATCCTTGTACATTAACAAAATCAACTGTAACATAGTAAACATTAGCCTGACCATAGTAAACATGAGTCAGACCATAGTATCAACTGTAACATAGTAAACATGAATCAGACCATAGTAAACATGAGTCAGAACAATGTTCCACATTCACCAATGCTCTAAAATATCATTAATACCATAGTAGTGTAGGCACATAAACATAAAAATATACAATTTGTCACACATAATGTTACTCTACCCTGGTTTGTTCAGAACACTCCGGTTTACAGAAAACAACTGTTCAGAGGTATACCAAGAGACAGTCACCAATGCCCAGCTAATAACACCTATAGTATGTGCTGGGGACCTAATGAAGTGACATGGCTATATAACTTCTCTAGTGTATTTAAGATTATTATCATATATGTATTTCATCTTGTGCTCATGAATACGTCATGTCCTACAGTAAGTCATTCTGTAAAAGACAGTCAAAACTTAATACACAAACATTTTCAAGCATAAAAATTTAAAACTTTCGCAAGTGTGATGAGGCTTTAAGTTTTCATACAATAACACTCATGTTACTGCAGAGACAATTGTGGTTTGTGCCTACAAAATGGGGTAAATTCTGAAGGTATAGATGTTTTGTGTCTCTCTGAACATCATCTAACTGCAGGGATGGAGAAGTTAAATTTAAGGGATTACAGATTAACATCTTATTCATGTAGAGTACATGGAAAAACGAGGAGTTGCTACTTATATAAAAACTGGACACAAAGCCAAATATATTGAAACAAGTAGTTTTTGTGTAGGTCAGATCCTTGAAGTATGTGCTTGTGAGTTGCTACTGCAGTATACTTATATAGTAATTGTAGCAATTTACAGATCCCCTCAAGGTAACTTCCAGCTATTCATGAAAAATCTGGACGCATTATTGAGCTACCTATGAGACAAAAAGAAGCAGTTAGTGGTCTGTGGTGATTTTAATGTAGATTTATTAAAAGATACGGATAGGAAAAATGAGCTAGCATCTTTGTTTGGTTGTTTCAATCTAGTATCTGTTGTAAATTTTCCAACTCGTCTGCAGCAGGATAGTAGGTCACTTATTGATAACATTTTCATAGATAGTGCTCAGGCAGAAACAATTAATGTGTACCCAATTGTTAATGGGCTATCTGATCATGATGCACAGTTAATGGAATTAACACATATACCACCTTACAGGATTCAGGCAGGTTCATACCAGGCAGGGAGGCTTATTAATGCAAACAGAATACAGAGCTTTAAGTGCAGGCCTAGAAGAAGCAGAATGGGCCGAAGTATACACAGAAAATGATGCTGATGCCAAACTCAATTTCTTCCACCATAAATTTGTCTCAATATTTGAGAGTTGCTTTCATGAACATTATCCAAAAAACCCATTACAAAGTCAAGTAAGCCATGGATTACTAAGGGAATTAAGATATCATGTAAGAGGAAGAGGAAAATATATGGACAGGCCAGAATAAGTCAGGATACGACGTTACTTGCTTACTGCAAAAGATACTGTAATATTTTAAGGAAAGTCATTAAGAAGTCAAGAAGCTTATGTGTACTGACAGAAATTAATAATGTGGATAATAAGGTTAAAACTATATGGAATATTGTCAAATGGGAGACAGGGTAGCCCGACAGTGCACAGAATACCATAGCAATAATGCTAAATGATGATGTGAGTGAAAATTCACAAGTTGCAAGTATTTTTAACAATCATTTTCTGAGTATAGCAGCAAAAATAGGATTAAAGGGTTCAGTTGAAGAAGCAAAAAAAAATGTTAAAAATGTCATTCCCCAGGACTTTAGGCCTTTAGAAATAGCACCAACATCCCCCACTGAAATTAAGGTAATTATGAATATACTGAAAAACAAGAGCTCATGTGGTGTTGATGGAGTCTCTAACAGAATTTTGAAGTGTTCTTCTAATTTAATAAGTGGAGTCCTTAGCAATATATGTAATGTTTCGCTGGCACAGGAAATTTTTCCAGACAGATTGAAATACACAATAGTAAAACCTCTTGATAAGAAAGGGGACAAGAGTGACTTAAATAATGATAGACCAGTCTCATTGCTGACTTCATTTTCTAAAACATTCGAAAAAGTTATGTATTTAAAAGTAGTCTCACATTTAAGTGAAAATAATTTACTCAGTATGTCATAGTTTGGATTCCAGGAGGGTTACCCGACTGAGAATGCTGTCTACACATTTACTCATCAAATAGTACAAGCCCTAAATAATAAATTATCGCCAGTTGGTATTTTTTGTGATCTCTCCAAGGCATTTGACTGTGTGGATCATGTCACACTTTTAGAAAAACTCAGATCTTATGGAATTTAAGGCTATACACACAACTGGTTTGAATCATACTTAATGAACAGAAAGCAAAAAGTTGTGCTGAATAGCACAAATAATGTTGGAAGGGTGGTAAATTCTAGTGAATGGGGAGTTATCACAAAGGGAGTCCCACTGGGTTCAATTTCAGGTCCTCCGCTGTTCCTTATTCATGTGAATGACCTCCCGCTTAACATTCAGCATTTGGAACTAGTACTTTTTGCAGGTGACACAAGTGTTTTAATAAATCCCATTCCAGAAAAATCGGCTGAAGATATTGTTAAGTATGTCTCAAAAAATTATTAAGTGGTTCTCAGAAAATGGACTCTCCCTTAACTTTGAAAAAACTCACTATATCCAGTTTTGTACACTGAATAGAGTCATACCAACAATTGATGTAGCATTAGAACAGGGCTCAGTTAACAGAGTAGATTTCTCCAAATTTTTGGGTGTTCACATTGATGACAACTTGAACTGGAAGAAGCATATTACTGAGCTTCTCAAACAACTAAGTTCAGCTTCTTTTGCTCTTCGTATAATCACTAGTCTTGGTAATAAACAGATCAGCTTCCTAACCTACTTCACATATTTCCACTCAATAATGTCTTATGGAATAGTTTTCTGGGGTAACTCGCCACTTAGACATAAAGTATTGATTGCACAAAAGAAAGCAGTGAGAATAATTAGTGGTGTTCACCCAAGGACATCATGTAGGCACCTATTCAAGGAGTTAGGTATTTTAACTGCACCATCAGAGTATGTATATTTGCTAATGAAATTCTAGTGCTGGGTGCTAGAATACTGCTGACACAGCACACAGCGATATCGATGTCTGCCATAGTGGTGTGCTAAGTTTCCACATGCTGTGGCACAATGCTGTGTTTCCATAGTCTCCTACATGACTGAAGGCAGGCAGGCACATGTATCAACATAACTGGCAAGAGCAACTACAAATTCTCACTGTTCAATCCTTAACAGAACTTGGATTCACACTTCAACTGGTTCCAGTACTTCTGACTACAGTTGACACTGTGCCAGTTTCCTCGCTAGCTGTTGATCCAGTGTGGGCAAGTGCTTTCAACTTTACCTAGCAGTGTAATCAGTTAACCATTGGTACACAAGTCTCCACAGAAGTCAACCTCCAACAAGATCCTTTTTGATTCCAGAAAAATGTAGGGACATACAAGGCAATATTGACCCTACCAGTTACCTTAAAAATGGGTTAAAGAAAGGTAGAGTTATGTTTATAGCATTTATAGAATTATAGAAAGCATTTGACAGTGTTCACTAGAATACTCTATTTGCAATTTGGAAGGTAGCAGGGATTAAATCCAGGGAACAGAAAGTTACCTACATCTTTTACAGATACCAGACTGCAGTTATAATAGCCGAAGGACGTGAAACAGAGGCAGTGGTCAACAATGGAATGAGTCATGGTTGTAGCCTGTCACTGAGATTACTCAGTCTGAGCAAGTAGTAACCAAGGAGACATGTGAAAAAAAGTTCAAGTTCAAGGGCAAGAAATAAAGTAAAGACTTTGAGGTTTGCCTATGACACTGTAATTCTATCAGGGATGTCAGTTTGCCTCATTTAGCAAAATTACCTTGTATACTGGCAAAGTCAAAACCTCTTTAATGCAAACATGAAAGTTATGCAGAATTTATACCTCTGAAGTCAAAATAGTGTGACAAATTTTAGGAGTAGTGGTTTTTATTTTGTTTTTCAATATCTGTAGATTTTCAATTTGCTCTCTGACATCCACTGGCTGGAATTTACATCAGGGTATAATGCTTGATTGTGAACTGTGCATAAGTATGTATAGTCTACATGGAATTTTTTTATCTTTCTGGTGTTGTGGTTGTGAACTGCAGAGTTCATCCTAAATTCACTCTAATTGTTAACCACAAATATATTTAGGTGGTATATGTATTGTCATGTAAGTGTAACATTCCCCATGTCCCAGAAGTTCCTTGTGTAAAATATTCAGCTATCATGTTGATACAAAACTTTTATTGGACACTTCTGTAGAATAAATTCTTTATTTTGACCTTAGATGCATTGCCCCAGACGATTATGCCACAGGAAAGTGTTGAGTGAAAGTATCCTAGTAATCCTACCTGAATTTCAGCACAGTGAGAGAGATTTGTATATACAAAACAGACAGAACTTCACTGTTTGGTTAATTTATCTGTGTACTGGTGTGTCTCAGTATATAACCCATCTGTATACAAAGGTATTTCCTACATGCCGTTACCCTGTGTATGCTCAGTGACCTCTACTTTTAGTGCCTATAAGCCATTTTTGTTTATTTGGGATTGCATAATATGAAGTTTTGCAAGATTTTGGGTTTAAGGTGATAACTGTGAAGCAATAGCCTGTTCCATTAATCTCTAGGCTGTGACAGGTATATATGCATTTGGACACCTTATCAGTCATCAGCAAACATTGCAATTTTTGAAGAGTCCCTGTTAAATCACTTACATAGGTAGAGAACAGGAGAAAGCAAAGCACCAAATCTTACAGGACACTGTGTTTAATGTCTGTATTTTTGTCATATCATTTTCTAATGTAATCCCCTATTTTTTACTGTTAAGTTAAAGACTCCATCTCCACAGTTGGAAGGCATATAATGCCATAACATTTTAGTTTCCCTAGCAGACTTGTGCAATCTGCACAGTCAAAGACCTTGGTAAGGTCACAGACAATGTAACAGGATAAGCTTTGTTTTGTTTAGGCATACTGATATTTACTTGTCTTCTCAGTAGAAAAAAAACCTCTACAGAAGCCAAACTGAACTATTGTTGTATATTGAAAGAAGGGGATGACCAGAGATACATCTCTGATAAGAGGTCAGTAGCATACCTATATTTAAAAAAAATTGTGTACTGTCAAGTATTTCACTCTTTCAGAAAATACATCTTAACTGAGTACAAAGTTAATTCAAGGGGTTCGCTACCAAGTCAGCAGAAGGTTTTATAAGGGATGATCAAAAAATTTCTATCTGAGGGCAATGCTGTAGCATATATGCAGTGTAGCATGACTCTGATGTGGGTATATAAACACTGACATTTAGGCAAGGGATTGGTGTGCCATTTATGTCTTTCTGACAATATTATGACAAGGATAGATTGCTACTCACCATATAGCAGAGATGTTGAGTTGCAGACTTGCACAACAAAAAGACAGTCAAGTGGAAAAGCTTCTGGCCAAAAAGGCCTTCATCGAAATTAGACAACATACAGACACACTTACTCATGCAAAAATGACTCATACAGGCATGACCTCAGTCTCCAGCTGCCAAGACCAGACTGTGAACAGCAGTGCATGATGAGAGGAGCAGTCTGGATGGTGGTGATAAGGAGAAGGCTGGGGGGGGGGGGGGGGGGGGGGAGGGGGGGGAGTGAGGGATAACAGGGTAGGGGTGGGGGAAAGTAAAGTGGTGCTTGCGGGAGGATATAGGGTTAAGGTGGAGAGAGGGTAGGGCAGCTAGGTGCAGTTGGGATGTTAGACTGTGGGCAAGAGGGAGCTTGCCATTGGTGGGGAGGCTTGTGTGCCTCAGCGATACAGATGACCGTACCATAGGTGCAACCACAACGGAGGGGTATCTGTTGAGAGGCCAGACAAATGTGTGGTTCCTGAAGAGGGGCAGCAGCCTTTTCAGTAGTTGCAGGGGCAACAGTCTGGATGATTGGCTGATCTGGCCTTGTAACACTAACCAAAATGGCCTTACTGTGCTGGTACTGCGAATGGCTGAAAGCATGGGGAAACTGCAGCTGTACTTTTTCCCAAGGGCATGCAGCTTTACTGTATGGTTAAATTATGATGGCTCCTCTTGGGTAAAATATATTCTGGATGTGATGAAATAGTCCCCCATAAGGATGGATCGGAGCATGGAATGTTAGATCCCTTTATCGGGCAGGTAGGTTAGAAAATTTAAAAAAGGAAATGGATTGGTTAAAGTTAGATATAGTGGGAATTAGTGAAGTTCGGTGGCAGGATGAACAAGACTTCTAGTCTGGTGAATACAGGGCTATAAATACAAAATCAAATAGGGGTAATGCAGGAGTAGGTTTAATAATGAATAAAAAAAAGTAGGAATGTGGGTAAGCTACTACAAACAGCATAGTGAACACATTATTGTGGCCAAGATAGACATGAAGCCAATGCCTACTACAGTAGCACAAGTGTATATGCCAACTAGCTCTGCAGATGAAGAAGAAATTGATGAAATGTATGATGAGATAAAAGAAATTATTCAGGTAGTGAAGGGAGACAAAAATTTAATAGTCTTGGGTGACTGGAATTCGAGAGTAGGAAAAGGCAGAGAAGGAAACATAGTAGGTGAATAAGGATTGGGGGTAAGAAATGAAAGAGGAAGCTGCCTGGTAGAATTTTGCACAGAGCTCAACTTAATCATAGCTAACACTTGGTTCAAGAATCATAAAAGAAAGTTGTGTACATGGAAGAATTCCTAACGTGAATTCTTTACAGACGAATGGAAAAACTGGTAGAAGCTAACCTCAGGGAAGATCAGTTTGGATTCCGTAGAAATGTTGGAACACGTGAGGCAATACTGACCTTACAACTTATCTTAGAAGAAAGATTAAGGAGAGGCAAACCTATGTTTCTAGCATTTGTAGACTTAGAGAAAGCTTTTGACAATGTTGACTGGAATACTCTCTTTCAAATTCTGAAGGTGGCAGGGGTACAATACAGGGAGCGAAAGGCTATTTACAATTTATACAGAAACCAGATGGCAGTTATAAGAGTCCAGGGGGCATGAAAGGGAAGCAGTGGGTGGGAAAGGAGTGAGACAGGGTTGTAGCCTCTCCCTGATGTTATTCAATCTATATATTGAGCAAGCAGTAAAGGAAACAAAAGAAAAATTTGGAGTAGGAATTAAAATCCATGGAGAAGAAATTAAAACTTTGAGGTTTGCCAATGACATTGTAATTCTGTCGGAGACAGCAAAGGACTTGGAAGAGCAGTTGAACAGAATGGACAATGTCTTGAAAGGAGGATATAAGATGAACGTCAACAAAAGCAAAATGATGATAAGGGAATGTAGTCGAATTAAGTTGGGTGATGCTGAGGAAATTAGATTAGGAAAAATGGCTCAAATGGCTCTGAGCACTATGGGACTTAACATCTGTGGTCATCAGTCCCCTAGAACTTAGAACTACTTAAACCTAACTAACCTAAGGACATCACACACATCCATGCCCGAGGCAGGATTCGAACCTGCGACCGTAGCAGTCCCGTGGTTCCGGACTGAGCGCCTAGAACCGCTAGACCACCGCGGCCGGCTTAGATTAGGAAATGAGACCCTTAAAGTAGTAAAGGAGTTTTGCTATTTGGGGAGCAAACTAATTGATGATGATCAAAGGAGAGAGAATATAAAATGTAGACTGGCAATGGCAAGGAAAGTGTTCATGAAGAAGGGAAATTTGTTAACATCGAGTATAGATTTAAGTGTCAGGAAGTCGTTTCTGAAAGTATTTGTATGGAGAGTAGCCATGTATGGAAGTGAAACATGGACAATAAATAGTTTGGACAAGAAGACAATAGAAGCTTTTGAAATGTGGTGCTACAGAAGAATGCTGAAGATTAGATGGGTAGATCATATAACTAATGAGGAGGTATTGAATATAATTGGGGAGAAGAGGAATTTGTGGTACAACTTGACTAGAAGAAGGGACCGGTTGGTAGGACATGTTCTGAGGCATTAAGGGATCACAAATTTAGCATTGGAGGGCAGCGTGGAGGGTAATAATCGTAGAGGGAGACCAAGAGATGAACACACTAAGCAGATTCAGAAGGATGTAGGTTGCAGTAGGTACTGGGAGATGAAGAAGCTTGCACAGGATAGAGTAGCATGGAGAGCTGCATCAAACCAATCTCAGGACTGAGGACCACAACAACAGCGCAGAAATGGGAACAGGTAAGGGGATCTATGGGTGTAGGACAATGTCTATGAAGTGTGCTGCCAGGAGGGTTACAGGAACATAAGATATGGTGCAGTGCCGCAGGGAGAGTTCCCATCTGCATTGTTCAGAAAAGCTGGTGTTGGTAGGAAGGATCAGGATGGCACAAGTTGTGAAGCAGTCATTAAAATGGAGAATGTTGTGTTGGGCAGTGTACTCAGCAACTGCGTGGTCGAGCTGTTTCTTGGCCACAGTGTTTTGGTATCTATTCATGCAGAGAGACAGCATGCTGGTTTTCATGCCCACATAGAATATAGAACAGTGGTTGTAGCTTTTGTGTCCTTATGACATGCATGCAGTAAATGCAGACATGTGAACTATGGTGACATTACTACAATATTTGTCTTTTAGCAGCCATGAAAAGAACAAGACCACACTGCTCCAGTTTGAATGCTCAAGGACAAGTATTGGTTTACATCTATCATAGAATTAAGAATGTGGCGGAACAGCATGTCTCTCAAAAACCACCATTCTGAAATGGTGCACCAAGTTCATAGTAATGCATGTCCCCATGTCGTAAATATCATAATGCCAATTCAAGTGGGAGACAATTGAGCATCTTCCTTGTAGTCCTGATCTCTCCCCATATGATTATTACATCTTTGGTAATCAAAAATAAAAGCCTTGATGGGTCAACGATTCCTGTGGGACAAGGATGTGCAGCAGTCAGTTACGGACTTCTTCACACAGCAGGATACGACATTTTACCAAATGGGTATCTTCAACATGGTGCTCAGGCAATTTTGCCTGATTGGCATACTTGTTTTGGGCCGCATGGTCTTCAAATGGAAACTTTTTGATCTTCCATAATAGCACATTCGTAAAGATACATTTTTTTTTTTTTTTTTAACAAAAGATTTTCTGAGACTGATATCCAGTGGTGCAGTATGCATTTCCTGTCTAACTAAGTCTAATAGATCTGCTTTTTTGGTCCCAACATTTTCAGTTACTGTTACTAAGAATTCAATGCAATTAGTAGCCAGAGCTTTGAATTTAATATCATTTGTGACACTGATAACTGTCATCAGGGAACTGAATGTCATGTGTCTGACCAAAATTTAACATTATTCATGCCTAATAATGTTCAAAATTTTCCATGATTTTTTCTTGAAACTTTGAATTTTTTTGTTTGTGGTATATACACTGAGGAGCCAAAGAAACTGGTACACCTGCCTAATATTGTGTAGGTCCCCCGTGAGCACGCAGAAGTGCTGCAACACAAAGTGGCATGGACTCGACTAATGTCTGAATTAGTATTGGAGGGAACTGACTCTATGAATCCTGCAGGGCTGTCCATAAATCTAGAAGAGTACGAGGTGGTGGAGGTCTCTGCTGAGCAGGAAGTTGCAAGGCATCCCAGTTATGCCCAATATTGTTTAGTCTGGGGTGTTGGGTAGCCAGTGGAAGTGTTTAAACTCAGAATGGTGTTCTTAAAGCGAATCTGCAGCAATTCTGGACATATTGGATGTCACATTGTTTTGCTGGAATTGTCCAAATCTGTCGGAATGCACAATGGTAATGAATGGATGCAGGTAATCAGACAGGATGCTACATACATGTCACCTGTCAGAGTCATATCTAGACATGCCAGGGGTCCCATATCACTCCAACTGCAAATGCCCAACATCATTACAGAGCCTCCACCAGCTTGAACAGTCCCCTGCTAAAATGCAGGTCCATGGATTCATGAGGTTGTCTCCATACCTGTACATGTCCATCCACTCTATATAATTTGAAATGAGACTTGTCCGACAAGACAGCATGTTTCCAGTCATAAACAGTCCAATGTCAGAGTTGACAGGCCCACGCAAGATTTGTGTCGTGCAGTTATCAAGGAGA
Source organism: Schistocerca americana (assembly GCF_021461395.2). Classification (NCBI taxonomy): domain Eukaryota; kingdom Metazoa; phylum Arthropoda; class Insecta; order Orthoptera; family Acrididae; genus Schistocerca; species Schistocerca americana. Next base: position 167,961,042 of record NC_060119.1, on the reverse strand, counting down.
TACAAGTGGGCGTTCGTCTCCGAGAGCCCATATTGATGATGTTTTGTTGAATGGTTCACACGCTGACTTTTGTTGATGGCCCAGCATTGAAATCTGCAGCAATTTTCAGAAGGGTTGCACATCTGTCTCACTGAACAATTCTCTTCAGTCCTCATTGGTCCCATTCTTATAGTATCATTTTTTGGCTGTACCAATGTTGGAGATTTGATGCTTTACCAGATTCCTAATATTCACGGTACACTCGTGAAATGGTAGTACGGGATAATCTGCGCTTCATCACTACCTCGGAAATGCTTGGTCCCATCACTCATGCATCATCTGTAACACCACATTCAAACTTACTTAAATCTTGAAAATCTCTCATTGTAGCACCAGTAACTGGTCTAACAAGTGTATCAGACTCTTGTCTTGTATATGGCGTTGCCGATCGCCGTACCATATTCTGCCTGTTTACGTGTCTCTGTATTTGAATGCACATGCCGAGACTGGTTTCTTTGCTTCTTCAGTGTATAAAAAGTGATCAAAAAGTTTTTGTTTCGAAGGGCGATACAGCCCAGAATTGTTACAGCAACCAGGCAAAATTGCTATCCCGATGAATGAAGATACACATTTGGTAAAATACTTTATCCTATTGCGTGAAGACGTCGGTAACTGTCTGCTGCACACTGACCCTTCAAGGCCTTTATTACGGGATTTAAGGCATGATAATCACATGGGCAAAGATGAGGACTGTAGAGCAGGTCCTTAAGTGTCCCCTGCTTGCCTGTAATGGGTGAGGCTGGCCTCACAATTAGACCAGCCTCTTGTGTTGAATCTCAACCAGCACAAAACTTAGCACACCATTCCACAACTGTGGTTTTGACAGGCATGCTGCCCCATACACATTCTTCATCCTCCAGTGGATGTCTAGTGATGTTTGTCCTTTTGGAGCCAAGAAAAGAACAACAGCATGTTGGTCCTGTTTTGATGCATTTGGTAATAACATTGCCATAGTTAATATTTCTGCATTTACTGCTTGCATATCATAAAGACACAAATGCTGCACTAATCTCTTGCCTACATGTTGGTGCTTATACACTGCATCAGAGTAACTTACATTTTAGATACGCAATAGCAACAGCCTCAAACAGAAACTCTTTGATCAACTCTTTGCAACACTGCTTATAGCAAAGTTTTAAATCTAATATTCTGTATTAAGTAAAGCTATCAGTCCCTAGCCAATGAATCTTTGATCCCAGATGTTACCCACCATATTTCACAGCTTCTACTGTGATTGTTCCTGACCTATTGTAAATGAAAACTGTGCTTTAAGAATCTCTTCATGGAATTAAATTTTTCATCTACTATGTATCTTTGAAAGCTTTTTCCACTTTTCATTGTGTGCTTTTTCCTTTAATGGTGTAACTGAAACAGCATTTACATTTCTCTTTAACTTAACTGTTCTCCTTTTCTTGGAAACTGATTGAGGGAGCTGCTGCAATTCGACCATCCTACACAGATAAACCTCTCATCTTGCATCTGTTTTATTAAAGACATTTGAATTTAAAAATAAATTATTAGTTCTTGTGGCATTATATCCTATTCTTTTTGGAATATTACAGTGAGGATCAAACCAGAATTCTACACTATCAGCTCTAGGTGCCCTTGATCAGAACTATCCAACATTAAACAGATATTGAAAATTCCACAAACAGTTACAGTCTACAGTAAAACAATAGTGACAGTATAAAAAGAATAGATTGCTACAAATCATGTAGTTTGCTGCACACCACATAGCGAAGGTAGTAAATAGCAAACATCCATATTTAGAAGAGAGGGCTTGGTGTTATTTAGTTATCAGACTAAGTATTGCAATAGATGCTGACACACACACACACACACACACACACACACACACACACACATATGACCAGTATTGTGTATGTTCTGTTTTGTCTATATTGGATGAATGACTTAGTCTGATAACTAAATAACATCTAGCGGTCTTTTGTCAGCGTGCCTGTCTCCTACTTAAATCTATCTCTGTATGGTGTGTGGCAAGCTATTCTTTTCGTATTGTTGTTATAACATTTTAGATTTTCCATTGTTTCATGTTATTATGTAATTTCACATTTGTAGAAATATGTATCTGTGGATTTTTCAATTTGATAAAATGATTTCAGAACACCATCTTTCTTCTTTAACATGTATCTTATCTACATTTAAATGTACATCTGTATTCTGAAAACCACTGTGAGGTGCATGGTAGAGGGCACATCCCATTGTACCAGTTATTAGTGTTTCCTCATGTTCCATACATGTATGTTGCGCAGGGAGAATGATTTTTTGAATGCCTCTATACGTGCAGTAATTATTCCAATCTTATGCTCATGATCTCCATGTGTGAGTGATATGTAGGGGGTTGTAGTATATCCCAGTTCATGAAACTTTGTTAAAAGACTTTCTCGGGATAATTTATGTCTATCTTCACAAGTCTTCCAGATCACTTTCTTCAGTATCTCTGTGACACTCTCCCTCAGATTAAACAAACATGTAACCATCTGTGCTGCCCTTCTCTGTATACATTCCATATCTCCTGTTAGTCCTATTTGGTACAGGTCCCACACACTTGATCAATATTGTAGAACTGGTCACACGAGTGATTTGTAAGCTATCTCCTTTGCAGATTGGTTGCACTTCCCCACTGTTCTACCCATAAACTAAAGTATACCACCTGCTTTATCCATGACTGAACCCATGTGGTCATTCCATTTCATATCCCTACAAAGTGTTACACCCTGAAGGAGTGAATTATGTTCCCTCTTATGCGTGTGAGGGGCACACATGCCTACGTGGTGTGCTAGTTAAGAAAACGGCAGTAGGCAGTACATGAAGGGGCACACTGGAAGAGCTGCAGGGGCTAGCATATTAACCCAGCTAGTGTGACTACACTAACATTCAGAATGGGCTAATATCTCTTAACTGAGGAGGGTCTGGACTGGATGGACCATGGGTGGCTTGCAACCTTTGTTCGGCAGCATCTGGCAGAATGGGAAAAACCACTTCAATGGCGTACTGGTGGCAATGAAGTGTCAGAATGGTCGGGGATAGGATAGTAATAAATTGGTGTCATAGTCCTGGCTTGCACTGCACTTCACTGCACTATTTGCACTACACCACACAGAGTATTCCAATTGCTGATACCGGGGGGATGAACCAGGCATCCAGATTCAAGCTTTGTACTCCTGTAGTTAGTAGAACTGCATCGAGAAAATGCAGCTTGGTTAGCTGATGTGAAAAAAACACAGTAGTACTCCTCTCATTAAACAGACTGCGACAGAACAACAGCGAAGACTGCAGGATAAGAATTCTGGGGTTTGTGCATACTCCACCAAAAATGTGGCAGACGATGACAACGGGCCACATGGTGCTGCACAGGCAAGCTGCTGAAGGCACAACTGGGGATGTTGCCTTGTTAGAGCAGAACAAGAGACTGGTCGAGTGATGTTTTGGCATACCCAGCATTAGTAAAGCGTGACTGTCTATGTTCTCCTCTCAGCAGAAGTCACCAGTGAGGGTGTTGTGGGGATGGTTTCTGGTCCATGCAGCCTGTCGTCTACTTCTAGAGATGGAGGCGAGAGAAGGAGTTGCCACACAGTTCCCCTCTTTTGAAAGGAAAACACTGGTGTCAAATGCACAGAGTGGTGCTTGAAGCTGCCTTGTTGTAGGGCATGCATGGGGTGCTGTGCTCTTACTATGGTTTCTAGTGAAAGGAGGGTGATGGGCAGCTCCTGTGTGCAGCATTGTGAGTGTGTGAAGTAGCGTCGCTGTTCCAATGGTGCAGGTGCTAGCAACAATGGAGACAACACTTTTGAGTGTGGCGGGCACCTGTGAGGATGGGGTGCCGTCGATGTCGGCTGGAGGCTGCAAGAAAAGTTAGTACGGTGGTGACATCAGGGTACCAGGCCTGCGAGGAGTGTCACTCATAAAGTCAGTTAGTTGGTGGTGTACCACAGGCAGCATTGGATGGTGGTGTGTTGGACATGGTGTTGGGGGTGGCATTAGCCAGTGGCACATCAGGGACACCAGAGAGGACAGTGCTGGCCAGCATCGTATCAGGTGGGTTATCGATGGTGCTGTGGATGGATCCGGTGGTAGATGAGGGCAACTCTACATTGATGGTGCTGTGCTTGTTGGCTGGAAGGGGCTGTAGGGCATCGGCCAGCTTGAGCCTAGCTATATAGATAGTTGTTGTGAGCCCTTTCAGACGAATGGAGACTGTCTTGTTTCCATGTCGCAATGTCTTGTGTGGACCTGAATACTGAGGGCAGAGATGCTGCTGTAAGGAAGGAGCAGAGTCATGTATAAAAACTCTCTGGGAATGGTGAGTGCTTGTCCATATACCAGCTCCGCAGCCAAAGTTCCCAGGTCAGTTTTGTGCGTGATCCACAAGCCTAGAAGTTCCAGGGCAGGCAGCAGACCATTCAGAAGAATAGCATGTGAGGGTAGCTTTAACTTGTGGTGGAACCGCTCTGCCATACCGTTAGCTGCAGGCTGGTATCTGGTGGTATGGTAGAAATTCTGCATCTACATCTACATAAATACTCCACAATCCACCATGCGGTGCATGGTGGTGGGTACCTCATACCACAACTAGCATCTTCTCTCCCTGTTCCACTCCCAAACAGAACGAGGGAAAAATGACTGCCTATATGCCTCTGTACGAGCCCTAATCTCTCTTATCTTATCTTTGTGGTCTTTCCGCAAAATATAAGGCTTCGGCAGTAAAATTGTACTGCAGTCAGCCTCAAATGCTGGTTCTCTAAATTTCCTCAGTAGCAATTCATGAAAAGAACGCCTCCTTTCCTCCAGAGACTCCCACCCAAGTTCCTGAAGCATTTCTGTAACACTCGCATGATGATCAAACCTACCAGTAACAAATCTAGCAACCCGCCTCTGAATTGCTTCCATGTCCTCCCTCAATCCAACCTGATAGGGATCCCAAACGCTCAAGCAGTACTCAAGAATAGGTCATATTAGTGTTTTATAAGTGGTCTCCTTTACAGATGAACCACATTTTCCCAAAATTCTACCAATGAACTGAAGATGACTATCCGCCTTCCCCACAACTGCCATTACGTGCTTGTCCCACTTCATATCGCTCTGCAGTGTTACACCCAAATATTTAATCGGCGTGACTCTGTCAAGTGCTACACCACTAATGGAGTATTCAAACGTTACGGGATTCTTTTTCCTACTCATCTGCATTAATTTGTATTTATCTGTATTTAGAGTTAGCTGCCATTCTTTACACCAATCACAAGTCCTGTCCAAGTCATCTTGTATCCTCCTACAGTCACTCAATGATGACACCTTCCCGTACACCACAGCATCATCAGCAAACAGCCGCACATTGGTATCCACCCTATCCAAAAGATCATTTATGTAGATAGAAAACAACAGCGGACCTATCACACTTCCCTGGGGAACTCCAGATGATACCCTCACTTCCGATGAACACTCATCATCGAGGACAACGAACTGGGTTCTGTTACTTAAGAAGTCTTCGAGCCACTCACATATTTGGGAACCAAACCCATATGCTCGTATCTTAGTTAGGAGTCTGCAGTGGGGCACCGAGTCAAACGCTTTCCAGAAGTCAAGGAATATGGCATCCGTCTGATACGCTTCATCCATGGTTCGCAAGATATCATGTGAAAAAAGGGCGAGTTGCGTTTTGCAGGAGCGATGCTTTCTAAAGCCGTGCTAATGCATGGACAGCAACTTCTCTGTCTCAAGGAAATTCATTATATTTGAACTGAGAATATGTTCGAGAATCCTGCAACAAACCGATGTTAATGATGTTGGTCTGTAATTTTGATGATCCGTCCTTCTACCCTTCTTATATACAGGCGTCACCTGCGCTTTTTTCCAGTCACTCGGGACTTTACATTGGGCAAGAGATTCGTGATAAACGCAAGCTAAGTAAGGAGCCAATGCAGTAGAGTACTCTCTGTAAAACTGAATTGGAATCCCATCAGGACCTGGCGATTTATTTATTTTCAACCCATTCAGCTGCTTCACAACCCCAGGGATGTCTATCACTATGTTCACCATACGGGAACCTGTACAAGACTCAAACAGCGGTATGTTTGTACAAACCTCCTGTGTGAAAGATGTCTCAAATGCTAAATTTAAAATTTCAGCTTTCGTTTTGCTGTCTTCCGTTGCCAGGCCAGACTGATCAGTGAGTGACTGGATGGAAGCTTTTGACCCGCTTACCGATTTTACGTAAGATCAGAATTTCCTGCCGGCCGGGGTGGCCGAGTGGTTCTAGGCGCTACAGTCTGGAACCGCGTAACCACTACGGTCACAGGTTCGAATCCTGCCTCGGGCATGGATGTGTGTGATGTCCTTAGGTTAGTTAGGTTTAAGTAGTTCTAAGTTCTAGGGGACTAATGACCTCAGAAGTTAAGTCCCATAGTACTCAGAGCCATTTGAACCATTTTGAACCAGAATTTCCTTGGGTTTTCAGCAAGGTCTTTTGCCAAGGTATGACGGTGGTAGTGGTTGTATGCTTTGTGCATCGCTCTTTTTACAGCAGCACGAATCTCTACTAACTTTTGCCTGTCCTCATTCTCCCGATCTTTCTTGTACCGTGAGTGCAACTGTATTTGCTTCCTGAGCATTCTCTGAATTGCACTGTTAAACCACGGTGGGTGTTTTCCATCCGTAACCCACTTTTTCGACACATACTTGTCCAATGTGTGATTTACAATGTGTTTAAAATTTGCCCATAATTCTTCCACGTCCATCGTACTGGAAGTAAATGAAGTCTATTCATTTACTAAGTGGGATACTAATAACTGCGTATCTGCTCTTTCTAGTAAGAATACTCTTCTAGCCTTCTTGACCGACTTTATAAATTTCATAACCATAGTCATAATGACAACATCATTATCACTAATCCCTGTCTCGATATTGACACCGTCGATGAGATCTGGTCTGTTCGTGGCTACCAGATCTAAAATATTTCCATTACGCGTTGGCTGTCAATTTAGCTGCTCAAGACAGTTTTTGGATAATGTGTTCAAAAGTAATTCACTCGACGGCTTGTCTGTACTACCTGTAGACATCCTAGTCTATACTAGGTTGGCTGAAGTCACATCCGACTAATATAGCATGATCCGGGTACTTTGGTGATACAGAGTGTAGACTCCATTTGAATGATTCTAGACCTGTCACAGTGGAACCTGGTGGCCGGTATTGACACCCAACAATTACCTTTATTTCTCCTAGCCCTGTTAAACGTGTCCAGATAACTTCACAATCACCCTTTACTTCGACCTCAGTAGACACAATATTTTTGTCAACTGCAATGAAGACACCACCTCCTACGGTGTCTAATCTGTCTTTCCGATACACGTTCCAACCCTCACTAAATATTTCAGAACTTCCTATCTCAGGATTCAGCCAGGTCTCAGTCCCGAGAATAATTTGCGCGCCACACTCTTCCTGGAGGGCAGTAAATTCAGGAACTTTATTCCGAACACTCTGAAAATGTACTGTTAATATCTTGATAGCTGAAGTGTCTTTACACTGACGCGTCCTAATTTCCCTGCCTGTACGTCGACTAATGAGTGTTCCTCAGGACACCTAGCACTACTGCCTAGCCTAAAAAAAACCATGTGCATGCCACAAGTACTCTACTAGCTAAGTAGCCGCTTCCTTTGTGTAGTGCACCCCTGACCTATCTAGGGGCATCCTACAATTCCCCACCCAATAGCGCAAGTCTAGAAATCTGCAGCCAAGACCGTCACAGAGTCGACGAAGCCTCTGGTTGAGACCCTCCACTCGGCTCCAAACCAAAGGACCCTGAATCCGCTCTGGGAACGATGCTGCAAATAGAGAGCCCTGCTTGCGCTTTGTGTGCGAGGCCAGCGGTCTTCACCAAATCTGCCAGCCGTCTGTACGAACTGAGGATCGCCTCAGAACCCAAGCGACAGGCATCATTGGTGCTGATGTGAGCAACTTCTTGCAGACTATTGCACCCCGTACGCTTGATAGCTGCAGGCAAGGCCGCCTCCACATCTTGGATGAGGCCCCCAAGCAGACAAACCGAGTGCACGTTGGAATTCTTTCCAGCCCTGTACGCTATTTCCCTAAGGGGCTCCATCACCCGCCTAATGTTGGATCTCCCAATAACCAGCAAGCCTTTACCCCCGTATGCCTGCTCGGACACTGCTGAAGGAGCGGCCACCTGCTAACTGTCAGGATGAACAGGCGAGGCCAGCCTCCACATTGACCCTCCGCCTCGAGCAACGTGAACGCGTTGCAGTCCGCCACTCACCCTGAGGCGAGGGCGGCCCCAACGCGCCAGGTACACTAGAAGGTGCCTCAGCGGCTGAGTCAGCGGATGCAGCAAGCGACACCTGGGGTGTCTCAAGTGAAGCGCCAGACCCTCCGCCGTCACTGCACCTCAAGGCAACAGCCTGAAGATAGCTGACCGTGGCCAACAGCACTCTCTGCTGCTTGCAAACGACGGCCAGTTCCTCCTGCGCCAGCACACAGCATACACACACCCTATCCATCCTACTGCTAATAGCTGGACGTATAGAGTTGCGACAAATAAAACAGCAATATGCGACTGCACAGTTGCATCACCAGCTCCAGATTGAGCTGCGATATATGAACAATTACTTACAAACCAAGCAATCAAATGACCATGACCCTGCCGCTATACAGATATTGCAATGCAATCCTACCCCTGTCTTAGTACAGATGACAACTGTGTATGCGATGTTACACTCTACCATTATTAAAATTTGATACTACCCCTTTCTAATTCAAAAATATGCAAAGATCCGAAAAATTTCACTGCACAAACACACAAGGTAATTTGAATTAAACCTGCAGAACTAATATGAAAAACTGAATATACGACTAGTTTCTGTTACTGCTGCTCGGACACGTCACTCTGCAAGCAGAGATGAAACTGCTCTGGCCTCTGTCTGCTGCTAATTCAAATTGGAGCTGCAAGTGGCTGCCAGAGATTGGAAGAGGGCCGAGCTGAACAGGTGCCTGTGATCTGTAGTAATGTCCCATGGACAACCGAAGTGCAGGATACCCAGATTTGAACAAAGGCTGCAGCCATGGTTTCAGCTGAAATGTCTGGGATAAGAGGGGTGGCATCCGGCCAGTGAATAAATCTGTTAATAATTTTCAGCAAATATCAATACCGGTTGGAGGAAAGTAGTGGGCCAACAATGTCAAGGTGGATGTGCGTGAACCAGTGTTGTCAGGGTAAATGTGGCGACAGGGGAGTGAACGTGCCGTCTGACCTTGGCGCACTGGCACAGAAAACAGGATTGGGCCCAGTTGCTGCAGTCGCGTTGGATGCCTGGCCAGAGGAACCATTGTTTCATGAGTGTGGTGGAGGTGCAGATGCCTGGGTGTGCGAGGCCATGGACATGGTCAAATGCTGGTTTTCGGAAGATGGAAAGGAGTAAGGGGCAGGGATGATCATTAGAGCCATCAGGTTGTGAAGGATCCACAAGGATGCCACACCAAGTCTAGCGGGTGGAGCCAGGTATGAATCTTAGCTGCAGGTTGAGGCTGGTGTTCGCATTCCAAAGGGCATGGGCCAGGTCCAGCAATGTCATGCATGTTGTCACTTGGGGTGGAGTGGGAGGGATGGGCTAATCACCGGCTGGAGCTGTAGGGTTGTAGCCAGCATTCTGCACTGCAGCTGCAGCAGGGGAGGAGTTCTGGGTTTTGAACAATTTATCAGCCAAACCATTGTGTTTCCTAATGGTAAAAGGGAGTGCGAGGCCACGGCAGCCTGAATGTGAGTGGGAAGGCACACAAGCCAGTATTTTAGGAGCAGGCCTTTAGGAAGGATGTGCAGTTCTGTGGATGCTCGGATGTGTTTCAGCAACAGGAAGTGTTGTCACACTGTTCAGAAGATGACAAATTAGATGCATGTTGCAGTTCTGAGGGTGCAGAGCTGGAGATTGTGTGTTCTTTTAGTTTATTGTAGTTGCCAGAGAGGCAGTGGTCAGATCAAGGTGGCCAACAACCATCCTCAATTATTTTGCATCACTCACAATAGAGAAACTTGAGAAAACTGCCTCAATGGAAGCAAATCAGAGGCATAGGTCTCACGAGTTGAAGGGGGGCAAATAAGCAGCAGCACGACTGTAGGGAAAGTCTGCAGATTTAGCTTGAGCTAGACCCACTACACTGATGGTTGGCTGAGTCAAGTGGTTCTGTAATGCTACAGTTGCGTGCTGAGTCCCGACTTTTCCTAAGTGCTTGTAGGTGTTGGGGTGCTAGGGGGCTGCTGGTAAGAGAGCTCATAAGGCATGATCACCATAGGAGTGACAATGTATGGCAGAGACATTGCTACTTAACGGTGGAGGCAGTGCTTTGCAGTATGCGGGGGTTGCTGGCAGGCAGTGTTGCGGAGAAGACAGGCGGGGCACACAATGCAGTCTCCTCTGTGTGTTATTGTGGGAAGGGGTCTTCAGTACACCACACGGTTACATTGCAGCTTGTCCAGGTGTGTGTCTCTCAGTTGCAGGACAGGTGTGGTGGTGCATGTGGAGGGATGGCGTACACAGAGGGGCATTGGAGTGGGGTGGGAGGGGTATGTTGATGCGTATGAAGGGACAGTGTGCATGGAGGGGTGCAGGCAGGGGATGGTGATGCATGCAGGGGCGGCATGCGTGGAGGGGTGTGGGAGGGGTTGCAATCAGGATGTGTCCAGCTGACCTAATGGGAACTGATATCGCGACCACATGGGTTGTGCTAATCAAAGTATTAAAGAAAGGAAAACCAGCAGGTTTCAGGAATGAGACTCAGCTCTTTGGTTTAGAGTAGGTCTCCAGTGAAGGAACGAATTATGTTCCCTTCTATATGCCTAAGTTTCATACATGCCTACATGGTGTGCTAGTTAAGAAAACAGCAGTACATGAAGGGGAAATCTGGAAGAGCCGTGCAAGCTGGTTCTAACATACTAACCCAAAAGCTCATGACTACAGTAACATTCCGACTGGGCTAATACCTCTTAATCGAGAAGGACCTGGACCGGATGGACCATGTGTGGCTTGCAAACCTTTGTTCGGCATCATGTGGTGGCACGGGAAAAACCACTTTAATGGAACACTTGATGGCAAAGGAGTGTCCAAACAGCCAGCTAGCAATAGTAATAAATTTGCCTGGCAGTCATGGCATGCACTGCACTTCACTGTACTATTTGCACTACTCTGCACAGAGCAACATATAACATGAACAGCAAGGATCCCAGAACATTTCCCTGGGGCACACTAGAAATTACTTCTTCATCTGATGATGACTCTCCATCCAAGATAGCACACTGTGTCCTCCGTATCAAAAAGTCCTCAATCCAGTCACAAATTTCACTTGATATTCCATATGATCATACTTTTGATAATAAGCTGAGATGAGGCACTGAGTCAGATGATTTTCAGAAATCAAGAAAGGCTGCATCTACCTGGTTGCATTGATCCAAAGCTTTCAGTATGTCATGTGAGAAAAGCGTGAGTTGGATTTCACATGATTGATGTTTTTGAAATCCATGCTGGTTGGTATTGAGGAGATCATCCTGTTCAAGATACTTCATAATGTTTATGCTCAGAATACGTTCTAAGATTCTACAACAACTCGATGTCAAGGATATTGGACGGTAGTTTTGTGGATCACTTCTACTACCCTTCTTGTAGACGGGTGTGACCTGTGCCTTTTTCCAAGAACTGGGCATGGTTTTTTGTTCAGGGGATCTATGATAGATTGTACTGAGAAGAGGGGCTAACTCAGACAAATTCAGTATAGAATCTGACAGGGATTCCATTGGGCCTGGAGCTTTAGTCAGTTTTAATGATTTCTGCTGTTTCTCAGCAACACTAACTTTAATACTTATTTCATTATCTTTTCATTGGTATGAGGATTAATGTGGAGCAATTATCCTGGATATTTCTTTGTAATGGAATACTGAAAATGGAGTTAAGCATTTCAGCTTTGGCTTCGCTACCCTCAATTTCAGTTCCTGTCTCATTGGCTAGGGACTGCACCTTAACTTTGGTGCCACTGACAGCCTTTGCGTATGACTAGAATTTATTTAGATTTTATGAAAAGTCATTTGACAATATTCTGCTACGGTAGTCATTGAAGGCGTCTCACATTGCTCTCTTGACAGCATCTCTCTATCTGTAGCCCTATACTTTGTTTTAGACCTATTATGCAGTAATATCTGTTTCTTTAGCAGTTTCTTTACAGTGACTATATGCCACGGAGGCTCTCTCCCATTGTGATCTGTCCTACTGGGTACATATCTATCCAGTGTGTGGTCAAGTATTCTTTTAAACATGAGCCATAGTTCCTCTACATGCACCTGCCCTGTGCTGAAAGTCTCAAGTTCCTCATTGAGAGATGACATTACATTTTTTATCTAGTTTACAGAACATACAGGGTGGAGAAAAATTGTGTCACAAAATTTTAACCCTGGGGTATCTGATGCCAGTAGGAACCAAAATTACTAATGTTGTGTAGGTCGATAATGCACCATTTTTAAACTATGGAAACTTGGCACCACATTCTCCGACTGGCTGTGGGATTGCACTGTTGCCGTTCGTTGATTGATGGGCTGCACTATGGTTGTCAGTTCACACATGCAAATGTCCCTCACCCCTCACTTCCCCAACATGATAAACACATGTGTCAAATAGGCCTTGCTGTTTGTCTCCATCTCTCGTCAGAGGCATTCGCATGTAAGCTTCACTGCAGAGCACACACATGTCACCTGTAATTTAGTCATATAGTAAGCATGGTGGCACAGTATTCATTTGAAGAAGAGATATGGTTTTTGTTTATGGACTAGCTGACGATAATGTGCATGAAGCTCGATGGTTGTATGAGAAACGGTACCAAGCAAGACACCACCCGCACCCGCAAATGTTTACAGCAATTCACTGGCATCTCAGCGGATTGAGCTCGTTAGTTGTATATCATGGTGACACTGGACGACCTTGGAGATGATGGGATGCTGCATTTGAAGAGACTGTTCTTGAGCGCTTCAAGGAAGCACCTACGACAAGTACTCGAGCGGTTGGACATAACATGGCAGTCACTCATTGGGTAGTCTGGAGGATTTTGGGAGATGATGGCCAGCTTCCATTTAGTTTCCACCCTGTGGTGGACTATGAACATAGGCTAGGGTTTTGCCAGTAGTTACTGCAATGTGTTGCACAAGATCCCAACTTCTCTGCCACTGATGAGTGCAATTTCCATCAGAATGGCCTTTATAACACTGAAAACATTCATTACTGGGCATGGGGAAATCTTCACATCACGTATGTCCACGGACACCAGGAACGATTTTTGTTCATCATTTGGGTAGGTATTGTGGGTAACCATCTGAGTGGGCTGGTCCATCTACCTGCTCGGCTTACCGAGGCAAATTACCTTCACTTTTTGCAAAACACTCTAACCAGCCCCTGGACATGCGGCTATGTATGTGGTTGTGGCATGATGTGGTGCCCGCACATAACAGTCGTACTGTGCGTGAGTATTTAAATGAGCTCTTTGACGACTGGGTAATTGGCAGGGGTGCTCGTAGGACAAGGCCCCTGCAATTACCAGACCTCACACCACCGGACTTTTTCCTGTGGGGATTCTTCAAGGTTCTAGTTCACCTACCCAGACACAAACCACATAGCAATGAAGAGGAATTAATGGATCACATTCAACATGCCGCCAATCGCATCAGGGCAATGCCAGGAATCTTTGAAAGAGTTCAGCAAAACATTGTCAGATATTACCAAGCTTGTGCCACATCAGAGGGTCATCAGTTTGAACATTTTCTTTAAGTAAACAATGTCCTAGCTACAAAAAAGGCCCTTTGCAGGTCAGACACAATTTGTAAAAGACTTTCTGTACATGAACTAATGGCTGTTGATGGGTTTGTTCCTGGTACATCTTATCATGAATCTACAATGGATGTGTTGGAACCCTGGTGGATTTGCCCCCAGAGTGGAAGGCTGACGTGCTTACACCGAGCATGAGGGCCGCCTTGGATACATCATGGTCGTTGGCAGGCAAAGCATTCGCAGTCATTCGTTGTCCAGAGCGACTTTCCGTAGTTTAAAAATTGTGCGTAGTCAACCAATGCAACATTAGTAATTTTGATTCCTACTGGCATCAGCTATCCAGGGTTAAAATTTCATGACACAATTTTTCTCCACCCTGTAAATATCGTTCTACTCCTTTTAGTTGTCCATTGTATTTGGTATCCACTGTTACCACAACCACATCATGGTCACTGATACCAGTTTTGATGTGGACATTATTGTCATAGATCCAATACATTTCCATCATGACTGAGGTTTCTATCTATCTGTTCTAAGTAGTTTTCAGAGAAGGCATTTAGTAAAGTTTCACAGAATGTCTTATCACAAACAAAACTGTGAGTTTCCCAATTAATTGTCAGATGATTAAAATCTCCACCAATGATTAGAATATGATTGGGGAAGTTACGTATGAGTGAACTGAGGTTTTCTCTGAAATTTTTGGTTACACTAGGAGATGTGTCCGGTGGGTAATAGAAGGATCCAATTATCATTTTATGCCCAACCCTTATACTGAGTCTTGCCCAAACAATCTCACATGCAGCTTCAATTCCTTCTTAGTTGATTTGAGTTACTTGTCCCTTGCAATAAATACACCACCTCCAGTTCCCATTTGCCTATCCTTTTGCTCTCTCCTTTAAAGTTTCCCCAAAAATCTCACTGCTGTCAATTTCAGGTTTGAACCAGCTTACTGCACCTAGTATTATGTGAGCTTCACTGCTTTCATGAGCAGTTCAAACTCTGGCACTTTGTTGTGAATGATTCAGCAGTTTACCATTAGGATTTTAATACTCTCACCTTTGGGAGGCATTGTTATCTGGGTTGGATGTAGAGTCACCTAATCTAAAAATAAAATATCTTGTGTGCATCCCACACACAGTCAGCTACCTGAGTAGCAGCATCTGATGTATAGTGCGCACCTGACCTATTGAGTGGACCCTTCAGTTCTCAGCCCTGTGGCACAAGTCCAGGAAATTGCAGCTTAATTTGTTAAGGCATTTTTGAAGTCTCTGGTTCACTCCTTCCACTCAACTCAGAACCTAAGGGTCATGATCAGTTGTGGTGATAATGCTGCAAATTATGAGCTTTGTTGAAACTCCATGCCCAAGGCTGGTCTTCTCAACCTTCTCTACCAATCGCTGGAATGACCCAAGAATGGCTTTGGAGCCTGGACAACAGGCATAATTTGTTCAACGTGTGCCACAATCTGCAGTTGGTCACATCCTGTTCCTTCAATGGCTGCTGGAATAGCCTCTTCAACATGTTGGATGAGGCCCCCCCAGATATACACTCTGAGTGCACTGGGTGCCCTTTCTTTCCTTTACTGTCATTTCCCTAAGGGGTTCCATCATTCACCATATGTTTGAACTGCCAACAATTATTAGACCCCTAACCTTTAGTGTTTGCCTCCTCCTGACACTGGATAAAGCAGGTCTCCCCACAATAGGTGAAGTGAGTCCCACTAGGTCAGTTTCAATTTCAGTGAAAGGCAGCACCTCAAACTTGTTGGTTAGGGGAATCGGTACAACACCTTGAGTCCTCCCTGGCCCCTGTCCACCGTATATATAGATCTACCACTGACACACCAATGACAGTCAAATGGATGGGTAACGACAAACGACAGATGTTGTATTTTCTGCAGAGGAGATAGGATCCACAGGAGAGGATAGTACTTGAGGTATCTCTGGGATGAGTATCACAGGTACATGACTCTTGGGAGCTCTTCTGTCACACCGATTCGCAGCAGCTGTCAATAGTTTGACATTATTCAGGGTGATATCCAGCTGCTTACAAATGCCAACCAACTCATCGTGTGTTTGAGAATAGCAATCACAGTGGGGCTGCATTTTGACTGGTGCAATATATTTCAAGGCAGTGAAAAATTGACTTTAAATTAAACCTGCTGATTATCTTTTAATCTGTTGAGCTGAAAAGCCGCTAAATCCCTAGGGAATTGAAGCAGATACAAAAAATGAGATTTCTATTAAAGGAACACAAAAACCTGTCATAAAAATTACTAGTTTTGTAAATCATTTTGATCTTAATTATAGTTGTTACCAAACTTAAAAATCAACTTAATTTACGATAACTGCAGATAATACATAGGGCTACTCCTCTTAAAGGGAAAACTTTACATAACACATAATATTGGTAAGAAAATCTGCTACAGTGACTAAATCAAAAACCTTGATTTGTTACAGATTGCTTGTAAATTATGCAAAGGACAATTGTAGCTTTAAAAAATTCTAAAAAACGAATGTTAATTTGCATTGATATTCAATGAAATACAGGTGTGATGTAAACTTTGGGTGAACTGTGAACCATAAATTCTGATTTATTTGCTATGAATTGCTATGAATAAAACTACGTATCCAAAACACTCGTACCACTAACAGACGAAAATATAGTTTTGTAAGCATCCAGAAAAATTTTAGAGGAGCACAATTTTGTTTAAGCTTACAATTGACAATAACAATACTAGTTTATCGCAGCACCCGCAAATGTTTGAAATCACAATACAAATCGGTATTGATACAGTCAATGAAAGATAACACAGAAGAAGTGATGCAAATAGTAAAATGTGCGAATTTAGAACCTTAAATTGACATACAACACATGGTCTTTTAGAAGCAGTCTCACACAAGGGTAAATTCCTAAGTTGGCTTTTATATATAAATAAATGTGTTTATTGCATGGATTTTTCACGTAGATGATTCTGTGCACACTTCTGCACATGTGTGCTGAAGAAGAACATTCAGAAGAACGTTCAGAGGTAGGCCATGTGTTTGATGTGACAGTGTGTGGGGTGACACATCAGTCACATCCGTGCATGATCACCCCATTTTGTTGAGCAGCTCCTGAATCTTGGCATTTTTATATTCAGCGGAATGCTTCATTGAGGGCTTGTAATATCGCCTACAGAGTGATACAGTCTTCACATTTGTGTAAGGAACAACCCCAGTGATCTGCATAATGCTATCCATACTTGCAGAGATGAGCTTACTGTTTATGCCCCCTCTCCCAATCATCACTAAATGAAATATTGGTTCTCAAAGAAATTAAATAATTGCTTACATCACTGAGTGCTGCAATTGGCTTAAAAATACTCATTACCTGGTATTGACATAAGTGACAGCCATTGTGCTTAGAAGATTAAGTGAGGCTCTTCGTACAACATTTCCCAGCAAGTAGCTAGTAGCTAGGTGTAAGACTGTTGTATAGTAGGTAAATTTCTGTCTCTTTCATTGTGCTTGAAAGACAGTCATGAAGTTACTCATGTGATTTACAAATCCTATCTTGTAATGGTGAGGTTTTATGAAACATACAGATATATTTGGAATGTGTTGTATATGTACTGTCTATTAAACATGAACAATTTTGATCAAGATTAGTTTTTTTTTCATGAGCTCATAACTTCATCTGTTTTCTCATTTTACACGCCAGTCTATACACAAGAAAACACTATACACAGAACTGCACAAACCTGCAATATTTAACTTGACTCAGGATGTGCATTTCTGTAGCTTAAGCTGTATTTTCTTTCTCCTGCCCTGTACCCACATTTTCATTCTATACATTGAATAAGATATATTGGAAACATTACTGTTGTGTACTTCTTCATTTTATTTTTCAGGAATTTGCTATAAGTGCTACAAAACTCTGAAATTTGCTTAACTGTTACTTTCCCAGGTCATTTTTTAGCCACACACTGTCCCTGGTGCAATCTGAGTGACTGCTATATTTAAATAACCATAACAATTGCGTTAAGTAATTTCAGTGGAAAAGTTGAGATTTTATGTAAAAGGGTTACATTAATACTACACAAAAATATATATTCAACTAAATTTTAAAGTTTATTTTTATGAAAAGAAAGTGCATTTAAACAGAAAACTACACAAAATCGATATGATATTACATGATAAAGTTAATGCTATGAAAACTCAAATACCGTGCACTCCAAATTTTATTTTTTGCTATATTTTTATTGTTTATTATACATGTAACAATAAAAACATAAAAAATCTTCCACAAAATATTTAAAAAAATAAAATTTACATTAGAATTTAACAATATATGAGAAGGAACGTTGCTACTCACCATATAGAGGAGATGCTGTGTCGCAGATAGGCCAAAAAAAAAAAACACTCACAATTAAAACTTTTGGCTGTTAAGGCCTTTTGACACACACACACACACACACACACACACACACACACACACACACGACTGCAGTCTCAGGCAACTGAAACCACAGTGCGAGCGGCAGCACCAGTGCATGATGGGAGTAGTGACTGGGTGGGGGTAAGGAGGAGACTGGAGCAGGGAGGGGGAAGGATTGTATGGTGGGGGTGGCAGACAGCAAAGTGCTGCAGGTTAGACTGAGTACAGGAAAGAGGGGGGAAAAGGAGAGAAATAAAAAGACTGGGTGTGGTGGTGGAATGACGGCTGTGTAGTGCTGGAATGTGAGGAGGGAAGGGGCTGTATGGGTGAGGAGAGTGTAGAATGAAGGTTGAGCCCAGGAGGGCTATGGGAATGTAAGATGTATTGCAGGGAAGGGTCCCACCTGTGCTGTTGAGGGAATCTGATCTTGGTGGGAAGGATCCATATGGCACAGGCTGAGAAGGAGTCATTGAAATGAAGGATATCATCTTTGGCAATGTGTTCAGCAACAGGGTGGTCCACTTGTTTCTTGGCCACAGTGTGTTGGTGGCCATTCATGCCGACAGACAGCTTGTTGGTTGTCATGCCTACAGATAATGCAGCACAGTGGTGGCAGCTTAACTTGTAGACCACATGACTGGTTTCACAGGTAGTCCTGCTTTTAATGCGATAGGTGATGTTAGTGACTGGATTGGAGGAGGTGGTGGTGGGAGGATGTATGGGACAGCTCTTGCATCGAGGTCTATTACAGGGGTATGAGCAATGAGGTAAGGGATTGGGAGCAGGGGTTGTGTAAGGATGGACAAGTACCGTATTTACTCGAATCTAAGCCGCACCAGAAAAATGAGCCTCGAAATCAAGGAAAAAAAATTTTCTCGAATCTAAGCTGCTCCTGAAATTTGAGACTCGAAATTCAAGGTGAGAGAAAAGTTTTAGACCGCCCCTCCAAATCGAAACAAAGTTGGTCCATTGTAACTTGAAACACTATTGAGGTCGAATGGCTGAAGGTACAGCTACAGTAGTTCGGTTCGAGTCGTAAGCTTAACAGTTAAGCTTTACCAAGTAGCCATTGCTATGTGTCCGGCACTCCGTCCGTATTTATATGGGTACCCTTCCTTTTTCGCGTGCTTCGTCTGGTTTGAATCGATTGCTTACTTTGCTTTGATCTGTAAGTGCCGTTTTCTTTGTTATAGGGGTTTACGCCACTCTAAGCTGAAAATGCATTATTGTACTTTGTTATGCATTGTTTGCCGCATTCTGATAATAAATGTTTACGACCTGTCGCCGCTCGCGGCATGGCTTGCTTTTGTGCGAGCTACCATGGCTTACAATAAAAAAAGAGAGGAATTGTCTCGTAAGTGAAACAATGGCAAGAGACTTCTAATTGTTGTTACTTACACTGCTGCTTTCTTTCATAATGATCAACAAGAAACAAATAATAGACTGCATATGATAGAAGATGTTCTGAACGAGAGTTTAGTGAAAAATTTTCTCCATTTGAAAATCTTTGCAGACACCTCTTTAGTACATTACATTCTGCACAGAAATGAGAATCATCTTAGATTTAAAAATCTAGTCAATTGCTCTGCTTCATTTCTGACTGTATCACTATTGAGCACAGGAATAATATGAATGTAAACATGACATGATATGTATATTCTTCCGCGTTTGCTGTTGTCTCACTCAAGTTTCGTAGTTTATTAGGCAGACGGGATTTAAATGAGATGGCAGCAAACACAAAAGAATACATGGCATAATGTTTACAATCTTCTACCTTCTCTTTTAATTTATTTACTGACACGTGACGCAGAGGGTTTGGCGCCAGTATTTATCTTTGTGCCTGCAAAGCATACCTGTGTTGCGCTACATATGTTTGACGGCAGAAGTTAGTTGTGGAGGCACCTACCAACATTTTTCAGAACTTCCGCCTACTTTGCACTTGATTCTAAGCCACAGGCGGTTTTTTGGATTACAAAAACTGGAAAACAAGTGCGGCTTAGATTCGAGTAAATACGTTATATTGTGAAGGTTTGGTGTATGGCGGAATACCACTGTGGTAGGGGTGGGAAGGATAGTGGGCAAGACATTTCTCATTTCAGGGCGTGATGAGAGGTAATTGAAACCTTGGTTGACAATGTAATTCAGTTGCTCCAGTCCTGGGTGGTACTGAGTTACGAGAACAATGCTCCTCTGTGGCCAGATGGTGGGACTTCTTTGGGAGGTGGTGGGAGACTGGAAAGCTATAGCGTGAGTGTTTTTTTTTTTACAAGTTTGGGAGGATAAT
The DNA here is from genome assembly GCF_021461395.2 of Schistocerca americana. Taxonomy (NCBI): domain Eukaryota; kingdom Metazoa; phylum Arthropoda; class Insecta; order Orthoptera; family Acrididae; genus Schistocerca; species Schistocerca americana. The sequence continues at coordinate 167,940,474 of NC_060119.1, read as the reverse complement.
TACAGTCAGTAAAGGCTTAAGTGAGACCCTCAGTATATTTCAAGGGGGATTGCTGATCACTGCAGATGCAATGATCACAGGTGGCTAGGCTGTACAGAAGGGACTTCTTGGTATGGAACGGGTGGCAGCTATTGAAGTGGAGGTAATGCTGGTGGTAGTATGCTTGATATGGACAGAGGTTCTGATGTAGACGTCTTTGAGGTGGAGGTCAACATCCAGGAAGGTGGATTGTTGGGTTGAATAGGACCAGGTGAAGCAAATAGGGGCGAAGTAGTTGAGGTTCTGGAGGAATATGGATAAGGTGGCCTCACCTTCGATCCAGATAGCAAAGATTTCATTGATCACTCTGAACCAGGTGAGGGGTTTAGGATTCTGGGTTTTTAGAAAGGATTCCTCTAGATGGCCCATGAATAGGTTGGCATAGGATGGTGCCATGTGAGTGCCCAACCTACAAACAAATCACAGAAAACCTATGGTCAGATGTGGATTTGAACCACCGTATGAGTGAGCAGTCATGGAAGGAAATTCTATATCACCTTAATTATCATCAACTGTAGAGGAAACATTCAGATCACTAAACCAGGAAAAAGAAGAAATAATTTGTGTTAAGGGAACCAACTAGAATCATCTTCTTGTTATTGATGACATGGTACAGTTTGCCCCCATTGTGAATAACCTCTTAAGATCCATTGATGATATGCAAAGGGCCTTTTATGTACATCAACAGTAATGACCCTGTTACACTTTCTTGATTGAGATTCCTCTCACAATCCTGATTTTCCTAATAAGAATTACATGCTGTTAATTTACTCCTGCATCACTGCTTGGTAGAACAATTTCATATTTAAAAGTTAAAGACACAAAATGTGGGTATACCACAGTTTTTCTCATTATTTCAAATTACATACTGAGTTGTTGCTAAAAAGAAGTGAGTCAGTATACATAAAAAGTTTACAATTTTGTATGTGTGTATCTTGTTTACTAGTTATCAGAAACCTGATAGGAGAGAGGTGGAACAACATATTTGTGTTATGTGTTTGTCTATTATCACGAATTCATGTCACTCTAGCATTCTTTTTTTTAAATCTTTGGATGAATAGGCTTATGTAACTGTGTATTACTATTTATAAATACATCTAATAGGAGCTTTGGTGCTTCTTCATTTGACTCATTTTTTCATTTATTTTATGAAACATTTTCTCATTGTTTCATTACAGTGCCTGGTATTATTGTAAAGCTTGCCATGAGGACATAAAGGATGAAACATTGATCAAGAAGTGCAAATGCAAGAATTGTAAGTTTATTGCTTTAGATTATGAAAAAAGATGAGTATAAAGTTGTTACTTAAAAATATAGTTCGTTTGTGTTGGTTGTCTCATGTTTATGCATATATAGAACTATTCATGTTATTTGGGTTGTGTTTTCAGAATTTTTCACTTATTACATCCATAATTGTATTGAAGGATGTAACAGATATCAGCAAGATACATGTAGTTGGTGACTCATTTGCTCTGTTCAAATTTCTTCCCAGAAAATATCAGATACATCCCCCGTTTCATATTTTGCGTGTTTTTCTTCATGCTATGCATAAAATGATTATTAAATAACCCACAGTGTCTCATATGATCACTTGTTATCGTTATTCTCTCTCTCTCTCTCTCTCTCTCTCTCTCTCTCTCACACACACACACACACACACACACACACACACACACACACACAGACTTCCTGGATTATAATTATATTTAAATTTTGTTTGTATGTTTTCCATATCCTCTTTGTAAATTGGTTTTGTTGTATAGGATCTGAATGTTTATTGATGTTTTAGTATCAGTTTATGCTACAGCTTGTCAGAACATAACACTGTGAGTACAACTCACTGGTCTCCAATCTGCATTATTAAAAGCAAGACTGTTACTCATCATAACTTCCTTTGTCACTAGGACTAATAATTTCTTATATTCATTCTGCACATTTAAAAAACTATTGGTACTTCATTTTTCAATTGTTAAGTGTAAAATCAGTGACTCACACATAGAATGAGTTGAGCTGAGCTAACAGTGACAACTGTTCCACCTATTCTGCAAATAACGTACACTTCTGTTTTATGTGTACAAAATGCAAACAAACAAGAGAATGCACATAGTGTAAAATTTGTTTGTGCTCTCTTGATCTCCCTGTAGTTCTGCCATAATGTCTCTTACCTGACCTTGTGAGATATTTTCTTGCCAAATTCATGTACATCCCACGTACACTAAACTTTCACCTCTCTTTTGGTGGCAAAAAATCACAAAGATTTGGAATTTAGTAGTATGTACTCCTTCATTTCTATGTTACTATCTTATCTGCTCCTGCTTGATCAATAGATTTTTCCCTTGTTTATTTGTTTCTGGCTTTAAAACAAGTTCACTGTGTGTTCCTCCAAAGTGTTGGAGAGAGGTCAAATAATTTTCTCCAGTGAAATATGTTTATTTTGCACATTATGCATCTCTTTACTGGTTCCAATTATTTGCTATTAAAGAACATTGAGCTGTTCCGTTGATTCAGTTATTTCCTAATTATTTCATTTCCTACACAAAATGTTGTTGTATAATATTAGCTCTTCAAAACTTTGGAAATGAATGGGTATTGTGTAGCTGTTTTAGGTAAAATTACATTAAGAATAGCAAACATTAATTTTTTAATGTTCATAAGCTAACAGCTGTATCAGAAGGGAGAAATACAGGAAGGAAGCATTTATTAACCATGAAATTAAACTAAACAAAGGAAAATCCTAGATATGATAACTACAGTACCATGAAAAGGATGATTGTTGCTTAACATATGAATGAGACTCTGAGTTGCAGATAGGCCTAACAGAAAAATTGCTACACGTTTGAGGTTTCGTCCAAAAGGCCTTCTTCTAAAGTAGAAAACACACACACACACACACACAGAGTGAGAGAGAGAGAGAGAGAGAGAGAGTTTTACACAAGCACATCTCAGACACATATGACCACTGTCTCTGGCCACTGAGGGAGACTGCAGTTCAGCCTCAGCAGCTGCTTAGAGGGAAGCCTTTTGGCTGCAAGCTCAAATACACAGAGGTCTCTTTGTTGTGCCTGCTTACAATTCAGCATCTTCTCTCCATGATGAATAGTAATCTATCCTTTTCATAATACTGAAGTCAAATTAAAGCTGTTCAGAATCTTAGGTCTCATACAGTAAAATAGTGAAAAAAATACAATGCAAATTTGTCTTTAATACATTATATACCATACAAACAAATGGAAATCATTTATTTCATTTCCTGCACAATTTCTGAAGGCACCAGTTCTTTTGAAATATTGTGCTTCAGTATTAACTTTCTAGCATTTGGCCCAAGTTCCTTCTTTTTGCTGGCAATGCCACTGACATACTTAACCTTGCTGTTATCAGAGGTATTATTTCAGATTTTTTTGCCCTAATTATTCCCATATTCTCTTTCTGTAATCCTTAATGTAATTAATTCTGTGGACATGTTCCTACTATGTAGAATATCTTAAATTATTTATTTATTATTGTAGCATTTCAGTTTCATAACAGGAGACAAAAGACATTCAACTGCACTATTGGAGTAGTAATTGGTGAATTGCAGTATGTCTTTGATATAACATGGTTTTAAAATCTGATCTTAATTTTGCTTAACATTATTGTGAAGGTTTCCATTCAGTCTTCTTTGTTTTGAGGTATTGACCCTTTAAGACACACATAGCAAAACCAAAAAATTTACTGATAATTGTTTGTAGTGAGACTATGAACAGGCATGTAGTTTTGCAACACTATCCAGAAAAACAAACAACAAATAATTCTATAAATGGCTACAGAAAATAAGCTTCTCTTTTTCCAGATCTTTTGAGAGCCACTAATAGTGAAATATTTTCAATTGTGTTATTGTCAAATGTTTTTTTCATAAATACTGTAGGTATGTTTTATGAATGCTCTATACAGATATGTAAAATAGAAGAAAGAGAACTTAAAGGAGCAGTTTTTCTGTGTGTCAGTTTGTTGGTTTATGTGCTAACTTAATTTAGGTGTGTTGAGACATGAGTTATTTGCTCATTTATATTTAATATGTATGGGAATGAAGATATTTTCATAGGTATATCTCTAAATATTTGGAGTTGTAATTTATTTCTGAATTAGGACTTGGATCCAGCAGAACATCAGAAATTACATGGGAGAAACAACAAGCTGTATAGCCATACAATCTATATTACTGATACTGAAAATAATGATTTTTTTTTATAAATGTACTATTTGGAATGTGAATTGTTTTGGGCAGCATCATATCTTGCTGTTCATCCAACACTGACTATTTATTATATGCATGAGTAAGCTGTTTCAGTGTCTCTTATGCCAAAACTGTCAGATTATCTCAATAATGTACTGCCTGTTTGTATTTAATTCATCCAAAACTTTTAGTTCCCTCTGTTTATTTTAGATTCTTCCATTCTAATGTTTTTTCACACTTCACCATTTTTCATTCCCCTTTCATGTATATTATTGCCTCTTTATTAGTCTTGGATGAAAAAGAGGAAAGTTTGTGTGTGTGTGTGTGTGTGTGTGTGTGTGTGTGTGTGTGTGTGTGTGTGTGTGTGTGTGTGTGTTTCTTTTACGCTCATAAATATTTTCATTTATATTGCTATCTTTTGTGCTCACATGTATTTTTTAAAATTAATTTCAGTAAGAAAATATAATTAGCCAGCACCCACAAGTAATTTTTCATAGTCCAAATGTCATTTAAGTGAAGCTAAGCTTTTAGTTTTATTTTGATGATTCAGTTCCCTTCCAAATAATCATACTGTCACTCACCAGGTAACAATACTGATAGCACAAAATTATTCATGATTGTAATCTGCTATGATGAACCAGTATAACTTAAGTTGCCAAATAAAGTTACATTGATTAATGAAAATTGTTATTAAATGGTAATGAAATGTCTAATCCATACCTTATACTATACTTATGAGCTTGAAAGCTTAAAAAGAATCTTAGCTACATGTTCATATGTACTTTGCAACCTACTATATTATCTGTGATCAGAAGTACATTGTGTACAATTCCATTAACCTCTTCTTCTATTCCATGTGTATTACATGCAAAAAGCAAATACTTCTAAACCTCTCTACAAGTTGAAATTTTGTCACTCCGGTCACTATGTTTCTATAATGGCCATATGAAATTTAAATTCTGTTGGAAACTTTGTGCGTGAGATTTCTTTTACTTTAGGGCCTTCCTTTGTATGTTTTCTTTTTGCGCCAGAAAGGAAGCTATACAAGCAAAATGGAAAAAAAATGTTATCATTTACCGGTAGTATGCTCCAAATTGTCTGTTAATCTTGTATATAGGGAATCTGAGATGGGGAAAGTACAAAAGAATGTATCAGATGTGAATTTTGATAGCAGTTTTCTGTTTAGGTGAACTACGTTTTACTAAGAATTCTGCAACTAAAATTTGACATCTGCTTTGATGCCAACTTTGTTTAAGGTTTGGTTCTGTGTGAAAACGCTTTGGGAAGTAATGTCTAAATATTTATGTATTGCATATGATATATTTGAACAATAGTGTGTTTTTGTAACTATCATGCCATCACATTAAATTTGCTTGTATCAAAAACTGGTCACCAGTCTCCACACCAGTATTTCCTAAATAGTTTAGCAATGCCACCTCATAGAGAGATGACAATGTATACTCTGTTCTTGATGAAGAAATAGATGAAATGTATGACGAGATAAAAGAAAGTATTCAGGTAGTGAAGGGAGACAAAAATTTAATAGTCATGGGTGACTGGAATTCATCAGTAGGAAAAGGGAGAGAAGGAAACGTAGTAGGTGAATATGGATTGGGGGGAAGAAATAAAAGAGGAAGCCGCCTTGTAGAATCTTGCACAGAGCATGACTTAATCATAGCTAACACTTGGTTCAAGAATCATAAAAGAAGGTTGTATACCTGGAAGAATCCTGGAGATACTAAAAGGTATCAGATAGATTATATAATGGTAAGACAGAGATTTAGGAGCCAGGTTTTAAATTGTAAGACATTTCCAGGGGCAGATGTGGACTCTGACCACAATCTATAGCTTATGAACTGCAGATTAAATCTGAAGAAACTGCAAAAAGGTGGGAATTTAAGGAGATGGGACCTGGATAAACTGAAAGAACCAGAGGTTGTAGAGAGATTCAGGGAGAGCATAAGGGAAGAATTGACAGGAATGGGGGAAAGAAATACAGTAGAAGAAGAATGGGTAGCTCTGAGGGATGAAGTAGTGAAGGCAGCAGAGGATCAAGTAGGTAAAAAGACGAGGGCTAATAGAAATCCTTGGGTAACAGAAGAAATATTGAATTTAATTGATGAAAGGAGAAAATATAAAAATGCAGTAAATGAAGCAGGCAAAAAGGAATACAAACGTCTCAAAAATGAGATTGACAGGAAGTGCAAAATGGCTAAGCAGGGATGGCTAGAGGACAAATGTAAGGATGTAGAGGCTTTTCTCACTAGGGGTAAGATAGATATTGCCTACAGGAAAATTAAAGAGACCTTTGGAGAGAAGAGAACCACTTGTATGAATATCAAGAGCTCAGATGGAAACCCAGTTCTAAGCAAAGAAGGGAAGGCAGAAAGGTGGAAGGAGTATATAGAGGGTTTATACAAGGGCAATGTACTTGAGGACAATATTATGGAAATGGAAGAGGATATAGATGAAGATGAAATGGGAGATAAGATACTGCGTGAAGAGTTTGACAGAGCACTGAAAGACCTGAGTCGAAACAAGGCCCCGGGAGTAGACAACATTCCATTAGAACTACTGATGGCCTTGGGAGAGCCAGTCATGACAAAGCTCTACCATCTGGTGAGCAAGATGTATGAGACAGGTGAAATACCCTCAGACTTCAAGAAGAATATAATAATTCCAATCCCAAAGATAGCAGGTGTTGACAGATGTGAAAATTACCGAACTATCAGTTTAATAAGTCATGGCTGCAAAATACTAACGCAAATTCTTCACAGACGAATGGAAAAACTGGTAGAAGCGGACCTCGGGGAAGATCAGTTTGGATTCCGTAGGAATGTTGGAACACGTGAGGCAATACTAACTTTACGACTTATGTTAGAAGAAAGATTAAGAAAAGGCAAACCTATGTTTCTAGCAATTGTAGACTTAGAGAAAGCTTGTGACAATGTTAACTGGAATACTCTCTTTCAAATTCTGAAGGTGGCAGGGGTACAATACAGGGAGCGAAAGGCTATTTACAATTTGTACAGAAACCAGGTGGCAGTTATAAGAGTCGAGGGGCATGAAAGGGAAGCAGTGGTTGGGAAAGGAGTGAGACAGGGTTGTAGCCTCTCCCCGATGTTATTCAATCTGTATATTGAGCAAGCAGTAAAGGAAACAAAAGAAAAATTTGGAGTAGGTATTAAAATTCATGGAGAAGAAGTAAAAACTTTGAGGTTCGCCGATGACATTGTAATTCTGTCAGAGACAGCAAAGGACTTGGAAGAGCAGTTGAACGGAATGGACAGTGTCTTGAAAGGAGGATATAAGATGAACATCAACAAAAGCAAAACGAGGATAATGGAATGTAGTCAAATTAAATTGGATGATGCTGAGGGAATTAAATTAGGAAATGAGACACTTAAAGTAGTAAAGGAGTTTTGCTGTTTAGGGAGTAAAATAACTGATGATGGTCGAAGTAGAGAGGATATAAAATGTAGACTGGCAATGGCAATGAATTGTTTCTGAAGAAGAGAAATTTGTTAACGTCGAGTATAGTTTTAAGTGTCAGGAAGTCGTTTCTGAAAGTATTTGTATGGAGTGTAGCCATGTATGGAAGTGAAACATGAACGATAACTAGTTTGGACAAGAAGAGAATAGAAGCTTTCGAAATGTGGTGCTACAGAAGAATACTGGAGATAAGGTGGGTAGATTACGTAACTGATGAGGAGGTATTGAATAGGATTGGGGAGAAGAGAAGTTTGTGGCACAACTTGACTAGAAGAAGGGATCGGTTGGTAGGACATGTTTTGAGGCATCAAGGGATCACAAATTTAGCATTGGAGGGCAGCGTGGAGGGTAAAAATCGTAGAGGGAGACCAAGAGATGAATACACTAAGCAGATTCAGAAGGATGTGGGTTGCAGTAGGTACTGAGAGATGAAGAAGCTTGCACAGGGTAGAGTAGCATGGAGAGCTGCATCAAACCAGTCTCAGGACTGAAGACCACAACAACAACACTCTGTTCTTTCTATACATTCACTCTTGTTTGTGAGGTAATGCCAGTGCTACTTTCCCTTCTGTGGGCATCTCCCTCTTGAGGATGTCATATTGCATTTTCTTTTCTTGGAAGTTACTTATCTGGTCTTATGTTTCTTAAACACATATTGTGTTTAGTAAGCAGCAGCATGTAAAAGAATAAAAGGTTTGCTGTAAGTAAACATGTGTCTACAGCCTTCAAGATCTTGTGAATGAGTAGGAGCAGCAAATTTGTGTCTATTGTTGTTGTCTTAATCTATACTATTTCTAATGAAACAGATTTCTCTTCTGCATAAGGATCATAGACTAGAATAAAATATGATCCACAGTTAAACAACAAATTACATCAGGAATACAGATTTGTAGTCGTGATCTTATGTAAACATTACAACAATAATTCAGTTTTGTGTAAGTCCAAGGTAATATGGGTGTTAAGTATAATTAAAAGTTAAATAAAGAGACAAAACACAACAGAAGAAGTAAAACAAAAGTCTTAATTTTTAGTTTAGGCAGTCTGTAAATGAAATTGAGTATAAAGTTTACACTGGGAACAATACACCCCATTTCTTCTCAATCATCTGCACTCATATATGGTCATATTTAAAAAAAACACCTTGAGTGACTAGAGATAGGACATTCATATTCACAGGACATGCACATTAGTATGTTCTGCAGAAATGATTAGCATTTCAGTCACCTCACTTCACCCTGTGTCCTGTTGCCTAGTAGGCACAGGGTCTGCCATGGGCTCTGATAACTTGTTCTGTGCCTGATGGTATTGATGAATATAAAGTGTCACTGGCATCCTGTTGTATATCCACCCATGGTGCTTTCACCTGGTTTCAAAGTTTATCTTTGCCGGTTGTCAGTGGGTCACAGCTCTGCACCTGTTGTTTCAGTGTATCCCACACATTTTCAATTGGCAACAAGTCTGGTGATCTGGTGGGCCAGGGCAAGAGACAGACATCCTGTGACACCAAGAAGGCACATGTTCATGTAGCAACATGTGGTCATGCAGTGTCTTGCTGAAAAATGGCATCTGGGGTGTTGTGCAGATAGGGTATGGCTGTGGGTTGCAGGACATCATTCTCGTAGGCCACACTGGTCGCAGTGCCTTGGATACACATCAGCTGTGTTTCGTGGTTGTGCTCAATTGCACTTCATACCATAAGGTCTTCATTTAGTGCTGTATGTGTAGTGAGAATGCTGTCACTGTGATGCTTCTCCCCCTGTATGCAGCTAAGCATAATCCAGCCATCATTTGCAAAGAAACAGAACCTAGATTTGTCCAAAACACTATCTGATGCTATTCCTGTCCTCAGTGATTCCATTCCATACACTATTGTGTTCTAGCATGGTTCTGTAAATTTGCCACAGGTAGGTGGAGCTGTGGATGATGCACACGTAACCCATGCCCTAATAAGTGGCCATGGACTGTTACTCATGATAGTGTATGAAGTGTTACAGTGTTCCACTGTTGCACCAGAGCTGAGGAGGATACAGCTCTGTTCTGCAATGCCATTTGGATGAGGTGTGTGTGTGTGTGGGGGGGGGGGGGGGGGTGAACTGACCCATCTTATCGTGTTCCACGGTCTTCCATGAACCATCCTGCGCACACTTATTGCACTGCCAAAACATTTCGTCACACATGAGTGGTATTTTTACATTTTGCTTCCTGAAAATAAGTACTCACATGCCATTGTAGTTTCTTGTAACATTATAGTTTTTGAAAGTAAGTTTCCCTTTTAATGCAAAAGACACAAATTATTCAGTTTCAAATATATCAGTGAGCACACATTAAAGGAAACAGTGATTATGAAATTACTAGACATCAAGAATGTCCCTCTGGACTGATGTGACATCATCATATGAATAAATAATCAAAAAGCATAGTTCTACTTGCCTCACAAATATAAATCTCTTTATAATGAACTTCTTATTTTGGAATGGAATGTACACTGGTATGAAACTATCTGGTAGATTAAAACTGTGTGCTAGACTGAGACTTAAAACTCGGTACCTTTGCCTGTAGTGGACAAATATTGTAGTGACTGAGTTTCCCAAACACAATGCACTGGCAGTAGTAAAGCTGTGAGGACAGGTCATGAGTCAAACTTGCTCAGTCAGTACAGCAATTGTCTGGGAGGACAAAGGCCCTGAGTTTGAATCTCAGTCTGGCACACAGTTTTAATTTGCAAGGAAGTTTCAGAAATATCTTTCATTATGTTGACTTGCAGGAAGAATTTCTGGCATACTTCACATTTTTTCACTCAGTATTGTTACATTAATAATCTTCTGAGACAATTCAGTCAACATCGAAAAAATATTTATTCCACATAAGTGTACAGTGAGCATGTTTTGTAAACTAGACAAACATCATGAAACTTTGGGTTCTTACAGTCATTTGCTAAAGAATTTACTACCTAGTGGTATTTGTAATCATTGAGTAGAATTGAGGAGAAGATGAATTTGTGGCACAACTGGACTAGGGGAAGGGATCGGTTGATAGGACATGTTCTGAGGCATCAAGGAATCACCAATTTAATATTGGAGGACAGTGTGGGGGGTAAAATTCATAGAGGGAGACCACGAGATCAATACACTTAGCAGATCCAGAAGGATGTAGGTTGCAGTAGGTACTTTACGATGAGTAAGCTTGCACAGGATAGGGCAACATGGAGAGCTGCATGAAACCAGTCTCTGGACTGAAGACCACATCAACAGCAACAAGAACAACGATAAGGCTGAACACGATCATATTACTAGAAGTAAAAATGATGTACATATAATCAGTGTGCCACTGTTGAGGTTTTGAGAATTGAGGTTTATATTCTGTTGTAAAATTCTTTATCAAGTCGTTAGCAGACACCAGGCATGAAATTGGATAAAAACAGATACTACTGATATTTCAGCTGTAAGCATCAAGCTTTCTTCAGAAAGTGTCAGACTGACTGTAAAGTGCTTTCATCGACCTTGTACACCATTAGAGCAATCATGAGTATGCAACTAATTATGTTGGAAGAAGTACACCATATGCTGATGTGACCCCTCTCTGAGGGATATTGTTTCACAAATTCTTGTCTATAGGAGGACAATGTCATTGTCTATGTGAGTAATGGATTTCGCATTTTGTCAACAGTGAAACCATCATCATCTTCATCGTCATCATCATCATCATCATTAATTAAATCATTCCTGGAATGTAAGACGTACTGAATCTTACAGTTGCTGTAGAAGAAAGTGTTAGTCACCAGTCCAGTGAAGTTGTTTTCCAGTTATGTCGATGAGCCAGACACCTAAGATACATGTGTTGTGTTACGCAATTTATTTACGCCCTGCATGTCTTTTGTTCTACTATTGATTTCCTTGCCACTTTGTATGAGTTCGATGTTGCAGTCTTTGGCAAGAATGATGCTCAGATGCTATATTGTGAACATTGAATGTTGCTGCAGATAGTGAGCAAGTGGATGACTGGTTTTGCGCTGGTTGGTGGTGAGATTCAGCATGTAAATACCTGCCCATTCTGGTTGGTTTCTGATATGCTTGTGCTGTAGTGTGCCATCTGGTATCCTATACAGAGTGAATTCTGTAAAACTTGCTCTGCAAATATTGCGGAATTGGAAAGTGTTATTGATGTGTGGTTTTCACAGAATGGATTGGTAGTCATGGGCTGTTATTGTTAGTCAATAATAATAATACTTTGAAAGTGTATTTTTTGTTCAGGCATATACATTTATTAAATGAAATAATGCCTATTGACATTATCAAACTAAAAAGTGGAGTAAATTAGAATGTCAGTGGTGTTTGTTACAAGATTCTAGTGTGAGTCATTTACAAGAGATAGTATTTTGAAAAGTTTCAACACTGACACTTGTTCGTCCCATTCAAACTGTTTAGTTGCTAGGTACGATGTTGTTATGTTTGCTTACAGTGTGCTTGTGTATTCTTTGAGTGCAGTGTGATTTCCTAGTAACTTAGTGTGTGACAATCCAAGCAGTAGATCATGAGTGGACTATGAGATTTACCAAAGCAAGAAAAAGCTGACTTGCTCAGGGTATACAGAGAGTGTAGGAAGAATGCTGTACATTCTTGTATGGTATATGTGACAAGATACCTCAATAGATGTCAATCATCTTGCCAATTATTTATCAACCTCTTGAACCAGTTACATGAAAGTGGTAGTGTAACACCTAGACAACAATCCTCATTCACTTCATCAGGTGGAATGTTGTCATCCATGGAGTGTAAACATGTGGTGTGATTGTGAACCATCAGTTCATAGGCCTGTTTTTTATAGACGGAACATGGAAAGCACACAAGTGTCACAGCCTCCTAACATATCATCTTCCACAGATGCTAGAAGACATTTCTGTGCAGACTAGCAGGAACCTGTGGTACCAGCATGATGGCTGTCCAGCCCATAGTGCACAAAATACTACAACATGCTTTCACTAATCATTTCCAAATCGTTGAACTGGACTCAGAGGATCTGTACCTTGGCTGGCCTATCCACAGATTTGATGCCTGCAGACTTTTTTCTGTGGGGAAAGCTGAAAGATGTTGTCTACAAGGAAATACTGACTACAGTCAATGATATGCAGTGGTATATTATTGCAGCCTGCTCAGACATCTCCACTGGAAGTGTGTATTGCTGCTACTGGTAGTCAGTGTGAACACAACCTGCAATAGTGAACTGTCTTGCTACTGGTCAGAATCCACATGACTAATGTACCCACTTGTGTTGTTCTTTAGTATGTGCTGCCACAGGTATTGTACAAGTGTTGATTTAGGAACTTTTTGAAATATGGTATCTCGTAAATGACTCACACTAGAATCCTCTAACAAATACCATTGACATTCTAATTTACCATATTTTTAGTTTGTTAATTTCAATAGGAATTGTTTCATTTAAAATGTATGTTTGCACAAAAAATACATTTTCTATGTATTATTACAATCTCTTGATTAGCCAACGATGTGAGCCCCTGACTACCAATCCTTTCTGTGAAAACTGCACATCAATAGCACTTTCCATTTGTGCAATATTTGTAGAGAAAGTTTTAGATGATTCACACAGTATCCTTTGGTCTAGGGAAGGAATTCAAACATGCTTTTCTACGTTGAGTGTGAACTGATTCTTAAATTGTGAATTGTTCAAATATTCATGAATTTCATGTACCTGTGGCTCATTATGAGCTCTTAAACTATCTGATCTAAAGTGTTTGGATACCTAGTAGTACACATTAACTTGTATTGTGTGCACCATTCACCTTTATGATGGCTTGAAGTCTGCTGGGGACACTTTCAGTGACATATCTGAACGTCTGTGGAAGAATGGCTACACATTCCTCCTCAAGAACCAAAACCAGAGAAGGTAGTGATGTTTAACTGTAGGATCTGGAGCGAAGTTACCATTCTGAATCATCCTAAAGATGTTCTGTTGGCTTCAGGTGATGACTCTAGACAGGCCAGTCCATTTCAGGAGTGATATTACCCACAAACTATTGCCTCACAAATGCTGCTTTATGACATGGTGCATTGTCATGCTCATACAAACAGTTTTTGTACTGAACTGTTCCTCTACATAATGTAGTACACAATGCTGTAAAATATATATGTATCTTTCTGCTTTTAGTGTTTTCTTAACTGCAGTAAGGGAGTCACATCCTAACTGTGAATGGTACCCCACATACCAAACACCACCTCCTCCATACATAACTGTTGGCACTTCACATTACGACAGGTAACAGTCTTCAGGCATTCATCAATCCCAAACCCTTCCAGCAGATAGCCACAGGTTATAGCAAGATTCATCACTCCGAATCACTCATTTCCTGACTTATATTGTCCTGTGGTGTCACTTTTTGCACAACCTAAAATGACATTAGCACTAAGAACAGAAATGTGTGTGTGCTATGGGGAGCTGCTCAACTATTGTACCCTATTCTTATTAACTCTGTACCACATTCTCTTTGTGAAGTGGGCTGCTGCTAACACTTTGGAATTAGCAAGTGATTCCTTCTGCTGATTTCATGTGATTTTTTACAACCACCATCCACAAGGCATGATGATCCATGTCCATCAGTACATGATGCCTGCCTAGTAGTGGTTTATCTGTGGTTGTTCCTTCAGATTTACATTTCACAATTACATCAGTAATGATCAACTTGGGCAGCTTTAGAAGGGCTGAAATGTCTGTGAATAATCTGTTACCTAGGTGACCCCAATGAGTAGCTCATGTTCAAAGTTGCCAAGCTGTCCCATTCTGCTATTATTGCTTCTCTGCTGACAACACTATACACCACATCTCCTTTTATGCTGGTGGGTGCACCTCTCATGACATCTAGTTCTCAATTACATGTTATGTAGGGGTGTCTAGATATTTTTGATCAGATAGTGTATATCAAATGTGCAATCCACCTGTGTGAACCAGCTTCATGGGAGTAATGGTGTAGAACTAAGTGCCAATGCTTTAAAGGTGTTAATGACTTTGTTGTGTGCTAACAGAGATAGGACACAACACTTTGCTGTACCATCTGTAGGTTTATAGTACCCATTTTCCATGCTACTGGAAGAAAGTTAATGGCAAATGTATGATGACAGACATAACTCAGATAGGTCACATATGTCTAGTGCAACATGCTGCTGTACGATTTGTGGCTTTGTCTACTGGCTTGCTTGTAAACAGAGACTGGACGTAAAAGCTAACAATGAGCTCAATTGGGTGAAATTCTCTTTTCCTTTATTTGTTATGAAAGTGTATTAAATTCTTCATGTAATAATCAATTCACGAACAAGTTTCATACTCAAAAAGGAAATAGGGATGGTTTTGAGATGGGTTAAAAAGAGAGAGGTGATAGTTACTCAAACGCCAAGTTGAGAGGTGTTCATCTGTTACCAAGGGGGAAAGGCAGAAAAATGGGAAGGGAAAGGCATCAAGAGAGTTTGAGGTCAAACGAGGTGCATTGGTAAGCACTGTGCCAGCTTCAAACAGTGAAGATAGGAGGACGGAGTGAGAAGAAACGATGGATTTAGGGCAACAGAAATGAATAATGTAATCAATAATTAGGAGGAAAGCAGAAAAATCCTTTCCAAAGAGGAAGAAAAGAGAAAAGAAAAATGTGAAGATATAAAAATGAAAAGTAAAGTTCTAAGTAACTGAGTAATTAGTATTTGGTTGGCAAAACATTATCTTTTGTTGGCAAAATGAATTATTATCTGAAGAACTCACTTTATATTACACATAAAGGGAGAGACAATTCTAATAATAAGCTTGTGATTAGCTTTACTTTAAGTCACTACTTAGAAATCTGCCAGTAGTCAAAACACTAAATTCTACAGCAACATGTCCTACAAGACATATGTGACCTATTTGAGTTACGTTTTTCATCAACTTACTTCAAATAGCTGGAAGAATACTGTGCGTTTACAGATGACATAACAAAGTGTTCTTCGTTTTCTTCATTAGCAGCCATCATTTCTTGGCTGCTTTGAAGCAATAGTGCTTAGTTCTGTTCTGATATTCCGATGATGCTGGTTCAGGTAAGTGGATGACACATTCACTCTATTGCTCCATGATGAGCCAGAGCCACACAGGTTTTATGAACAATTGAACAACCTGCACACAAAGATTCACTTTACACTTTAAGTAGAGAAGCATGTAGCAATTCCAGTCCTAGACGTAGAAGCACATAGAGTACTGGATGCTGAATCAGACACAAAGTTACCAGAAACTAACATATATTGAATGTCACCACCACCTAGTGCAGAAACACTCAGTCATCTGCTTGCTCATTCAGAACCCACATGCAGCTGACATGCTGACAATATAACACTTGACCAATGTTCTTACCAATGTCTGTAACATGAGATTCATACACAGAGGCAAAAGAACCAATAAAAAACTGATAGACATGCACAACATAAATAAACTTTATCAACAGTGCACATACATTAGGTGATGGTTTCATTGAACGAATTTGAAACCATCTTCACCGGATTGTTGACCAACCCCTTCTTCTAAAGCGACCGTAAAATTCAGGATGTGGTAAGCTCCACTAAGAACCAAATTAAATGCTGTGCATGCTGCAGACATGTACCAAGTGGTCTGTATGTGTATACAAGTGTACATCAGCAAAACTGTCAAGCCAGAGGTGACATGCATCCTAGAGTGTGAGTGCTACATTCGACTAGTGCAACTCAACAAAGTAGCAATGAGCAAACACAAGAAACACAGCTGAAAAAAAATGAAATTCAGCTGAAGTTGTGTATTTGCCAAGCAGCCAGGGATATTGAAATCCAAGATAAAGGAGGCCATTGAAATATTAAAACACTCTAATAAATGAATAGAGAGGATCACTACAGGCTTGCACTTTTCTAGCTGCCAGGCATTATTACTGAGTAGATCACATGTAACCTACAGCCAATTCACCAATGACTGCCAATCATGGATGATATTGTATGGGGCAGTAGACCCAGAGGAAGGCCACTGAATTGTGATCAAAATGTCATTTTTGTTCAGTGACAGTTATTTTACAGTATGATGTAGTATAATAACAGAAAAGTCTATGTTAATTGACTCTGTCTGCTGAAGTCTACACATTTACCTGACAGATGTTGGTTTCAAAAATACAACCCTTAAAGAGATTATTTAAATTGTTATATTGCTAAAGCTGTAATTCTTGTGGCTGTGATGGAGTGTGCACAAGAGTATTAAACTCTTGCGCTGACTTGATAAGACATCTTGAGCAATCAGCACATATTTCTTGAGAAACTTAAATATCCTGTAGTAATATACATGTATTAAATTGAAGATGGGCAGTTCATTTAAAATTATAAGTGAACTTCACTCTATAAGGCATTTTATTTTAATTGAGGAAACGAATACAAAGAAATACAAACTCACTCTTAAAGAAAAACTGCATCTTAGTTCTGCTTTTTGAATACAGTTTCTTGCAAATCTGTAAATGTGGTTACAAGTGAAGTCCTGGAAGACCAAAATGACAGTAGACTCTATCTCAGTAAGTTCTGTGGCCTTCGTAAGGCTTTCAGTTGTGTCAACCATTAATTTATACTCCAACAACTAAAATGTTCAGATATGATGGCTTCTCCTTTGCACTGATAGTATCTTACGTACAGAATGAAAGAAAAAGGGCGACATCCAGAAACTCCCTAACAGGAGTAAACCAAAATGCAGAATATGGAAACATAATACATATGATCACGCAGGGACTAGTATCACATGTAGTCTTGTGTATAATGTACATAAATCATCTTCCAGAGTGATTTTAAAGATCTGTTCAAAAACTGTAATATTTCTTGATCACACAAACACACTAAACAAGGGCCACAATTTTAATGTAACAAAAACACCCCAAAGGCAAGATTTCCAACTTGGTATGCATACTTTCTTATACTGCCTTATAAAACTGGCTTTTGGGAAACTAAAGCTAGTGAAATATTTGTTTAGAAAAAGTGTTCATTGAGAGTATTATGTAAATGAGGTAACCACCCATCATGCAGAGGTCATTTTTGAATATCCTGGAATTCTTAACTAGTTTACCAGTGCAGATGCTCGTAATTATTATTGTTTATTATTATTATTACTTCTTGTAAGTAAGTCAAATAAGTTTTAGACAGATTCTGATTTACATGTCCTCAGCACAAGATATGGGGTAATTCCTATACAGGCTTTGTCTCCTTGTACAGGTTTTATAATGGAATTCTGTATTCTGGTCTTCAACAAGCTCCTACAGTGCCCCAAGTTACACATGTAGAATATTTATAAATTCAAGAAAAAGTAATAAACACACCTTGATAGCTGTCCCCTCTGCAGATTATCCAATTTCATAAAAATTAAGGTTTCAGATTCTCTCTGTGATAATTAACAGCTGGTATTTTCACCCAGCCTCTTAGCACATTCCTTTATGTTTAGTATGGGTTATGCAGATAAAATTTGCATTAGTATCATTTCTAAGAGACTGGTATGTTACCCAAACTGGACAATAAGACTGTAGACATATCTGATCAGACGTACCCAGATATTCCTATGTAATGTGCGCTTGACAACTAGATGTCACAAGAGGCCGACTCAGAGTATAAAAGGAGATGCTCAGGAGAACTCAGTGACTTCAAATTTGGGCTAATCATTGGGTGTCACCTCAGTAATAAATCCATCATGGACATAGCAACCCTTCTAAAGCTGCCCAAGACAATTGTTAGTGATATGATTGTGATGTTACGTATGGAAAAAGAACCACAGCTAAACTAAGATGAGGCAGACCTCATGTACTGATGGACAGTGATTGTCACGCATTGCAAATGAAGGTTGTAAAAAATCACTTGGAGTGAGAAGAAGAAATCATTTGTGAGTTCAAAAATGCTACTGGCAGTCCAGCTAGCACAGTTGCTGTGCATAGTGATTTAAAAAGAGTGGGATGTGATGGTCAAACCGCTCCTCATAAGTCACATATTCTGTAGTCATTGCTAAGTAACACTTTAGGAACTGTAAAGAGCAATGCTACTGGACAGTAGAAGGATATGAACATATTTTACAGCACTGTGTACTGCACACAGTAGAGGAACAGTCAGAGATAATGTTGACTTTGCTCCAGACCCCATCCAACCTTCTCTGGTTTCAGCTCTTGAGGAAGAATGATCTGCCATTCCTCTATGGACATACTGACACCATCAGAGTTCAATCTGTCATAAAGGCGAAGGGTAGACACAACCCATATTAATGTCCACTATAGGTGTTCAGATACTTTTGACTAGATACAGTATTCATCTCCTGCATTGATGAAATGTTCTACATTTGCACTTTCACCTCAATAATTGAATGAAAATAATTTGGTTACTGAAAATCAATTACTGTGTTACTGTTTTAACCAAAGTACTGAAATCTTTTGCTGGCTGGCCTCTCCCCACCCCCCACCACCCCACCCACCGAGTTATCTTTTCATCTTTTCTAATCAGTCAGATTAATTCCCAGAAGACTGTAATATGCTGTAATAATATTCACTTACAAGGGTTGAGATAAGCATATGCCCTGCAATTATAGACTCTTCTCCCTCCTCATGTTTTCAAATATTTCAGAAGGTAGCCTAAAAGAATACTGAACCAGTTTTCTAACAAAAAATGGGTAACAGTTGCATAGTTCAGCTTTTATAAAGTGCTGCCTGCAGAGAAAGCAGTGTCTGACCTCAAGAACACAATGCTGGAAAATTTAATTGAGAAATGTTGCTGAGTTGAGATTTCATATGATCTCACCAAGGCCTTTGATTGTGAAAATCACTGAAGTCTACTAGGGAAATTACAATGTTAAATTGTTAAAATCACTTCCCTCTGTGTGGGTCTAGCCATATCTAAACAACAGAACACAGAGGAAAATATTAACAATGATACCACAGAAATAAAATAAGGGTTTGAATAAGGAAACATTAGCCAAGTTGTGCTACAAGGTTCGGTACTTGGCACACTCCTGTCCTGAAACAATTTAAATGACTTACCACATACAATGAAAGGCTGTTCAAAAACACTGATTTTTGCTAATGATGGAAGTATACTGATAAACATCTTAGACTTGTCCATATAAGAAAAAACCAGGAGGATAGTGGAACATGCTCACAACTGATTCACAACAAACTGTCACTCCGAAATTGATCTATGCAATCCCAGAAAAATAAAAGTACCAGACATAGCGATCAATAGACAGACAATAGCAGAAACTCTGTGTGTGATATTTGTAGGTATCCCTATGGGTATAAACTAAGGTGGCAGCAATGTATGGATAAGTTAGCCAAATATCTCAGTTCTATCTGCCTTGCACTTTAAAACATCTCTCATTATGTTGACATGCAAGTAAGATTGCTAGTGTATCTTGCATTGTTTGACTTTTAGAGTCCTATGGCATAATTTTCTGGGGAAATGCAGCCATAACCAAAAAATATTTGTACTATAGATACGTGGAGTAACAATATTAAATAAATTCAGTAACCAAAAATCTTGCACAAGCCTCTTTAGGAACTTTGAGGTTCTAACACTCACTTACCAGCACATTTATTATCTGTTGGTATTTTTGATTAGTAATGGGAGTGAATTTAGAATCAACTATGATATTGACAACCACAGTACTAGAAGTGGAAATAATGGAATATCACAAATGGAATAACAGTATGAATTACGATACACTGCTATTCAACACATAGAGGAGGCACTGAGTGGCAGACAGGCACATTTAAAAGTAAAGTACTGGATAATATTCAACTTTCAAATGAAGAAATAAACATTCATACAACAATGTTAGGAAAGGATAGATTGCTACTCACTGTAAAGATGATCCATTGACTTGCAGACAGGCACAATGAAAAGATTGTTACACATTGATAGCTTTCAGCCAAAGCCTTTTTCAGCAAAGGAAATACAAACACACACAAGCAATCTGAGTTCACACACACACACACACACACACACACACACACACACACACACACACACACACACATGACCACATCCACCAGGAGCTCCAACTGGAATGTGACTGTCACATAAATAGAGGTGTGGAGAGGGATGGGGGAGGGCAAGATACAGCAGGTTACAGGTGGAGGGATGGAGGGAGAGAAGAGCAGTGCCTGATAGGGACTGCAGTCACTAGAGACTGCCAGGTGCAAATGGCAGGAGATGTGGTGCGGTGTGGTGTGGGAGGGGGGGGGGGGGGAGGCTGCTGGTGGAAAAAGAGAGATGAAAGAAGGGGAAAGGATGGACAAGTATATCACATTGACAGAGGGTGGCACGCAGAGAGATTGAAAGAATGTGAAATGGGTGGAGGTGATAGGACAAAGTGGCGTGAACTGTTGGGTGGCAGGCGTAGGGACTTTAGATTACCATAGGTCAAGGCTGATAATTTTGGGGGCAGAGAATGTGTTATAAGGATAACTCCCATCTGCACTGGTTAGAAAAGATGGTGATGGAGGGGAGGAGCCAGATGTCCTGGGTTGTGAGGCAGCCATTGAAATATAGCAGGTTATATTCAGCTGCATTTTGTGCCACAGAGTGATCTAGTTTGTTCTGGGCCACAGTTTGGTAGTGGCTGTTCATCCTGGTAGTCATACAAAAATAAAAAAGCAGAGCTGGTATGTGACTCAGCTGCCTCCAAAGGTGGTCTGGCCTCTGATGGGGCAGGATAAACCTGTGACAGGACTGGAATATGGTGGGTAGTTTAGGCAGGTTGTGCACCTGGATCTTTCAAAAGGGTGTGATCCCTGTGGCAAGGGGTTTGGATTGGGAGTGGCAGAGGGATAGACTAGGATGTTTTGGAGGCTGGGGAAGGGGGGGGGGGAGTGACAAAACACCACTTTATGAGGGAAGAGGAAGATCTTTGGTGGAATGTCCTTCATTTCAGTGCATGATGACAGATAATGAAAGACAAAGGATGTGTTTCAGTTGTTCCATTCCAGTCTTTTACTGGATGACAAAATGTATCTACAGACTAGGTCTGGGACAAAGTGTCTGTCTGTGAAGGCTTTGTTAAGACCGTCAGCATACTGGGAAAGGGAGTTCTTGTCACTGCAGGTAAGCTGTCCCTGGATGGTAGGACTGTATGGGAGGAATTTTTTCATATGGAAGGGATGTCAGCTGTCAAAATCCAGATAATGTGATTTTGGTGATTTAATGTGGACAGAGGTATGGATGGAATCATTAGAGAGGAGGTAGTCAACATGTAGGAAGGACGCACGCTGAGTTGAGAAAGACTAGTGAAATGGATGGGAGAGAAGGTGTATAGGTTCTGAATGGATGGCCATGGGTCCATATCGTGAAGATATCATCAGTGAACTTGAACCAGATTCTGGGTTCAGGGTTTTGGGAGTCTACGATGATTATCCTCCAGATGGCCCATAGATGGGTTGGCATAGAGGGGTGCCATGTTGTTCATAATCGCTCACCCACATTATTATTTTCTTATTCATTGTTAGTCCTAGTCTTGCATTACTCCTTTTTGACTTTGGGTTGATAAACCTGGATCACCAGATCATAAGTCATGGTCTCACTGCCACTGCCCTTCACTAATTCACATTTTATCTATTTTAAACTTATCCTCATCTCTTTTTGTATTCTCTAATTTACCTACCTCATTAAAAGATTCCATACTTTGAACTTTAGAACGCCAGGTTTGTCTTCCTTGATAACAAAATCCTCTTGTGTGGTCACATTTTGGAGAACGGAAAGGGGGACTATTTTGTCTCTGAAATATTTTACCAAAAAGCATGTTTGAAAGCTTAATGTAGGTATTTCTCAAAGAAAATAGAAATTTATTTCTGTAAATGAAGAGTTCTATTTACAATATATATTACATGTCAAGCAAGTTAACAATGAATGCTGTTACTTGGCATGTAGCCAGTAGTAATTTTCGGTCTTTGAATCTAGATATCTGAATAATTTGTAGAAATAGTGACTAATGAGCTGTATTTTCAATTTTCTTTGTAATTTGTAGGGATTCTCAATTTCTTGTTTTATGCTAGGTGGGAGCTTATTGAATGCTGTCTAAGTTAAAATTATATATTGTGATGATGTAAATCACACTTAAACTGAAATTGATATTTGTTATTGACAACAAATACCATTTTGGAGTAAATGTAGTGGGATCTGAGTGTAAGAACATCAATATGCTTAAAAAGGCTTCTATAAAAATGCAGTTACCTACTTTACACAATATTCTTACTGCTCACAGAAGATGAATAAATATTTTATTTAACATAGTTGCACTGCCACAGAAGATATTTAAATAAGACAACAGGAAATGAAGACATGAAAAATAAACCAACACTCATGTTTTAGTTTAAAAAAAAGTGAGATACATTCCTGCATTAAAACCATGGTGTACTGAATTTCTTTGTCATAACTAAATATTGTTTTGTTGTCTAACTTAACTCCAAGGAGCACATAAAAATTCAAAATGAATATGGTGACTATGAAAGACTGTAACCACTGAATACATGACGTTCTATAAATAAATATACAAATATCTTAAAAAGAAGTGCAAAATTTCAATTCTTACACAAGCACAGTAAACTGGAATCCAGAACATGCCCAATAAAGCATAAATCAAAGTCTTCCAACAATTGGATCACTCATTTGTGTGTGTTTGTCAGTGGGGGGCACAATTCCAAAACTCAAAATGTAAATGTTAATGCACTCACATTGATTGTTTTAGTAGGTATGGTGTGAATTGGATTATTGTGTAGATGTACATATGAACATGGGGGGTCTTATAGAACACCAATAAAGTGTGTTAAAAATTGAACTTTCTGTTACTTTCTCTGGAATTAAATCAGGGGTGTCCAGCCCAGGGCCCACATTCTGCATGCCACCGAAACTGAGTCTCAAGGTGGCCCAAGAAATTAGCATCTATCAAATGATCACTAAAAAAACTTCCATAACATTTCATTTGTGTAAAATTATGATAAACTGAATAATTTCAATTTGAAACTCCTGGCACATGATGCTATTATGTTATTTGTCTGTCAACCCCCTTCCCATTTTTATTCAGTGATTATTGCTTTTGCTAAGTGTATTATGTGTGGCCCAAAAGTACTTGTCTCCTTCCAGTGTGGCATAGGTAAGCTAAAGAGTTGGATACACTGGCATTAAATAGTTATAGCAGTTTGTAATTCCTATATTCATTTTGAATGTCTCTGTGTATCGGCTACTGTTCTAGCAGGTTATTTTTGCTTGTTTAAAACATATCATAAGAACAGGAATAGAAACAAAAATCATTTTATTTTATGGCCAATTACAGTATAATATTTTTGCCAGTTTCATAGTTATATTTTCCAAATTTCTGTTATTTTCTGCCAGTTTTGGCATTATATTTTTGCCAATTTTTACATTAGTTCTCAGCAGCTTATTTTCGAAGTACCACATTTTCCTTATTTTTTGTCTTATTTAATTCATTTTCAATGTTACACTTAAAATGAAAATATACCTATCAATTACATTTAGTTATTGACATCACAGATCACATTTATTTACATTATTGAAAAAGATTTTTTGTAAATCTAATCAATCAAAGAAAAAACATTATGCTGCTAATCTGTCTTCACTTCACTGTAATGTGGAAACAGTTGTCTGTAGTCTAAATTTGAGAGTGGAACATAAGCTGCCTTCAGTGCAACATCAGACATTTGAGATTGTCCAAATATCCTTCTGGCATAAAAAGTTGCTTTTACACTAGATTATTAAGGGCTTTGTATTCTTTTAGAATATTGTACATGATGGAGACTTGCCACCTAGGCACACATAGCAGACTCTTTGCCCTTTCAGCATTAATATAATTTAGTCCAGTCAACGAAGGAAAATTAGGGAAAAAATTTCACATATTCGCAAACTTTTGTACAGTGGTAGGGGAAAGTGTCATAAATAACATACAAATAATACCCCACATGTGGGGTGTGAGCCTTGGAGTGGGGGTGGGGCCATTTGTAGGCCACATTTTGATATTTTCTTGAATAACTCAAAAACTGTAGCTTCTAGTGAAAATGTTACCCAGTACAAAATTAAACTACATTAAATTTTCTACAAAAAAAGGTCCTATTCATTTTTTCTGTAGGACTGATAGTTTCAGTGATGCAGGGGATGGAAAAATCTTAAATTATTAAAGATAGTGTTTTAATTGTAAAAATTAATATTTAATGCCCATTGAACTAAGAAGTAGAAAATCTCATCTGTAATGTGTACATATCAGCAATCAACAACTGTATCATTATCATCATCATCTTGCAAATCAAGTAATGGTGCACAATTTGTAGACATACCATGGCATGCCCCACTTTTTACAGAACATATAATGCTGGCTTTTCTGCATCCACATCGCTGCCCACTTCCAGTATGAAAGCAGTCCATGAAGACATGAAGTGAAATGTATGAGGTACCATTTCCTCTGTCCTACTACAGAAGTTTTCACAAGTTGTAAAAACAGAACTATCTTATTCCTTGACTCACTGTCATAGCTGGCTGCTGTGGCTGAGTGGTTCTAGGCACTTCAGTCCAGAACCGTGCTGCTGCTATGGTCGCAGGTTCGAATCCTGCCTCAGGCATGGATATGTGTGATGTCCTTAGGTTAGTTAGGTCCAAGTAGTTCTGTGTCTAGAGGACTAATGACCTCAGATGTTAAGTCCCATAGTGCTTAGAGCCATTTGAACCATCAGTATCATAGCGGCAACTGTTTTTACAATTCTTTCCCATTCAGCTGGTTCATCTTTGAACTGAACTGAAGAATGAACAGTTCTCATCATGGTGGAACTGACCTTTCTGAGAAGAAAGCAACAACAGTTGTAGAGGATGACTAACAATCAATTTCCCTTGTAGCTGTCCAAGGCAGTGTGTAGAGATTCATGTAGATTATCTTTTTATGTGTAGATTTTTTAGTAATCTATATCTGTATATCCATATTCCATTTGGTGTTACTGCATTTCTGGAAAATAAACACTCTCCAGGTGTGTCTGCACACTGAGTCAACAGTGATTTATGAGACATGCTGTGGAAGGGTTGGTATGATTGTAAAACAATGTGTAGTTGTTTCCTGTGATGTGGTGGTGTAGAGAGAGTGAGGTCTCACTCATTCACTGTTCATTTTGCAGAGCACAAATAAGGGAAACAAGTTACCTCATTCTGGCAACCTGCCTTCCCTCACATTTCTAGACTCCGGTCCCACTCCCTGTTGCTGCCACCCATCACGTCTCCAGCACACAGTTTATCCCTCAGTATGGCTCTACTATTGTTAGATATTACACAGTTATTCAATATTTGGTCTTAAGCCACTTCATTTAACAATAGACATTAATTTTATACCATTAAAACACTATTTTAAATAATTTGCAATTTTTTCCATATCCTGAAATGTAGAAACTATCGGTTCTAGAGAAAAAATGAATAGGATCTTTCCTGTAGGAAATTTATTGTTGTTTGATTTTGTAATGGGAAACACTTTCGTTAGAAGCTGCGGTATTCAAGCTGTTCAAGTAAAACGTCAAAAAGGACCTTTAAACGCAACCCAACCACAATGTTCAAACCCCACAGGTGGTGATTTGTTGTATGTTATTCATGACACTCCCCTCTATGTTGTTCATGATGCTCCACACCACCACTACTAAAATTGTGGCTACAGGAATTTTTTCTCCAATTTTCCCTTCTTTCGTCTTCATTGACTGGGCTAATTGATTATCATCCCATGGCTAAAATTAAAACCTAGTTCTGTAAAACAGAATGTATACATGGATTTGTGGGTATAATGGTTGTGAGCTTAATCTGACGGTGCAAGCCAGTCTTAGGTGTTTCCTACACCTCTTCCTGAAGTGTCCTCAGAGTCTTTCACAGCAGCATAACTGATTAAAATCTTCAAGCCGCATCAATTTGAATAAAGTTCTCAAACTTTTGATGGCTTGCTCTGCCACCATCATCAGGAGTAAAACTACTGACTGCTGGGGCTGGCATTATTTCCCACTTATATACCTATAATAATGGCTGCTAGCACCAGTCAGAGTGGGCCAAAATGGTATGTGCGTGGCAGCTCATAGTTGCTCTGGCCGGCCACATGTCTGAGTGATGTCGCAACTGTCATTGCTTTCTTTTGACATCCAAAGCCAGCCACCATGCCCTACTCAGTGTTTAGTCCTGGTCTCTGCTGAAATTGTTGCTGTTCATTCTAATCTCAGCCACCTCTTTTGTAATGGAGTCCCAGTATGTTGACTCGTGAGCCAAGACCCTCATGTTCTCAAACTATATTTTGTAGCTCTTTTCAAGGCAATGCTCAGCTAAGGCCAACTCGTCAAGCTCCCTTTGCTTAATATGGCTCTTGTGCTTGATACAATGATCTGCAACTGGATCTGTCCTATGTAGATGCTGCCGCACTTGCAAGGGACGCGATACACAGTGGGCACACGAAGAGCTACGTCATCTTTAACAGGGTGCAACATATCTTGTACCTTGGGGGCAAGCCAGAACACTGGTCTCGATCCCCATCTCTGCAGTGCTCATCTTAACTTGGTGCTTGTTGCCCCACAGTACAGCAGGAAAGCCGCCAGCTTGACTTCTTCTGCCGATTCACAAGGCATCCTTGTTCGGTGACACTTGAAAGCATTTGCAATGTGTCCTTTGCTGCAGCCATTCTCCTTGAACAATGGATGCTTAATGTTTCTAGGGAGGTGGGAGCAGCAGTTTCAAATGTGGCATGGGCCCTTGCATCCCCTGACATCACTTAGACCCACAGGGGGGCCAGAGATGCTATGAACTACCCAACTCACCTTCTACACATGCGTCATTTTAGCCACCTCTAATTGGTGCCAGCACCCATAACTGTAGGTATATAAGTGGGATATAATGCCAGCCCCAGTAGTCAGTAGTTTTACTCCTGATGACAATGGCGGAGCTAGCCATTGAAAGCTCAAGAATTTTAAACGAAGAAGATTTTATTCAATCTGCCTGAAGTATTTTACCCTTCATATTTCTTAAAAGCCTACCGATTTAATCACTAATAACCCATTTCCCACAGTAATGAAGCAATCTTCACTTTTAACTTTGGAAATAACTAATGATTTTATCTGGTGACATCGCACTTCCTAATATTTTTGAACAACAAATTATACCTAATAGTACACAAGTATATATATGAATAACATCAAACAATGTACTTGAGAATCATAAACATGTAAATCAATGTGACACCCACTCGGTTTACTTCTGTCAGTGAATCAGAGCACAGGATGTGTAACTTTATGCAGGTGTGTTTCTAACAGAAACTGAGAATTTTTTCCCCAATATTTAGGTTATTTGCGGTAACAGTGTGATCTGTTATGTAGACCAGGTCCTACATTGGATAAAAATGTCATCAGATAACATGTTAATTAATGTTTTTGCCCAACTAAAGTGTCGTATTTGATATTTTTCATTTCTGTGCTTTCATACCACAAACATGTGTTGTTTAATTGATGCACTAGTTTTCTCAGAAACACGTAGTTTTTTGTACAATAGTTTGTGTAAAAATGTATCGGGAAGTGCCACATTGACACCAAACTTACTAGAATAGATATTGTTGGGGTAGGACATTTTCATTTGATACCATATCTACGTGCATAAATCTTTCCTCGACAAATTGACTGTCATAGTAAGATCACACACAGTTTACATCATTATGAAAAAAATAGTCCAAATCCAATATCAGCATTCAGTAGCTATCAGTTACCAATATTAGTAAACTGCCCCTCAGATTTAAGACATTTCTACATGGGAACAGAGAAAAATGCCAGATTTCTTGACAATTTGAAAAAACTGCCAGTTTCACGTTACATTGGTAAAAATTGTAGATTTAATGTAATTTTTAATTTTATTGTTTACATAAAATTTTTCTGTGAGACTAAAACTATTTGCTGTGAACCAGTTGTTGGTCTGGACATTGTCATCTAAGTTGTGTCTGCTAAGGTTGAATTTGGACCCTTGATAAGTATTCTTGTGTCATCAGCATACATTACAGTTTTTGAACCATTATTTGGAGTCATTGGAAGACAAGTAACGTAACTTAAGAACAAGAGGGGACACAGTATTGATCCTTGTTACTTTCATTCCTGTGACACTGCCTATCAGTATGGCACTCTGATTTGTTTTGTGAAGATAAGACTCCATTCATACAAATGGAAGGATACCATTATCCCTTAAAACCTTAGGTTTTCAGTTGTATCTTTTGATCCACACAAAGGCTTTGGTAAAAATCACAAAATCTACAAACAGAATAATTTTTCTTATATTTCTCTCCCAGAACTTTATCAGTTGAACCTTTTTTGCTCTCTTTGTGGTGAATCTATTACAAAAACCAAACTGCCATTGAAATGCAGCTACCAGGTACTCCTCAGACAAATGAGGAGTACTCCATGATAGGGAATTTTCTCAAAAACTTTTGAAAATTGTGATAGCATTGGATTGGGTCTGCAGTCAGAGATAATTTGCTTATATGTATTTTTTGGTAAACCCTCCAGCAACTGTACACTTGTGAAAGTGATCAGCAGCTCTTGGGAGCAAAGGCATTCACTGGAATGCAAAGTGACCACCATAGTTGTGTTCAATGAAATGGAGGGATGCTCAGAAGAACACTGAAGCAAAAGGTTTCCAAACTGGTAGCCAGCGAAGACATCTTATGAAATATTTTTGGACTGGAGTTCTATTCAGGCTTGTGATAAAGTGAAATAAGTTATAATTGCACATATATTAGACACATACTTTTAGCATATAGATGAAAGGTAGTTTAACAGAATTGAAGAATGAGCCCAAAAACAGTTAGCACAAAAGATAAATTAATTGCTAAATAATTCCTTTCCAAATTGTAGTTACTTCTAGTGTTGGCAGTTTGTGCAAATTGTTGGACATACATACAAATTGTTGGACATACAGAATTCTGACTGTAATCAAGTTTATCATCACCTTTACAATGTGCCTGAAATTAATCTTGCATCAGCTGGCCAACAAGTGTGATTTTGGTCAAAGTCTATAAATGTGCTATTATTAAAATGAAACATATATCTAGCACATATTGGATGCTTCTTTAAAAACCCACTACAGCATGTTTTGTTCACCATTATTAACAGTACTAACATCTTTCCATGACAGTTTGCATCAGATGAGTTGTCAATCTGAGCATATTCACTAAAAACAAAGATGATGTGACTTACCAAGCGAAAGTGCTGGCAGGTCAATAGACACACAAACAAACACAAACATAAACACAAAATTCAAGCTTTCGCAACAAACGGTTGCTTCATCAGAAACGAGGGAAGGAGAGGGAAAGACGAAAGGATGTGGGTTTTAAGGGAGAGGGTAAGGAGTCATTTCAATCCCGGGAGCGGAAAGACTTACCTTAGGGGGAAAAAAGGACAGGTATACACTCACACACACACACACACACATATCCATCCACACATACACAGACTGGGGTCTGTGTATGTGGTGTCTGTGTATGTGGTGTCTGTGTATGTGTGGATGGATATGTGTGTGTGTGTGTGTGTGCGAGTGTATACCTGTCCTTTTTTCCCCCTAAGGTAAGTCTTTCCGCTCCCGGGATTGGAATGACTCCTTACCCTCTCCCTTAAAACCTACATCCTTTCATCTTTCCCTCTCCTTCCCTCTTTTCTGATGAAGCAACTGTTTGTTGTGAAAGCTTGAATTTTGTGTGTATGTTTGTGTTTGTTTGTGTGTCTATCGACCTGCCAGCACTTTCGTTTGGTAAGTCACATCATCTTTGTTTTTAGATATATTTTTCCCATGAGCATATTCACTGATTTTTATATGAGAGTTGGAATTAAAGAATAGTGTATTATGACTGAATCCTTAACTAAAGTTAATTTATAAATAGATACATTTATTTGTCAGCAGAGTATGTGCAAATCTTACCTATTTTATGGATAGAAGTTTGTGAACTCCATGGAGTTTTGGAACTATCAAAGAAAAGTAGTGGCAATTTCAAGGTCAGTCAGATGGCTCAGCTAAGAGTACTGCACATGAGAGACTGAAACTGCATTTGAACTCTTAGTCCATCATACTGTTTTAAATTGGTTTAAAGGTTCATATACATGTATACTCTATCCTGCGCAAGCTTCTTCATCTCCCATTACCTACTGCAACCTACATCCTTCTGAATCTGCTTGGTGTATTCGTCTCTTGGTCTCCCTCTACGATTTTTACCCTCCACACTGCCCTCCAATACTAAATTGGAGATCCCTTGATGCCTCAGAACATGTCCTACAGAACATCAAACCAGTCTCAGGACTGAAGACCACAACAACAACAACAGTACATTTATACTAAGATGTACGGTTAATTCTTCCATCGAGGCTGGTTATTATAGTTGTTGCATCAAATCGAAATCCTCCTGTTACTGGTTGTAATATGCCTCTCCAATACTGTGTTTTCAATTGCTTGTCTTTTGACTGATCTTTACTAATAATTTCGAAGTGGTTGCAGAAAGGGCATATCCGCATACTAATACATGAAGTTTTTGCACAATTGATTGTCTTGATGTTGTCTTCATTGGCTTCTTCAGAGGCATGATAATGTCTACAGGCTGGCTTAGTGTGTAAAAAAATAAACTGATGAATCAAATGTGAAATATCTAGTAATTCTGAAATTACAAAACTGAAGTGTGGTATTTTTATATGTATTCCAAAACTTTTCACCCACTATAATCACAGTTTGACCAAATAATTTGAACAATAAGTCTGCTTTATGCAGCCTTACGTTAAGACTTCAGCACCATTCACCATAACTTTATGCCAAGTCTGTATATGATTGGGGGAGGGGGAACAGGAGTAATATAGGTCTACAAAGCAAAGAGTTTGAATCTTTGTCAGAGACTATAACTGATACATATTTAGCAAAATTTAATAGAATTGAATTTACAAAATTTTATGATAAAACTTCATTATTGTTCTAAATACATGGAATATACATATTTAAGCAATAAATAACTTATTTCTGTGGACATAATTTTTATGACAACTTTTCTTTTTGTGAAGAAAGATATCAGTACCTGCTGGTATCATAGAATTCACTGTATTTCTTGAGCTTGATTACATTACATGGCGAATCACTTAATTTTTTCACCTTTAAATTACAAAAGCAGATCATCCTTAAAAAGTGACACTTCCAGATGAGACCAAAAATAATCAACTAAAAATAAAGCTGAAAATTTAGATCACTTTCTAACCTCCACCAAGTTCTATTGCTCAGTTAAATCTTATTATATGGCAGACTATAATTTTCAAAAGATTCTTATGTGACAGTGTGTGATAAAAGTTTTGTTTAACACATGAAGGATTTTTTTTAAATGAACACTCTGTGATTTGACTGTATTTTTGTTTATTTAATTACAACCAAGATTTCAGCCTTTTACGCCATTTTCAAGTGACTGAGTTTATGTCATTAACACACATTGCAGGGAATCAAGCTCAAAATTGGCCATAAATTAAGAAAAATATTTTTATTGATTTATGGCCAATTATGAGCTTGATGTCCTGCAATATGTGTTAATGACATAAACTCAGTCACATGAAAATGGCATAAAAGGCTGAAACCTGGGTCATAATTACGTAAACAGCAATACAATCAAATTGTGGTGGGTTCATTTAAAAATTGTTGTTACTTTTGCTCAGAAACATCAAAAACTCTTCACATGAAGGAAAGTTAGAATAAATGAGTTTTCTCATTTAGGTAAGTGATTAATTTTTCAGCTTATCAGAATTTATCATATTTCTGTCCACAATCATTGTTCTTAATGGCACAGTTACCAAGTTGATGATTCCATACTGCAAGAGGATTTTAGAATTCATGTTTTTAATACACATTGTTTAAATGAAATGCATCAGGTATGACTTTTGATGTGTTCCACATATTGTATTCTTTCACACAGTCACTTAACAACAGTATTCAGTTTTGTTCAAAAAACGCTTCTCTTCTGTACAGATTTTGGAATGGGACTGCTGTCAAAAAATTACATGTAATGTGAGCTGAGAAATGGCACTCTCAAGTCATTCAGCATTTGACATCATAAATATTTTCTAATGCAAATACATAATCATCATAGTAGTTTATTTGTGCAAATTATTGTTTCTTTTACTGTAATCATATTATTTTCATATAATTGCCTTTAAATGTGTAAATAATGACTCCATTTATATCAATATCAACATACTCCTGAGTAATTTAATGAAACCATTTGAATTTTAATTACACGTGTACATTTCAAACATTCAAAGGACATCATTTGTTTAGATTT
This sequence comes from Schistocerca americana, assembly GCF_021461395.2. NCBI lineage: Eukaryota > Metazoa > Arthropoda > Insecta > Orthoptera > Acrididae > Schistocerca > Schistocerca americana. Next base: position 167,907,395 of record NC_060119.1, on the reverse strand, counting down.
ACATGAAGTTAACAGTCAAGACATTACTTTACAAGTTTATTGTAATAATGTTGTTTTAAATTTCACACACTATATATACAGTGATGATTTCATTTTAAATAAAACATATTTTTTATGCAAAATACTAATTACTTTGGTTATGAAAGATATTAATTGTTAATACAACATGACACCAATGCTATATAGGTCTTTTTCTCCAACTAGACTACATATGAAGAAATTTACCAAAGACATAATGTACAATGTGTATGAAGTATCTCTAGTCTCAGAGAAGCTTGTACTCAGTGCGCGATTTTGCAGTATATGCATGGTATGCAGCAATTCCTTATCCAGACATCTATCACTGGAATAGACTTATCTTTATGAACGACTTGGAATAGTGCAGCATTTCACATGTGTTTCATACCACTTTTTGCCAGAATCATGTAAAACATTCTGTTGGTCACTGTTATAATCTTCAAGATGGCACTGCTGACTTCTTTCTTGGAGAAGCTCAGTCTCCTATATGTTACCAGTCTCACTAAACTTGAGTGTATGTGAGTGGGTTGTTGCTGCCCATGTGACAGAAGTGGTGGTAAGACTTCCTGGAACACATAAGCAGCATGTCATTCCATTGGCACCAGTTAATATTCTTAGCGTAAAATGTTTCGTGCTTAGTAAACAGGTCAGGGATAAGTGACAGCCATAAGAAATATGGTACAGAGTAAATCACATAAATAACTTTCTGCTGGGATTCTGTTTACATGGAATGAGAAAGGGACTCTGATTAGATGACAGAAAGAGACTGCAAAAATGTAAATAAATTAATGTGACAGAGTAACATCAAAGAGATGTTGGCATATAGATTGTTAACACTTCAGAGATATGCAATTTCTGCAAACAAAGAAGGAAGAAAAGGGGAAGGTTAGAATTAAAATTTTAAAAATCCTTCATGAATATATTTATCTTGGCTCTGGCATGGTTCCAGCTCTCTGGTGAGTGAGGGTCAGCTTATCTAAAGTTAATATTGTATATTCCCAATATTTATTTCTGTTTTCAACTTTTACCTGTGTATGTGGGCACCTGATTTTGCATGTTGTTATCCTGTGCCCAAATAAATATTCTTAATGTGTTGTACTACAGTCAGTGTGTTGATTTGTGCTTGCATTTTCTCAGTTAGATATAGAAAAACACAGAGGTTCTTATGAACATTGTTACTACCTTTCATTAGACTTTAACTTTACCTATTCTTGTGGCATGTTTATGACAGCTTGTACATTTTTATGAAACTGAAATACTTTTCTTAATTAGACAGAAAAATGTGTTGTCTGAAGATTTTGATTTTTGTTGTTTGCATATCAAATTACTGGATAGTTTTGTTATTAAATATTTCTAATATAACCAGAAGAAGTACTGAATGAAACAAAGCAGAAGTGACTTCTTATCTTAGTCTAATTGTATTGTATCCAAATTTTCTGTATAGTGATAGACTTTTAATATTTATGTGTTATTTGAGGAATAGTACTGATTTTTTAATGCATGGTTTTATCCTTTGGTAATGATATCAGGTAAACTTCCAGTCTCTTTGATGCAGTTTTATTTGGTGATTTGCTTGCAAGAGATAAATTAGAACATCACTTTATTGCTTTGTCATTTTTTTAATTACATCTTTTCTAATATCTACTAAAATTTGGATAAATTACTTGCTAAGATATATCTCCTGTATTTTGAAATTTAAAAAATTCTTTATTCACTCATGTATGTTAAAAATGTTCAATATTGAATCATAGTTTGAATAAGCTGCATCAATAAATATTTTTAGTAAGATAAATTCGCATTAGCTTCAGTATCCCGCTATTGATATGGTTTTACCTAATAGCATCTTTTGTCTTGGGAAAAACAGATGCTTTGCTGTATCTGCTTTCTCAGAGTGTTCCTTTTGACACTGCTGCCTGGATTAACAATTTTACATATGATAGTTATATTGCAGTTTAAAGGACTTTGCAGTATTTTCTTATTTCCCTGTTTGCAGATGTGGGGATGATGATGATGCAGTCAGGCATGGTGAAAGGTGGCTTGAATGCGACCTACCAGAACTATCTGGAGGGTAGGGCTTGCCTCTGCTCCTCTGCTTTCTCAATAACAAAAATAATATTTCAGATATTTAATACTGAGTTTTTTGTCTGTCCAGTTGTTGGTTGCCACCTGCGTTGTGTCCATTTGCTAGTTTCTTCCTTGCTGCCCGCAACGCTTGCCTCAACAGATGCCTTTGATTTGTACAGAAGAATGTGTCTCTTTTGAGTGCATGGCTCACTGACCATTATGTACTGACTGTATTGTAAGCACTGTGGCATTATAAGCCAAATTTGATAGCTGTAGTACAGGAATGGCGGTTTCAATAGCTTTTAAGCACGAACATCCCTTCCCTTAGAAACCTTGCCAAAGCAACAGTTCATTTGTTATACTTGATGCTTGTGTAAAGCTACATACTTATGCAATTAATTCTACTTTTAGTAATCATTAATTCACTATTTATTATACTTACAAACTGTGAAGATACTTTGTAATTTAACAAGTAGAAGAAGGTAAAATGCTCGCTTACCCATGTCAGTTCCAACTCTATATGAAAGTACGCATAAATATATTGTTGTAATGTATTTGACCCATATAGATCAGCAGAAACAAGAATTTCTTTAAAATTGTGTGTGTAGGTGTTTAAATCTGTGATTTGGTATCAATCTCACTGGACATTTGAAGTCTGAACGTTAAATAGTACATATGGTTGTGTTGGTTCCTTCTTAGGGACATTCAGATTGTTTTCTCAGTCCAGTTGTACATTGTGGTGGTTTTCTTTGACTACAATAACTTATCTATACTGCAGTGGATAGCAACTTCTTTGAATGAAAGCTCCTTCATCACAGTAATTACAACACGTATTTATGAATTATCATTCAAACAGAGTAATCAGAATATGCACATTCATACAAAAAACTGTTGTAATATCTACATTATGCTTCTTCATAAAAAAAGGTATGCAGTCTTACATTCATCAGTGGATCTTGGAGGCAGATTTTAAAATGGATGAGTGTGATTAATCACAAGTAAATTAAGTTGTAATTCTAGTATAAAAGAGATACATGGCATATTAATCAAGTAAATGAGCAATCACAGAGTACATTGTGGCATATTGAAGTGAACTGGACTGTACCAGTAACAGAAATGTGGTAGAAGTTCCTAATTTGTTTCACAACAATTAAAGTATTAATGGATTTCAGAATATCTGAGACTTCTATTATGAGATAAGTGTAGTAAATTCATTAAAAAGATTTCACACACAAAACAACAAAATATTCATGCAAAACCATAAAGTCCTTCATTTCTTAAATATTAATGAAAGAACATTTTACAAAATTGTAATGATGGAAAAAAAACTCTTCCACACAGTCTTGAAAAGTTTTGAAGTTTCCATGACACATTGGTTATTCATCTATGTATTGCATAAACGAATTTTTTTATGTTCCTTCACACATGTTAGTCAAAAGGACAGAGGTAAAGTGAAGATGCAGTGAATGGAAGTGGTCCTTCCTTAGCTTCATATGTCAAGGAGAAGGAGTCTGTCATAATAAATATCCAGTGCATGTTAAATAATTTAACTGAAAAATGCTGGAAGACCCCTTATGCATAAACCATATATTTTTCATTTTTTATTGGAAGGCATCCTGTAAGGAGTCTAGAGATGTGTTCTGAAACAAGTTCTTGTAGGCAGAAACTATAATTTATACTAGAAGAACATGGTACTAGCAGACAATCATGTATCCTTCCAAGCCAACACAGCTACTGTGCTGGTGTCTAGCCTAAGATATATCATGAGGATTTTCATCTGCCTACAAATACTGGTTATGAAAAACGTCATTTGCACATCTTCCAGATCATCTGTACACAGTACCGATGACCAAAACAACAGGCTGGTGTAGGTTCTTTTCTGGCCAGTGAAAAGTTGTCAAGCACTCTGCATGTGCTAAAGATGAATGTGTATAGATACATCAGTAGTTCATGTCATAATATAAGATTTGAGAAGATGTGATGTGTTGGTACTTGGTTCTTTGACAATGTGTGAAATAAACTCTTTCTGACATATGACCAGAGCTAATCTTATCCTGTGTCAGTAAATAACTGATGTTGCTGTTCTGTCTCTATGAAGTGTTGATAATCAAAAGCAAATATTGTATGAGTCAATTGTCCAAAATTGTGTTTTGATACAATTGTTTAGCTTCACATCCATTATCATTTGTGCGGCTCTTCATGAAAGTCATAAATGCCTGATCGTGAGAAGAATAACCCTCCATGGTTAAACAAGAGCTTATCAGGTTTCTCAATATTTCTTAATCTGTGAAATACACAGGTTTCTCAGTACTTCTTCATGTGTAAACTATACCAATTTTTCCGTAGCAACACACTGCGATCATGGATATAATGGGTGCAGTAGTCACTACCTTATCTTTCAAAATGAATTTTAGTTGTTAGCTACAAACACTTGTTGTGTTTCTCCCTAGAACACATTGAACAGAAACATTTACTATTACATCAAAAATGGTGAATGCATGGTCACATGGGAGAAATGAATGTGTGTCATGTGTGAGAAATCCAGCCCCAAAAGTTTATGAATGTGTTTCTCATATTTTCTACACGTGACAGCCACTTAAGTGACCAACTAAGCTTGCAGGACTTGGCATGAAATTCATTTTCTAATTATGAGAGTGTTGCCCTTTCTGCTCTTTTATTTAATCTATAAATGTTTATCTCTGCCTGTTATTAATGACAAAATACAATGGAAAATCTAGGATTGAATAACAATATGGAAAGAATAGACTGCTACTCACCACATGGAAGACAAATTGAGTGGCAGACAGACACATTGAAAAAATGACAGTTAAATATTAATAGCTATAGAACTAAGTCCTTCATCAGATATAGACAAAGCAAGAAACACTTGTGCATAACTCACACACACATTGCCACTGTTGTCTATGGGCACTAAGCCCTGACAGTGACTGTATCTGAGGTGAGCAGTGATCTTTGTTGGTTCATGTAGTGGAGGTACAGAACGGCTGCTGGGTAAGGTGGGGAGGGGGATAGCAGGGTAGCGGTCGGTGAAAATGCTAGTGCTGCCTTTGGGTGTGTGCAGGGGTATATTTGGAACGGAACAGTGGGCTGTTGGGTACAGCTATGGGAGGCTCTGCAGTGGGGTCAAAAAGGGAAGAAGAGAGAAGTACAAAAGTTATGTTCAAATAACTGACAGATGAAAACTGGTTACTGGACCCAGACTCACAACACAATCTTTGTCTTTTTTTATAAATGTTCTGCCAGATGAACCATCTGAAGAATCCTCTTTGCATGACCCATAGCAGTAATCTAGCAGTTCCAATATTGATAACCATATACACGGACTCCTGTAACAATGAGGCTGGTACATCATCCAAAAAAGAGTGGAGAATGGCTTATTCGTAACCAGTTGTGTGTTTGTGACCAGCAAAGTGATCATTTATGATAGTCTAACAGACACATGGATTCAATCACTTTCATGACATATTTGTCACATGCAAACAAAATTTGTAACTTCTGTTGACCATTTTAGTGGTAATATATTATGCATTGGATAATAGCTATGAATGCATGACTTAGTGTGCATCAGTAGAGTTGGCATAGCACTAAGATGAAAAATATGAAAAGCCCAAATTAAGTTTTACATTGTGGTACAAAACTGGTGTGTCCATTTGTTCATTGCAGAATCAGATTGATTCACATCAGGGGTAGCCCTAACAAAATGGAGAAGAAATAACTGTCACCCAATTTAAAACTCCATTATTTGGAGGCGATGAATTTAGAGAGCTATGAGCATTCCTCAGGCACATGAATTATCAGTTTACATGTAATAACATCAATTTATTTGTCAACGTTCAGATAATGTTTATTGATTTCTGAATAAAGACAGAAAACTGTAACTCTTGGCTACCAGTGACAGAATAAAAAATAATAGCACAGGGGTGCGAGGTACTAAACAAATAATTCAGTTGAGAGATCTCAGTTGCAACACTCAGTGCTCCTCCTCAGTTCAAACAACTCTCAACTCACCCAGCAAAATTTAAACAGTCTCACAACTTTACAGATTCTCTGACAAGTAATGAATGGCGTAGTCAACAAGATAGCCTGTTATCCCTTTGTACTTATATAAAGTGCATCAATAATTCCCTTGCTGATATAGTCTCTGACAAAATTATATTTAATGTCAACGTGTTCATTCTTTGATGCTCCCATGTTTCAAGTAAATGAATGCAAGAATCCTTAGGGTAGTTGACCTTGAGACCCATGTCAGTCAGTAGTTGAATTAGTCACAGAAATTCAGCTGCTGTTGTGGCCAAGGCTACATCTTCTGTTTTAGTTGGAGATAGGAGATTCAGCTTTGACATTTTGTTGTCCAACGAATAATATATCCATGGTCTTGCAAAAGGGATCCCCATGTAAACTTCCTGTCTTATCCACTGCCAAAACTTGCATCTGCATAGCAGAGAACCAACTCTGCTCCTCCTCTTTCATAGTGCAAACCAAAATTCAGCGTTCCTTTAATGTATCTTGTTACTTTTTAAAGTCCCTTCTAATGGCCCTCTCTTTGTTTGCTTTGGTATCTGCTGAAATAATTTACTGGAACAATCAGTTCTGGTCTTGTAAGCATAGCATACATCAAACAACCCACTGACAGACAAAATAGTTAAGATTCACCTATGTACTCTACACCATTATTCAGCAGTGGTCTGCTTTGCATTGTGGGTTTGGTCTCTGATGGTGTCTTAGCCAGGTTACAACCATTTATGTCAGCATGTTCCAGTAGTTTTCGAGCATGTATAGATTGACTTATAATCTTTCCATCATCTGACCTTTTGAAATCAGTGCCAAGAGGTTCTCCCATTTCTCGCTTGAAAAATCAATTTTCCAAAGCCCCATTTAATCTTGTTAATCTCTTCAAAGTTACTTGTAGTAGTTATAACATCATCTGTGTATAATATAAGATACACTCTGCTTTCTTCTAAAGTACCAACATACAGTCATCTGCCAGTGTTTGATTGTCTAAGGACACCAACTTTGACAGAACTATCAATTGTTGGATTACATGTATGAGAAGCCTGTTTCAGTCCATACAAGTCATTTTTGATTCGAAGATTTGATTATTTTGACTTGTGACATCTTGAGGTATCCTCAAGTAGATCTCTTCAAGTAGTTCCCCATCAAGAAAGGCATTTTTGACATAAATTTGGCATTAAATACAGCCTCCTCAATGATGATTGACACCAGTGTTCTCGACATAGCCAAACATGCAACAGGAGCATATATTTCATAGTAATCCTAACCCCTTCTCTGAGCACAGCCTTTGACTAGAAACCTAGCCTTATATGCCTTATATCTTTCAATATTTCCATCTTGATTTTGTTTAATTTTGAACACAAATTTGCTATCAGTTGATTTCTTCCCTGAATAGCACTCAGTCAAATCTCAAATCACAATAAATTCCAGTTACTTTTTCTTCATTGATCACATCCCTCCATCCATGTTGAGCATGTCTCCCTTGTATATCTTAATAGCATTCAGGACCATCAACAACAAATGACTCAGCATGCCAGGCCAGTACTGCGTAATTGTCAAATCATTCAGGCATCCTTCGGTCTCTGTTGCTGTGTCAAAGTGTTTTGTTCCTTTTCAGGTGTCCTGATCAAATCTCTCAAATTTCCTGTCTTCTTTCTTCTTTTTGTATGTTTTGTACTCTTCTGTCCTGTTTTTGTCTGTCCTGTTTTCATCTTCTCCTAAAAGCCACTGTTCACTAGCTATCCAGTTGAAAATAGATTCCATTTCATCAAAAATTGCACCCTCTCCTGAAATAAGTTCTTTCTGCTCTGGACACTAAAATCTATATATATTTGGATAGCAGCCAATAAAAATGGATCTAAGTGAACAAGTATCAAACTAACTAAATGTTCCTTTGGAATTTTTAAGGAAGCTGAACAACCAGAAGCCTTCATTTTCTTGAGGTTGGGTTTTGTCCCAAATCATTCAGCTGATGGTACTTTTCCTACCAAGGCTGCAGTTGGACTCCTACTTCTAATATAAACCATTGTCAACACTGCTTCTGTCCATAAACTCTCGTCAAGTTTGGATTTTGAAAGCTTACAGTGCACTTTATTCAAAATGGTGATATTTAGACATTCAGAAACCCCATTCAGCTGTGATGTATATCACTTTGTGAACTCAAACTAAATGGCCAAGTCTTCTCAGATAGTCTTCGGCTCATTTGATATATAATCATGCCCATTATCACAGTGAAGAGGACTTATTTTCTGATTAAATTGAGCTCTAGACATTACTTCAAAATTTTTTAAAAACTTTGGCACTTCTGACTTAGCTTCCAGAAAATATACACAGGCAAAATGAGTGAAGTCGTCAATAAATGTCAAAATGTACTTTTCATTTATCATATGAGATTGGAGTAACAGGTCCAGTTAGATCACTATGAGTATTTTCTAGTGGTCTGGTTCGTTCTACTTTTTGTGTTTTATGGGGCTGTGATGTCTGTTTCCCTTCAATACATGTAGCACAAAAATAATAATCTGACTTGTCAGATTTTTGGTTTATTTCATCACCTTGCATCTGCGACTTATGAATATGATCATAACTCAGATCTGCAAATGTTTCTGTTGGTGAAGCTGCGTGATGTTGATGTTCCTTTTTTATGTGTAAAGATTAGTATGTAGATGTCTGACTCACTCCTTTGTCCAATGGCAAGAGTCACACTGTTCTTTCAAATAATACCTTTACGGTTCTCAGAAACTACTCGCAGACCTTCTGATTCTATTTTTCATATTGTTTGTAGGTTATAGCAGAGTTCTGGATACCTGACAAAATATCCGTAATCAATATAAGAATATTCTTGCCATTTACACCACTCATAACTTCAATTTCATGACACACTTAGCATATAAAAATGTTCCAGACTTCACAATATTGATTTTAATTGGCTCTGGCAATCTTTTCACAATTTTCAATTGTATATTGCTATTTATTAAATGCTTTGTAGCTATGAAATCTAAATACCATTTAATTTCAGTTGAAGTTGCTGAGCTTTCATAACTAGCTGCAGGGAAACAGTAATTGTTCTCTTTTCCATCTTGATCATCAGCTGCTGCCCTTGCAGAGTTTTGTTTTGGTTTCTCTCCTTAGTTTTTCTTAGGTTTCTGCTGGTCTGATATTTTGTGTCCTTTCAACCCACAGCTATAAAAAGGAGAAACTATTAGTACCTCTGTTACCTGATTTAATACTATCACCAGTCTTAGATTTCTGTATTGGCTGTGGAAGAAAAGTTGATCCTCCTCATCCCACAAGGCAGTGGGTGCCATGCGCTCTACCTCAGAGGAACGTGTTGCCAATTTTGTTGTACCAAATAATCTTCTCCATTTTTGCTACCATTGATGTCTTAACCCGTAACTCTTGACCTGGGTTCTATGGTACACTCCGTAGGATTAGATCCCTGCATGGACTCAACCATCACTCTGGCCTATTGGACTGTAGGATGCCTATACCCACGATGTGAACTCATCAGACAAGAATTACTCAAGCTGAGGAACAGGGGAGGTGGTCTAGTCTACAGATTAATGATTTTGTAAGATGCTAGTAGAGATGTAAAATAGTCCAGATCAGAACAGATTCATGTATCATTCTGATGTGTATGTCAAGGGAAGGAAAATTTAGTTAGTTGGTACAGCAGTATTTTTACATTGAGATAGTGATATTTTTATGTTGGATGTATGAAAACATCAAGTGTATTTAATGACAGGACTGAAATGACACTCTTACAAAAAAAAAAAAAAGAAAGGATTGAACATGTCACAGTTCCATAGCTCTTGTCAATCCAAAGATTGGTTTGAACACCTCAGTGCTTTACTAGGCATAGTCCTGTAGGAGATGGTATGCCATTGCCTTCTTCTGACATTTGAACTGACTTGCCCAACCAGTTATAGGGAGACCTATCATTAAATACGATTTCAGAACCACAGTGGCACTTGACAATGTTCACATCAATAAGCATTGCCAGAGATGAAAGAAGTGACAAGTGAGAGATAAAAATCCTAGTATTGCCTGGGGATCAAACCAGAGACCTTTGTATTTGTAAACAGGCCCCTTACCACTGAGACACCAAGCCATACTATGGTTCCATATATTTATCAAAATCATGACAGTCAGTCTAATCTTAACAACATACAGGAGACAATTGTGGAAAATGTGTCTATCATAACAGTTAGCACTCAGATACTGGCAGCCAGATATGTTCTAAATTATACTCCATTTATCAGACTGCTTTGCTCTTTATCTGTTTAGTATTCTGTTAGCTTGTCATGTTCATTTGTTATCCTTAAAATATCAAATTTATCTCAACTCTGTTTGTGTATCTGTTCCATTTTTTCTGCCCTGCATCCACATCTTGCAGTGCTCTTATTCAAGTCTAGCATCATCTGCACATTTTCTGCAACCAATGTTAAGAGATGCACTCATGTCAGTTTTACTGTATTTTCTCCTTGTCATGACATTATCTCTTATTGCAGTTCTTGTGCACTGTCACTTTTAATATTTTGTGTACTTTCATAACTACTACCCATTTATTGGATGGAGAGGAAAGTTTGCTGTGTGTTCTATTTTTCACATAGAATCCAAGAAAACCATGTAGCTGGTGGAGTGTAGATATAAAAGATTTACCGATCATGAAAGAGAAAGGAAAAGATATGCTTTCCAATTGGAATAACAATGACAAACATCTTATGTGATTCTGGTATGCACTCATTCATATTAAGTGACAAACACAGACAGGAAACATACACATATAAAGATTAAGGAAATTTGCAAACTTTCAGGGTCAGGGGCTCCTTCTTCTGGCAGAAGGCTTGAAAGGGAAGGATGAGAGACATAGACAAAACACTGGTGAGGTTTAGGAAATGAGGAGAGTTTGGAAAAGCTGCCCAAGCCTAAACACCATAATCCCATCACCAGTCGTCATTAAGATGAAATAAATAATTGATTCACACTGCAAAAGATTTAGACCTAAGATGGCAGTATTTCTGCAATATTGTTGGCGTTTATCTCTTTGGTGCTGCTGTGTTGAAAGTGTATCATGTATCAGCATGATGAGTAACAGAGGTTGAAAGTATTTGGTTTAACATGTCATCAGCAGCATAGTTTGTCATGTTGACATTATTTTTACATACTATCTCACCCCCTGCATGTCAACTCCTAAATTATACAAAATATTTATTGATCATCCTGTACACATCTTACTCTGTACACCCTACACACATGATGTCTCAGACTTCCTTTGTATCATGTTTCACTGTCACTGCACGTGATTCATTTATTTCATCAAGTCACTTCATAATCTGGAAGTAAAGTGCACACCCAGGCTGCCACTCTGTTATTTTTAGTAAAGTAAATAAACATCTGGAAGCCAAGCCAGATGCCTATGTTGTGCATTGCCTTACTTCAGCACTTCTTTGTTATTTACACAGTTGTGAGTGCTGCATTATTCAAATATTTCCATATTGCATGATACAGTAAAAAAAAAAAAAAAAAAAAAAAAAGAAATTAATATCATTGGAATTCTTTGTTGTTTGTTATGATTAAAAATTCATTTTGTAAATTAAAAGGTTTTTTTTTGTTTATTAAAAGAATAAATTTCCTTTAAAAAGTAACATTGTTAAACACTGTGTCATTAGGTGAGTTAAAACAGAAGTGTAATACAGAAAAATTAACACTACTTACCTAACATTTACATACCTAATAGTATGAAACAAATTTTGGTGTATTACAGAAAATTGTTAATGAGAGTAAGATGTTGAACATGTATGTTATGAATTTCATACATCTAATCAAGAACTGAAAGTGATCCGGTTAATAAATGGTTCAGTTGACAGTATGAAAAGCTTGATAACAGACACTCAAAAGAACACATTCTTCTATGCGGTATGGAATGGCTGGAGCTATTGTGTGGTGTCTGAATTCTGCAATTCAGAACTACTGGCATATGAAGATGTTTGCTAATCATTGCATTTTAAATCTTAGGTGATATTTAACAAGAAACTTATTAATATTAAGTTACTGGTACTGCCATTGTTTTCTTTCCTTTTGGAACTTACTGGAATTACTCTATTGGTTGCATTAATTGTTATATTTTCAGTATGGTTAGCTGAGCACGGTGCCACTTTAGTATATCCATGTAGTTTGCTTTCCTATATACAAAACTAATTTTTATAGACAACTGCTTGTCTGCTTTCATAGATTAGACAAAATTATTGAGAGCCTGTCACACTTACTTCAGTTGTGTATGTCATTTAACTTGTTGATTACTGACGCTTCTGTGTGGTTTGTGCTACTCTCTTGCCATAAAGCAGTACTTGTATTTGACCAGAAATAAGAATAAGAATATGAAACAGCATTTCACAGTATGTTGTTTAAAATTAAAAGAAAGCAAGAAAGTGATCTAGGATATGTATTCCCTTTATGTTAGGTCAATAAGGTACAAAAGAAATTTCAAAAGAGTAATAATAAGTGATGGAGCGATGCTAGGTTGAAAATTTTCCTCATATTCCACAGAACCTATGTTTTCTTATTAAAATGGGATATGGTTGTAAGAACTCCTTCACAAAATGAAACAGTATTTTTCCTTATAAGATGTATTAATTATTTTATTCAAACTTCAGCTTTCTTAATTGAAATTATGCAGAAGCTAATTTCTTGATGGCTTAAATGATGATGCCTACTTGGCATGTGGTATCATTATTTCTGAGCAAGTTTGATTTGGAAGGAGTTGATAGCATCTTTGTTGGTTTAAAGCCATTAGAATTTTTGTATGAAAGGGCTTTGACAATTCACATTACATGTACAAAGAAATTAGTAGTTATTACTTATTTGAGATGTGGTATACCCAAAGCTGATGAACTTACGAACTACTGCAGATAAAGAAGTGTCTATCAGAAGCACATTGTTGAAAGTTATTGTGCCAATTATATCACTTACATTTAAGTTTCTTTTCTTGGATATTATATAAATGAAAAATTCAGAATGAAATATAATTATGTATTTGAGGACAGATCACTACTCTCCAAACAGAAGAGCACTGAGTAAGAGACAGGAAAACCCCCGCCTTCATACTGTTTGGCATCATTTCTGTTTGGTGAGTAGTTGTTTATTCTCATATACATAGTTTCTACTGGATATTGTTTTGGATCTAAGGAAACCATTGTGGAGGGTTCATCAATATGCTTATGATTATTATTCTTTTGTAACGAGAAAGAACAAGGGAAAATATGCAGTTTGCTTATGTAACATTGCCAAATATTTGATCAGATTATGAATAAAATTTGCTGGCTCTGTGATAATACTGAAGAAAGAAGTGTTCCCCTGTTAAATAGCTGGGAAAGGAATAAAGAAGTAGTTTCCATCACACATTTGCAGTTTTACATTAAATTTCTCCTCTTTGAATCCTGTAGTTTGCTGTATGAGTTGCAAATGTACTTTTTCTCTTTCTAATATAGAAAGGGCAGTTGCAAAAGGTTTAATTAATCAATTAAACTCACTGTGTTATCTGACAATATTAAAATACAGTAGCAAGAAAAAATTTCTATCAGTGTAGTAGTAACAGTGAATTTACAAATAAATTTTGTATTATATTATGAATATATTTTATATTGTATTATGAATCATAACACTTTTACAATAGACACTGGTGACTGAAAGTAAGACATTATCTTATTTTAATCTCATTCCACATGGGTTTTTAGTAATTAATAGTTTTGCTTTTGTGACTATACAAAATTTATCAGCATACTATCTGGTAACCTGACTGAGTTTAAGCAGTAAATAACAACATTCAGATAAAGTCTCAATTTAAGTTTGCCTGTGTGCCAACAATTTATTAGGCTTGCCGGTGTGTAAAAAACGGGAACACTTCAGACCACAAGCCCTGTCATTGTTGACGTCAACAACATCCCTATAATGCAACAGAAAAAAATCTCCATTTTTTAAAATTATATGCTGTCTGAAAAAAATGTGAAGCACCTGGAAGAGATGGTCAAATGTCCATGTTACGTTGTACACATACACACCATCACTCATTGCAACATTCTGTGTCACCCCACACCATTGCTTGGCGACTAACAGCAGCCGAACTAGGAAATACTGTTCCATGTTTAGGCTGCTGTTAACATCACAACACAGATAGCTGCATCTTGAATGGTGTTATGACAGGGAAGTGAGGACTGCTGATGAATGACCTTGTATTGTGTTCAACAATGAATTGTGGTTCTGTGCTAACCTAAATGACCACTGTCAGTGAGTGTGATGGTGACATGGGGAGAGGTTCAATACTTCTGATGTTTTGGAAAGGCACAGTGGGTTATTCCTTTCATCATGATATGGCAATCCATTGGACATGATGTCAACTCATCACTGATAGCCATTGAGGGAACCCTGATGGCACAGTGGTGCACCTCGGACATGCTACACCCTCATGTATTACCTGTCATGTGACAGTATCATAGTGCAATTTTCCAATAGGACAGTGTGCATCAATGTCATCCCAGTTCCAGTATCTGGGATGTCAAGGACCATTTACACCCTTCATGGGCCAATTTGTCTCAGGAAACAATACAATGGACTTATGACACACTTTCTGACAGAATCAGTGCATGCATCCATTACGGAGGGTGTGCAACATCAAATTGATGAGTGGCTTCATAATAAAGTATTCTTTGTAAATTTGACTTGATTTTGTAATTACTGAAATAGCGTCATGTACCATGAAGTTTCATTTTGTGTCCATCTCATCTTCTGGGTGCTTCACTTTTTTTGTCAGGCATTGTATATAAATTTCTGGCCAATACTTACCTGCAGGAGTAGAAATATCACTACTGCCAAAGCCAAATATAAAAATTGCAGAGGGGAGAGGAATAGTTTGAGGAAGCTGAAGAAGGAAAGGCAGGTACCGCAGAGCCCAGGATGAGAAAGACTCGCCTGTTTTGAGGATAAGGGAAACAAAGATGCTCTCTTATATACCCATGTCTTCAAAACAATTGGGTCCCTCATACTGGGCTCTGAGTGACACGCCTTTCCTTCTTAACCTATTCGTCCTTTCTCCCCAAGAAAAGAACTATTATACCTCACATCTAGGATAGAGTTGCATACTTTTACAGGGTGACAATTATTAAACTCCCAGTATATGAAAAAGTAAATTAATTACCAATTGCATTGTACACAAACTTTCAACATGTAAACATCACTATAGAATTTCGATTTAGGTTATGATATATTTTATATGCCTGCCATTATTGGCGATGATGTGGCACAGAGCAATAGTGAAATTCAGCATGACCTAATGAAATGTTGGAACATCGATGCCGTTAATGACTTCCTGAATGGCTGTTTTCAGCTCAGCAATGGTTTTATCATTATTGTTGTACACCTTGTCTTTAATATAACCCGACAAAAAGGAGTCCCATGTGTTCAGATCCAGAGTATATGGCATTCAATCAGGGCCCATGCCAGTGGCCTCTTGGTACCTCAGAACCAGAATGCAGTCCTCACAGTGCTCCTCCAGGACATCAAAAACTCTCCTGCTTTGATGGAGTCAAGCTCTGCCTTGCATGAACCTCATATTGTCAAAATTGGGGTCACTTTGGGTACTGAGGATGAAATCATCTTCCAAAACCTTCACGTACTATTCAGTAATCAGTGTCCCCTCAAGGAATATCACACTGAATATTCCATGGCTGGTCTTTGCACATCACTTAGCCACCTATTTAGGTTGAAGAGACTTCTCAGTCATGAAATGCAGATTCTCATCCCCCAAATGTGCGACTTTTGCTTATTGATGAACCCATCCTAATGAAAGTGGGCTTCGTTGCTAAACCAAACCATGCATGTGCATACTAATTACCATTGTATCCTGCAGCCAACCATGCAGTTTGAATGTCCTAATGAAAACTGTTCAGAAGTTATGATGATTATATTTCATGTAGTTGACTTATTGTCACCCTCTATATTTAGCTATTGACAGTACTGATATTTTGCCTTCTGCAGTAAGTACCACCCAACTATTCTGTCTTATAAATTTTTAGTTTTCTTGAGTTGTTAAAATATAACATGCAGTGTGCATATGGACAAAATGTTCTTTGTTTATAATACTTCATTATGGAATTCATCCTCCTCCTCCTCCTCTTCTTGTTCTTCTCTTTCTCTTTTTTCTCCATTTTCTGTGTATTTTATATTTCACAGTAGCTTGCCTGCAATTCCCAGTCTGGTTGATGATGGTCTTAATGCAGGCTGAGATGTAGAACTAGATTTTACAAGAAAGAGTTGAAATTTACCAAACAGCAGATCAACTTCAAAAATTTTGTTCTTGTTGAAGACACAAATATTTCAGTATCCTGTTAAATTTGACATGCAGTAATAATCTCTGTGTTACCATTATAAATGTTTTTATTCGCTGATTTTATGTTCATTGGAGAAAACATATTCTTGTGTTGGCCAAGATTCTAAACCCTTCTGTGCTCTGAAACAAAATTGCTCATGGTCCAAATGCAGTCAAAAACTATTCACTCTTAATGATAATTCAAGGATTATATTCACAAATAATGTGAGTGACACCTTCCTCTCCAGGTTATTATGATGTTGACTGTAATGGATAGAATGATGATAGGATTATTGCCATAATCTTCCTGTCATATTTTGGAATTTGTCATCAGGCCTCATCACATAGTTTATTAAGTACTATATTTATTGCTCTATTCCATTGGCCTTTCCAATGACGGTGGAGGCAATGACTTCATACTCTCCCAGCCCACAAGACGGCAATTTGAAGCTCAAAGACGAAGTCTTTAATTTCTTGTATTACGAACAGTTACAGAATCTGAAAGAATAAAAATTCCTTCATGCATACTTACTACAAGCCAATTTTCAGAAAATATTAAATGTTCCCTCTGCAATGTCTTAGCAGAGATTTGGAATCATCTTAGTTTTGAGAAGAATCGACCATGTCCTTTATGAGAAGAGCTTCCTGCTTCTTGCCTTCTATCTAGCCAACATTACTGTATTTTGTAAATCCAAATACATTGTGTTGAACATTGGACAAGACATAAAAAGGGCAGAAATTGCTTAGCTTTCAAATAGCACTTGCCAGCACTAATATGCTCTCATCCATACAAGCAAAGAGAGCCACTGTCATCTCTCTTGACTGCTGCCTGACTGCAACAAATAGAGTTCTTGGTTGTGATATGTTTGATTTGATTTATTTCATCTCATAACATACAATATTCAGATTGTGTGATCTGTTGTGCTGGAGACATGTCACTATATAATTTTAAAAATAATAATGAGTATAGTTATCAAACAATTTTCTAGCAGTACAATTCTTTTACTTTTTTTTTTACAGAGATGTTTGTTGCCCTGCATAAATTATCACCTCACCATTCATAAACTCCTCCACTGAATAACAACATTTTTCCACTAAGAGGTCATGTAATTTTTACTTTAGATGACCAATTTCCATGCTCAGAATATGACAGCCCTTTAATTTATTGTATATTTTCATGCTCATATATTGAGGTGCCATAGTATATAGCTTTAATCGGTGTGGAGGGAGCATAAAATTTTGTTTTTGCATAGTTGTGTAAGTGTGTTTGAAGTGAAATTCTTTGAAAAGTTCAAGTTTACTATACAGGAAAATTAGAATTTCAAAAACGTTTAGTGACAGGACAGATAATATATTTAGTTTTTTAAACAATGGATAACATGAGGTTCTTGGATGTGTTGCACACATCTTCCTAATGTTTCTTATTTGGAAGTTTTAATATCTGTACCATATAATTTGAATTCCCCAAAGGAAATGAATAGGGAATGAGTGAGCAGGGAACATATTGTGAGGGAATTATACAAGCTCATAGGGGGTGGAACTTATATGCCTGGGCAGATAAGGGAACCACTAAAAACATTGAGAAAAAGGAAGGGTTCAGGGTGAAGGGCAGGGTAACCAAAAGTTGGAAAAGGAGGTAGTATAATTCAGTAGAGGCTATGCTGTGTTCTGGGGTTGATGTTCTTTGCTTGAACTCAGTCCATTACTTTTGAATGACACCCAAATGAATTAATATTTTTGGCAACACTTCTTGGTCAGTAATTTGTTTACTGGTGTATGGCACTGGTAAAAAAGTAATAAATATCCTCTCTGAAAAGGAAGGGCCATTGGGTATGGCTCAAAGGAAATTTTTAGGATACTCTTGAATCCTATCAAACATTTTGAGGTGAACTAGGGTACCAGTTCCATGTTAGATTAGTTGTCTAACGATGTGCACACTGCTCATCATGTTACAGTGAGAAAAGCAACAATTTTCACATTCAAAATACCATATCCTACTTGAAAGCATTACCAGAAAATTAATTGCCAAAGGAAATCCTTCACATGTCTTGAAATACTGTGTGTTAACTTTATTGTGTGATCTACAGATTCCTATAATTTTTCATTGCCTTCATGTGGAATTACTGTTCAAGAGTCTGCTTGGATAAACTTAATTACTTGATTTATTCTTTTTTATATTGGTCTTGTGACTCCCAGAAATAATCACAAACTTTCTGTAAGCAACAAGTTCATTGCATATCCATTTATCTCAAAACTAGAGACAGGAAAATGAATAATACTTCTAGGCCTTCCTTTCCTATTTGTTAATTCTCTTTATTAAAAAAATACAACACAACCTAGCCAGGACAAAATATGGTTGTTTATCTATATTTGGTTTGGTTAATTTTTTGCATTGTACGTGTTTTTTGCCTTTCAAATAACAGAGTGATAATAGTGTTTCCTTAGTTTTTATCATTGGTAGTCTTCTGAATTAAATGTAGTTTCTGTTCTTGTGTTTGAATTTTTCATGTTTCATTTCAATAGTGTGGTGCAAGAAAATCAGTCTTTGCAATATCTGCTTAGTATATCTCGTTGCACAGTTCTTTGTACAGATTCCCAGTAAGTATTCTGAATGACAAATTTAAAATGATAGTGTCACATTGTGTTTGCCTTTATTAGAAAAAGCTGAGTGATCAGATATTTCATAATTGTGATTTGAGTTACCGAAATCGCTTAGATTTAAATTTTTTTCAAATGATCCTAAAACAAAACCTTTGCATTCTGATTTATGCCACTTCTATTAGAAATTTACAGCAAATATTCATCATATCCAGTTGCTCCCAAAAGTCTCTCTATAATAAAAAATGAGCATTAATATTCCCACATTAGTGACTCATTTTTACTAAAAATTATTAATACAATCTTTAACTGCACAATTTATAACTATTACTAATAATAAAAGTATAAAATTGTAGTTTGTTTTTCTGTTTGAACTTCCTAATCTCCATAACTACTAGATGAATTTTCATGGGCTTTTTATAGTTAACTTTAGCATACCTTGGGGGTAACATACCGGCTTTATTTAATAAAATCAGATCACGGAAAAAAAATCATAATTTAAAACTGTATCTAAAATCATCCACTTAGCTTAGTAATTCAGATGTTTAATCATTATGGTGAAGCACACAAAAGAACCAGTACATGGCACTGTTAGTTTCATAGTACAGCAAAGAACAAATTGATGTTAGTTTTTTTTAACTCGGTGACAGATAAATATTCAGAAGTTTATGTCAGTGACAGAATTAAGTGCTCCAATCTTATCTCTACTAATACAAACTAACAATGAATTTAATGGCTACAGTGTGTGGATTTACTGATTCCACTTTGTGTATTAAAAACTTAATGACATGGCTTTGCTTTGTTTGATAGGTTTTATTTATACTCTTTGTTAGGAAAACTAAAGTTATTAAGGCTACTTTGTGATTTGGGTATATAGTTCATACAGTCTTATTGTAGTTTTTTTTTTTTTTTTCCAAATAAAAATGTCTAGCAAATGGTTGTGTCTTTCCGAATACACCAGAATGCTAAAAGACTTAAAGACTACACAGTCTCAAGAGTCTAGTGATGATAATGAGACAAGACTTTCTGTGGCTGGAGAACATCAGGCTTTAACTCGCTCTTTGGAAACTCCTTCCAAAATGAAGGCACAATGTAATTCTGATTGAGAGCATCATGCATTATCTCCCTTCCCAGAGCCCTTCACTCGTAGACTCTTAAAGTTAGTTCTCTCCAGTGTAACATTATAGAAATGGAATTTTTAATGGGAAGTGGTGCGGGTGAATGAGATTTTGTAGCCCAAATTGTCCTTATTCTTACAACTGACTATTTTACTTTAAATGTGTACAATTGAAGTTGAGCTTATGTTATGCCGTGACCATAAACAAAGCACAAGAGCAGACGCTGCCTGTGGACATAAATTTGAGTTGCTTTTCACACAGCCAACTCTTCATGGCTCTGTCCCATGGCAATGAAGCAAACATACTCTTTGTTCATGTTCTCAGTCATGCTACTTCCAATGTTGTATACAAAGAAGATTTATAAGTCAGAAGCAATTCCACATGTATGAAATCTTTGGCACAATTATAAATAAATATCCAGGCAACCCTAGGTTTCTTAGCTAGTAAGAAATAAAGTATTTTCATTTGTATTTCTTCTGCACTTTCAGTTTTACAATGTGCCACTGAGCCCAGAAGCTTGTTGAGTACAATACTTGTCAATATTAGGAGTATAAATAACTTACATAGCAAGCCAGTGCTAAGTGAAGAAGGGAAAGCTGAAGGATGGAAAGAATGTGAAGAAGGTCTGTATAAGGGAAAGAAATTTGAGGGTAATTTTATAGAAAGGGAAGAGGAAATAGGTGAAGATAAATGGGATATATGATGATGCAAGAAGAGTTTGAGAAAGCACTGAAAGACCTAATTAAAAACTAGACCCCTGGAGTAGATAACATTCTCTCAGAATTATTGTGATACTTGGGAGAACCAGCCATAACAAAACTTTTCTTTGTGCAAGACATGGAAGTGCCTCTGACTGCGGGAATAATGTAATAATTCCAATTCCAGAGGTGGGAGGTACTGACAGGTATGATTACTACCAAACCACCAATTTCATAATTCATGGTTGCAATACATAAATATGAATTATTTGCAGAAGAATGGAAAAACTAGCAAGAAGCCAACCTAGAGAAAATATGTTTGGGTTCCGGAGAAATGCATGAACACACAATGTGATATTGAACCTATGTCTTGTATTAGAAGGGAAGTTGAGAAAAAGAACACCTATATTTATAGCAATTGTAGAGTGTGAGGAAACTTTTATGAATGTTGACTGAACTACACTTTCACAATTTTGATGGTAGCAGTGATAAAATACAGGTTATTTACAACTTGCACACAAACCAGATAGCATCTACACTCTGTCATCAAAAGTATCCACACAATATAATGGAAAGAAACATTCCACGTGGGAAAAATTATATATAAAAACAAAGATGAGGTGACTTACCGAACAAAAGCGCTGGCAGGTCGATAGACACACAAACAAACACAAACATACACACAAAATTCAAGCTTTCGCAACAAACTGTTGCCTCATCAGGAAAGAGGGAAGGAGAGGGGAAGACGAAAGGAAGTGGGTTTTAAAGGAGAGGGTAAGGAGTCATTCCAATCCCGGGAGCGGAAAGACTTACCTTAGGGGGAAAAAAGGACAGGTATACACTCGCACACACGCACATATCCATCCACACATACAGACACAAGCAGACATATTTAAAGACAAAGAGTTTGGGCAGAGATGTCAGTCGAGGCAGAAGTGTAGAGGCAAAGAAGTTGTTGAAAGACAGGTGAGGTATGAGTGGCGGCAACTTGAAATTAGCGGAGATTGAGGCCTGGCGGATGACGAGAAGAGAGGATATACTGAAGGGCAAGTTCCCATCTCCGGAGTTCGGATAGGTTGGTGTTGGTGGGAAGTATCCAGATAACCCGGACGGTGTAACACTGTGCCAAGATGTGCTGGCCGTGCACCAAGGCATGTTTAGCCACAGGGTGATCCTCATTACCAACAAACACTGTCTGCCTGTGTCCATTCATGCGAATGGACAGTTTGTTGCTGGTCATTCCCACATAGAATGCGTCACAGTGTAGGCAGGTCAGTTGGTAAATCACGTGGGTGCTTTCACACGTGGCTCTGCCTTTGATCGTGTACACCTTCCGGGTTACAGGACTGGAGTAGGTGGTGGTGGGAGGGTGCATGGGACAGGTTTTGCATCGGGGGCGGTTACAAGGATAGGAGCCAGAGGGTAGGGAAGGTGGTTTGGGGATTTCATAGGGATGAACTAACAGGTTACGAAGGTTGGGTGGACGGCGGAAAGACACTCTTGGCGGAGTGGGGAGGATTTCATGAAGGATGGATCTCATTTCAGGGCAGGATTTGAGGAAGTCGTATCCCTGCTGGAGAGCCACATTCAGAGTCTGGTCCAGTCCCGGAAAGTATCCTGTCACAAGTGGGGCACTTTTGTGGTTCTTCTGTGGGGGATTCTGGGTTTGAGGGGACGAGGAAGTGGCTCTGGTTATTTGCTTCTGTACCAGGTCGGGAGGGTAGTTGCGGGATGCGAAAGCTGTTTTCAGGTTGTTGGTGTAATGATTCAGGGATTCCGGACTGGAGCAGATTCGTTTGCCACGAAGACCTAGGCTGTAGGGAAGGGACCGTTTGATGTGGAATGGGTGGCAGCTGTCGTAATGGAGGTACTGTTGCTTGTTGGTGGGTTTGATGTGGACGGACGTGTGAAGTTGGCCATTGGACAGGTGGAGGTCAACGTCAAGGAAAGTGGCATGGGATTTGGAGTAGGACCAGGTGAAACTGATGGAACCAAAGGAGTTGAGGTTGGAGAGGAAATTCTGGAGTTCTTCTTCACTGTGAGTCCAGATCATGAAGATGTCATCAATAAATCTGTACCAAACTTTGGGTTGGCAGACTTGGGTAACCAAGAAGGCTTCCTCTAAGCGACCCATGAATAGGTTGGCGTACGAGGGGGCCATCCTGGTACCCATGGCTGTTCCCTTTAATTGTTGGTATGTCTGGCCTTCAAAAGTGAAGAAGTTGTGGGTCAGGATGAAGCTGGCTAAGGTGATGAGGAAAGAGGTTTTAGGTAGGGTGGCAGGTGATCGGCGTGAAAGGAAATGCTCCATCGCAGCGAGGCCCTGGACGTGCGGAATATTTGTGTATAAGGACGTGGCATCAGCGGTTACAAGGATGGTTTCCGGGGGTAACAGATTGGGTAAGGATTCCAGGCGTTCAAGGAAGTGGTTGGTGTCCTTGATGAAGGATGGGAGACTGCATGTAATGGGTTGAAGGTGTTGATCTACGTAGGCAGAGATACGTTCTGTGGGGGCTTGGTAACCAGCTACAATGGGGCGGCCGGGATGATTGGGTTTGTGGATTTTAGGAAGAAGGTAGAAGGTAGGGGTGCGGGGTGTCGGTGGGGTCAGGAGGTTGATGGAGTCAGGTGAAAGGTTTTGCAGGGGGCCTAAGGTTCTGAGGATTCCTTGAAGCTCCGCCTGGACATCGGGAATGGGGTTACCTTGGCAAACTTTGTATGTGGTGTTGTCTGAAAGCTGACGCAGTCCCTCAGCCACATACTCCCGACGATCAAGTACCACGGTCGTGGAACCCTTGTCCGCCGGAAGAATGACGATGGATCGGTCAGCCTTCAGATCACGGATAGCCTGGGCTTCAGCAGTGGTGATGTTGGGTGTAGGATTAAGGTTTTTTAAGAAGGATTGAGATGCAAGACTGGAAGTCAGAAATTCCTGGAAGGTTTGGAGAGGGTGATTTTGAGGAAGAGGAGGTGGGTCCCGCTGTGACGGAGGACGGAACTGTTCCAGGCAGGGTTCAATTTGGATGGTGTCTTGAGGAGTCGGATCATTAGGAGTAGGATTAGGATCATTTTTCTTCATGGCAAAGTGATACTTCCAGCAGAGAGTACGAGTGTAGGACAGTATATCTTTGACGAGGGCTGTTTGGTTGAATCTGGGAGTGGGGCTGAAGGTGAGGCCTTTGGATAGGACAGAGGTTTCGGATTGGGAGAGAGGTTTGGAGGAAAGGTTAACTACTGAATTAGGGTGTTGTGGTTCCAGATTGTGTTGATCGGAATTTTGAGGTTTTGGAGGGAGTGGAGCTGGAAGTGGGAGATTGAGTAGATGGGAGAGACTGGGTTTGTGTGCAATGAGAGGAGGTTGAGGTTTGCTGGAAAGGTTGTGAAGGGTGAGTGAGTTGCCTTTCCGGAGGTGGGAAACCAGGAGATTGGATAGTTTTTTGAGGTGGAGGGTGGCATGCTGTTCTAATTTACGGTTGGCCTGTAGGAGGATGCTCTGGACAGCCGGTGTGGATGTGGGAGAGGAAAGATTAAGGACTTTTATTAAGGATAGGAGTTGACGGGTGTGTTCATTGGCTGAGTTGATGTGTAGGTGAAGGATTAGGTGGGTGAGGGCAATGGATTGTTCAGTTTGGAACTGGTATAGGGACTGATGGAAGGAAGGGTTGCAGCCAGAGATGGGAACTTTAAGTGTGAGGCCTTTGGGGGTGATGCCAAATGTCAGACAAGCCTGAGAAAATCGAATATGGGAGTGTAATCTGGCTAGGGCGAAGGCATGTTTGCGGAGGGAATGTAAATAAAACTTAATGGGGTCATTGTGGGGGTGTTGTGAGGGTGACATGGTATTAGAAGGTGGAAAGTGTAACATGAGGTGAAATGAAAATGAAAATAAAAATATATGGGGAGAGATAAAGGTGAACCGGAAAAAACAGGAGATCTGGAATGAAAAAAGGCGAAAAGGTGTTGGTTACAGCTGGGCTATGTTGGACTTGGGTTGGTAGACAACGATGTGCATAAAGGTTAGGTGGTTGTGTTGCCGCCAAAACACGTTAAAGGACGCAGAAATTCGGGAAAATTTCGAAAAAACTGCGTGTAGTATATTAAAAGGAGTGGAGGAACAGCATGCCACCCTCCACCTCAAAAAACTATCCAATCTCCTGGTTTCCCACCTCCGGAAAGGCAACTCACTCACCCTTCACAACCTTTCCAGCAAACCTCAACCTCCTCTCATTGCACACAAACCCAGTCTCTCCCATCTACTCAATCTCCCACTTCCAGCTCCACTCCCTCCAAAACCTCAAAATTCCGATCAACACAATCTGGAACCACAACACCCTAATTCAGTAGTTAACCTTTCCTCCAAACCTCTCTCCCAATCCGAAACCTCTGTCCTATCCAAAGGCCTCACCTTCAGCCCCACTCCCAGATTCAACCAAACAGCCCTCGTCAAAGATTTACTGTCCTACACTCGTACTCTCTGCTGGAAGTATCACTTTGCCACGAAGAAAAATGATCCTAATCCTACTCCTAATGATCCGACTCCTCAAGACACCATCCAAATTGAACCCTGCCTGGAACAGTTCCGTCCTCCGTCACAGCGGGACCCACCTCCTCTTCCTCAAAATCACCCTCTCCAAACCTTCCAGGAATTTCTGACTTCCAGTCTTGCATCTCAATCCTTCTTAAAAAACCTTAATCCTACACCCAACATCACCACTGCTGAAGCCCAGGCTATCCGTGATCTGAAGGCTGACCGATCCATCGTCATTCTTCCGGCGGACAAGGGTTCCACGACCGTGGTACTTGATCGTCGGGAGTATGTGGCTGAGGGACTGCGTCAGCTTTCAGACAACACCACATACAAAGTTTGCCAAGGTAACCCCATTCCCGATGTCCAGGCGGAGCTTCAAGGAATCCTCAGAACCTTAGGCCCCCTGCAAAACCTTTCACCTGACTCCATCAACCTCCTGACCCCACCGACACCCCGCACCCCTACCTTCTACCTTCTTCCTAAAATCCACAAACCCAATCATCCCGGCCGCCCCATTGTAGCTGGTTACCAAGCCCCCACAGAACGTATCTCTGCCTACGTAGATCAACACCTTCAACCCATTACATGCAGTCTCCCATCCTTCATCAAGGACACCAACCACTTCCTTGAACGCCTGGAATCCTTACCCAATCTGTTACCCCCGGAAACCATCCTTGTAACCGTTGATGCCACGTCCTTATACACAAATATTCCGCACGTCCAGGGCCTCGCTGCGATGGAGCATTTCCTTTCACGCCGATCACCTGCCACCCTACCTAAAACCTCTTTCCTCATCACCTTAGCCAGCTTCATCCTGACCCACAACTTCTTCACTTTTGAAGGCCAGACATACCAACAATTAAAGGGAACAGCCATGGGTACCAGGATGGCCCCCTCGTACGCCAACCTATTCATGGGTCGCTTAGAGGAAGCCTTCTTGGTTACCCAAGTCTGCCAACCCAAAGTTTGGTACAGATTTATTGATGACATCTTCATGATCTGGACTCACAGTGAAGAACTACTCCAGAATTTCCTCTCCAACCTCAACTCCTTTGGTTCCATCAGTTTCACCTGGTCCTACTCCAAATCCCATGCCACTTTCCTTGACGTTGACCTCCACCTGTCCAATGGTCAACTTCACACGTCCGTCCACATCAAACCCACCAACAAGCAACAGTACCTCCATTACGACAGCTGCCACCCATTCCACATCAAACGGTCCCTTCCCTACAGCCTAGGTCTTCGTGGCAAACGAATCTGCTCCAGTCCGGAATCCCTGAATCATTACACCAACAACCTGAAAACAGCTTTCGCATCCCGCAACTACCCTCCCGACCTGGTACAGAAGCAAATAACCAGAGCCACTTCCTCGTCCCCTCAAACCCAGAATCCCCCACAGAAGAACCACAAAAGTGCCCCACTTGTGACAGGATACTTTCCGGGACTGGACCAGACTCTGAATGTGGCTCTCCAGCAGGGATACGACTTCCTCAAATCCTGCCCTGAAATGAGATCCATCCTTCATGAAATCCTCCCCACTCCGCCAAGAGTGTCTTTCCGCCGTCCACCCAACCTTCGTAACCTGTTAGTTCATCCCTATGAAATCCCCAAACCACCTTCCCTATCCTCTGGCTCCTATCCTTGTAACCGCCCCCGATGCAAAACCTGTCCCATGCACCCTCCCACCACCACCTACTCCAGTCCTGTAACCCGGAAGGTGTACACGATCAAAGGCAGAGCCACGTGTGAAAGCACCCACGTGATTTACCAACTGACCTGCCTACACTGTGACGCATTCTATGTGGGAATGACCAGCAACAAACTGTCCATTCGCATGAATGGACACAGGCAGACAGTGTTTGTTGGTAATGAGGATCACCCTGTGGCTAAACATGCCTTGGTGCACGGCCAGCACATCTTGGCACAGTGTTACACCGTCCGGGTTATCTGGATACTTCCCACCAACACCAACCTATCCGAACTCCGGAGATGGGAACTTGCCCTTCAGTATATCCTCTCTTCTCGTCATCCGCCAGGCCTCAATCTCCGCTAATTTCAAGTTGCCGCCACTCATACCTCACCTGTCTTTCAACAACTTCTTTGCCTCTACACTTCTGCCTCGACTGACATCTCTGCCCAAACTCTTTGTCTTTAAATATGTCTGCTTGTGTCTGTATGTGTGGATGGATATGTGCGTGTGTGCGAGTGTATACCTGTCCTTTTTTCCCCCTAAGGTAAGTCTTTCCGCTCCCGGGATTGGAATGACTCCTTACCCTCTCCTTTAAAACCCACTTCCTTTCGTCTTCCCCTCTCCTTCCCTCTTTCCTGATGAGGCAACAGTTTGTTGCGAAAGCTTGAATTTTGTGTGTATGTTTGTGTTTGTTTGTGTGTCTATCGACCTGCCAGCGCTTTTGTTCGGTAAGTCACCTCATCTTTGTTTTTATATATAGAAAGTATCCACACACATTGACATTAGTATGTGGTTTGTCAATCTTTCACATTTGTGATGGCTTGGACATTCCTGGGGACACTTCCATTGCAGTGCCTGAAAATGAAAGCAGCCCATTCTTCCGCAAGAGCCAAAATCAGGTAAAATAGAAGATGGGGAAGTTGGACACTGCAGTCAGGAGCTAATATGACATTCCAGCTTCTCCCAAAGATGTTCAGGTCATGACTCTGGGCAGGCCAGTCCATTTCAGTTATGTTTCTGTCCACGAAACATTGCCTCACACATGCTTCTTTATGTCAGTGTCCATTGTCATACTGATACAAGCAATTCTTATTCCCCTACTGTATGCAGTACACAATGCTGTAAAATGTGAGCATGTCTTTCCACATTTAGCATTTCCTTAGGCACAAGGACCATGCCCTAACTGTGAAAAACAGCCCCATACCAAATAGCACCTCCTCCATGCTTCACTGTTTGCACTACACATGATGACAGGTGATGTTCTCCAGGCATTCACCAAACTGAAACTCTTCCATCAGATTGCCATAGGAGTGATTCTTCGCTCCAAATGACTCATTTCTAGTCATCCACTGCCCATTGGCATTGTTCTTTATGCCACCTCAAGCATCACATAGTATCAATTACAGAAATGTATGACTTATGAATAGCTGCTCAGCTATTGTACCAATTCTTTGTAGCTACCTTCATACAGTCATTGACTACCTGTGCTGCTGGTAGCACTTCTGAACTCTGGAGTGATTTTTGCTGATTTCATGCAATGCAATGCTTGATGTTCCCTGCGTGCCAGTATGTGAAGGCTGTCTGGACTTGGTTTAGCTGTGGTTGTTCCTTGACATTTCCATTTTGCAATCACATCACCAACAGTTAACTTGGACAGTTTTAGAAGAGTTAAAATGTGCCCAGTGGATTTGTACTGAGGTGATGTACGATGGCTAGTCCACATTCGAAATCACTGAGCTCTCCTGACTACCCTATTCTGCTGTTAACTGCTTCTCTACTGACAATACAACTCCCCACACCTCCTTTTAAACCAGTGGGTCTGCATATCTCAATATCTAATGGTCAATTCTGCATTACATGAGGCTACCTGGATGCATTTGATCAGATAGTGTATAAGAGTTGAAGAACATGAAAGGGAAATAGTAATTGAGAGGGGAGCAGGGCAGGGATTTAGCCTATCCCGAAAGTTATTCAATTTGTACATCAAGCAGGTAATGAAGTAAACCATGGTGACATTAGCAAAGGGAATTATAGTTCAGGGAGAAAAATTAAAAAAAAATTGAGTTTCCGGTTTGCCAGTGACATTGTAATTTGCAAAAAGAGGCTGTTTAGACACTGTAATTCTCTCAGAGATGATGTAAGATTTGTCTTGAAAAGAGATTATTACATGAACACCAACAAAATTAAAAGAATGGTAATAGAATGTACTTGAATTAAATCAGGTAATGCTGAAGAAATTAATTTGGGAAGTGATACACTAAAAGTAATAAAGAAGTTTAAATATTTAGACAGCAAAATAATTGATGATGGAGAAAGTAGATAGAACTGAAAATGCAGACTGGCAATAACAAGAAAAACATTTTATGAAAAAGAGGAATTTGTTAACATCTCATATAAATTTCAGTGTTAGCAAATCTTTTCTGAAGGTATTTGTCAGGAGTGCAACATTGTACAAAAGTGAAACATGGGCAAGAAACTGTTCAGAAAAGAAGATAGTGGAAGCTTTTGAAACATTGTGCTACAGAATAATGCTGAAGATTACATAGCTGACTGAGTAAGTAGTGAGGAAGCACTGAATTGAAGTGGAGGAAAAACAAATTTATGGTGGAACTTGAGTAAAACAAAGTATCAGTTGACAGGACACTTTCTGAGGCATCAAGGAATAGGCAGCTTAACAACAGAAGGAAATACATGTGGGGGTGGGGGGAGGGTGGAGGATAAAATTGTTTGAGGGAAACCTAGGAATCAGTACAATAAGCTGGTTCAAATGGATATACATTTCAGTTGTAATTCAGACGTGAAGAGGCTTGCATAGATAGACTGGCATAGAGAGCTGCATCAGGTCAATCTTCAGACTGAAGACAACAACAACAACAACATTTTGAATTCATGATGACTACTTTTTGTGTATACTGTCACTACTCTTTTTGTCATACTAATCAATAATGATTTGATTTCAGATGATTTTTAAAATATGTTATATTCCTTTGTGGATCTTTTGTAGTTAACAACCGAATTCTGAAGGAAATGATATCAGATGCAGACAAGCTGACTAGTTGTAAGAGACACTAGGTGTGTGCTAGGACAGTTTCAGCATATATGACAAACATCTTTCAACATCAGCTTCAGTTTTCTCGTAGAGATAGGGGTGAATGTCTCTTTAAGAATAATATGCATTTTCCTTGCATGAATGTACATACAAGCTTCATTTCTCTAACCAGAAGCAATTAAAACTTCTTGTCATTATTTCCTATTCACATGAAAAACAGATTATTTGTATGAAAATCAGTAAGGCAAATGAATACCACTGTTGACAAGCTGCACCTTGCAGCATGAGATCTGAAGTTGATGTGATGGGCTTATCAAACCAGGTGATGAGTGCCAGCAGTCCTCAGTAGGGTGAATGTTGGGTGTGACAGGCCGGTGGGGTCCAGTAGATACACTGCTGACTGAGAAACAACACTTTATTACCTTCAGAAACACATTATATCATTAGAAGCATGTGAGAGACACTCCAGGCTCCAGCAACCCAGACCGGCAGAGGCTCGCAGGCATCAGCTTCTGCCTTGGTGAGAAAGAATAGCAAAAGTGAGAAACAACACTTTATTACCTTCAGAAACACATTATATCATTAGAAGCGTGTGAGAGACACTCCAGGCTCCAGCAACCCAGACCGGCAGAGGCTCGCAGGCATCAGCTTCTGCCTTGGTGAGAAAGAATAGCAAAAGTGCCCCACAATGCTGACATCAGGAAAAGTGATGGCTGATGGCCTGATAGTGGATCAACACCATGACATCAGTAGCACTCTTTGTTGTGCTGTTGTGACTCAGGCCCGGTGATGGCCACCATGTAGACAAAGCAAGATTGCTGTACATGGAACACAGCCTGCTGCCTTCAGGAAGGAGCCAGATGGCAGCAGGCATTGATGGCAGGACAGCAACACTGTGACATTAAGTCCAGCTAGGAGGCTAAGTGCTTGTGGCAGCTGACCCAACTGATGACCTTAGCAGTTTGGTCCCATAGGAACCCATCAGCGCAGCTGACCTGACCCAGTCTTGAACCAGTGGCAGACGTGGACAGTTCCCAGCCCTCTCACTGTCTGATATGGACATGGAATTGTCATGGTGCTTCTGGGCTCCGAATGCCTCTGGCGAAAAATCTACTTCCATTTATATGGCTACAGTGCGTGCATGTTACAATAAAACCTCACATCTCATCATGTACCTTATAACAGTTGTCTTGCCCTGGTGAGGTGGCACCATCCTGCCCAGTAAAGCTATTAGTTTTGCATGGTACTGTTTTTTGCTGAGTACAGCTAGCACGTCTTGCAATCCTTTTGTGTTTTGAATATTCTGAGCCACATGTCACGAAACTGTGCTTACCCATCAGCAGTAACTTGACGCAAAGCTACACCACAGCTCATTACAAATTATTCCAAGTTCTACTAAAACTGGACAGTGAAACTAAACTACCCCTCTCCATGGGGAAGACCTGGCCCTCTGGTCTTTCTTAGGACCAATTCTCTACTCTGATCAGTTCCACCTCTACACCGATCTGTTAACTTCAGATACTGAACGCTTACTATATTAAATTTTTATGGTTACCTTCTATCCTTGTCACTCTAAAACTTCACTCTCTGTCTCTTGCTCTTGGGATCCAGTCCACCAGATCGTCTGTTATCCATGAATCAGATTTGTGTGTGGCTCACTGTCACAGATAAACAAAAGCTGTGCAGAGCAAAATCAGAGTTATCATGGCACTAGGAATAGTGGCACTTAGTGTCTCAGCTACTCGTTGTCTACTATCCTGATACTGCTGCATGTGTTGCATTAATTGTTGCATTAATTGTTCCACAGTGATGTGCCCCTCCTGTGTAGCAATGGTTTTACTTGAGGAATGCTCTAGGTGTGGTTCCTAGGTGCCATTTAAGAGGTAAGGTTTTGCTTAGGCAATATTCCAAGGGCTTATATGGTCAGTAAAACCCACTGCCTCTTAATTATAAGCATCAGACCCCATGAGCTTGCCTTGCTCCTAGCAAATTGTAGCCACTACTATGTTGTCACCACTGAATATATCCAGTGTAGCCCTGTTTGATGGAAGTACAGTTTTGGTGCCATCACCTCATTTTAGCATGGATGACCCTCTGCCTCACCTCTGAACAATTACTGGCACAAGTACTTTCTCTTGTCTTAATTTTGTGAGCAGGACATATCTTGCTGTGTCCAACCAGCATCCTTCATACAATCACTGCACGCAACACCCACTCTGTCTTATACACTTAACCTTACTGATACCTATCTCAGCAATCTATAACACACACAGAAAAAAATTATCAAAATCACAACAACAACAACAAAACACAACACATTTTAACAACTTCCTCAACCTTAATGCATACAGCTTAATGCATACAGCATACAAGGTGTATCGACCTCTTCCTTCTGTTGTTCATTCTTCCATTCCTTCTTTCTCACTTTCAACCTTGGTTCCACTAATATTCTCCTTGGAATTGCTTCTGGTGCTTCTTTGAATGTTCATAGACACCAAACATGTACAACTCTTGACTTTGTTGGCAACAGTAGCTTCACATTCACAAGTGACGTGGTTTCAGTCACTTTTTGCAGGCCCTAGTACTGTGTCACAAACTTCTTTGACCTTCCTTTTTGAGTGTATGGGCTTGACAACATGGCATCTTACTATCAAATACCTTGTCAACTGGTGACAACCTGGTGCTTGTGTATATCTTCGAATTATACATGCTCACCACAGCAGATAAATATGTGTCCCAATCTGTATGGTTGGAGTTCACATAATAACTAAGCATCCTTCTGATCATCCGATGAACTTACTCCATCCTACCGTTTGACTGAGGGTGAAGTGAACTAGTTCTTAATTTCTTCATCTTCAACAACCAACACAACTCCTTCATCATATCTGACAAGAAACTCATTCCTTGATTAGTTATTATTGTTTCTGGCACTCCAAAGTTCAATAACAATCTGTTCACAAATGCTTGCATGACCATGATTGTCTATTGGTCCAGCACTGGTGTCATCTCAGTATAATAAGAAATATGATCTGTGATGCTTAAGTCAAAACGATTTCATACTTGAGTCCAGTTGAACGGTCATAACATGTACACCCAATAAAAATTGTTCTGTTGCTTCAGCATCCTCTGCAACAGTACATCTTTCCAACACAAATCTGCACACTTTACACAATTTATGATGTACTGATTGACCTCTTTCTTCCATTCTCTCCACCAGTACTTCTCTGTCACCCTCTGGTTCATTGTTCTGTACCCTCTGTGGTTAGATAAAATGTAATCATGCATTTCCTTCAGTGTTTCTTCCTGCAGCTTTGCTGATATAACAACCTTCACAACCTTCACAATATCCATCATACTTGTTCTACCACTGCTGCTTAATGTACTGCTTACATTCTGCATGAGCATACTGTACTCCATGCCTCTCTGCAAAGATTGTAACTCCTTGCTCGTCTTTAGTACTGGAAAATCTCACACTGCCTGTATCAATCTTGGATCAGCCCTAAGTCCATCCTTACGAATTACATGATCCTTGTAATTTACTTCTTGTATTGTCAAGTGACATTTTTCTCTACTCAGTGTTAGATGTTCAGTTCGTAACCTCTTGAACACCTTTTTGTGTGCATACCTGCCTATCCCATGAAAAAACACTTATGTCATCCTTAGTAGAGGAAAGAAAACTTGCTAACATTCAGTGAGAAGCTAAAAGAGAAAAGATGGCCTTTTGGTCATTGTAACTCAAGTGACAAAAACTTTGGATAATTCCTAAATAGTTTTCTTGTTGCTTTAATGAAACATTTCCAATTAGACTCTGCAGCAATAAAATAAACAAAGTAAAGTGGATTACCTAGGGCATAAAATTTTCCAGTGTAAGGAAAATGCAACTGCAGAGAGAACTAAAATATAATAAAGATATTGATTTCATTAAATATGTTAGACTCTACTAAACCATATTTAAATAGTTGTCAGGGGAGGCTAATTTTAAATAATTAAAATAAGACAAAGGGTGTGTGGTTAGTCATTAAATCTGAGTTAAGTGTTAAAACCTGTACCCAGGAAATTTCAAAAATTGACATTGAAGGAAATACTATTGTAAATCCAACTCAAACAGCAGAGTACCCCATGAATTCTTCATAAATGTAGCGAAGTCTGATGTAGATGAAACAGATTATCACAACAAAGTAAATCCCTTTGGACTAGGTGAGAACTCTGAAAACTTTACAAAATTCTTAAAAGTTTCTGTGGAGGACGTAGAAACTGCTATTCTAACAAAAAATCTGCAGGTTGGTATGGAATACCCACCGAAGTTATTAAAGTGTTACACAACAGAATTGCAAACCCACTAGCTCAAATAATAAATCAATGTTTTGAAGAGGGCTGTTTCCCAGAGGTACTCAAATATGCTGAAGTCAAACCACTCTTCAACAAGGGATCAAGAGAAATCATGGGAAATTATCGTCCTATCTCGATTCTCCCCCTCCTATCTAAAATATTAAAAAAAAACTTGCTGTTGCACAAATCCATAACTTAATTGCAAAATATTCTGTTATTGTAAACAATCAATTTGGTTTTCAGCAGGGGAAAAACACTGTAGATGCAGTAAACAGTTTCATTGCGAAAATAAGAGGAATAAGGTGGCAGGTATTTTCTGCAGCCTCAGAAAGGCGTTTGATTCTGTAAACCATGCATTGCTTGTTATCAAAGTAGAAATGTATGACATTAGTGGCAGTGCCCTAAGATAGCTAAAATCGTACTTATCCAACAGAAAGCAAAGAGTTAGCATCTCTTCAAATGGCGCATATTATTTTTCTGTCTGGAAAAAAATATCCCCAGGTGTTCCACGTGGCTCCATGTTAGGCCCAGTCCTATTTCTCTTCTATGTTAATGACTTATCATTAAATATCAGCTCACCATCAGTTCTGTTCACAGATGATACTGCTGTCTTAGTTGAAGATCAGGATTCGGGAAAAATTCCCAAATCTATTATCAGTACTCTCAGTACCTTAGAAACTTGGTTTCAGCTAAATGGGTTGAATCTAAACATATCTAAGAGTCACGTGATGCAGTTCAAAACCAAACAGTCAAAATGTGAGCAGATTAGGATTGTACACAACAACCAAGATATAGAAGAAGTTGACTCAGTCAAATTCTTTAAATGTAGATAAAAATTTGAGCTGGCAGACACACGTTGAATACCTGGCAAACAAACTGTGCAGCTTTACATTTCCAATGCAAATATTATCAATTGCAGCTGACATGGACACACGAAAAGTAGCATATACAAGCTACTTTGAACCCATTAGCCATTAGTAGGTATGGTATTGTTTTTTTAGGTAACTCGACAAACATAGTGCGGATACTGAAAATACAGAAAAAAATCATTCAAAATAAGTGCACTGCAAATCACAAAGAACCATGTCGACTATTATATAGAAAACTTAAAATATTAACTCTGACATCCTCATACATATATGAGATTATTATATTTTTGTACACCAGATATGAATTACTTGAGGGAAACCATTTTGTCCATTCACATTATACTAGAAAATTTTATGGTCCCCACCCAACACCTCAGACTGTATGCCCAGGGACCTCAATCATGGGAATGAAAATTTGTTAAAAATTAAAAGGGAACAAGTTGATGCATATGAATTTGGGTTCATTTAAAAGAAAGCTATATGAGGTAATGTCACTGAAGTGAAGTATTATTACTCAGTGGATAAATTCATGCAGGACAAACTGGAAATTTGAGCTGGATACAGTGTGTTACATATTCCAAGAAATATCCTTATAATGTTATTATTTATTGTAGTGCTATTATTTATTAATGTAAAAGTCATTCTAACTGTATTATAAATTTTTGACATATCTCCTGTGTGCAAACCAAACGGATTGAAAATATACGTCATGAGATGAATAAAACACAATTCACATTGATGAGGCTCCAGTCCTTTCAACACCCCATCCAACAAACACTGGAATGTTACTGCTGCATTTCTTCTTTTTTTGTCTCCATGATGTTTGGAATCGGGTAGACATCTGTTGTAGCCTTGAATAGATATTTCTTTGAACAGTCTAAGATTTCTTTGTTGCAACTACCATTCCTCCCCCCCCCCCCCCCTACCCCCTCCTACAACACCCCCCACCGCCCCCCCCCCCGCACCCTCTCCCCCCCGCACCCTCTCCCCCCCGCACCCACCTGGGCTACTACTCTCTTCTGTTATGCCGTTGGCCAACTGTTGATTAATAAACTCTTCTAAAATTGGCAGCAGAGACCATGGTTTTCTGTATGGCCTCTGTTACACTGGCACTTTGTTCCCCTTCAGAGTTTTGTTCTGTGTCACGGGTGTTGCAAACAACAGCCCATGTAAACAGTTCTTCCATCTGTGGCCTCTCTGTTCCTTCCAAATGCTTCACCTTTCCACGAAAGCCAGTCATAGCTCCATCCTATGCCTGCTTATAACATACACCTTCTGCACAGCAATCCTCCTCCTCTGGAATTTCTAACATTGCCACCAATATTTTGTTAACAACTTCACCTCCTAAGTGCCAAAATTATTCACATTGATGGGTAATAACAGACATTCATCTCTCTCCTGTATATGTATGATCACCTCATTAAACAACATGCTGCATCTAATACCTCACTATGTCCCAGTGGTTACACTACACAAAACAATCCTACTGGTAATCGGGCTCGACATTCACCCATAGCGACTTCCTGAAGCCGCATGACACAATCATGTGAATTAACCCTTAATATCATTGCTTCAGTAGTGGGCATCACGTCAGATATTGTTGTGAAAGCTGCACAATACTTCAATGAGAAAGCTGCTTGTCATCTTCAGGTGCTTTCTGATGTGTTGCTGCAGTGGCTCATCAAGGTATGCACTTGGTCTCTAGAAAAGCTCAGAAAAACAAGGCACAGGCCTATAACATCTTAGATAAATCAGAGAGGATGACAACTTCCATTGCCCCCTATTGGAAAAACAGGCCACAGTCTCTGCATATACAATGTGAAAAAAGTATGCCTACAGATTGCAGCCCTCAGACCAGTTTGTGCATCCAGACTCCAATTCCCAGTCCATGTTGAGTCGGATTCATTTATCTGAAGTTGACAATGCACCGAGGCCACCAGTGCTGATTCTCATGCCTTGCTTGGTTAAAATCCCATGCCTCTATTAATCTGGTCATTATTTATACTTATTTAAACTGCTTCTTTAATGAATGGAGTACCATTACATTAGTGTATATGGAAGAATCTTCATCTGACCATAGTACGTGCTATATTCATTGTCAAGACAGTGTTCAGCAACAGCAGTCGTTTCTGTGTGACCCAATCTGGTGTGACATCTGTGTTCAGTGCATGTATCTTTAACAGTGTGACATGTCTGGCCAGTGTATGATTTCTCACACTGGCATGGGAGTTTATGTCCGCCCCCAGTAGCTGAGTGGTTAGCGCAACAGAATGTCAATCCTAAGGGCCCGGGCTCGATTCCTGGCTGGGCCGGAGATTTTCTCCGCACAGGGACTGGGTGTTGTGATGGCCTAATCATCATCGTTTCATCCCCATCGACGCGCAAGTTGCCGAAGTGGCATCAAATCGAAAGACTTGCACCCAGTGAAAGGTCTGCCGAGGGGAGGCCCTAGTCACACGACATTATTATTATTATGTGAGTTTATACATTCCTGGTCTCCTTAGATCTTATCATTAACTGAACCCAGAATCATTTGCACACGTCCCGGAGAGTGGAAGACAAATTTTATTTTCTGTTTCTTGAAGAGCCTGTTGGAGTAGAATGCCTTACATTTACTCAGAAATGTGCCTACCTTGACCTTTTATTTAATAAACAATACTTTCAGCCAACTAACGGTGTTGCTACAGGTAACCCGTTGTCTCTCATAGTAGCTAACATTTTTATGGAAGACTTCAAGATAAAAGCACTTCAGTTGGTGGTTCTGAAACATAATTGTTTCTGGAGATATGTAGGCAACACCATTGTAATATGGCCACATGCGACACTATGTTTCTTGCATTTGTGGATCACCTTAACTCCCTCCTTAGGAGCATTTGCTTCACCATGGAAGTGGAGAAAAAATGAAGGCCTAGTGTTCTTAGATGTCTTGTTCTGCAGAAAAGAAGATGGGCACAGCATGTTCCGTAAACCAACTCACACTGACCTACATGTATGAGCTACGAGCTGCCATCACATATCTCAATGCAGGTGTGTATTACAGATGCTCTTTCATAGGGCTAGAGTTATCTCAGATTCAGGGAACTTAGTCATCTTTGCTCTGTGATAACTCAGAATGGTTATTCTGATAAATAGATTCAAAATGAATTTCAACCTGGATGCACTAAACCTCAAGAACAGCCAGATGAAATGGAGAACTCCACAATAATGATTTTTTTCACCCAACGTTGGTGGCATGTCCATTAAGATCAGCAGGTTGTTCAAGAAACAGCAAATAGAATTTGTCTTCCACCTTTCAGTATGAGTACAAATGATTCTAGGTTCTGTTAAAGTTAATCTAGGTCTAAAGAAATCAGGGATGAAAAAAATCCCATGCCAGTGTGGCAAATCACACACTAGCCAGGTGCATCAGACTGTTAAAGACAGATACACTGAACGTAGATGTCACAGCAGATTGGATCAGCCAGAAAAGTTTGTTGTTGCTGAACACTTTCTTGGCATGATACATAGTGTGACCTGTCGAGAGACAATGATCCTTTCATGTGCATCCACATACTGGGGCCCCATCATTAAGGAAGCTATCAAAATATGTGTAAATAATAACCTGGTTAATAGACACATGGGATTTCAACTTAGCAAGACATGGGAACCAATATTGCTGGTACTAAGCCATCGTCAGCCACAGGCGAATGAATCTGCGTTGACAGAGATGGGGAATCTAATTTATAGCCGCTCTTTTCCAGTATCATGCTTGTGTAGATCAAGGCCTTTTTCTCTCACAGGGGCCTCTGAATGTTGTTGTCTTCTATGATTAGTCTAGGATGACATTATAGCTTCACCACTTTGTGCCTGTATTTTTTTAGCTGGCCAGCACGTATTTTGGCGAGCTACTGCAGCAACACATCAGTAAACACCCAAAGATGATGAGCAGCTGTCTCATTGAAATATTGTGAAGCTTTCACAACATTATCTGATGCTAAGCCCATTAACAACTGAAACATTTATTATGTTGGGAAAGTTTCCAACAACACATCTTAATATCATTGTTCATGATTTCCACAGATTGTTTTGTACAACAGACGTTCCTTGTGGCAGATCGACATTGATGACAGCTTCCATCAGCTGAAATAGTTTCTCACCAAGCTCCACCACACATCGTCAAAGACCAATTATGCCACGATGCTGGTACAGAAAGTCTAACTTAGGATCATTCTGTAACAATCACTCACGTGAGACACCAGCTCCACCCACTCCTTAAACTTGGTTGGCTCTAATGAAAAATTCAGCATTATCCACCACAGTGGTTGTCTATCACTATCCTGTAAGCCCCACAATTATAACATGCTGGATTCCATTGCCTCTTACCCACTAAATCTCTTGAAACCTGTGACACATGTGCCCCTGTGTCCAACAAAACCTTATACCCTACCACCTATTACACCAACTCTCGCATATTATGGCCCAGTATTCGTCTGGATTTTATTTTAGGGAGAATGTCCTTTGGTGGTCCTTGGGTTCCTGCTTAAGTTTAACGGTTGCTATTACCTCCCAGACCAACCTAAGCATTACCCGTATTTCACTGCTGCTAATACATACTACCTCTGTTGTTATTTCCATTACACTACTGGTATGTCATATCACCCCTATTACTCTGTGGTTGGCGGCATTGCCTCCACACTTGCAGCATATGCTCACAGTTGGAACATCTTATATTTAATGTGAACACGTTTCTCTGATCTCTTACACCTGTTGAAACATCAGTCTCCTCAGATTCTAATGTCAACTTAACTGCCGCATAAATATTGCTAGTTCTCCTCCTGGATATTTCTGGTGCGAAATATTTCAGGAAAACATTGAATGCCCTTTACTTGACTTCCTGTAGTTACATCTTATATACTTCCTCACTGTGTATTAACTCATATACATTGAGTTTTCTAATTCTATCTGCAAAGTCCTCCACAGCTCTGTTAGGCCTCTTAGATATGCCTCTGAATTATTCATGGAAAAACCGTGTGCTATTTTGTTTCCTTTATCTATGTACCAATCTCTGCTTGAGTTGAACACACCAGCTCTTCTTTTAGTTTATTACTCATGAACATTTTCTCAACCCTCAGCTATACCACCTGATTAGATTAAATAATGCTTTTGTTGCTTTCTCACTGTCAACATCTTGTGTCTCTCATTTCAACATTGCATCACTCTTACTCGTTTTTTAAGACTCAGCTATAACAAGTTAACAATAACTTGGGTAGAACACTCCTTAACTGCTCACATTACCACTCTTACTTCTTCTGTCTAATGATGAACTACCTGGTCTCCCTACATTGCCTAGGATTCTGCTATGTTAGGCCATATTGCTAGACAGATAAAATCAAACAGATTTGGCACTAAGGACAAAAGTAAATTACACTGTGTGCATCACACAGGCTATGGCCAGTCATCTCTAGAATTATCTTTATACTGAGAGATATCCACCAGTTCTTCTGGCCTCTCAAATGTAACCCTACAATCCTTAACACTTGGCCCCACGATTATCACCACACAGAAAAAACAACAGTCTCACTCACTCCACAATGAGGATACCATAGGCTGTGGTGCAGATGATGTGCTTCAGGGGTGGAACATCTGTCGCTGTTCACTGTGATGATGTTAGCTCTCCTGACAGCTGACACCACTGAGGAGAAACAAGGGCACTCGGTAGTATGTGTGGTGTGGTTGCAAACCAGTGGAGCCCAGTAGATACAATGATGACCAGGGAAGAGTTCTTCACATACACATAATGTCATTAACAGTGTGTGCCAGACGTGCACAACTGCAGTGACCCAGGCCAACATAGGCTTACAGGCATTGGCTTCCTCCTTTGTAAGATGGGAGAGCATCAGCAACACGCAGTGTTGATATCAGGCAGAGTGACGGCCATTGGCCTGACAGTGGGATACAGCCGTGATCTCAGCGGCACTCTGCATTTTGCTGTAACAGCATGCTGCAGTGATGGACACTTACACTTAGGTGACTCAGGCATGGCGTTGTCCACCACATACGTGTGAAGGAAAACTGCTGTGCATGGAACACAATCTGCTACCCTGTGGCAGGAGTCACATGGAACCACCAAGGACTGTCAGTGCTGGTGGTGGCTGGCCCAAGGCAAACTCAGATCCATGACTGCAGCTGGCAGTGCCCCATCCTCTCATTGTTTACTGTGGATTTGGCAACATGGTGGTACTGCTGCTGGACTATGAATGTATCTGCTTCAAAATCTGCTACTGTTTATATGGCTCTGGTGTACACTTGTTACATGAAATACTCACATTGGGTCACATAGCTCATAACAAGGGTCTTGCCCTGGTTTGGTGATATCGCTCTGCCCCCTATGGCTATTATCACTGTGCAGTGCAGTTTTCCACTGAGTACAGGCAGCCCATATTGCAATATTTTAGTGTACATGTTATTCTGACCCTCATGTCGCCACACTACTCTTACGACCAGTGGCTTGACACAGTGCTACATCAAAGCTTCTTACAGATTATTCCAGGTTCTACTAAATTAGGTAATGACACTGCACTGGTTATAATTAATACAAGACATAGTGATCCAAACAGTGTTTGTTCATTCATTACAACAACTAAAATCTTGACCACTGAGACATGATGTCAGTTGTGAAATTGAAAGATGATATCGTTTACAAAATGGAATAGAAAAAAAATTGGAAGACAATCATTACACGCAGAAAGAGATAAGGAACTCATCCCAGATTACCATAAAATTCTCACTAAAAGTGAAAGAGAGAAGCAGTTTATTTTATAGGTTGTTTTTGGAGAGCTTCAATGTATGTAACTGCTACCAAATTCAGATTAACAAAAAAACAATGTTCAGTATCTATTCACTCACATCATGTTTTGGTTCAATAGAAGCTGTAAATAAAATTTATTTCTTTACAGAAACTTTTTGTATTGCTAACAAAAACACAATTTTCTAAAAAAAATTTTTTTTTAATTTTTTGGAAATTAGGTTCACAGTTTTTTAAATGAATGCTACAGTGGCTGTAATGTATAGTCTTAATTATCTCTAAGAATAAAAAACGAGATGGTGGGGAAAGGGAAGAACTTGTCACCTTTGAATGAAATCAGTGCATCTATTAGGTTCAATGTTCAAGGCTTTTGGGGTCATGTAGCATTCGTCCAGTTGAGCAGACACTTCTCATAGGCAGTTGTTTTGTCGTTAGGTACAGGATTTTAGGTGGAGGAAGCAGCAAATTTTACCTTTAAAAAGTTACGTACAGTTCTTTAAGTTCTTTAATATGTAGACTACTTCCATTGTAATTAAATAGTAATTTTTTTACATCAATGATTACTACATCACCTTAGTACTACTCCCTTACTAAAATTATTGTGGTTTGTCAGTGCACCTGTGGACCAACAAATCATTGTGGGTTTGTTGTTGGTAGCAGGTATGGTGAGCCTAAGGATTGGCAAGAATATTTTTTAAAGCCCCATTCACTTGGGTTCAGAACTGAAAAATATGCTGTGTTAATCATAACTTGTAGTTTTCTAAATTTCTTTGCAGTTCTTGAGACTGTTGGTTACTATGCTAGTTTATGCTCTGAAAGCTTGGAAACATGTAGGTAAAAACATAAATGTCTTAGTAAACTGTACTTTGGTGTGTGTGAGTGGGGGATGGAGGTTCCAAAATGTAATTGCGGTAAAAATTATTCAGACTGTTAATTTCTGATTTTATAAACTCATTTATAAATTGGTTACTGGCGCTGTAATGATAAAATCACAAATGTTAAAGCTGATTTTTCAAGAAAGACTGCAAATTTATTATCAGGTTTCTACATAATTTCATTGGGCCATGAGAAAAGTGTTGCTTCAATTCATTTGTGTTGTATGTTATAGACAGTATATAAATGAAAGTGTTCAAGAATAATTTATCTATTCAAAATCTTTAAAGACAAGATGTCTGGCACCAAACAACTTATTAGAAGTATAGCGATGTGTTTCTTGCACATAAACACAATAAATTGTCCCTATGAATTCTTCAAACCCAAAATGTTGAGATGTCTCAATATTTTATTAACATACAAATAATTCTGAGCATTCATTTTTTATTGCAAAATATTACGGTTTGTGAATTTGTCAGCACAGTAGTATGCCTTGAGAGAAATTTAAAAATCAGAATCTACTTGTCTCCTAATACTGATTATATGCAGTACATGTATTTTCCTCCCTTCTTTTGTGGAACTCTTTGACTGCCATTGGCCGTGTCCATAACTGAGCAATCAGCTCATCACTGTGACATTTGGAGGATCTGGATCCAATACTTCTCCATGATAGGAGGACTAGAATTGGGTACACCAGCTTTATGGCCCTAATGTAGAAGTTACTTGAGTGTGAGATAACACCTCCAAGGTGTAGAAAGCTGACAATGGATGGGAGAGTGGCATGCCAACCACATGTTCCTCCATATTGTATTCGAATGATGCCATTCAGTAGGCATGACATAGTGGCTCATCAGCATCATGTATTCTCATTGGAAAAGTAGGATCTGTTTTTTTAATAAATAATTTTCTTGAGATGGGTCATCTTTTCTGAGTAGTTAATCATGATTAGTAATTTTTCTGTTTATGAAACAAACTGTAGCATGTAATTGTAGAGTACACGTTTTGATTTGTCTCTGGTTCCTTGGTGCATTTTATTTTTCAAGCGATAAAGACTTCGCAGTCATAACAAAGGACTCTTGTCATGTAGTGCTTTGCTCTTCCATCTTTTCTCTGTTCTATGGCATACCTGTATGTTTCTAATATTCTTTTATCTGAGACAGGTGAACTGTGCTGTTGACATATTTTACACTTCTTCAGGCAGAGTATGAGAGATTCAAATTTACAATTTAACAGCCCTATGCACAGATCCAATTGATCTATTTATTGATCTATTTCAAATACATATGTAGTGTAAAAGTGATTAACACTTTAATTTGCATTAATTACACTTTGCATGAGTAGATCACTTTTACTACATAACCAAATCATGGACCATCACACACTGGTACCAGAGAACCTAATACTAACAAAGACAAAAACAATTTTTATATCACAGATAAATTACTATTCTAATGTTCACATTCAACCTCTGTCCATTATTCCCATTTGATGCTGCCACGAAGTTAGTACCATGTCATAGAGATCATCTGGCCATGTCGAAGTTTTGATCAACAAATTACAGTTGTTTTCCCCCATCCAGTCTTTTCTACCGCAAGTATGTCTATAATGTTGCACATCAATGCTTGTCTTGTATTGCACAGCTTGACTGTTACACAGTGCATCAGTTGATTTAAATTCACCTGCATTTTTCATGTATTGCACCCATTTCTGTAAATAGCTCCA
The DNA here is from genome assembly GCF_021461395.2 of Schistocerca americana. NCBI lineage: Eukaryota > Metazoa > Arthropoda > Insecta > Orthoptera > Acrididae > Schistocerca > Schistocerca americana. The sequence continues at coordinate 167,862,663 of NC_060119.1, read as the reverse complement.
CATTAAGTTGATCTGTGGATGTAAATTAAAAGAAACACATCTGCTCATGAACTTACTTTGTATGAATGAAATAAATTCTTTAAAAAAAATATTCATCATTCTATCTACCGTAGACTTTCAGCAATGGAAAATTTTCACTTAGAATAAATTTTGCTATATAGTACCGTACAGACTGTACTCACAGTAATAAGATTTTTCCTCCTCAATTCAAAAAACAGGGACTACAACATAGTAGATGCAAAATGAAGTATTGGAACACAGATAGAGTGATGTTAAATGAAGTGCATTTGGCCATCAGTAGGGCAACACATTCAACTTTGAACCACTACTGTAGCAGAATATTATTGAACATTCTCTTACAAAATCCAAAGAATTTCTGGTCATATGTTAAGGCTGTTAATGATACCAGAGTTACTGTCCAGATACTCTCAAAAATAAAAACTCATCTGATTTTGGGTGTTTTCAAAAGAGTATTGAATATTTGTCCCATTTAATAAGTCCAGTCTTATCTTAAATATCTAATGCAACACTAACTCAAGGCATTTTTCCAGAGAAACTGTAATATTCCATTGTTAAACAACCTATCTAAAGGATTTGACTGTATAAATCACAGTAATGTTCTAGATAAATTGAAGGTTTCTGGGATTTATGGTATAGCCAACCAGTGGATAATGTCATATTGAACTAAAAGAGTGCAGAAAGTCATAATTAGAAATTCAACCAATACGGTCCAGGGATTTAATTCTGACTTGGGAGAAATACTGTATAGAGCTCCCCAAGGCTGAATCTTGGGTACCCTACTGTTCCTCATATATGTAAACAATATTCTGTCTAATGTACAACAGGCAGGATTGGTTCTTTTTGCAGGTGACACTGGTATTGTAATCAGTCCAAGCACACATACTGAAACAAAAGATATGGTAAACAATGTTCTTGAAGGTATCATTGACTGGTTTTCTGTGAACGGTGTCATCCTCAACATATTCACTTCTGCATATGTAGGGATACTACACAATTGATAAGTGTAACACATGGTGAGGGAATAATAAATAGGGTGGAAAGTTCAAATTTTTAGGTGTCCATTTTGATAAGAATTTAAACTGGAAAAAGAACATGTTGGAACTCCTAAAACAATGGAGTTCAGCTGCATTCACACTTAGAATCATTGCAAATCTTGAGGAGAGACAAATCGGAAAGTTGACATTTTTCACATATTTTCATTCAGTAATGTCATATGGTGTAATGTATAGTGGTAACTCATCTTTAAGTAAGAAAATCTTCATTGCTCAGAAACGTCCCATAAGAATAATGTGATGCTCATCCTTGATCATCTTGTAGACATCTGTTTCACAGTATATTTATTCCGTCATGAAATTTGTTGTAAATAATACACTACATTTTAAAAGGTGCAATGATGTACATAATTACAAAACCAGAAGGAAAAAAGACATTGGTTACTCCATGTAAATGTTGTCTTTAGCACTAAAAGAGGTGCACAGCGCTGCAACAGATATGTTTGAACACTTAGCTAGTGATATAAAATGTCTGAGAAGCAGCAAAGTAAAATTTGAAAACAAACTGTAAAAGTTGCTCATTTGAAAACTCCTATTCTGTAGAAGAATTTCCGTTGTAATGTGTAAAAGGTGTTGGGGTAGGAATTAACTAACTCACATCTGTATACAGGGTGTATCATAATTAATGGCGTAAATGCTTGCAGTTGAAAGCACATGTTACTAGAAGCAAAAAAGTCTCAGTAAACATAGGGTCGAAAATGCATACACACTATAGGCAATTTTTCATCTTCAATACTGTGAAACAAATCTCTTCTACTGCAAGTTCTTTGCTTTCCATATTTTGGGAAGTGGTAGTATGGACCAAAATAAGAAAAAAATGTCCAGCAAATATGTGCTCTAAAATGCATACCTTAAAAGTTACAAGCAATTATTCATCTTTGCTACTTTGAAACACAACTCTTCTAATGATCTAGTGCTCATAGCTCATAAGGAACGCATTTTAGAACACGTTTGTATTGAACTATTTTTTCTTGTTTTGGTCCGTACTTCCAGTTCCCAGATTATGGAAAGCAAAGAACTTGCAGTAGAAGAGATTTGTTTCACAGTACTGAAGATGAAAAATTGCTCTTAGCTCTTAAGGTATGCATTTTTGACCCTATGTTTACTGAGACTTTTTTGCTTCTAGTATCATGTACTTTCAACTGTATGCATTTATGACATTAATTATGATACACCCTGTATTTAAAAAATTAAAAAGTTATAATTATTTATTATGTAGCTATGTTTGCCAATTAATTAGTGGTATTACCTCAATTTAATTCTCATACCACTGCAAGGCCAAATGATGTAAATATTAGTCAGTAGCATTGAGAAACAGCTGAAATCGCTAAAATTGAACAAAGCTCTAATGGCCAGTGGAAGCTCTGTCAGACTCTGTACTGAATTTGGGGCTCAGATATACCATAAATCCCATGAATATGCCCAGTAGTTGGCAAAAAGCACAGGTCACACCTGTCTAGATGAAAGTTAACAGAAGTGAACCACAAAACTAACATCCAATATCCTTAACGTACATTGGTTGAAGTATCATAGGAAGATATTCTGATTTCAAACATAATGGTGTCTTGAACAGAATTATGTCCTCCGTACCAACCAGCATGGATTCTGAAAACATTGAAGATGGGAAGTGCAGTTGTCACTTACCTCACATAACATCCTAAAAGTTGTGAATCACCCCAGCCAGATAAATGGTGTGTTTCTTGATTTGTGAAAAGCATTTGACTCGAGAAAAATTTGTGACTGTATTGAGGGTTTCTTGGTAGGAAACATAAAACATGTTAACCAATTAGAGTGTCATTAACAGATGTACAAGCAATTTCAGGTAAGCCCAGGCATGTGTATTGGGGCCCTTGCTGTTCATGCATGATGTTAATGTCCTTTCAGACAGTATTACTAGTAATCTCAAATTTCTTGCAGATGGAGTTTTTTTTTAAAGAAGTGCTGTCTGAAAGAATCTGCACAAATAGTCAGTTGTATCTTGATAAGATTTCCAAGTAGTGCAAAAATTGGCACCTTTCTTGAAGTATCTAGAAATCTAAAATTCTCTTTGTTATAAATTGGAAAAACACAGTGTTCTGTAACTAAATATCAATGAGTCACAATTAGAATCAGTCAAATCATTCAGATGTCTGGGTGTAACAATTTGTAGGGGACAAGAAATGGAACGATCACATCACTTAGTCACAGGTAAAGCAGTTGGCAGAGTTCCATTCATTAATAGAATAATAGAGAAATGCAGTCAGTCTAGAAAGGGAATTGGTTACAAGTTACTGATGTAACTGATCCTAGAATGTTAGCAAAAGTAATCAATTTTTGAAAATTACGCATTTTAAGATAAAGATATTGCATATAAATAACGGATGTTTTGTATGTGCAGTAGGCTGTTGATTGAACATTTCATGAACAACATGAACAAGATTATAACCATTACTTATGCTCACAGATCCAATAGATAAATCTGCAGATGAAATCTGTAATTCAAGTTTCTTTAATGTTCTGATGTCAATTTATTAGTAAGATGAATCTTTCGCACGGTACGCCTCTTTCAAAAACTTTGTTGGTGCAAACCCTGTCTCCCCATCAATTGTATAATGAATGAAACTTCACGGGTTGAGAGGGTATGTGATGTTATATCAGTGCTTACAAAATAAAGTCAAATTTACAAATAAGCTTGACAGTATGAGCTCAATTGTCAGCATGCCAGTGCATTCACTCTGGTTTGGATGCACCCACTGATTCAGTGGGAAGCTTGTCATAAATCTGTTGCATCTTCACCTGAGACAACCTGACCCTTAACTGATCTAACAGGTCCCTGCTATTCCGGATGCTGGCACTGGGATGGTGTTGATGTCAGAGCTGGTACTACACATGCTGTTATTCTGGACAGATCTGAGGAGATTGCTGGGCATGAGAGTAACTCTACATCACCCACACATTTCATAAAGACATATGTCATGTACGGATGAGCATTGTCCTATTGAAATATAGTTCTACAATACTATCGTGTAGAAAGTAACACATGAGGTTGTAGGATGTCTGGGACATACCACAGAGGAGTCAGAGTTTCCTCAGCCACTAACAGCCATGACCTGAAATCATATCCAATGGCTTCCCACACTATGACACCAAGAGTAACACTGCCATGCCTCTCCAAAACATTGGAAGAACGTGACCACTCTCCAGGTCACTGCTATACTCATTGATGATTGTGATCCTGGGTAGTGTAGAACCATGATTCGTTACTGAACACAATACTACACCATTCATTCACAGTCCATGTTTCTCAGTTAAGGTGTCACTCTAAATATAGGTGTTTGTATTGTGGTGTTGATGGCATCCTACACAGGGGTGGTAATTTCGTAGTCCAGCTTTCATTAGTGTCTGACCAATGGTGCAAGTTGACACAGAACGTTGTAGGGAGTCCATCACTTGTTCTCATATGGCAGCTTCAGATTTGAAGGGTTATGATGGTGGTGACCCTTCCTTGTGATGGTCAGATCTCATTGACCACAACTTTGTGGAAGAATATACTTGCTCTCACATTCCCATGCAGCCCAGCTTTGGGCCACTTTCACATCAGAATGGCCCATAAATCTGGATATTGCACAATTCAGCCGGCTGGCCAAATTGAGACCTACAATGAGGCTCCTTTCAAACTCTTTGAGTCACAGGAGTACACAACCTCTATGTTTCTCATTCTGTCCGTACCCCTTACATAACCTGCCAGGGCTGGTAATAACATGAAACCCAAATAACAGTAATGTGCTTTGGTAGCCATTCTGCCTGTCATAGAAAACTGCAACTATTATCGTTTGCATACTCACTGATGATGTACGCATTTTGAAGTAACGCTGACATCCAACCATGTCTCTAGGTGCTTCACTTTCTTTTGTCAGGCAGGGTATATTTATTTTCAGAGAAAGTTACTGTTTCTCCATTGCTTTACATCAGTGACTTCTCACATATAACATTGGGTTTTGAGGATTGATTACAAGAGTGGCCAAAAATGCAGCCATACCACATCATCTCAGCTGTGTGCTCACCTAGATAACCAGTGACATTTGCACCACTTATACACTGTCATGGAAGTTAATGTTACCACCATATAGAATCACTGACTATGATTACCAAGTATGTGTAGCCAGAGTGTACTTATTTTACTGAAGTATCATTTAGAAGATGTGTTAAGACAGTGTGTGCTCTGTATGTGATTATGGGGTGATGTCCAATGACTATGGCAAGATATGGAGGAGAAATCATTCTCAAATGCAGTAAACCCAATTTACATGAGGAACATCAAGTTAGCCAGTATTTTGACAAGCAGAATGTTCAAACAATTAAAGGACTAAGAAAGTCCAAGTGGGGTCTGTATTTTCAAGAAAAGAAAATGTGGACTGCCCATGCTGCTTCAATTTCCTGAAATCCAGTATTTTCTAAGCAGGCTCTAGAGACAATAGAATAGATTCTGATTTAGCAGTTTATTTTTTTACTCATATATGATCATCAGATATTATGCTTTCAGAAAACTGTTTCCACAATACATATTTAAACGCACTATTATCCACAGTATGTCGCATATCTGTGATACTAATTGAGTTTAAGTATACAGTTTTTCCCTAGGATATCGTTCATTTTGTTAATGTCTTTAGATTTTCATGTGTTTCTTAATTTCTTAAAGACACTGTGTTTCTTAAATTGATTTTAATTAGAGCAGACCTGTTCCTGCGTACCTATAGCTCCAGCCTAGTGCTTCATAGGTAGTTTTAGCAGATGTCTTGCAGTTTTCTTGCAGGCATATTCTTTGCAGTAATAATGCACTTTATTCCTTGGAACATTTGACTACAATGTTGTTTTCTAAGTTTACTCATAGTGGATGCATTCAAAGCCAGATTTTTTTAAAATGTAAAATCCTCAAAAATTTAAAATTCTTAGGTATTCATTTTTGTTGTCATGTGTTGCATTTTTGTTAAAAAATGTCCTAAAATGCTCATTTAGGAAACAGATACCTCATCTTACAGCAAACACGCACACACATACACGGTGCACGCATTAAAACAAATAAGTAAGGAATCTGCGTGACCACTTCAGCAAGCGAAAGAGCTTATTCTTCATGCAGTGTGTGTATGACCATAAAATCAAAGAGATGTGTAGCTGCAGCTGGAACACATATACTGAATGTCTCTCTTACTTTGGTTAGTGTATTTTTGGAAAACACTTTTTACTTTGAGTCATATCTCATTCCTTTTCTATTTATGAAAATTTTAACTGTGATAACTTTATTTAGCAGTATGAAGAATCGTGCACATTCCATTTCCTGTCTATTGTTTCAAGAAACATGTCATAAATATAGCACTCTCTGTGGTTATATTTGCAGCTGTTACGGTTGCCAGCTTTCCATCATGTTGTTACCTATAGTTTACTAACTGCACTTGATGATTAATAGTAAATTCTGTTGGGATGTGCCATATTATGAAATTACTTAGTTTCTCACATAACATCTTTAATAATCATCGATAATCAGCAGAATTTCGATGGTAGCACCAGTAACAAGCTGCTCAATTAACGTTACATATCTCTCTCTCATCTTCGTCATGCTGGACAGTGGCTACTTTCCGGAAGGGAGTTCGTGCCGTGCAGATGGTAGGGAGAGCAAGTATGTATCCCTCTCATTTCATGTCACTGTTTTCGTACAACATTTGTCATACTAGCACTCTGATACTTTGTACCTGTTTCCCTGTGTTAATCATAATAGTAAGTGTAGATAGGTTTTTTTCCTGGTATCTGTTAAATCTGAAACTCTTATTTCTTTTTATATAGTACATTGCATCTTATAAGATAAACATTAAAAATTACTGGTAAAAACATCTGAATGTCTGATGTTTTAGTAGATCTTCAAACAAACTAGTTGGTTCAGTGTTTTTATTGGCTAGACTCTGGGTTTGATTACAATCTATGTAATTAGAATTACCTTTAGACTGTCCTTAATCTTCTGAGTGCTAGTATGAAGTAGTGCATCCCACTCAGGTGGGAGGCATCTGAGTTCCCTGATATTTAAATGATATATTTCCAATGGTTATTTAAAATACTGAAAAAGTAAATGGGTTAAAATCTGATTTAAACATATTTACCAACATCTGTACTTTTTAATATCTTATTATTTGAAAAGCTGGAGGTAAAATGCAGTCTTCTGTTTTGTGTGTATAGCTTTACAATGCAAAGTGTTAATAGATATTATTATTTATGATTTAACAAGTAAATATTTGGCCAATTTTAACAAAATGGATATTTTGTGGACTGCCATAACTTGGATGAAGTACTAATAGTAAACAAACAGATGTAGCAAATACTTTGTGGAAAGTTATTTTGTTATGATGATACTTCAAAAGATGCCTTATCAACAAATCCTAAATGACATGATGAAACTTTTCATTTTACACACATCTGTTATTATCGTGAACTTGTTCATTCTAGTAACAATATAATGGATACCTTGTGATGCAGCATTGACACTCTCACAAAGAAAATAACATTCAGAAACAAAATATAATCAGATCATCTTTTGTCTGGTCTCTAGCAACATGATAAAAAATTGTAAAACACAAAATAGCGGTTATGTTGAAATAACACGTGATGCCATTGTATATCCTTTTGTTGTTATTATCTTCTGATAACTGCAAAATTTTGTATGTTACAAACTGTGTTATTATACCCCCATGGGATATATTTGTTTACTATGAATTCTGTGACATTCAGCATTATATTATGGTATTTATATATACTAGAATATTAAGTACAGATGTTGGGACTATTAATGATATTGAATATTCAGTAAGAAAAGATTTGGTACATGATAGAAAAAATTGAATTACTTATAGTTCCTATTAAGGTGTCAGTGTGCAGCTGACTAAATAAATGTGTATTTTTGTTTGGCGGTCATTTACAGTATAGTTGACAACTTAAGGGCAACTCAGATGCCATTTTACCAATGTGATAGAAGACAGTTTCAGAATAAGTAATATGATCACACATCACTGTGTAGAATTAGTCCAGTTTTTAATCATCATGGTGTGATCATAGCAAAATAGTTTCTATGTGTCCATAGTTGATCATGTCTGTGTTATTACAATATGAAATGTATTGAAGTATGTTTGTTGTCAGTTAAATGTGCGCATGGATTCAAGAGTTTAAGTGCTTTTATCTGTGTAT